>NC_071354.1:147748141-149050641 GCF_943734655.1 Sabethes cyaneus
AGAAAATAGTGCAGAATTGCCTCACTACATGGCGCTACCGTATATGTAATATTACAGTATACGCTGTAACTTACGCTACTAATTACCTAGAAAGTAGTGGTCTTCGAGAAGTTTATACAAGTGATTGTCACCTTGAAGGTATGGTAGAATATGGTAGGAAAAATAGTTCAGAATTTTGTCATCGGCGGGGCTAGCGTGTATGCGTATACGTTATATATCATGATATGAGTAACTAAAGATATTACTTTCTTCGGGAAAACGGTTTTAGTAATAGCAGCCTTGCTGATAGTAGGAAAATAGTACAGAAGTGACTCACTACGTGGCGACAGCGTACATGTAATGTACATGTGTGGGCTACTCATAGCTCATGATCTTAGTAATCTAAGAAATCGCTTTTTTTCGGAAATGAAAACATCGTTAGACATCGATTTTCCTAGAATTCTAATTGGATGTATTCCCTGATTTGCCTGATTAAAAAAATCTCATTGTTTGTTTCTCGCTTCCCCCCCATCTCCTTCAGTGGCCTGACATCTTAAAATCAAAATCTTCATAAAATATTTGCCTAACTTCAGAACGGCTGAACCTAAGAAATAAGTTTATATGACGTAATTTGTTCAATTATTCTCGGTTATAGTGGTAGCCTGCTTAGAGCACTCTAAATTGTTCAATTTGTTATGCGAAGAATTTGATCTTTTTTTAATTTTACAAAAATAAGTAAAATTTGGAAATTTTTGAAAAATTGTCAGAATAAAAAAAATCCGATAGAGTGCCTATTAGTAGCTCTTCGCCAGATTTTGTTTTAACTGTTGTGTTTTAACTTTTCATTAATAAAGATGAGACGAATCTGAGGGGATATTTTTTGAGATAAATCACGTTTTATGCTTTTTATTTTGATTTTTTCTTTCAGCTTGTATCGTTTTTTTTTTCGACAATACACTTAATTTTTTCAATTTTGTCACTTACACCCCTTTCCTTCTCATCCCCTCTATTTTATTACCAAGAACCAATTTATTACTGTTCATGTCTGATACGTTTTTGTCAAATCCTCTTACTTTCTTTTGCTTTTATCTCTGGAAATACTAGATTTAAAAATACTATTTTATCATGTTTTCAAAGGAAATTGTTCATGGAATCCGAATAAATCCCATGAAAAGAAAATTTATGCAGTTTTTGGAAAAAAATGTGCGTAAATAACTAATTTAGTTAAGTTAGTCAGAATTAAGTCAGCAGCTATTAATACCAGCTTCGACGTCAATTATCGTCTGTTTGACATTTGGTGCTAAAGCAGGGTCAGTGCAATAAGGTAATAGTCATTGCAAGTGAGCGTCGATATCCGTAATATAATCTAAGTAGAAATAGAACTTAAAAAGAACATGCTATGCAATTGGAATAATTCTGTAGACCAAATTGAGACCGTAATTTGAAAAAAAAAGAAATAGAACTTAAAAAGAACACGCTATAAGGCTTAGATAACTTAAAGATAAAGCTTAGAGATTAGATGCTAATCAATGCAACTTTGCAGAAATAGAACTTAAAAGATCATACTATATCGAAGTACCGATCTAAGGGCATGAATCCCGTAAAAATATTGACAACATCAGTAACAATCATCACATTCGGTATGTACACTTTGATGTCTCGTCAGTAAAATGGTGCACCGTGACACTAATTCGTCCGTAATTATTTATGAAGAATTGCCAAAATCAATAGCAGAAAGAATAAATCAGTTCGAAACGTCTGAAA
Organism: Sabethes cyaneus; assembly: GCF_943734655.1. Taxonomy (NCBI): domain Eukaryota; kingdom Metazoa; phylum Arthropoda; class Insecta; order Diptera; family Culicidae; genus Sabethes; species Sabethes cyaneus. Next base: position 147,749,885 of record NC_071354.1, read on the forward strand.
ATCACTATAGAAATAGTTCAGAAAAAATCAGAGGGGTTGTGTACAAGACACGACCGCATATATAGGTGACGCAGGACTTCGTAAGTCTCTTTGTAGTGATAGTGGCATGTATTCATGCTTGTAATCATTCGATTCTTCATGTATACATGCTATATGCAACATATATGCATGCTACATGCGTTGTATGTAACATTTATCAAAGTAGTAACATTGCATACATTCAATTCTCAAAAAATTGTGCATTTGAAAACAATTTAACAAAATCAAGAACACAAACTGTTGCTTTCCTGCTACCTTACTGAAATTAAAGATTGTTTTTATTATCCATGGTTTCCCACGTTGAAGGGATTTTACCAATTCAATCCTATTTTATCAACAGCACATCTTTCCACTACACTTCTAATGAAACGGCATGCATGCGTATTCATACAGAGTCGTAAAATAACCGATTACTACAGCTGTAGCACATTTTTCCAACACAGATATCAAGTTCGCCGAGGTTTAATCGTCTCGCATCGCAGTAAAGAATTTGCGATCTGTTGGGACAACGAACTTGTGTCATTTTCTCTGGCACACTTCCTTAAAACAGACATCAAATTGGATTAGGTTTAATCGCGTTCGTAAGAAATCTGTTGGCACGAGGGGGCTTTGTTACTCTCTCTGGCGTACTTCCCAAGCAAGGACATCAAAATGGTCTAGGTTGAACCGCGGTGATAAGAAATCTTGTTGAAACGAGGAAACTGTCACTTGTTTTGGCTTACTTCCCAAGCACAGATATCAAATTGGTATAAGTTTAGATCATCGTAAAGAATCTTCCAACCAATCACGAAGCGAGAATTCTGTTAAAACATAGGTTCATTATTTTCAATTTTTCAATAGTTCAACGTCAAGAATCCATGCTTTTCTTCATTTGGGTCGATTCTTAGAAGATTTTCCGATCGATTGGTGTAAGAATATTAAAAATCGATAGGAAAAACGCTGAGCTATTAGCGCCCAAAATCTTTCATTTTTCGTGACGCTCGCATTTTTCGATTTTTTGGAATGACACCCTATCACAAAACTTGCCGTAAGACGTAGTCCTACGTCAAAAAAGTGTGTTATATGCGAATTAAAACCGGAAAATTTCGAGTCTTTATGTGGATCCACATAAGATGCTTGAAATGTCATTTTCAATTACCTACGTTTTCACACAAGACTTCAATTTTAAATGCATCCTTTTAGAATATCAATGCTAACAATTCGTTAGGGCAATCTGTACTTTCAGGACATCGAATTGCTTTAGGCTGTTGGGAGGAGACTGTTGGGATTTTTTTCTTAATTAGAGTTAGTTGGTGTTGTAGGTGTACAATATTCGTCATGGAACTGGGAAGAAGTGATTGGTTGATCTATTAATTCCTGAGATTCCTTAAATTTATTAATTTTGTCCTATTAGTCAATTTACAAAAACAACCAGAGGGGTTGCGTACAAGGCACGAAAAGGTCTAGGTTTAATCGCGGTCGTAATAAGTTTTATTGAGACTGTCGCTGTTTCTGGCGTACTTCCCGAGCAAAGACATTAAATTGGTTTAGGTTCAATCCTCGCGAAGAATCTTCGGCCTGTAGGGACGGGAAGATTTGGTCATTTTTTTATTTGACGTAGGACTACGTCTTACGGCAAGGTTTGGAATAGGGTGTTATTCCAAAAAATTAAAAGTGCGAGCGTCACGAAAATACGAAAATTCTTGAACGCTAATAGCTCTACCAATTATAAATGGATTTTCATGATTTAGATACTGATCGACTCATAAAAGATGAGCAATTATGTGAATTCTATTATAACATTCTTTTTTTATTACTAATTGGTCAAAATTAACGAAAAGTTTCAAGAACAAATATCCCCATACATTTTCTTTGTGATCGCCTTGCTCCACAGCACAGGCAGGGACGACAGTTGAATACACCATCTGTATCTATTTAGTGGGATTTGGATTACTTTATCACCGCTATTCTGTATTTCGAACGACTTGGTATTTCGAACGAAATTTCCGCCAGCAAAATCAAATGGGCAAAACATCTCGTTCGAAGCAAGTCGAACAAAATAAAGATTCATTCGAAATACAGAATAAGGGTGTATGTTTAGTCAAAAAAGCAACAAAGATTCGACCAACAGGTCAAAGCGAAGATTCTTCACGACGTTCAAACTTACACTAAATTAATATCTGTGCTTGGTAAGTATGCCAGAGAGAATGATATAGTCCTCTTGTCCGAACAAGTCTACTTAGGACCGCGTAGAGATGTCCGTTAATCGTTCGATTAATTCAACTAATCGAATAACACAAGGAATATTCGAACAATTTTTAATCGAATACTGCCAGCACGAGTAGTTGAATTAATCGAATAGTTCAATGAGTACAAATAATCCCCGAATAAAACACGTTAATCGGTCATAATCGTTCGATTAATCGAATTAATCAAAGAAATATTCGAATAATTTTAATCGAACACTACCAGCATGAACAGTTGAATTAATCGATTAGTGCAGGCAACGCTCTCCGATTAATCGGTAATCGAATAATTGAAAATTTCGGACATCACTAGGACCGCGACAAATCTAGTCCAGTATGATGTCCTGAAAGTACACAGTTTAGTTAAAGTATAAAACCACGCCTTTCTTTCAGCCCAGTTCTTCTTTAAACATTGAATCTAGTTCAAATTGATGTCCCGAAGGTAAAACGTCATAGAAAAGTGAGCTGTATTCCTTTCCATCTGCCTTATTGTATCCACATTCGCGACTACGAAGTTACTGATATTTGTATTTGTTTGGTTTTTGCGTGAGAAAAAAACTGAAGGAAGTATTTTTGCTTTTGTTTTCAAGTTTTGACACTTCGTCATGGGTTTTCGTGCATGTGAAGTAGCGCGGCAATTCTCAAAGCGAGGAAAATCAGCGACTCTTTTATCCGAGAATAATTTTGAATGTTTCATTTGCTGCTTTGCGTCAGTTAGTTGCCTGCAATTCTTTACTATTCGATAAAGAGAATCTCTCATTATTACTTAGGTCCTTTTGAAAAGTTACGCGAGAACTGCTTCCATCTGTCGACTCGTTTGTGATTAGATCGCCTCTCTCCTTCCTACACATGTCAGGTTTAGGTGTATAGCTTTACGAGTTTGGTTCACCTTCTCGTAAAACTTAGATCTTCTGGCGCTTTTTCCTCCTCAGGACCGTGGTCGACTCATTCCAAGCACGTCGATACTTGGCCAAATTTTCTCTCATAAATATATTTAGATAGTTTTCCAAGATCTTTTGAAGTAGGACTACTTCTTTGATTTCTATATTGGGGTGCACTTTAGAAAAACGAAAAGGGAACATGTAACGAAAAGTGGTTATGGTTTGCACGCTTATAACTCAGTCACCCGTCAACAGATTCTAGAGATATTGGTATCAATCGATTGGAAATTTTTCAAAAAATCCATAACAATACAATAGATTCCATGTTTCCCAAACAGACGTTTAATAATTGAGAAAATATTAGACTATATTCATTATTTCATTATTTTCATGTTTTTGCCTTCCCACGCCAATGCTTCCCTAGCACAGATGACAGAAATATATACGAGATGAGCTATGGGTTTTGATTGTATTTAATTTACGCTCTATAGAATCCGCTCGAAAATTGTTGAGCTTCAGTGGGTGTTGCTTGCTCAGAATAAGGCATCGAAGACATTCAAATTCACCAAGCAAGACGCCAACAATCCGAAGAAGCCACCGACTCGCTCGCCAGCGAACGATATGGTTTTTGCTGCTATCAATACCCAGTAAAATCAATGGATCCTCGCTGCAAGCCGTTAGAAGTAAATCGCCGCTAGCCACAATTGTGACGTTCCAAGGTTGGACACATTTGTGAAAAAGGTTTTGAAATTAGCTGTCGAAAAGCTGGTCCAAACAAAAAGAACAGGCGCTTCCGATTCGTTCAAGGTTGATAAAACGGACGAAAACAATTTATCTTTGGTAACTGCTGCAAAGGCGGCTCCGATTAAAGCTGTACTACTGGAGTAAATATGCGGGTGCCCCGAACAAAAATCTACTAAGCCAATGAAAACCGTAGCAAAGGCACCGAAAGCCCCAGTCAAAGGAAATCGTTCCAGCGGAGAAGGTGCCCGAAAAAAACTGTTGCCTAGATGTAAATTTCCTTGATTTGCATTACTAATATCTGGTAGAAAACAATCAGTTCTTTTAATAACTACTGAATAAAAAGTATACGAAGCAGTTAAATTGATTTTTCTCACATTTTAAAGTGATGTTGGCAGTTTAGTATGAGCGTTCGAAGTATGAGCCCGTCAGAAATTACATGTTTAAACTGTATTAAGACAAACACAACTGTGAGTGCACGTCTGCCATGCTCGTTGCCGTGCCATCCCTGTGTTCAAACAATGTACGGAGTACGGTTTCATTGTACCGCCTTTCTTTCGTGTCTATGATTCTCTGCCCTACGTTGATCCGCCTTTGTTACAACTTGCTGCCATTTGCTCTGGTATATAATCAGAAGTAAGTCGGCGAACGGCATCATTTTTGCATTGGCATTGGTACGGTGCAGAAGCAGAACCGACAGCAGAGAGTTGCGATTTCCCTCACTGGACTCGGCAAACTGGTAAAACGCAGCGCAGCGGCAGCAGCAGTAGCGGATCATTGTTTGGTGTAGAGTGCGCTGAACGCGTTGGTACCGGAGCATCGATCTATTATCAGCTATATTAGAATATTTGGTTGCGGGAGCGGAAGAGCTTGAATCAATGGAAAATGCTCTGACCGGTAACCATTGTCACCATTGCCCTGGGAGGTGTTGTTTCAAACATTCAAGCCATTCTGCTGGCCGGATTTTCAACCACATAATTTACCACAACACGTCCTTTTTAGGACGAACGAATTTGTTTATGAAGAGATGAAAATTTTCTGCATACTAAATTTCTTTACTTAAATTTCCAAATGTCGCTGATTCTTTAAATCATGAAGAATTTCTTCTGATTTGATCTATAAAACGATAAATATGTGGTGACTCACCATGCGGTCTTCTAACTCATGACGTTGCTTTAATCTTATTTTTGCCTTCCCACGCCAATGCTTCCCTAACACGGATGACAGAAATATATAGGAGAAGAGCTGTGGATTAAATTCCCTTTGAATCAAAGTTTGATTGTATTTAATTTACGCTCTATAGAATCCGCTCGAAAATCGTTGAGCTTCAGCTGTTGCTACTTCCCCGGAATAAGGCAACGAAGACATCCAAATTCACTAAGCGAGACGCCAATAAACCGAAGAGTCAACGGATGACGGATCTTCGTTGCATGCTGGTCCAAACAAAGAACTGGCGCTTCCGGTTCGTTCGCCTACCAAACTTGCTAGCGAGAAGCAAGATTACTAAGTCAATAAAGACCATAGCAAAGGCTTCGAAAACTCCAAAGCCAAAAGAAGTTCTAACGGAGAATGCGGTCCGAAAAAAGCTGCTGCCAAGCAGTAAATTTCTTCGATTTGTATTATTAACAGCTGCTAGAAAACAATCAGTTCTTTTAAGAACTACTGAATAAGTATATGAAGCAGTTGAATTGATTTTGCGAACGGCATCATTTTCGCGTTGTTTGGGTTACAAATAATAATGAGAGTTACGACTTTATCTCCCTGTCCGGATCCGGACGCGGCAAAGGTGGTAAAACTCGCCAGCAGCCGATTATTGTTTGGTGTGGAGTGGAAATTACGCCGACCGTGTTGGATTCGAAACGTCGATCTATTATTGTCAATTGCAAGGAAAATTGTCCAATCAATAAGTGCGCAATCGCTCAAAAAGTACTATTTTAGCTTAAATCGTTTCGGTCTCTTCGGCGCACTTATTGCTTAGAAGATAACGAAAAAGAGCGCCGAAGATCGAAACGATTTAATGCAAAATAGCACTTTATGAGCGATATCGCACTTTGGATGGTACAATTTTACTTGCAATTGGCAATAAGCTGCTATAATAGAATTTTTAATATGCTAGAAAACCCAAAGTTTGGTCGCGGAAGCAAAGGGTTTAAATTGGTGGGAATAGTGATGTCCGAAATTTTCAATTATTCGATTACCGATTAATCGGTGAGCCTTGTCTGCACTAATCGATTAATTCAACTATTCGTGCTAGAGAGCTTTCTGACAGCTCAAGCACCCACACTAGCGAACACGAAATACGCGTGTATATACATGATGTTTACCTCATTTCGGGGAACAGCTGATGCTGGAGGAACAAACCGAAAAATAGCGATTACTAGTTGTGTTTCTCCGTTTGCCACACTGCAGAGCACATATTTCGGTCAAATTTTTCATCCTGTTCCAAATTCATGCACATATTTTGAAAATTTGCTGGTATTTAAGCCAGCGGAAGACGAAACTCATTCTGTACCTTGGTGACAAAGGAATGCATCTCTTTTGTTTACTGTTGTTGTTTGCCTCCTTTTCAAGCACCAATACACACATAACTGGAAAGGTCTAGTGGTCTTCGATTAGAAATATTCGCATATTTCTTTGCATAATTCGATTAATCGAACGATTATGAACGATTACCGAGCATTATTCGGGGATTATACGTACTGATTGAACTATTCGATTAATTCAACTACTCGTGCTGGCATTATTCGATTAAAAATTATTCGAATATTCCTTTGTTATTCGATTAGTTGAATTAATCGAACGATTAACGGACATCACTAAGCCCATCTGAAGGACGAAAGTTGACAATGGACACTACGAGTCAGAAATTTGAGAATTAGAGATTAATGAACGGACCTTTTCAGGTCCGCCGTATAAATTAGCTGAAGAGTTGAAATTATGAATTTCTCACATGTAAGAACACAATTCTTTAATGCGCAACTTGAGCATCTATATATGAAATTCATACAAAAATCACCGGCTTTAGCATTGGGAGACGAATTGCGCTACATTCGTAGTCCTACTTCAAGCCTGCGCCCGTGCCACTAGGCATGGACCCTTATACTTTTTTGTTCTCTATCGCTTGTTGGCATTGCCCATCGGTTTTGTCTCGTGGTACAAACCGTCGATAGGTTGAGGTTGAGTACTGCTACTAGGTAATGGTCTGAGTTGATATCCGCACCCCGTAGGGAGCGTACGTTGACGGATGATCATGTGGACTTCCCACAGCTCGCATTGCTTCTTCAAAGCGGGCCTAATATCTGTGCATTAGAGGGTCACTTCTAGTCGCAAAGTGATCACTTCCACCGTGTCATCCATGGCTCTCTCTGTTTCCGCTTTGTAACAGGAGCTGCTAGCATTCGAGTCCCTTTTTAACTCGAGGATCATCTCTCCATTGCGAACGCGCTTGGTTTTCTGTACAATTTGCACCTAGCTCCTTGAGTTTTAGCGTAATCTGCATGGCACGCAAAACAGTTGACTTGAACTAAGAGCGCTCCGCCTTTATTTCCCCCCTTAATGAACCTTCGTTTTACAGGCATGTTCTTTATGTGCTTCTCTTTGTTTCCGTTATCGACGACTGAATTTATCCAACGATGATTGCCTCTCACCTTGGTTCTTCCCTGCCGGCACTGCGTTTCGCCGATACCGCTGTTGACAATGCTGCGTCTTGGTTTCCAAAAGTTATTCTCATCTCTCCATGACGAGCTTTTCTAGTATTCCTCGACCAATCCTAGGTCTTCTTGGATCTTAACAACGAGCAACTTCATGTCTTTATGTACGTTATGTCGTTTGTCGACATAATCGTGCAACTCTTCAACCAGCTTCTTCGCGAAGTCCACTCACGGTAGATTTAGTACCGTTGACCACATATCTTACAGTTGCAGTTGCTACTGCGGTTGCTGTTACTGTAGTTCTTCCTCGTCCTTCTGCTCGACACTGACGATCACGGTAGATGTCGACCTCTTGCGAATGCGTCTGCATCTTCGTTTCCCGAATTAGGCATGCAGCCATCTTCGTTCTTATTTTTTTTTCTAGTTTGTTGTTCTGTTCTCCGTTTTTATCCATATCAATTGGGTCCCCCCTCCAGGCCGCTATGGTAGATGGTATGTCCATCCTGGAATTTACGCCATTGAGCCCTTCCAGCACACTTGCAGCGGGGCTACTACGTCGAAGATGCGGGTCTTCAATTCGTCGGAAAGCACTCGAGTGTTCCTTGAAGGTTGAGAAATCGGCAGTTCCACGTACCAAGTTTGCAATCCATAATCCGTTTTCGTTGCGTTGGTGTATTTTGATTGTACGAGAAGTTTATTTATACGCATCATTTTGTATTATTATGGTGAGCGTGAATCCACCTATTAGTGTGATACAAACTTTAATTTTCTTAAATACGTTCAAAATTTTTTTCTTCAAAATGGTTGCCGAACACGTACAAAAGTAAACAACTTTGCTGAATATAGTAAATAGGCCGTATGTATAAAAGAGTTAGAGCAAATGCTCCCATACGATTTAAACGGGAAAAGCAAAGCAAACTGTTTTATTCATACGGCCTAATGTCTATCTCTTGCTGGTTGCGAAATATATTGATTTTTTTAAAAAGAGCACTTAAAAATCAATTCTGTCTAATAACTTTGCACATGATATTTTCATTGCTTTTAAATGTTCTACAAAGTTATTCAGTACGTTAAAATACATATTTTTTCTAAAAGCTGTTTCCAGCCAAGATTCGTATTAAAATAGTTATAAAATATTTTCTCAAAAAGTAGCACCCCAAAAGTAAAAGACCCCAGAATTTCAATCCGAACATACCTTTCTACCGTTTTCTTCCACAGGACACCAAGTCGAACCCGGAGGCCTCCGTCGCGCTGAAGATGGTAACATCCACCCTAGGCATTTCGCTGGCAAATGGAAACCCGATGACAGCAGCAACGCAGTAAGTTCGAACATCCCTAGGTGCCATGCGGTTGCTCTTTTACGCTAGTCAAACGGATGAAATGACTTACCTTTTTTTGCATGTAACAAAGGGAGCATTTCAACCTGGTAGGAGCTTCAAATTTTGTAGTTACAATCGAAAAGTTATATGTTTCTGTTCATCCTATATGTATATTCTCCTAGTTTATAAGTTGAAAATGGAAAAAAATTGTACAAGATTGAAGATAAAGCATACAACACATCAACCGTTCTTCTAATAAGTAACAAAAAGTATTTGCTACTGCACTGCACCGGGAACGATAGTAAAAAGCACAATCAAGGTATATATCAAGTGCGATTTTAAATCGCTTTTCCGGTGATTTTGCAAAGGTATTTCAAAATTACGAAAAAAATTAAGAGCTTAACAGTCGATTTCGTTACTTGTAGTGCATTTGTGGAAAAGGCGTTAAAATGTTCTGTTAATATTGTGACGATAGATGAAAAATTAAGAGACAGTTATGTAGTTAGGAAACAATTAATAATCCAAGTAAAATTTTCGTTGTTACTAGATAAACGACCAAAATTAAGACAAGTACATAAAAACAGGACGTTGGTGAGGAAGTAAATTAATGTACATATCAGAGCAGCACAAGCACATGGAACACTAAACGGAAAGAGTTAAAACCTGTGTATCCTATAGAATAAGTTTATTTCAAACTACTGAGAAAGGATATTGTGTAAATAGTCATCGTAATCCAATCACACGAAAGAGGGTGAATCCCGAATTTAATCAAAATCGAATTGAATGTCTATCTAGTAGTCAGCAAGTTACGTTTCACTTTATAGGACCTCTAATCATACCTACATATGTCTACCAATATGTTACACGCGACGGACGTTTTGACAGCCGACAATGAATATCAATTTCCAGCTTTCTAGCTCAACATTGGACACGTTCGTGTGTCGATCCGTTCCTAGACCGCGCGCTAATTGATTCTGATTACCGATATTCAGCCTGACACACGGAAGCGAAAACACGCACTTACTTTAATGCAGCTGTAGATTGTTCAATTAGGACTCCATGACAGGTGTCATTGTGCTGACCAACCACGACTATAAGTTATCTGTAGTTGTAGTGCTTTTTCTTATGCTACTGCAAGTCTTTAGTGTTCTGCCTACCCGCCAGCCTATTTTCCGCGCCTCCAGGGGTTGATAAATCTAGTGCTTCCACCAAGCTGCGATTCGATGAAAAATTGATTGCCCACAGCTCAATCGGGACAGGTTGTCATTCAACCACCTGCTCGCTAATTGAAAGGGAAAAGTCAAACTAACCAAATTAGAGTTTCATTAATTTTGATGAGTTCCGTACGTTGGTATTGACTTTTCTGACACCTGACTGAATGCGCCCGCGGTGGAGAGTCGCTCTCCCGCTACGCAGTTCGTCCCCTCGAAAATGTGTATTTTGTTTGTCAACTCGTGAAACTACGGCACGTCCAGGGGAAGTTAGCCAACCGATTTGATGATAAAATCTACATATTTATTGTGTCAATGTACATTATCATGTTTATCCGCTTCAGTCCGGAAAGTTTACGACACAAGGTGCGAGTCGTCGGTACTCAATTATTATCCCTGGACGTCGAACCTGAATAACCACGTGTAAAAATACTTATTGCAGCATGGAAATGCATACAGGTAATAAATGGGAAAATCCGGTGATAATGAAGTGGTCTCGGATGGGAGAATTTCTATATTTCAAATTTGGGAAATTTCTCAGTTATTAAGGGTAACAGCAGCAAATTTTATTCAAATCAAATGCTTAAGAAATTTTATAATGCGTTATGGCCAAAAAGACTTCCATTCTTCATATTTTTGTTTAAACTGAGGTTTTTTTCATAAACGGCTTTAATAAAACAATGGAGACGAATGGTGTTTTTAACTCACGGAAATGAACATTATTTTATTAACATTTGTGTACTAGAATAAAAGATCACTCCATCAGCATTCATTATTTCCATTAGACATGTTTAACGTTCTTCCATATACATAGGTTCAAACTATTATATAAATCGCCACTTTAGTATCCGTTATCTGTGCATAACATGCTAGCTGACCATACATCTATGATAAAAAATATAAATTAAAATACTGAAAACCAAAATGGACAGTCTGATTTGCTTTTACAAACCACCTAAGGGTGCAAATTTTACGCAATTTAGAAAAAAAAATCCAGCACCGATAGCACAGTTTCGGTCAGTCCTGCAAGGTGAAGTACATACCTGTATTACCAGTATGAGTACGTCTGCAGCTGCCACTAAATTCACTTTTACAACCTCCCCACAACCAAGCGCACCCACATCCATAGCTTAACTATATCTTAACAATAATATGTCAAAGAGAAATGAATTAATTATTATCCACACCATTGCACCAGCGAAACTATTATGATTACGATTGAATTAATTGAAATGTATAATTTAAGTATTTTTATCGCACGTTCCTTACTAGAAGAAGCGAGTGCTTACAACAGAGAGTGTGTGTGTGTGTGTTGCTTGCCATTAACCGATGTCACCGCACCGTCGCGCCTCCTGCCGGCCGGTCGGTATCGGTGGGATCGATGTACCGTACACTGACATACGTAGCTGATTTTAACGGACAAGAAGTAGTGTAAAAAGCGCTTTCCTCAAAATAAACGTACATATAAGTATATTGTGTCTATATCAAAACAAAAAACTACTTATGATGAATTAACGTCAAACGGGACAGATTGCAGAAGTAAATAGGCGTATTCGTAGTTAATTTATACACATAAAGTATCCTTGAAAATTATACAGAATATAAAATAAAGTCAATACATAGTAGACAAGTTATTTGCTTTTTTTCTAATTGTAGCAATTCGATGACAAGTCCAAAGAAACATATTAAAAAAATTGGCAACAATTGCGGTAGGTATCCAGCCGTAAATAATTATAGTCTGGCAACACTGTACACTAACAAATAAGTCAGTTCGCATCCACCGCAATAACACTGTCGTTAGTTTCTTGAACGTTCCATATTTGCTAAGTTTTGCTCCACATAGTCTAACCACAGACAAACAAACATTACTCTTGGAATAAAATCACATAAAAAATATCGTGCAAAAATACCACAGTGAGTGTTATGTCTGTTTGTCTGTGGTCTAAACTTCTAGCTCACTGGGTACCTCTGCGTTTAGAAGTAGTCGGATTCGAGGCGAACACTCGATTTTTAGTGTCTTGTTGTCTGAATATTTGGAATCACACCCAGAGGCATTCAACTGGAGACATTATTGCTCTTTGCATTGAAAGTTGGATTTTGAACACACTTGTCCAGTCACACATTTTGTAGGTGAGAAAACTTGCCAAAATTTCGTGGGAAAAAACCATGAATCTTGGTTGATTTCTATTTAAATTCTAATGCTTACGTAGAGTTGTTATCGACGCAAAGTATAATATAAAAATAGTTTCTAAATACATAATTCCACGCATAATTCATAACTTGAATAAATATGCAACATATATGAAATAAATGAAAAATTAAATACTATTTGCTTTCCCTACAACTGGTACTGGCGCCACTGCTAAATCAAATGTCAGCTCAGATGGGAGAGTTGTAATGATGGGAAATGTCGGTCAAAATCTATAACGATTATTGATAAAGTTTTGTTATTGTTGATAATTAATAACGATAATATGGCAATATAAGCAAAAATACGTAAGAAATAGAACAAAAATGTTAAAATAATAACAAACCAAGAAGAAGATTTCACTACCCTCCCTTAAACCCTCTAATTTTCGATATTCTTCCATGACGATAAAGTTTGATGGTATTATCGATATAAGATTACTAGCGATATTATCAGTAGCACACTTTTCATCACAGTTTTGAAGGTTGCACTTAATAACTGTGCAGTCCAATTGAGTGTGAAGAGCGCAATATAGGGCCCTATTCTGTAAATCACGTCGAGTGTCACTTTGCTCGACTAGACGACTTTTGGTATTATGTAAGTCACACGCGACCCGATTTTGTCGAGTAACTCGACTGTGTCCGCCGCCAAAAAGCCAGTGACTAAACGGTTAGCAAGTGACGCTTGAGCTAGCTTTGTTTTGGTCGTGCTTTAAACCGCTATGCTGCCCGTTCTTCTTGCACTCGACACTCGACAGTGACTGAGTCGAGCGGAGTTGCTCGACGTGACTTACAGAATAGGGCCCATAGCTCTCAGATCGATCGTGTCTTGATTGACGGTCGACACATTATGGATGTCATCATCGGGAACCAAATATCGAATCTGACCACTATCTCGTAACGTAAGATTGTAGAACGTGGCGTCCTCTCAGTGCGAGCATTCGAGGCGTCTTAACCGCGCTTTCGCGACAGATGGTATGGCACCGGAATATGCCACAATGCTTCATCAACGAATCGCAGAACAGCATGATGAAAGGAAAGAAAATATAAGTGGGCTGTGGAGTAGTGTTGCCACATGTACAGATTTATCTGGAAAAGTACAGATTTTTTTCAAATTTTTTGGTACAGATTCTGTACGGTACAGATTACAGATTTTTGCTAAAAAGTACAGATAGGTACAGATTTTTCTGAGTGTCAAAAACTCATACTTTTTTATCAGTGCTGTTTCTTGAAATCAATCCAGCTTTCCACGAGTGATAATGGCGGATATTGGGCACAATATTTTGACATTCATTGTAGGAGCGTTGAGTTCGCCCTGACGGAGTTACTATGGAAACATCCATGATTGTTTGTTGTTCAAGAGTGAAAATATAAACATTGTTCAATTTTGTTGCAGATCAGCTGAAAAGGAACATAATTGAACGGATAAGAAGTTTTATGGATTGTGGCTTCGCAGTTTTCGCAAATTTCAGGGAGAATGTCCAAATACGTAACGAAAAGTTTCTTATTATGTCGAGACACTGTTCGAGACCAAATTTGGCAACGGTTCGACCAATATGAAGATAATGTTTGCCTCTGAGTGCACTCGAATGTTTAATTCGCACGATTGTAAAAACTATTCTGAGCCGGTGCCTTCTGCAAATTATGGCCGCAAACCACTAGAAAAGTTTGAATTCGTTCAGTTATGTTCCACTTCCGCTGATCTGCATAATTAAACAATGTTAACATTTTTACACTCGAACACCAAACAATCATGGATGTTTCCATAGTAACTCCGTCATGGCGAACGCGACGCTCCTGCAATGAATGTCAAAAGATTGTGTCCACTTGTGCTCAAAAGCCGTCATTATCGCTCGTGGAAAGCTGGATAGAGAAACAATTCTTAGTATGAATGAAAACAAAACAACACGTATTTATGTCTAAATTTAGCAGAGATATGTGCAGGCACCATTAAACAAATAAATGTTTTGAGACTCGTGCATTTTTTAATGCTAACAAACCAAATTTTTCTATACAATAAATATTTTAATGGTACAGATTTTTGGAAGAAAAAGTACAGATGAAAAAGATTTTTGCCCCTTCCAGTACAGATGAATATGTGGCAACACTGCTGTGGAGGATCCTCCATGATGCCATTGATGCAACTGCGGGAGAAGTGGTAGGCTACGCTGACCAGACGTCCGGGATTACTAAGCGTCCCGCATTAATTAATTTTTTGATCGAAACAATTTCTAAGGATGAATCATAGTTTATATTGCATGACAATTCTAAAACATACCGTTATTACATACATACAGTTAATGCATAACTACTGTTAATACCGCTCATCAGTTGGCGCACACCTTTGTCAGTCAAAGACCAATGTCGTGGGTGATTGCTTTCGCTTCATTATCCTCACGATCAAGCGTGACGTCAAACACCAAAAACAAACCCAATTGTCCGATGCGGTTTGGTTTTCAGTTTGACCTCCATTCCTGATTTTTCGTTACTTTCACACGTCTTTGAACCTTAATGACACTTGCTGCCTTTCCGAGATGGATTTGCCGTATAATATAGTGGACAGTATTCAGTTTTTTAGCTAAAGCAAAACCCGTGATGTTGATGTGATGTGATTAGACTTAACTACCCTGATGACCTTCAACCGCAGTTGACGAGCAAGTGTTCCATTCCAGCGCTTAGTTTGAGCTCTGTGGGCAGCCTTGAGTGTTTTCTTGTACTTTTTATTTACTCGCACCATCGTTCTTTTAGGATAATCTGTCAGATTTGTCATCTGTGAGAACGCCAATTTATCAAATAAGCCATTTAATATGTCCCGTATTCATCCAAGAAAATCTGGTCACTTTATGGTAGGCACAACGTGTGGAAGACACGGTAACCGAATACCAGAGGGTGATAGATGAAAAATACAAGGCCAGGAGTCGTTTGCGCACTGCGGCAACGGGTCAGAGCAGAGAACGGTATAGAAAGATTAGAGCTGCAGACAAAAGAACCCACTGTCTAAAACGCGAGGAACACGTGCTCGCCGGTGTAGATTTGCTAGCAACTCGTACGGAGTTTCTACAAAACGCTGAGGCCCAGGAATATTGCTATGCCTTAGATGTGCAATGACCGCTGGCGGAGTCCTTCGTCGTCGAGCACCAAGCTGGTTTTCGTGAAGGTCGCTCCACGACGGGTCAGATGTTTACCCTGCATCAGTAACTGGACAACTTCCGGGAGTACAACTTGCAGACTCATCATCTGTTTGTGAACTTTAAGACGGTGTACGATGTAGTCAAACAAAATGAATTGTGGCAGCTGATGCTTAGAATATTGGTTTCCGATGAAGCTAGCTAAGCTGATTCGTGCGACGCTGGATAGATTAAAAGCATACGTCACAACAGCGGGTGAGACCTCAGCCGCTTTCGTGTCTTGTTGGATGGACTGAAGCAAGGGGATGCACTTTCTAAACTGCTATTTAACATTGCCTTGGAAGGTGTAATACGAAGCGTAAACATGAAAAAATGGGACTATCATCCCGGTTTTGCGGATGACGTTGATATCATCGGAGTCAACCACAGAGTAGTAGAAGAGGTCTTTAGGCTTTTTAAACGGGAAGTAGCGAGACCGGGACCATTAACACCGCCAGAACGATGAACATGATTGCTGGCAGGAAACGAGGCAGTCCAAATGGTGTTGGTGCAACTGGATGCGGAACGATATGAAGTATAATGGAGTATGGAGGAATTCATATAACTTAGTACACTCCTGACGTGTGACAACAACGTAATGCACGAAGTAAAACGATGAATTGCAGCTGCGAATCAAACTTTCTACGGATTACGTAGGGAGCTGAAGTTCCGTAGTTTGCAAATTCGCTCTAAACTGGTGCTCTATAGAACACTTATCCCTGGTGGCCCTGTACGGACATGAATCATAGACGCTAAAGGAAACTGACCTACGAGTTCTTGGGGATTTGAGCGTAAAATTCTGCCATCAATACTTGGTGGCAAAATGGAAAATGGAGTGTGGCACAAACGCATGAACCACGAGCTGTATCAACTATACTAATATTGTTTATTGTTGTTTGTAAATTCATCTGACCATAAATTTGTCTTAATGAATATTCTTAATTTCTAAAACTAATTCCTAACATTAAGCAAACGGTCACGAAAAACATGTATTGGCATATTGAAGTCAAACATCTCAAACACCTCATTAAAACGAAGACACATAATTCGAACAGGTTCATGAGCTCCATATAAATGATTCCGCGGTTCCAAATAAAAGAAACTTCTCTGGCGTAACGGTCGTTCGGGAGCATATATGGCTAATTGCTCTAATAGTGACGGGCAGTCAATGCGATTCGTAAGTAATTTGGCAGCAAAAACCGCCTGTGCGGTTTGTCGTCTAAGTTCCAATGTTTGAATGCCAAGAAGTCGGCAGCGGTTTTCGTACGACGGCAAGTTTAGCGGGTCCCGCCACGGAAGATGGCGAAGAGCATAATGGACGAATTTTTTCTGTACCATTTCGATTCGGCGAGGACTGATCGCACAAGTGAGCAGTAAAGCGATTTGAGGCAAAGTGGGTCGCGGAACTCATCCGCAATCTTGAAGATGAATCCAAGTTGACGGTTGGCTCTGGAGATAATGCTGTCGTAGTGGCTCTTGAATGTCAATCCATTATCCAACAGCACTCCCAAATCTTTAATACACTGTACGCGAAGAAGGCGTTGGCCAGAGACAGTATAGTCATATTCAATAGGCGCTCGTTTTCTGTGAAACGACATTACGTTACATTTATCTATACTTGGCGTTAAATAGTTTGCATCACACCAGCACACAAACATGTTCAAATACTCCTGCAGTTCCACACAGTCATTCAGGCACGTTTAAGTTTTGAAAATTTTAGTATCGTCAGCGTAAAATAGTCGACAACCATGTGGAAGCAGAAATGTGACATCATTTATGAAAATCGAAAAGAGCAGCGGGCCTAGGTTGCTGCCTTGCGGAACTCCAGATAGATTGGAGAAACAGCTGGAGAAAGTAGTTCCTAATTTCACACATAAGCTTCTGTTTGTCAGGTAAGATTCAAACCAGCATACGGCATCCGTAGATACACCCAGTCGCTCCATTTTTCTGAGTAGTATTTCGTGGTCCACTCGATCGAAAGCGGCTTCCAGATCCAAATAAATAGCATCGGTTCGAAAACTAGAGTCCAGATTTTGCAGACAGCGGGAAACAAACTGCATCAGATTTGTGGTCACGGGTAAAAACCGTGCTGATCAGCGTCAATATAGATTTTGCAACAAGCGAACAAAGCATCATTTACGATGATTTCAAATAATTTTGAGCATGCGCACATAGACGTCATCCCTCAATATTTAGTTATGTCGCGTTTGTCGCCTTTTTTGTGTACTGGGAACAGATAGGAAAATTTCCAGCGATCAGGAAATTTGCGTTGCTGTAACGACATGTTAAACAGCTTCGCGATTGGAGAACTAAGCAACAATATGCTACTACAGTGAATGCAGTACAATGTGGCAGGCTGCGGTGGGCTAGGCACGTGACCGGAATGCCCGACGAAAGAGTAGCCGAAACTATTTGCAGCAGAGAACTAGAAAGAGGCCGTAAGCTTCGGTGCAGACCCTGCACGCGATGGATGCACACTGTCCAGGATGATGCACGGTCAGCTGGTGTTCGAGGGGATTGGAGAACAGCAGCCCAGGCCCGATGGTACTGGAGGACCATAATTCGCACGGAGCAGGATCGATAACGGACCGTCGCCACAAGAGTAAAGTAAGTAAGTTCCATTTCACTAATCGTTGGAGATTGGAAGATAGGTGCTAATATTTATCCTAGCAGGACGCTGAAACAGAACCTGGTTGCCAAAAACCATGCAAGGCAACTGTACGACCAAGTTCTGACCAAGTACAACAGATGTATTTTGATGAATATGTAAAACTAGTATTTAAATAAATCCCGAAACACAAATATTACTTTGCTGAACATAAGGGATATTGTCCTGGTACTGTCAAATTTGTCTTCGGAGATAAATCGTTCGCAAGATGATGATGAGAGTGCCCATCCCAAGTAACCATGTAGGTTTTATTGCACTCTTATGATGGTATTTAAGACCAAAATTGGTCATGAAAACCGCCATAAGAGAACAATAACACTCACATTGTTGCTTGGAATGGAAGATAGTAATGTCCCATCCTAGCACCTAATCACCAAGAAGTTAAACGAGAATTCGGGTTACTGAAAACCTTTGAACCATAGAGGCGCTGGACAAAAGGAGACCGCAAAATCCACTTCTCAAGAATAGCGACGCGTTAGGTTGGGTTATCGACACATATTGTGCCGCTTCCTACGTCAATTGCAGCTTGGTTCGACTCATGCACCTTCCAGTATTGGACAAAAAGTAGGAGTCAAAATGACTACTTGTCAAGCATAGCTACCAATACCCCCCCCCCCCCCCCTTCCTTTCCGCTCTTCCCCACCTTCACCAAAAATTTTCATTTCTTTCCCTACCGTCCCTTCATCAATTGTAGAACCATCGTTTCAAAAAATATTAATATATATGTATGACCGCATTTCAAGGTCAAGACTAAAAACTTGTGATTAGTCTAAACTATCTGTAGTTGTGGAAAGGAATCTAAAATTTTTATCACTGGAGCAACTATTAACGGAGGGCTTTATTAGGAGAACTTTACTGTCTCCAGAAGATAATTTTGTCATTCATTCGATGACACGAAGGTCCCGTTAAGTTCTAACCCGACGTAACCAGCTGCCTTGTAAAATATTATAAGCATTCTTCTTCTTCTTCTTCAGCATAGAACCGGGGTGGCTCGTGCTGTTTCAAGCACTCGTCTCCATTCAACTCGGTCTTGGGCCACTCGTCGCCAATTTCCTAGTCGTCTCAGAAGTCGCAAATCGCTTTCGACCTGGTCGAGCCATCGTGCACGTTGGGCTCCCCTGTTCCTGGTGCCGGTGGGGTTGATGAAGAGGACTATTTTCGTCGCACTGTAGTCCGACATCCTTACGATGTGTCCGGCCCACCGTAGCCTGCTGACTTTTGCTAGATGTACAATGGGAGTCTCCCCAAGCAGTGCCTGTAGCTCGTGATTCATACGCCTCCGCCACTCTCCGCTTTCAGTTTGTACTCCACCAAATATCGTCCGCAGCACTTTCCGCTCGAACACGGCTAGGGCACGTATGTCCTCCGTGAGCAGCGTCACGGCTTCAAGTCCATAAAGAACTACCGGTCTAATAAGGAGTTTGTACATTCTTAGCTTCGTGCGGCGGTGTATGCTTCCAGATCATACCGTTTTACGAAGGGCAAAGTAGACCTGATTTCCCGCTTGGATGCGCCGCTGGAGACGCGCGTTTGTTTCCTTTGAGCCTCTTCCTTTCATGTATTTGGTCTTCGACGCATTTATTTTTAGCCCAATTCTCCAAGACTCCGCTTTCAGTCTGATGTAGAGTTCCTGTTGCAAAGTTCCGGGCTATGATATCGAAGTCAAAACCTAGAAGTTGGCTACCCTTTGTAAAAATCGTGCCTCTCGTTTCGATGCCCGCTCGTCGGATCACCCCTTCAAGAGCGATGTTGAACAGCATGCAGGATAAACCGTCACCTTGTCTCAAAATCCACGCTGCGTCTCGAAAGGACTCGAGAGTGTCCCAGAGATCCGTACGGAACACATCACTCGATCCAATGTCGCTCTGATCAGTCGCGTCAGTTTGTCCGGAAACCGTGTTCGTGCATTATCTGCCATAGCTTGTATCGATCACCTGTATCGTATGCTGCTTTGAAATCAATAAAGATGTGATGCGTGGGCACGTTGTACTCCCGACATTTCTGCAAAATCTGTCGGATAGTAAAACGTTGGTCCGTAGTTGCGCGAGCCCCAATGAAACCCGACTGATAATTCCCTACGAAACCTTGTGCTATCGGTGTAACAGGATCTGGAAGAGTACCTTGTCGGCGGCGTTTACCAGAGTAATACCGCGATAGTTGCAGCAGTCTAGTCGATCACCCTTTTTGTAGATGAGACAAACCACTCCTTCCATCCATTCCTCCGGTAGCTTTTCCTCCTCCCAAATCCACGAAATAATCCAGTGTAGAGCCTTTGTTAGCGTTTCTCCGCCATATGTATAAAGCTCTGCCGGTAGGCGGTCCTTCTCGTTTGACTTCTTGGAGATCAGGTACTAGGATATTACTATCTTCCATGGGTGCTCCTAGGTTAACTTCCGTTCCGCCTCCTTCTGTGACCTCGCCATTGAGGTGTTCATCGAAGAACTGCTTCCATCTGTCGACCACCTCGCGCTCGTTTATGGTTAGATTCCCTCCCTCGTCCCTACACATGTCAGGTTTTGGTGTGTAGCCCTTCCGAGTTTGGTTCACCTTCTCATAAAACTTGCGCGTGTCATTAGCTCGGAATAGTTGCTCTAATTCTTCACGATCTCTGTCCTCCTTTTGGCGCATTTTCCTCTTCAGGATCGTGGTCAACTGGTTCCTAGCTCGTCGGTATTTGGCCAGGTTCTCCCAAGTGGGAATACTTAGATAACTTTAAAAACCAGTTTTTTCCCCTGCACCGCTTGTTGGCATTCCCCATCAAACCAATCATTTTGTGTATTCCGAGGCTCAATACCTAGTGCCGCGGTAGCGACCTCTCCGATGGCCGAGCGTATTCTGCCCCAAGCGTCTTCAAGGTTTGAAGCACCTAGCTCCTCGGAAGAAGGCAGTGCCTCATTCAGTACTCGCGCGTAGTTCTCGGCAGCTTGTGGGTTATCTAGTTGCCTGATGTTCAGCCGAGAAGGGCGGCTTTGACGTGTCCGGTATACGGTGGACAGCTTTGAGCGCACATGTACTGCTACTAGGTAATGGCCAGAATCAATATCCGCATCCCGTCGGGAGTGTACGTTCGTGATGTTAGAGAAAAACCGGCCCTCTATGAGAACGTGGTCAATTTGCTCTAGGTCGCTTTGTGGATATCCTTGCGCGAGAAAAATGTGCTTCGGATCACCAGGCCTCAGGAAGCTGCGAAGTTTATACATCGTTGGCCGTTATCATTCGTGTCGGTGTGCAGGCTATGGAGTCCTACCACCGGTCTATACATTTCTTCCCTACCGACCTGGGCGTTCATATCCCCGATGACGATCTTGATGTCCCGTGCATTATACTGCTTATTAATATAATTGCTACTATGTATTAATTTTACAAGCACAACACGAATAATAACTCCAGACAGTGATGGAAAATGAGAGACAGAGACAGCATTTGCATGAATACACATAATAATATTACTTTAAAGTACTTTTGCGCTGTAAACTCGTAACAACGATATTTTCATATTTTGAGACAGCACAATTGCAAACCATCACCGCCCAACTGTGGTTCACTCATTTCTAGCCAATTGCATTCCTGTGGTGGAAAAAGTCCCCAAAATTGTCCAGTTTTCGTGCCACCGGAATATATTGGCAAATTGTCAAGCGTAAACTGTTGTAATACAATTAAAAAAACTCCTAATATGGAAAACGATGGCAGATACGGTTGACAACGTCACTGTACAGAAAATGTTGGGAGGTATTCAGCGAAAAGGTCGAAAGTTTATCAGAAAAGACGAAGATTAATTTTTCTTGTATTTTTCTTGTAAAAAACCTACATAAATATATTTCTGCAAATTTTGTACTTTATTTCCTAATGCAGATATTCGAAATTCTAAATGGAATAGACTTCAATTATTAAGTTAAAATCAGAGTTCTTCCAAATCAACCGAAGATGCATGGCACAACTAAGAGTTATTAAAATAATCTTAAACATTAAAACGGAGAAGTTTTGTATTCTTACTACCTCATCTCGATTGACATTAAATATTAAGCCTAGAAATCAGATCACAACAAAATAAACATTTACCTAACCTGATTAATGTTTCAGGTCATTGCTGAAAAAATCCCAGCAGAAAGTAACAATCTGCATCTTCCTGAATAAATACGAAATTAACATGCAGCACTCGTTATTCCAACCACGATTGAAGAGATAGTTTAAAAATGATTTTGGCCTTTCTTCACCTAAGAAGAAGCAAAAAAGAATAACATCCCACTATTGCAAGCCATCAGCACACTTTTCCGCCCTACATTATCTCACTTCTTCAACTGGGACTGGCTGGGCGCTTTGCGAACACGCGAAGAGTGGCGTCTGGTGTCATTTCTTTGGGTCGACTACAATAAAGCCATTTGCCATTCTCATAATGTTGTATCGATGTACTTTCACTCCTCTTCCTTTTGAAGCTCTTGCCCTTACAGTCAGTGGGACGATGATGCTGGGATGATTGGGCGGGCTGGGTTTCGAGATCAAGAGTGTGGCAAAGGACTGGAAGATTAAGTGTAAAAAGCATCCGAAGAAACTGCTAACTTTGAACAATACTGTAAAAACTGATGCAGTAACGACCGAGAAGGATGTCATATCGGAGCTAGTTCGTTACCAAAGTTGGGCTTGGTACACTTGGTAAGAAGTGGTGGAGCCGCCCGATTCGCCAAGGGTAACAGTCAGTGCCGTAATAGTGAAAAGCACTTATCATCACATCTACGACGACGCCTCTTTCTATCGGTTTTTCTGCTTCGGCTCGTTTCCGGCAGCTTTTCTTCGGTGGGGATCTTTTCGGAACAGTAATGTCCTCGGCTAGTTTCCTAACGACGAATGTTGGCAGTTAGCTTACTAGCTACAGAAAGTATTATATGTGGAGAACATAAGATGAAACTTTTTCGAATATGTGTTTATTGTCTCCTATCCTTTCGATCGTTGAGCTTTATTGGTGTAATTCAGTTCAAAAGAGAATAAAGCCGTCAGTCGGAAAATAATGCAACAAATTGCACATGATAGATAATTTATGAACGTGGTAACCAGCATTTTCTTTTCTAATCTTTTATGTTGAAGTATAAAAATACACAAAGTAGTAGTAGTGGGCGAGAAGTAGGCTCATACTACTATTGAAATATTGTATTATTGTAACATTGTTGTTAGGTAGATTGTAGTTGCATTTTCATTTCACCATTGCCAAACTTACACGCAAGTAACGTTAAGAAATCATTAAATTTTACTATCTACACTCTTAAATGAGTTTGCCCGTAAATTGGCTGAATTTAGCTAAAATTTGGTTAAAACTACTCAAAATGCCTAAAAGTGTACAAACTCAGATTTTGAGTAGTTTTTCAACCAAACAATTGGCGGTAGAAACTAGAAAGTGCGTTATTTATCACAGACAATAATTCAATTATCGGTAGCAAATAGCCAAAATTGGCTGATTTTTTTACACAAAATTTGAGTTTATACACTTTAATAGCATTTTGAGTAGTTTCAACGTAGCTTTAGCTAAGTCCGACCTATTTACGGGTAGAATCATTTAAGAGTGTAAACTATTTTTCAGTAAAAAATGGTTTTCAGCAACAAAGCTCATTTTTTATTCATTGAATACATCAACAAATAAAATTGTCTCATTTGGTGTGATCAGCAACCGTATAATCTGAAAAAAATCACTGCTTGGTTCTAACTTATACGGATCTAACGAAAGGAACTAAAAGTGAATTTTTAAAAACTAGTAATAATGTAATTTGATCATTTTAAACCTAAGTAAATATTGACCAAACTCGTGATTTTAGTCATGACCTTGAAATGCGGTCAGGCATATATTAATATATAGTTTTTTTTTAAACGAGGATTCTACAATTGATGAAGGGACGGTAAGGGAAAGTAATGAAGAAGGATTTTTGAGAATGGATCGGAAGAGTGGAAAGGAAGGGGGGGGGGGGTAATAGGTAGCTACGCTTAACAAGTTGTCGTTGTGAGTCCTATCTTTTGTCCAATGCTGGAATTCCAATTTGTGGTTCGCATGGGTCGAACCAAGCTATAATCAGAGATTATAACCGGATTTGAACACACCCCCACCAGCCGGCCAGGGCGGGTGGTTCGCTGGTACCCGTGTACCTTATTAACCGTACCCCACCCCCACCTGTCAGGTAAACCTAAACTTTTCTACTCACGGATAAATTTTCAAGTGGACAAAGCTAGCGAACTTATTTAGCTGTTGCCAGAAAAGCGAAACGCGAAATGCGAAAAGCGAAAAGCTTTTTTAAATTATGGCGATGGCTGTCAAGCTGCGTAAGCTTAACCGGTTTTATTACTGCAGAGCGTGATACGGCTACTTGAGCTTATAACCTGATTCTTATAGCGGTTATGAAAACATTCTGAGGAGTGGGCCACTTGGTCAGAGAGCAGTTTTATAGCGGTCATCAGAAAGTTCATCAGAATTGTTACTTGGGCAGTATATGATCATCGTGGTTAGTAAATGGTTGGATAATGCGTAAAACAGACCTCATTGTGGTTCCTAGCCTCTTATCTAGCAACTCCTACCCCTACCTCCACGTGGTACCAGTCGGAATACGAGCGACGTTAGCGGAGATCGGGTAACCAACCCCGGTGGAAACTAAAGTCATATACTAACAGGGGAGGAGGCATAGTGTTGTCTCAACACTGAAAGATGGCAGCCCTATCCCGAGACTCGGTCGCGTAAGCCCTAGTACGGCTACCTATTTAAATCCAAAAAACTAACAACAAGAGTCGAGAAATAACTTCTCGGAACATTCGGCATGGACCAAGGCAACGAAATAAAGACATGGAATGGATACTTGGTACCTGGAGCTGCAGATCGCTAAATTTCGGTGGTGACGACAGGGTGCTGCTCGATCAGCTAGAACCTTTTTTTTTTCAGTGTGGTAGAGCGACCAACGAGCTGGGAACGGACTTCGTAGTGTTGGGCAAAATGCAGGAATGCAGGATCGCGTAATGGACTGGAAAGCGTTCAACGAGAGGACGTGCATGTTGAGGATAAAAGGCCGTTTCTTCAACTATACCATCATAAACGTGCATTGTCCACACGAAGGTAGACCCGACGACGAGAAGGAAGGGTTCTGTGCGCAGCTGAAGGCAACGCACGACAGCTGCTCATCACGGGACATCAAGATGGTCATATGAACGGGGATCGCCTAAATCGGCAGGGAAGCAATGTATAGACCGGTGATCGGGCCCCATAGCCTGCACACCGACACGAACGATAACGACCAGCGATGCATCAACTTTGCGGCTTCCCGAGGCTTGGTGATCAAAAGCACCTTCTTTCCCCACAAAGATATCCACAAGGCCACCTGGGGATCACCTGACCAACGAACCTCGAACCAAATCGACCGTATTCTCATCGTGGGCCGGTTTTTCTCGAACATCACCAAAGTACGCTCCCTACGGAGTACGGATATTGACTCAGACCATTACCATTAAACATTCGGCAACTAGACAACCCGCGAACTACCGAAAACTGTGCCTTCCTCTGTGGAGCTAGACGCTTCGACCCTCGAAAACGGATGGAGTAGGATTCGCTAGGCCGTCAACGAGGCCGCAACCGTGGTGCTAGGTGTGGAAACCTCGAGTACACGAAATGATTGGTTTGACGGGGAATGCCAAGAAGCGACAGAGAGGAAAAAAAGGCTTGGAAAAACTTTCTGAGCATATCCACGAGAAAGAATTCGACCAAGTATCGGCAAGCGAGGAATGAGTTGACCACGATCCTGAGGAGGAAAAAGCGCCAAAAGGAGGACAAAGATCGTGAGGAGCTGGAACAACTATTCCGGGCTAATGACACCCGCAAGTTTTACGAGAAGGAGAACCAAACTCTCAAGGCCCACACACCAAAACCTGACATGTGCAGGAACGAGGGAGGGGATCTAATCACAAACGAGCGCGAGGTGGGCGACAGGTGGAAGCAGTTCTTCGATGAGCACCTCAACGGCGATATAGTAACAGGAGACGCAATGGAAGTTAACCTCGGAGTACCTACAAGCGACAACAGCGTACAAACTCCCGATCTCGAAGAGATCCGTCGAGAAATCAGTCAGCTGAAGAATAATAGAGCCGCCGGAAAGGACCGACTCCCGGCAGAACTCTACAAAAATGGCCAAGAACTGCTAGCAACGGCACTTCACTGGCTGATTTCAAGGATTTGGAAAGAAGAGAAACTACAGGAGGAGTGGATGGAAGGCGTAGTCTGTCCCATCTACAAAAAGGGCGACTGGTTAGACTGCTGTAACTACCGCGGCAGTACGCTGGTCAACGCCGCCTGCAAGGTGCTCTCCCAGATTTTGTTGCGTCGTCTATCCCCAATAGCAAGAGATTTCGTAGGGCAGTATCAGGCGGGCTTTATGGGGGCTTCCCGACAAATTCTCCAGAAATGTCGAGAGTACAACGTGCACACGCATCATTTTTCCGTGGATTTCAGAGCAGCATACGATACCGTTGAACGCGAACAGCTATGGCACATAATGCGCGAGTACGGTTTTCCGGACAAACTGACGCGGTTGATCAAAGCTACTCTGGAACGAGTGACGCGCTACGCGCGCGTTTCGGGGACACTCTCAAGTCCTTTCGAATCCGGCAGAGGGTTACGGAAAGGGGATGGACTGTCCAGTATGTTATTACATATCGCTATTGAAGGTGTGATCCGGCGAGCGGGCATCGAAACGAGAGGAACGATCTTCAGCAAGAGTAGCCAACTCCTAGTCTTTGCAGACGACCTCGACATCATTACTAGAAACCGTGGGACGGCGGAGGCAATCTACACCAGACTAAAACAGAGGCCAGGAAGATAGGGTTACAAATTAATGCGTCGAAAACCAAATATATGGTAGGAAGAGGCTCCAGAGAAAGTAACGTTTGCCTTCCACGGACAGTGACTAGTGACGGCGATGAACTGGAAGCGGTTGATGAGTTCGTATATTTGGGATCTCTGGTCACCGCCGACAATAATACGAGTAAGGAGATCCAACGACGCATTCAAGCCGGAAATCGAGCCTACTTTTCCCTTCCCAAGACGTTTCGATCTAGGAACATACGCCGCCGCACGCCGACGATGTATAAAACGCTAATAGGACCGGTAGTCCTCAATGGACTTGAGACAGTAACTTTGCTTACGGAAGACATACGTGCACTTGCCGTTTTTGAACGAAAGGTGTTGCGGAGTATTTTTGGCGGAGTACAAACGGAAAGCGGAGACGTATGAATCACGAGCCACAGGCACTGCTTGGAGAGATTCTCATCGTACACCTGGCGAAAGTTGGGAGACTACGGTGCCCAAGTAGCACTTGTAACTAATCATAAAAATAAAAAAATACAAAAAGGTTGCACAGCAGTTACATTTAGGATATTTATAACGAGTTAGGTTACATAAAATTAAAAATAGTTACTTTTTAGTTTTCTAGTGACAAAAATCTCAAAAAGTTACCAGGTAGTTACCAAATGACCAAATTGAAACCTTTTTTTCGAACTGTCAACAACTTGGTCATCGCAAAACAGTCACCACTCAGTTATGAGTTACCAAATAGTTATCAAGTGACACAAATGAAACCTTTTTCCAAACTGTCATCAACTTACTGGTCGCAAAACAGTTAATTTTCCGTTACGAGCAGTTACGAAGTCAAAAAAAGTCGGCTAGTAACATTTTCGTCACAACTTGTTCACGGTTCCTTGTAAACACAACGGAACGGATTAAGCAAAAACTAGATCTCAAGAATTTTACTAATGGTAAAGATAAACAATTGATACACGGGTTGTAAAATGCTCTTGTAAATGCGTTTATTTACTTAATTGATGGTACTTGGAATCTTCTCCGCGCAGACATTGGTATTAAGTAAACAAATTTTGATTATTCTCAAAAGTCAAAACGATCAAGTTACATCGAAACGAAACCGGCAATGAAAATAGGTTACAGTGTAACTTAGAAATGACGACATAAGAAATAAGTGACCACAATAGATTTAATATTGGTTACCGTAACCGATAGCGTAACCAGGTCGAAGGCTAAGGTTACGTGCAACTAGAATGTAACTGAAAAGTAACCTTCTATGATTAACACTGCTGGTAAACTGTTTTATTCAAACTGAAACTATTCTTTGATATTAAATTAACACTTTCTTTTCACAACAATCACTAAAACACCTTTTCCCGATATCTATGAACAATGTCTGCTTAAAATCATTTCATGCGGCATATTGCAATACAAAACTTCAAGGAAGATGGTGTAGAAGTTAAAACCAAAGGCAAAATAGCTATGAATTTTACTAAGTGATAGCGAAAACAATTTGTTTTTTAATGATTTCTAGGTGAATGCTCCACTAATTCATTATTGCTAAGAATAAATTTAAAAAATCAGTAAATTAAAATTTTTATATTTGTACATATTTGTTTTACAAAAAATCAATTTTTCAAAGAGGTAAGTAACGAAAAGCTAGATTAAATAAGAGCGCGTGAATTTTTCAAAGCTAGAATCGTGCATTTCACCATAAATTTGAAACTGCATTAAAATTTGTGTTGAAATAACAAGCGAAATTTATACAGTCTTCTATATTCAAAAGTTAAATTTACTGCTTGTCGTTGACACCCATAGATTGGAATAAAAAACCTGCTGCATTGTTTTCGCTATGCAATAAAAATTTCAAGATAACTAATTTGCCACCAATTGAAAGTCAATTTACAGTTTATGTGTAACTTTAATAGTAACCATTTTGTAACTATACGTGTTACATATTGGTTATTGAGTAACTGTTAACTGTATTTAGTTACATAAGTTGCGCTATTTCGGTTACACAACTGTTATATTTTAGGTTACTGTAACCGAAGTTTTACATTTAAATTTGTCGCATATCAGTCACTGCGACTCAATTGTGACAACGTGTGTTACTTGGGTGGGTCGGCCACGTGTAATGAAATCCGTTCTATTCAAGAACCCCACCGGCACCAGGAATAGAGGGGCTCAACGTGCACGATGGCTCGACCAGGTTGAAGCCGACTTGCGTGTGTCAAGACGCGCAACGAATGGGCGACGAGTAGCCCAGGACCGAGTACAATGAAGAGGAATTCTTGATACGGCAAGAGCCACCCCGGCTCTTGGCTGAATAAGTAAATAAGTATATGATAATCGTAGTCTTTCAAGCACGAGGTTCCCGTCGTTGAAATAGAGCAGGAATACGGACGGTCCGAAATGACTGTCCTGCGGAATACCTGAGGTGGCACAGTATGTTCTGGATCTGCTGTATCTGAACCAGATTATCCGAGTAAGTATCATCTTCGAAATTTTGGTTTCGATATGTACATATCGATATGGACATGATATGTCGCCTTTGCAATGCATAGAATGGAACCTCGGAACACTTGCTCTGCAAGCAGTAGAGCACTAATAGGACGAAGACTGCAGTATCTTAAAAAGGGCCTATTAGAGCCTAGTGAGATCTAGTTTGCGTCGCCTGTCAGGGTAACTCAGGGTCAGAGTGTGAAATTCGGTCTTCCCTGATTGGAACCTGTCTCGCTCCAACTTTCAATCTATTACTTCCTCAATAACCGAAGGGTACGCTTGAAGCGATAAGAAGAAGAAAAAAAACGGGACATACCACAATAGTTCGAAATAATGGACGCAGTGGTAAAAGTACCCAATAGAAGAGGAAATCCTGTATCTATAAAAATAATAAAAACATAAATGTTGTATCTAACGCTGTCATATCAATCAAACTTATGATGTATGTACAATTCAGTAAAACCATCCATATTTTTTGCATGCAAAGAAAATGAACCATTCTTCAAATGGCTTTTATTTTGTTTGCTATTGTTGTTTCAGTTCAACTGCATGTGTACTATCATGCTAGCTCTGCAAGCATTATCATAATCGGCAGGGCACGATTGTTTCAATCACCCGCGAATCCACAAATGATTAATTAAAACTTTTAATTTTCATTATTGAAATTTCCTTCATTAGTGCCTGCCGGTATTGTTGATTGTCTATCTAGATGCGAATTCTGTCGCCCTCAATGCAATGGAAAATTCTGCATACGAGCATCATGAGCAAGTGAGTGACGCGGCAAAACGGGCACAGCTAACGACTGCCACCCATTATCTCGTTTCGGTTGCGTGTAGTTTATTTCATCATATTCCAACTTCTGATCGCCATACGATTCTGTCACCTCCAGTTCCCACCACCAACGTCGCGTCCTCGTCGACCAAGCACAGCTCGAATAATAATTCAGGACAGTGATGGAAAACGAGAGACAGAGACAGCATTTGCATAAATACACATAATAATGTTAATTTAAAGTACTTTTGCGCTGTAAACTCGTAGCAACGATTTTTTCACGTTTTGAGACAGTACAATTGCCAGCCACCACCGCCCAACTGAGGTTTACTCATTTCTAGCCAATTGTATTTATGTGTACGCTACGTGTGGGTGATGGGTGGGATCGTGAGAAAGGGTGAACCAGTGTCAATGTTTGCCGGATTCACTTGTGAAAGTTTATGTTTTGACTGGAACTTGGGTGAAATTCGTATGAACAGTCGGATTTTTCCGGCTCATAATTGTTTTGTGTTTTATGTGTAATATTTTAATTTTAATTTATTCATTTTCGCTCGGCACTGTGTAACTGTTTACTGTGAAAACACACAGTCAAATGGTTGCGCAGGTGTGGACTGTGCCGCTGTAAAACATCTATTTTTATTAAATTAAGTGCCTCTGAATTGAAAGCAGGTTTCAACCAACTGAAACAACGGAACGAGGAATTTATAGTAAACAAAACGATAAGGATGAAAAGATGAAAGTAGCCTTACTCCCTCCCTGTAACACCACGGATAACTGGTAAACGGAACAATCGCACCAGTTGGCGACTTGTAGGTGTCGGAAATCCCGACGGGGATTAAATTATTATCACGATAATGATGAACATAATTAATTGTTTAAACTGTATTAAAAATTACCATAAATTTTGTATAATTGGAATGAACTGTCGAATTGCCTGTCAGTAACAATTGTTGGATTCTATGCGGTTGCTACTGACGACAAGGCTTATCTAAGCCATCACCTTTTGGATGCTGTGGTGCAGTTTTTTTCCATTCTGTACGGAACACAACATGCCTTTTACAGCGCCAGTAAACAGAAAAAAACTCCCAGGAACTGGGAATGCTTCGGAATAAAAAGTCTAAACAGGATATAACTTCTCCTTTGATCTGTTCGGCGCTGACAAGCCACGTGACATCACACAGCTTTCCGTGAGCTGTTATCTTTCGTTGGCTTGCAGCTAACCTGAACGAAGCAACAGGCAATCTCTGCTTTTTGTTAACGATGCTTGGACTTCTACGCTGCAGACTTGAGCAATGCCAGACTCCAGCTGCGTTTGAGGAAGGTCTGTGCTACCACCCACGTACGCCCCGGATCTAGGTTTTATCGTCAAGCTGCGATCAAAGATACCGTTTTTGAAAGGAAAGATGCACGGGAGGACGTGTTTCCTAGCATTCAGAGCAGGTTCGTTCCATTGCTCACAATGTCGTGTACAATGCCCACTGAATTATCATAAGAATGGCATGTCGCGATGTTATATTTGGCAAGAAAAAATATTTGCTTCTGCTTTCAACACGGGAAAACTGGAAGGAGAAGCACTGCTTTGCTAGTCAGTATCATTTCTCTGTTAGCGCCACATAATTTGTCTAAACATACCGTCTGACATACGAAGAATAGCGTGGAAATAATTGGCGATGTTCTTGCAATTTGGAAATTGTAAAAATGATGGCAACTTCTTTTGAAGGGTATACATCTTGCTGGTGAATGATTTTTTCCGATATCCAATACTTTGATATACAGCCACTTGCAATAAAAACAGTCTATCTCTACTCAATAGCAAATGTGACTTGTATTTTATTTAAATATTCGTTAAGAGTATAATTTAAATTAAGTGAAAAGTCATTTAAAACTTTTAGTATCCAATATTAGCACATTCTCTGCAGTGGTTTTGAATTGATTTTTCCTTCCCATCAACTTTCAATCTCATTTAATCTATTTTGCTTGTTGATCATCTAAATCATGAACAAATAGTAAAAACAGGCAGATCCTGTACTCATTGGATCAGCGCTGTTGACGTGGATTTTAGAGCAGCGAGTGTTAGGGGCGACTGAAGAGCGGCAGTCCAAGACCCAGAAACATTAAGCCGTCTCCTGAATTCGGCACGGATAAGCGATTATCGCTGTAAAATTAAAGTAAGTAAGTAAGGCTTAGTATTTTCTTCAGCTAGCGCCGCACTTGTTGCCTCTCTTATGACGAAGCATATTCTTCTGCATTCGTCTTCAAGGATCGAAGTATGCAGAATGCACCGCTTAAGCAAAACATCATTTTGCAGAGCAACGACGTGTTTGTTCCACGTTTTGATGTAGGACTACCTCTTACGAAACGATGGTTCTACAATTGATGAAGGGACGGTAGGGGAAAGAAATGAAAATTTTTTTGGTGAAGGTGGCGAAGAGCGGAAAGGAAGGGGGGGGGTATCGGTAGCTATGCTTGACAAGTAGTCATTTTGACTCCCACCTTTTGTCCAATGCTGGAGGGTGCATGAGTCGAACCAAGCTGTAATCTAAGATTATACCCGGATTCGAACCCACAACACCCGCCAGGGCATGTGGTTCGCTGGTACTTGTACCTTTTGAACCATAGAGGCGCTGGACAAAAGGAGACCGCAAAATCCACTTCTCAAGAATAGCGACGCGTTTGGTTGGGTTATCGACACATATTGTGCCGCTTCCTACATCAATTGCAGATTACCACCGAGCGAGAAGTTTTAATCTAACTACTGTTTACTTTCAGGACGACGACACTATGCCGGCCCTTACGACTTGCAAGGTACTGTACGTGACGTTGTTCGTCTGTCAGCTTGTTTTTTTTTCGTTTCAAAAAAAAAATATTAATATATATGTATGACCGCATTTCAAGGTCAAGACTAAAAACTTGAGATTAGTCTACGTCTTACGGCAAGTTTCGAGATAAGGTGTCATTCCAAAAAATCGAAAAATGCGAGCGTCACGAAAAATGAAAGGTTTTGAGCGCTAATAGCTCAGCGGGTTTCCGATCGATTTTCGATATTCTTACACCAATCGATCGGAAAATCTAAGAATTGACCCAAATGAAGAAAAGTATGGATTCTTGATGTTGAACTATTGAAAAATTGAAAATAATGAACCTATGTTTTACCAGAATTCTTGCTTCGTGATTGGTTGGAAGATTCTTTACGATGATCTAAACCTATACCAATTTGATATCTGTACTTGGGAAGTAAGCCAAAAGAAGTGACAAAGTTTCCTCATTTCAACGAGATTTCTTAACACCGCGGTTCAACTTAGACCATTTTGATGTCCTAGCTTGGGAAGTACGCCAGAAAGAGTGTTAAAGTCCCCTCGTGCCAACAGATTTCTTACGATCGCGATTAAACCTAGTCCAATTTGATGTCTGTATTAGGGGAGTATGCCAGAAAAAATGACACAAGTTCGTTGTCCCAACAGATTGCAAATTCTTTACTGCGAGATAGGATTGGGCGATACCGTATCGATATCCGCAATATCGATACTCGAAGGCCGATATTTCGATATATTTCATCGATACTGACGCCGTCGATATTATGCTAAATCGATAATTTCATCCCGATACTGTTTTGATAAAGCGGGATATGCAGCTGAAAAAATATAGGTTAAAACTAGGCCAGGAAATGCTCAAGAAAGCAATATTTTAAGGATTTTTTCACGCGCTGTTTTTTTTTCAGGTATCTACTAAGCTTAATTCTCAAATTTACTTTATTGGAATTGACTCTTATGCTAAACCATGAACAATGTCACTTACATGTTTAACGCTTTTTGAACAGTAAGTGCATACGATACGCGATTTTCAGCAATTCAGAACTGACCAGAGAGCACAGAGAGTAGTATTGGGCGTTGACGGCATTAGCAAAAACTTTCCAGCATAATACGCACCATAATATAGTGGTGAAAGTGGCAGAGGTGGAACAGAGATCGAGAAGAGTTAGAACCGGAAAGGAGCAACTCCCGGCGGAACTCTGTAGGAATAGCCAAGAACCGCCAGCAACGACACATCACTGGATGAGTTCAGGGGTTTGGGAGAGGGCTGCCGGACGAGTGGATTGAGGGTGTAGTTTGTCCTATCTACAGAAAGGGCGATCAGATAGATTGCTGTAATTACCGCAGCATAACGCTGGTCAAAGCCATCAGCAGGGTGCTCTCCCAGATTTTGTTGCGTCGTCTGTCCCCAGTGGCCGGAAAGTTCGTAGGGTAGTACCAGGTGGGCTTTATGGAGGCCCGTGCTACTACGAATCAAATTTGTACTAATCGGCAAGTCATCCAGATGTGTCGGGAGTACAACCCATCATATTTTTGTGGATTCCGGGACAGCATATGATTCAGTCGGACGCGAACAGCTCTGGCAGGTGGTGCGGTTTTCCGTACAAATAGATGAGTCCGAAATAGAGCTGCACTGGAGCGAGTGATATATTGCGTGCGTGTTTTGGGGGCACTCTCTTTACTCAACATGTTTTTTATTGATTAATTTTTTTGAATCCCTGTTTTCTGTGCAGCATTTCCTAATCCCAGAATGCCGTCTTAAATAATATCGATAAATCTAATATCGATACTTCACGAGCGGTATATCGACGGTATCGATAAAGCGGCGGATTTGATATTGATATTCAATTATCGATACTTTCGGGAATTTTGCCCAATCCTACTGCGAGACGATTAAACCTAGGCGAATTTGATATCTGTGTTGGAAAAATGTGCTACAGCTGTAGTAATCGGTTATAATACGACTCTGTATGAATACGCATGCTTGCCGTTTCATTAGAAGTGTAGTGAAAAGATGTGCTGTTGGTAAAATAGGATTAAATTGGTAAAATCCTTTCAACCTGGGGAACCAGGGTAATAAAAACAATCTTTAATTTCAGTAAGGTAGCAGGAAAGCAATAATTTGTGTTCTTGATGTTGTCAAGTGGTTTTCAAATGCACAATCTTTTGAGAATTGAACGTATGCAATGTTACTACTTTGATAAATGTTACATACAACGCATGTAGCATGTTTATATGTTGCATATAGCATGTATACATGAAGAATCGAATGATTACAAGCATGAATACATGCTGCTATCACTACAAAGAGACTTACGTAGTCCTGCGTCACCTATATATGCGGTCGTGTCTTGTACACAACCCCTCTGATTTTTCAACTTCTAGAAGACTTTTCTTTTTACACTTACTCCTGGTCACATTTCCTAACGAAAACCAGTATTTTTTGTTATTTTTGACGATTTTTGGTAAGAGTCAAAATCATTATGTGAGGCAGAACGCCAAAGCCCGTGGACAAAACGCACCAAGTTTGCCCAGCTAGGCGTTAAACGCAACCAAAAAATTTACATTTAATCACGTGTTGTATAAACTCCTAAAACTAGGCTGCCGAAATGGCGGAAGCGTTCGTTATAGCGTTTGTTACATACGCTTGTTTGCTGGGATACAATGGGTTCATATCTCAACATAATTGGCAATAAAATTTAATCATATACTTTTCTCCAATTTATGTGTGATGAAATATTGTAAGTTAAACAATGTACAATTAGGTTTAAGGCAAATTCTAAGTCCTATACAATACATAATATTGCTACATTTTTAATAAATAATCCGAAACAAAAGATGTACTGCAAATTAAAAATATTCTATAACTGTTCTATCCCGCTGTGATACATTCTACCCCTGTTTTGTAGTTTGGAGTTTTTTGCAATATATGTGAAAAATATGCATAGTTAATGCCTTTTTTGTGATGAATCATCGAGTATGACAGTATATCAATTAGATAGACTGTATTTATTATGAAATTTGCATACCGACTAGTGGTAAAAGCTTAAGAGAAAACCGTGATTTCTTACATGTGGAATGAGATCGCGTTCTGGACCCTTTATGCATTTATGTCGCCATAATAATCGGAAGAGAGGGCGATCAAAGAGAGTCTCTCAATGTTACTTAGGTCCTTTTGAAAAGTTACGCGAGATATGATTTCGAATCGCACCTTGTGGCCACCATGCCGGCGAATCTACATGTTTTCGTTCTTCTTTATTTCCTGTCTGGTGGGTAGATCACACGAAATGAAAAGGAAACAAGAACGTTCTCTAGCGGGTTACCGCACGGTTGCGTTACGAACACAAATAACACCGCACCAAATGGAAGAAGATGGTACCGACGTGCGGTTTCGCGTTCGTTTTTGACGTAAATTGGATAAATGCACCTAGTTTAGGTGCGTGTTAGTTATGATCGGAGCAGAAACTTTGCGCACTGGTACCGGTGCGGTACGTGCATGCACAAGTCTGGAAGTATCTAGCTCCATAGTAGAAGGTTTCATCCATAGTAGTTGGAGTAGGCTTGTGTAGATCTCGTAGATCCAGTAGGCTTGTGTAAATCTCACTAACTGGCTGGCTGTTCAATTGCCGAATGTTAACCCTATAAGAAGAAAACCGGTCGTCGATGAAAAAGTGATCGATTTATTCGGCTTCAACTGCGCATAGAACACAGTGCTCGTTAACGTAATTAATTGTCAATTGTAATTGAAGAAACGCCCTTTTATCCGCTACAAACACACCTTCTCTTGTTGATCACCTTCTAGTTAATTCCGCGATCCAGCATTCTGCCCAACATTTCAGAGCCAGTTCCCCCCAGGCCGCTAAGGCTATCACCACTTTGATAAAATTGGACCTTGCCGTCAAGGGGATTCAGCGACCTTCTTGCCTCTGCAACAGATCTAGTGTCAAGATGCCAAAATTTCAGTGTTCTAGGCCCGAGCTACCGCGTTTGCTCTTGGCTTTAGTGCGCGAGACATCACGCTTCTTAACTCAACTGTCCACACGGGTTAGACGCTATCGTGAGCCGCTCCTAACAGGTAGTGCAGATGCTCCTTGAGGGGAAACAATGCTCCGACTTGTAGTGAAATCACCATCAAGAGCTGTCCTGACATATTGTATCTCCTTCCAGCCGGCTCATAACCTTTGTCATTATCGGGATTAGTTACTCGATCTCCACTAAGGTTACTCGCG
This sequence comes from Sabethes cyaneus, assembly GCF_943734655.1. Classification (NCBI taxonomy): domain Eukaryota; kingdom Metazoa; phylum Arthropoda; class Insecta; order Diptera; family Culicidae; genus Sabethes; species Sabethes cyaneus. The sequence continues at coordinate 147,787,097 of NC_071354.1, forward strand.
TTTCGGTTGGTACCACAGGAATGTTCAAAAGAAACTGGGTAGAGGTTAGGGAAGGCGGACTGTTAGCGTACATTATAATTGCCAGATGGCCTTAATCTTACTTGTTGTTTTGTGATACTACATTACCAAAGCCGTATTATACATAACAATAATTAGGTGACGATAACGGCGGCCAGCCCACCGTAGTCTTCCAACTTTCGCCAAGTGTACGATGGGAATCTCTCCAAGTAGTACCTGCAACTCGTGGTTCATACGCCAACGCCACTCTTCGCTATCCGTTTGTACTCCGCCAAAAATAGTTCGCAACAACTTTAGTTTGGATACGGCATGTGCACGTGTATCTTCCGCAAGAAAAGTTGCTATCTTCAGTCCGTACAGGGCTACCGGTCTGATTAGCGTTTTGTACATCGTCAGCTTTGTGCGGTGGCGGATTCTCCGTGATCGGAGCATCTTGCGGAGGGAAAGGTTGGCTCGATATTACCAAGGTATTTATATTATTTAGAGTGTACGCTGAAGTCAGCTATTACAACAAGCAAAGCCTTTATTTTATACCGTCTTTAGACATTACCCTTCTTTAACGACAGACTTCGCAGCCGGCTATTAGAGTACAGGAAAACTATGGGGTCGGTGCAATGATCCTATTGACTCTATCTAGCAAGCACCGCCTAACCGAGATTCGAACATACGACGAATGGCTTGTTAAACCAGCATCGTACCTCGAAGCTAACTGGGTAGTGGAAAGTCACCTATTACGCGTTTATTTATTTATTAACTTTTTTTTGCACTGGGTTTTATGCGACTTTTTTTATATTTCTACACGAACTTGGGAATTTACGCGGTCTTGATTTACACGTAGCGTATTCTTCGCGTGCAAAGCGATTTGAGTGTAGTTATTAAGGTGAAATTAGCCGTCATTGATTTTGTGAATTTCAAAAGCAGTTTTTCTGTTTGAAATAAAAATTCTGTTCGTGAAAATATATTCTCTGTGTTCAGATTGGTATGAAGAATGCAGTGAATACCTTTTTAAAAACATAGCCATCGTTTGGGCCCAAAAACTGCTTTCGAAATTGGGCTTTCCGACGAAAAGTTAATGACTGCTAGTTTCCTGTTAAATCCACTAGTAATAAAAGGCAAGTCTATGGTATTTTCTTGTTGTCTGGTTCTACATTTAAAAAAGTGATATTCACATTCCACACTAGATTTATTTATCATTTCTCATTAGATTTACTAGCATAGAAACTATCTATTTCTCAAACAAGATAAAATATCTATTATTTATCGCTTTGTTTGAAGAGCAGAATCACTCAGTACACATTGCTCTCGAGAAGGAAAACAAAATGAATCACACCCCAAACAATCCAAACGGCACTTCTCAAATAACATAAGCACAGGGAAAGATGTTTTCCCAGCGAAATTGAAATTGAAGAACTTGCATCATTTCGTTTTCCCAAAAGCGAACAAATGACATTCCGGATAGCAAATAAAATCACATCAAAAGAGCGCGCGCTAATTTATTATTTAAACGAGCAATTAAAAGATGGTTCTTTTGGCATCGCATCGCAGCCCGATGGTGATTATCACGTCGCCAAGAAGCTCTGCTGTTGGTCTTGAGCAATTTGAAGATTTTAATATTACTACAATTATTTTAACGCATTTCGTACAACCCGAAAAGCGTTTGCCTTCCAGAGCCGACGGGGCGGCTGCTGGTAGAACTGTCTGGGTGCGGAATGAAACCAGCAATTAAAAACCACTAATCACCACGTTTACATCGGTCGATGCGATTTGCCTTCCTGGAAAGTGTGTCCGATGAAACCGGAAATAAGGTCGGAGTGCGAGACGATAATATTTACGGGGTGTAAGTTTGCATTCGACTTCCCCGAAAAGCCCATCCACTCATCCCTCTGTTGTTTTCGTGGTACGGTTAACCACTAATGAGTAGGTCTGTTTCGGTGATTTTCCAATCCATTACATCCCTGCTGACGAATGCTGAGAGCCGAGAACCTCGGCATAACTGACTTTCACGCATTAGAAATAATTGTATTGGGTGAGCAAACTTAGAGCAGGGGAGAGAATTGTACTTTCGTCTACTTTACCAAAGATGAAGCACGGATAGTTTTATTTAAAATGTAAACATATTATAAACATTTAAATAGCTATCCTTAAATAGTAACTAAGTTAAGATTTCTTGCTCCAATATTGTGTTTGAGCAATTTTGTGCATTTATTGCATTGCGCAAAAACAAACATTCTCTAACTTGTTGATCTTAGTCTCCCCTATATCGTTTGAAGTGGGAGTGCCAATGCTCCACTTAGGGCCAACGCAACATGCACAACAGCCTGCCAACATCATCCAGCCAAATATCTTCTCCCTTCAGCGCCGCCCGGGAATGAAGAGAAATTGTTGCAGAAGCTTTCACAAACCGAGACGATAAATATCACAAGTTAACAAATCACTTCTATTTGTGACGGTCCGCTAGAAACATAAACAGATGCGGGGAGGTTTGGTTGAGGAGCTGCTAATGCCACCACCACACACCGGTACCGGTGTGGGTGTATGGCACATTGTGGAGACATGAGGATTAAAGGTCGGTTTCGGTTTCGGTGTCGGTAATTGTTATGTTTGTGTGTCAACAGGGCATCGGAGGTGATTCCGGTACACCGAAAGGGGCGAGCAGTGACCGAAGGATATTTATGGAAGCAATTAATTTTTACATCTGCCAATGGCATGCTGAGTTGCCGGTCATAATGTTGACTAATGGGTTGCATTTTCGCTCCGCTTCGTACAGTGTTATCGGTGTTGAATAAACTAGAAATTTGGAAATAGTGCAAAAGTCGGGAAAGAGTTTAAATTTAATAGAATTTCACCTCTGGTTTAAATTGTGTACACATGCGAAATGAAATTAGATCTTTCTGTTATTTAGAAAAGCAATCTGTAGCTCAGCAGTCAGACTTCTACATTTAGAACTAAACAATTTCCTTGTTAAAAATATTGTTGAATAACAATGAGACAACTGGCCATAACGGTTCAGCTAATCTGTAAATAACTGATGTGTTTGTGTTTGGATCTACTAATCTCATCAAACGCAACAACTTCAATTAAACCTCAAGTGATAAAGAATCAGCGGTATAGCAAATTAAACGATTAGTTTAATTATAACTAATGTCATGATAGGTCCGATCATTTGCATATTTGACCGATTTTTTGTAATTGATAATTTATAGAAAAAAGTTTACAATGTTTGCATCATTCGAGAAATCTCTGATACAACAGTTCATACAGCAAGTGGTGTACCTGTATGTCAGTGGCCCACGAACAATATTTGTCGACTAAGTGGTGCTAAAAGCTTTGTAAAAGAATTCCCTGCTTTTTTGGTAGCAACATCTCTTACCACGAAGGGAAAGTTATACTTTCGAAACCTATATCGAATATATTGGAATGTTCTATAATATTCCACCACTTTGTTAGCGCTATTGACTGACTCATCAAATGCACACCACAAGGACTTTAGGAAGACGAGTGTTTTTAAAATGGAAGATTTGCTTTATTGCTGTTATGCTGTCAATAAAAACTAGCAGTTTTCGCGTTGACGGCAGATATTTATAATAATACTGATATTTTCCTGGTTGGAGTGCGGCAAAATGGCTAAATATTTTCATTTTTAGTTTTACTCACATTTTGGCAGTTCCGTAATATGATTTCTGTAGTGCGATAGAACTTCAAAATCAAGCGAATAAGGTTGTTCTTTTTAATGTACAATATGCTCTTTTTACGTGACAAATAAAATCTCCGTCGTTTTCTGTTATTTGCCCAAGAGGGCTCGGAAAGCGGTGAAAAGTTGACTAAAATAAATAGAAAAGACAACGAAGAGCCGGCAAAAGACAGTGGAATGTTGACGAAAATGTGAATAGAAGTCAATGGAACTGTGCTGAAAAGATGGCAAACGAGAAAAAAATGGGAAAGAGTCATTTAAAAACTGTCAAACAGTCGATAAAACATGCAAAAAAAGACTACGAAAAGATGTCGAATATACGTCATCAAAAAGACGCCGAAAGAATAACGAAAAGACAAGAAAATTACAACAATTTTGTAGTCTTGGAAACAAACAGGACGAAAGATGATAGAAAGTGACAATGAAAACGAAGAAAAGGCTGTAAAATATCATAAAACGAAAATACGATGGAAAGATGGCAAAAAGACGATGAAAATGTAACAGAGAAATGACAATGAGATGACGAATACGGAGAAATGGTAGTAAAGAGATTACAAAAAGACGACTAAATGGTTCCGAAAAAGCAACGATAATATGACAAAGAGACGATGAAAGGTAGCAAAAAGACGATGAAAGAACGATCGACGAACAGGCAGTGAAAAATCTGCGAATAGATATGACGAAGAAGTGAAGACAAGTAGGCGAAAAGTTGAAAGACGACTAAAATACGGTTAAAAGACGCCAAAAAAAACGTAACAAACAGCGACAAAAATGCCAAAAAAAGCCGTACAAAACGACGAAAAGACTGTAAATAGATGTATCCTTTGGCTAAAGATATTGGAGAAACAAATAAAAGTCAACAAAACAGTGACAAGCTGTGCCAAAAAAAAACACTAATGACGATACCATCAAACCAAAAACGCCACAAAAAGCAATAAAAAATGACGACCAAATCACTCAAAAGAGACAAAAAGACGATGATACAATACCAGATGTTAAAAATAACGGAAAACGACTGACAAACGTTAGAAGAAAACAAATAAAACGAGAAGTTAACACGATGTAGTGGTTAGCATTCACATCTCTCACGCCGAGGACTTGGGTTCAAATTACAATCCCACAGAAACCACGAATGACCCAAGCTGTCACACAGCTTACATTAAAATAAAGAAAAAACGACAAGATGACAATAACGGCGGAAAAGTTGACGCAAAACAAAAAAACGAAAAATTGAAGACAGAGTACAAAATAACCAAACGACAAAAATTTAAGAATTTGGAAAAATAAAGCCTGAAGGCGAATGACGAAGGTCAAGTTTATGCGTTCTTGATTAATATAGAGGAAATTTGAAATGTATCATAAACTGATTCGATTCAAAAAAGTATTAGTTTGTTTAAAATGCAATCAAGAATACCTATGCGATAAAAAATGTTACTTTTAAGCAAAACTGAGAAGCGCTTTATATGAAGAACAAATGTCGGCCAAATTTTCATTTAAATCAGAAGTTTAATTTAAAATTTGATAAAGTTTTATAATTTATAACCCTTTCCTCTGTAATTAAAACACAAATGGTAAAACTACGGATTTTTCTTCAGCAAAACCTAGCATCATTGATATATCAAGGTAATTTACACAACTCTATGCTATTGACAGCACTCAGGCGGTGGAGTAAAGCGAAACAGAAAACGAAGACTGCAGCTTTTACGTGATGGATGCCATTGACCATTTCCGTCATAATAATAATCAACTTGCAAACAATAAGCATACGAAAAAGTATTTCGAGAAACTAGATGTTCTCCAGTGGTTTGCATGGTTATGTGTCTTGATATAAAATATATAACTATTAATATTTGGCAGGGCTGTCTTCAGAGAAATTTATCAAGACTGAAGTTTGATGTTTTCCGGACGCTTCGACACTTTGTTGGTGATTCCATTTTGAAAGAGAGCCGTAATAATTGAAAGGAAGGATGTGTAATCCAAAGCTCCTTCAATATCAAGCAAAGCACAAAGTGTCGACTCCTGATTTCTTAATTAACGACACTACACAGTGCAGTGTGGTTTCCGTAGTTTTGCCATGTTGGTATTTAGTTATGTTGATTTCCATGCAACAGAGAGCTCTTTGAAAACTCGTTGCGGATATAATTATCTGTAATTTTCACCATCAACTTGAGAAGTGTAGATGTCTAACTTATTGATCTGAAAGCCTTATGCATGGTTCTTTCTTTTTTATCTCCTTTAGGTATGAATACCACCTCTACTTTCCGCCAATTTTCCGGGATATGTCCCAAAGCAAAACTGGTCCGAAAAAGGTGGATGAGTTTGAACATTATTACGTCGTCCATTTTCTGTAAAAAGAATGGTAGAATACCAACCGAGCCTAGAGATTTTATTAGTACGAAATGGCTAAGGGCCCACTTGATCGAAGCCTCCGTGAACAATCGCCGTGCAAGCAGAGCTGAGTCGATTGGCCCATTATGTAACGACACATTGCAAAGCAGCTAGACCTGATTTCATTGATCATTTCTTAACACTTTACACTCTGTGCGACCACACGGGCTCGCCGGCCTAAACGCCGGCTCTGAGATGAACGTTATTTTCTCTGGAGCCTCTTCCTACCATTTATTTGGTTTTTGATGCATTGATTTGTTACCCAATCCTCCTAGATTCCGATTTTAGTCTGAGGTAAATTGCCTCCGCCGTTGTAAGGTTTCTAGTAATGATGTTGAGATCGTCTGCGAAGGCTAGGAGTTGGCTACTTTTGCTGAAGTTTATTCTTCTCGTTGCGATGCCCGTTCCCCGGATCACATCTCCAATATAAATGTTGAATAAGATACAGGGCAGTCCATCTCCTTGCCGCAACACTCTGCGCAATTCGAAAGCACTCGAGAGTACCCCTGAAATACGCACGCAACGTAACACTCGCTTCAGGGTAGCTTTGTTCAGCCACAATAGATTGCCCGGAATACCGTTCTCGTGTATTATCTGCCATACCTGTTCACGAACAAATGTATCGTATGCTGTCTTGAAATCCACTACAATTAGATGCGTACATTGTACTCCCGACATTTCTGGAGGACTTGTCGAAGAATGAAAACTACTGCATATGGGTGAAAATGTGTTTTTTTTTGTGAAGAACGAACATTGGAAATACTGGAAAAAATTTATGCAAACTTTGAAAAACATTTTAAATTAAAAAATAATGGGACTTGAACCCACAACTCTCAATCTCGCATCGGGTGCATTATCCAATTACACCATCGGTCAATTGATCAATGGGGAGCATGATATCAATTGCTGTAATCACCGTTGCCGCGGTGATTACAGCAATTGAGCCGATCGCCCTTTTTATTGATAGGAAAAATCACATCTTCCATCCACTCCTCTGGTCAAATCCTTGAAATTATCCAGTGAAGTGCCGGTGCTAGTGGTTGTTTAGTAAGTCGGTACTTTCCGGCGGCTCTAGGGGACGATTCAAATATGACGTCCACCAAATTTCTGCTTTTTTCAACCCCCCCTCTCCCCTCTGTCCGATTATGTCACAAAACTCAAACTCCCCCCCCCCCCCCTTTGGACGTCGCACAAACTCAAAATAAAAATGAAAAGCGTGTTGAAAGTAAAAGTGGTTTATAAAACTAGGTTAAGCTTTTAAGAGTTAATGTATGATTTAAAAAAAATAGAAAATAACAATTAATAAAAAATAATAACTACGAACAAGGGCTCTAACAACATTCAATTGCAAATTGTTACAAATCAATGGAAAAATGAAGCTTTGGTTTCAATTGAAGTAGCATGGCTCCGCTTCAAAACAAACTTCAATCTGCGTTGGCGAAGCAGGTTTCACTACATCGTGACGATAGCTTTTAGAGTTCATTATGCTTTTCTATCCATTATTTAGTAAAAAGCTAGAAACTTTGATTGCAAATGAACTGAAATTGATGTGTAAATTGATCCTTCAATGTAACGCGTGGTCTATCTAGTTAACATTGACAAATTGTGCCTGACTTTCAAGCGCCGTCAGCTGGAACAATAAGTTCTAAAATCGAAATAAATCAATGAGTGATGAATGACTGAGAAACATATTTTTGCTGTCACGCCTAGACCCCCTCCCCCCCCCCCCCCCCCCCTTTGTCACAACCTGTCACAAAATTGACACCTCCTCCCCCTCATAAGCAATGGACGACATTATTGAATGATCCCTAGTATTCTTCAGCTGACCGATTTCTCGTCGGATCTCTTCGAGCTCGGAAGCCGGCACGCTGTTATCGTTTGAAGGCACTCCTAGGTTAACTTCCGTTGCGTCTCCTTCTGTTATATAGCCAGTGAGCTGCGAATAGGAAAAGTGCTATCTCCTGTCGACTACCTCGCGCTCGATTGTGATCAGGTTTCCCTGTTCATCCCTATACATATCAGGATTCGGTATCTTTTGGTTGGATTGGTTTACCTTGATATAGAACTTGCGCGTGTCATTAGCCCGGAGTTGTTCTTGTACTTCACGAGCTCTGTCCTTCTTATGGTGTTAAAATTTTTTCAAACGATGGGTCTACAATTGATACAATTGAAGGTGCATGGGTCGAACCAAGCTATAATCAGAGATTAAAACCGGATTTGAACCTATAACACCCGCCAGGGCGTGTGGCTCGCTGGTACCCGTGTACCTTTGAACCAGAGAGGCGCTGGACAAAAGGAGACTGCGCAACCTCCCTTATTAATGTAGCGACGAATCTGGGTTGGGTTGTTTTTAGACACAAATTGTGCCTCTTGCTCCGTCTACTGTAGAATCCATCGACCGAGAAGTTTTAATCTAACTTGTTTTTACGTTCAGGACGACAACACTATGTAGGCCCTTACGACTTGCAAGGTACTGTGTGTGACGTTGTTCGTCTGTCAGCGTGTTAGGCCGCGATTCTCAGCGCAGTTTTTTCGAAAAAAGGCTCCGTTCCTATGAGATTGACCAGACGGAGTAGACGGAAGAAGAAGCACAATTTGTGTCTAAAAAATCAGAGGGGTTGTGTACAAGACACGACCGCATATATAGGTGACGCAGGACTACGTAAGTCTCTTTGTAGTGATAGTGGCATGTATTCATGCTTGTAATCATTCGATTCTTCATGTATACATGCTATATGCAACATATATACATTAGAGTGTCCCAAAATAGCACTATGTCAGAAAACCCGGGGGCTCACCCCTCAAATGATAGCTTAGGGTGTCACAACAAAACTTTAATATGACATCAACATTGGTTGTCGCGATTTAGGGGTCGCACATTTGAGTTTTATGAAAAAATGGCATTTTTCAGGAGTAAATTCAGAAAAATATTTTTAGAAATGTTAAAGTAGGTGAAAAAAGGTACTTAACTATTTTTTTCACCATCATTGGGATCTACTACATTCATAAAAAAGTTATAGTGGCATGTCTGGAGTCATATTTGGTTACAAAAATTTATTGAATTTGGCAAAAATTTAGAATTTTCGAAATTTCATTTAAATAAACGTCAAAACAGGGTATCGAACAGTATCTCAGACTAACGTACGTATACTGTATAGATGGGAAATTTTATGACGAACAACTTTGCCGAAGAAAGTATGGACGTATGTTCAAATCTCGCTGAGGTATTCACGTTTTTCTGAACCATAGTTTGTTATATTCCAACAGAAGTAGCTTCATAAATGCTCACATTAACTCTTATAATCAGAAAAGGAATAAGAATTTATCTAGGAATTTATCGGTGGTGTTGAATTTGTCATACTTTTAGCACCAGTTTTCAATGCACCCGGTTAACAGATTTCCGAGTTAACTGATATCGGCCAACGCGCTGGCAAGACTGTCATCTGCATATAATTTGAGTGAAGCCGAAATGTTTGGTACTGGGGTCCAAGTTGAAAGCTCTCCTTTCAGCTAATTTCGGTAAAGCCCTATAAGTCCGGAAACATATTATAAACTAATGTTAAGTAATAAAAATGTTAATGTTGAGTAATAAAATGTTTCGCATTTCAAGACAGAGAATATATTGTCAATTGCAAGGAAAATTGTACCATCCAAAGTGCGATATCGCTCATAAAAGTGCTAGGTATTTAGCATTAAATCGTTTCGGTATCTTCGGCGCACTTTTTCGTTATCTTCCCAGCAATAAGTGCGCCGAAGAGACCGAAACGGTTTAAGCTAAAATAGCACTTTTATAAGCGATTGCGCACTTATTGATTGGACAATTTTCCTTGCAATTGACAATAAATAACTGATCAGGAGCACGATTAGTTTAAAGCAAATTATCATACGTAGCTCGCTTCACAGTTCACTTTATAAATGGTTCTTGCAAATCAATCTGCGCTTGCAGCGATAGGATGTTCGGTGGTGGCTTCAGGAAATAATTAACCTAACAGTCCGTTGATATCGGCATCCACCACAGAAAAGTATTCTCAAGTTTGCAAAAACACACATGAAGGTGCTTCATATTTATTTCAGTTGGCCGTGTGAGTCAATGAAATAGATAAGGGAATACGAAAATCTAACGCTAGCAAAAAGACACACATCTAGCATATATCCGAGAATCTTTTACGAAGCTAGCACACGCAATCCCGGGTGTTACCGAAGTACTAAAAACCGGCGTCTGAAAGACAACACCGAAACGGGTTGCGGTTGCTTTTTTGAGCGTGCAGTTCATTTTATCAGGCACGGCAGCAGTGTACCGCCTCAAATAAACTTTGTAACTTTGTAAACTTTGTATATTTCAAATGTGGCATGCAGTATGGTTCAGCTTTTAGACATGCCTGTTTGGAAGCTTGAAAACTGAAAAACGCGAGTTCGATAATTTGGCAAAAAGTTATGCGTGAAGAACTGGCCTTTTTGTAGCTTTCGATATCGAATATAATATCGGAAGAAAAGGTATCGATATCCGATAATATCGCATGGTAAAATATCGATGCCGGATACTCGATATATCAAATGAAAAAATCGATACCTCCGGTATCGATAAAATATCGCACATCCCTAGGCACGAGGGGGCTATGTCACTTTCTCTGGCGTACTTCCCAAGCAAGTACATCAAAATGGTCTAGGTTTAACGGCAGTGTTATGAAATCTTGTTGAAATGAGGAAACTTGGTCACTTGTTTTGGCTTACTTCCCAAGCACAGATGTCAAATTGGTATAGGTTTAGATCATCGTAAAGAATCTTCCAACCAATCACGAAGCGAGAATTATGGTAAAACATAGGTGCATTATTTTCAATTTTTCAATAGTTCAACATCAAGAATCCATACTTATCTTCTTTTGGGTCAATTCTTAGAAGATTTTCCGATCGATTGGTGTAAGAATATTGAAAATCGATCGGCAAACCGCTGAGCTATTAGCGCTCAAAACCTTTCATTTTTCGTGACGCTCGCATTTTTCGATTTTTTGGAATGACACCCTATCTCAAAACTTGCCGTAAGACGTAGTCCTACGTCAAAATAACCCAACCCAGATACGTCGCTACATTAATAAGGGGGGTTGCGCAGTCTCCTTTTGTCCGGCACCTCTATGGTTCAAAGGTAGACGGGTACCAGCGAGCCACATGCCCTGGCGGGTGTTCTGGACTCAAATCCGGTTATGACCTTTGGTTCGACCCTTCCAGCATTGGACAAAAGATTAGGAGTCACAACTTGTTAAGCGTAGCTACCTATTTATCCCCCCTACCTTTCAACTCTTTCCCCTCTATTCCCAAAAAAAATTCATTACTTTCCCCTACCGTCCCTCCATCAATTGTAGAACCATCATTTCAAAAAAATATTAATATTAATGCCTGACCGCATTTCAAGGTCAAAGACTAAAAAACACGAGTTTGGTTAACTTTTTCTGGTGATTTTTCCTCCTCAGAACCGTAGTCAACTCACTCCGTGTTCGTCGATACTGCTCCCTTGTGGCAATGCTTAAATAATTTTCCAAGCTCTTTTCCTCTCCATCGCTTGCTGGCATTCCCTGCCAAACAAGTCATTTCGTGCGCGGTTGCGGTCTCATTAATGGCCGAGCGTATCCTGCTGCATCCGTCTTCGAAGCTCAAAGCACCTAGCTCCACAAAGGAAGGTAGAGCTTAATCCAGTAGGAACGCATAGTTTCTGACAACTCGTGACAATTAAATCCGAATCGATATCATCACCCCGTAGGGAACGTATGATGTTCGAGAAAAATCAATGAGAATATGCTCGATTTGGTTCAATGTTCATTGATCAGGTGATCTTCAAGTGGCGTTGTGGATATCTTTACGGGGAAAGAAAGTGCTTATGATCACCAAGCATCGAGAAGATGAAAATTTGGAAAGTTGGATCAGCATTGGCCGTTACCGTTCGTGTCGGCATGCAGGCTATGGGGCCCACCGCTCTATACATCACTTCCCTCCCGATCTGGGCGTTCATATATTCGATGACGATCTCGAAGTCCCGTGGCGAACAGCTATCGTACGTTGTCTCCTGCTGCGCATAGAAAGCTTCCTTTTCATCATCGGATCTACCTTCGTGTGGACAGTGTACGTTTATGATGCTGTAATTGAAGATGCGGTCTTTTATCTTCAACATAGGGGAGCCCTGTAGCCGCAACGTTACCGAGTCTGCCTTGACAAGCGAGTGGTCGTGGGTTCGAATCTTAGTAGAATCAGGCTATTCGATGTAAAGTGACTTTAGCATGACTTTATTCTCAGGCCCCTCCACATCCTTCCTACTGCATTCTGCATTTACTAACAATGAAAGCCTCTTGCCAGGGCAAGTTAAAAGAGTGGTACTTGCTTGAGGTGCGAATGAAGCCTCTTGTTTAAGGGCAAATTATAGCTTGTTCCGCTTCCTGGTTCTAGGAAAGAGATTGGTAATGCATAATAAGTAGTAAGAAACACATACATACACACATACACACCCGCACTCTGTGCTGAACTCTGCTTTACCGACCATGAAGCCTTTAGCCGGGGCTGGTTATAAGAATGATACTTGCTCGAGGTGCGAATGAAGCCTCTTGTCCAAGGACAAACTATAACTAGTCTCCGCACTTCCTGGTTCTAGAGCTAGATTGGTTGAAAAGTAGTAAGAAGCATAGAGGGAATCTCTATAGCGATACTGCAATAACAACGAAGTGCGGAACAACACCTGGATAAAATCACAATAGATCAACATGCTGGTCGTAGTGATAATGTCCACACAAAAAAAGTTGATCATCTTCCAATTCATTACGTGATCCTACGTTCTGTCCATTGCTACAAAGCCGGTTCCAGCTTGTTGGTAGCTCCGTCGCTTTGGTAAAATTGTACATCCTCACCTTTGTGACAGATCTCCTGCAGTTCCATGATACCGAACTTTCGGAGTCCTAGATGTTTCAAAAGCTCCCTGTCGCTGCTCACAAAATTCAGCAATTTGCAATTCCAGATACCAAGCATCCATTCCATTTCCCTGTTTCGTCGCCTTTGTCCATGCCGAATGTGTTAGATTGCTTTTAGTATTTTTAGATTTAGGTAGGCTGCCTTACTAGGGCTACGCTATCGAGTCTCGTGAAGGTGCTACCATGTGGTGCAGAGACAACACATTTATTAACTCAGCCTCGCGCTCCGGATCAAACGCTGTCATGAACCGCTTCTAACTTGGAAATAACCGCGCACTTGCTTGAGAATCGAACGCCTCTGACATGGAAACAGACGTTCAATGCTGACAAGGCTGTTCCTCTTTTCTACACTCAGTGTTCGCATGAGTGCTTCCTTCTCCGTCGGTATACGGACTTAGTAACTTAGGGATAGGAGTTGCAGGATGAGGAGCAAAGGACCTCTATGTGGCCTACTATATATAATAATTTTAGTATTTATTATTAAGTATTACTGTTTTCGTGGAGTCGTTGCATATGGAGTCTATTGCGAAAAGGCATAGGCAGGTATTTTCTGTATCTATATACCTACAAACGTTGATAAATTCTCTCAGTGCTTTTAAAACTCTGTGCAAAAGTTTCTTTTTTCGAATAAAATAACAATCACTGTGATTAGCTCTCATTGTGAATCATAATTTGAGATTTTGAGTTAGTCAAGATTTTTAATCCCTGCTAGTAAACAGTAATAGTGTTCATCAAAATACGAACAAAATTAATATTTATCATTGAAAGACTCAGGCACAATATTTTGCAATGAAATTTCCGGTCGGCAGTCATTCGCACTTATGAGTAATCAAAAATAGCTACCATCATCTAATTTGCAGCCAATAAATTACTTACTTCGTGGCTAGCCCGGCCACGCCAATTCTGTCTGTCACGTTCTATCAGAAAGTGATGGAAAAGTGATGGTTTTACGGTGATCGGTGACATTTTATCGCTTTATTGCTACAGCATATTTCGTTATCATCAATTTGTGCCAGTAAAATGAACCGACCGCGTTTGTAGGTAGTTTACGTGCGAGGAAAGGAAAAAACGGTCATAACATTTTCCCCGGCGTGATGCGGTTTTCAGGGGAATTGAAAAATGAAATATGACCGAAGCTGGTCTGGTCACAAACAGTTCGCTTATTGATGGTTCGGATGATGAATTTATAACGGACAGTTTGAGGGAGCAGTTTTTACAACCGTATTGCCAAGCAGACCGATAAACTTACATCCTTTGAGCATTCAGAACTTACTGAGGCGTAGTATGGGACAAAACGGCCCAGTTCGGAATGTAAGCAAAGGCTAATTGTCTGGAAGAGACTGCCTGCCTGGAACTTTCAAACAGCCTAGTTTTGTCATTCATTAGCAATTCTTGCCAGAAAGTTGTAATTTTTCATAAACTTTGCTTGCCTGAATAACAGTCATTTGGTTCGTCATTGACGCAGTTAGTTATTTTTTGGCGAGGGGGGTTTTGATGATTAATTGTTTGCTATAATCTATCATCAACTTATCGTTTTTGTTTTTCTAAAGCTACTTTTGTATTTATTCGTGCAAGTTGTTTTTCATTCATTCTGGATTTGGAAGTGGTAAAATGAAATGCCAACTTTTCAACAGTACACTTAACTCGCAACCGGTGCTCTAAACAAAGTGAGCTAATTGTTATTCAGTATACGCTATCCGCATCAACAGTAGCCGACAAGTCCTTCAGCAGTATAAATGAGGAAATTATCATACTTTCACTAAAGCCATTACCAGGTTTTTGTATTACCGTCAACCAAATGACGGCGAACTTTCTTCCAACAATCAACCAACCAGCGAAAATGTGTTATTATTGTAGCCCGAGAAATTACAGACTGTTACGTGGGCAGCAGTGGGGTACGGAAGAGAAAAATGTTTTCGAGTTTTTTTTAGTCAAGAATGGGCAAAATAGACTCATCGGAAAGAAGTTGCGAAAACAAAATAACACAAGCCAACACGGTTCGAAAGAAAGCAATCCAAATGGAGGGGACTCCAAACGGATGCAACCGACTATGACGCGGCGGCAGGAGCTGGAAATAAAAGTTCATTCTTCATAAATTACAACTTAACTTTTGCAAATGATGTTTCTTCATCAGTGGAGCGCTGTAACGGTAAGAAAATCTGCTACTAGACCAATCTTCTGGATTTTCCTTCGTTTTCTTTCATATCGTCTCAGAAGAAACTTGATATCACGATTTTTGATTGAGTTTAAGGTGGTACCAAACCAGCAAAAATGTTAAGGATATAATTCTTTAGACTTGGGTTTTATCGGCTCATCAGTCAGAAAAAACAAACGAAATTTAGCTTTGCCCTAACGTTTCAACATTATATTATGTCTTTTTCAAAGAGCTGTAAGGGAAAGGGGTACACAAAATATATGTGGTTTTACATTAATCGGAAACATTTCTTACAAACAAATTTTTCTCAGTGTACTTACATAGCTATTCGTTTTGTCGTATTATTGTTTATATAGGTATCGTCATTGTGCGTCAAATGTATCGTCCTGTTATATGAATTGTCAAAGGTTTCTTAATATATAAACGTATAGTGTAGACGAAAAAAACTCACATGCATATAAATAAAAACAAAAATAAAAATAGAAACGTACACTAACATCACACACTAAAAAACAATTCTGCTCATACCGCCATCACATCATTCACATGCAGCGGTTTGTCCTGCGTTCTGTTTGCTATTGTTGACAATGGTATGAAAGATGCCGGCGTATGTTGTACTAAGGCCTGCGATGTCACTTCTCTTGTTGACTGTGTTGGTGTTTGTCGCTATGTGGCACATCTCGAGAATCGGCAGTGCTGCCATATTCTGGTGTTGGTCGAGTATTGTTGTGTCGTGAAGATTGAAAGTGTGTTTTGTTTTTATACAATGTGCCAACAATGCTGTTTTTTCACTGAGTGTTGTAAATTGTGAATCATCGAAACTAGTATCTGAGCTAATCAATTTTTGTAACGCATTTATGTTTGATTTGTGTCCACTAATTCTAGTTTTTAATTTGTTCGTTGTCATACCTATATACTGTGACTTACAATCATTACAGGGGATGCCATAAATTACATTGCAGTGTTCGTCTTTTGCTATTTTATCTTTTGTTTGTGTATAATATTGTTTAGCTAAGTTTGTGTTTCGTGTGGCTAATTTTACGCTAGAGTAGTCTTTTTTCAGGTATTTGCCTATTTTGTCAGTGAGGTAGGGAATGTATAATATTGACCGGTAAGTAGTATCTGCGTTGTTTTGGTCCGGTTGGTTGACAATATTTTGTCGGGTGTTTCTTCTGTTGATGAGGCGGTTGCGTAGTTTTTTTTTTCGGATAATCATTCAGCTCCAAATGTCGGTGCATTATCTCCAATTTCGACGCTTCTGACAGACCGGGAGACAGTTTGTCGACTCTGTTGATGAAGTTGATGGCCATATTTATTTTTTGATGTGGGGGATGCGCTGACAGATAATTTAGGAAACGGCCACTCGCAATGGGTTTCTGATACCATTCGGTGGAGATGTGCTGGTCGTCGTGCCTCACTAACAGCATGTCCAAAAAGGGTAACCGGTTGTTCTCCTCAATCTCACAAGTGAATTGGATATTGGGATTGTAACTGTTGAAAGTGTCGACTACATGATCCAGTTTGTCTAGTGGAATGGCTGTAACCAAATCGTCCACATACTTTTTGATGAACGGTAGTTTTACATTCAGTTGTTTTAAAACGCAGTCTAATAGAGTTTCTGTGACAAGGTCCGCTATTGTAGGTGATAGCGGGTTGCCCATAGCTGTACCAAAAGTCTGTTTGTAAAACCGACCGTCGAACTTGAAGAAACTGGCGTCAATGCAGAATTCTACTAGCTCAAGAAACAAATCTAAACAAATGTTTTTGGCGTGTGGTTTAATTTGTTCCCAACCACATATCACGTTATGGCATACTAGGTCTTTCGGAATACAGGTGAACAATGACACTACATCTAGTGAAATCAACGAGTATCCAGGCGGTAGTGTAACACTATTGATAAAATCACAAAATTCGAAGGAATCCTTGATATTGTACGAACTGTCGATTGAATTTTGAATCATTTTTCCCACAAACTTTGAAAGTTCGTAAGACGGGGCAGTCATATTAGGTACCACTGGTCTCAAAGGCAAGCCGGGTTTATGTGCTTTCGGAAGTCCGTAGATTCTTGGGCATGATGCATTTTGTGATTTTAAAGTAGAGGCTGTTTTTCGGTCTATAAGTTTCAGATTGTGTAGCCGCTCGATAAGAGAGTTGGTGTTACGCTGAAAACCTGATGTGGGGTCTCGTGTCAACAGTTTGTATGTCTTGGAATCCTCAAGAAGCGTTGACATCTTTTGCTTATAGTCTGACGCACACATAACTACGGTTTTGTTGCCTTTGTCTGATTGTACCACAATAATGTCTGGATTGGACTTCAAGAATGTTTTGGTTACTCTTTCCGCCCGTTCACATGTTAGAGCAAGCGGTTCCCACTGTTTGCTGCGATTGGATGACTGGTAAAGATGATTTTGTATAATGTTTGCTAATCCACAGCGGTTTCTATTCTGCACATCTATGTCGGAATTTGCCTTCAAGATACATTCTATGTCCGCAATCAGATGAAAATATGGGATTGTGTTCGAAATGGTTTGGGGTAAAGCAAATTTGGGGCCAAGATTTAGCAAGAATTCTGTTTCTGGTGGTAGTATTTTTGTGGTTACCTTTTGTGGAACCACAAAAATACTACCACCAGAAACAGAATTCTTGCTAAATCTTGGCCCCAAATTTGCTTTACCCCAAACCATTTCGAACACAATCCCATATTTTCATCTGATTGCGGACATAGAATGTATCTTGAAGGCAAATTCCGACATAGATGTGCAGAATAGAAACCGCTGTGGATTAGCAAACATTATACAAAATCATCTTTACCAGTCATCCAATCGCAGCAAACAGTGGGAACCGCTTGCTCTAACATGTGAACGGGCGGAAAGAGTAACCAAAACATTCTTGAAGTCCAATCCAGACATTATTGTGGTACAATCAGACAAAGGCAACAAAACCGTAGTTATGTGTGCGTCAGACTATAAGCAAAAGATGTCAACGCTTCTTGAGGATTCCAAGACATACAAACTGTTGACACGAGACCCCACATCAGGTTTTCAGCGTAACACCAACTCTCTTATCGAGCGGCTACACAATCTGAAACTTATAGACCGAAAAACAGCCTCTACTTTAAAATCACAAAATGCATCATGCCCAAGAATCTACGGACTTCCGAAAGCACATAAACCCGGCTTGCCTTTGAGACCAGTGGTACCTAATATGACTGCCCCGTCTTACGAACTTTCAAAGTTTGTGGGAAAAATGATTCAAAATTCAATCGACAGTTCGTACAATATCAAGGATTCCTTCGAATTTTGTGATTTTATCAATAGTGTTACACTACCGCCTGGATACTCGTTGATTTCACTAGATGTAGTGTCATTGTTCACCTGTATTCCGAAAGACCTAGTATGCCATGACGTGATATGTGGTTGGGAACAAATTAAACCACACGCCAAAAACATTTGTTTAGATTTGTTTCTTGAGCTAGTAGAATTCTGCATTGACGCCAGTTTCTTCAAGTTCGACGGTCGGTTTTACAAACAGACTTTTGGTACAGCTATGGGCAACCCGCTATCACCTACAATAGCGGACCTTGTCACAGAAACTCTATTAGACTGCGTTTTAAAACAACTGAATGTAAAACTACCGTTCATCAAAAAGTATGTGGACGATTTGGTTACAGCCATTCCACTAGACAAACTGGATCATGTAGTCGACACTTTCAACAGTTACAATCCCAATATCCAATTCACTTGTGAGATTGAGGAGAACAACCGGTTACCCTTTTTGGACATGCTGTTAGTGAGGCACGACGACCAGCACATCTCCACCGAATGGTATCAGAAACCCATTGCGAGTGGCCGTTTCCTAAATTATCTGTCAGCGCATCCCCCACATCAAAAAATAAATATGGCCATCAACTTCATCAACAGAGTCGACAAACTGTCTCCCGGTCTGTCAGAAGCGTCGAAATTGGAGATAATGCACCGACATTTGGAGCTGAATGATTATCCGAAAAAAAAAAAACTACGCAACCGCCTCATCAACAGAAGAAACACCCGACAAAATATTGTCAACCAACCGGACCAAAACAACGCAGATACTACTTACCGGTCAATATTATACATTCCCTACCTCACTGACAAAATAGGCAAATACCTGAAAAAAGACTACTCTAGCGTAAAATTAGCCACACGAAACACAAACTTAGCTAAACAATATTATACACAAACAAAAGATAAAATAGCAAAAGACGAACACTGCAATGTAATTTATGGCATCCCCTGTAATGATTGTAAGTCACAGTATATAGGTATGACAACGAACAAATTAAAAACTAGAATTAGTGGACACAAATCAAACATAAATGCGTTACAAAAATTGATTAGCTCAGATACTAGTTTCGATGATTCACAATTTACAACACTCAGTGAAAAAACAGCATTGTTGGCACATTGTATAAAAACAAAACACACTTTCAATCTTCACGACACAACAATACTCGACCAACACCAGAATATGGCAGCACTGCCGATTCTCGAGATGTGCCACATAGCGACAAACACCAACACAGTCAACAAGAGAAGTGACATCGCAGGCCTTAGTACAACATACGCCGGCATCTTTCATACCATTGTCAACAATAGCAAACAGAACGCAGGACAAACCGCTGCATGTGAATGATGTGATGGCGGTATGAGCAGAATTGTTTTTTAGTGTGTGATGTTAGTGTACGTTTCTATTTTTATTTTTGTTTTTATTTATATGCATGTGAGTTTTTTTCGTCTACACTATACGTTTATATATTAAGAAACCTTTGACAATTCATATAACAGGACGATACATTTGACGCACAATGACGATACCTATATAAACAATAATACGACAAAACGAATAGCTATGTAAGTACACTGAGAAAAATTTGTTTGTAAGAAATGTTTCCGATTAATGTAAAACCACATATATTTTGTGTACCCCTTTCCCTTACAGCTCTTTGAAAAAGACATAATATAATGTTGAAACGTTAGGGCAAAGCTAAATTTCGTTTGTTTTTTCTGACTGATGAGCCGATAAAACCCAAGTCTAAAGAATTATTGAATACAGTCGATAACCACGTCAAATGTTAAGGATATATTTACTACAACTACTCTAAAGTTGCAGATATGTATGGAACAATTCCGGACAACTGTTCCTCTAGCTATCGGGTACTAGACAACGGTCTGCTCCTACAACTTTAACCCAATTGTTTTGCTTTTCCGAACTCAATCAAAATTTTCCACTCTTGAGGCCACCATGAAGAAAGCGTTGAGCATAATCTTTCTCTCGTTGTGCACCCGTTTTCGTATTATATGCTTTTTTCAACACCATAATTCACACTCCAACAAGTGCTGAGGCCAAGGAACGAAGGAGCGAAAGTTCCCGAACAACTGTCTGTCAGGAACGACGCGTATAAGTTAGCTAGTACCTAAATGTATAAAAAAGGGCAAGCGTAACTTTTGAATTTTCATTTTCAAAGCTGTTATGGGAAAGGAAAATCATTTTCCATGCTTCGTGATGAAAACGAAAATTGTTTGATGGCAAATGAACAAGTTTCCAAACAGGGATAACCAAACAATCCCACAATGCAATGATAATAGGGTCAACTTTTCGCATTACAAGCCAACGCGGAACAGTTCGCGGTTCAGTTCAGTTTGATTGTTGTAAAGTTGAGCCTTGTGGGAAATGCCGTAGATCAGTGCAAAGTATTGTAAAGATCACTCTATAGGTAATTTTAAATCTTAATTTAAAAAAATCTCAAAGTTTCAATCAAAAATTAACGTTTTGGAAAATGATTCCGGAAAAAATCTCAAAATTTTTCATGCATATTTTAGATTTTCTGGTCTTTTTAAACGATTAATCCTACTATGATTTTCAGTTCATAAAAAATGTTAGGTGATTTTTATGAGAATTTCTCTCTCATATTAATAAGACCGAAATAACGGGTGGCAACTAAAATTTTGGAATTTTTTCGCGGCCCTTATGCTCAACAAACGAGCTCAGAGATAAATGCGAGTATGTATGCGTTAGCTCTCTCTTTCCTCTTTTTGGTCATATTTTTTGTTTCGTTTATGCTTGCCCAGTTTTGCTAAAAATGGCATCAAAACCAGAAGCATTTCGGGAGCGCGTTGTACACTTCTACAAAATGCAACAGAAATCTCGGCAAAAAGTATACGGTACAACATTTAAAAAGCAAATATGTTGCGGCTTCGACTGTTAACCATATCCTAAGATCCCCAACAACTATTTGCAAGGCAGTGGAAAACCAGCCAACCAAAATTATGGACGCAGAAGCACATCGTTCTCTTTCTCGTTTCTTCAACAACAAGCCCTCTGGGTTGGCTATCAATTATGATGCACCAAACGAATGTTTGACAAAAATTTTGATCACGTTTCTACAAAAACATCATGCAGATGGACAATACGTGTTTTGGCCGAATAGAGCATTTCTTCGGAATTTTGAGTTCCTTGGTGTACAAAAATAACTGGAGAGCCATGAATTGCAAACTGTTAATTGGTAGAATCAAGAGATGCATTTGCAAAGTTGACATGACGGCCGTACAACGCTCCTGTTTCGACGTCAAACGAAAGCTTCGCCGAACAGCCGATTACGGACCGTTTTCTAGTGTGCACTAATTTTTTTCAACATTGGATAATGTATCTTTAATTTCGGTAAATCAGATCTTTTTCATGTATCTTTGTCTTTTTTTGACAGCCTGAGAAAAAAATTCCAAAATGTTAGTTGCCACCCATTATTCAGTTCAATTTATTTTACTGTTTTTGTTTTCGTTTTCGTTAGTCACGTCGGCGTTTGCTAACGTACGCAGTTTCTAATTCTAAAACTAGCGAAATTTTCACCCGCCTGAAAATGTTATTGGAAAGCACTCTTGTTGAGATAGCTTCATTTTTTGCCGTTCAATCAACAATATTTGTTTCCAGCAGACTCATGTGATCCACCACGATTCAATTCACGAAGTGGAAAAGTTATGAGTCAACCGAATAGCAAACATCTTCTCGTGTCTTCTTCACCGAGCAAAGATTAAAGTATCACGCAATTGCCTGACTCGTTACCTTCTTGTCCTGTCCTGCCCCCTAGCATTGCCGTCGTCAGGGGGTTCATCCTACCTGGTTGGTGGTGTAGTTTTATCCTATTAGCTAAATGTTATCCGCACGTGTCTAACAAATATCATGCATATGCTGCCTGCCACGGAAGCGCACCCTGAAGAAAAAGAAGATGAGACGAAACGGACGAGTTTGCATGACACGAACTATATAGTGGCACGTATCTATGCGCACGAAACCGAACTCGTTTTGGTCCCTACACTGACTTCAAGCGTTTATGAAGCTGGTGCCAGCCAGGAGCATCTGTATTCCTTTTTCACTCAATTTCTATCTAGCATGAAACCTAATTTTATCAAGTGGCTTGATGTCAGCCAAGCGGGGTGGCAAATGGCAGCAGCATATCTAAAGCTAAGCGATTTCCACTACTTGTACCTCCCCCAAGCCAATATGTGTTTGTACCTTACTGTTGCGTTGGCGGTTGGGGATAATAGGATGGTTGAGTTACTATCGTTTCGATGGAGATCTTGTGCTTGCTGGTATGTGGGCGGAAAATGATAAACTATAAGGTTACCCCTGCTGACTTACTGACGGCAAACTTGATCCGCTGACATGCAACGTAGGATAATGTCTTCTTCCAAATGTTCAACAAGTCTCGGCGGTTGCAGAAATTGTAAGTGCTTCTTGGCCACAAATGGGAGGGACGAATCCTTACATCAGACCACTTCAAGGTCAATGAAGCAATCCTTGCTGATTGGTTGGCATTAAAATATGGTCGAATTTTTCAGTAAACAAACGGATATCAAACGGTCGCCAGAGTACATTTAAGCATCCAATATATCCCTTCCTTCCCCTTTTTTCGTCTTCCAAATACTCCCATAGCCTCACGAAACAATAGCAAAAAATAAAAATTGGTTCAACTAACCTGCTTATAGTAAGAAAACTTTGCAAGACTAAGCACTAAACATTGCATTTTATAAGCTGGTCTACTGTTTGAGGTATAAATTTCATTAAATTCTGAAATTTGTTCACGATTAAATTTCACCATTTTTTTCGGCCCTTCCAATCGTCGATGCACTCGCGAACTTGATGCATTTAAAACTTTAGCTTACCACCCGAATAGTAATTTTGAGAGATATTATGATTTTACCTAAAGCGATCCCTTAATTGATAGGAAAAACTTCAACTTATTTCGATTGCAACCGCGAAGCCACGGCAGTCATTTGTTGACACGTAACCAAGACAATGAGCATGGATATGCCGTGGTACCAATCTAAATAATTGACCACGTAGACTACTTATTTTCGCTATTACAGTATTCCCCCCAATAAGGACGCTAATAGGGATCGCGATAATCGAATAATCGATAATCGATTTTGCATACCACCTTAAAGGTGTTAGTCATTTGAGTAACCGTCCCGAAGACCGCAACTTTCTAGATAGTCAGCAGCGCAAGATATAGCTTGTATAAGAGTATTCCATATACACTAGCGCCACGTAGTGAGTCAGTCCTGCGCGATTTTCCATACCATCTTGAAGGTGTCAATCATTTGAGTAACCTTCCCGAAGACCGCAACTATTTAAATAGTTAGCAGCGCAAGATACAGCCTGTCTAAGCATATCACATATACACTAGCGCCACGTAGTGCGTCAGTTCTGCGCTATTTTCCATGCCATCTTAAAGGTGGTAGTCATTTGAACAACTTTCCCGAAGACCGCAACTTTCTAGACAATCAGCAGCGCAAGATATAGCTTGTATAAGAGTATTACATATACACTAGCGCCACGCAGTGCGTGAGTTCTGCGCTATTCACCATACCACCGTGAAGGTGTCAGTCATTTGAGTAACCTTCCCGAAGACCGCAACTTTCTAGATAGTCAGTAGCGCAAGATACAGCCTGTATAAACAAATCACGTAGACACTAGCGCCACGTAGTGAGTCAGTTCTGCGCTATTTTTCATGCCATCTGGAAGGTGTCAGTCATTCGAGCAACGTTCTCGAAGACCGCAACTTTCTAGATAGCCAGCAGCGCAAGATATAGCCTGTAGAAGAGTATTACATATACGCTAGCGCCACGTAGTGTGACAATTCCGCAATAATATAAAACCAATGAAAACCCGTTGATGTACTGAACAACTCTGTCGAAGACACCAATTTTCTATACGGTCAGTATCCCGAGTTATTCCATGTTGGAACCAATTAAGTCACTTCCCATATGCTACGTAGACTCCAATAAGGACGTTCGACCGCGTTAATGGAACCACTCGAGACCGTCCTTATTGGAAACGTTCTTATTCGAAACCGCGTTATTCGGGGGAATACTGTATACATATTAAGGATAATATATGTCGGAAATCTAATCTTATATATAAAAATAAATTTATGTCTCTTTGTCCGTATGTCCTTATAGAATCGGAAACTACTGAACCGATCGGCATGAAAATTGGCATGCATGGGTTTTTGGGACCGAGGAAGGTTCTTATGATAGTTAGAGACCCCTCCCTCCTAATAAGGTGGGGGGTAAGACTCCCATACAAATAAAACACAAATTCCTGCATACCTCGACAACTAATCAAGCAAATAGACCCAAATTTGGCATGTCGGTGTTATTGGAGGAAAGATTTCTATGGTGTTTTCTATGGTGAATTAACACCCCTCCCTTCTTTAGGAAGGTATCAGGTGTCAGCATCTTTGGCTCGAGCAGCATGTTCCTCACAATCATGTGGAAGATTTGTGCCTTGCCCATCTTGCCCGTGTCATCATTTACCTGAAAGGAGGGAAGGAAAACAGAAGGAATAGGAAGGGGTGGAAGAGGAATTTGGACAAACACAAACATATACATACCGAGAGATTTTTGTACTCCCGAGGGGATACTGCAATCCTTGGTAGTTAACTTAGCAATAGTACACACCCTGGGGGGTATACTCATGATAAATAAGAGCTTATAGCTCAATACCGCTTTCGGTAAGAAACATCAAAATGTCTCGTAATTTTAGTTTCCTAAAATCCGTTTCATTTAAGACGTAGGATCCAAAGATCCCATGACGCAATTGTGCTACTGCAGGACAGTTGCAAATTACGTGATATGGTGTACCGTAGTCGGATTCAGATAAATTACAATGAAACGATTCAGCTCGCTGAATCGTAGCCATATGATAATTAAGTCTGCAGTGACCAGTCAGTGATCTGACAAGAATACTGCAATTCACCTTTGAGTGTTGCAAAAGAAATTTCGCAACTTTCTCACAAGGCTTAACAATGAAACTTTTCGGTTGACGACAAGTTTCAAGATTTTCCCAATAACGTACATGCTCAGATAAAAACCAAGATCGAATCTTTTGTTTTATCCAACATGCCGCAATTGGTAAAGCAGGCTCCGGTTCGAAAACCGACTTTTCTGCTCCAGATCTTGCTAGTTCATCAGCCCATTCATTTCCGGTTATACCAGAATGGCCAGGAACCCAAACCAGATGAACGGCATTTAGAATGCTTAGTTCTTCTAATTGGGTGTGGCAGGCGATGACTGTTTTAGATTTAGAATTAGCCGCACAAAGGGCTTTTATAGCGGCTTGACTGTCAGAACAGAAGTAGATAATCTTGCCTATCAGTTCTTTCTGAGGTGCAAACTGAGCTCCGTACATAATTGCAAAGATTTCAGCTTGAAAAACGGTGCAGTAACTACCCAACGAATAGGATTTCTCCAATTCCAACTCACGGCAGTAAACACCAGCACCCGCGCGACCTTCGTACAAGGAACCATCGGTATAACAGACCACATAGTCGGAAATTTTCCTTTCCATGTAGCCTGGTATCCACTCCTCTCTAGGATGAAAGTCACTTGAGAAAGTTCTATACGGGAAAGCACGCATGAGCGTTACATCGCTAGGAGCAAGGGCAAACTTGTCCTCAGCAACAATTTGCGACCACAATCGAGTATGACCAGTGGAACCGTCCACAAACTGCCAAAGGCCAATCGCGTGTAGTCGATAAGCACGTATTAGTGCCTCTTGCTTCAGGTGGAAGTGTAGAGGTTTAATATTGAAAATAGCTTCTAGGACGGCAGTAGGAGTTGTAGTAAATGCACGAGACATTGCCATTAAACACATCCTTGGAAGATGGTTTAGCTTTGTCTGGACAGTCACAACTTCCCCTCTCTGCCACCATACAAGACAACCATACGCCAGTATTGGTCTGACAACGACCGTGTATAACCAGTGTATGTATTTGGGTTTAAGCCCCCAAGAGTTGCCAATTGCTCGTCTACATTGCCCAAATGCCATGCACGCTTTTTTAATTCGGAAATCAATATTTGTGGACCAGTCAAGCTTGGAGTTGAGAATCAACCCCACGTACTTCACCTCGTTCACAACATCAACATCCGAATCGTAAAAGCGCAGAGCGCGAGCTCGATTGGTATTTCTAGGTCTTGAAAATAAGACGATAGATGTTTTGCTCGGATTTACCGAAAGTGCAGTTTCTCGGCACCACGTTTTCACGACGCGTAGTGCCTGCTGCATTAAGTCAAATAATTTGCTTATGCACTTTCCAACTACTAGGATGAGATAGTAATCCGCAAAACCATATGACGGATAGCCTAGACCATTGAGTTTCCTCAATAGGCCATCCGCCACAAGGTTCCATAAAAGAGGCGAGAGAACGCCACCTTGTGGACATCCACAAACACTTTGCTTCCAAATGCTTGCTTGCCGTAAGGACGAAAAAAGCAATCGGTTACTAAGCATTTGTTCTATCCACTTTATGATTATTAAAGACACATTATGATAACGAGCAGCCTCCAAAATGGAAGCGAAAGATACGTTATCAAACGCGCCTTCAATATCCAAAAAAGTTCCTAATCAAGATTCCTTTTGTGAAAAAGTAACCTCAATTTTATCCACCACATCATATAATAAAGTGGTTGTAGACTTGCCACTTTGATAAGCATGTTGTGCTGAATGAAGAGGAACTTCTACTAAGCTTGTTTCGCGGATGTGGTGATCAACAATCCGCTCAAGTGATTTAAGCAAGAAAGACGTTAGACTGATTGGTCTAAAATTTTTGGCTTGCTCGTATGTCGCGCGTCCACCTTTAGGAATAAACTTAATGGTTATTTCACGCCATTGAGTTGGGATGTACCCAATAGCAATACTACATACAAACATCCTTCTCAGAATGTGTTTGACGTACTTGAATCCTTTCTGCAGTAGAATAGGGTATATTCCATCTGTTCCAGGAGATTTGTATGGAGAGAAGCTGTTCACGGCCCACTCAATTGCTTCAGTTGTGACAAGTCTCCGAGCAAAAGCCCATGAGTCTAAGCCACCTAAAACGATTTCTGGATCGTTTCGAACTTCAGGTTCCACACAGCCCGGAAAGTGACTATAAAAGAGACATTCCAGGATTCCATTGTCATTCGAACGGACTTCGAATGTTATTAACCTGATGATCTTTCGATTTTGACAGTATTTTATTAAGTCGCGCTTGCCTCGCCGAAACTGGAAACGTTGCTACAGAAACTGTACCAGCTCGTGCGTGCTGAAGATCGTAGAGCCTTTGCATAGGCTCTCCGGGCCTGCTTGAAAGGTTCCACGCCATCCCTACGACGTCTATTCCAGGCTCTCCTGCATCGTTTCTTTAGTTCCGCGAGATGAGAGTTCCACCATGGTGTTCCTCTAGTCGTTTTAATAGTTTTGAGCGGACAGGCTACTTCAAAAGCTTCCGCAATAAAAGATGTTGTAACATCTACAGCCACATCCAAGTCGAACGATGACTCAATCGTCGGTTCGAATCCTTGAAATTTCGTCGCCAGTTCCTCCTCAAAGAGTTCCCAGTCGGAAAATCTCGGATTGCGAAATGTTGCAGCGTTCAAGGAGACACCCAAATGATCAAAATATATAAAGCAATGATCAGATATTGGTGTCTCATTTGAAACATGCCATTGTGCCAACTCATGACTGATCCTGTTAGAGCAGAGTGTTATATCTAACACTTCCTGTCTACCAGCTCGTATGAAAGTTGGACAATTGCCAATGTTGAGTATTCCAAGGTTGGTACTACTCAAATATTCCATCAAATCAGAGCCTCTCAGATTGATATCCGAGCTGCTCCAAATGATGTGATGGGCATTGGCATCACTGCCTACAATAAGCGGAAGCCCATTAGATTGGCAGTATCTCACCACATTTCTGAAATCGTCGCTGGGAAACGGTTCATCGTGTGGTAAGTATGCAGAACAGTAGACATTGCGCCTATGGACATCATCCACGACGAGTTCTACAGTGACTGCACAAATATCTCGAGTAGTCAACTCAGAGTTAAGGCATGCACTTATTGACCTATGGAACAATATGCATGCCCTGGGCATCAAACGAGGATTTGTCATACCAGTTTTGCTGAAAACAGCAAAGTTCTGGTTTCCAATATCCGTCGAATGAAAGTACCCCTTGCGAAAATATGGCTCCTGAACCAATGCGATGGTGACAGAGCCATTAAAAAGTTTTTCGCATAAATACAAATTTACTGCCCGTTTGTGTTGAAGATTTATTTGTGCGACTCTAACTATTTGACTAGCGGAGTATATGCACAAACAATCTCCAACACAGATCAGATAGCAAATTGTAAGCGAAACCAATTATATTGACCAGAACGCACTTGGTTTAAAACCCATAAAGGAAATTGGGCAGGACTCCTATGTTGTTCCCACGAAACGCAAGGGACAACAAAGATCGCCCGTAGCAGAGCCCCGCATGGCACAGTAGGGGCAAGATGCCCAAAGCACTCTGTTCGTGACTGGCATGTTTTCACCCCTCCAGCCATTCAGTCATCGGCACGGAGTTAGACCTTGACTTAGGGACTCCTGATTTGCCGACTCTCACGGCAGGTTCAGATCCCGTGGCTCAATTTTTGCCCAAACGTACAAAGCACCAACCGCCAAAGGGCATAACTGCAGATTGTGTAAAACAGACCGATTGAGAGAGTCTCTCTCTCTCTCTCTGTGCTAAGCCAGCTGAGAAAATAACTCACTCCCGGTATGCCCACACCCCGCATCCACGCCCTCCGAAAAACCGGCGCCGAACTGCATGATTAGGTAGCCGGAAACCACACGGCGAGTGTTCCACCTTCTCTGTCTGCGTATGACAACCAAGGTTGCGTACCACCAGGTGCGCAATTTTGGCTGCCGTACCCCAGCTGGCACCTCGTGGGGGTAGAGATAGGAGTTCGAAAACAGAGGTGATATATTTGCACATGTTCACTCATTTGCCAGCCGAAATTTTACCATTTTAGCTGTTCCAGGGATGGCTATAATTGGGGACAGCGCTGTCATGTGGAACGAGGTGGGTAAAGGAGAGAAAAAGCATTAAGGGAAGGATACTCAAATTACACACAAGCACACATAAAATTCAATAAGCATATCGCTCACTCAATAGCGACTATAGCCAAAATAAATGCAGTGCGGGTTATACAGCAAACACCCGGGCGATATCACAATAGATCAAACCATACTGGTCGCAGTGATGAGTCCATATAGGAAAAAAAAGCAATGTATAGACCGGTGATCGGGACCCATAGCCTGCAAACCGCCACGAACGATAAGGGCCAGCGATGCGTCAATCAGCGATGATCAGAAGCACTTTCTTTTCTCACAAATCGGGGCGCGGAAATCGATTCGGACCGTTACCTAGTAGCAGTACATGTGCGCTCAAAACTATCGATGGTTTACAGGGTGTTCAATAAGTTCGAATACAACTTTTCATCGTTGTGTAAGTGCGCATCATGTGCATTCTGTGTATTGGTATTGGTGTCAGCTTTAGCCTTATATATTGGCTACCCGACGCGCAAGGTGTCGGTTTGATGTCATTTATTGTTTGTTTACCGCGCGCGATGAAGGAGTACCGCAACGTCATAGTAAAGTTGTTTGCGAGAGGTGTGCGACCCGGCGACATATTTCGGCGATTGTAATCCCACGGGGTGAAGCGCTATTTCATCTATAACACCATCCGTCGGTACCGGGAGACGGGCTCGGCCAAGGACCGTGCTAGATCTGGGCGGCCGCGTTCGGCGAGGACGCCAGCAGCGATCAAGGTGGTGAGGGGGCGGGTTCGTCGAGAAATGACCACTGTTGTCCTGGATGTGTCGATCGGGACTGCCCACACCATCATGGCGAAGGACCTGGGATGCAAGTCGTGCAAGAAACGCAAGGTTCACGGGATAACGGAGGCTACAACGAGGAAGAGGCTGGACAGAGCAAAACTGATACTTTCGCGGCACGCTGGTCAGGAGTTCGTGTTTTCTGATGAGAAACTCTTCATCTTGCAACAGCCGCACAATGTCCAAAATGATCGGCTGTGGGCGCCGACGTTGACCCTTCCCACATAAACATCCCGCGGTTCCAGAGCGCCGCGTCGGTGATGGTTTGGGAGGCCGTATCCAAGCGTGGGAAGCCTCCACTGGTGTTTATTGAAAAAAACATGAAAATCAACACCGCGTACTATAAGACCGAGGTTCTGGAGAAGGTTGTGATCCCGGCACTTCACGACCTCTACGGGAAAGATCATTGCATCTTTCAACAGGACGGCCCACACGGCGAATATCGTCCAAGCGTGGTGTCGGGAGCATTTGACTGATTTTCTCGATGAGACTTTGTGGCCTCCCAGCTCCCCGGATCTTAATCCCCTGGACTTTTATGTAAGGTCGTACATGCCGGCCAAGCAGAGCGAACATAAAGTGAGCACTATGGACCAATTTAAGAAGCGCATTTCCAAGATCTGGGACGAGACCCATGGACCAGATGCGTGCGGCGTGTGATTTTTTTGAAAAACGTCTGAAGCTCGTTATAAAGCACAAAGGGGGAGGGGGTGCTTCCACCAAATATGTCGGTTCTCAATAAACACTGCTTCAACAAAAATTGACTCAGAAAAGAGTATCTTGTATTTTCATTTTTTAAACACATTTTTAAAGTGTATTCGAACTTAATGAACATCCTGTATACCTTGCGACAAAGCCGCTCTCCTCAGTTAAACATTCGGCAGCGAAACAACCCGCCAGTTGCCGAAAACTACGCGCGCGTACTGCATGAAGCTCTGCCTTCCTCTGTGGAGCTAGATGGTTCGACCCTCGAAAATGAATCCGTCAATGAGGCCGCAATCGCGGTACTAGGAGTGGAAGCCTCGAGTGCACGAAATGATTGGTTTCACGGGGAATGCCAACAAGCGATAGAGAGGAAAAAAGAGCTTGGAAAAACTATCTAAGCATATCCACGAGAGAGAATTTGGCCAAGTATCGACGAGCGCGGAATGAGTTGACCACCCAAGTAGCACACTTTAGGTCCATTTAGTTTAAGCAACCGGATTACGACTGAAAGTAGTCATAATTCGGTTACCGCAACTACTTTGTAACAACCGTGCTAATAGGGCACGATCCTAAGAAGGAAAAAGCACTAGAAGGAGGACAGAGATCGTGAGGAACAAGTTTTACGAGAAAATGAACCAAACTCGTATGGGCTACACACCTAAACCTGACATGTGTAGGGACGAGGGAGGGGATCTAATCACAAATAAGCGCGCGGTGGTCGACGGCGAAATAGCAACAAGAGACATAATGGAAGTTAACCTCGGAGTGCCTACAAACGACAACAGCGTATCGGCTCCCGATCTCGAAGAGATCCGGCGAAAATTCGTCAGCTGAAGAATAATAGAGCCACCGGAAAGGACCGACTCCCGGTAGAGCTCTACAAAAATGGCCAAGAATCGATAGCAACGGCACTTCATTGGATAACTTCTAGAATTTGGGAAGAGGAGAAACTATCGGAGGAGTGGATGGAAGGTGTAGTCTGTCCCATCTACAAAGATGGCGACCGTCTATATTGCTGTAATTACCGCGGCATCACGTTGGTCAACGCCGCCTACAAGGTGCTCTCCCAGATTTTGTTGCGTCGTCTATCCCCTATAGCAAAAGAATTCGTAGGGCAGTAGCAAGCAAGCTTTTTGGGGGCCCGTGCTGCTATGGATCAAATTTTTACTCTCCGACAACTCCTCCAAAAATATCGAGAGTACAACGTGCCCACGCATCATATTTTCGTAAATTTCAGAGCAGCATACGATACAGTTGAACGCGAACTGCTATGGCAAATAATGCAATTTGTTTGAAAACGGGACAATGTGCGCGTTTCGGGGACACTTTCGTGTCCTTTCGTATCGCGCAGAGGATTGCGGCAAGGTGATGGACTGTCCTGTATGTTATTCAATATTGCTATTGAAGGTATGACCCGGCGAGCGGGCATCGGAACGAGAGGAACGATCTTCAGCAAGAGTAGACAACTCTTAGCCTTCGCAGACGACCTCAACTAGAAACCTAGAAACCTTGGGACGGCGGAGGCAATCTACGCCAGACTAAAAACAGAGGTTTGGATGATAGGGTTACAAATCAATGCGTCAAAAACTAAATATATGGTAAGAAGAGGCTCAAGAGAAAGCAACGTTTGCCTCGCACGGACAGTGATTATTGACGGCGATGAACTGGCAGGGGTTGAGGAGCGTATAAGACATTATTATGAGTATGTTACTTGAAAATTGCTGGACATTTTTTCTACCCAACGACATATTAATAGTTATGTTTCATTCAGTAGTTTAGAAGTTATAAGCATTTGAAATCTTTCATTCAAACGTTACACATCAATTTTCGTTTTCACAAAGTGCTACCCAGTCAAACTACTACGTCAAAAGATATATTTAGTTTCACTAAACTTTTATTACTCAAATCAAACAAATTGGGGAAAATTAAACCCATTTTTATCATTAACATCTATCTTATGCAGGCAGATATTTTTGAACAATCGGTACTGCAAGTCGAAAAACAATCACGCGTTTGCATTCCAATCGCATTTAATGGAGGCGCATTGTCTCATTAGTTACGTTGAGTTCGTAGAGAAATCTCACGTAACGCTTCAAAAGGACCTAAGTAACATTAAGGTACTCTCTTTGACGTTCTCTTTCTCTTTCGATTATTGCGGCGACATAAAAGCATTTAAAAATTACTCAAGGAGTACGCTAGAAAGTAATTTGTATTTATATTTGTCAAGTTTATCCTAAACATATGTGTTAAGTTAAACAAACAAACTGTTCTTGTGTGCTATTTTTAAGTAGTACTCGATTTGAAACACTGTTTTGAGAAACAAAATAACCTCTCGTAAGCAAAGAAACTCTCACCCCCTACCGAAACCATCTACAAGCAAAACAGTATTAAAAACATTCCTATAACAATGAGCCATGGTCTGTACAAGGCATTCGACGTTCAAAAATATAGCAACGAATAAAGTAGCATTATTGTGCAAACATACCCTCCCCGTTTCAGTCTGGCTGGAGGTCTGCATGTGACCAATCTGAGATTTCGGTCGCAAGAAAGCTCGTTTCGAATCAGAAGGATATTCAGTGAAGGAGAAACTCAAGCGACTTTGGTTTACGATACTCTACCCAAACAAGTACCTAGCACTCGACTCACAACATACATAAGTCTGGAACACTTTCGGAAGCAGTTGTCGGTCAAAAGTAGCTGGAAGTGTATGCCATCGGTTACTCGTCGAGAAAGTAAGCAACCACTTCTTAGCTGTTTGGTGCTCGGTGGATTATGCATCTTGACTTTTAAAAACGGATTTCTTTGATGATGTTTGGCTACTCACACCCGGCCAACAGAAACCAAGTGTGCAGCATACAGGCTACGGCAATACGATACGTATAGTAAGCCAACTGGTTTCGTTATTATCCTTTCAACTTTTGAACAAATGTTATTCTACGGTATTAAAGTAGGTACCTACAAATGTTTTCCATTTTTAATAATACACCAGACGCCCACCACCTGCAACCAGTTGAAGTCAGAGCAGCTATTGTATACGTTTGTATTGTGTATTCAACAGGGTTGAACCGAACTTGGAATAAAACTTTAGCCATATAGCTATATAGCTGTTTGATGAACTGTCTATTTATAAAAGAGCATTTTTTCGTATCAACAGCACGAACATAATAATTAGCTAACTCATAATACCGTGAACTAGCACCCTGCCACAAATCATAAGCGCAAACCGCACACATTGTTGTTCTGTACCTTGCGAAACAAGCCACATGACAAAAACGGCAGAAAATGAAGTTTTCCCGCTTGGAAAGTAGTAGGTACCCCTCCGTTTGAAGAACGGCACTCCTCGCCGATCCTTTAGAACAGCCAGCCGCATCCTGCTCAGTCGTGCTAATCCTTGACTGCACAAAAGTGCAGCGCTGAAAGAGGAAACTTCTGACTAGCTGAAAGCAGTTTCCTGCTCAAAACGTATGAAACTCATACCTCATCTCCTAACCTCCTTACCGACCAACGGTGTTAAAAAGAATACGGCGCGGAAAATGGGCTAGCAAGAAGTGTAGCCCGACGTGTTTATTCAAACCTTGAAGCACTATTTGGGGCCACAATCGCCACAACAACTCTCAGCTGCAATGCGGTTCTTGGCCGTGGGATTCGCTGCACCAGGTCTAATGGAGGAAAGCCAGCGGCGGAATAGTTTGGCTTCATGTTTTGGCGCATTCCACACCGCTGGCGCTGCTGGAGTCAAATTGTCCTCATTTGTATGTACGAATGAACATAATTATCTCATTAGCTGCCCTATTTTGACCATTTATGATTTCACAATAATCCGTAAAAAGTGGACAGCAACCATACTCAATGTGTCACGGCCATACAAAATCTTCATTCGTCGAATACAGCCTTAATTAATCTATTTATCACAAATGTCAGGATGAGACAGCCAATAATTTACCTGCTTATAATTGAATCATAGTCTGTTTGCACCACCCAAAAGCAGCGCATCATCCAATTGACATTTATGTGCGAGTAACAACGACTCGCCGACTCCGAAGCCACAGAAAAAAATTGTGATAAATTGATAATAAATTTTAAAATCTTCCCCCGCTGCGCATAAACGCTGAAAATCGATAAGGACGGCATCGGGAAAGTGGTTTATTTCCAATCAATCAATGCTTTTATGATACATTTACAAATGGTCGGTTCACGGTGACGGATATTTAAACGGACGGCTATCCACATCCGACAGACCGAAACAAGCGGTGGGGTGTCTCTGGTTTTAAAAAATTGCTGTATCTCTTAAGCAGTTGGATACTGAAATACTATGATGTGGCAAAATCTTACGAACGTAAATTGTATTCGGTAAAAATTAGGAAAACAGTTTTCGGGAATACAAACAGATTTGGACGCATTTCACCCATTTGTTTATTTTTCCATTTGTAATGCAATAATCAGTAGTAGGGTACGGGTGGGTATTTCCAGCCCATTAAGCGGTAGCCTGAACAATATTCAGGAACTACGTTGAAACTATATTTATTCGAGACAAGATTTTTATACCAGTTGATAGAATAATATTTACTGAATATCGGCGTGTATTTTGGTCTTAATGAAACGCTACTGAATTTGAGTTATAGGCGCGAGAAATGATGAAGTCGCTGCGGCTAAATTGAGCCCATTTTCTATAGTGGTGTCTGTGTTTTTTAAATCCGACAGGCCGAAATAGCTAGCACAGCGAATAAATGCTTTTCAAAAACAGATCAAAAGAGACAAGAAAAGAGAGACCGATAGATAACTTCTCGCTATTGCCTACATTCTGGGCTCATTGAAGATAATTAGTTTTGCTGGCGCTAGTGTATCGCTGAATCGTTCATACATACTAGCGCCAGTTGTCACTCAAATACCAGATATGTCAGCACATATATTGGTAGTAGTGTAAATAACGCACCATATGTTGAAATTAAAAACAAAATGCTGCTAATGGCTAGTGAATGAAAAATTATTTATATTTTCATATCAGAGGGGAATTCCGTGATAAAAAGAAGTAGAATTGTTCTGTGATAGCATATTCACAGCTGTTTAGTTTCTAGAATAAGTAAACGTGATCATAATTGTGTGTTTCCCAAACCATCATCAAGAGCGGATACGCGTAAGCGATTGCTGCTAGTTTTTCAGAATGGTTACGTGCTAGTGGAAAAACAGTGGTTTTGATGTTTATTGAATAAAATTAAGCAAACTACTTACATTTTTATGAAAATAGTTATAACACATTAAAGCCTATGAGTGCTACATTCGTTTCAGTATTGTTATATAGCGGCAAAGTTTTTATTTGGGAAAGTGTAGTACATTACCTTTGTATGCCGAAATTAGTAGCGTGATGGGAATACCCTCCCGTACCCTATATTGAATGCTGAAAATAATCTACTTCGAACCATTGTGAGAACTTGTGAGAAACAGGATTCAACATGAATCAGTATGGATTCCACAGTAAGAGAATTACATAAGAGGTAGTTTGTAGCCATTCTGAAGTTGCTATGATCGAACTTGTGACAGCGGACATCTTGTTCAAATACTATAGCTGGTTTATAACAGAGCGTCCCAAGTAACATTGAAAGTTTTATTACATTTTAGTACAATAAAACTCAGAATGTCACTTGGGATGACCGGACACCGGACAGCCTTGATCATCTGTTTCCAGATTAGGAGCGACGGTATTGGTACAGTTTCTTTACCAAAACGCATCTATATTCCATATTCGGGCCAGCGAACAATAGCAAAGTATTTAAAACTGATGGCGGATTTATGGAATGCAGTGTCTCGCCAGATGTATTCAAGTGACAAACGCATCATACGACTAGGCATTGCTTGCTTACATACTTTACCAGCCTTTACCTTTCCTGGGCTACTCATCGCCAATTCATTGCGCGTCTCGGCTTCAACCTGATTTACCCATCTAGCAGGTTGTGCCCCTTTATTCATGGTGCCGGTGGGGTTCTTGAAGAGAACGGATTTCACTGCATAGTCGTCCGGTATCCTTGCGACGTGGCCGGCCCACCGTAGTCTCCCAACTTTCGCCAGGTGTACGATCGGAATCTCTCCAAGTAGTGCGTGAAGCTTGTGGTTCATACGCCTACGCCACTCTCCGTTATCCGTTTTTACTCTGCAAAAATAGTCCGCAACACTTTTTGTTCAAATACGGCAAGTGCACACGATGACTAGAGATCTCAAAAATACGAATTCATCAACCACTTCCAATTCATCGCCGTCAATAGTTACTGTCCGTGAGAGGCAAACATTACTTTCCGTAGAGCTTCTTATATATTTGGTCTACGACGCATTGATTTCTAACCCTATCCTTTAGCCTGCGTTTTTAGTCTGGCGTAGATTGCCTCCGCCGTCCGAAGGTTTCTGGAAACGATTTTTAGGTCGTCTGCAAAGATTACAAGGTTAATAGCTGGTTACTCTTACTGAAGATCGTTTCACTCGTTTCGCTAGATCATGCTTTCAATAGCGATATTGGATAATATACAGGACAGTCAATCCCCTTGCCGCAACCTTCTGCGCGATACAAAAGAACACTAGAGTGTTCCCGAAACGCACACGTAGCACATCACTCGCTCCAGAGAAGCTTTTTCAGCCGGATCGGTTTGTCCGGAAAACCGTACTCGCGCTTTATCTACCATAGCTGTTCGCGTTCAACTGTATCGTATGCTGCTCTGAAATTCACAAAAATACGATGCGAGAGCACGTTGCACTCCAGATGATTCTGAAGGATTTGTCGGAGAGTAAAAGCTTGATCCGTAGTAGCACGGGCCCTCCTGATACTGCCCTACGAATTCTCTTGCTACTGTGGATAGACGACGTAACGAAATCTGGAAGAGCATCAGGCGGCGTTGACCTACTTGATTCCGTAGCAATTACAGCAATCTAGCCAATCGCCCTTTTTGTACATGGTACGGACTACACCTTCTTTCCACTCCTCCAGTAATTTCTCGTCCTCCCAAATCCTAGAAATTATCCAGTGAAGTCCCGTTGCTATCGATTCTTGGCCATTTTTGTAGAGCTCTGCTGGGAGTCGATCCTTTCCGGCGGCTCTATTATCCTTCAGCGGACGAATTTCTCGACGGATCTCTTCGAGATCGGGAGATGTCACGCTTTTGTCGCTATATCACCGTTGAAGTGCTTATCAAAGAACTGCTTCCATCTGTCGACCACCTCCCGCTCGTTAGTGATTAAATCCCCTCTCTTGTTCCTACACATGTCAGATTTAGGTGTGTAGTCCTTACGAGTTTTGTTCACTTTCTCGTTAAACTTGCGCGTGTCATTAGCCCGGAGTCGCTGTCTCAGCTCCTCACGGCGGCTGGCCTGCTTCTGGAGCTTTATTCTCCTCAGGATCGTCGTCAACTTATTCCGCGTTCGTCGAAACTTGGCCAAATTGTCCCTGGTGGATGTGTTTAAATAGTTTTACCAAGCTCTTTTTTTTCTCTCCATCGCAGATTGACATTTTTCGTCAAACCAATCATTTCGTGCGCTTCAGGTTTCGTCATCTAGCACCGCGGTTGCGGCCTCATTGACGGCCAAACGTATTATACTCCATCCGTTTTCGAGGGTCGGTCTGGCAAAGGGTGAACATGTGCATTCCATAACCACTGTTCACTAACTCCTATTCCTACCTCCAGGTGGTGCCGGCTTCGGTACGCAACCTCGGTTATCGTACGCTAATAGGAAATGGAGCACAGTGGCTCCCGCCTACTGTACCGGAACACAAAAAGTTAATGAAAATGAAAGAAGAAATCTATCTAGATCATTGGTAACGACCTTTAGCATGAAAACTCGGGCACGAATTGGAACATGAAATATACTGACCCTTGCCCAGTATGGCAATCTGGCTCCACTTGCAAGGAAAGCTAGCCGTCCGAAGATTGAAATCCTGGGGCTGAGCGAGGTCCTCTCGCCGGGTACTGGCGAACACTAGACATCATCCGGGGTAGTCTTGTTCTACTCTGGCATTCGAGGTGAAAATGCTACTCGAGAAAGAGGAGTTGGATTCCTACTGAGCCCAGGGGCACATGCGGCCCTAATGAAGTGGGAACCGATAAATGAGCGAATAATCGTTGCCAGATTCAGAACACGGGTTAGAAACCTTACAACAATATAGTACTATGCGCCAACAGATGCAGGAGAAAGAGAGTTTTTACAGCCAGCTGAAAAGCGTGGTTGAGAAAATCCCGAAGGGGGATCCAAATCCACTCGGGCGACTCCAACGCGAAGATTGGCTCCAACAACGCGGACATTGAGTGTGTCATTAGACTGCATGGCCTAGGAGAGATGAGCGAAAACGGGGAGCTGTTTACAGAATTCTGTGGTAATAACGAGATGGTCATTAGTATATCGCTCTTCCCCCATAGACCAGTACATAAAGTCACTTGGGTTTCCCGCGACTGTCGAACAGAAAACCAAATCGACCACATCTGCATCGCAACGCAACAAACGCAGCGCTGATATCGCATCCGACCATCATCTTGTTATCGCTGAAATACGTTTGCACGTCGCACGTGTCCAACGACCGGAGGAGATATTTAAGTGCCGCTACGACGTCCGCTGATTGGAAAATCCTAAGGTGAAAAAGGCCTTTGTCGAACAACTTGAATCCCGAGCCTTGAAGTTGCTTCCAGGTGAAACCGGCATCAAGAACGCTTTCATCACGACCATTGATGAACCCGTTGGCAAAGCGCGCAACGGGCGGAGGGAGTGGATTTCGGATGAAACTTGGAAGAAGATCGACGAGCGGAGAGAGGCGACAGCCGGCAAAGAGTGAGCGCGAACCAGATCGGCTAAGACAGCTGATCGTCAACGATACGTCGAAATGGAGAGGGCTGTTAAACGTGCTTGTAGGCGGGACAAGAGAGCCTGGACTAACTCCCTAGCTGAATAAGGAAAAACCTCCGCCGCCAATGAATGGGGAAATACGTTTCTTGTACGATATATCTCGCCGCCTTAGTGGTGCCAGGATGAATACAAAGATGCCATTAAAGGACAGAGCTGACCAGCTGCTGACTGACCGTACAGAACAGCTTAAGCGATGGACTGATGACCTCTCGGAGAGCTCCCGGGCAGCAGGTCTCACAGTCACTGTAGCAAAAACTAAGTCTATGGTAGTCAACTCTGACAATTCCATCAACTTCACAGTAGCGGGACAACAAGTTAAGCAGGTAGACGCCTTTCAATATCTTGGTAGCCACACAACGCCCGATGGTGGTACCAAGACTGATACAGCCACTCGAATCAGGAAGGCCAGGGGTGCCCGTGCAGGTCTGCGAAACATTTGACGCTCAAACCAGCTCACTCTACGTACGAAAGCCCAAGTCTTTAATTTAAACGGTTAATTCGTACTGTTGTATGCCTGCGAAACGTAGTGCGTCTCAGCGGAGATTGCAGGTATTTATTAACCGATGCGATATATCATTCGTGGCTGGTGGCCTGACAACTGGATGAGGAACTCCGTCGACGGTGTCATCAAAGGCCGATAGCAACAGAAATTCGTGAACGTAGGTAGAAGTGGATCGAACACACCTTGAGGAAAGGAGCGATCGAGATCTACAGAGAAGCACTCGACTGGAATTCATAAAGACAGCGTAGAAGAGGCAGACCCTGAGGCTCATGGCGACGCAGCTTAGCCAACGACATCAAGACTGTAGACAAGAACCTATCCTGGCGACAGGTAAAAGCCATGGCGGGTAACCGTCAGCAGTGGAGATCTCTGATTTCATCCCTTTGTTCTGCCGGACCGGCGGACATGAACACATAAGTAAGTAAATTTTTG
This sequence comes from Sabethes cyaneus, assembly GCF_943734655.1. Lineage (NCBI taxonomy): Eukaryota > Metazoa > Arthropoda > Insecta > Diptera > Culicidae > Sabethes > Sabethes cyaneus. The sequence continues at coordinate 147,828,038 of NC_071354.1, forward strand.
AGGGTCGAAACATCTAACTCCACCGAGGATGACAGAGCTTCATCCAGTACACGCGTCGCAACTCGCAGGTTGTCTAATTGCCGAATGTTTAATCAAGGAGGGCGGCTTTTCTCATTTAATGCTCCAGGAAAAACATAATTTCGGTAGATTTGGTAGTCATTTTCCATGAAAAATTGAGCGAAAAAGAAAATGTACTGCTAACTTTATCAAAGCTAGCAGTGCATTGTTTATTCCTATGAAGCAATGGAGCATTAAATTCGTCGTTAGGAGCATTATTTAGCATTAATTGATCATCAGTTAACTGAATGGTGCAGCTAATGTTCTACTAACTTTGTACTGCCAGCTTTAGGGACATCAGTATAACCCTTGTGAAGAATCTTAAGCTACATTTATGATCGCATTCCTGTGTAGATCATTGTGTACTTGACGGTGGTCAACGGAGTTCTGAACCAGATTGAGCGAACTACTTACCCATGTATTAACGCTGGAATAGACAGAGGTTAAGGCCCTTAGGAGAAGTCAATAACGTAACATTTAGATTTACATTTACATTTATTAACATTGATCCACCTGACAACAGTGTCTACATGAATAAAACATTACTAAATTACTACTGACGTACTAACACACTAACATGCTAACTAGATTACATTCAAACTTTGCAAGCGATTTCGAAAACAATTAAAATAAAAGTGACTACATACACGATTAAACATACAACACATAGGGTAAGGAACGAGTTAAGCAGTGTTGCCTATTTTAATCAGTTGAACATAAATGATCCGAAAATGCACTTTTTTATTCATATTTTCAAAATCTTTTGATAGGATCATCTTCACAAATCACTTAACCATACATTTGATTCATACAAACACAATTTACTGAGTTTCCGACAAGAAATATGATGAATTAAAAATTGTTGTCCAAAAACGTACATTTTTCAGCTGCTCTTCAGCAATCGCCACCTCGCTACTAACGAATTCATCAAATTTTCAGCACTGATTACAACCACTCTGAAAGTCAAGCACTCAATTGTCACATACCATATTATTCAGTCTCTTTTTTCCTATTATGTAAGTCTTTGTCACTAGCCAAAAGTTTTATTATTTTCTAACAAAACTGAAAACAGATTCTGAATTGACGGAACCTGTTCACCACTAGCAGCAGCTGCAGCACAACTGATGAACTATCGTGTTGCCAAGACACTGTTTCGGTTCTGGAAATAAGAATTTTAAGTTTGAAATTACCTGAAACCTCCTATGGTGAAAACGTGGTTCAATACTTTTGTTTGGTAACTCTATATATATATCCGAACGCACGCAGCCAAAATCGATCAATCAATAAGCGAGAGGGAGCTAGTTGGAGTGACCGGAGCACGTCCATAACTAAGCAGCCGCTAACGCTATCGTCATATCTCAGGAGAGTGGATGCTGCATGATCGAATCTGATCAGAGGGAGATCAGTCGCTTCCCATTAACGGTCGAAATCGGACGCTAGAGGTCGATCCTCCGTCCCAAGCAATTAAACCTTTGTTAACTTAGATTAAGCCAATTACCTAGTTATTAATATACAATCGTTAAGTAAAGACAGTGTGTTTCCGTAACTACTCGGTGTTTTAAATCAATTTCGGTGGTGACATCCAAGGCACGATCCAGGGACGGATCAACGGAAGGAAATCCGGTTGCAAGGAATAACCGGCTTATTCTCCATACACTCAACATCGGCTATCGAAGGCCAGACGAAGGACCAGCCACATCCCCAACATAGCTGGTCCTTCGAACCGGATTGGTTTCAAGGACTCGGAGGACGATTGTAGGACACAATCAACGGCAGCGCTTTCGGAAACGGGAACAATCACTGGACGGTTATTTTTGGCAACCCACGCCACGTTGTATAGTAGCCATTGCTAAGGGAAGCAATTGGGCTATTGTACTATTCATCCATTATACTGCAACGACGCCATCGCCAAACTGCAGCGGCGCCTTTGTTCTACTGAACCGACGCCATCGCAGGACTAAAGGGACGCGCAGGTTGCGCAACCAGGACATCGCATCGGATCGCATCGGTAGAGTCACCGGTGGTGCTCTACGGCCTGTCAGGTTAGTAAGGAGCATAGTCTATGTCCAGCCGATGGACAATTTATTTCGTGATTCTAACACCGATTCTTGTATCCTCGTGTTCACAACCTCAATTATTGCACTGGTGATCCAACTGGTGTAAATTGCATGCTTGCATGGGTGCATGCTTAATCAACGTTTTCGGAGCGAAATTGAAGGCGATTTGGTGAATCGCAGATCGCATAGGAAGCTGATAGCTGGGCAACGTTCAACAATCAGTTTTCCCAGGTAAAATTACATTTTGGTATATGCCCGGCCGTTGCTGGATATTGGATACTACCGTTAAAATAAAATTTCCTCTTCGACAACGTGACATCATTTTTTTTGGAACGGAGCCCTGAATTGCTTACTAGGCAACTCTACTGGAGACGAGCATTTGTCGTTTGTGGTTTAATCAGTCCGGCTATACTTTATCCAGGCTGATAAATTTGTTTGGAGGAATTCATTGAGGCGGTTTTGAGTTCCTGTAAAGGTGTTACATTTTCATACTGCAGCGAATTTGGTTATTGTTATTTCGGTTTACAAGACTGGTCAACACGGACATCATCCAACGGGTTGATCAGCACATCATTTTGTCGACGGTGCAGTTGTTAGTTTCTCAGGTAGGCTGACACAGTATATGTCTAGCCGAGGTTAGACATTTTTCGGAGTACTACATCCAATTACCTTTTCCTGCAAATTCACCCGAGTACAATCATGCCGCCTGCTGCTTCAACATCTGCGAAAAAGACGCCATCCCTGAAGTCGTTACAAACTAAATTGCGAGGTCTTCAAACATCGCTTTCCAACATTTCCAAATTCGTGCAAACTGTTGATGAAACTACCACGGCTAGCCAGGCAGTAGTTCGTCTTGATCGTCTAGATGAACTATGGGAAAAAACTGGCGACGTTATGAATGAGATAGAAACTCACGAGGACTACGAGGCAGAAGCAGACTCACTCACCAAGGACAGAATAGCTTTCGAAGATCGCTACTACGAGATGAAAGCTTTCTTAGTGGACAAGATCAAAGAGCTTCAAGATCCGGGTACACTGGAACAATCTGTCAGGGGCACCGAAACTACAATGGTAGCATCAGGGGATCACGTGCGGCTCCCGCAAATAAAATTGCAGAGTTTTGGTGGCAACATCGATGAATGGCTCAGCTTTCGAGATTTGTTCACCTCGTTAATCCATCGGAAGGCAGACCTATCGGAAGTGGAAAAACTGCACTACCTTAAGGGCTGTCTAGAGGGAGAAGCCAAGGCATTAATTGATCCATTGAAATTAACCAAGGGAAATTATTCGATTGCATGGGACACGTTATTGAGGCGGTATAATAATAGCAAATTGCTCAAGCGAAGGCAAGTGCAAGCGCTTTTCAAATTACCCGTTGTGGTAAGGGAATCAGCAACGGAACTGCATAAGCTGCTGGAAGGATTTGAGAGGGCCACTCAAACCTTGGATCAAGTTGTCGAGCTTGCAGACTATAAGGATTTATTATTGATCGAAATTCTAAGCTCTAGGCTGGATGCCTACACCCGAAGGGGGTGGGAAGAGTTGTCGTCTACTAAGGAAAGTGACACACTCAAGGATCTAACAGAGTTTCTTCACCGTAGGTTACGGATACTTGAATCTATGCCTGCTAAAGGCTCAGATACGAAACCGGAACAAGCTCACAGGAACAAGGCGTTCACTACACGAGCTAGCCATAATGCGGTACAATCTTCTACTGCGAAATGTTACGCATGTTCGGAGAACCATTGGCTACCTTCGTGTCCGAAATTTCAGCGAATGACAGTGGCCGGTAGGGAATCATTGCTTCGAACGCATTCACTCTGCAGGAACTGCTTCAGAAAGGGCCACCAGTCAAAGGATTGTTCTTCGAAATACTCGTGCAAAAGGTGCAAGGGCCGGCACCATACTATGGTTTGTTTCAAGACGGAACCGGATAGCAACAACAGAATGGCTTCAATGGAAGGGGCATCTGCGTCCCCACTACAAGGGGATAATACTGAAGTAACCACGAAAATGGATTCAAATATTGCTGATAGGCAAGTAAGGTCAGCCAACATAGCGCAAAAACATTCGTCAAGGGTCTTGTTAGCTACTGCGGTAGTTATCATCGAGGATGATGAAGGTACAAGTCACACGGCACGCGCTTTGCTGGACTCAGGGTCAGAATGCAACTTTGTTTCGGAAAGGTTGTGTAAGCAAATGAGCATCACTAAGGAAAGGGTTGATGTCTCTGTTGTTGGAATTGGCGTTACTTCGGCCAAGGTGAAACATATGATCCGCGCCAACATTAAGTCACGGAATACTTCATTCTCTCAGGTTATGAGTTTGCTTGTATTGCCAAAGGTTACAGCTAATCTGCCAACTACATCGGTGCAGACTACGGGATGGGATATCCCACAAGGTATTAAGCTTGCGGATCCATCATTCTTTCTATCGAACTGTGTGGACTTGGTACTAGGAATTCAATCATTCTTCGGCTTTTTTCAAACTGGCAAGGCTATTTCCCTAGGCGAGGGATTGCCACTTCTCACCGACTCAGTCTTTGGTTGGATAGTGTCAGGAGAAGTAACATCATTACCCAGGTCATCGCAAATCACCTGTAATGTAGCAGCATCGGTTAATTTAGAAAGGATAATGGAAAGGTTTTGGTCTTGCGAGGAAGTGGAAGACACACGGAATTATTCCCCAGAAGAAACACGCTGCGAGGAACATTTTAGGACTACTGTACAACGAGACTCAAACGGGCGATACACTGTGTCTCTACCAATAAAGGAAAACATTCTGGCACAGTTAGGTGAATCGAGGGAGATAGCACTCAAACGATTTTTTGGATTGGAACGACGATTGGCTCGAAACGAGAATCTACGAAAACAGTACCATGATTTCATGGCAGAATATCTGGCATTGTCTCATATGCGTCAGGTTGACAACGACAGCACGACAGTTAAAAGATGTTACTTGCCACATCACCCGGTTGTGAAAGAGGATAGCACCACTACGAAGGTTCGAGTGGTCTTTGACGCTTCGTGCCAGACTTCCACTGCGCTTTCCGTTAATGATGCTCTACTGGTGGGACCGGTCATCCAACAGGATCTTCGGTCAATTATACTTCGGTGTAGGACCCGTCAAATTATGCTCGTTGCGGATGTCGAAAAAATGTTTCGACAAATAAAAATGAATCCTGCCGACGCTCCGCTTCAGAGTATTTTGTGGCGATTTCGGGAAACAGACGAGGTGGGAACTTACGAACTAATGACGGTTACGTATGGGACGAAACCCGCACCATTTCTAGCCACGCGAACGCTGAAGCAGCTTGCATTGGATGAAGCGCTTCGTTGGCCGTTAGCAGCAAAGGTGATCGAAAACGATGTATATATGGACGATGTGATTACTGGGGCAAATGACATCGCAACAGCTATAGACTTGAGGGTGCAACTGGATGCAATGATGGAAGGCGGCGGATTTAGATTGAGGAAATGGGCCTCGAACTGTACGGCAGTATTAAAGGATATCTCGCAAGACAATTTAGCGCTCCCAGCTAATGGTATAAACTGGGATCAGGATTCTACAGTAAAGGCTTTAGGTTTAACATGGCTACCGAAAACAGATTTATTAAAATTTCGTTTCAACATCGCTAACCTATGTCCTGAAACAGCATTAACAAAACGGAAGGTTCTTTCAATTATTGCTTCATTGTTTGATCCTTTAGGGCTCTTAGGTGCAACTATTACGTTGGCCAAAATTTTCATGCAACGGCTGTGGAGTGCAAGAAACGAAAACGGACATCCATTGGAGTGGGATTCTCCTCTGCCGGAGTTGCTGGACGCAGATTGGCGAAACTTTCATCACCAGCTCTCATTGCTAAACGATATTCGCATTCCGCGCTGTGTGATTGCGCCAAATGCAGAATCAGTCCAGATTCATTGTTTTTCTGACGCTTCGGAACGAGCGTATGGCGGTTGTCTATATGTAAGGACTATAGATACAAGCAAGCAGGTCACAGTTAAACTTCTTACCGCCAAGTCTAAAGTGGCACCACTGAAGACACAATCCTTACCGCGACTCGAATTATGCGGTGCCAAGCTAACGGCGCAACTATGGGAGAAGGTTGCGGAATCAATTGGAGCAAATTATGAAGTGCACTTTTGGACGGATTCTACGTGTGTTTTACGGTGGATTCGAGCTTCCCCGAGCAGCTGGGTTACTTATATAGCTAATCGGGTGTCGAAAATTCAAGCTATAACGGAAAATCATATTTGGCATCATGTACCGGGATTGTGTAATCCCGCAGATTTAATTTCCCGTGGCGTCACCCCAGACGTACTAATTCGAAGCAGTTTGTGGTGGGAAGGGCCGGACTGGCTGAAGGAGGAGAAGAATCAATGGCCTCAGTGGCAGGAGGATCATTCGGAAGAAGCTCTGATAGAGAGACGGCATACAGTAGCTTCCGCTGTAGTAAATGAGTACAGCTTCATTAACGAATACATTGCCAAATTTTCATCGTACACTAAACTTTTGCGAATAACTGCATACTGCCTACGATGGAAAAATAATTGTCAAATCCCTAAGGAAAAGGTGCAGAAAGGGTTTCTAACATCGGCGGAACTACGAGAAGCGGAATTTATCATAGTTCGGAAGGTTCAACAGGAAGTTTTCGCTGAGGATATAAAACGGTTATCAAAGGGTGAAGCCGTTTCACGCCACTCGTTACTAAGGTGGTTTAATCCAAGGATAGCGGAAAATGGTATATTACGCGTAGGTGGAAGGTTGGGTCATTCGCAAGAGCCGTCAGATGCGAAGCACCCAATGGTGTTGCCGGCGAAACATGTATTGACAGAATTAATACTACAGCATTATCATCACAGTCTTTTGCACGCTGGACTACAATTACTATTGGCTACGGTTAGGCAACGTTTTTGGCCATTGGGCGGTCGAAACGTGGCGAGGAAAATTATACATCGGTGTCAAAGGTGCTTTCGTGCAAACCCAAGGGCTATCAGGCAGCAAATGGGTGAACTGCCGGCAGCGCGAGTAACAGTTTCAAGACCATTTGTGAAATGCGGAGTGGACTATTTTGGTCCTGTTTACATTCGAGCGGGAAGACGACAAACTGCAATAAAAACTTATGTAGCGATATTTGTTTGCATGAGCACCAAGGCGGTACACATGGAACATGTGTCCGACCTATCAACAGAACGGTTCCTACAGGCACTGCGCAGATTTTTCGCCAGACGGGGCAGGTCATCGGACATGTATTCCGACAACGGGACCAATTTTGTAGGGGCTAGGAACCAACTACGAGAACTATTTGCGCTGCTAAAGGATTCTCAACATCAACAAGCTGTGGCCAGGGAGTGCTCGTCGAAAGGCATTCAATGGCATTTCAACCCGCCATCAGCCCCGCATTTTGGAGGGCTGTGGGAGGCGGCCGTTCGTTCTACAAAATACCATCTACTACGGGTCCTAGGCGGGAATCCGGTGTCAGCTGAGGATTTTGTAACGTTGTTGGTGCAGGTGGAAGCATGCCTAAACTCTAGGCCACTAACGCCAATGTCTGATGATCCGTTGGACTTGCGACCATTGACACCAGCACATTTTTTGACTGGTGAATCTCTTCAAGCCGTCCCGGAACCAGATTACAGTACTGTCCCGTTGAATCGTCTCAGCCATTGGCAATTAGTCCAGCGTCAGTTGCAAGACTTTTGGAAACGTTGGAAAACGGAATATTTGGTACAGCTTCAGAGCCGAACGAAAAATTGGGAGCTGCCAGTGAAGGTGGAAATTGGTCGACTGGTGGTTATTATGGAGGCTAATCAGCCGCCAATGCGATGGAAGTTGGGACGAATCCACGAACTACATCCAGGAGCAGATGAGGTCGTCAGAGTCGTCACAATCAAAACTGCTACAGGTTATCTCACGCGACCGGTTGAGAAACTTTGCTTTCTACCTCAGGTTGAGAGTACAACGGAGTCGGAGTCAAGCCAGTAATCGTTCCAATTCAATAATGTCATCCAGTGCGTCGAAGAGAATACTCTCACTCCTTTTCTTTCAGAAGTCTAACTACTTCAGGGCGGGTGAAGATGTTTGGTAACTCTATATATATATCCGAACGCACGCAGCCAAAATCGATCAATCAATAAGCGAGAGGGAGCTAGTTGGAGTGACCGGAGCACGTCCATAACTAAGCAGCCGCTAACGCTATCGTCATATCTCAGGAGAGTGGATGCTGCATGATCGAATCTGATCAGAGGGAGATCAGTCGCTTCCCATTAACGGTCGAAATCGGACGCTAGAGGTCGATCCTCCGTCCCAAGCAATTAAACCTTTGTTAACTTAGATTAAGCCAATTACCTAGTTATTAATATACAATCGTTAAGTAAAGACAGTGTGTTTCCGTAACTACTCGGTGTTTTAAATCAATTTCGGTGGTGACATCCAAGGCACGATCCAGGGACGGATCAACGGAAGGAAATCCGGTTGCAAGGAATAACCGGCTTATTCTCCATACACTCAACATCGGCTATCGAAGGCCAGACGAAGGACCAGCCACATCCCCAACAACTTTCAAGAGAAATGTATGTTCATAATTAATTTTTCTTTATTAAAAACAACACAAAAGACAGCTTTTTCAATAATTTTCGAAGATTTTCTCAGTGATTTAATAAAGCAACGATGTGTTTCAATGTTATTTGCTTTGACAACACTGTTCTGATCGTTTGTACTCGGATCGTTTGTACTGCTATATGTTTACCTCTTTTGTTCTCCCACCATCCTTATGAACAGCGAGTGAGACGTCAAACTCGCAGTTTCCCATAAGAACACCAGAGAATAAAAGAGACGACGAATACCGTTTGGTGAGTGTATGCCCCGATAAACAATTTAGACAGATGGCATTTTACGCATCTATGCCGATACGCTATGCCGATTACGCATCAGATGCCGATTAGTAGGTCGCGGATAGGAACGCGAACTTACTGAATAGGGGGAAAAGTTCGAGGGATTTTTTAACGGGACGTAAAAAAATTCAGATTTCAGGATTGCTTAAAATAGCACCTTGAGGGTGAAAATGGGTTCGGTGTGTTCAAAATTAGTTCCGCCGCTCCAACTTTTAAAGCGAAAAATCAAAAGTTTAGCTCAACAATAGTGTCTTCCAATGGTAACAGCTTGAAGAACTAAAGATAGCAAGAAGATTGGTATGCTGATATCCCCCACTTAGTCAACCCATCGCTTGTAATAAAGTAAAACAATCAGTGACCCGCTTAGACTGCTTAAAACTAGTTCTTTACCCTAGCTCTGATTAGCTCATTTTGTCCGTAATCAGTTCTTCTAAAATCCGGTCGAAGAAATTCTGAGCTGCGAACTAGCGAAGCTTACATTCAATTCCTAACATTCCTAACGTTCAATTCCAAAAATAAGCACACGCGCCTCCACTTGATGACATTTAAAGCAGCGCCTGATTCTGTTTACCGAAATAATAGTAGGCTATGTTAATTTTTTTATTGAATTATTTGGGTTAATATAGCAGTAGATCTGATTTGATTGTGACGATAGATTTCAAATTTATTAATCGACATTAGTGTTAGGTATTGGAAAAGGCTAAGCTGACGTTCCCCTCGTTTTGAGGGATAATATTGCTATTGCCAATGTCTATTAAACTACGAAACAAGTGTTTAGGTTCTCAAGAGAAAAGTGAAGACGGGATTTGCAAATACCGATTTGCAAAGGCACTCGAAAAAATAAATCTAACTTTATAGCTTCAATTTCATTGATTATTTTAGTCACAAGTTTAATCGAAAGTAAAATTGTAAGTAAGGGTTCGAGAGGCTCTTCAATCAATGCAATCAATTTTTTCAAATCAGTTAAGGAGCCTGCGAGAAGTTTTTGAAACAGTTCGTCCAATACGAATCAATTGCGAGTTATGAGTTAACAAGTTCTGTAACAAAATGTAGATAGGGAATTTGTTTAGATAAATTCGGGAAATTATGGGAAAAGAGTACATGCTATTGAAGAATGCAAAAATCAATAAACTGGAATGTCATGTTTTCTCATATTTTATTTCACATTAACAAACAATATTGATCATACAAGTGGGATTGGTTGTATTTACTAAGATTGTGGTTTTAGTTAAAACACTGAAATGGATAAACCGTCACGAATAATTCAACGTCCATTACGAAAATTTGCATAGCATTGCATAGGGTAATGCAATAGGTATTCTTGTTCGCGCAACAGACATACCCTCTTCGATAAATGACCCGCGATAAGTGACAGGTACAAACAACAATATAATGAATCAGGCCGTTCAACGCGCGGTCACTGATGAATTAAATCTAATTTTCAATGATTTACGACTTAATTTAATGAACGTTTGGGCACTGATTTTTATGATGGAGATGTTCGATCGGCACTCGCTATTCACTTGAATTCGAAACCGATGATTCGGTTTGCTGTGGGTTCCTACTACTCTTACTTCGGTTTCGTTCTATATAAATTTTTACCAGTATTTTTAATTTACAGTAATACATATCCTACACGAGGAGAATCCGCTGAAGTCATTTACTATGCGACGCTAAATTACAGCACAAAACTACAATCTAACATTCAAACAATTTACACAACCAGAATGATTTAGTGGCATATTACCAACGCCTTCAAGTGTGATAGCAAGTAGAAATCAATTGCCGCAATAACGGTTTAAATCGTTTTCCCTCATATCGGCTCCACAAAATGCTGGATATTGATATAGCACCAGTCAGTAGTGAACCGTGAAGTGCTGCCTTGGTAGAGGAGCAAGCTTCCGTGCTCGTATTATCGATCAATGGTGCACAAAACGGAAGGAAAAGAATACCTCACGTCAATTATCATCTATTGAAAGAAGATTTACTCTCCCTAGACATGCATGCCGAACGAGGAACACTTCGGTCGATGACAACGAGCTCGTTGATAGGATCTTTCCTCCGAGCTCAGCGGAAGGACACCGGTTTCGTGCAGTCTCGCCGCTTACCCACAATAAACTTCACCTCGAGAGAGTTCATTGTCAACTTGAAGTCAAGTGTGCGCTGTGTGCTCCACTTGCCGGTAAAGTTCCTCTATATCTCATCCTCAAACCAAATAATATTATCAACAGGTTGTTGCTCTTGAAGTGCACATTTCCTTCCCAACTTCCGGAAGTTTCGTCTCGCCGACTCCACTTTCCATAACTACAGGTTGAAACGAGAAGCTTTCATTGTCTGTCCGTTTCTTTCTCTCTCTATCTGTCTATCTCTCTCTCTTTACTTTTACCCATTGTTTAAGGTCTCGATGGCTGGCTGGCATCCAACCGTGTAGTTGTACGGTCCGGGTGAAGTCCTTTTTGTACGCCACGACAAAATCCCGGTCTTGCTCTGGATAGTGGCAAACCACGTGGACCACCATGTCGACTTTTGCCGCAACGTGCAACTCAAAAGCAGCATAATAATCAGCATCCGAGCAGCGAAAAGAGTAAGCATCGGCATCGCTGCTGCTGCGACTGTTGCCCCAGGGACAAAGCGAAAATGTAAATATAACCTGGCCAGTAAATGTTTGCTCGGGAATTTTAAAGTTTCCACCAAGTAGGAGCCACAAATGGAGTCCGGCTAATAGAAACGAAATTAATTCAGAGACGAGTACATGTGTAAAAAAATTTTTTTAGGATGATAACTAAATTAAAGTAGCATTTGGGTTTATATTGGCGTAGTGATTTTGTGCGCTAAGATTTTTTTAGAAAATACATATAACATATTTATTGATGAATATGAAAATCTCTTGACTCTCTTGTAATCTCTTAAATCTTCACTAATAAAGATTAAGTGAATCTCCGGATCTTACAAACGTATAGGTATTTCAAATAAATATTTTCAAGTTTTAATAGCTTAAAGTTATGAAATTTGAAACACATTACAATGAAAACGTTCTAACTTGCATTACAGTGAATTTTATGGTCAGATGCTTTACTTTCCAGAATATTTCCTGCTGTTAATATTTGTTAGTTGGATCGTAAATGATTATTTCCAACGAAAGGGTTTCTATTTTTTGAACATCTCAGTTCAAACCATTCATCTGTTGACAGTGCCTCAATAAAAACTTAATTGAAATGTCATGAGCCGGCAAATAAATTTATATCCATCCAGACTCTACCATAACAGCATTTCACCCCGAAATACTCGCTTGCATTGCTGGACCAGAAATATTTTTACTTCTCCAATAGTTCACCCATCATTCTGCATGCACTTGTTTTAGCTGAAAATTTATGTTCGTTTTTCATTTCTCAAGAAATGCTACAACATCTAGTCCCGACCCCAACAGCAACCGTTACGATAGCTTTTCCGACGAAACGGAGCAAACAGGATTTATTCCTGGGCCATAATCTCACGACCCAGCCTCCACAGCCAATCGTTACAGTCGATCTCACTGTTGAACGTACTTCGAAAATGAGGGTTAAGGATTTTTAACAATCATTCAGATTTAGACCAAGAATTTAGATTAAGAAACAAGTATTAATCTCACAACATATTTTAAAAGATCATTACACTATAGCATTGAGTTATCTAACTAATAGATAACTATTCCTATTTTGGGTGTACACTGTATTCTGGAAGCAGCTGTCTGTTATGTGCTAGTGCAAATCCTTCAGCGTGAATCGCATAAGTTGTATTCGAAAAACCACAAACCACATTTAATATAAGCACCGCATAGAAATACCAACTATCAGACAATTGTCGGATGTTCCTAAACGAAAGAGTTGCAGTAGTCGAATGGAACACTTCAAAAACTGTTGGTTTATAATTTTAGTTTCAATTGCACAGTAATTGAGATTTTAAGACAACAATATACTTAAAATATTATTCATTTCTGACGTTTGTCAAGAAAAATTATTTTGCGATACAATAAAATTCCCTCGGTGCCACTTCGGAAGTAAAACACCAGTTATGGAAACAATCCTCTACTAGGCAAGGACTATCCCGTGGCAAGCGAAGAAATGAGATGAAAAATCAAATGACGACCGAGAATAAGTGTGGTAAACTGGAAACATATTGCTTTCCCGGTACGAGGTACGTCTCACTTTCTGGAAGCATTTTCACAGTAGGTACGTAGTAGGATTGGGACAAAGTCAAACCCGTTTGCTCACGTAGTCTCGGGCACACTGCACTGTTTCTAATAGCAGTGGTAGTCTCCGGTGACAGCAACCGTCAGCAGTTATGACCAGCAAAATCGCCCGCGCCACCCCGACCGTAAATAGGAAGAAAATCCACACACCATAATAATAAGGGAAAAATATCCTTCGAGCTGAGCTGCCGGCTATAGTCTGTTTGAAATACTACTGCATGTGACTGAAAAATGAATCGAAAGAGTAGCATTCGTGGTGTGAGAAACTAATTTGTGGATTTCGCAGTTTTTGACAATCACTAGCTACGGTAGAGCGCTCCGGTGATTAAGTGATGAATGAGACTTTCATGCAGTGTTCGGTGCATTTCAGCTGAACCAGTGATATTGTTTGTTATGTTTTAGATTGAAAATCAATAAGCAATTTTATTTCTATCACATTTCACATTTCGTTTTGGTGATATTTTTACTTTCGTCTTTTAGTCTTAGTTGAAAAAATCATAGGTCAAATATTCAGTGTCGTATGAATAGGTTTTATATAGAGTAAGGAGGGGTAAAAGTGCGATGCGGGTAAAAGTGCGATTCAATGATTTATCGGTGCAGATTCTGAGTAAATTGACTACATTGGCATGGATGGGTGACTACTTTGACAGCTTGAATCTTACGTAAACTTTGGTTACTTACGAAGCATAGTTGCTGAGTTATGTGCAAATGTTATTTTAGGGCGGTTTTGATGTAATTTTTCGATATCAACAGGAGGATATTACTTGTCGAAAATTTGTAGCAGCGTTTTACATCACTCAAACATCTGTTTTGAAAATACGGTGAAAAGAATTTACAACATATATTTCGCTTTTCCGTAATTTAATCTAACCTCCTCAAGCGCCAAGCGGGGTAAAAGTGCGATTCACGGACGGGGTAAAAGCGCGATTCATGGACGAGGCAAAAATGTATAGCTAATTATATACAGCTTTAGGTACTATATTACAGATACTAGAAATGGAAGATCTGCAGAAAACTGTGTGCTCTACAGATGTTGGCCGAAGGAAAACAATGCTTTTCCGCTGATGAAACAAAAAACAAACGTTTGGAAAAGTTTCGATCTAACAGAGGCTGCAATACACCAGCGCAAAATAGGAAAGGTGCAAATTGAGAATATTCCTTACCGAAAAATAGCGCAGATTGAAGATAATATGGTTTTGTTAGCTACTGCTGTGCTAATTTCATGGATTCGAGCTTCGCACTTTTGCCCCGCGGTATTCGCATTTTTGCCCCGCTAGTGGGGTAAAAGTGCGAATCGGCACTGGATCAGATAAAAGATGAATTTATTTTGCAAATCGCTATTACCACAGATGATTTATAATTGAATGTGAAGACATTGAGTTACTGCATCACTATAAAATATATTATATTGTTGTCCTTCTTTATATCTCACGAAAATTGATGACAACTTCAAACATCGCATCGCTATCAATAAATTGTAAAAAAAAATACCGCAGTTGAAGAAAATTGCAAAGAAAGTTCAAAGAAGCTGTTTTCCAGAGATTTAACTTTTTTTTAAACAAATTTCCATTAATAAATATCTTTAAGTTGTTCTGTAATCGATCTGGACGTTTAGCACAAAAACGGGCAACGACGTTTAGCTCAAAAATACGAACACGAATCGAAACGTGGAGCGAATCTTACCGAGCACGGCAAATTGGGTTTACTTACAAGTGAAATTAGCCACCTGAAGCTCCTTGGGATGGGTGCGGTCCGTCGGCCGGATACTGAAGAACACAAGAAATCGTCTGAGCAAGTCTTGCTTGATTCGGGCATTTGAGATGAAAATACTACTTGAAAAAGAGGAGTTGAATTTCTACTGAGTCAAGGGGCCCATGCAGTCCTGGGGAAGTAGGGACCGATAAACGGAAGAATAATCGCAGCCAGATTTTGAAAACGAGTTAGAAACCTTACTCCAATCCAGCGCTATGCACCCGCAAATGCTGCCGGTACCCTGCTGCAGAAAGAGAGTTTCTACGTGCAGTGGTTAAGAAAATCCCAAAGGGGGGTATTTTAATCCACTTAGGTGACTTCAATGCAAACATTAGCCTAAACAACGCGGACCTTGAACGTATCATGGGACGCCATTACCTAGGAGAGATGAGTGAAAATGGTGAATTGTTTACAGGAACTTTGTGGTAACAACGTGATCATAGGTGAAGCACTCATTTCCCATAGATCAACACATACGGTTTCCCGCGATGACCGAACAGAAAATCAAATTGACCACATCTGCATCTACCGAAAATAGAGAAGAAGCCTTCTTGATGCCAAAAACTCAGCGCATATTTATACACCTGACCAGTACCTTGTCGACGCTGTGATACGTTTGCGCGTCGCAACGGCAGGAAAAGATTGGCTGATATTAGTATGCACGATGATTGGAGAATGCTGATGTGCAATGGCACTATGTCGAACAAGTTGAGTCCCGCGTCTCATACATATTTTGATATTTTGACATTTTAACATTTTAACATTTTGACATTTTGACATTTTGACATTTTGACATTTTGACATTTTGACATTTTGACATTTTGACATTTTGACATTTTGACATTTTGACATTTTGACATTTTGACATTTTGACATTTTGACATTTTGACATTTTGACATTTTGACATTTTGACATTTTGACATTTTGACATTTTGACATTTTGACATTTTGACATTTTGACATTTTGACATTTTGACATTTTGACATTTTGACATTTTGACATTTTGACATTTTGACATTTTGACATTTTGACATTTTGACATTTTGACATTTTGACATTTTGACATTTTGACATTTTGACATTTTGACATTTTGACATTTTGACATTTTGACATTTTGACATTTTGACATTTTGACATTTTGACATTTTGACATTTTGACATTTTGCATTTTGACATTTTGACATTTTGACATTTTGACATTTTGACATTTTGACATTTTGACATTTTGACATTTTGACATTTTGACATTTTGACATTTTGACATTTTGACATTTTGACATTTTGACATTTTGACATGATGACATTTTGACATTTTGACATTTTGACATTTTGACATTTTGACATTTTGACATTTTGACATTTTGACATTTTGACATTTTAATATTTTGACATTTTGACATTCTGAAATTTTAACATGTTGACATTTTGAAATGATAACATTTTGTCATTTTAACATTTTGACAATCTGACATTTTAACATGTTGACATTTTGACATGATGACATTTTGACAAGTTGACATGACATTTTAACGTGATGACGTTTTGACATTTTGACACTGACATTTTGTCGTGATTACATTTTGACATTTGACATTTTGTCACTTTAACATTTTGACATTTGCCATAGTCATTTGACATTTTGACATAACACTTTGACATTTTCACATGATGACATTTTGACATAACATTTTGCCATCTTGACAATTTGACATTTTGACAACTTGATATTTTTAATTTTTGACATTTTGACATGATGACATTTTAACATTTTGACATTTGAGCATTTTGATATTTTAACATGACATTTTGTCGTGATGACATTTTGACATGATGATAATTTGACAAGATGACATTTCGATATTTTGACATGATGACATGATGACATTTGGACATGACATTTTGACATGATGACAATTTGACGTGATGATATTTTGGCATAATGACATTTTTAGATGACATTTTGAATAACCCTGTGGTTAGATAATCGGCAACGGCGGCGTAGGAATAATTTTGTGTCGGGTTCATTCACACACGTGTGTTTTCCTTTTGTACTGAGCCTGTTCCCAAAATTTGATACCGGTTACTACAGCATTTGTCGATAACAAGTTAAAAAAGCGCAAACTTAGATTGAATTTAAACAGAAAACAAAAAAACGAAGATACAGAAAATGTCCGCGAACTTCATCAAGACATAGGCTACGAGAGAACACAAGCAAACTGGCATAACAGATTATATTAAATTTACTGAAAGGAACTAATATCATTGTATAAAAATCTTGCTAGGGGTCAGACCCGGTGTAGTGGTGGCCATTCACGCATCTCACGCCGAGAACCCCTGTTCAAATCCCAACCCACAGAAGTCACGAATGACCCAAGCTGGTCTGTCTGTCTGTCTGTCTGTCTGTCTGTCTGTCTGTCTGTCTGTCTGTCTGTCTGTCTGTCTGTCTGTCTGTCTGTCTGTCTGTCTGTCTGTCTGTCTGTCTGTCTGTCTGTCTGTCTGTCTGTCTGTCTGTCTGTCTGTCTGTCTGTCTGTCTGTCTGTCTGTCTGTCTGTCTGTCTGTCTGTCTGTCTGTCTGTCTGTCTGTCTGTCTGTCTGTCTGTCTGTCTGTCTGTCTGTCTGTCTGTCTGTCTGTCTGTCTGTCTGTCTGTCTGTCTGTCTGTCTGTCTGTCTGTCTGTCTGTCTGTCTGTCTGTCTGTCTGTCTGTCTGTCTGTCTGTCTGTCTGTCTGTCTGTCTGTCTGTCTGTCTGTCTGTCTGTCTGTCTGTCTGTCTGTCTGTCTGTCTGTCTGTCTGTCTGTCTGTCTGTCTGTCTGTCTGTCTGTCTGTCTGTCTGTCTGTCTGTCTGTCTGTCTGTCTGTCTGTCTGTCTGTCTGTCTGTCTGTCTGTCTGTCTGTCTGTCTGTCTGTCTGTCTGTCTGTCTGTCTGTCTGTCTGTCTGTCTGTCTGTCTGTCTGTCTGTCTGTCTGTCTGTCTGTCTGTCTGTCTGTCTGTCTGTCTGTCTGTCTGTCTGTCTGTCTGTCTGTCTGTCTGTCTGTCTGTCTGTCTGTCTGTCTGTCTGTCTGTCTGTCTGTCTGTCTGTCTGTCTGTCTGTCTGTCTGTCTGTCTGTCTGTCTGTCTGTCTGTCTGTCTGTCTGTCTGTCTGTCTGTCTGTCTGTCTGTCTGTCTGTCTGTCTGTCTGTCTGTCTGTCTGTCTGTCTGTCTGTCTGTCTGTCTGTCTGTCTGTCTGTCTGTCTGTCTGTCTGTCTGTCTGTCTGTCTGTCTGTCTGTCTGTCTGTCTGTCTGTCTGTCTGTCTGTCTGTCTGTCTGTCTGTCTGTCTGTCTGTCTGTCTGTCTGTCTGTCTGTCTGTCTGTCTGTCTGTCTGTCTGTCTGTCTGTCTGTCTGTCTGTCTGTCTGTCTGTCTGTCTGTCTGTCTGTCTGTCTGTCTGTCTGTCTGTCTGTCTGTCTGTCTGTCTGTCTGTCTGTCTGTCTGTCTGTCTGTCTGTCTGTCTGTCTGTCTGTCTGTCTGTCTGTCTGTCTGTCTGTCTGTCTGTCTGTCTGTCTGTCTGTCTGTCTGTCTGTCTGTCTGTCTGTCTGTCTGTCTGTCTGTCTGTCTGTCTGTCTGTCTGTCTGTCTGTCTGTCTGTCTGTCTGTCTGTCTGTCTGTCTGTCTGTCTGTCTGTCTGTCTGTCTGTCTGTCTGTCTGTCTGTCTGTCTGTCTGTCTGTCTGTCTGTCTGTCTGTCTGTCTGTCTGTCTGTCTGTCTGTCTGTCTGTCTGTCTGTCTGTCTGTCTGTCTGTCTGTCTGTCTGTCTGTCTGTCTGTCTGTCTGTCTGTCTGTCTGTCTGTCTGTCTGTCTGTCTGTCTGTCTGTCTGTCTGTCTGTCTGTCTGTCTGTCTGTCTGTCTGTCTGTCTGTCTGTCTGTCTGTCTGTCTGTCTGTCTGTCTGTCTGTCTGTCTGTCTGTCTGTCTGTCTGTCTGTCTGTCTGTCTGTCTGTCTGTCTGTCTGTCTGTCTGTCTGTCTGTCTGTCTGTCTGTCTGTCTGTCTGTCTGTCTGTCTGTCTGTCTGTCTGTCTGTCTGTCTGTCTGTCTGTCTGTCTGTCTGTCTGTCTGTCTGTCTGTCTGTCTGTCTGTCTGTCTGTCTGTCTGTCTGTCTGTCTGTCTGTCTGTCTGTCTGTCTGTCTGTCTGTCTGTCTGTCTGTCTGTCTGTCTGTCTGTCTGTCTGTCTGTCTGTCTGTCTGTCTGTCTGTCTGTCTGTCTGTCTGTCTGTCTGTCTGTCTGTCTGTCTGTCTGTCTGTCTGTCTGTCTGTCTGTCTGTCTGTCTGTCTGTCTGTCTGTCTGTCTGTCTGTCTGTCTGTCTGTCTGTCTGTCTGTCTGTCTGTCTGTCTGTCTGTCTGTCTGTCTGTCTGTCTGTCTGTCTGTCTGTCTGTCTGTCTGTCTGTCTGTCTGTCTGTCTGTCTGTCTGTCTGTCTGTCTGTCTGTCTGTCTGTCTGTCTGTCTGTCTGTCTGTCTGTCTGTCTGTCTGTCTGTCTGTCTGTCTGTCTGTCTGTCTGTCTGTCTGTCTGTCTGTCTGTCTGTCTGTCTGTCTGTCTGTCTGTCTGTCTGTCTGTCTGTCTGTCTGTCTGTCTGTCTGTCTGTCTGTCTGTCTGTCTGTCTGTCTGTCTGTCTGTCTGTCTGTCTGTCTGTCTGTCTGTCTGTCTGTCTGTCTGTCTGTCTGTCTGTCTGTCTGTCTGTCTGTCTGTCTGTCTGTCTGTCTGTCTGTCTGTCTGTCTGTCTGTCTGTCTGTCTGTCTGTCTGTCTGTCTGTCTGTCTGTCTGTCTGTCTGTCTGTCTGTCTGTCTGTCTGTCTGTCTGTCTGTCTGTCTGTCTGTCTGTCTGTCTGTCTGTCTGTCTGTCTGTCTGTCTGTCTGTCTGTCTGTCTGTCTGTCTGTCTGTCTGTCTGTCTGTCTGTCTGTCTGTCTGTCTGTCTGTCTGTCTGTCTGTCTGTCTGTCTGTCTGTCTGTCTGTCTGTCTGTCTGTCTGTCTGTCTGTCTGTCTGTCTGTCTGTCTGTCTGTCTGTCTGTCTGTCTGTCTGTCTGTCTGTCTGTCTGTCTGTCTGTCTGTCTGTCTGTCTGTCTGTCTGTCTGTCTGTCTGTCTGTCTGTCTGTCTGTCTGTCTGTCTGTCTGTCTGTCTGTCTGTCTGTCTGTCTGTCTGTCTGTCTGTCTGTCTGTCTGTCTGTCTGTCTGTCTGTCTGTCTGTCTGTCTGTCTGTCTGTCTGTCTGTCTGTCTGTCTGTCTGTCTGTCTGTCTGTCTGTCTGTCTGTCTGTCTGTCTGTCTGTCTGTCTGTCTGTCTGTCTGTCTGTCTGTCTGTCTGTCTGTCTGTCTGTCTGTCTGTCTGTCTGTCTGTCTGTCTGTCTGTCTGTCTGTCTGTCTGTCTGTCTGTCTGTCTGTCTGTCGGGATGTTCCTTATAGAATCGAAAACTACTGAACCAATCGGCGGGAAAATTTGCATGTAGAGGTTTTTGGGGCCAAGGATGGTTCTTATGACGGTTAGAGACCCCTCCCCCCACTAAGAGGGGGGGGCTCCCATACAAATGAAACACAGATTCCTGCATAACTCTAGAACTAATCAAGCAAATGGAACAAAATTTGGCATGTGGGTGTTTTTGGAGTTTTTTTCAATGGTAAATTGCGACCCCTCCCCTTTTAAGAAGAGGAACATACAAATGAAATACCAATTTCCTCATTACTCGAGAACTAATCAATCAAATGGAACCAAATTTGGCATGTGGGGGTTTTTGAAGGAAAGAATTTTTTCTTTGACGAATTAGTTTTTTAGGAGGGGGGGGGGGCTCCCATACAAATGAATTACAAATTTCCTCATAACTTTAGAACTGATCAAGCATATGAAACTCAACTTGGTATGTGGGTGTTTTGGGAGGCAAATTTTTTTTCTATGGTGCATTGAGACTCCTCCCCTCTTCAGGAGGGAAATTATGACCCCTCCCCCCTATAAAATAGGACGTTCCCATACAAATGAAATATGTAGAAATTTCCTCATAACTAGAGAACTAATCAACCAAATGAAGCCAAATTTGGCATGGGAGGGGTTTTGTAGGCAGGAATTTTTTTTATGGTGGCTTTAGTCGCCTCACCCCTGTGGTGGGGCGATAAGGACTCTCATACAATTAAAACAGAAATTTTTGCGTAACTTAAAAACTAATCGAACTCGAGAAATTTTAAACTCTTCCATAACACGTTAGTCAATAACAAGATCACCAAAAACTATCAATTAGGTTTATTTATTTTCCTGGGTCTACTGACCTCTATTACTTTCTTTTTGGGTCCGAACGAGCGACAGCGAGTAAGGAGAGAATAACCCCTGCGAAATGGTACTTTCCACGAAAACATTTTCCGTGAAATGGTACATCCCGCGTAAGGTTTTTGGCGAAATGATATTCCGCGAAACTCTATATTCCGCGTTATGGTCAACCGACAAGTGGTGTTCCGCAAAACGGTATGCGGCGAAATGTTATATAATCATGGCGAATATTTTAATGCTATCCGCTTTATTTTATCAGGCTAAGCAATGGGGGCAGCTGTTTTCTATTTTACTGTGAGGAAAATTTGTATATCAAACCACCCATGAACTCATCAGAAACTTGCAAAACTCGAGATTGTGACAAAGATCATCCGAGATTCACGATTTATGAACAACACAGTCAGCTAGTATGTACTACATATCTGCGAAACTATTTTTCGCTTTTGTATTTATCGTTTATAATGACTTTCAGGGCTATTCAGAAAAGTTAACGGATCCAGCCCCATTTCGATTATCTTTTTCGAGCGGCCAGTGCAGTGTACAGTAATGTCTCAACGTCGACATAAGGCAAGCTCGCTTCAAAGTAACTTTAATATAATGTAACGTGACATAACATAACTCTCACCTCAATTTAACGCAATTTTTAAACAGTTTTAAGAATAATTAAAAAACAACTGATTTAATCCTCTTACGGTGTGACCTCACCTTTCCATTGTGCAAAAAACAATGGGCGCTCTTTCAACTACCAAAACGCAACCCCATAGCGCAATAAATACAAATAATAAAACTATACTTGGTTTTCCAATATTATAGATAATAATTACTTCTATAATTGCCCCTAACATTACTTTTACGAATTCTGTTTCGCTGAAGCGCTGTATTTAGTCAAATGAGCATCTACCTACTAAGCAAAACACCAAAAATCAAGCCGGCTGTTATTCTACTTTTGATATAATGATCAATAGTACAAACAATATTACGTATACGATAGAAAATAGTTACCTTGAAATTGCAAAATATTTCTGAATCCTAATTCTATTTCCATTCATTTAGTTGTAGCTTAAATTACACAGAATTTAGATTTCTCATTGTGTCACAAACTCTAACATTTATTCGCTGATTTTTCCCATAGCAGCAAACATAATTTCTAGTAACTTACAGAACAGTCAACACAATAAGAGTAGTAGATTAAATTCCGGATCTAGTGAAAGAATACAATTAACATTCCTCTTTGGTCAAACAAATGCACACATTCCCATAAATTCCCAACCCCACACCAAAGGTTCTCCTTTTGTGAGTCTCCCACCCTTTTCACCACAGCACAAGCAGTCTCCAAATAATAACAATTTGTTTATTCCCATCTCACAACACTGTACATAGTCTCCACCTCCTCCGGGAGAAGGAAAATCTGTTGAAAGCATTTGGCCGCTCCCATAACGCACCCGATATCAAACCACGAAGTCACGCTCTTCCGTCGCCCACAAGGATCATGAAGCCATTTTATTCACACCCATCCAGGGCGGTACAGCAGAACTGTATCAAACGGCGCTGGTGCTGGTAACCGGGGAAATATTTGCTGTCTAACAGTGAACAAAAAATTTAGAGAAAAAAAACCGCTCACACCTTCTTAACATTCAACGTCGGATCTCTGAGCTGTGTTCAACATTCTGTACATACGCACAGTATAGAAATATGGTCGAGTTTTTCGCTAATTTACAAAAATTGATATGAATACAAAGAACTCATTGGACGGCTTTTACAGCAATTTTGTTCACAGTGCTTCCTAGCATTTGTTGTTTATAGTTCTTGGCTTTCCTGGTCCACGATGAGTGCCGCGTGTAATGTCGGCACCAAATAACCAAATAAATTTGTTTGGGAAATTTTCCGAACGTGACTTGAATGTTCTAGCTTTTCCACTGTTACCCATCCAGCCAAGCGTGGCGCAATATCAGAAACAGTAAAACCCAGTATACGTTACGTACCTACCATGCTCCACTATCGGATTGCCGAGATTTTATTTGCTAACGTAGAATGAGTAACACGGAGATCCTCGACAATGGCGATGGGCACCGATGGCAATAATAGCTGCTAATGGGAAATTAAGCAAGTGTTTCCGCTGGTTGTTGTTTTTATGAACTGGAAACAGGTTGCACCCATATGGTGCGATGGTGTCATCCTTGTGATACAAAGTATGACTTTTTTGATTGCCCCCTCGTACTCTGGTACCCCAATCTATGATGGAGTCATTTGGTTTTTAACAATTTACATTCATTTAAATCCGAGAATGATACGGATAACAGCGCACTATGTACCAGCAGGGCCATCTGCTTTCTTTCATTATCGCTCTGTGCTAATTTTTATCGTCCTTAATCCACGGAGGGTGGCGGAATAAAAACAGGCTCGAAGTCTGTTCATACCATCTAGACCGAGCGTGGTCTTTTATTTCAAACGATAAAAAATGTACGAAATACAATGGAATCCATTTGCGGGAGTAGAAAATAGGATTTACTTTACAAATGCTGGGATTCTAAAAAAATCGACTGGTTCATTATACTTGGACTAAGAACATTTGACAACTCGGCTCATATAAGCAAAACAGAAAACAAAACAGATAAGCAAACAGAAAGTAAATAGAAGCAGAATAATAATTTGTTGATTTTCAAACCAATTTCTAGAGCAACAGTGCTTTATGCAATACTTATATGATGGAGTCATTGGATTAAAAAAAGAAAGAATTTCCGAAGGATTCCCATAAAAAAGTACACCAAATCCATCTACAATTATATAAAACACCCATTTATGTGCGAATGTGTAACATCTTTTCAGCGAATGATCGCAACTCAAACCAACCGCGGTTAATCTTACAATTGCATCGTCATCACTTTGTACTCGGAAGACCAGCAGCAGGGGAAAGCTCGTGGCGATAGTAAAATTAACCATCCAATTTAAATTAAAACCTAATGAAGATTGATATTCCGGAAAGTGTGGTCGACACTGCTGGCTTATTGTTGCCAGCGGCAAGTGCGCCAGTAGCAGACACCCTCGCCTTAACGGTGCAAAGCTGAAGAAAGGACAGATAATCACTTAAGTAAACGCTCAACTAATCAAATTAAAATTCATTAGGAGATGTTGGATTAGCGACTGCTTTAATGGAAAGCTTCTGTGGGTTTGGCTGCAAAGTATAGTCGGCCTTTGGTCAAGAGATACTGCTTTCCGTTATATCTCAGGAAAATTCAAAACAAAAACAAAATTTTTAATTTTTAAATAAACACACGGAAATTTTACAGCCGTAACAATACCCCGCGGCCGGTTTAATTCCCCGAGGGTAAGCGCTCGCGAGTGTTGATCGGGAAATAACAGCAAATAAAAATAAGTGCACTCTTATGATTACCATTCTTGTCCCATCACAAGTTTGGGATTAATCATACCGGTTGAAGGCTGAATACCAGGGATCAGCAAAGTGAATCAGCACCGATATGCTCTCAATTCCACTTATTACCGGTAAAGCCCGCGGAATCAATGACAAAGTTGGGTGTCCTGGCTACAATCCCCCATGTCCAGCGAGCTGAAATCCGCTGCTGCAAATCGGTTCGAGCACCACCGGTCGATTGTTCTACCGCTCTAGAGCCGTAGCCGTACCATCATTGCATTGCAATGCCGATGTCATAGGAACGGAAGCTAAAAATCACAATAGCTCTGAAGAACAACACAGTTGTGCACAACGCACCAGCACGGGCATCAGGATTAAGCAGAATTAAAGTTTCCCTGGTGATGACGTTTTGTTTTCATTTGTGTGCATCCTCGTTATTTTAGTTTTAAAAGCTGCATATCCCCGACGTCTCGCGCCAGGCGTTGCTTTCGGTATTATTTCGCAGCTTCACAAAGCAAGACACTATAATAGCCCTAACAAATCCAAATACCACCAAACAGACGACAGGCACCGCACGACGACGATGTGGGAAGTTGGCACAATATTTTTCCATTTTCTGCCTAACCGGTACGAATCTACCCCATCAACCGCCGGCTGCCATCATTGCACTGCGAATGCTTGGCAGCAAACTGTTCGCTTTCAAAAACTCTTATTCTGAAATATTACGCTGCGAGACGGCAGTTGTGTGTCTTAAGGCATTGTGTACACTCAGTGTTGACATAAATTTCCACTGGTAATGTTTACTCCCAGTGAGAGCCATTGTTAGATGACGTGAATGGGAGGAAAAAAATCACTGGCGAAACCGGGTGGTGGATGGTGCTTCTAAGGCATGATTCCGCCCGGTAAGTATACAGTAAATTAATTTAGGCTTATTGTGAAGATTATTAAGATGCAATTGTGGACACCCCTGGACATAACCTCACATTCATTAGTTTTCATGTGACTTTGGTTATTCATGCTGGTTAGCCAAATGACGGCAACACTGACTTCGATGTTCGATTAGGCGAAGGCTGTTTTCCAATCAGACCACAAAACTTTTGTTTGCTTATTTGGTTGACGAATGATTGAAGACAAAGTGCAATACAACTCTAACGTTGCGGGTCCCGACATCCGCCGTCGGCCCCCAACATTTCTAGAAATGATGTCAAGGTCATCTACGAACGCTAGGAGTAGCTTTTGCTGAAGATCGTTCCTCTCGTTGCCATTCCTGCTCGCCGGATCACATCTTCAATAGCGATGTTAAATAACATACAGGACAGTCCATTCCTTTGCCGCAATCCTTGGCGCGATTCGAAAGGACTCGAGGGTGAAACTCGTGAAACTCGCACATAGCGAATTAAACATTCCAAAGTGGCTTTGATCGGATGCGTTACTTTATTCTGAAAACCATTTTCGTGCCATAGCTGTTCGCTCGCGATACGCCCGATGCGAAGATATTTTGTAATCTCAACATTTCTAGAGGATTTGTAAACAATGTGCTTATTAAAGGGTGTCCCCCATCAAATTGCATCACGGACCCATCGGTTATTTTCTCTTGGATAGAACTAGTTTAGAGTGTATTAATTACATTGTATTTTTATCGAGGTCAGTTTTTGAAAATTGGAAACAATGGCGTTGCCCGAAAAGTAACGTCGTGAATTTATTTTACGCAAGCACCTGGAAAATCCTCAACTCACTTATCGGGACATTGGAAAACAACTCGGAAACGTGCAGTCAACGGTGAAACGTACGATAAAACGTTACTACAAAACTCGGAGCATCGAACGGAAGGAGAAATGCGGTCCCGGTCAGAATAGACGTTCTATTAGTTCTATCAGGATCACAAGCATATCGTGAAAGCGTTTAAGCGGAATCCCAATACTTTGGTCAGGGATGTGATCAAAAAGTTGAATTTGTCCAAGTCTTTCGTTATGAGGTCCAAGGACTGGGAGGAACTGCACACGTACAAAGTGCAGAAGGCTCCAAATTGCGACGAACGGCAAAATATGGTGGGAAAGTCACGGGTACGGAAACTGTACACCCAAATGCTAACAAAGCCTCATTATCTCATCATGGGTGATGAGACTTCCCCTCCTCTGTTGGGTACTCTTACCACTGCGTCCAGTATTTTGAACTATTGTGGTATGCCCCGTTTTATTATTATACTATACGCTTCAAGCTTACCTATCACTTATTTAGGAAGTGACAGGCTGGTAGCTGGAGCGAGATATGTGCCAATCAGGGATGACTAGGTTTATGAACCTAGTGCCCTGATCGGCGACGCCAATCAGATCACCCCTTTTTGAGATAGTGCAGTCTGCATACTATTTGTGCTCCACGATTGCAGAGTAAGTGTTCCGAGGTTAAATATCATCTTGTACGAAACCGAGACTCCGAAGATGATATTTACTCGGAAAATGTCCTGTCGCAAAACCGACAAGCTTGCTGAGATCTCTCTTATTGAGACTCAGCGACTTTTGAGCAACTCTCATCCTCGACGTTGTGTTTTTGGAGACAAAATTTTTTTCTATGATGAACTGGGACCCCTCTTCACTTTAGGAGGGGGGGGCTCCTATACAAATGAAATACAAATTTCCTCATAACTCGAGAGCTAATCAAGCAAATGAAACCAAATTTGGCATGTGAAAGTTTTCGAGGGCAAGAATATTTTCTATGGTGAATTAGGACCCCTCCCAACTTTAAGAGGGGGGGCTCCTATACAAACGAAATACAAATTTCCTCATAACTCGAGGACTAATCAAGCAAATGGAACCAAATTTGGCACGTGGGTGTTTTTGGAGACAAAAATTTTTTCTATGATGAATTGGGACCCCTACCCACTTTAGGAGGGGGGACTCCTATACAAATGAAATTCAAATTTCCTCATAACTCGAGAACTAATCAAGCAAATAGAACCAAATTTGGCATGTGGAGGTTTCTAGAGGCAAAAATATTTTCTATGGTGAATTAGAACCCCTCCCAACTTTAAAAGGGGGTGCTTCTACACGAATGAAATACAAATTTCCTCATAACTCTAGAACTAATCAAGCAAATGGAACCAAATTTAGCATGTGGGTGTTTTTGTAGGCAAGAATATTTTCTATGGTATATTTTCTATGGATTTCCTCACTCTAAGAGGGGGGGGGGCTCCTATACAAACGAAAAACAAATTTCCTCATAACTCGAGAACTAATCAAGCAAATGGAACCAAATTTGACATGTAAGTGGTTTTGGACGCAAGATTTTTTTCTATGGTGAATTGAGACCCCTCTCTTCTTTAGAAAGCGAGTTATGGCCCATCTCCCCTTTAAGAGGGTGGGCTTCCATACAAATGAAATGCAAATTTCCTCTTATCTCGAGAACTAAACAATCAAATGGAACCAAATTTGGCATGTGGGAGTTTTAGATGGCAGAAATTTTTTCTATGGTGAATTACGACCCCTTCCCCTTTTAAGAGGGGAGCTCCCATACAAATGAAATTCAAATTTCCTTATAACTTGAGAATTATTCAAGCAAATGGAACCAAATTTGGCATGTGGGAGATTTTGGAGTCTTGAATTTATTTTACGATAGTTAGAGACCTCTCACCCCTGTGGTAGGGGGATATGGACTCTCATACAAATAAAACAGAAATTTTTGCGAAACTCAAAAACTAATCGAACTCGAGAAATTCGAGACTCTTCCATAAAACATTAGTCAATACAAGGCCACAAAAACTATCTATAGTAATACTAGATCATTCAGGACGAGACGGTCGCGAGTGTTGCCGGTGACCCGCCGTCGGAAGCGCCGCCCACTGGGGGGCTTGCAAAACTCGAGATTGTGACAAAGATCATCCGAGATTCATGATTTATGTACAACACAGGTTAATTTGTGGCAATACGAAGTTTGTCGGGTCAGCTAGTATTTTATATATTAAACATGCTGAGATCTCTCTTATTGAGACTCAGCAACTTTTGAGTAACCTTCATACTCAACGTTATATATTTTTAGATTGTTTGAGCGATTGTACAGCCTACTGGCCATAAGAGTCAGAGATCAACCAGCGTAAATCTCGACCCGTGACTAGAGAGTTGGAGCCACATCTTCGTTTGTCGACTCACAACGAGTCGGCATGTTGAGGATAGACGAGGAACAGGACTGAACCTCTGCTAGCGCATCGTTCAAGTCCTGCTACTCCCCTATTCTCCTCTCCACCTCATTCGTTTCTTTGTTTTTCGGCAGAGAGAGCATGCATGGTAAGAAATCGTCCACTGCATCAGTGACTGGCTTGATGCAGCAAGGGCAAATTACTGCGGAGGGCGCCTTGGTACTCCACAGGCTCCATTGCGGCGAGAGAATTTATAGAACCCCCTCCACCATTCATCCCTCGGCACGAGTCGCGTCACACCTTGGATTAGCGGTTTATCCATTCAAGTTTTTACATAATAGCCATGGATAACAGCTATTAAAACCATCCTCCTTTGGGGGTTTTGGACCCTCTGCTTTGCTTCTCAGCAGTCTTACCTCCTACAAGAACCGTCTTGCAGGCGGAGAGTTTACACTCAGCCTTCACATGAGTGCCCCCTACTCTGTCCGCATACGACCTTAGTTTCCACCGATTGTCCGATTTCCACTAAGGAACGTATCCTTGATGGTACCGCGAGCAGGTAGAGACAGGAGTTGCTGAATAAGAGGCTGTGGAACTTCGTGGTAGTTCTGGAGCGCACTATTCAACTCGCTACCGCCAGGTTCGCTAGTATCTGTAGAAAGTATCATATACGTGTTTGGATTTCTACTTCCACTTCTGTTCTGTGCCCCCGTACAAAGTGTACCCTGTACAAGTTGTTTATTAGACCGATTGTTCTCTACGGGTATGAAACATGGACGATGCTCGAGAAGGACCTGCGAGTACTCGGAATTTTCAAACGTCGTGTGTTAAGAACGATCTTCGTCGGCGTACAGGAGAATGGAGGCGGAGGATGAACCGTGAACTCTAACGACATAACCTACCATCGGCGCGTCTTGAACTACTATTTCGTGAGATAGAGGTAATTTTGCAAGCCCGCAACCAACTAAAAGCGTAGACCCTCATACGAGACTTTGATTGTGTCAGCAGGTGCAAGTCCGTAGCCTCACTCTTTGTGAGATATTACCTCAGACGAGTCGACGCTAGCATCCACAACCAAGCACCAAGAAACGGCAGAGAGCCGAAAGTCGCATAACACGCACAAAGACAACGAAGCCTTCCTATTCCCAAAGCATTATACGGAGTCAACACATATGTGCGATATTGACGTGTGTTCGCCATAGTACTTCTTTTCTTTGTTTTGCAGTTTTGCAGTGACGACCTTCACGGCGGAGACCGTGTCTCAGTAGCGATAGAGCCGAGTAGCGATACCAGGACGCTGTGACGGCTGCTCGGGTAAGCTTCGGGAACGTACAACGGTGGCAGCGAGAATTCAAGCACAACGAGCCGCAGACGTCGAGACGCTGTCCATTGCGAGTGTCCGAACATAGGCGGAGAGCAAGGCGACACTCGTTCGCGTTTGCATAAGTCAACGAGTGCACGAACATCCGTCGCATAGAAGCGACGATCGGGTACGTTTCGAGCCATCCGCGGAGTGTTGCGTGGTGGCTTGGCATGCGAACGATTCAACAAGGTCAACGTCGGTGTCTGCAGATAACCGTCGAGTGCTGGCTGCGTAGGAATGATGATGCTAAACGAGTCCGTAAGTAAATCAATTATCAAAATGTACGTGCAGATTGGTTAGGAGGAACGTTAGGGCAAGAGAGCAGGCCAGTTTTCGTTTACTTGTAATGAGCGAGAATAGAATAAACACACGATCAGGTTTGAAATCTATGACTTTTGCGTTTTGTGTTTGCGCTTCGCTTCTGATAAAAACTAGCCGGCGGTTATTCATACCTATACACCGTAGAGTGACACGCCACGTTACAACAGCTCTATGGCAGGACATGTTGCAAGAATGCCGGAAAACTACCCGGAAAAGATGGTGTTCGCCTCAAACCCGGTACGAACAAGACGACCAGGAGCGCAGCGAGCAAAATGGTTAGACCAGGTGGAACGATATCTGGCAAAGAGTAGTCGGTATCCGAGGAATTGGAGAGCGGTAGCCCACAACCGAGTTGATTGGAGAAACCTTGTTTAACAGGGTTTGTCTTAGGATGGCAAGCCACTTAAGTAAATAAGTATATATGTTTCATACTCGCTGCGGATATTTACTCCGACCATTTGAGCAGTATATGTGCACCCTAAAGTGTCAACACGTGAAAATCGCCCTCATTAGTTAAACACTAGCTGAGTGCCCGATCTTACTCGGGGAGCCTTTGTCTCACAGCCACTTGTACATCGGTTATTGTAACCGAAATGCTTATAATGCAAACATACAACGCTTGTTTCTATTTCGGACGTTCCTCCCCATTTGTCAGCTCCCCCTCTTTTGTCTACCCGGCCACCTGCACACCTGTTTTCTTTACGGAAATCCCTATAAAACCCTATAAAAAACAAAAACAAAGCCATTTTGCCTATTTGCACTTTCCGCTTTTAAAAATGGCCACCCCACCCATAGGAAATGAATAGTTTTGTTATTGTACTTTTTCGAACACAGCTTTTTATTTATTTATTAATTTAGTATTACATGCTATCCTAATAAAATAAAAAGTAGAAGGTGCAACAGTGTTTCTTTCATGGATACAACAAACCTGTCATTCCTTTCATCTCACTGCAAGACAAAACTTATTTATAAATAATGTTTTTAGTTTCACCACCAAGAGCAAGTATGCACAAATTATTGTCTGAGCCCACTCTGCAGCATGCCACATAAAGTTTACCAAGGGAAAAACATGGTGTTCTCAGATGAATTCCACGCTGTTTGAATGATTGCCCCTGGGACTCAAACAGAGTCGGCCAACAACAATTAGCACTAATGATCGAACACTTTTTATACAGGTCACTTTGATTCGGTGCATAATTACACTTGACAAATCTACAGCTGCGAGCATTGCGGTTTAGTGTTTCGTATTTTGATTTTTTCTGTTGTACGGATAAATTGTTGCAGTCATGTGGGCGTTACTCCCCCCTTCTCGCCAGCAACCTCCGGTCATCAGCTCCTCCTTTTGTCCTGTCCTTATGGGAGAACCGTCTAAACATTTCGTTGTCAACCCCTTCAGTGCTGATTCTCTTATGTCAAGGAACATGTGTGCCAAGTTTGATGAAGAACGGTCACGCCGATTCGGAGTTATGGCCTCCCTTCCTATTAGGGACCCTCCCTCACCTATTACTGAACCTCCCCCCCCCCCTTTTTGTTGATCACCCAGTGCTGATTCTCTTATGTCAAAGAACATGTGTGCCAAGTTTGATGACAAATGGTCAAGGCGTTTCGGAGTTAGGAGCTCCCCCTCCTGTTATGAACCCCCCCCTCTCTTTTGTCAACCCCCCAGTGCTGTTTCTCTTATATTCAGGAACATGTGTGCCAAGTTTGGTGGAGAACAAGCATACAAAACATACTCACGCTCACTTTTATATATATATAGATTAGCCAGCCCACACAACCCATAATCTGCCAAGAACCACGCGTAATTACTGGATGAGGGCTGCGTTTTTCCCAGAAATCAGTTGGTTTAACCCTCAAAGTCGGTTGGAGCCGAATACGCTCGGCCATCAGAGAGGCCAGTACTGCCGTACTAGGTGAAGTGGTAAATGGGGTAGCTGAGTTTGTGTATTTGGGACCACTGGTGGTCGCAGTCAATAACACTAGTAAAGACGTCCAGCGGCGCATTCTTGAAGGAAATAGAGGGGCTACTTTGCTCTTTGCAAAACGCTACGATTAAGAAGCATACGCCACCAGACGAAAGTGAGAATGTATAAATCTCTCATTATGCTTGTAGTTTTTTATAACTAGACTTAAAACTGTGACGCTGCTCACGGATGACGCCCTTGTCGTGTTTAGGTGAGTGTTGTGGGCGATATTTGATGCAGTACAAACTGAAAGCAAAGAGTGGCGTATCACAATGGTCCTAAAAGAGCTACAGGCACTGTTTCGAGATACTGCCATCGTACATCTGGCGAAGGTCGGTGGGTCGGGCACGTCGTAAGGACGGTTTCCCTTAACAACCCCACTTGCATGTGCCTAAAGTGTGAGATGGCTCGCCCAAACCGAAGGCAACTTGCGATCTGAAAAGTCTGCAAATTGGCGTGACGAGTGGCCCAATTTTGAGTTGAATGGAGACGACTGCTTGAAACAGCATGAACCATTCCGGGTGTACGCTGACGATGATGATGAATACGACGACGCTGTATGAGTGTATGAGTGCTGTATGAGAATTTCGGGTGGACGGTTGGACTCATTCGAATATCACAGGGGTCTTCAACATTGCGCTGTTTGTCGCGATCTGTACAGATTATGACAAATCTCATATCAGATCATGTTCGTTGCTTGATGGCGATGAGAAATATAACAGATACAAACGATCGGTTATGGTTGAGCATTTTCCTCGAAGCTAGGTATAATATAATCGATCACAGTGGATCGACTACTGAGAATTGTTAAAAGAACAAAATCTTGTGATTAAAGCTAAAGATTCACCGTTTGTCATGAACTGTCATGACAGATCATGATCTGATTTGTGCGTGCGGCGATAACTCACAGATTTGATCAAAATCACTGATACTCCATCCCTGCATATGACAATGCTAGCTGGGCATTTGCTTGATAATATTAGGTGAGAAATTCTAACTCACCAACTTACTGCTGAATTCTGGGATGACCAAATCTTTGCAATAATTTTGAAAAATGCCCCCAATTCGGCCTATAAAATATTTTTTCGAATCTTGTTTTGTTTTGACTAAGACCATTAGTGGAGTATTTTGTCGGTGAACAACAAGCTAGTTTTCGAAAATGTCGCTCCACGACTTAATAAAAGTTTCATTTACGACAAATCCTAGATAAGATCCAGGAGTACAACTTACAGACTCACCATCTGTTTGTGGATTTAAAGGCGGTGTACGATACTGTCAAACGAAACGAGTCGCTTTCATGACGTTGGATGAAGTGAAGCAATTCGCCAGCTAAGCTGTGCAAGAGGCTTTGTTACCTCTTGCTTATCTCTTTGTTGTTGGATTATGTTACCAGCTGAAGTACCGTAATTTACCAACTCGCACCAAGCCAATGCTCTTTAGAACACTAATACTTCCGATTGCTATTCATAGAGACGAGAAATAGCCGCTGAAGGGGCTGGTTTAACGAGGGCCTAAGGGCTGAGAGCCTAATATTTTACATCAATTCTTAGAACCAAGATACAAAATGTTGGGTGGAGTAGACGTACGAATGACGAATTGCATCAACTATACAAATATGTAGATAATTACAAGGCGGCAGACTGCTTTGCGCTGACCACGTGAATGGCTGAGAATGACTGACGAAAGATCCACCAACACTGTCTTCAGAAGAGCATCAGTAAGAGTAGAACCAGGTCGTTGACTATGGAAAAAGCCCCGCAGCCGGTAGATGTGAGCTGTCGATCAAGATGCACGTTTAACTAGTTTTCGAAGCAATCGGAGAGCGGCTGCTCAGAGCCGATAATACGGGAGAGCTGTTGCCACAGAACCTAAGTAACAAAGCGCGTTATAGAACAATATAACATGACATATAACAGAACTTCTCTATTACCAAAAGAGCGTAAAAAATTATCTAATGAAACAACAATTGAAAGAAGTATGTATCAAGGTATTTCAAGTTATTATTATAGCATGAGCTACAACTTGTTTTTCCAGTAGCTTAAATTTAGTAACGAATCTTCCAAAAGTTTAAATTTAGTAATGTTCGTGTTGACAAAAACGAACATCTAAGAGGCATCTCAAAAACAAGCAATTGTTATTCATTTGATTATGAACTGTCAAATAAACTCATGTTATCGCAATACATTTAAAAACCTTAATAATAACGACATATGTTTCCAAAATAGGTTTATAGTACACTTAAACGACTACTTTCCATGAATATTATTTTTTAACTTGTTTCGGGTGTTACTTGGGAAGTAAAGTAGGGTATGTTGCTGCTTCGTCGTAATTGCCTATTCCCGTCCAATACAACACAAATTATTAAAAATATCGGCGATTTTTATGACACATTATGCAAAATTATTTATTCCCTAATATTTTAGTTTGTTGACTATCATACGCGATCAATCAAAGTGAGCTGAGATCTATTAGAATTTTTTTAGAAGAAGAAGAAAATGTCGACCAATTGTTTCAATTTCCGTCATTCATAAAATGAATTCTGCAGCCGAGAAAACTTGCATGACCTGCAGAAATTTTGCTGAATAACATTTGTCATGCCGTCCTACACAAATACATACGCGCTAGCTTCGTAAACATTATTGTGATTTTTAGTTCGGACGATGAAAAATTTTGATGGACGGATTTTAAAACGGTACGACGAATTTAAAATATAAAATCAGTTGCGTAATTTCAATAAAATGCTTTAATAATCGCTTTTTAGTGAATTCAAAGGGCACGGATCGGAAGGTAAGTATGTTTGAGTCAAATCAACAGCAGAACTTTTGGAGTACTCTTTAAATCCACCTAAGAAATGATGAAAATTAGAGTGGCTTTACTTACTACGACGGGAATTAGAAATAAACCCTAAATAGTAGGCGAACATGGAATATTCCCAGTAAACCATTTGGTTTGTATATCTCGATTGCAACTGAGATATACTAAAATCATATATGAACGAAAAAGTTATATTTCACGCCATATAAGAACATATATATACCAAAGTGGAGGCGATATACGTGCGAAAACTTTGACCATAATTTGTAATTCTATTTTGCGTAGTTTTTATAACACGCAACTAAATACTCCTGAATATATAATTAAGATATAATCAAATATTGCAATTGTCTATACTGCTTTATAATTCACAGTCATGAATTGTATATGAAGACACGCACGACTGCAAAACAACTTATTGTTCACTTCGATTTGACATACTCTAATCATTATACAATTCCAATGTGAAATTGACATGAAAACCATTTAATGTGAACTTTCTATTGCGATTTTGTGTTATCTGGGTTGAAACTATGAATAAACTTTGTGGCGAAGAAAATTAGAGGTAAATTTTATTAACAAGCCGAAGAGCCATGGCAAACTCACCTTAATTTCTATTAAATTGGGGAAAGCTAAACATCTCCTAGTAAGAAATATATAAACCACAGAATTAAAAAGAAAAGTTCCGTATTTCTCAATTTAACGTTACTGGTCAAAAATTAGTTCAGTTTCAGTTTTCCGTATGTACTCTATTTTAGAATTACAGGGATATCTAAACATCATGTCACCAACGCTATGATTATATATACTTACATTATTTCAAAAGTAAAAATGTGGCGTCCCCTACTATTTTCATAATTCAATGTAGGTTACGTTCTATTTATATAATTCCTGGTAATTTTCAACTCGCACAGTTTTGCACATAACCTTCATTATAGTCGAGTGTCGTGCGTGCATAAAGGGAAATCCTCTCCGTAAACACTATCATCAGCGAATGAGCATTCATAAAACCACTGTGCTTAAGCTGCATGCAGTAGGAAAAATGCTTTTCTCGTCCCACCAGCCAAAGTGGCAGAGCACACGAACAGGAATCCTATAGAAATCAAGTGGGAATGATTTTCCGCTTGCTTAGTAACTTAACAACTTGGTGCGGATTCTGATACACAAAGGAGCAGATTTCTACTTGTGCTCCACGACACACCAATAACAAAACGCAAAGGATTCAGTGCAAAGTGGCGTAAATTGAAATTTATCACTCCGTCGAGAGTCGTTCTGTTTAATTGTTTAAAGAAGAGGATCCTAACTGTAAAAAATACCCTGCAAAGCAAACGTTGTAAACGACAGAAATTATTTCGATTTCTCCATCACTCTTAACGCAGACAAAAGTCATAAATAAAATTAACCCTTACTTAAGCCTCGCGCCTTTGCTGATTTTTTGATCACCAAAGAGCTCATTAGCATATAAATTCGAGAAAAGTCGCAGAAGCGGAAATGAACCCGATAATTCAACGGTTTTCTTTCGCAACGCATTCCGACAAATGGCGGAGGGAGGATGGAAATTCGATCACCTCATCGTTGTCGTCGTCGTCGACCTTACATTTACTTACTACTACTACTACTTATTGGTCGGCGAGCGTGTGAGGATTTTCTCGGCGTATCAGACAGACGGTTGCTCCTTGGCGTGAGCAAGTGCATATAAATGAAGCTCACGTTTCGGAATGTAAATCAAAGAGGATATTTCCTTGCGTATTCTCCATTCCCACTGGTATAGCGTTTTTTCCAGGGCATCCGGGGAAGATCTCAGAACAATGAATATCCAAAAGGATAACGAAATGGGATTGGTTTATATTATCTTCCTTTTTTCCATACGTTTATATCGGATTTACTGTCACATTGCGATGAAAATTGACCTCGAATTAACTCTCTTCTTTGCTTTCAGAGTGCTTAGGGCTCTTTAAACTTAGAAAACCCTTCACAATTGTAAACTCCTAACTTGTTCCTCGACTTTTTGAGATTTTGCAGCTAATCAACAATTTTCCGATGATGGAGTAAATATATTTACAAGAGATTTGTTCATTTTTGCTGATGGATATGACCAGGAAAAATTGTACAAACCAGTTTTACAAAGTCTCAAATTGAACATAACGTAAATTAATAGCTTTAAGCTTTACACCTTTTGAAGTTTGCTTGTTCGAAATAGTTAGAGTGAAACACTTCCAACAATTCAGGCCTACGTCAATCTCTTCGAGATTCAGATAAAACCAAGCTGCAATCGCAAAGGATAGCTTAGTAATTTGGCTTAGTATCCCCAGAAGCATTCTTTACATCCTAAAAGCTCCTGTCCGGTAAATTTGCCTAAACTGTTCACAAATTCACAACAAGTCACCAGGGCACTTGGCCCATTTATTCAAAGCTCTGGTCAAATCAACGTGACAAATTTCATCACCCATTCCGGAACGGACCCATGTATCTATGGCAAGCAAGCACTGACCGAATCAAACTACACTTCCTCTGAGGTGCGTTACTCGTTCAGTGTCAAGCTTACCAGGTGTAAATTTATTCACACCGGGTGTTTGCCGTACTTCAACCGCAATTGGATAAACGGCTAGACTTTGGAACCACAGCAGCAAACTTCTGCCCTCCTCTCAGGGTGATGTGTTGACCCGACAACACACACGAGCCTTATCTCAGAGGCATTCAACGAACAGACATCGCCGTTTGATTCCGTTCTACATATTCTGTAGTCTTCTTGGACTCCGGATGATGATGAGGATGTTGATGATGATGGTGATGGTGATGCTCTCTAATGCCTTCATATCACTTTGCCAACCTGCCGACTTCTGGCTGGCTGACGATGATGAGGACGTTGAAAAGTTTAATTAAAAGGTGAGTTGTTAGCAGTTTATACTTTATAGCTTATCGTTTCGAGCTCACATTGGGCAGGGCATCCTGGTCATACAGTGAAGCGCCAACCGTACATCATAGTCTTCAATATTCCGCCACTGGCCATAAGGGAGGAAATGAACAAATTATGAACCCAATGTTGACTTCCGTAACCAAACATGATGAGCTAAATTGAATAACCTCCAATGCAGGATCGTAGTTTCGCAAGTGATGAAATAATTCGCAATATGATAACAACTATATTAGAGTGACCTGTAATTATATTGACAAATTCACAACCTTAGCATTATTCTCGAATAACCATCCATATCAAGGCTGAAACAGCTTGCTTCACTCTTCTGAAGCAATAGGCAAGAAGGCTTTAAAATGCATTAAGGCATATCACTAGACTTCAAAAAAGTCTGGTGTTTGTTGTCATTAAATACATTTGAAAATTTACAACCTTAAATATAACCAGTACAATCCAACTCTGAGTTCACATATGAT
This sequence comes from Sabethes cyaneus, assembly GCF_943734655.1. NCBI lineage: Eukaryota > Metazoa > Arthropoda > Insecta > Diptera > Culicidae > Sabethes > Sabethes cyaneus. Next base: position 147,866,653 of record NC_071354.1, read on the forward strand.
TTGATGCAATTTTCCTGTTTCCGTTTTTTTCATAGACAAATTCATTTCCACTTCCTTTTAATTTCAGTCCAACTGAATGGGAAAAGATTAGTTTTTTTTATCATCACCTTTGTCGTATTCCACAGGGCAGGGCATGCAGGGCAGCAGTTCTAAAACCTGAAATGTCACACATCATGCTCCATGCTCGAGCTCAGACGACCGACGACGCTTCATTTGCCACGCCATCATTCCGGTCGGTGCGGAGACTGGTCCGTACCGTCTACTGGGCAACATCTGCCATTTAATTAAAAATTTATTTGCCGGAAATAGAACCGGACTGCACAGGGAATTGGCAGTTTTCGACAATGTCACTCTCCGGCTCACACTTCGGTAAATAACCGAATTGCACCGGGTTAATGATGCCCTGCAGGTTACGTACGGTGCTTACTGCTGCGCTGGCAGGCAGATCGAAATGTGTACGCTCATCCTGCAACTGCAAGAAAAGCAATCCTGTGGCAATGAATATTATCGTCAATTATTTTACAGAAATTGCGATGGTTGCCTAAGGGGACACTACACAAAAGTTAAGATAACAAATATAAGTATTTACAAATTTTGTTATTCCTACTAAATTTCTAATGACAGTTACAAAGTATTCATACATTCTTGTAATTTATAATAATACGACATAACTTCTAAACCAAATGTGTGGTTAAACAATTTTGTAAACTATATAATCATTATAATTTTTACTGTAATGGAATTTTTAAAAATGATTAACCGTGTGCAAATCAATTGAGCTTTTGAGATTTCAAAGAATCTAGCTGTTTCAATTTGAAATTCAACTAATAATTTTAATTATTTAATTGGCTACCCGTTTTACAGTAATCACTTGGTTTAATTACAGTAAATCACTTGGTTGTTGATTGCTGCTCTCCAATTCCTTGACCAGGGTATTCTCGTCGCCCGATCTCGTTCCACATAGTCTAGGCATTTTGCTTGCGAAAAGTAAATCCGGACGCCCCTCGTGCGCCACAGACACGCCCCTTGTGGTAGGAACTGGAGTCATTTGACATAACTTTGTTCACATATTTATGAAGACTGGTGTAAGTTTCGTCAAAATATTTCACCAGGTTGCGAAGCAGTAGGTACAGAATGGAGCTTGAACGACGAAAAATCCAGAGTGGTCTGGATCAAAGCTGGCTAAAGTGCTAAAAATGTCAAAAACAACAGTGTGCGATGTTCTGGAGGGTTATAAGGGCCACCTACCTAGGTGTGGAAAGGTGGCAAAGAACTTTCGAGAAAACTGGAACTAGAACCGGAAGAAAGATATTGAGATGCGTTATGTCCAATCCTGGTATCTCCATTGGGGATATGGCTAGAAGGTACGATGTCAACTATCAAACCACGCGGCATATCCTCTCCCATAAAAATAGACTTCTAAAGGGCCAGTAAACATTCGAATCGGCACTTGTAGCAGTAATTATAATTTAGCAGCCAAGAAGCGGCCAACCCAATCTTCTCAAACTCGTACCTTACTATTGAAAATCATGCATTTTGATTGTGCAATGTCTATTTACACTAGCACTAAGAATCGCCCAAGACTTACCCCTTCGGATGACCGCGAACGACTGCCCGCTGCTCAGCAATCAGCACTATTGACGCGGCTGCAATGCCAGCGATACCGATGACTGCCGACACGATAGCGCACCAAACGCAAGGCATCCGTGGCGATGATAGCTCAGAGCATCACTGCCAAGAGCTGTATGATGCGCACTCCGATACTGGAATATGCAATGTGATATTCTGTTCCAGGGGTACTCAACCCCCACATCTCCCCTCTTCTTACGAGGTGAAATGTGATAAAAGAAATCTATGTAAAAAAAACTGAGGAGTTTTCCAAGCTACAGGTGTCAAACAAGTTTTATTATGTAATTTGCCTTTATATTTATTCTGGGTTAAATAAAAGAAATCTTACCCGGCCAATCAATTAGCGTCTGCCAGGCGAATGAAATCCTCGAGATGGCTTGGGGTTCTCCTCGTCCTGGAAGGCCTTCGAACCGGATCTTCATCCCTGTGGTCCTGCTGCGGACTTACATTGGTAGCTGACTGGTCACGCCACTTGAAGACTCGTTTGGTCTGGGAAACATGGCGTTTAACAGTTCGTCCTTCGTCATCCCCGAGTACCAAACTCCCAAAATTCTCTTCCATGACCGTAAAACGCTGAGTACCGAACCACGAGTCCCCTTTCGCTCGTGACTGACGCTCCACTATAACCGTATCTCCTGGCTTCAAATGACATTTTCGAGCGCCTTGACGAGAGTCTTCACGTTGTTTAGATTTAAGCTTTGCTTCGTGATCCCTCTCGTTGACTGCATTATTGTCGCAATCTGGTTTTTCTCGACTGATCAGCGGCAGTCCTCGCTTAATCTTTCGACCACGCATGATCTCCTCCGGAGGAACTTTTGTCACCGTGTGAGAAGCTGCATTATGTGCCTGAATAACCGCTTGTAATTCTACATTACAGTTTGATCCCGTAGCAGCAGCTATAGCCATGGACTTGTTAATAATCTTCATATAATTCTCAACCATACCGTTTTGCTACGGGAAATGCGGCGTTGAAAAAATTGTTTTGATTCCCCTTTCTCGACAAAATTGGCTATAATCATCTCCATTAAAAGGAGGTCCATTATCACTTTTCATACTATTTGGAAATCCTTCTCTTTCGAAGATGTCGTCGAGAATTTTCTTTGTGTACTCAAAAGGCTGGTAAATGGCTAGGTAATGCGTAAAATCGGTACCCCGCGTACCTGCAGTTATAAAATAGACCCCGCAGTGGTCATTAGCCTCTTATCCAGCAACTCCTCTCCCTACCTCCTCGTGGTACCAGCCGGAATACGAGCAACCTTGGTTGGGATCGGGTAACCAACCCCGGTGGAAGCTAAAGTCGTATACCGACAGGGAAGGAGGCACTCATGCATCTGCTGAGTGTGGGGCAAAAGGAACAGTCTTGCCAGCCGTGAGCGTCTGACTCCAGGTTAGGGGCGGCTCGCGACGGTGATTCCACTGCACGGCGAATCGCCGTTTCCGTACCAGGTATGCGGCTGTATCCCAGGTTAGGGGCGGCATACAACAGCGACTGATTCGGAGCGGACGGCTGACTTATGAAACGCTGTGTCTCGCTAGCTATACCCAAGACAGCAGTCCTGTCCGCGAGACTAGGCATCGCAGCCCCAGTAAGGCAGTATGCTTAAACAACTTTCGCTAGGAGAAATTCAGGAAACCCCAGGCAAAAGAAAAAGGACAACGATTATTGGAAACTTGGTTCTTGGAATGTCAGGACTCTACTTGAACCGACACGCGCGGGTATCCTGGCAAGAGAGCTGCAGAAGATGAAGGTCAAGGTTGCAGCCATCCAGGAAGTGCGGTGGCCGAAGACGGGAGAACGTGAATTCCGCGCAGTAGATCCTATTGCGGGCACGACATTCAAGTATCACATCTACTACAGTGGCGGCGATAAAGCAGAGCAAGGAGTCGGATTCGTATTACATGGAAAAGAAATGAAGCGTGTCATTAGGTGGAGGCCCATCAATGACCGTCTATGCGTGTTGAGAATTAAGGGCAAATTCTTCAACTACAGTCTGATAAATGTGTACGCACCGACGAACGACAAGCCCGATGACGTAAAAGAGGCGTTCATCCTGTTCCTCGACAGAACATATGGAGAGTGTCCAAGACATGACATAAAGATAGTCATCGGGGATACAAATGCACAGGTAGGACGTGAAGAGTTCTTTCGTCCCGTTATTGGTAGAGAAAGCCTCCATTCTACCACAAACGACAATGGCCTGAGGCTAATCAACTTCGCTGCAGCCAGAGGAATGGTTATCTGTAGTACCCATTTTGCACGATGAAACATTCGGCAGCACACCTGGAAACACCCTAATGGAGAGGCCTGCTCTCAGATCGACCACGTTCTGGTTGATGGCCGGCACTTTTCTGATGTCGCAGACGTGCGATCCTTCCGGTGACCAAACGTTGACTCGGACCACTATCTCGTAGTAAGCAAGATCCGCGCCCGGTTGTCCAACGTATTCAAATCGAAACCAACGAGGAAGATACGACTGAACATTCAGCGGTTATCAGCGACATCTCGAAGAGAACCTGAACGAACAGTGGAGACACATCCACGACGCGATCAGTACTACAGCGCGGGAAGTGTTGGGTACTACTGCTGCAGCCACTTCCAGTGAGTGGTTTGACGCAGAGTGCCAGCGAGTGACTGATGAGAAGAATCGAGCCAGAAGTCACATTTTGGCTGCAACTGTGACACGCCAGAGCAGGGAGAGATACCGAGATGCTAGAGCTGCCGAAAAGAGACTTCACCGTCGTAAGAAACGTCAGCACTGGGATCGCGTTCTTGCGGAGGCGGAGTATTGCTTCGAGAGGCACGATACAAGAAGCTTCTTTAATACGATCAACGGAATCAGGAACCGGACCGTGCCAACTCCTGTTATGTGCAACGACAAGGAGGGGAACCTGATTACCGAAAGATCGGGGGTGGCTAGGCGTTGGAAACAATATTTCGATGCATTGTTGAATGGTGAACAAGATGGAACGGTCAACAGAAACAGGATAACGATTGAGGATGATGGACAAGCTGTGGATCCACCAACTTTGGAAGAGGTTAGGAAAGCAGCGAGAGAGCTGAAAAACGGCAAAGCAGCTGGAAAGGACGGCATCCCCCCCGAACTTTTGAAAGTCGGGAACGAACGGCTGTATTGTGCAATCCATCAGGTTATACTAAAGGTATGGACTGAGGAGGAATTACCTACGGACTGGTTGGAAGGTCTCATATGCCCAATTTACAAAAAGGGCCATCGACTCGAATGCAGTAATTATCGAGGAATTACTCTCCTCAATTCTGCATACAAAATTCTCTCCCGCATCCTGTTTCTCAGACTGAGGCCGTTACAGGAAACCTTTGTTGGCGAATACCAGTGCGGTTTTCGAGAAGGACGCTCCACGACGGACCAAATGTTCACCTTGCGACTGATCCTCGATAAATTCCGGGAATTCAACTTGCAGACTCATCATCTGTTTATAGACTTCAAGGCGGCGTACGATTCAGTTAAACGAAACGAGCTGTGGCAGATTATGCTTGAACATGGTTTTCCAACAAGGCTAATTAGGCTGATACGTCCTACCCTTGATGGTTCAAAATCAAGCGTCAGGATAGCGGGTAAGACTTCGGACCCGTTTGTGACGTTAGATGGTTTGAAGCAAGGTGACGGACTATCGAACTTGCTGTTCAACATTGCATTGGAAGGTGCTATTCGAAGGGCCGGCGTGCAGAGAAGCGGTACCATCATTACGAAATCTCATATGCTCCTAGGGTTCGCGGACGACATCGATATCATCGGTGTTAACCGTAGAGCTGTGGAAGAAGCGTACACGCATCTTAAAAAGGAAACTGCGAGGATAGGGCTTATCATAAATTCTACCAAAACAAAGTATATGGTCGCTGGTAGAGAGCGTGGTAGCCCTTCGGGTGTTGGAACTGCGGTGGTGATAGATGGAGATACTTTTGAAGTGGTCGACGAATTTGTTTACCTTGGTACGTTAGTGACATGTGACAACGATGTGAGCCGTGAAGTAAAAAGGCGGATAGCGGCTGCAAAGAGGGCCTTCTACGGATTACGTAGCCAGCTCAGGTCCCGTAGCCTACAACTCCGTACAAAACTCGCGCTCTATAAAACGCTAATTCTCCCGGTGGTACTCTACGGCCACGAAGCGTGGACGTTGAAAGAGAGCGACCGACGAGCTCTTGGCGTTTTCGAGCGTAAGATCCTGCGATCAATTCTTGGCGGCATATTAGACGAAGGAGTGTTGCGCAGGCGCATGAATCATGAAATATACCAAGTGTACAAAGATGCGGATATTATGAAGCGACTAAAATACGGCAGGCTACAGTGGGCTGGCCACGTAGCAAGGATGCCGGATGAGAGACCAGCGAAAACAATATTTAGCAGAGAACCCGACAGAGGCCGACGACTTCGAGGCAGACCCCGTACCCGTTGGATGAGCGCTGTTGACGAGGATGCTAGAACAGCGGGTGTTAGGGGCGACCCAGAGAGTGGCAGCCCAAGCCGAGTAATGTAGAGACGGCTCCTGAATTCGGCATTGATTCGATAAGCGGATTGTCGCCGAAAAAGTAAAGTAAAGTACTCAAAACTCGTGGATTTCACGGAACGGGCTATTAAGTACTTAGAGCGATAATCAACAATCACTAGGATGTAGATGCCCCCGAATTTGGCATAAGGCCCATTGAAATCGAGCGCGATGGTTTCCCAGGCAGGTCTTTGGGATTACGGTGCGTATCATTGGAGTGGGCTTCTCCGGGCGTCCATTGACTGCACATGATTGACAAGCCTTAACCCAATCCTCTGCATCTGCTGACATGCCTGGCCACCACACACGTTCTCGCAAAATGGTTTTTAGTTTAGCTGTTAGCGGATGTCCTTTATGAGCTACACTCAATGCTTTTTTCTGTAGCGACTCAGGAATTACTGCACGACCACCTTTCAAAAGAATTCCATTCTTAAGACAAAGCTCATTCCTCACTGAAAAATATCAATTTAGTTGTTTTTGCCATTCACCACATTCTAGAGCCTTTGATACCTTCGTAAGCATTTCATCACGTTCTGTAGCTTCGCGAATCTCATCCTCTGTCAGAAATTCTACGCTATTCGCTTCTAAGCTAGCAACTTCCCAAGGACTAACGTCATCATCAAACGGCTCGTCGATACCGCCATAAAGGCGAGACGATGGATCGGCAATATTTTCCCTTCCGCGAATGAACTCTACGTCGTAGCTATATGGGCCTAATCTCAGAGCCCATCCGTCTGCTCTGGTGAGAGCTCTTTTGGAATTCTCCCGAGACCTGTCGAGGATAAAGCTGACACCTCTGGCATCTGTTCGAAGGGTGAAATGTCTCCCAAGCAAGAAGAATGAAAAATACTGTACGGCCCATACAGCACCCAACGCTTCTCGCTGGTTTTGGGCATATTTCTTCTCTGTAGAATTATGTGGAAAACTTGTTCCAACTAATATTTTCCTGGATTGCTGAGAAAATTTTATTGCATTTTCATAAAAAAATTGTTCTATAATGCTTGGTTTAAATGCTTTAAACTTTCGAAATAAGGCCTTTACAAATATTTTTTAAAGTTGCAACTGAAGGGAGGGGGCAAAAAAAACAAAGAAATTTTTATAATCACGCAAAAAATTTAGAATTTTTACTTGAAGTTTAATCGTGAATTCAGAATCTATTCTTGCTTTTCATTTATACGTTACTAGCTGACCCGACAAACTTCGTATTGCCACAAATTAAACTGTGTTGTACATAAATCGTGAATCTCGGATGACCTTTCTCACAATCTTGAGTTTTGCAAGTTTCTGGGGAGTTCATGGGTGTTTTAATATACAAATTTTCCTCACAGTAAAGTAGAAAACAACTCTCCCCATTGCTTAGCCTGACAAAATAAAGCGGATAGCATTTAAATATTCGCCATCATTACAAACCATTTCACCGAATATCATTTTGCGGAACATCAATTCCCGGTTGACCGTAACGCGGAATATAGAATTTCGCAGAATACCATTTCGCGAAAAACCTTACGCGGGATGTACCATTTCATGGAAAATCTTTTCGTAGAAAGTACCATTTCGCAGGAGTGACCCAACTGAAGGAAAGTAATAGAGGTCAGTAGATCTAGGAAAATAAATAAACCTAGATAGAGGCGATCTCTACGGGGGGCTGTCTCCCCGCAGTGGCCGGCGAATCCGACGATTGGTCGCCGGCAACACTCGCGGCCTGTGGCCGTCTCGCGCTGAATTATCTAATGTTATTAATGATAGTTTTTGGTGGTCTTGTTATTGATTAATGTTTTATGAAAAAGTCTAAAACCTCTCGAGTTCGACTAGTTTTTGAGTTACGCAAAAATGTCTGTTTTATTTGTATGATAGTTCTTATCCCCCTACCACAGGGGTGAGGGGTCTCAAACCATCATTAAAAAATCCTGCCTCCAAAACCCCCCACATGCCAAATTTGGTTCCATTTGCTTGATTACTTTTCGAGTTATGAAGAAATTTGTATTTCATTTGTATAGGAGCCCCCCCTCCTGAGAGGTTTCAATTCACCATAGAAAACATTCTTGTCTCCAAAAACACCCACATGTAAAATTTTGTTGTAGGAATGGAGTTGTAGGGACTACATGAAAAGTTTCTCATCGTACACCTAACGAAAGTAGGAAACTACGGTGGGCCAGCCCCGTCGCAAGAATGCCGCACGATTGTTTCGGATCTCGGACGGATTTCACTATGTTCTTTTCAAGAACCCCATCGACACGAAGAATAGAGAGGCCGAACGTGCTAGATGGCTCGACAAGGTTGATTTGCGTGTGTCAAGACGCTTAACGAATTGGCGACGAGTAGCCCAGTTGGCCTCGAGGTATGACGCTGGCCTAGTAAGCCAGTCGTCGTATGTTCGAATTCCGACTGGGAGAGGCTGTTAAAGTCAATAGGATCGTAGCAACTGGCCCTGCAACTGTCCTGCACTATAACAGCTGGTTGCGAAGTCTGTCGTATAAAAACAGAAGGTTAATTTTCGATAGTGGAAAGTAGCACCTAGGCTTTGCTTTAGCCCAAGACCGAGTACAGTGGAGAGCAATTTTTGATACGGCAAGAGTCACCTCGGCTCTCTGCTGGTAGAAGTAAGAAGTAAGTTGAGCCCATTTAGAGATTCTTAAACCGGTTATCAGTTCTACCGGGACTCCAAATTTTCTGTCGTTTTAAATTCGTTATAAATTTTCTTTGTAATAACTCCAAATAGGATATCAAATCTCCGGTTTTTTCAAGACGAGTTCTTGGGCATTTCAATGTATTTTGAACCCATCACCCATCATTCGTAGTCAGTTCTACCGGAACTCAAAACTGGCAATTTTAAATTTTCTTTCGAAATACAGCAAATGGGGTATCAAATCGCAGGATTTGTCAACGTCAAAGCCCATGATGAACATTTGGTTATATTTTGAGCCCATCTGAACATTCCGGAATTTCCAATATTTCAAAAAAAATTTAAAATAGCCGGTTATGAGTTCCAATAGAACCGAAAACGGTTATTCTGGAATATCTAGATAGGATCGCGTTAAAAAATCTTGTGATTTGATACCCCAATTACCATATATGCAAAGAATATTTAAATTGGCCAGTAAAAACATATAACACTACTTATACTTTTATCGAAAAAAGCTTGAAGGTGCGTTTAAACTGAGTAATTTTTTGGCAACAAGTGGAATGCAACATGCGATATGCGACATGTTGCTAGGTATGGCTCAATGTTGTTTCTGTCGCCACCTGAACATTTGTGCATTGTTGCCATAGTTGCTTGGAAACATCGGGCAACATTTTGTAAAAAGTTGCAACCACATGTTGCCAATCTAAACGCACCTTAATAGAGTGCAAAATCATCATTTAAACATGAGTTAATCAAAAATTGAACACAATGGAAATAACATATAGATATAACTGACCAAGGTTTCTAACTTAGCATTACGAATAGTCATGGAAGATTCAAAAAGACAACCAAGCTAAAACCCTACAGGGAACCGTCAATGTATCAATCACTCGCCCTCCACTTGATCCTAGCATGTTGAATGTTCTTCACAGAGCCGCTGTAAAATTTATGATTATTTGCTCCCACTTTCTTCGACTTTCAATTTGCATGAATCGATGAAGCAGAATCCCGGGATGTAGAACCCTGCTTACATATATTCACCGAATTCGATACTTTCAACCAAAGTGCGAAGTTAAGCCCACCAGGGAAACATTGCAACGGATATTCCCATTCGTCGCTCATCAAAATTCATCCCATCAGGCTAATGTTCTGCTTTGTCGGTTACCGGGGGACAGCAGCAGTGCGGGCTTTTCCTTTCGCGCCTTTTCAGCTCCGCTCACATATCATAAAACCTATTTGGGCTTATAAAGCGATAAATTCGGGCGTACACCGTGCCATGTTTTCAGGACGGCCAGCAGGAGCAGACAGAACCGAACAGCTTTCCCCATGTCCGGTCCCGTCTCCCTGAACAACCGTAGTCCGGGAAAGTGCGACGGGAAAAAGAAGTTGTAAAACATTTATCGCTTCGATGGGAGGATCTGACACCTCTTATGTTCATACAGTATGGGAATCTTTTGCCCCGTAGCTCGTCCAAATTCACATGTTGGTAGTAGGGTGTATCATATATAATAATATGTAGCAAATAATTACCAAACTTCCATCAATAAGTTGGTTACAGTTTACTATACAAAAGAGTAAATTCTAAAATGATTTTACGAGCAGCGATTCAAAAATAGCTCACTTGAAGGATATCAAAAGCAGAGTAACCACCTCCTGCTTTCCTTTGACTGTGGATTGGCTGGCTGTTCAAAAATTCGTCTTGTGGGATCAGGAGTGTTGATTTTTTCCACTCTTTTATGATGTTTTCCACACTTTTTTTTGGGATATGGCAACTTCTTTCTCCATTGTTGTGTAAGATTTATCTCTTCTGTTGCCTGCGGCAAGGAATGCACAAATAACGATGGCAAAGCAAACAGATAAAGAAAGCGAAGTCTAACTTCGAACGGGCGGAACCGAAATGAAAAAAAAACACGTTCAAAACAGCATGTTCTACGGTAAGTTTCTACCGGCAGCAAAGGATGTGAACCTTTCGAAGTGTAATGCTCACCAGAATGACGATGATGGAAATGGAAAATATTGAAAATATATTTTATTGGGCTCGTGGGAAATTTTCACAAGGAAGATAATGTTGTTTTCGGGCTGATTTGGAAGGATAGGATATTATTTCTACGTCCTACAAGGAGGGTATTGACATCATTGTAGAGTGAGACTCCTGTATTCAGTGAATTTCTGTCGTTAGATTACATCAGTATGAATCATTCCATTTTGAAACGTAGTAAACAGTAACCTATATTCGTTTATGTGGCAAGCGGATAAAGCTTATATTTCGCTGTTATATAACGTAACTGTCGGATACTACAAAAGTTCAATTCAATGGACAAAGTAGTCTAAGTCAAAAAAAACTACCGGATGTCTAATCATTTATCTGTTTATAAAATATGAACAGTAATTGTGACCCAAATGACCTAAGAATGCGTGCAGAGGTTCAAAAACGAAAGTACTGAAATGACTAATAACTCGAACTAATATCGAACTCTTTTACTCTCATAGAACTGTCGTGTGGACTGATGGTGAAAATGGTGAACAAACTTTCACAGGTGGCAGGACCGTTTCGTGCAAATTGCATAATAGCGTTGTAGACCGCGATCGTGCTGAAATCAAAGTGTGTCCGGAATCAAATTGCACTATTTTGAAATAGCTAAAACTCTATACCCTTCGGGTTATGTTACCATTTTGAATAAAACTGGGTCAATTTGTATTGCTTACACTAGGTATGTTGCACCAGCAGCAATGTATGTAATCATTGGGAATATGCAGCAGCACAAACAAACCTCGACGGTCGTACCTGGAAAATCCATACCTCTCTCAACGGTTACAATCCGCTTACCTAACTTATTGACTTACGGCAGACGTATTACCGGAATCTTTTCAAACAGTTCCTATAGCTTGTGATTCATACGCCTCTACCACTCTCCGCGTGCAGTTTGTATTCCGCCATATATTGGCCGCAACACCTGCCACTCTAGCATCACGACAATGGCGCGTATGATCTTCATGAGCATCATCACAGCTTTATGTCCATAAGGAGCTACTTAATAAATCTAATGTACGCTGGTAGGGTACCGTACCCCACCGTGGCGGATGCATCTTGATCATCGGGTTGCTAATCGGAGTGTAGGCCCGCTCCCCTACACGAATGCGCTGCACGATCTTCTAGTTCTAGTACGTCGCCGTAAACGATTACCACCAGTTAAGAGTGCACGTTCGTCTTCTTCAAAACTCTTCGACTCAATTATCTTTAACCATATAGCCCTAACCAGCCATATAGCACCAACGTTTTAATAGTACACGCGAAAGCCCCAGCTACTGCACCCGCACTCAGTTCCAGGACAGCTGCTGGAATGGCTCGACTGCGGTGTTGGAGGCCGAAACTTCTGTGACACCAAGCACAGTGCGATTCAATGGAAACCTCTGAAGCAGTCGGGTGTCTGTGGCATGAGTCGACACTGGCAAGTCCTAAAGGGATTGTACAGCTGGTTGCAGAGTTTCATAGAAGGACGATGTTTGGAAGTGACAGTAACGACTTTGTCAACGATTTTGACTGCCTAGTATATTTTCTTAACAATTTCGCTTTTACGTCACACTCTCAAGAGACGAAACGACGCTTTTAAATTGAGCGGGTCGCATTTGTTGGACGCATCATTACAGTATAATCAATATATATAGAATGCCAGTGTCGCTGGTGTTTCATGGATATTTTGGGTACAAACATGTTGCTGGTTCGTGTCTTGGACACGGGAACAACATTGTCAAATTGCCCAATAGAAAATTTTTCCTGCCGACGAAATACCCCGAAACGATCAAATCGGGTGATTTATCCTACGTGATTTACGGAAAAACAGAAAGGATTTTTTATTAGGTTGCCTTGTCAGTTTGACAATCAGACGTTTGGAATGAAGTAATTTGCGGTTTCGTCACTAACGAGAATGACATTAGCTGGGGCTCGTTTATGTAGGAGTGAGAGGAGAGCAAAGAGTGGAGGAGAGGATCCGGGAGTTTGAAATTTGATGTTATTGATATTATTCCTACTGCATATAGCCTCAGCTAGTGTCAAAAAATCTTTATCTTTATATTTCAAGGTACCTATTCCTATGTAAAAAATGCAGGAAATCGATTGGTGATGGTTTCATCCTGCGCAGACTTCGGGAAGTGGTCCACTTTGCTCTATTATCCCCAAAAATCATGATAAAAGCTAATTAAACTAATTAATTAATTAATTAATGAAGCTAATTAATTAAACAGTATAAAAACTTATTTGCCGCCAATGAAATGAACTTAAATATCTTCCAAACATCAGATGAAACATATCCCATTTGTTCCATACTGTGCGAAATGCAAGAATAGTCCATTTTGCCCAATTTACCCCTAAATACATAGTAAAACCTAATTAAAGAGATTAAAACTAATTCAAACACAGGGGATTAACCTCGAATAGTACCAGTATATCCAGAAAGACATCTGGAGAGTTGAATGTTATCGAACGTAACAAATCTGAAGAATCTAAAGGATTGTGTTCAAGACAATTCCGCATGACTAACGCAATACAACTCTACGCAAGTTTTTGTGAGTAGACTTGGACTTATATATGAACTCGGTCATAGACAAGTACTCACGTTTACACTTGTGCTAGAGCTTAGACGTGGACGTGGATTTGGACTTGGACTCAGGCTTAGAGACTTTGAATTGAGGAACTTGGACTTGAAGAGTTGGACTTGGACATTTGGACCTAGTGACTTAGAATTAAGCACTTAGACTTGGAGGCTTGAACTTGAGAACTTGGACTTGGACTTGGACTTGGACTTGAACTTGGACCTGGACATGGCCCTGGACCTGGACCTAGACTTGGACTTGGACTTGGACCTGGACCTGGACCTGGACCTGGACCTGGACCTGGACCTGGACCTGGACCTGGACCTGGACCTGGACCTGGACCTGGACCTGGACCTGGACCTGGACCTGGACCTGGACCTGGACCTGGACCTGGACCTGGACCTGGACCTGGACCTGGACCTGGACCTGGACCTGGACCTGGACCTGGACCTGGACCTGGACCTGGACCTGGACCTGGACCTGGACCTGGACCTGGACCTGGACCTGGACCTGGACCTGGACCTGGACCTGGACCTGGACCTGGACTTGGACTTGGACTTGGACTTGGACTTGGACTTGGACTTGGACTTGGACTTGGACTTGGACTTGGACTTGGACTTGGACTTGGACTTGGACTTGGACTTGGACTTGGACTTGGACTTGGACTTGGACTTGGACTTGGACTTGGACTTGGACTTGGACTTGGACTTGGACTTGGACTTGGACTTGGACTTGGACTTGGACTTGGACTTGGACTTGGACTTGGACTTGGACTTGGACTTGGACTTGGACTTGGACTTGGACTTGGACTTGGACTTGGACTTGGACTTGGACTTGGACTTGGACTTGGATTTGGACTTGGACTTGGACTTGGACTTGGACTTGGACTTGGACTTGGACTTATACTTTACCACTGGTGGGTCCGACTTAGATCGAGGAGGAACAGCTAGCGACGAAACGAGATGACAAAGTAGAGTTTCTTCGACATATCTCAAAACTTATGTCATCAATTCTTGCCAAAATCTCACCTTTATACGATTTTTTTCCTTGCCGAGGTTTGCGGCGATCATGATGAAAGACCTCTCTTGAAGCCCACGATGACAGTGAATTATCCGCTTGACTACTATCCAAATGCCATAAATCTTAATAATTTTTTTTTAGTTTTTACTAATTTAAAATTACTTATTGTCATACATCAATCAACATCCATCTCCGGCCTACCAGTCGTCATCTTGACGAGTAATTGAATTCAAATGAAAACATATTCCTTATTTAGTTATGTTTGAGCCGAATTTTTGACCGACGTGAGACAACTTGATATAATGTTGGCTAAGTCATTTCACTTCAATAAATGATAGGCACAGTTATTTGCAGCTGTGATACGAGTTTATTATAAAATACCTAAATCAATTTTAAAAATAACTATATAGATTTCACACTTCTAAACGCTGCGAATGCCAGCAGCATATTGTCCCAAAACCTTCAAACCGGCCGCTGTTTCGTACAATACCTCCGATAACTTTGCTACCGGCAGCTCATAACCGTAGTCAGCACGGGTTTCCAAAACAAACGTATACCGAGGAGAATAGGTACCGGCCACAAAGTCCGTTATGGTTCCGGATTCTGCCGGCAACAAAATTCCAGCTGCACCATAGGTGTAAATATATCCATGTTTCGCCATCATCTCTCGGGCAACCGATTGAGCTACGGTTCTGTGCTCATCCACATTACTCGGCGTACGTAGGCCGTTGTACGAAAACGGGTAAAGCACCATTTTATCGGCCGCCTGAACACTCAGATAAAGCTTCAAATTAGTACTATAGCGACTAATCGTATCTCGCAGAGCTTGGGTTTCTGGTTCCGAGAACGCAGCTGAACCAAAGAAGTTATCCGCGCAAGGCTGTTGACGAATTCAAATTTTATAAAATAAACTAAACATAAATATACCGTAAATCATACATCAGAACTACCACCAACAGTTCCCCATTCGTAGCCGAAGTTACGATTCAGATCGATGCCATAGCAATTGCTACCACTGGAGCTTCGTGATTTTAACCAATTTCGGTCAACTTCATGTGAGTACACATACCCATCAGGATTCACCAGAGGAATCACCAAGAAGTTAACTTCTGCCAAGATTTCCATGTACTCCTCCGGATGCTCGACCAGCTCATGTACGATGAACATTCCCACCATCGGGGAGACCCACTCCCGAGCTCGAAGGCCTCCATCAATAATTACCAAAGGTTTATTGTCATTGGCACCATACGAAATGAATAATGCACAGATGTGACGGCCCTCTGAAGAAGTCCCAATGGTCTCGTACGTAGCAATATCTGGGTAGTGATGAGCCATGTCGTGCATATAGTCCTCAATCTGTAAGGAATCAATCGAATAATTAATTGGAACACGGGAAAAATCACCAACCAGCGACCTCCTCTTGTGTCCAAAAGTGATCCCAAGACACAGTATGCCTTGTGCTTGGTGTACCAGCCACCAACGGGACCAAGAACAAAACCAAAACTAGGAAACGCATTGTTGACACAAGGATGTACTAAGATGGTCGTTCGATTTAAAACTGCAGTGAAACGGCAAGCCGTTGTCCGTTTTATACATCTCCATCCGAGTGCCATTGCATGTCGTTGCTTACGTTATTACCGAACCTTAGTAACAGTATGTTCTTGATATCACGTTAACGGTGCGCGATAATGCAAAATCTACAGAGGATGATAACGGCCAACAGCTCGTTATTTCCAAACTCTTATCAGTGGTGTAAAACGGCAGATCAGGTGTACCTAAATCCGTTAAAAACGGCAAAATCATAAACGGCAGGTTATCATTGATTTTATCAATATTACCTACTGCACGAGTAACGACTGGTCAACGTTTTCAACGGAGGAGAAAAAAAGTTACCATGCAACTCTGCTCTATTCTACCCAAATTATTATGACAGTTTTTATTATATTAGTTTATATAGTTTAAAATTTCCATTACATTTTGTTTTAATTTCTAGCGATATTTTTACACTTGACGGGCAGGAAAATTTTTTGAAATCTTCTAACACTTGAACAGCAGCTATCGTATACACTTATTTTCCATCATATTACAAGCATGATTCATATATGTATGAAGTTTTTGCTATTCGAACAAAAAAGTGGCATGCAAATAGATATAATTTTTTATTATCACGTAATTGTTTTCCGCCACACTGCCTGCTACATAGATTTTCCATTACCTCCTTCAGCTGAGCAGTAAGTTGTTAGTCGCAAAAAAGTTTTCCTTTTCCCATCGTTTTTCAGCGCCAAACCATCGAATAGCGACCTGCCAAACGACTTTTACTCCTATTGTCCTGTTCTCTTCATCCGGATGGTTCTTTTTTTTTTTTGTTTGCCTTGCAACCAGTGCAGTGCACTATAGGTAGGTAGGGTTGTCAGTGCCAGTCGACTTTCGCCGCTCCTCACTGTGCGGAGGAGATGGTTCCTCGAACACTGTCATGGAATATTATAGGCTTTAAAAACTTTCTCTTTCGGCTGCGTGATTCCACGTGGCCATATTGGAACGTAGAAACGGGCAATGAATATCTATCTTCATAACAACAGAGAAGAGAATGCTCGGCAACCGGAATGTGGACATAGAGCACTCTTACGGGTAAGTAATAGACTCGATAATGCTCAATATTGAATTTAACGATAAATTTCAATCAATTATTCAACCACAGAAAAAAAGTTTTTTCGCTAGGAATTAGTTTGACGATAGAGATCGTAACACAGCGGGAATTTGTATAAATTAGTTCCACAACAGGGAAAAGTACTTGAAACTTCGCTTGTATAATTGTGACCAGAAGGACTAGCAGGACTCTAACACTGTCTTAGTTTATTTGGGTACATCGGATAAAGAAAGTGATTTGACCGCCGCCTAGATAGAGAAAGTTTTCTCGGATAGTGTCATTAATATTTATGAGACAATCGAAACTTTTGCTCCGATGGATGCTGTATCCTTCGCAACGTTTTCGTCACTACTATGTTTCCAGTTTACCCTCAATTTTTGTTATACAATAATAAAAGTTGCAAAATCGGTCGAAAATATCTATCAGAAAAATCAAATCGATCCAAGGACCGGGAGGCCAAACTTCGTACGTCATTGAACTAGTACCGTTAGTCGTTAGTTTAACCAAGTTTATAAACCGGTGAACTTAAAGAAACTATAGCAAAAGAATTGAAACGTAACTTATTTCACATTTAACGAAACCAATCGAGCATGAACACTTCCTATCTAATTGCATAGGTTCATGCTCGATTGGTCTCGTTAAATTAATGATTTAACAGGTAATCAAATGAGTGCGAGGAACTTTTAGCGAATTTGTTTATTCAATCCGGGTTGGAACTAAATAATTTTTTGTGTCATTTGTTCCCACCTGCTTCAGGAGCAAATAAACACAAAAAAAATCATGAATTGTGTTTTATATTAACTATGTCATTCATTGTGCATCAATAAAATTTGTTACGTCATTTTTGAATGACCCATTGGCAGAAACATTGTCTTTGGTTACTCTTTCGATGCTTTTGCGCCGCGTGTCGACCATCACCATGACGAAGCTCGGCCGTTCCGGTCGATGGTATCATATGCGGCTTTGAAGTCAACGAACAAATGGTGCGTGGGAATTCTGTATTCACGGCCCTTTAGGGGAATCTATCGCAGTGTAAATATTTGATTCAATGTAGATCGTCCTTCGACGAAACTGACTTAATAAGTTTTGACTTAAATGTTTTGGGACAGCACTTTGTAGGCAGCATTGAGAACGGTGTTCACTCGATCACCAGCTGATTTATTGTTCTTTAGCTGCACGATGGCATCTTTAACTTCGCCTATCGTTGAGGCTGGCACCTCTTCCCCGTTTTCTGCACTATCGAAATCACTTCCCCGCCGCCATTCCGGCATTCATCGGAGTGCTGCTTCCGCTTATCTGTCCCCTCACGATCGTTCGTCAAGAAACTGCCATTCTTATTCCGACACATTTTGGCTCGCAGCAAAAAGCCTTTGCAGAATCTGTGCAGTTTCAGATACAATTTTCGCGTTTCCTGAGAACGGTGCAGCTGCTCCAACTCGGCATATTCCTGCTTTTCCAGGTAGCACCTTTTCTCTCTGAAGATTTGCTTTCGCGGTATCTTCTTCTGTTTGTATCTTTCCACATTCTAACGTGTGGCACTGCGTACCTTGGCCGCTCGCGCAGCATTCTCCTCACCCTCTTCTACATTCATCGTCAAACCAATCGTACCGCTGATTCCGTGCCACGTGTCACGTGGAGCTGTCCGCTACACTGTTAATGGCTGTTCCAATGGTGTTCCAATAGTCTTCGAGAGGGATGTCGTCTACTACGTGCTCTTCCGACAGCGCAGCTTCCAGTGAGTGCACATAGTTTGCGACGACGACCGGCTGCTTCAACCGGAAGAGATTTAACTGAGGCTGGCGTCGGTACTAAATATTGTTCACAACGCAACGGAGAGTTTTGGACGCATCTTAACCATCATAATGGTCCGAATCAACGTTAGCGCTTCGATAGGATGTGACGTTGATAATGTCTGAGAATTCCTAACAGTCGATCAAACGGTATTAGATCTGTGATTCTGTCTGATTTGGTAACCTCCAGATATACTTGAGTATGTGCTGGAATAAGATACTACGAACGACCATGTTCTTGGAGGCGGCACAGTCGGTAAATCTAAGGCCCATTTCATTGGTAAGCTGTTGTGCGCTGAGCCCTCGAATCACCGGTTTGTGTTCCTCCTCCTGGCATACCTGAGAATTGAAACTCACTCTCCAATTGGGTGTAGAATTCATCCTTTTCATCGTCGGTAGTTCTGAGATGAGGGCTGTGCACGTTGATGCTGCTTATGTTGAATGATTCTCAACCTGCACATTTGAGGGTTGATTGGTCATCACCCAACCACCCGTTCCCGCATCTCGTTCATCACTATGAATGCTGTACCCAGCTCATGTGTGTTGCCGCAGGTCTGGTAGACGGGGTGTCCATCTCCGAACGTATATACCGTTGAGCTCTTCCTGCTCACTTGCTGCAATGCTACGACGCCGAACATCCGGTTCTTCAATACGTTGGAGAGCACTCGAGTGCTCCCTTGGAAGTTGAGAGATCAACAGCTCCACGTCTCGTATATATCCAACATATATACATGCTACATGCGTTGTATGTAACATTCATCAAAGTAGTAACATTGCATACGTTCAATTCTCAAAAGATTTCAGAGTTATTTCTATGTGCACTTGGAAACAGTTTAACAAAATCAAGAACACAAACTGTTGCTTTCCTCCTACCTTACAGAAATTAAAGATTGTTTTTATTACCCATGGTTCCCCACGTTGAAGGGATTTTACCAATTCAATCCTACTTTATCAACAGCACATCTTACACATCTGTATTCATACAGAGTCATACTATAACCGAACACTACAGCTGTAGCACATTTTTTCAACACAGATATCAAATTTGCCTAGGTTTAATCGTCTCGCAGTAAAGCATTTGCTATCTGTTGGGACAATGAACTTGTGTCATTTTTCCTGGCACACTTTCCTAACACAGACATCAAATTGGACTAGGTTTAGTCGCGTTCGTAGGAAATCTGTTGGCACGAGGGGGCTTTGTCACTCTTTCTGGCGTACTTCCCAAGCAAGGACATAAAAATGGTCTAGGTTTAACCACGGTGTTAAAAAATCTTTTTGAAATAAAGTAGCTTTGTCACGTGTGTTAGCTTACTTCCCAAGCACAGATATCAAATTGGTATAGGTTTGGATCATCGTAAAGAATCTTCCAACCAATCACGAAACGAGAATTCTGGTAAAACATAGGTTCATTATTTTCAATTTTTCAATAGTTCAGCATCAAGAATCCATACTTTTCTTCATTTGGGTCAATTCCTAGAAGATTTTCCGATCGATTGGTGTAAGAATATTGAAAATCGATTGGAATACCGCTGAGATATTAGCGCTCAAAACCTATCATATTTTGTGACGCTCGCATTTATCGATTTTTTGGAATGACACCCTATCTCAAAACTTGCCGTAAGACGTAGTTCTACGTCAAAAACCGATTGACTTAGCGCACACCCGACCTTTAGCAACACTAAACCTGGAATATATTTGTGATAAAAATGATTCAATCTCAACCGCGTTGACCAGTAACTAAAAAACCAAACTAAATGGAGTCGATTCAAAGTGCTCACAGGTGTAAAAATTTCAAACTGTTTTAATGACTCAAAACATTTTGAGAACACGGGGAACGGAAAGCTGCTCGTCATTTCAGCTGAAACTTTCGTGACAGTTAAGGGGTAGTATAATTAAAGGCGGTTTCATTGGCTGCTTACACTCAAAATAATCACGTCCATGCAACAGAAAAACTAAATACCTATTTTGCATTCAAGTTGTCACACGATGTTTACGTGAATGCAAGGTACCTTGCTAAGAGTATACGCAAGGGGTTTCCAATAACGTGTAGAAATGCGTAAAACTCAGAGATTGCTTTAAATTAAATTAATTTCAAAGATTTTATTCATTTAATTATTAATCTTTTAAGTCGAAATTATGCAATCAATAGCAATCAATGAATAATCCATGTAATAATTTTTAGAAACATGATAATCATAATTGATTTTTAATAATCACAAGGCTGTTATCAGTAATATCAGTAAAGCAATCAGAGGATTTTTTTCTATAATGCGCTATAATCACAGCTGTTGAAAACCTATTGGGTTTACGTGAAAATTAGGTAAATTTTATTATGAACGAACAGAAAAGAGTTAAAAATTTTAAAATAAACGTAATATAGGATACAGGAGGGTATTTTCAACCAACTTATAAAAGCAGCAAATCGGGATAAGAGTGCAAAAATGTAAGTATAATCTACACCATAACATGAACCAACTGACACGATTTTGGCCTGCTGTTGAAGTACAGTAATCCGCCAAATAAGGGAAGAGTGTATACCCAAGTAGCAATTTCAGATTGATCAAACGCTTTTATAGCTGATTTTATCTTTTTCGTATCTTTCACAGAAGTGTGCCGTTAAGAAAAAGCAAACGTGAAATTCGCCAAAATTTGCCGTGGTGGAATGCTAACCTTCGGAATCTTCGAAATCGTCTACGGAAAGCCAGAAAACGTTACTTCAAATGTCGGAGCGAATCTCGGAAAATTGAAATGCGTGAAATTGAGGCTCAATTCAACTCTTTGAACCCTTCAAGCTTTCGTGATTACATTCGACGCATAGAAGAAAATGTAAAAGCGGACCCAGAAGCGTTCTGGAGCTACGTTAAAGATCGCCAAACTACAAAAGGGATACCGGAAAACATGCGTTATCACGGAATAGATGCGGCCACCCTACAGGAGTCCGTGAATATGTTCTCGACTTTCTTTCAAAGTGTGTCAAGTAATAACTCACCACCTTTGTCTGAAGCGTACTTGAACAGTATTCCGCATTACGATGTAAATATGCTTCGAATGAATTTTTCGCCCCACGATGTCCTGCTTAAGCTGCAATCCATCGATGGATCAAAATGACCCGGTCCCGATGAGTTGCCACCGTTCTTCGTGAAAAGTTGTGCCAGTGCTCTCGCGTACCCTGTCAGTATTCTGTTCAACCGTTCTATCACAGAGAGGTATTTTCCAACCATTTGGAAATCTCAATCACACCAATTCACAAATCTGGTTCTCTTAACGAGGTGGAGAACTATCGTGGTATTTCAATTCTTAGCTGTCTACCTAAAGTATTCGAAAGTATGGTGCACGATGAACTCTATCAATCTGTTAAATCGATAATTGCTACAGATCAGCACGGTTTTATGAAAAAACGCGCGACCACAACAAACTTACTAAGCTACGTTTCGACTCTAGTGGACAAAATGGAAAAACGACAACAAATTGACGCTGTGTATGTCGATTTCGCCAAAGCTTTTGACAAGGTCCCACGCGGTCGAGAAGTTTAAAAGAATAGGGTTACCAGAATGGATAACTCAGTGGATCCTGTCTTATCTTACGGGTCGCAGCTCAACTGTGAAGGTTTGTGGTGTCTGCTCTACCTCATTCCAAATTCAGTCCGGTGTACCTCAGGGCAGCGTCCTGGGACCATTGCTATTCGTTATATTTATCAAGGATCTATGTTGGAAATTAAAGTCTCCAAAATTATTATACGCTGACGACCTCAAATTTTACCGAGTAATCACGACGTTTACAGATTGTTGCGCACTCCAAACGGATATCAACACACTCATGGCTTGGTGCAGTTTGAACGGTATGGAAGTAAACGTGAATAAATGCTGCATAATATCATTTACCATGTTACGTGCACCAATTGTGTTTGATTACATCATGGCAGCTACCAATTTAAAACGAAAGACAACTGTGAAGGATTTGGGAATTCTGATTGATAGCCAACTAAGATTCGTAGAACATATCTCTGCTGTTACGGCTAAGGCATACGCTCGCTCGTGCGAAGTGTTCTAGAGTATGGTGTGCAAGTGTGGACACCATATCATGTAGTTCATATCAACCGAATCGAACATGTGCAAAGGCAGTTCATTCGATACGCTCTTCGGAATCTTGGCTGGAGGGAATGAAAGTCGCTGCATGCTTATCGGCCTACCAACGTTGTCAAGTAGGCGAGTATTCCTTCAACGCATGATTATTTTCGACGTTATAGCAGGCAACATCGACTGTGCGGATATATTGAGCAAACTACGCTTCAACACGCCATCACGGGTGATGCGCCAAACTGACTTTTTTCGGCAATTGCCTCATCGCACTGCTTACGGAATGAATAACCCGCTGGAAGTTTGCTACAGTCGTTTCAATGAAATTTACTATCTATTCGACTTTAGTTTGTCAAAAAGTGTATTTAGGCTAAGAATTAGTAGTATTTAGTTAATTAGATAAGTTTTGTCTGTGCGATGTTTTCTTTATGTCGAAGATAAATTAAATCGACGTTTATTCAACTTGTGGCTGATCTATGGTTTAGGATTAAAAATAAAGACCTTTTTTCAGCTCTTAAACATCTAAATCTGATGATTTTATCAAGTTTCAGGCTAATTAATAGCTGCTTTCGAAGCTGCATTGAAGCTTAATAGAAACTTTTTTGCGCTTTTAAATAGCCAATTTACGCAATGCTGTCAATTCTATTTTTAGAACGAGAAATAGTTTTGTAATCTGTTTTTCCATTCGCTTAATAAACGCTTCATCAACCTTTATGCAGCCAAAAAAATCTATTTTTAAATTTAAAAAAATGGAACGCGTCATTTTATTTTGCCGTGAACGCGATATTTTTAATTTTGAACAACTTTAATTCCTCTAAGTAAGCTAGCTAAATTAAAATGCATGTCTTTTTTCCGGGAATTGAACCCGCCATCTTATGATCCATAAGCACTCGTCGTATGATCCGCCCCATTTGCATCTGCAGAACAGACAGTGAGAATATCTTTACACCTGAAGCCTAGCCCGCCTAGCGTGAAGCAGTCGATAATGTCGATAACTGACAAACTTTTGCTGTCAGCCGTAAGCTGTCAGTTTGTAAAGCCACTTTAACCCCCCTAAGCAGCCTTAAAGTAGTTTGAAAGCTGTGAGCCTAATGAAAGCTTCCACTCTACACTTTAACACCTTTAAGCATCCGTAAAACGGTTTGATGTTAATGGCTGTTTAGAAACAGATTATTTAGCAGAAAAATCCACTATTAAGCTTGTTTGTCAGTTTTTGGGAGAGAACTGGTTTGAAAAACTTAAAGTAGCTTAAACATCGCTTATTCAAACACCATTTAAGTGCTTACTTTATGCAGTTTTGATCGCCTTAAACCAACCCGTAAACAGTCATTGCTCTTGCAATTCAGCTACCGTTGTTACTTGGGTAACGTGCCCCCCGTTGGTCAATTTCCCTCAACTAGCTAAATTAAAATGTAAAACCAACCAGAAACCATAGTATTTGATGGAACCAACCTACTATGCAAGTATCACTGTTGTCACATGCTGTAAAAAAAATAAACAAAAATAAATTTATTTTTGAGCAGCTTCCGATGAGTATAATCAATATATATAAAATGCCAGTGTCGCTGGTGTTTCATGGATATTTTGGTGGCAAACATGTTGCTGGTTCGTGCCTTGGATACGGGAACAACATTGTCAAATTGCCCAATAGAAAACTTTCCTGTCGACGAAATACGCCAAAACGACCAAATCGGGTGATTTATCCTACGTGATTTACGGAAAAGCAGAAGGATTTTTTATTGGGTTGCCTTTTCAGTTTAACAATCAGATTCCCGTTTCGAATCGATCACTCACACATATGCGCATACAATGTAAATACATAATTTTCAAATGTGTGATGCTTACCACGAGCACTGCAGCGACACTGGCATTCTATATATTTTGATTCTACTATCCGATGTAATTTTTTGCGTCGTTTCCATAAGTTATTTCTTGTCAATTTATCCTTTCTATAAGCTATTTCTTGTTAATTTGGGGGTACACATCATACACTTTTCCCCTAGTGCTTTGGTTCGGGCTCATCGTAATTTCTCAGGTTTCTATTAATAGATATTGATCAATAGACAATAGACTTTCGGTAGGTGATATGCCTTTGATAGGCTCAAACAATAGGGTGATTTATCTGCTTAGGACAGGCGTTAACTCTATTTTGGACATTTACGGCAAATCAAATGAAAATGACCAAAATAGAGTAGGTGTAACGCTTGTCCAAAATAAATAAATCACCCTATGCCATAAATCAACTTTATTGTTTGTTGAGCAATTAAGTAATTACGGTAGGCGAGCGCATGTGCAACACCAACTATCGCGTTACATTTAGATATACAATAAATGTTAGGAAACGAATCGTTAAGAAAAATTTGTATAAGAATGAATATAGTTTCAACATAATTCACAAATTAGTTTAGTTGGTTTCGAGGTACGATGCTGGTGTAACAAACCAGTCGTCGTATGTTCGAATCTCGGCTAGGCGGTGCTGCTAGATAGAGTCAATAGGATTGTTGCACTAGCCCTGTAATTGTCCTGTACTCTAATAGCCGGCTGTAAAGTCTGTCGATAAAGAAGAATTAAGTCTTAGAAAGACGTTTAAGCCCAGCCTTTTTTTCTTTTTTTTTTATAATTCATGAATATTGTTCATGCTGCTGTTTAATAAGCTGAAAATAGGTTTTCTACCCTAAAACCTTACTAACGATAAAGGTGCAATAAAGGATTGCGTTTGTACGGTAATGGTAATGATACGGTAGTTATTTACAATCGACGGAGAGGGTGGTAGCAGAAAGTAATGAAACAAAGTTAGTTGATAGTATCCAAACAGAACGGGACAAGGCGAGGGTCATTGAAGCAACGCATGAGAAGTTGTTTTTCAATGATCCTCCTTGCCCCGTTCTGTTTGGTTGGATACTATTAACACCTTTGTTTCAATACTTTCTTCTACCGTCCCTTCTGGCGATTGTAAAAACCAACCGTTATAACAAATTAATTATATTCCTGTTCTCATTAATGGTTAAGGTTGGGCTAAATAATTCAGGTTCAAGGTTTTAAATTTACAAAATCTATATTTCTGAGTCTTTTCAGCAAATCCATTATGCTAAAAGCAAAGACCAAAAGAACTATCATGATCGAACATTTTAAAATATTCATTCTTCCGACGGCGTGGGGAGAGCCAGCGTTCCCACATAGGCTCCAAATGTCTTATAGATTTCCATAGCATCTGTGACGGCTTTTGGTAACTGAGCTTCAGGTAAATCGAATCCCTCTATTCCACCGCCGGTTAGTTCAATAGTGTACGACAAGCGAGCCCCGCGGTATAGCCCATAGTCGTCAGTTGCTCCGGAAGCCTTATACAGAATATCGGCAGCATTTCCGACTGTCCATTCATTTCCACCAACTTCCCGAATAGCGGCCGCTGCCTGCTTTCCAAGATCATCATGTTCTTCCCAATTATCACAGTAATGGTCCATCTCATATCCCCAAGGCCACAAAATCATCTCACCAGAAGTGTGCACTGCAATATACATTACCAATGCAGGCTTGTACTTCTCCATTTGATCCATCATCGCCTTAGTTTCTATTTCTGATCCTGGTCCCACACCTGCATAAGTATTAGTGCATCCATTACTGGTGAATCTCCATGCAAAAGGGAAGTTACGATTTAAATCAACGCCTGCACAAAGCAGATTATTTTGCGTACGATTTTTCCTCCACAGACGATTCACCTCATGTGTATAGACGTAACCATCCGGATTCAGAACAGGAATGATAAAGTAATCGGTGTTGTCAAGTTGACTGCTGTAAAGTTCCGAATGTTCGACAAATTCATGAATCATGTAAACTACCGACATCACCCCGACCCATTCGCTGAAATGAAAATTTGTTTATTAAATGTTGTTTTAGCAGTTTGCTTTTTTACTAACCGCGCATGTATCCCAGCGTCCATAAACACCACAGGACGCTCCATTGAAATGTCTCCGTTTGATGAAATGGAAAGTGCTTTAATGGGTCTATTTTCCTGTGTTGTTCCAATCTCAAACACCTTCACCGTAGGATAGGCCGCAGCTAATTCCTCAATGTAGTCATAAATCTCATCCAGTGTCCAGTAACGGTCAAATTCAATGGTAGATCGTGAGTTGGAGTCACGCTTAGTTCGTTCATGGTATTCGATGTTGGATTTCCGCTGCTTATCTAAAATCCTTCAAGGTAAAATTTAGAACAAAATAATTGGCTAGAAAGTTTAATTTCCTTACTGTTCAACGTTGTCCATGACTAGATCATAGTGAATGTCGTTTTGTTCTAAAATCTTCTCAAATCTACTTTCATCATAATGGCTAACCATCACTCGTGCATCCCGGTTCAAGCGCGGTTGGTCCCAAAAATCATAATTCTCATTTTCTGTTAGATCATGCAACTTTACCAGCTTCTCACGCGTATCTGGGCGTACCACAAACAGCTGAAAACTGAGAATAAATTACAAATTAAAATGCATACATAATTATCGTCGGTCTTTCTACAGCTTACGTACTTGGCGTACGAGACTTTGGACGAATCTGCGAAAGCCAAAATGGCACAACATATAAGCAACGGCCAAAACCTCATCTTGTCTAAACGGGTATCACATCGAGACTGAGCACAATTGAGTTGACAAATTCCCGTAAAAAAGCTACAAACATAATTGATTGCCTATCTGTCACTGAGCTCGCACCGATAAGACTGTATTGAAATTTATGTAAGATGTATTTATTATTCGCATTTTTATTGAACAATTCGATGGCGATAAGATTAGTACCGTTTAAACTACCTGACTTCCCGCAAACACGCCGAACACTTTAAACATTTCGAACGCTTCTTTCGCGATTTTTTGCATTTCACCTGATTCAATTATGAATCCATCGCCAGAGGCGCCACAAGATAACTCCAACGTGTACGAATAGTTTACTCCGAAGCTACCGTATATGAAATCATCACTGCCGTTGGCCGGATACAACAAGAAGGCGGCACTGCCCACATCATACTTGGGCCCACCAATCGCTTCGACGGCACGCGCCGCAGTTTCACCCAGTTCCTGCAACTCGTCGGCATTTGGCGCGAGCACGTAATCGTAACCGTACGGATACAGAATATAGTCACCGCACGAGTGTACTGCCAGATAAACTTTAGTAGCCCCAGCGTAGTTTGCCATAAGCAACATCAGTGCGCGCGTCTCCAGCTCAGAGCCAGGAGTGGAACCAGCATAGCCAATACTGCATTCCTAGATTACAGTCTAAATTAGTTAACTGAGCTAACACAGACATCACCATCAAAAACTTACCCCGCCATAATAAGCCCAACGAAAGGGGAAGTTCCTGTTCAGATCAACTCCCTGGCAGAGAGAATTTACCGGGGCTCTGTTCTTACGCCACATTCGATTGGTTTGATGTGAATAGACGTACCCATCTGGATTGGCAACTGGCATTATTACCCAATCGGTATTATTCAACAGATTCATATTTTCCGTAGAGTTTTCAACCAATTGATGAATCAAATACATCACCGACATGTGGCCGGCCCATTCTCGAGCATGGATTCCT
Organism: Sabethes cyaneus; assembly: GCF_943734655.1. Taxonomy (NCBI): domain Eukaryota; kingdom Metazoa; phylum Arthropoda; class Insecta; order Diptera; family Culicidae; genus Sabethes; species Sabethes cyaneus. Next base: position 147,895,113 of record NC_071354.1, read on the forward strand.
CCGTCAATCAAAACGACAGGACGGTCCTGCCTAACTTCACCACTCTTCGAAATGGTGATAACCTTAATCGGTCTACCTTCGTGGGTTGTACCGTATTTTTTCACACGCACCACATCCGGGTACATTTTTGCCAAGTAATCCAAGTACCCATATATTTCATCAAGTTCCCAGAAATGATCGAACTGTATCGGTTCATTTACAGCCCTTCTTCTGCGCAACCTCCGACTCCGGTTAATCCGTTCGTGGTCAATTATACTTTGAACATCTTGACTCCGTAGTTCATATGAAATATTGTGAAACCGTAACAATGCTTGAAATGAATCATCCGCTGTCGGGCTCACCATAACAGATGATTCGCGGCCGATGCTAGGTTGGCTCCAGAAATCAACCTCCTGATGAGCGTCGCTGAGGCCATTCTCAAGCAGAACCAGTTGAGCACGTGTCTCTGGCCGAACGAGGTATAGTTTGTAGCTAGAAAAAATTACGTGATTAGGAGCATTTGTTATTCTAACTTCACCAACTAGTTACTTTTCGTAAGAGACCTGCAGACCTGTTACAGCAACAAAGAAGAAACAACAGAATGCAGAAGCTCTCAAAAAGATCGTCATTTCCAACAGAATGTTTTCGACCAACTGATAATAACGTTGATTGCTCAAACATAGAACTGATGCGATAACCGGTTTATTTGCCTGATGTTTATGGTTACTGTAGAGCACGCTATAATTTAATAAAAAAAACCCACTATGTGAGCGGTCTAAACCAAGCATAAAACCAGCTGATTTTTGCTACATTACATGCAAGGTCTCTAAGGTTTGAAACATCGCTAAAAAGTTACGATCAATGGTACCGTTTGTAGGTTTCTGCAGAGCGCAGAATCGTCATTAATGTGCAGAACCGAATCGGAATTCGGCTAATCATTTGGAGATTTTAGGACATATAAATAGTGTTGTCTGGCGAACACACGCACACATAAAACATAAACTGGGTGATGTGTTTTTTCTAATATTGCTTCCGTCCCCACATTCATCTTAAGCATAACAGTACTAAAAAGAATATTAGGAAAAAGGATTTATTAAAAAAAATTTCAATAGCCAATCAAATTAAATAAAGTTTATGTCTACATCACGTTTCATTTAATATTACAGCATAAGCAAAAGAATCTAAAAGACTGTATTGCTGATTGCAAGCAAACTTGTACCATCCAAAGTGCGAAATCGCTCATAAAAGTGCGATCTTGCATTAAATCGTTTCGGGATCTTCGGCGCACTTTTTCGTTACATTCCAAGCAATAAGTGCGCCGAAGAAACCTAAACGATTTAAATCAAAATAGCCCTTTTATGAGCGATTGTGCACTTATTGATTGGACAGTCTTCCTTGCAATTAGCAATAAATAGAATGCAATAAAAGTTTCCGCTCTGCTTATCATTATTTAGTTAAGAGCAGGTCTTATATCTTCAATTACGTAGTCGTGCTAACGTAAGAACTAGAATGACTCTTAAATGCCTTTGGACACTACTTTTTGCTCTTACAAAGTATAAAAATTACCTTTTTGCCGACCGGTTTCGGGTAAGTAGTTACCCATCTACGGGGCCGAGTCCAACTACTTTAGTTGATGGGTAACTACTTACCCGAAACCGGCCGGCAAAAAGGTAATTTTTATACTTTGTAAGAACAAAAAGTAGTGTCCATAGGCATTTAACAGTCAGGTCTTATATATAAATTTAATTTAATTCATTTTAATTAGGTTACAGTAGAATTAAATGGAACGTGTTTCACGCTTTCTCGTTGAAATCGAATATTTTTGAAGTGTTACAGATAAGAATATTAATCGCATACCCACTTCTGTAACATACGCCAGATATTAATTTATTTCCAAAGCACTTCAAACCTTGTTGACGTAAAACTCGTCTTGCTCACAGAAGGGTGTCAATTTCAATTTGAGATTCTGGTCAACGTGACAAAAAAATTAATGTCTTTGAACACTAACATTTTATTCAATTCTGTACGACTTTTGATGGTTTGCATACCAATTGATTCATAAAAGTGTAACCGTTGGCTTAACCAGTTCCTCCTAAGATTTAGGAGACTGTCGCGCGAATAAAATAGGATATGTTAAATTAAATGGCAAATAATAGCTGGCACACCCTATTACCGACGACAAACGCAGCCACGCGTCAACGGTTTCCACCTGCCCACCATCGTCGTTATCGTCGTCGGCAAAAATCAGCAGCGATTCGTACTGTTTCAAGCAGTCGTCTATATTTAATTCTATTTTGCGTCACTCGTCACCAATTTCTTGAACGTCTAAAAGATCGCAACTCGCATTCGATCTGCTCTAGCTATCTCGCATGTTGGGCCGCTCTGTTTGAAGTGCCGGTGAAGTTCTAGAAGAGAACCATTTTCGTCGCACTGTCGTCCGACATCCTTACGTTATGACCGGCCCACCGCAGCCTACTGACTTCCTTCAGATGCACGCTGGAAATCTCCCCAAACAGGGCCTGCACCTCATGATTTCTACACTTCCGTCACTCTCCGCTTTCAGTTTGTACTTCGCCAGACATTGTCCGCAGCACCTTGGAAGGAACGCGTTTGTCTCCTTTTTTAGCTTTTACTTTCATGTATTGGTAAACAAAACAGAACAAACCCCATAGTGGTTCTTAACCTCTTATCCAGTAACTCCTATTCCTACATCCTCGTGGTACCAACCGGTACGAGCAACCATAGCGGAGATCCGGTATCCAACCTCGGTTAAAACTAAAGTCATATACTGACAAGCAACGGGAAATCATCATCATCGTGTCAGTGTGGGACGCAAAACGGTACTGTCACGATGGTCCTCGATGGTCACAGCGACACAACGGGTTGGAACAGGCATTACAAGCCATCCGTAATGTAAATAAGGACCGGAACAATCGGCATAGACCAAGGCAACGAAAAAGGACTCACCATTGGAACCATATAACATGGAACTGCAAGTCTCTTAATTTTCGGACGATAAGGACGCTTTTTACGCGCAGCTTGATGGCCAGGAGGAGGGATTCAAACCGATTATTGGAAAGTTCAACGTACACCCGCTTACGAACGGAAACTGTCATCGACTCATTGACTTCGCCGCCTCCAAAAATTTGGCCATACGAATTACCTACCTTCGGCACAGACCCCCATATCGGTACATCTCGATCTCCGATGTTAGAACCTATCGTGGTGTAAACATCGATTATGACCACTTTTAATGGTTAAAGTGCGCCATACACTTTCCGTTGTTACCAACATTCGGTACCGCACCCGCCACGGTACAATCTGGAACGACTCAAGGTACATGAAGACGCTACTGAGTACGCGCAATGCCTTGATGCTGCGCTGCCGAGTGAGGGAGAGTTAAACGAAGCCCCTCTCCAAGACTACTGAAATAGTGATAGAGCAGCCATCAACAGCGCTGCGAAAAGTGCCATTGAGTTCGCTGAGAGAAGTCGACGGTAACGACTGGTTCGACAAAAAATCCAGAGCATGTTAGATGAGAGAAATGTAGCGCGGGCGTCGATGCTGCAGCAGGGGACCCGTCAAAACGTGGAACGATATAGACAGAAACGAAAACAGCAAACCCACTTTTGCCGGGATAAGGAGCGCCGCTTGGAAGAAATGGAGTGCGAGGACATGGAACAGTTCTATCGTTCTCAGGAAACGCGTTAACTCTACAAGAAACCAAATGTATCCCGCAAAGGCTTTGTGCCGCGAGCTGAAACACGTCGAGATAAAGACGGAGGAACCCAGCAAACCACAAATCGTATAATAATGTGTGAAAATCATCTTAAATATCGCTAAACAAACTCCAAATCGTACATAAACCTTAATTAAGTGCATCCTAGTTTACATTTATTCGTACAACATGATAGTAACTGATTCACATACGATTTTCGTCACAGAATTGTATAGCACTATGGAACTAATCATGTTCAGTCGGATTTCATCGTATACAAATACTTATGAATGTGAATTGTTGTCATATAATTTGCAGTACGTATATCGCCTCCAAAACAGTACGCATATGCTGGTTTCGTGCATCGAATGCGATTTTTCTAGATATATATCGGTACATATATCATATTTGTTACTTTGATATACGTACGAAAATGTTTGCTGGGAATCGTATCGGATGAACGCAAGGTGATCGAAAGGTGGAAGCAGCACTACAATGAGCACCTAAAAAGCGCGGAGACGAAATACCAAGCCAACAAAGAGAATGACTATATCAGTGCCGCAGATGATGGTGATATGCTGACCCACACAATAGATGAAGTGATCAAAGCCATCAAGCAGCTCAAGAACAACAAGGAAGCTGGCAAAGATGGCATCGCTATGAAGCTTATCAAGATGGACCCGGACAGCTGTTGGCTACCTGTCTGCATCGGCTGATAGTCAGGATCTGGGAAACAGAACAGCTACCGGAGGAGTGCAAGGAAGGACTAATACACCCAATATACAAGAAGGGCGACCAGTTGGAATGTGAGAACTATCGAGCGATCACCATTCTAAAACATTGCCTATAAAGTGCTTTCTCAGATTATCTTTCGCCTTCTATCGCCGCTAGCAAGCAGATTCGCGGAAAGTTATCAAACCGGTTTTGTGAATGGGTTATCGACAACGAACCAAATCTTTGCTGCGACAGATCTTCCAAAAGTGACGTGAATACCAAATCCCTTCGCACAACTTACTTACTTATGTGACCATGTCCGCCGGTCCGGCAGAACAAAGGGATGAAATCAGAGATCTCAACTGGTGACGGTTACCCTCCATGGCTTTTACCTATCGCTAGGACAGGTTCTCGTCTACAGCTCGGATGTCGTCGGCTAGGCTGCGTCGCCATGAGCCTCTAAGTCTGCCTTTTCTACACTGTCCTTGTGGATTCCAGTCGAGTGCTTTTCTGCGAACCTCGTTCACTCCTTTCCTCAAGGTGCGTTCGATCCACTTCCACCTACGTTCACAAATTTCTGTAGCTATCGGCCGTTGATGACACCGACGATGGAATTCCTCATTGGATATCCAGTTATCAGACCACCAGGCACGAATAATGTATCGCAGGCACCGGTTAATGAATACCTGCAGTTTTTGCGTTGTCTCCGCTGAGACGCTGGATTTCATACTCTTGTTGGCTGCTACAATTTCATCCAGCGATGGCGCCTCTGAGTTGACGCGATTAATTTGACGAACTGTGGGCGTCATACGCTGCTGGTTTTGTTGGTCTCTGACATTTGAAACTCGGAAGAGTTGTTCAAAATGTTCAGTCCGTCGCTTAAGCTGTTGTGTACGGTCAGTCAATAGCTGACCAGCTCTGTCCTTTAGTGGCATCTTTGTATTCATCCTGACACCACTAAGGCGGCGAGAAATATCGTACAACAAACGGATATCACCATTAGCGGCGGCGGTTTCTCCTTGTTCGGCTAGGAAGTTAGGCCAGGCTCTCTTGTCCCGCCTACAAGCACGTTTAACAGCCCTCTCCAGTTCGGCGTATCGTTGACGGGCAGCTGTCTTAGACGATCTGGTCCGCGCTCGCTCATTGCCGGCTTTCGCCTCTCTCTGCTCGTCGATCTTCCTTCAAGTTTCATTTGAAATCCACTCCCTCCGCCTGCTGCGCGCTTTGCCGAGGGTTTCATCACTGGTCGTGATGAAGGCGTTCTTGATCCCGGTCCATTGCTCTTCGACGGTTCCACCAGGTGGCAACTCCGAGGCTCGGGATTCAAGTTGTTCGACTTTTCGGCCCTTTGCACCTCAAGATTCTCCAATCGGCGGACGTCGTAGCGGCACCCAACTTTCTCCTCCCGTTGTTGGACACGTGCGAGGCGCAGACGTATCTCAGCGATAACAAGATGATGGTCGGATGCAATATCAGCGCTTCGTTTGTTGCGTACATCCAAAAAGCTCCTTCGCCATTTCCGGCTGATGCAGAAGTGGTCGATTTGGTTTTCTGTTCGGCCGTCGCGGAAAACCCACGTGACTTTAAATACTGGTCTATGGGGAAAGAGCGATCCACCAATGACCATGTTCACCCATGTGGATTTGGATGTACCCCTTCGGGATTTTCTCAACCACGCTGTTCAGCTGGCTGTAAAAACTCTCTTTCTCCTGCAGGTCGGCAGAATCTGTTGGCGCATAGCACTGAATTGTTGTAAGGTTCCTAACCCGTCTTCTGAATCTGGCAACGATTATTCGCTCATTTATCTGTTCCCACTTCTACAGGACCGCATTTGCCCCTGGGCTCAGTAAGAATCCAACTCCTCTTTCTTGAGTGGCATTTTCACCTCGTATGCCAGAGTAAAGCAAGAGTTGCCCGGATGATGTGCTGTGTTCGCCTGTACCCGGCCAGCGGACCTCGCTCAGCCCCAGGATTTCAAGCTTCAGGCGGCTAGCTTTCCTTGCAAGTTGAGCCAGCTTGCCCTACTGGGCAAAGGTCAGTATACTCCATGTTTCGTGTCCGTGTTTTCATACTAAAAGTCATTGTCAATAATCCAGAGAGATTTCTTCTTTCATTTTCGGTAACTTTTTTGTGTTCGGTACAGTAGGCTGTTAACCTAAGGTCCTTATACCGCTGGTGGGGCTGCCATCTTAATGTGAGCGGGAGCCACTGTGCCCCATTTCTTATTAACATACGACAACCGAAGTTGCGTACCCCAGCCGGTACCTCGTGGAGGTAGGAACAGGAGTTAATAAACAGAGATTTTGGAATGCACATGTTCACCCTTTGCCAGCCCCCTACGCACAACCTACTCATAAATAACTAGTCCGCCGACGATATCCGGTTTGCCTCTTCAACGTTATCCTTGTGGATTCAGGCAAGTATTTCCCTGCAGGTCTCGTTCGCTTCCCTTTTCGAGAATGGATCCGAGTCACTTCAATCTCCGCTCCTGGATTTCTGATGCTATTAGCCGACTATCGACAATGCAGTTAGATATCGAGTTGTCAAGCTACCAGTTGTCTCCGTCGAAACGCACCGCGTTTTGCAAACGTTCGTTGATACGGATTTACCAGTATTCACTACCGCGGAATGAGTTAACTACGATTCTGAGGAGAAAAAGCGCCAGAAGGATCGTTAAAAGCTAGAACAACTGTTCTAGGCTAATGGCACGCACAAGTTCTATGCGAAGCTGAATCTCGTAAAGAATACACATCGAAGTCTTATATGTTAACCTTACATACGGATAGTGCACACGGATACATGCACTCAGGGCCCTACAACGTCACCTTCAATTGCATAGCGTCACACATAAATGAAGCAGTGAAGCTTCGGTTTCTACAGAAGCAGCACCGCTTCAGTTTCAAACTAGCTTCAGTCAGCGTCAGCAAAACGGGTTTCACTTCGTCATGACAATCAGTTTCAATTTTTCATTAGTACCGTCATCCGGGGATACTTGCAACACTTTTGAACTTTGACTTAGTATAACTTTCGATGTATACCGTTTAGGTCCAAGTGTAAGTAGCCAAAACTTGTATAGTGGTGAGTACTTTTGATTTATGATTATGAGAAAAAATATAAACTAATTGAGTCTGCAGAATGAACCGAAAATAGGGGTGTTGCAAGTTACCCAGTAAACGGGGTTACTTGCAACACTTTTCTGATTTTGCGTTTCTTATGGTTTTATATCTGATTTCAAACCGCGAATGACTATTTTGAGATATTTTGAATGTATTTGTAGTAAAACAAGAGATACTGGAGGTGTTTTCTGTTTCCCAATTTCGTCTATCGCTTTTTAAAAGATATTCGGTGAAAATGCAGCATGTCGGCGAACTCCAAATTGCCATTTCAAGGCACGTGGAATTTTTCACAATTTTAATTTTTCTGGAGATGGTGGTGGACAAAATACCATCGTACAGATGCCATTTTGCTTTGTACATACGGTCTATTACGATAATTTTCATTTTTTCAAGTGCTGCAAGCCGCGCCATATTGGAAGTAACAACACGAATTCATCTTTTTTTCTCCAAGTTCAAAATATAAACAAAGCTCAAAGTTGCTATTTGTTAGCTTATATGATGCACTTATTGTGTACAGGAACCAAACAATAAATAATAATTCCATGTCAATGAACTGAAGCAACTTTGCACATCCATTTTTCTTACTCTGAAAGTGACATTACTTTCCAATCGTATAAAAGCAATCAAAACAATGATATAATGGATTAAACTTCACTAAACAATAGGTAAACATCCCTTCTTTAAAATGGTATTGGGTACAAATGGTTATGTTAACAAACAAATGCGTTAGCGCTGTAGAATGCGCGATGCGCCAAAGTGTTGCAAGTAACCCCGGTGTTGCAAGTATCCCCGGATGACGGTACTTTTCTATCAAATATTCAGAAGAAGACCAGCAGCTATGAATGCAAATGAATTGAATTTGAGTAACAATTCCTACAATGCAACGCATATTAAAGTTAACCTTGTCAATGTCGACAAATCGTGCCTGACTTTCTGCCGTCGTCAATTGAAACAGCTATCAACTTCAACTGAAGATTGCTTGAAACGTTCAGTTTAACAAACGAAGCAAGTCACTTCATGTATGAAGCGAAGGTAAGAGAAAGTCAGTTTCATTTATTTGTTTCGACGATGCCGGGCCCTGCGTACACTTGCCATATTTGAACGAAAGGTGTTGCGGACTAGTTTTGGCAGAGTACAAACGGAAATCGTGACGCAGACGTATGAACCAGTTACTACGTGGAACTTGGTGAGATTCCTGATAAAAGTCAAAAGTCTGCACCAGCCACTTCACAAGGATACCGAATGACTCTGCAGCGAAATCTGCTCTCTTCAAAATCTGGCATGGCAAGACCCAGTTGAAACCGGCTTGTGAGTGTCGATATTCTCAACGAATTCTCGACGAGTAGCCCATAACCGAGTACAGTGGAGACATGCTCTTGATACTGCTAGAGGAGAAGGAGGCAGTGTTCAGTGCCACAGAATAAGTCTTTAGGTTAAGTTTATTTTTAGAGTTTTGAGAATATGCCGTGCTTTCAGTTCATCGGCAATGTTGCGGTTTCCCAAATATTGCTCAATAGATGATAATAATCGTCTGGGTTGATTGAGATGGGTCAGTTTTGAGCATCGTGGCTGAAATGCAAATGCGTTTTGTCGAGTTTCGAACTTTTGAATGCTACATCAATTTCATCCAGTTCCAGTGTTCAGCGTATCAGAGCTTACACAACTAATGCAACGATCTATTAGTGCACCGCACGGCTAATTTTGTTCGTCTCTAGCAATTGAAACTTGAAAGATTTGTTTAAAAGGTTCAGTCTTAATTTAGGTTGTTCTATCCCTAATCGGTATCATTCTGGCACCACTAAAGCGACGGAAAATGTCATACAACAAGCGGATATCACCATTGGCGGTTGTTAAAATGAGCAATCTATACTCAAATTTGCTTGAAATACGGGAAGGCCGATTACGTGTAATTTGGACACTTTACGAGAAATGATTCACATATAAAAAGGATTTAGATTTAAATGAGAAACAACCGTATAAATCATAAACACAATCAGAACATTAATATTTTTTTCCTCTGTATACTGGAGATACATACCTATGTAATAACTGAATATCAAATTCTGTGAAAGAAATCTACATTTCTTCTGCCATTGATCGGAAAATCTCGAACGTTTGACTAGCTACTCGTTGAATTTCACTTGCGGGTAAATCGAACCCATTACTTCCACCACCAGTCAACTCCAAAGTGTAAGCGTAAGTGAATCCGGCGGCACCAGCAGCGTAGTCATCACTCGCACCGGTAGCGGAGTAAAGGATTTCTGCACTGTTGCCAACTCTGTATGTTGGCCCACCGACTGCAGAAACTGCAGCTGCGGCTCTCTGTCCCATGGCAATGTGCTCAGCAGCATTCGGAACAGGCACGAACGGCATAGTGTACCCAAATGGATACAAGATCAAGTTCCCGTAGGTATGAACAGCCAGGTACAATTTAAGATTAGCAGCGTAGCGATCCATCAAACTTACCAAAGCTCTTGTTTCGCGTTCCGAGTTAGCTTCATGTCCACCATAGGTGTCTGAACAGGCCTTTAATAGAAACAAATAATACTTAACTTTGCTGTCACAATTGAGAGTTAAAAACTCACGTTGCTAGACAAAGCCCACTGGTAAGCCCAATTACGATTCAGATCGACTCCTGTGCACAAAATTGTAGCCGGGAACCGATTTTTACGCCACATTCGGTTGGTTATACGGGAATACTCATAGCCATCGGGATTAGCTGCCGGTATAATGACCCACTCGCTTGCTAACATACCTGCGTATTCATTGCTATGCTCAACCAATTCATGTATTAAATACATTGCAGACATAATTGCGGCCCATTCACTGAAAAGAAATAATTAATATGCAACTAAGGATAACAAAAACAATTAAATATTCAACCGTGCGTGGATTCCAGCATCGACAAAGATGACCGGCCTCGTCCCGCTGATCTGACCATTGGCAGTTGAAATTGTAATAGCTCTTATGGCACGACCCTCTTCAGTTGTTCCAATGGTTTCTACACTGACCAGATTTGAATACTCGGAGGCGAGTTCATCAAGATAGCTGTATATCTCATCAAGCGTCCAAAAATGATCGAAGCTGATTGTGCTACGTCCTAAACCAGCATGTGCTTTCCGATATTCTTGGTCGTACTTGCGTTCTGCTTCGATTGTTCTGTGAGGATAATTACGTTTGATTAAAAATAATGACATCCTCCTCTATCACATGTTTCTGCTTACTTTTCAACATCCTCGATAATTAATTCGTGAGGTATTTTATGTGCTTGCAGAAACAGTTCGAACTTCTTCTGCAGTCGAGGTTCAATCATGATGCGACCTCCGGTGCTTTCCCAGAAATCGACTCCTTCCAAATGCTCCCATCGCTTCAACAACGCTAGCTGCTCACGCTTTGCTACCTCAGTTTTATACACTTTGTAACTAAAGAAAAACGATTCAACTAATTAGCATGGAAATTCGTCCAACTCATTCACATCGAGTTTACTTTCGATACGACACTTGTTCTGCAAATGCAACGGTTGCCAAGACCAGGAACGCTAGCACAGCCAGACTCCTCATGTTGATTACCCGACTGTATCACTTTAATCACAAACCTTACAATGGCTTCTGGTTTAAAGTTTGGTCCTTCATTTATAGCCATTGTAATCTCTGATTGTGCTCGAATTGTACGAGACATCAGATAAAGATTGGCTGATTTGGTTGGAAATTCAGTAAATTATGATACGAACATAGGCGTACTGGCGACTTGTAAAAAATCTTAATATATGTTCTAACTTATCTAATTCTTGAACGCTGAAGTTAGATTTTCTGTTTTAAGATGTGCTTTCAAATTATAATGGCATTCTTTCTTCAGAAACTTCCAATAATCCTACACTGGATTCCTGGTTATTGAGGTATAAAGTCAATCGAACTAGCTAGAAATGGCTTCAGCTCTTCTCTCCATCTAGGTAACTGGATGCAACATCAAGAAACTGCATCGAGTACGCAAAGGCGTACTCTTTATGTTTTTCTTTCCCGTATGCCACAAAATAAATTTTCACGTTTTTAATCGTTTGTAGACAGACAAATTAATCGCAAATTCGCGTCATACCAACACCGAAAAACCCCAACCAATTCGTTATCATCTGTTTGAAATGTTATCTCATGATATAGTAATCATGGTCCCACGTTGCGTTGCATGATACGATTGTCAATAGTTCTGAACACGTATTTCAAATTCGTTTCAATGTGTATTTAAAGAGATCGGATTCCCGTAACGGAAATAAGATAAAATTTACCTTCTACTTCTTATTCTGAATAATCAATATGAGGCCTGTAGGGTACAATCCACCAAGCTGACATATTGATTGTTTCATACAGCCAACGATACGGAATGTATGTAGTAGCTATCGTGATTTTGCTTTTACAAGGCTCGTAATATGCACTTGCAACATGTAAATGATCACCATCAAAACCTTGGGTCTAGGGCCCCAGTGCCTATGCATTACACAGAAGTCTTCGCCATTCAAGTCGATACATAACTGTTCACCGCAAGCCTTGTAGTCTGTGTTACATCCACAAGTCGGTTTCCATTTAGTCGATTAATCTTGCCCGCTGCACACATCTTCAGCGCGTTCTTGTAGTGCGGTTGTAGTAGGAAACCATTTTCACTGGGCTGGCGTCCTACATTCTCATGACATGCGCAGCCCACAGTAGCCGACCAATTTTCACAGTTCCGGTCAACGGGGGCTGGTGAAATTTATTTCTTCACGTTCCGTCATCCTTCTGCACGCTGCGTCTTCCCTTGAAATATAGGCTCGCTGGTCCTCCGCGAGCATAACATACGTCTCGTGACCGTAGAGTACTAACGGCCTTATCAATGTTTTGCTGATGGTCACCTTCGTAGTGTGGCTAATTTAGTGGACCGCAGCGTCTGCCAATACCGTCGGTGAATCCATAAAGCTAGATTGACTTGCGGAAAATTGTTTGATTTGAATTGATTTTTAGAGTAGTCACAAAAGTATACCACCTTGCCGTGGCCCTCTTTGAGATATGAAAAAATTTATGCTTCAAGGTTGTTTCCGATACTCGCGCTACATACATCAGTCGGTTCATCGTACTCTTGATTCATTGGGTCCGGGGCCGAGAAACGCTCGTTGTCTTCATGTGATCCAATATTCATCACCGTATCGGCTTCTTCTACTGCTATATCACCGTTAAAGTATTCCTCGTAGAGTTGTGTTCACCTTTCGATCACCTTACAATCTTGAGAAGATTACCCTCGAAATACCGGTGCATATCGACTCGTGGTATACCCTTTGTGCGAGCTGTTTAAATAAGTTTTTATAGAACTTACGGTCGTTGTTTGCGTGATACCGTTCTTCCAACGTTTCGCGTTCTCGTTCTTCTTGTAGGCATTATTTTGTGCGGAAGGCCGAGTTTTAGCAGTTTCACCTCGAATAGTGTATTCGCTCTTACTGTATTCTTCTCCTCCACTCATTAATTTCATTCGTCCAGTACTACTACGGCCACGGCTGTACGAGTTGCCCTCTAGTCACCTTCAAGAGTAACGGCATCTAGATAGGTACTATTCCTCCGTTTGTAATGCAGACTCTAGTTGTTGTAAATATGCGCTTAGTAAAGCTCATACTGAATCGCTGCGTGTTATCTGTACGCAAGCATTGCCTGGCGATGCACTGGTAAATCTTCGCAATTTGTCGGCGTTTATGTTTCCGGTTCAAAAAAAATCAGAGGGATTGTGTACAAGACTCGACCGCGTAGGTGGCGCAGGAGTACGTAAGTCTCTTTGTAGTGATAGTAGCATGTATTCATGCATGTAATCATTCTTCATGTATACATGCTATATGCACCATTTATACAATATCCATGGTTAATGCGTTGCATGCATGCATCATTTGAGCCGTTCCGAATTATAGTGGTCTATTGACCATTTTTGTCAAAAATGAGATTTTTGCATAAATCGCATCTTTATCGATAGATGTACTATATAAACACTAAAAATTACAAAATAGTAGGTTTCCAACATGCTTTTTATCATTTTAAATTTTTGATCCCGAACAGAATGACCATTGTGTTGCGCATTATAGTGGTCTATGTGCATGGGACTTACTTGTGACAGAGATTGAGATAAAACTCCCATAATTTGGGCATTAGGTGAGAGTAGTTAATAAGCACAAGTCTGCCAAATATTTTTTAATTCGATTTGAAAACTAAAGTTCTATTTTTCTCTCAATGAATACATTTTAATCTCAAAAGTTCCGACTCCATCGTATTCCACAGATTTTTTTTTACATTAGAATCACTTACCGTCACGAAGTATTGCTTGCCGATCCAGAGACAACATTTTGAAGCAAGCGGCCTCCAATTTCTTATGTAAAACCAAGAGCAAAATATTTTTTTCATGAAGCAGTGAGTCTCTATGCCCTGTTGTGAAAGTATAAAGGTATAGAAATCACTTGGAAAACCGGAAAGGAAAGAAGGTCCTGCGGGCCGAATGTCATATACCATTCGACTCAGTTTCGAAAACTGAGCATTTTCTGTGTGTGTGTGTGTATGTATGTGTGTGTGTGTGTGCGTGTGTATGTGTGTGTGTAAGTAACGCTTTCAATCTCACTCACTTTTCTCGGAGATGACTGGACCGATTTTAATGTTCTTAGTGTCAAATGAAAGGTCTAGGTGTCCCATAGGTTGCTATTGAATTTCATTTTGATCGGACTTTTAGTTCAAAAGTTATGTATAAAAATACGAAAATAATGGGACTTCATTATCCCACAGGTCGCTTAACCGATTTGAACAAAATTGATTGCATATGAAAGAGGAGTCTTGCAAAGCCTCAACTTCCAAATTTCATGACGATTGGCCTTGTAGTTTAAAAGTTACATAAAGAAATGTGAAAAAATAGTATTTAAAACATATTTTTGAAACATATAAACATTAATTCAATGAAAAACATCACACATTTTATTATTATTTGAAAATTACTGCTAAGATCTATCAAACGAAACCGAGTTATTTAAAATCGGACGGTTCATTCAAAAGTTATTCAAACTTTAACACTTCAGCACCGTATATTAAACCGTTAAAACGTGTGAAATCAAAACATATCAATCAAATGTTGATTGTATTCAATGTGTGTGATGTATGTATGTATGTATGTATGTATGCATGTATGTATGTATGTATGTATGTATGTATGTATGTATGTATGTATGTATGTATGTATGTATGTAGGTATGTATGTATGTATGTATGTATGTATGTATGTATGTATGTATGTATGTATGTATGTATGTATGTATGTATGTATGTATGTATGTATGTATGTATGTATGTATATATGTATGTATGTAGGTATGTATGTATGTATGTATGTATGTATGTATGTATGTATGTATGTATGTATGTATGTATGTATGTATGTATGTATGTATGTATGTATGTATGTATGTATGTATGTATGTATGTATGCATGTATGTATGTATGCATGTATGTATGTATATATGTATGTATGTATGTATGTATGTACGTGTGTATGTGATGACAATTTGCAATTTTTAAATTTGCATTGAAATTCAAGAAAAGTGAGAAACATGTCAATTGTCTGAAGTTTTCAAAGCCTCTTAGTGGAATACGAACTCTGAAATTAAAGAAAAGAAAAAAACTTTACCGACTAAATTCCACTATTTAATATTTATTCGCGACAGATACGTATACGCTTTGAAATAAGACACTGATGAAGCCTGCACGTCGTAGGCGAACTACGTATCTGTTGCAAATAAATATCAAATAGTGGGATTCAATCGAAAAGTTTTTTTTTTCTTTGATTTAAGATTTCAATTGTCATTTTCTTCACTTGCTGTTACTCACAATTGTACAAGAAAAGCAAAAAGCGAAAAAAGCAGTTAATTTAAGCATGTCGGTAAAGTGGTGTATAGGATTAAAAATACTAGTGAGTTGATTTTTCCAAATAAATTTATACAAATTTCAAACAAATTTTGCGCATCAATAGATGCTCTTTTCAATCATTAGATATTAGAGATTAGAAATGTTATTTGAAAAATAGGTAGTAAACGGTGCACGGTAGTAATTTTGTAAGATTTGTTTTCGTTAGTGACATTTTAAAGGACAGATGTCTTATGTCATGTATCATGTTTTAATAAATAAATCCTGTACAAATCCTGTACAGTACAGTAAATCCTGTATAAATGACAAGCGCTGGAAATCATGTCGTTCATAATTTTCATTCTCAAGCATGTTTATGGCGCAGCTTTTGCACTATTTTTCGACTTCTTCTTGTTTTCCTAACCCTCTAACATTGTAAAAACGATGCGATCAAGTTAATGACTATCTTTTCATGAAAGTACATTCAAAAGAGGCTCAAGTTTTGATTTTTATGCAAAAATAATTATCTGAAGGAGCACCAGCTAAGAAATTTCTCTTTTTCATATCCAATGCTCTAGCATGTACAACACGCTAGAGGTACCGACCAAAGAAACAACTAAACAATTTGTAACAATTCCCTATGTTGCCGGTTTGGGTGAAAAGCTATGTAGGTATTTGAAGCAATTCAATATTGACGTATCTCACAAACCAACTGATAAAGTAAAAGACGTTTTATTTACAAAACTAAAAGATAAAATCACAAAGGACAAAAACACAAATGTAGTGTACGAAATCAGTTGCGGACAATGTCAAAAGTCATACATAGGAGAAACTAGTCAGTTTTTCCACAAACGAATTGAACAGCATAAATATACGATAAAATCGAAAACAGTTGGTGGTACAGGTTTGACGCAACACTTTTACGAAACAGGACATAAATTTAATTTTGACGAGGCTAAAATAGTAGAAAAGATTTCCAAACATAACTCCAGGCTGATTGCTGAAACGTTTCATATTAAGATTAGAGGTGAGGATAACATCGTAAACAAACAAATTGACTCTGTAGCTTTCAAAACCGCCTACAACCCTGTGATACAAAAACTTGGGAGAAAGCAGAACAGAAGATAGTTTATGTATTATGTGTTTGTAAAGAGATAGAGTGTGTAGTGTTAAGACGCAAAATGTGTAAGTCTGAATTTAAATTTAATTTGTAATATGTGTAATTTGTTAAATACATCGTTTTTAGTGTCCGCAGATGATGAGTGAAAGCCAGTAAGTAGCTCGAAACGTACGGACAGACTGGCACTTGAATTTGAATTTATTTTCGCCGAAAACCGCCGATCACAAGAAGCAAACAAAATTGAAGCTAAACAAACTAATAGTAAAATTTTCAGATTAATCATTTTGTTGTAGATATCCCATTTCTTCAAAAGTGAATAATTTTTCTGAATTCTTGTTTTTCAAAGATGCTAACTTTTGAACGCATGGTATTAATATCAAAATATCGAAACATCTGCTATGAACACATATTTCATATTGTCAATTCAAAACAAAACAGTCTAAGTTAGTTAGATACTGATGAAGGTCACACGTCGAGACCGAAATACGTATTTATCAATAAAACTCAGTAATAGAATTAAAGGATATAAATAACTTTTTGTTTTTCTTCTTTTTTATCAATTCAAAACAAGTTTCGTATGTGGCTCTGAAGCCCGAAAGTTAAGGCCGTCTGTAGACCCGTTAGAGGGTTAATTTCTAATTTTCTATATATACAATATATATATATATATATATATTCATTCAAGTCTGCAAAAATTATCTTTTGTGTTAACATTATTTTTCTGTTCTGTTCAGATGTTTCTGAGAAATTGAATAATGATTATTGTGGCAGTAGAAAGGCTAGGTCACGCCGCTAGGTGGATTAATTCGGGTTTTTTATTAAAAAATTAGGTAAATACGATGGAGTTGGAATTTTTGAGATCAAATTGTATTCATTGGGAGAAAAATAGAAATTTGGTTTTTAAATCGAATCGAAAAATATTTGGCAGCTTTGCTACTAAGAATACTATTTTTTTCAAATTCATTAGGCAATTTTCATTGAAAATGTGAGAATAGTGCCTTTCTAGACTTAATGTTTTCGGAGATATAAGCAAAAGAAAATAGTGGATTTAACGAAAACAGCCCAAGTACCAATTTGGGTTTTATAACACTCTTATGATGGTTTTGAAAACCAAAATTGGTCATATAACAATTTTGGTCTTAAAAACCGCAATAAGAGCGCAATAAAACTAACATTGGTACTTGGGACGGCTTTTGCTTATAAAAAGGTGCTAATAAAAATTTTGGAATTCTGACCGAATTTGGTAAAAATCCAAGAAGATCCATTACAAGTTTTACTTTTTCTTGGTCACTCGACGTGGAATGACCCATTTTTAATTTATTCAATATTATTTTATAATCTAAAATTATTTTCAATATCGTACAGGGTAAATTTGAATTGCAATTCAAACAAAAGTGTATGAGATAATTTTTCATTCAAACGAATATGAAATTACTCAGAGTAGTGAAATGTACTGTTCCGCTCTTCAAGTTGACCCTCTATATATTGAAAATAGTCTAGTTAAAGTATTAAGATATAAAATCGTTTTGAAACTTTAATAAGATGTATTCTTACACAAATCTAAGTGTAACAGTGTAGTTATCTTTCTTCTTCACTTTATCGTCTATTTCATCTCTATCTCAATATTTTCCTGATTTACGTTCCGTTATCAAAACTTGACCTTGTGATTTTTTACGACAAACTTCGCAGCCAGCTGTTAGAGTACCGGACAATTGCAGGGCAAGTTGCTGCGACTATTGATTATTGATTCTAACAGTGCCTCCCAGCCGAGATTCGAATATACGACAATTAGCTTATTAGATCAGCATCGTACCTCGAGGCCAACTGAGAGGCTACCTCACCTACCTTGACGTACAAGATTATCCGGATTTCAGACTCGCTTAACCGGGTGAAGAATTTTTTTTAAATCATCATCATTATCATCAGTGAAAATTTTTATGACTCAAATTATAAAATTACTCTTACCTTCAAGATGGCATGGAAAATAATTAAGAATCTACTCAATGGCCGGCGCTAGTGTCTAAGTAATAACTATAAGAAGTTGCTTTCTTTGGAAAGGGTGTTTAGGTTACAGTTGCTATTTAACTAGTTAAGAAAATAGTTAATATTTTGCAGATTGGCCTTTTTGAAAAGTTGGTACCGAATTTTCTTTGATTATACAATTTTTCATGAATTGTGCAAAATGTTTAGAAAGTAACTGGGAATGTGTTCACGTGACTGAGACCAATAGATTAAGTGAGTTGGTGGGATTTTTCTGGCCTTCTTAGCAAAGCAAAGCCTAGGTGCTACATTCCGTTATCGAAACTTGACCTTCTGTTTTTATACGACAGACTTCGCAGCCAGCTGTTAGAGTACAGGACAATTGCAGGGCCAGTTGCTACGATCCTATTAACTCTAATAACCTCTCCCAGCCGAGATTCGAACATACTACCACTGGCTTATTAGTTTAGCGTCATACCTCAAAGCCAACTGGGAGGCCTTCTTAGAAGTACCAGTAATAGATGGTAGATGAATTTTTTACAGGTGGTTAACGTAGCTAGAGAAAAAAAATTGAGTGTTGAAGTTAACTATTTCTCATAGCCTTTTAGTAGTGAGACAATTCTGTACTATTTTGATATTATCTTAAAGCTGGTAGTCATTGGAATAACCCTCCCGAAGACCACAACTTTCTAGATAGTCAGCAGCGCAAGACACTGCCTGTATATGAATATTACATATACACTAGCGCCACGTAGTGAGACAATTCTGCGTTATTTTCCATACCACCCTAAAGCTGGTAGTCATTTGAATAACCTTCCCAAAGACCGCAACTTGCTAGCTGGTCAGCAGCGCAAGATACAGCCATTTACAAATCCCATGGATATAGACCACTATGTTGCGGAACGTTTTGGGGATTACGGTGAAAATATATATGGAATCATAGTGGTACATTGGTGTGAATAAATCGTATATTTTAACAAAAGTTGGGATTTTTACGTATTCTCATGTTGAATCACTTTATACACTACACATTAGAACACTTGGTTTCGAGAAAATAATTGTATAGAATTTATTATAGAGTTTTTTAGACAATTGCGTCTCCTGTAAAATTAACTAAATGGTCAATAGACCACTATAATTCGGAGCGGCTCATTTATCAAAGTAGTAACATTGATACGTTCAAGGGACAGCCACGTAGCCAGGGGGGTGCCTTGGGGGTCTTGCCCCCCCCCCCAAATATTTTGGTTTACATTTTTAAAAAAAATTTCAATGCAGAATAACAATACATCAAGCTATAACTGTAGCACAAGTATATTTTCGATGAGTGCGCCTTTGAATAACAATAAAACCGACATCGTTTTGTATCTCTCATAGTCTTTAAAAATTCTCAATTATGTAGCTCTCCGTGACTCGGAACATTTGGCATAGATAAAGGCGACAAAATAAGGACATGGAATGGGGTATCTGGAACGGCAAATTGCCAAATTTCGTTGATGGCGACAGGATGCAGCTCGATCAGTTAGAACCACGAAAGTTTGGCATCGTGGCACTGCAGAAGATCTGTTACAAAGGCGAGAAGGTGTGAAGGACCATGGCAGCAAAGCCCATTTTTGCCAGAGTGGTGGAGTGACCAATGAGCTGGGAACGGGCTTCGTAGAGTTGGGCAAAATGCTGGATCGCGTAATGGACTTGTACGAGACTCGACACGGTCCGGCTCCTTATCGTCGGCGGAGCCTGAAGGGTTTTCCGGTTCACCGGTTTTAACGCGAGACTGGAGGGTTCGAATTAGAAAAATAATTTAATTTTATCCTGGTCTGATTTAATCGATAGTCAAACGATAACTCGTCGGAAAATTAAAACTAGTGGCCACTTATACCTACAGTTTACAATGTATATCGGTACATAAGCATGTATATTTTGTTCTTCGGTTCTTCGTGACTTGCTGCAGCAATGTATATGTGCACACTCGGGACAAATCGCTACGATGTGCAATGTTCGAAACACGACGATAAGACGATAGGACGATAGCGCTGTTGCATCTTTCACTCGTTATTGCAGTGATGCCGATTCGATCAGATTATTCTGAACATCCTCCCGCCGTTGAAAGGTGTCCCTTTCGAAACTCTGCTCTGGGTCGATGGGTAGAAAGCACAGCTTCGATACAGGTCTTCGCAAAATTCCATTCTCTGTTTTGACGTCGACGACTCGTACAACACCTTCGGTACCAGGGATGACCTCGATAATACGGCCAAGTAGCCATTTCTGAACTGGCATGTTGTCCTTTTTGATGAGCACAAGTTGACCTACTTCGACTTCTACCTTCTTGTGCCACTTGTATCGTACTTGTAGCGACGAAAGATACTCCGATTGCCAACGATTCCAGAAGTGCTGAATGATAGCGGTGATGTGTTCATTTCGTTGCCTAGGATGCTTACGTTGATCGATGACTACGGGACGTGCGACAGCGTTCAAAGATCGAAATACCAAAAAGTGTCCCGGAGTTAACGCCTCAAAATCCTCTGGGTCGTCCGATAGCGGGGTGAGCGGTCTCGAATTTAAAACCGCTTCAATTCGACACAAAACGGTTGAGAACTCTTCGAAACTCAGAGCTGCTGCTGCTGTATGCTTCAACAATAACACCTTGGTTTGACGGATGTTTGATTCCCAAATACCGCCGAAGTGCGGTGCCTCTGGGGGATTGAACTGCCACTCGACACTGTTGCCGTAGGCTCGTAGAATGTCGTCTTGGTTGTCGAAACTCTTAAAAAACTTCTCCCATTCTTTCAACAAATTAGCGGCGCCAACAAAATTTGTGCCGTTGTCGGTCCAAACTGCAATAGGTCTACCTCGACGGCTAACGAAACGATCGAATGATGCCAAAAATGCTGCGGTTGATAACTCGCTAACCAACTCGAGGTGGATCGCTTTTGTTGCCAGACAAATGTAAAGCACAATCCATCCTTTATACTCGACGGTGGAACGTTTATTGCGCTGCTTCAAGAATACTGGTCCACAGAGATCGATACCGACTCGATAAAACGGATACTGTCCTTCCACACGGCAAGCTGGCAAATCACCCATGTACTGTTGAATTGGACGGGGATTGCTCTTGAAACAAACGACACAGCTCTTGATGACCTGCTTGACCACGCTTCTTCCTCTGATGATCCAAAATTCCCTTCTGGTTGCAGCAAGTGTGACCTGAATACCGGCGTGCATATTAGACTCATGGAAAGACCGGATGATTGCACCTGTGACGGGATGGTTCTTGGGAAGGATCATCTGGTGTTTTGTATCATATGAGCAGGCCGATTTCGATAGACGTCCACCGACCCTCAGTAGTCCGTGGTTGTCTACAAACGGAGAAAGCGGTATTAGCGAATGGTTCTTCGATGTTACCTCCTCTCGTAATTGGGCGAATACTTCCGGAAAGCTCTCCTTCTGGACGAGACGAACAATTGTAAGCTTGGCGTATCGCATTTCCTCTGCGCTAAACTCTCCACGACGTTGATTCTCTGCACTACGCTGACGATTCTGGAACATGCGCTTGATACGCGCGACGACTCGAAGCATTATGTTGTACTTGCTGCAATTGTCGAATAAGTGCAGCCTTTCGACCACTGCGGGCATGGCGGTAACCTGGATCAATTCTGGCAGCTGCATGGGGTCAACCAGCTGCACTCCCTTTGGCCAGACGATATCGTTTTTACGTAGGAATGGCGGTCCACACCACCAAAGTTTAGATGAATGAAGCTCTTGGGGCATAATTCCACGTGAGACCAAATCTGCCGGATTGTCATGCGTGCTGACGTGACACCATTCGCTTGGGTCGGACAGCTGTTGTATTGCAGCGACACGGTTTGATACAAAAACATCCAGTTTACTGGGGCAAGTGTTGATCCAGCTGAGAGCAATAGTGGAGTCGGACCAAAAACGAACTCGGTTCACGGTAACTGGTAGGGATCGTCTTACATTATCTGCTAATTGAGCGAGCAAACGAGCTCCACATAGCTCTAGGCGCGGAATCGTGGTTCGATTTCCCTTGATAGGTGCGACGCGAGATTTTGAGCATAGTAAACGAATGGAGATTTGACCTTGCGAGTTTCGTGACCTTAAGTACAAACATGCTCCGTAGCCCTTCTGCGATGCATCACAGAACCCAGCAAGTTCTACAAATTCTGTTTGCAACAATGGAAGTACACAGCGACTAATCCGAATTGTGTTCATCGTCTGTAACTGTAGTCGATACTCGTTCCACATGTTTTCTATACCAGCTTCCAGCGGCTCGTCCCAATTTAGTTTCTCTTTCCATAGTTCTTGCATGATGAGTTTACCCGTCATAATAACTGGTCCTGCTAGGCCAAGTGGATCGAATAACTTTGATATGTCTGAGAGAATTGTTCGTTTGGTCGGTACTCCTTCGTCAAAGGCAATTGACATAACTTCGAAACTGAATACATCTTCATCGGGTTGCCAAGTTAACCCAAGGGTTTTAGTTCGGCCTTCTTTGTTCAGCAGTACCTTTTGCTCCAGCCTGGCTTCGGGTATATCAGCCAACACCTCTTTGCTATTTGAGCACCACTTATGCAACTCGAATCCTGCCTTTTCGAGCATAGCAGCTAGTTGCCCTTTCAACTCTCGTGCTTCCTCTACCGTATCAGCACCGAATAAAACATCGTCGACGTATACCGATTTCTTGCCAACTTCTGCTGCAAGGGGATACTGCTCTGCTTCATCTTCACAAATCTGCATTAGTGTCCGGACTGCCAAAAACGGGGCGCTGGCAGTACCATAGGTAACTGTCGTTAACTGATAAACACCGATTTCATCCTTGGTACTGGATCTCCAAAGAATCTGCTGGAAACGTCGATCTTCTTTGCGTACTAAAATTTGTCGGAACATTTTCGAAACATCGGATGTGACCGCGACCTTGTACGTTCGAAAGCGAAGCAGCGTATCGACAAGCTGGGGTTGCAACGTTGGTCCCACCATAAGTTGATCATTCAGCGATTTTCCATTGCTAGTTTTAGCCGAAGCATCGAACACCACCCTGAGTTTCGTCGTACTACTATCTGGGCGTTTGACAGCATGATGCGGCAAAAAATACTGCTTTTCCGATTGCAACTCTACTGGGTTGAACGTGCCAATTTGTTCCATATGGCCCAGGTCGATGAACTCCTGCATAAATTGTTTATAATCAGCGTAAAGTTTCTGATCCTTCGTGAGTCTCGCCTCCAAAAGAAGGAACCTGCGGTGAGCCATATGTCTAGAGTCTCCAAGGTCAATTTCCATGTTTCTGAACGGTAGCGCTACAGTATACCGACCTGTAACATCACGACTGTGGTTCGATACAAAATGATCTTCCGCGGCTTGTTCTTCGACGGACCAACTATTTTCGGAACCGTAATTTTCGATACACCAGAATTTCGAAACTTGTTTGTCTAATTGTTCATTCGTCACTGAGAGCACTTGCACTTGAGGGTAACTATCTCTCTCCTTTACATGACCACCTGCAACCCAGCCAAATACCCAAGTAGCACACGTTGTCACAATTGAGTCGCAGCGGCTGATATGCGACAAATTTAAATGTAAAACTTCGGTTACAGTAACCTAAAATATAACAGTTGTGTAACCGAAATAGCGCAACTTATGTAACTAAATCTGGTTGCATTAACAGTTACTCAATAACCAATATGTAACGTGTATAGTTACAAAATGGTTACTATTGAAGTTACACATAAACTGTAAATTGACTTTCAATTGGTGGCAAATTAGTTATCTTGTAACTTTTATTGCATAGCGAAAATGTAGCAGGTTTATTATTTCAATCTATGGCTGTCAACGTCAAGCAGTAAATTTAACTGTTGAATATAGAAGAGTGTATAAATTATTATTTCAACACAAATTTTAATGCAGTTTCAAATTTATGGTGAAATGCATGATTCTAGCTTTGAAAAATTCACGCGCTCTTATTTAATATAGCTTTTCGTTACTTACTTCTTTGAAAAATTGATGTTTTGTAAATCAAATATAAAAATTTGAATTTTAATTTTTTGATTTTCTAAATTTATTCTTAGCAATAACGAATTAGTGGAGCATTCACCTAGAAACCATTAAAAATTAAGTTGTTTTCGCTATCACTTCTATCACAGTAAAATTCATAGCCATTTTGCCTTTGGTTCTAACTACTACACCATCGTCCTTGAAGTTTTGTATCGTTTTCGGCATATTGCATGAAATGATTTTAAGCAGCCATTGTTCATTGTTCACATTGTTGATATCGGGAAAAGGTATTTTTTAGTGATTGTTGTGAAAAGAAAGTGTTAATTTAATATCAAAGAATAGTTTCAGTTTGAATAAAACAGTTACCACTAGTGTTAATCATAGAAGGTTACATTTCAGTTACATTCTAGTTGTACGTAACCTTAGCCTTCGACCTGGTTACGGTATCGGTTATACGGTAACCAATATTAAATCTGTTGTAGTCACTTATTTCTTATGTCGTCATTTCTAAGTTACACTGTAACCTATTTTCATTGCCGGTTTCGTTTCGATGTAACTTGATCGTTTTGACGTTTGAGAATAATCATCATTTGTTTACTTAATACCAATGTCTGGGCGGAGAAGATTCCAAGTACCATCAATTAAGTAAATAAACGCATTTACAAGAGCATTTCACAACCCGTGTACCAATTGTTTATCTTTACCATTAGCAATATTCTTCAGGTCTAGTTTTTCCTTAATCCGTTGTGTTTACAAGGAACAGTGAACAAATTGTTGCGAAAATGTTACTAGCCGACTTTTTTTGACTTCGTAACTGCTCGTAACGGAAAATTAACTGTTTTGCGACCAGCAAGTTGATGACAGTTTGGAAAAAGGTTTCATTTGTGTCACTTGATAACTATTTGGTAACTCGTAACTGAAAGGTGACTGTTTTGCGACAACCAAGTTGTTGACAGTTCGAAAAAAAGGTTTCAATTTGGTCATTTGGTAACTACCTGGTAACTTTTTGAGATTTTTGTCACTAGAAAACTAAAAAGTAACTATTTTTAATTTTATGTAACCTAACTCGTTACAAGTATCCTAAATGTAACTGCTGTGCAACCTTTTTGTATTTTTTTATTTTTATGATTAGTTACAAGTGCTACTTGGGTACTGTCTGTCGGAAGGTCGGAAGCTCTTTCGATAGTGTATAGGACTTAAACAGCATCATTTTGTCCCATTCAACGATTCCGAAAAGGATATCAATTTTCGCTGTTTTATTAAACTGTGGATCCGCAAGATCTATCCAGTCGGGAATATTCCAATTGGCAATATCAAAAGATCGCAACGGTAATTTATTTGTGATTCGAGGGGTAACCAAAAATTCAGCCATCGATTCGAAATAAGATGACCTTGAACTAACATGGGCGACAACTGATTCTGTAATTTGCCTTCCTGCTCCCCCAAATCCAACAACAGACACGTTCGATGAAAAGGTTTTAAGTCGCAACCTCTTTGCACACGCAGTTGTCATAAACGTCGACATCGCACACGAATCGAGAACAGCACGGCATTCTTGAAGTTCACCACTACTGCTGCGAACCTGTACTAAAGCAGTGTGCAACAATGCTTGATCGTTTACTGCCATCAACTGAACCTTTTTTGACACTGTACTTTCGCTCGGAAAACAATACGCCTCTGGTCCGTGCGTATTCATCGAGGCAGAGTTAAATTGCTCACACGACTGGACTGGTTGAAGCATTGTGCACAACTCGACACGAACGGGATTGGACTTCGTGTCGGTGTTCGCATCCGTTGACTTCGTTTCAAAATGTAGCAAAGTATTATGACGAAGATCACATTCCTTACACGTACCACTTTTACACTCGGCGACAATGTGACGGTTGCTGAAGCAATTTACACACAGTTTAAGCTCTTTCACTCGTTGAAAACGTTGGGTTGGGGATTTCGACAAAAAGTTGCGGCACTCGTTTATATAATGCCCGCCCTTACAATTGAAACAGGCAAATTTGCTTCTATAGTCTGAATCACGATTAGAGCTCACTAACACATTCGGCTTCCACTTATTTGCCGACGGTTTTGTATTACTGTGGGACGCCAACTTATGATCTTGCTCTAGATTTTCTAGAATGCGACAACGATTTTGCAAAAAGTCAACCATCCCTTGCCATTTCACTAGCTTTGTACCGACCACGTGGGGCTCGAAATCTTTATGTGTCTGTTTATCGAGACGAGAAGCAACCACATGCACTACCATACACTCGGAAAGTGCATCGAGCGGCAATTTTAACGACGACAAAGCTCGGAGATTCTTCTGTACGATGTTAATTAGTTCGCGCAGGGCAGAAGAAGATTCAACTTGAATTTGCTTGAGTTGAAAAATGTCTGCAAGATGGCGGTCAACTAGCCAGCGACGATTTTCGTAACGTGCTTCCAACGCCATCCACAAGGACGCAAACGATTCTTCTGGTGTTTCAATTGTGGCAGCTTCACCGGACAGACACGACCGCAAATAATGTAACCGCTGTTGATCGTTTAACGAATCATTTCGACGAACAAGCAGATTGAACTGACTGCGAAAATATAACCATTGTTCATAATGGCCATTGAACTTTGGCAACGAAATTTCCGGTAGTTTTATGCACGAATCGGGGTTAGGTTTCTGGGCGAAACTTGTACCTGAGGTCATTGCTTCAGGAGGCTTTGACAACGCCTTCACCTTTTTCATGATTTGGTACCGAATTTCACTCAATAAGTCGAAAAACTCTTCACTTTCCTTTTCGATTATAGGGACTTCATCGTCTTTAACTAGTCCATACAACTTGCTTTCAGTCTCGAAATAGGTAATTCGCATCTCGTCTAAAACCTTTCCACGAGTTTCTAGCATTAAAGGATCATCTTCATCTTTGAACGCGGTCACGAAAATCATTATTTTAGAGGCACGCTGTTGAATCGCACTTAGCGTCCTCTGTAACGACAAAATGGTGGCTTTTTTCTCGGCAGCCATCGCGAAACGCGCACAAAGGAATCAAGCCGTCTATACACCGAATCGAAACGGCAATTACGAAACGTATCTCCAATTAATTTCTTCAGCTCACTTTTACCGGTGGTCCATCCGGTTCGAAGGACCGATTGATGTACGAGACTCGACACGGTCCGGCTCCTTATCGTCGGCGGAGCCTGAAGGGTTTTCCGGTTCACCGGTTTTAACGCGAGACTGGAGGGTTCGAATTAGAACAATAATTTAATTTTATCCTGGTCTGATTTAATCGATAGTCAAACGATAACTCGTCGGAAAATTAAAACTAGTGGCCACTTATATCTACAGTTTACAATGTATATCTGTACATAAGCATGTATATTTTGTTCTTCGGTTCTTCGTGACTTGCTGCAGCAATGTATATGTGCACACTCGAGACAAATCGCTACGATGTGCAATGTTCGAAACACGACGATAAGACGATAGGACGATAGCGCTGTTGCATCTTTCACTCGTTATTGCAGTGATGCCGATTCGATCAGATTATTCTGAACAGACTGGAAAGCGATCAACGTGAAGATGTGCGTGTTGAGGATAAAAAACCGTTTCTTCAACTACACCATCATAAACGTGCATTGTCCTCATGAAGGTAGAACTGACGACGAGAAGGAAGGATTCTATGCGCAGCTGAAGGCAACGTACGACAGTTGCTCACCACGGGACATCAAGATCGTCATCCGGAATATAAACGCCCAAATCGGCAGGAAAGCAATGTATAGACCGGTGATCGGGCCCCATCGCCTGCACTCCGACACGAACGATAACGGCCAGCGATACATCAACTTTGCGGCTTCCCGAGGCTTGGTGATCAAAAGCACCCTCTTTCCCCACAAAGATATCCACAAGGCTACCTGAAGATCACCTGACCAACGAACCTCGAACCAAATCAACCAAATTCTCATCGAGGAACGGTTTTTCTCGAACATCACCAACGTACGCTCCCTACGGAGTGCGGATATTGACTCGAACCACTACGTAGTAGCAGTACATGTGCGCTCAAAATTAGCGACGGTTTATATCTCGCGACAAAGTCGCCCTCCTCGGCTAAACACTCGGCAATTAGAAAACCCGCGAACTGCCGAAAACTACGCGCGCGTACTGGATGAAGCTCTGCTTTCTTCTGTGGAGCTAGATGCTTCGACCCTGGATGGAGTAGGTTACGCTCGATCGTCAACGAGGCCGCAACCGCGGTGCTAAGAGTGAAAACCTCGAGTGCACGAAATGATTAGTTTGACGGGGAATGCAAACAAGCGGTAGAGAGGAAAAACAGAGCTTGGTAAAACTGTCATAGCATATCCACGAGAGAGAATTTGGCCAAAGATCAACGAGCGCGAAATGAGTTGACCATGATCCTGAGGAGCAAAACGCGCCAGAAGGCGGACAGAGATTATGAGGAGCTGGAACAACTATTCCAGGGTAATGACACGCGCAAGTTTTACGAGAAGGTGAACCAAACTCATAAGGGCTACACACCAAAACCTGACATGTGTAGGGACGAGGAAGGGGATCTAATCACAAACAAGTGCGAGGTGGTCGATAGGGGGACGCAGTATTTCGATAAGCACCTCAACGGCGATATATCGCCGTTGCTATAGCATGCGAGAGTGCCATGCAGTCTGTAAAAATCCTGTGAAACTTCTCAACAGCAAACTAATTAGCAGAAATCATGTTGTACACAAACTTTTGAAAACCATTAGAAAGTTACTTGTTTTACATGAATACTTAACTAAATAAATTAATTAATCAATTCGAAAGAAAATTCTGTAACATAAGCATTAAATATATTGCTTAAACAAATGGTTTTCTGCATAATAACTTGGCCTCCCTCGAGAGGCGAAAACTTCTCTAATAAAAAAATGGATTGCCCCCCCCCCCCGCCGAACGAAAATCCTGGCTACGTCACTGTCAAGGGATTTTACCAATTCAACTGCATAAATGCGTGGCTTACTGTTACAATAATTGCAAAGCTTCGAAGGAAGAACGCTCGGTTGGTATACTCACTTCGGAGGAATGTGGCTGGGCAGCAAAAATTCTCGTTCGTATAGCACAACATTCCTCGTTTCCTGCAGAAGTCAAGAGATTCTCTTTGGACAATAGTTCATCAAGTTTGCCAAATAGTGACTCCAAGTCATCGCTTCAAAACCTCAGCTTATTTATGGACCATTTATTTATCAACTTATTTATGAACCGACTACGATATTAAAATACGCCGTGTGCCACTCGCTTTCCTATCCTTCTACCGTCTAGGCACAACCTTAATTTTTTGATTGCGCGAGCAACACATCGCAGAACATTACATGGTGGTCCTTCACTTCTGCTTTCTACCATGCGCCAACGCTACTGGCCGCTTCTCGGGCAGGATCTTGCTCGCAAAGTGAATCGTCAATGTATAACCTGCGTTCGTTGCCGGCCAACACCAACCACACAAATCATGGCACCACTGCCAGCGGTTCGCATCACACCAGCGCGAGCCATATTACATACGGGAATGGATTACTGTGGTCCGTTCTTCATTCGTCCGTTACAAGAAAGGGGGGCGTCAATGTAAGTGGCGTTGTTTGTATGCTTGGTGGTGAAGGCCGCCCATTTAGAAATCGTCACCGATCTCTCCGTCGCGTCGTGCAATAATGCCGTGAAACGTGTCGTTGCACGCAGAGGCCGTATGGTTTAACTACATTGCTACAATGCGCGGACATGCTTGCGGATCGCGAGCTCCAGAGATCGCGAACTGAGCTAATGCAGCAGTTAAAAACAGAAAACTGGCATCATTACTGTGTGGACAATGGTATTAAGTTCAGTTTTATTCCTGCCCGCTCACCACACTTTGGCGGATTATGAGAGGCAGTAATCAAGTCCTTTTAACACCACTTTTGTCGTATAATGAAACTGAAAGCTTTCTCGGTGATCTAGTTCGATACCGTCCTCACTCAAGTGGAAGTCGTGCTGAATTCTCGTCCCCTCTCATCCGTCTCTGACTCGCCAGATGTTTTGGGCGTCATTACACCTGTTCATTTCCTGGTCGGGGAGCCACTAGTCTCAATCGCTGAGCCTGATTTAAGCCACATTAATCCCGGCCGCCTTGACCGCCTGCAGCATATGAGGAAGGCACTACAGGATCTCTGGACACGTTGATCGCGCGACTTCATAAGCCAGTTGCTCCAGCATATAAAATAGTAAAATACACCACTTAATCTGAAAGTGGGTTGATTTTGTTGAAGGAAGACTCTCCGCCGCTGGTCTTTACTTAATTACCTTAATTATAATGTTTGGAATGATTCGGGTGAATTTAAGTGTGTATTGAGTGCGAGAGTCAGATCTGTGTTTTGTGTGTATTGAGTTACAATGCGAGAGTGAGTGCTGTTAGATAAGGTTCATTGGGGTGATAAATATAACATTTAAATAACACTTTTCCGTAACAAGTGTTATGGAAAATATATTCTTCATTTTTCTGATCAAGTGCCGAATCGCACTTTTGCCCCGTCCGTGAATCGCACTTTTGCCCCGCTAGGCGCTTGACGAGGTTTGATAAAATTATGGCAAAGCGAAATATATTTTGTAAATTGTTGTCACCGCATTTTCAAAAGAGATATGTGAGTGATGTAAAACGCTGCTACAATTGTTCAACAAGTAATATCCTCCTGTTTATATCATATTTACCGTATAAAGAAATATTACATCAAAAGCGCTCTAAAATAACATTTACACATAACTCAGCAACTATGCTTCGTAAACAACAAATGTTTACGAGAGATTCAAGTTGTCAAAGTAGTCACCCATCAATGCCAATGTAGTCAATTTACTAGGAATCTGCACTGATAAATCATTGATTCGCACTTTTACCCCCATCGCACGTTTGCCCGTCCTTACTATAAATAATTTTTGTACCCCCGAGGAGATACTGCAATCCTTGGTAGTTGACTTATCAATAGTACAAGGGGTTAACTCACGACAAATAAGAGCCTACAACTGTATATCGCTTTCGGTTCGGTCTCGTAATTTTAGTTTCCTATAATCCGATTCATTTAAGATGTAGGATCTAGAGATCTTATGACAACCAATTTCGCGAAATATCTACTGACCTACTAGGAAATATCTACTATCTAGTAGGAGCCTAAAATGAGTATTTGGTTTTTCATTTGTGTTCACAAGATGCTTTATTAAAGTATGTTGATATAGTTCTTAGTAGTTGAGTGGAATGATCGGAGAAGGACAATTTTTGCTTTTGTCACCACGCATGCGATTGTTTGAAAGATTGTTTCGGGCGGGCGGCCTTCGAATTCGTTCTCGTTATTCTCGGATAGCTCTCGTTGCATTGACATTAATCTCACGATAATATTACAGTTTCGCGAACGTAATTTAGTGATATTTTACTGTTCTTTATACTGATGAATAAACAATGCTTGATAATTTTCGCAACTAATATACTGCCGCCACTCACACAACAGTCCCATTTATATCGGAAACTCAATAGAAAATGGGACTATTATGCGACTAGCGGCAATATATTAAGTTTACTTAATCCTTTAAAATGGAACTTTATCTTGCTCCCCCTTTCTACTAATAACAATTCCTTTCCCGAAATGCTTTTGAAGATACAGAAGATACCCTGGTTTTTAACAGCAGCCAGTATTGGACTAACATTCCTTCCCATGCCACCAGGACCCACATTCGAACGTGGCATTGATGGTATAGATCAGCATGCAAGGACACGGCGGCCTCCCATGCTTATGCACTTTCTATCATAGCTGTTAACGCTCGACTATATCGAATGCTACCTTGAAATCCTCAAAAATGTAATGTCGAAGCATGTTGTGCTCCCGACATTTCTCGAGGATTTGTCGAAATGTGAAAATTTGATAAGGCCCGCCTGAAACTGCCCTACGGAATCTTTTGCTATAGGAATAGACAGCGCATCAAGATCGGGAGAGCATTTTGCCGCCGCCATTAATTAGAATAATACTGCGATTATTACAGCAATCGGTCCAATCGCCCTTTTTGAGATGATTCCATCCACTCCTGCGATGGTTTTTCCTCGTACCAAACCAAGAAACTATCCAGTGAAGTACCGTTGCTAGTAATTCCTTACCATTTTTGCAAAGTTCTGTTCGCTCCGTTCCGGCGGCTCTGTTGGTATGTTGGGCAGTATGAGTATTATCCATGAATGAATTATTATTATTATTATTATTATTATTATTAAAAGAACATATATTCCAGTATATAGTATATAGTATATATTTGGGACGTATTTGGGAAATATAGCAACGCCATTCACAAAAATAATAGGGAAAACTCAATAGTGAGGATTACTTTTAACAGAGATAAGCAACGCTAGTTATTCAATCAACAATAAGTCATGCCTCAAAATCTCAAGTGCGGAGTGCATTCTAACGTAAATTGTTTCTAAGTAATTTTTGCTATGAATTCTGTGGATATGTATGTATTTATTATGTTGTGATTGGCATGTATAATGAAGAGACATTTTCAAGAACAAAATTTTTATATTAAACGACAAGCTACTTTTAAAATTTGCGAAATCAATGACGACTAATTCATGGTTAAAGTTCATGAATTTCAAAGTGATTCAATTTATTTTGTAACATTTCTATCGATTCGAATACGAAAAACAGAGGATAGGCCCAACATAGAAGTAGTGTCGTACCTTAGTTATAGTTTGAATTATTATCTTATTGTAATTAATTGACCGATGATCAGTGTTTGTCAATAATCGCAACTAATTATCGATTCCAAAGCACGATTCAGAATATCTATTTTGAGACGTCAACCGGCTACCGTTTAAAGCCCAGCGCCGTAAATCAAAGCACCAGCAACTGAGAAGCAATTTATTTATGCGACAGCTGATCAGCTCCAGCACATGCATATCACGGGTGGGTCGCTCGAATTCCCGCTCAGTATGATACCAGTCAAACTAAGCTCAGTCTCAGTGACACTCTCCGCCAGTAAAATGATTCAGTTAGCTTTTCTGCTATTGCATCCTGCCATTATCGTTACGATCGGTGCCACCTGCGAGAGGTAAGCTTAACAGAAAATGCTAGCTACTATCACTAACCCCATCATTTCAGCAATGCCGCACTCTTCAGTGTTACACCAAAATCCTACGAACAAGTGCATTATTTAAGAAAACTGAATTTGAACAACGCTACATTGGATTTTTGGTTACTTACGACACTGGTCAATCGTGAAGCACACATAAAAGTTCCAGTTAATGAAGTTTCGATCTTTCAAAACGATCTGTTGCAATGGGGATTGCAGCCGAAGATAATAAATTCAAATCTTACTGCTTGCATAAACACGACGCGCTCGGAACGTTTTGCCCGGTATAATTCAATCGATTCTCTGGATATCACGAAAACATATTTAAGATACAGCACAATGAACCACTACATCGATTACTTGGGCCGGAAGTATTCTGATATTGTCTCTATCAGCACGGTAGGAAGTTCATATGATAGACGACTTCTTCGAACGGTCACCATTTCACAACAGCGGAACTCATTGAATAGTCAAGCGATTCTCATCGACGCCGGCATACACGCGAGAGAATGGCTCGCTCCCGCTACTGCGCTTTATGTAATTAATCAGCTGGTGCAGCATAGTGATGAAAACCATGATCTGTTGAACAACCTGACGTGGATCATACTTCCACTCGTCAACCCGGACGGCTATGAGCACTCACTGACGAAGGACAAATTTTGGCGCAAAAATCGACATCCATTCCGGCAGTGTGTTGGATCCGATGTTAATCGCAATTTTGACTTTCATTGGGGTGAAAAGGGAGTTTCAAGGCACGAGTGTGGTCAAACATATCCAGGGCCGAAACCATTTTCCGAACCAGAAGCAAGAGTGGTTCGCAAACTATTGTTATCAAAAAACGATTCGATCAAGTTTTATCTGACGTTACATTCGTATGGTCGATATCTTATGTACCCCTGGGGCTATCGAAAAGGGCTCCCACAGACATGGCGAACCATGGACACTGTAGCTCGTGCTGGAGCTGCAGCCATGAAACAATCACACAACGTAAATTATAAAATTGGCGGTGCCGGTAAAATTCTCTACGAAGCTTCAGGAGGCAGCGATGACTACGCATTGGCCATTGCACGAATACCGATAGCACTAATCATGGAACTTCCCGGCGATGAGAGAGGGTTTCACCCGGCTGCGAGCAAACTTAAACCCTTTCTCGAGGAGGCATTCACTGGCATACGAGCGATGGCTCTCAAGATGATGCAGCTTACGGTGTAAGTGGTTTGAGTACCGATATAAATTATTGGTAAATTGAGTGCTGTTTGAAGTAGTCCGATTAAGAAAGAAATTTGCCACAACCCTATTTTGTGATTAGTTCTGTGGTCCGAATGCCGTTACACTTGACTAGATCTTTCTTCATCTGACTGGTCTATTAGCAGTAAATCAAAGCATTGTTTTCTGGTCAATTATACACAACAACAGACTATTGCGTACTTAAATGTCGGTGTGAGGCCGTGGGTGGCTTTCAAATTAAAATTTTTGAAACACAAATAGTTCTCTTTTGAATAATGCAACAGCATGGCAGCCAATATATCTGCTAAGTTTTATTCGAGCCAGACCAACAGTTACCGTTAGTGCAGTACTTACTGTTTATAAGAGGTTGACATGTTAAGGGAGCGTAGTACTTTTTTCACGATATGTTTTGCCTTATTTCAAATATTTTTTTTTCTCGATAACGCGAAACGCGATTTTTGCATTCAAAACATTGTATTTTATACTAATAATTACAATTTTGTTTTCATATGGGAACCTCTTGTCTTTTCCCCTACAGCTCCTTGACGATAGTCATTCCAAACAACGTGTACCATGGATTGTCGCTGGAGGACTTCCCAGCTAGTACTAAATCGTACAGCAATAACCAAAAATTAACGTAAATAACACTTAACGAATTCGGAATCGTAACAAAAGAAGAATAAAGTCCGCCCAAGTTGATTTTTAGTCGTATATAATGATAACAGCTGACATTCATTCGATATTCTGCACAGAATCGTATAGCAATACGGAGCGGGTTGGGATTAATCGGATATTGTCGTATATAATTACTTATATCGATGCAATGCGTATGTTTATTCCTCATCACGTAAATCGCCTCCAAAATACCGCGGATATGCCAATTTTGCGCATCATATACGATTTATAGGCATGTAGGTATATATGTACTAAATGGTGATTTCTAACTTTTATCTATACCTATAAATATGGATTTCTGTCTGTCTGTCTGTCTGTCTGTCTGTCTGTCTGTCTGTCTGTCTGTCTGTCTGTCTGTCTGTCTGTCTGTCTGTCTGTCTGTCTGTCTGTCTGTCTGTCTGTCTGTCTGTCTGTCTGTCTGTCTGTCTGTCTGTCTGTCTGTCTGTCTGTCTGTCTGTCTGTCTGTCTGTCTGTCTGTCTGTCTGTCTGTCTGTCTGTCTGTCTGTCTGTCTGTCTGTCTGTCTGTCTGTCTGTCTGTCTGTCTGTCTGTCTGTCTGTCTGTCTGTCTGTCTGTCTGTCTGTCTGTCTGTCTGTCTGTCTGTCTGTCTGTCTGTCTGTCTGTCTGTCTGTCTGTCTGTCTGTCTGTCTGTCTGTCTGTCTGTCTGTCTGTCTGTCTGTCTGTCTGTCTGTCTGTCTGTCTGTCTGTCTGTCTGTCTGTCTGTCTGTCTGTCTGTCTGTCTGTCTGTCTGTCTGTCTGTCTGTCTGTCTGTCTGTCTGTCTGTCTGTCTGTCTGTCTGTCTGTCTGTCTGTCTGTCTGTCTGTCTGTCTGTCTGTCTGTCTGTCTGTCTGTCTGTCTGTCTGTCTGTCTGTCTGTCTGTCTGTCTGTCTGTCTGTCTGTCTGTCTGTCTGTCTGTCTGTCTGTCTGTCTGTCTGTCTGTCTGTCTGTCTGTCTGTCTGTCTGTCTGTCTGTCTGTCTGTCTGTCTGTCTGTCTGTCTGTCTGTCTGTCTGTCTGTCTGTCTGTCTGTCTGTCTGTCTGTCTGTCTGTCTGTCTGTCTGTCTGTCTGTCTGTCTGTCTGTCTGTCTGTCTGTCTGTCTGTCTGTCTGTCTGTCTGTCTGTCTGTCTGTCTGTCTGTCTGTCTGTCTGTCTGTCTGTCTGTCTGTCTGTCTGTCTGTCTGTCTGTCTGTCTGTCTGTCTGTCTGTCTGTCTGTCTGTCTGTCTGTCTGTCTGTCTGTCTGTCTGTCTGTCTGTCTGTCTGTCTGTCTGTCTGTCTGTCTGTCTGTCTGTCTGTCTGTCTGTCTGTCTGTCTGTCTGTCTGTCTGTCTGTCTGTCTGTCTGTCTGTCTGTCTGTCTGTCTGTCTGTCTGTCTGTCTGTCTGTCTGTCTGTCTGTCTGTCTGTCTGTCTGTCTGTCTGTCTGTCTGTCTGTCTGTCTGTCTGTCTGTCTGTCTGTCTGTCTGTCTGTCTGTCTGTCTGTCTGTCTGTCTGTCTGTCTGTCTGTCTGTCTGTCTGTCTGTCTGTCTGTCTGTCTGTCTGTCTGTCTGTCTGTCTGTCTGTCTGTCTGTCTGTCTGTCTGTCTGTCTGTCTGTCTGTCTGTCTGTCTGTCTGTCTGTCTGTCTGTCTGTCTGTCTGTCTGTCTGTCTGTCTGTCTGTCTGTCTGTCTGTCTGTCTGTCTGTCTGTCTGTCTGTCTGTCTGTCTGTCTGTCTGTCTGTCTGTCTGTCTGTCTGTCTGTCTGTCTGTCTGTCTGTCTGTCTGTCTGTCTGTCTGTCTGTCTGTCTGTCTGTCTGTCTGTCTGTCTGTCTGTCTGTCTGTCTGTCTGTCTGTCTGTCTGTCTGTCTGTCTGTCTGTCTGTCTGTCTGTCTGTCTGTCTGTCTGTCTGTCTGTCTGTCTGTCTGTCTGTCTGTCTGTCTGTCTGTCTGTCTGTCTGTCTGTCTGTCTGTCTGTCTGTCTGTCTGTCTGTCTGTCTGTCTGTCTGTCTGTCTGTCTGTCTGTCTGTCTGTCTGTCTGTCTGTCTGTCTGTCTGTCTGTCTGTCTGTCTGTCTGTCTGTCTGTCTGTCTGTCTGTCTGTCTGTCTGTCTGTCTGTCTGTCTGTCTGTCTGTCTGTCTGTCTGTCTGTCTGTCTGTCTGTCTGTCTGTCTGTCTGTCTGTCTGTCTGTCTGTCTGTCTGTCTGTCTGTCTGTCTGTCTGTCTGTCTGTCTGTCTGTCTGTCTGTCTGTCTGTCTGTCTGTCTGTCTGTCTGTCTGTCTGTCTGTCTGTCTGTCTGTCTGTCTGTCTGTCTGTCTGTCTGTCTGTCTGTCTGTCTGTCTGTCTGTCTGTCTGTCTGTCTGTCTGTCTGTCTGTCTGTCTGTCTGTCTGTCTGTCTGTCTGTCTGTCTGTCTGTCTGTCTGTCTGTCTGTCTGTCTGTCTGTCTGTCTGTCTGTCTGTCTGTCTGTCTGTCTGTCTGTCTGTCTGTCTGTCTGTCTGTCTGTCTGTCTGTCTGTCTGTCTGTCTGTCTGTCTGTCTGTCTGTCTGTCTGTCTGTCTGTCTGTCTGTCTGTCTGTCTGTCTGTCTGTCTGTCTGTCTGTCTGTCTGTCTGTCTGTCTGTCTGTCTGTCTGTCTGTCTGTCTGTCTGTCTGTCTGTCTGTCTGTCTGTCTGTCTGTCTGTCTGTCTGTCTGTCTGTCTGTCTGTCTGTCTGTCTGTCTGTCTGTCTGTCTGTCTGTCTGTCTGTCTGTCTGTCTGTCTGTCTGTCTGTCTGTCTGTCTGTCTGTCTGTCTGTCTGTCTGTCTGTCTGTCTGTCTGTCTGTCTGTCTGTCTGTCTGTCTGTCTGTCTGTCTGTCTGTCTGTCTGTCTGTCTGTCTGTCTGTCTGTCTGTCTGTCTGTCTGTCTGTCTGTCTGTCTGTCTGTCTGTCTGTCTGTCTGTCTGTCTGTCTGTCTGTCTGTCTGTCTGTCTGTCTGTCTGTCTGTCTGTCTGTCTGTCTGTCTGTCTGTCTGTCTGTCTGTCTGTCTGTCTGTCTGTCTGTCTGTCTGTCTGTCTGTCTGTCTGTCTGTCTGTCTGTCTGTCTGTCTGTCTGTCTGTCTGTCTGTCTGTCTGTCTGTCTGTCTGTCTGTCTGTCTGTCTGTCTGTCTGTCTGTCTGTCTGTCTGTCTGTCTGTCTGTCTGTCTGTCTGTCTGTCTGTCTGTCTGTCTGTCTGTCTGTCTGTCTGTCTGTCTGTCTGTCTGTCTGTCTGTCTGTCTGTCTGTCTGTCTGTCTGTCTGTCTGTCTGTCTGTCTGTCTGTCTGTCTGTCTGTCTGTCTGTCTGTCTGTCTGTCTGTCTGTCTGTCTGTCTGTCTGTCTGTCTGTCTGTCTGTCTGTCTGTCTGTCTGTCTGTCTGTCTGTCTGTCTGTCTGTCTGTCTGTCTGTCTGTCTGTCTGTCTGTCTGTCTGTCTGTCTGTCTGTCTGCGGGTATGTTCCTTATAGAATCAAAAACTACCAGGACCAGGGAAGGTTCTTATGATGGTTAGAGACCCCTCCCATCACTAAGAGAGTAGGCCCCCATACAAATAAAATACAAATTTCTGCATAACTCGGGAACTAATCGAGCAAGTGGAACAAAATTTGGCATGTGGGTGTTTTTGGAGACAAGAATTTTTTCTATGATGAATTAGGACCCCTTAACTTTTAGGAGGGGCGGCTCCCATACAAATGAAATACAAATTTCCTCATAACTCCAGAACTAATCAAGCAAATGGAACCAAATTTGGCATGTGGGGAGTTTTGGAGGCAGGATTTTTTTTTATGATGGTTTGAGACCCCTCACCCCTAAGGTATGGGGATAAGGACTCTCATACAAATAAAGCAGACATTTTTACATAGCTCAAAAACTAATCGAACTCGAGAAATTTTAGACTCTCTCATAAAACATTAGTCAATCACAAGACCACCAAAAACTATCAATAGTAACATTAGATGATTCAGCGCGAGACAGCCACAGGCCGCGAGTGTTGCCGGCAACTTGCCGTCGGAAGCGCCGGCCACTGCGGGGGGCAGCCCCCCATAGAGATCACCTCTATCTAGGTTTATTTTTTTTCCTAGATCTACTGACCTCTATTACTTTCAGGTGGGTCACCCCTGCAAAAAGGTACTTTCTACGAAAAGATTGTCCGAGAAATGGTACATCCCGCGTAAGGTTTTTCGTGAAATGGTATTCTGCGAAACTCTATATTCTGCGTTATGGTCAACCGAGAATGGGTGTTTCGCAAAATGTTATTCGGCGAAATGGTTCGTAATGATGGCGAATATTTAAATGCTATCCGCTTTATGTTATCAGACTAAGCAATGGGGGGAGTTGTTTTCTATTTTACTGTGAGGAAAAGTTGTATATTAAAACACCCATGAACTCCCCAGAAACTTGCAAAACTCGAGATTGTGACAAAGGTCATCCGAGATTCACGATTTATGTACAACACCGTTTAATTTGTGGCAATACGAAGTTTGTCGGGTCAGATACCCAAGCAGCACCATTTGTTGTAAGAAGGATTACGCAACTATTATTTAAACATTCAAGTATGGTAAAAGTTCGCATCAGTTACCTTTATCGAACTGTTATGTGATTGAAAAAGCGCAAGAGATGGAGCCTATATGCAACCAATTGTTACACATATGTTTTATGAAACATCAATGCGCATTATCTATCCATTCGCGAATACGATACTAAAAGAGATTTTAAGCCTGTTCGCACTCACATGAAATCCTATGTCGCGTTATCAAAGCTTGCGACTACGATACCCAGCTAGCATTTTCATATGTATAAAAAAGGTAAAAATCAGCATTACGTACAGATATACATGCTAAATAAATCGTATTTCATGCGCAAAATTGGCATATCCGTACTATTTTGGAGGCGATATACGTGATTACGAATAATTTTGAGCGTTACGACTATATAAGTATTTATATACGATAATATCCGATTAAGCGCGAGTCGCTCCGGATTACTCTACGATTTTGTGTTGAAAATCGTATGTATGTCAATCATTATCATTAAATACGACAAAAAATCCCACTTGATCCCACTTTATCCAGCTTTAGTTACGATTTCGAGTTTTTTAGGAGATATTTACGATAGTTTTCGTACATTGATATACGAGTTGGTGCTAGCTGGGTACTAAAAGAGATTTTAAGTCTGTTCACACTCACACGAAATCCTATATGTCGCGTTGTCAAAACTTGCGTGAAAACAAAAACAAAAATACTTTCTTCTCTTTTTTCCTCGGACACAAACCAAACAATTATGAGCAACTTTGTAATCGCGAATTATGTTTAGCAGGAAGCAAATTTCCTCTCTGGTCTCCAAGACGAAAATTATTTACATTAAGGCTTATACAAATTTGAAAAAAAGTTTATGTCACCCCCCCCTTTGAAAATTTTCGAAACGTGAAGGGTCATATTAGTCTGTTGCATTTTTTTAGTGACAAGCAGATTTTTTCACAGTTCAATGAGTTTACATCTCTAAATTATCCAATATATAGAAAGTTATAGTTATCTCGTTAGTCTCGATCAACTTTTTTCGCCAACTAAGCTTTCTGATTCTGCTGCAAGTCACAGGCAACTATTGTGCTAAATCTTTAAGTTCCCGATGTCGAAAATTGGGGTGCTTGCAATCAGACTTTCGGCTTGATTCCATTTTAATTTACCTTGTTTTAAGAGAACCGAATTAGATGGAGGCAACAATCAATTAAACAATATATTAGTGAAATTTGGTACCGCTGTTGACGGAGATATTCCGATTTTTGAATTGCAGTGGGATTATTTTTTTCCGTCAGAGGTACTAGATAAGATGAAAATAGAATTTTTCGGGTTTTCGGGGCTCAAAATGAGTCGTGTTACTCCGTAATGTCCAAGTAACTACCCTAATTTTGGAGGCAGGGGACGTAAAACACAACGATACAGTTTTTACCATTCATTGGATGCATGCAGCATGCAGGATGTCACTGAACTGTTCGAAACTTGAAATTTTCGTAACGGTGTGCATCCTTAATATACAAAGGTAAACATGTTATTGTTAAAGAAGAAGCATCAGCTGAGGAGAGGCCTGATATTCATGACTAAAAGGTTGACCAAGAAACGTGAAGAGCTTCAGAGATTTGTTTTCTTAAAACATGTCGATAGCACAGCATAAGCGTTCCAAGTAATAAAGTGGCAGGGACTTAAACTGCCATTTTCACAATATGGTTAGATTACGATACTATGTCGGGGTTTCCGAGTTCTGAACTAGTAAGTGACACGGATTTCGATTCTTAAAAAAAGCAAGGTGGTT
Source organism: Sabethes cyaneus (assembly GCF_943734655.1). Classification (NCBI taxonomy): domain Eukaryota; kingdom Metazoa; phylum Arthropoda; class Insecta; order Diptera; family Culicidae; genus Sabethes; species Sabethes cyaneus. Next base: position 147,936,894 of record NC_071354.1, read on the forward strand.
CAAAACAAAATTCAAATGAAGGTCAAGTTATACGTTTGTGGCTCTCTAAGGTGATCCTGTGGCACTCCACTATTATTAAACTGGTTCATCTCTACCAGGATGCTTACTTTATGTGCTTGGGTTGAAAAATTTGGAAATTTGAAAGTCTTGAACTAAAATTTAAGTACTGTACAAAATATCTGTATTAAAATTTTAATAATATGGAAAAATAAACGCTGGTTTCTTCTCTTTTGTTTGGTTATTGAAGGTTTAATGTTATTATTTTTTTCTTGCCCCCCCCCTTCAACAATATTTTGAGACCAGGACATAAACTTTTTTTCAAATTTGTATAAGCCTAATATCCTAAATGCGAAACAAAACTTTAGTTTTTTGGGCATATTATGAGCTAATCTTCATGCCATTCAAAATTTATCATGCAAAATATAATTTTGCTTTGTATTATTTGATGCGCCTCGTGAAAGTTAGTAATTTGTTAATTTTCAAGTTTAAAGATTTAAACCAGCCAGATTTTGAATCCGTTTACGATGGAAAAAAGCGGTGTAAAATCGAACTAGATACTGAAATCAAATAATATTTTAGTAAATGCCATGGATTCCTGATGAATGTTCGTGTAATTATTGTTAAAATAAAAACATTTCTTCGCTGAAAAATATTTTTTCATAAAAATATGGCGGAATATGATGTTACATTGATTGTATTTGTTTGGTTACATTTTATTTAAAAATATGCCGTAATCAACATGATGCAACATCATGTGACATTATTGTTATGTTGCGATGAAGTGTCATGTTACTAGATATAGACTAATATATTTGTGACAGCCAGTATAAGTATTGGATAACCTGAATCTAACGTATTAATAACATGAAGTTGCTTATTTGTTGCGTGTTTCAATACTGTAACCGGTGAAGTTTTTTGCAATTTAAACAAGACTTAATAGCAACATGGAAGATGTTGCAAGTGCTGCTTGGGTAGTATACGAATAAAAGATACTTTTGGCAGAGTGCAAACGGAAAGCGGAGACTGGCGTCGGCGCATGGACCACGAGCTGTGAATACTCTCTTAAGAGATATCCATCGTATACCTGGTGAAAGTCTTGAGAATATAGGAAGCCGTCCACGTCGAAAGGATGCCTAGCGGGAGTGCAGCTAAATCTGTTTCCTTCTAAGACTTCGCCAACACTACGCATAGAAACGTGCTAGATTGCTCGAACTGATTGAAGCCGGTTTGCGTGTGTCAGAACGCTCAAGGAATTGGCGACGAATAGCCCAGAACCAAAGGGGAGTGCGAGTTCTCGACACGCAAGAGCCTCGAAGCCTAGCTCGAAGCTGTTGCCGAAGAAGAAAAATATTCCGACAATCATTGTCTGAATATGAGAAAAATTCATCATTCTTTTATTACTTAGCACAGAAATAAATAATCTAGCAGACAGTTAAATATTTATGTAGTGCTCTGCTGATTTAAAAGATTGTTCTGAGAACTCATTCACATTTTTTGGAAAATTTCACATGTTAATCTTTAAAAAAAGCTGTAATTTCAGCTACGCTTTATCAAGATATGCGTTCATCACATTGGTGCTAGGTGCTACATTCCGTTATCGAAACTTGACCTTCCGTTTTTATACGACAGACTTCGCAGCCAGCTGTTAGAGTGCAGGACAATTGCAGGGCCAGTTGCTACGATCCTATTGACTCTAACAGCCTCTCCCAGTCGAGATTCGAACATACGACGACTGGCTTATTAGACCAGCGTCATACCTCGAAGCCAATTGGGAGGGATTTTTTATACAAACAAGATAATAAATAAGTGGGTTTTAGTCGTATTCAGCAATAGTTCAATTGTAGTTTTGCTTTTACATAAAAAGAACATTGTAAAACTCTAAATTAATAAAAATCTTTATAAGCCATCTGACAGGCGAATTATGCAAATGCTAGTGTAAAATAATATATAAATTACTGACTTTATAACTCTGTTGTAATAAACGGGTAACCAAAGAAAGTGGTTGAACTATCAGCTATTATATTCCTCCATCTCTCAATGATTTACTATGATGATAATAATTAATTGTTAATGGGTCATTATGGCTGCATGCAAGCTAAACCTGTTCCAATGCAATGGACACAATCTGTCGGCTTTCAAATCTGTCGATCTGCTACTAGAGCTACCGTCTCATTAGGTTGATAGTTAATTTATTCGGTTAAAATAATTTCGATATAATCGCACACAAAGCTTTTACTTGCCAGATAAGTATACCTGTAAAAGTGATTGAAAATGCGTAATATTGCAGTGCATAAAACTACATAAAAATCAATTAGCGCTCTATCTCACCACTTTGCACATCAATCCAGTATGGAAATTTGTGTTGCAATTATATGAATAAACCTTACGTTATCTAAGAAAGAAAGGTTGATAAACGATTCAGTAACCTTTTGAAAAAAAAGGCAACATGGATTTTACTTTGATAGATCTACCATAACCGAACTCGTCCAGTTCTCATCGCTGTACCTCATCTATATGGATCAAACGCTTCAAGTTGACGCGATTTATACCATCCCAATCGCAGCCTTCGATAAAGTCAATCATTACGTTCTGCTAGCCACAGTGTTATCAAATTTTGTCCACTGGGTAAAATCATATCTGTCTGATGGTCGACGATGCGTCAAATTGGATGCAATAAAATCAGAAGAATTTCTCAAGCGATCAGAAGTCCCACAAGGCAGTAATTTGGGGCTATTACTGTTTAACATGACCGAAAGCTTTTGTATGCCGATAACCTCCGAATGTTTAGGGTTTTCAAAACTCCTACTGGCTGTCAGTTGTTACAAAGAGTTATCGACAAGTTTCACGACTAGTGTTGGCAGCGAAATGCTCTATAATCATGTTTAGAAGAAAAAAGTACCCACTTTAGAGAAGGTATCGCATACGAAATGAATCCGTAGAAAGGGTTGTGCTAGACTCTGAATTGAATTTTCGAGAGCGTTACAGTCACATTATTGCGTAATCTTAAAGCAATATTGGATCCATTCACCGGGTCTCTGCTGAGTTCCATGATGACTGGCGCGCCCAGACTAGGGCATACTTGGGTACGTGCCCCAGCATCTCTAGAAATTTAAATGTGAAAATTCGGAATTGTCAATTCAATAACGGGATATTTTTGGTATAAGTAAATTTTTATTTTTGGCTGGTAAACGACTGGGTAATGCGTACTGGGCTTAAAATGGACCATACAGTGGTCCATAGCCTCTTACTTAGCAACTTCTATCCCTACCTTCTCGTGTTACCAGCCGAGATACAAGCAACCTCGGTGGAGATTGGGTAACCAACCCCGGTGGAAACCAAGGTTGTATGCTGACAGGGAAGAAGGGCTCCTTCGAGTTACGTTGGCCCTCCGGTGATACTGTGGAGTTGGTTGCGGGGCTTACAAGCCTGAACCACTAAAAACCATAAATGAACTCCGTAAGTAATAATAACTCTAATCGGAACAATCGGTAAAGACCAAGGCGATAATAATGGACTAACGATTGCAAATTAAGAACGTGAATCTGTCGGTCTCTAAATTTCCTCGAAAGTACCCACGTGCTATCTAAAGAAGTGAAGAGCTGCAAGTTCGACATCGCAGCGTTGCACGAGGTATGCTGGAAAGGAACGATGGTACGTACGTATAAGGATGGTCATACCATCTACCAGAGCTGCTGCTTTTACACGCAGTTGAAGCGCGAATACGACCGCTGCCCAAGACATGATCATCATCGGGGACTGTAATGCTCAGGTTAGTCAGGAGGAGGAATTCAAACCGGTGATTGGACGGTTCAGCGCTCATCCGCAAACGAACGAAAACCTGTCGACTTCGCCGCCTCCAAGAGCATGGTCATACGTAGTACCTTCTTCCAGCATAACCTCTACCATCGATACGCCTGAAGATCACCCAACCAGACAGAATCACAAATCGACCACGTCCTGATAGATGGTCGGCACTTTTCAGACATTGTCGACGTCAGAACCTATCCGGGTACTAACATTGATTCGGATCACTACCAAGTGATGGTAAGGATACGTCAAACTGTTTTGAACAACATACGATACCGGCGCCCGCCGCGGTATAATCCAGCGCGACTAAAGCAACCGGAGGTCGCCGAAAACTACGCGTTATCTCTCGAAACCGCGCTGCCGGAAGAGGGTAAGCTGGATGAAGCCCGTCTTGAGGACTGTTGGAATGCCGGGAAAACAGCCATTAACAGCGTAGCGGAGAACGTCCTAGGCCGTGTGGCACCGAATCGACGTAACGAATGGTTTGACGAGAAATGCCCGCAGATATTGGATGAGAAGAACGCAGCGCGGGTACAAATGCTGCGTAGAGCTGTGGAGCGATGCAAACAGAAGCGGAGGCAGCAAACCCGACTCTTCAAGGTGAAGAAGCGCCACCAAGAGGAGAAGGAGTGCGAAGAACACGAACAGCTGTATCGCTTTTACGACGACCGTGCGGTGATCGAAAGGTGGAAGCAGCACTACGATGAACACCTGAATGGCGTGCAGGTGGAAGACCATGATAGTGGAGGAAGTGACCACATTGGTGTAGCAAGCAACGAGGATGTGCCACCCCCATCGATAATGGAAATGAAAGAAACCATCCAGCGGCTGAAGAACAACAAAGCAGCGGGAAAGGATGGCATTGGAGCGGAACTTATCAAAATGGTCCTGGACAAGTTGACCGGCTGTCTGCATCAACTGATTGTCAAGATTTGGGATACGGTACGACTACCGGAGGAGTGGAAAGGTGTTATCTGGTGGAAAGGGGTTATCTGTCCTATCTACAAGAAAGGCAATAAGCTGGATTGTGAGAACTATCGAACAATCACTATCCTGAATGCCGCCTACAAAGTGCTACCCAAGTCATCTTTCATCGACTATCGCCAATAGCCAATAGATTTGTGAGAAGTTACCAGGCCGGCTTCATGGAGGGTCGGTCTACAACGGACCAAATCTTCACCCTGCGGCAGATCCTCCAGAAGTGCCGCGAATTCCCAGTCCCCACGCACCACCTGTTCATCGATTTCAAAGCAGCATATGATAGCATAAACCGACAGGAGCTATGGAAAATTTTGGACAAAAACGGCTTTGCGGCTAAACTTACTGGACTTATCATGGCTACGATGGATGGGATCCAGTGCTGTGTGAGAATCGCGGGTGGATTGTCGGGCCCATTCGAATCTCGCAGGGGACTTCGACAAGGAGATGGTCTTTCCAGCCTGCTAATCAACATTGCGCTTGAAGGTGTTATAAGACGAGCGGCGATCGAAATGTGGGGCACGATTTTCAATAAATCCAGTCAATTTATCTGCTTTGCTGGCGACGTGGATGCAGTCGACCGAACATTTGAGGCGGTGGAAGATCAGTACACCAGACTAAAACGCGAAACAGGAAAGATTGGGTTGAAGATAAATACGGCTAAAACAAAGTACGTATACGCTGTCGGGCGGAACAGATGCAGCGTCAGTGCCCAGAAGCGTGGCCGTACGGGTAACATTGACACGTTGACGGTTAACATTGACCGAAGCATCCGCGACATCGAAAGTTTTACCTTTCGGTGCAGTTTTTGTAAAGTTTATTTCTCTGGCCGTTTCAGGGGCAAGCGCAAACGTTTGCACATGGAACATAACAAACATTGCACGTCGAACGTGCGATGTGAGTTAGCTTAGTATATGGGTGAGAGGTTTCGACGCGCCACCTGAAACTCTCATAAAACTAAAGTAAAGTTCCGATCTACTCTCTTTTTCTTTTTTTCAATTTTAAGTTCATTTTCAATTTCCGTTGAGACCCAAATTCAATACCAATTTAATGTCCAATTTTCATTTTCATGTCAAGTCCAATTTCAAGTCAAATTTCATAGCCATTTTTTGTTTTACTTTCCACTCCCTTGAAGTCCAATTTTATGTCCGGTATCAAGACTGATTTTAAGTGCAATTCAAGTTCGATTATATATCTCCAATTTCTAGTTTAATTAAATTTGAATTTATGTTCAATTTAAAGTTCTATGTCAAGTCTATTTCAATTCTAATTCAGAAGTAGAGTTTTAAGTCTCATTTAAAAATCCACCATTCACGCAAAAAAAAATTAAAGCAAATAGTTTAATAATTAACTAACAATGCGTTGCCACTTCACGGAACTGTTATTCTAATAACGATTCTAATCCTTCATTCTTGTTAGAATAAAATCCCTTTTTCTTAATCGAAGTAACATGCAACAATGGACTCTACTCATCACTGTGCATTAATTTCAATTTTTCTTTTCGCTGTTCTTCGATTTAGTACGCACCGATAAGGGGGCATTCATAAAGTACGTCACGCTTATAGGGGGGAGGGGGGTTAACTTAATCGTGACGATTTGTGACGTAGGGGGGAGGGGGGTATGAAGTTATGTGACGTCACATGGAAAAAATCAAATGGAAAATTTATTCGGGGAATTATAATTTAGCCTTCATTTTAAAATACAACTATTGAAGGCTTCTATAAAATTAACGTACTGATGGATTTTAAAACCAATAGTTAAATTCTTTGAATGAAAACTTTTTTTTAACATATATGTGTGAACAAAACTCATTTATTCTATGAGTATGAACTCTCCATTAAGGCTTTACAGAATATGCTGTATACCACTGAAGAGCTCCTTGAACACTGTCCTGCCTAAAAGATTTTTGCAACCGCAAATAGCAGTCATATAAACTCCTGAGGGGCTATGAGGTGCTACCAGAGATCAATGGCAATGTTTTCCCTTAATATTCGTCCTGAACTCAATCGATGAACATAAGCTCATACCGAAGTTCCACGGCTGCTTTTAAGGGTTTTCGGTATAATTTATACTGCCCTTCACTCAAAAGCTCCCTGAAGGATAGAGTTTATGCCACTTGCGGATTAAATTTCGCATCTAAGGTAGTGTTGAATGATTGCACGATTGAATGAGTATACAAAATGACGAAATCCGTTAGAAGTTCTTTCAAGGCGTGTTGTTGCAAGACGTCAGCAGAAAGTCCTGATGCTTTCAACTAGATTAGACGAATTGGAGTGGATGTATGTAAAGGCCGTGGATATGCGCGAAACATTAATCGATTTCACATCAGTGACTTCTGTGGCGTATCCGATCGCAGCAATTGGAGATCATCTTCAAAATCCGTGAATCGTTGACTCATAAGCTCAAAAATTTTCCTTTTTTTATTTTTTTTTGTCGTGAAGGGGGGGAGGGGGTTGCCGTGAAGTGACGTACTTTTTCAGGGGGGTCACGAATGTATGACCAAATGTGACAAGGGGGGAAGGGGGGTTTGAATTTGGTTAAAATTTGCGTGACGTACTAAATGGATGTCGCCTAACCTTTATCCAAGGCAACCTCAGCAGCTTCCTTCCCCATAAACTTATTTACGAAATCTCGATCTTGCAACCCGAATACAATTTGATCTCTTATGTCTTCACTAACGTTGTAATTTCCCTCAGAAAATCATAGAATTTTTTTCCTTCACATTGTTGTCGGTGTGTAAAGACGAACTGCTTCAAAGACGGTGTGTTAAATACAAAAAAAGCTTCAATCACCTCGTCGAATTCTTCCTTTTCTTCTTCCTTCAGTGGTAGAACGTTAAAGATTTCCAAACCCTCTGGACCGATAGCCGAAAACAAAGCGACATGATTGCGGCCGCTGGAGGTTGCAGTGCCGGAATGACAACCGGAGATCCGGAAGCACCTTTCACCTGTGGTGTCACCATGTTATAGCCTCACTAGCACAATATCCGTTAATCGATGATCTGCTATTTTTCCAGGCTTTCTTGTCGGTCACACCATATGTACTCCAGGAGAACACGTGCATTGCTGCAGCGGCATGTGATATCTCTTGAAAATGAAGTTTACTACTGTGCGGTCCAAGTCCAAAGAGACCGTCGTCAAGTCTGATTTTAAGTGCCATTTAAAGCATCATTTAGGTTCAATTTTATGTCTCCTATTTCTAGTTTATTTTAATTCCAATTTGATTTAACCGTTATGTGTGCGACAAAAATAACACCTTTAGCAGGGCGACAAGGGTACCCGGGTACCCAAAATTGATATTGTTATAACATCAACAATTTTAAACCGATTTTGATGAAATAGGTGTCATTTGATTCGTTAATTTATCTAGTTTTGAATTCTTTGGCTATTTGGCCATTAAAAGACATACGGGGCCCGAAAATCTGGAATTCCGACAGAGTGTCCGCTGTGAGGTAGAGAACTGGTTGTATTGCAGGAAAATCAGTCATGCGGATATAAAAACTCTAAAAATTCATACAATGAACTATTTCATATAATGAGATGAATCAGGTTGGTCATTCCGGAGTAGGTTCCTGTGGGGTCATGGGTGGCCAGTCTAGGATTGGAGGTAAAACTTAGCAATATGGGTATCAAAGTTCTTGGAATTAGTTCGGTAGGTGATATTTTTTACATTTCGTTGTATTTTGATTGGTTATTTCGAAAATGGTTTCTACAGGGTCACAGATGATACCGCAGGATTCAAGATAATGCTTAGCATTATCAGAACAGTTTAAAACGTAGAACCATCCGTTATACATTTGGAACCAGTTCCGAAATTATTAATCAGTACTAAACTGGCCATATCCGTTCAAAACATCTAAAAGATCCGCTAAACCAATTCTAATATTGGATTAGGCACCCAACTGGCCATCTGTAACCCTACAGGGACCCAATTCTGGAATGGCCAATGCGATCTAAAGTCACCAATTTATATAATAAGATGAAAAAAGGGTCCACAATGTCAAGTTCAAAACTAATAGCTTTACAGAAGGCTGATATTCTTTCAAAACAAGCGGCTTCCCACGTTTTACCGGACGTTGCTCCGGAACTACCGATTCCCGGGAACTACATGTCATTTGATGGCCAAATGTTTTATCTGATCAAAACTAAATAAATGTACGAATCAAATGCCACTGGTTTCATCCAAATCGGTTCAAGATAGCCAAAGTTATGAACATAGCAAATCATGGGTACCCGGGTACCCTTGTCGCCCTCCTACGTAATAAAAAAATTCAAGGGCCTCTCATCGCTAATCCTCTTTATGGATATGCACCAAAAAATCTCAATTACTTAAGATCAACGAGTTTTACGATGTCGCAAAATTTCAAAAACGTATGTTTTAAATTGAATGAGTTATAACTATTTAAAAACTGAAAAGGTACCCGGGTACCCTGTTGCACACATAACGGTTAAATTTAAATAATGATTTAAAGTCTTATTTCTATTTTAATTCCAATTCAAAAGTAGAAGTCTCATTTTAAATCCCCTATATGCGCAAAAAAAATTAAAGCAAATAGTTTAATGATAGACAACTTATGCGTTGCCACTTATCTCGGACGTTATGTTACATAAATAACTATTTGTTAAAAGGATTTTAGAGACAACTGAAAGGTATTCGAACCTGTTAGGAATTTGTTATAAGTAGGAATACTTCAAAAGTAAACATGTATCGTTTTGATGTTTGATTGTCTCGTTCGAACTAGTTTTCGCTTCCTAATCAAACTAATTCACAATAATAAACGTCTCATTTTAACGCTTATCGCAGCTGATAGCGTTAATGTTTAACCTGGAATTCCATATTGGTTCGGCTATTCTTCTATTGTTCGCATGCAATGCATACAAATTTTGCTGATTCAATACAGAAATTACCGCAGTTATTTGTTTAAACTTTCAATCACAATACATTAGTAGATCTTGAGAATAACTAACGCGGAATAACTAACGACTTTGCGCACGTGGTTATTCTTTTCATCATTATTACCTTATGTTTATCATTATCGGTTCAAAAAATCTATTTTTACACTTGACCCGAAAAACCTAAGTGCACTATAATTCCAAAATATCAATTGCGCTTAATCAGAATTCAAAATCTTTCGAAAACTTCAACAACATCGATGCACTTAAACTCATCATGCCTGTGCATTCCTACCGCACACGCGATATGCCCCAGTGGTGTAGGCAAGGAAAAGTTTTACAGGGGCCGTATTACTTTTGTGCTGCACTTTTACTATCACTTGTTAGTAATTACCTTATTTGAACGCGTTATTTTATTTCCCCTCATGACGAAAAAATATCTACGCCACTTACACCTAAATCAGCCGTACTTGACAGTGTAATCCCATAGCAAATACTGATCCACTAGTTTTGTTATCAACTAATCACTCAATGACTGTAAAACTAGTACAGATATAAATAGCGATTCACTTTCATACGGTATCGACAGTCTAGCTGAACCCATTGATAATATCGCTGCGCAGTGCAATTGTGACGACTGTAACAGTAATTTGCAGTAATTTAATGATGATTCCAAAAATTATCATTCTGTTTGCCGCGTTGGCGTTGACGATTGTTGCCGCTAGACGTTCATACCAAGGGTTAGTCGAATGTGCCATCAAACCCGGTAGTCAACAGTTTTCATTCATAAGTCCATTATTTTTTCGATAGATACAAAGTGTATGAAGTTCTGCAGAAAACAGCGCAACAAACCAAATTTCTTCGTCAGCTGGAACAGTCGAATTCGAGCTTAGATTTCTGGCACCTGAGCAAGCAGCGCAATGACAAAGCCCGGGTAATGGTTCCACCTGAAGGACAACGCTCGTTTATTGCCGAATTGAAACGAAATGGTTTTCTATTTGATGTGCTGATTGACAATGTTGGAAGGTTTGTTTTACGACCCAATTTTTAAACTTTCTGCTATTTATTACTTACTAATTGTTACCAATTGCAGTACTGTTAGCAACCATACGACAATAGCTTCCAGAAAACCTGGCACCATCAAAAATAGCATTTTAAAAACCTATCTTCGCCACGCTGATATTAATAAGTACTTGGATGAGCTCGCCAGCAAGTACGCCTCGCGTGTCAGTGTAAGCTCAATCGGAAAATCATACGAAGGTCGATCGTTGAAAGCTATTACCATCAACGGGAAAGCAAACAATTCAGTAATCTTCCTGGATGCTGGAATCCATGCTCGCGAATGGATAGCTCCCGCTACCGCTCTGTATGCAATCAATCAACTTGTCGAACATGCCACGAATAACAGAAACGTTCTGTCGAATCTAACCTGGGTGATTCTGCCAGTTGTAAATCCCGACGGATACGAGTACAGTCACGAACAGGAACGCTTCTGGCGCAAAACTCGAAAGCCAGCCGGAAAGTGTAAAGGAACCGACGGTAACCGAAATTTCGGCTTTCATTGGGGCGAAGTAGGTGCTTCGTCTTCGGCCTGCTCGGAAACCTACCGAGGCGACGCTCCATTCTCCGAACCAGAAACGCAAGCAGTTCGAGATGCCCTTACCAAACTGAAGGGACGTTGTAAATTCTATCTGACGTTACATTCGTACGGAAATTACTTGCTGTATCCTTGGGGATGGACCAGTGATCTACCCGATTCATGGGAGGAAATAGATGAAGTTGCTCAAGCAGGTGCTGCAGCAATCAAACAAGCAACCGGAAGCCATTACACAGTGGGCAGTTCAACTAATGTCCTGTACGCTGCCGCGGGAGGCAGCGACGATTGGGCCTTTGCTGAGGCGCAGGTCCCCATCTCGATCACAATGGAACTACCCGGAGGTGGTAACGGAGGTTTCAATCCACCAGCATCAGCTATCGAGAAAAGTGTAAAAGAAAGTTGGATCGGAATCAAAGCCATGGCCCTGAAAGTCGCTCAGAGATATTAAATGACACTTGTTCAAGAAAAAGCTTATCTGTGTTTTGATTGATTTCTGATTAAGATTTTCATTCTAGGGACTTTTTCGCTTGTTTTGATATCAATTTCATAACGATTCGACTAGGAGAAGTTCGGTTTTCCGACGATTTTTGTCTCAACAATTTCAACCATTCAGCGATCCCACAAACGCAAATTTACGTTCGTTTCTTCTGCTTTTCTTGTAATTGCTCTTCGACACATTCGTTTTTATCCCAATCCTATTATCCCCCGCCTTTAATCTAGCGCAGATTGCTTCCGCCGTTCCAAATCTACTGGCAGTAATGCTAGCTACAAATTATTCCTCATGTGTCTATGCCCGCTCGTCAAGAGAACCCCTCAAGGCCGATCTTGAATAGCATCCAGGATTCCTGAAACTTCGTCGCGTTTCGAAGGATATCTAGAGTCTCTGCGAGACCCTCACGAAACCCATCACTCGATCCTATATTAGGGGAAAGAACTAGTTTTAAGCAGTCTAAGCGGGTCACTGATTGTTTTACCTTATTACAAGCGATGGGTTGACTAAGTGGGGGATATCAGCATACCAATCTTCTTGCTATCTTTAGTTCTTCAAGCTGTTACCATTGGAAGACACTATTGTTGAGCTAAACTTTTGATTTTTCGCTTTAAAAGTTGGAGCGGCGGAACTAATTTTGAACACACCGAACCCATTTTCACCCGCAAGGTGCTATTTTAAGCAATCCTGAAATCTGAATCTTTTTACGTCCCGTTAAAAAATCCCTCGAACTTTTCCCCCTATTCAGTAAGTTCGCGTTCCTATCCGCGACCTACTAATCACCATCTGATGCGTAATCGATACGCTATGCCATCGGCATAGATGCGTAAAATGCCATCTGTCTAAATTGTTTATCGGGGCATACACTCACCGCACCGTTCAGCAAACGGTATTCGTCGTCTCTTTTATTCTCTGGTGTTCTTATGGGAAACTGCGAGTTTGACGTCTCACTCGTGCATTATGTACCATAGCTAGTCTTTTTTTATATTTTTAAATGTTCTAAAGACAACACCTCCACAGAGTTGTGTAGGATTCGCAAGGTGCCAACTTAAGCCTAACTACTAAAAACTCTCCTGCTCCCCTTTTCCTGAACCCCTCCCGGAACTACCATTAGGTTTTACTTCAGGAAGGAGGACGAGTCCAAGCAATCCATCATTGTCGTATTTTGGTGTAGGTTCAAACAACACCCTTTACCATGCCACTACCGCACCCGTCACCTAAGGGCCTGGGCTGCCCACTCAGCCCTTTATATGACCCTAACTAAGCTATGTCAGACCCTGTCGTTGCACCTGATCTAGCCATTACAACGCCGTCATCACGTCCGTCACCGCCTTATCGATGATGCCCCACGCGTTCTGCTGCACGATGTTGTCGGCGTTGGTGTCTGATGCTTGCATTTCCACCTCTTCGAGAAACTCGCCTATTCCTATTAAGACGATATCGTCGGCGAAACCTGTGAGCTCGATCTCAGTGAGCAGCCCATCGTACATGTCATTCCAGAGCGTATGACCGAGAATCGAGCACTGTGGAACAGCCGCTGTATCTTTATACTTCTTCGCCCCATCTGCCGTGTCATTTCACTGGCATCCGATTCTCGAGGTAGCTTTTGAGCAACCGGCATAGATGGTCCGGTACCCTCATCCTATGCATCGCTAGCGCGATCGCACCCCAACTAGCACTGTTAGAGGCGTTTTTGACATCGATCGTGACTATGGCACAATACCTGTCGCTCCGCCTTTTCTGTCTCATAGGCTTCTCGTCTCTCCCAATAACGGACTCGATGGCATCGACAGTGGACTTCCCCTTGCGGAATCCAAACTGTGTCCTTGCTAACCTAGTATCTTTGACAGCGAGCGGTCGTGGGAATCTTAGTAGAATCAAGCCATCCGATGTCAAGTGACTTTAGCATGGGTTTATTCTCAGGCCCCTCCATTTACCCTTTCTTCATGCTGAATTCTATATTTACCCTCTGAAGCCTCTTGACAGTGCAAATGTCCCTCCTATAGTTTAAGTGTACTGGTCAGAGGTACGAATGAGTCCTCGCCAGGGACGGCTATAATATGTGATAGTACTGGCAGCGAGGAATAAGTGGATAAAGTAGATCAAGTTTCGAAGGAAGGGTACACTACACACAAACACGCATACAATTTAGTAAGCATATCGCTCATTCAATAATGGTTATAGCAAAAACAAAAGGCAGTGCAGGTCATACAGCAAACACCCGGGCGATATCACAATAGATCAACTATACTGGTCGCAGTGATGAGTTCACACATGGAAAAAAACTAGTATCAATGTCCACAACGGGCGTTAGTCTGTTTAGGATTCGCTCTAGTAACTTGCCTAACGCGTCAAGTAGACAAATCGGCCTATACCATGAGGTTCCGGTTTCGATAGCAGTACCAGTCGTTGGATTTTCCATTTGTCTGGAAATTTGCATACTTCTAGGCAGTTCTCAAGCGTCTCTTTCAACATGATCGCCGCTTTCAGTGTCTCGTTCGGAATCCATTCAGGACCGGATGCTTTCTTCGTTTTTAGACCTCTGGCCGCCGCAATGAGCTTTTCATTGGACACCGGAATAAGGGTGTCTTTCGCTTGACCGTCCGGGATCGGAGGCCACCTCGGCTTTCAGTTTTCACAGGTGGGCAGGTTTTCAGCAAAGTCGGCTGTACTCGTCATCTTTTTCATCATCCTCTGGTAAGTTCCTTACCAAGGGGTTTTGAATCCGCATCACGGCATAGCTCCTGAAAACAGGATTTTTTGTTCCTCGTAACCTCTTTGTTGAGCGCCACCCTGGTCGCTCTAAGCTAAACCCCATGCACTTTGAAATCCGCATTGGTTCAAGCCTTCTGCATACGCCTACTCGCTCTGTGACATCTGGAGCGAAGGAGACCGATGGTCTCGTTCCACCAGTATAACACGCGAAGACCGTTTGTTGGCTGTCCGGTCCTAGGCATGGTTGTGTCACATGGAGGTGTTAGGACGTCAGTCATCTCATTGGCACTCAGGTTCGAGCGATTGCTCTCTGTGCTGAGTGCTTCAACGAATATGTCTCGATTATAGCTAGTTTCGATCGTCAGTATCGTATGCTGCCTTGAAGGTGAAGAAATCTGAGAGCACGAAATGAGTGGCTTGGTGGAGAATACCAGTAAGCGAAGGAGAGAAAAAAAAAGAGCTTGGAAAAGGTGTTTTAGCGAGGAGGAAGCAGGTATTCGATGAACATTTCGATACAAACGATAATAGCGTCCCGGCTCCCGATCTCGTGGAGATTAGATTCCGCGAGAAATCCGGCAGCTGAAGACTAATAGAGCCACCAGGCAGAATAAACTCCCGACAAAACTCTATAAAAACAGTAAGGAACAACTAGCAACGGCACTTCACCACGTAATTTTCAGGACTTGGTAGGAGGAGAAACTTTCGGAAGAGTGGACGAAAGGTATGGTTTGTGCTACTTACTAAAAGGCCGATTCCAAATCTTGTGACCTCAATAGTAAGAGCTTTCGTAGGGCAGCGGTTCTATGCTACTAAGGATCATATTTTCACACGCCGACAAATCCGCTCGCCAAAAGCCAAAGCCGAAATGGCGAAAGTACGTGTCAGTCTACGAAAATAGAGTTTCAGAACAGTGAACGATACAGCGAAGAATATTGTGGCTAGGGGACGGACCGTCCTATATTTTTTTCTGTAGGTAACTGAACCACTGCAACCATTTTAGAACATCTATTGTGGTAATGTATGGTATTCAACATCGCTATTGAAGGTATGATCCGGCGAACAGGCATCGAAACGAGAGGAACGATCTTCGGTAAAAGTAGTCAATTGCTGGCCTTCGCATACGACTTCGACATCATTACTGGAAACCTTGGGATGACGGATGTAATCTATGCCTGATTAAAGTTTAACCAAGAAGGATTACAAATCAATCCGTAAAAGCCAAATATATTCACCCCTATTCTGCGAGGCGAGTGAAGTGACAGATCGAGCCGGGCTTAATCGGATATTATCGTATATAATTAGGCCATTGCAAATCATATTTAAAGTTTTTGCCACACTCCCCCCCCCCCCCCCCTTGGAAAATGTCTTGAAAAATCGGGGGGCAAAAAAATAATTTGTAGGATATGAGTCAAATTTCTTTTTATAAAATAAACTTTATAAAATTTATGTCTGTGGGCTCTACAGCCTGAAAAACTCGACAAGTGAGTCTCCGAGTTGAATTAACGCTTCTAGCACGAAACAGAATTGGAAATTCGAACAATGAAATTTGCGAAAATCGTCCAAAAAAAATTTCCTTCGTTTTTGTCTTTTTACCTTTGTTATACTATATAACAAAGGTTTAGAAATTGGTCGAAAAACACGAAATTGATCCGAGGCCCGCAGGGCCGAATGACATATACCAATCGATAGAGCTCGACGAACTGAGCAATGTCTGTGTGTGTGTGTGTGTGTGTGTGTGTATGTGTGTATGTGTGTATGTGTGTATGTGTGTATGTGTGTATGTGCAGCTCATTTTCTATCGCCTGTTTCTCGAAGATGGCTGAACCGATTTGATCGCTTTTACTTTTGTTTGAAAGGTATTATTGTCTAGTATATCACTATTGAATTGCTTTGCGGTCCGACGTTTCGTTTAAAAGTTATAAGCAAAAATGTGAAAACTACGTGACACGCGTTTCTCTTGAACTACGCAACCAATTTTAACAATCTTAGTACCAAACGAAAGATCTTGCTGTTACTAAACTTTTTACCAAGTTTTATTGAAAACGGACAAGCAGTTTAAAAGTTAGCCTTAAAAAACCATTTTTGATAAGGTTCAAATGATCGCCTGTTTCTCAGAGATGGCCAAACCGATTTATGCGCTATTAGTTTTATTTGGCAGGTAATATAGCCGGATAGATCACTATTGAATGGTTTTTGGATTGGACGTTTAATTTGAAAGTTATGAGCCATCGTATACACCACACCAAAATTAACAATAATTTATAATGATTTTAACCAAGATAATTTACCTAATTTCAATTATTTTAATATCAAACGAGAGGTTTTGACACTACGAATATATATACAAAATTTCATAAGAATTGGTTTTACCGGTCAAAAGATATCAATCCTCGAACGCTCGCGCCAACTTTTGCAACACAGTTACTCGCGAGCACAATAACCCAAAACCAAAGAAAACGTGCGCACTAGAGTTTTGACTAGGAAAACTTGTTTTTAAGTTTATCGAACCTTTGGAAGAGTTTCTTGAAATTGAATGCTCTTTCATCTGGTGCAATTTAAATTTGGATTAATCCCCCTAAAAGTGAAAAAAAAAATTTTTTTTCAGTTTCAATATAACACATTGATATGTTCTGCAAAGTTTTAGAGCCTATTATTACAAGAAATTTTGCTGAAGACTGTAACCTGAGATAGAAGCGAAGACAGAGAAATCTTATTTATTGTTTCTGTATTTGTAAAATCAGTTTTTCTATTTTAGCTCTTTTTGTAATTGTTGTATGACTTTTTCATGTGTTACAAAGTTATACAAATAGTAAAAATACACGACTTTGCTGAAAATAGTATACCTCTATGTTTGCTTGTTTAGGAACTGTAGAACTTTGATTATAAAAATACCCTGATTTTAACCCCGAATTACTCGACTACCAACTGACGGATACATTTTAAACATTTTACATTTGCTGATAGTTTTGCTACATACAGACATCATTTTTCCATATGAAGTAACGTGAAAAAATTCCAGTTTGGGGCCAATAGCGGTACACTACACCTCACATGCTGCTTGCTTCGTTTCTGTGCTCTCGGTTTATGCTGATCTATTTTCCTAAAAATTTAAAGTATTATTGCATTGAATAATTCAGACATTTTGCTGAACATTTTTTTGAAGAATATACGTTAGTTAAACACCGATTGGTAAATATGGCATTTAAAAACCTACACATGTTATTATGAATACAACAGCGTGAGTAACCGAAGGTTAATAAAAATTGATGAATTTTTTTCAAGAAAACCTTATTGATGCATAATTATACATAGTTCAAAAACCTATAAACTAGACCTTTACTACGCAATGTATATGTTAAAGAATAATATTTCTTCTTACAACTTACTTTTACTTGCACTTACCCACATTAGTAACAACTTACTCAACAATTTCATGAGAAAAAGAACTATCAAAATTTGTAAGTGCTACTATTTTGTTCAAATTTTGTAAGCTTATTCAATTTCCAAAATTTTTATGTAAATCAACGCACAATGCAACGTTAACTAATAGATGAATTATGTTCCGAAGACGTGTCGATTTCTATCTCAAAAAGCAAGTAAGACCGTATAACAAAGGTTCCTTTCACCAATAGGTGGATTAAATCAGGTTTTTCGTATATTTTTGCATAGAAAATAATAACGTATATATTATAAGCAAGAATAGATTCGGTTTTCACGTTTAAACCTTAAATAAAAATTCTTAAAATCCATGTTTTTTTTTGGTCGATTAAAAAATTCACTTTGTTTTTTTCGCCCCCGCCCCCTACAGTGGCCGAACCCCGGAAGGACAAAAACTTTATAAAATATTTGTAATAGCCTTACCTATGCAGATGAAACGCGTATATTTATTCCTCATCACGAATATCGCCTTCAAAATAGTACAAATATGCCAGTTTTGCCGCAACAAATACGATTTATTAGCATGTATATATGTACGTAATGCTGATTTTTAACTTTTTAATACATATAAAAAGCTGCTGGGCGGTTTGTCACCTATGTGACACGGGTGACTCACTTTTTTGCCTAGGTGACTCGGGTGACAGGGTTGTCACCTAGGTGACATCACCCCGTTCGACTCGCCGTGGCCGTGGTATTGAGTCACGTGACTCACAGAATAAGGGTGATTGAAGAAATACGTTCCAGAAAAATCAACGTTCCCCTCCGACGGACTGTGACAGTGATTAATGGCAATGAACCAAGCGTGTTAATAGATTCCCCAGCTAGCACCAACTCGTATATCAATGTACGAAAACTATCGTAAATATCTCCTAACAAACTCGAAATCGTAACTAAAGCTGGATAAGGTGGGATTAAGTTGATTTTCTGTCGTATATAATGATAATGACTGACATACATACGATTTTCAGCACAAGCGACTCGAGCGACTCGCGCATCGTATATCAATATTTATATAGTCGTAACGCTCAAAATTATTCGTAATCACGTATATCGCCTCCAAAATAGTACGGATATGCCAATTTTGCGCATGAAATACGATTTATTTAACATGTATATCTGTACGTAATGCTGATTTTTACCTTTTTTATACGTATGAAAATGCTAGCTGGGTCGTATATTTGGGATCTCTAAATACCAACTATCGACAATAATGAGAGGAAGGAGGTTCAGCGTAGCCTTAAAACTGGAAGTTGGGCCTACTTTTCTCTCCGCAAGACGTTTCGATCGAGGTATTGCGGATTATTTACCGCATAAGGTCATGAATCGAATCGAATCGAAGGAAATCCATAGTTTGCATTTCAACCTTGCACGTGAAGGAAATTCCTAGTTCAAAGGGCATTTAGAGGCATACAAATCAAGTTGTACCTCCCATTAAAATTCTTACTACGGACACATTTTGAACGTTGACGCATTTAAAGGGTGTCCCATATCAAATTGCATCGCGGAAAAAACGCTGTAGAAAATTACCTAATTGACCGATCCTTTTCAAACTTTCATGTGTTACTAGCGGGTAGAGGACACATATAGCAAGCCTCTTCACTGCCTCAGGGTCGGCATACGCTCTTGGGTACCGGACAAGAAAACACTTGGAATCGGTCTCAAGCAAACTCCCTTTTTATTCTCTTTCTGTCGACACTTTATTTTTCCCACTTTCTTACTGTCTATCTCCTACCTCTTTAACTTTTCTACTTTCACTTCGGGGCCCCTTTTCCGTCCGCAGTCGCCTACTTCCGCTTCGCTCCTTCCGGACACCACCGCCGCTGTCCCTTCTGGATATTGGGAGGATACGTTTGGGCGTCGATCATCGTCCCTGATACCAACGTGCTCACACCTACGGCCGGTATTGTAGCGACCGGGCCACGGAATCGGGTTTATCCTCAGTATACGAGGTATACAATAGTATGCAATAAGGTCCCCTGAGCACAATGGAGGGAAATAGAAAATGGAGGGTGGGCGTCAGTTGGAGGCTGTATTCCGCTCAATTCCAGCTTTTAGTTTTACCTGAACGAACAGTATATCCGGCACAATACTCTTTTCCACTCTTTCACCGTCTCAGCTTTACTTTTTTCAGCTTAACGATTTCTTCAGTGTAAACTTTCTTTAGCCAATCTTTGTGGCTCTACTGCTTTCTTTTGTGTTTATCTGCAGTCTGTCACCTTTGTGACCTTTCACTTTCAGGTTAACCGGATTATTGGATCGTTCAGGATGGCGGATAACATTTCGCGCTCCCCATTTTCCGTCGTTAGCACCGCTTTTCTTCGGCCGTCCGTTGTCACGCATGGGTCCTCTGGTAGTGGGTAGAAGTACTGCGGTTGCTTCTCGTCGTGACATTTGTTAGAGGCAATACCTGTGACCAATGGCAACTATTTTCTTGTCTTTTTTTTTTTTTTTTTTTCATTTAATGCGAGCTACTCGCGTTCATATAGGCATTCGTGGGTTGCCATACGTTCACTGGTTACACAGACAATAAAATATAACCCATTAGTAAGCTTTTGGCATATTTATTTCATTCAACTTTAATATCATAACCGCATGCTCACACCATACGCTTAACTCCACTCATAAGGTTCTGTACAACATCTCGCTACAGCTTCTTCTGTACGGAAACTCACTTTTTCTTCATGTCTTCCTCAGATTTGGCTTCCTTGGGATGTTTCCGTAGTGCGTGCTTCATAATGGCCCAGTATTTTTCGGTGGACCTTAGTTCCGGTGCGTTGAGGGGGTTTATGTCTTTGAGTACGAAAGTGACCCCGTTGGCTTCGTCCAGTCCAGGACATCCTTTGTGGCACGAAGCTAGATCCGGCCAGAGAATCGTAGGGCCCTCATGTTGCTTCCACAGAGGAAGCAGACGCTTCTGTAGACACTCTTCGAGGTAGATCTGCCCGTTTATAGTCCCGGTAGTGACGAAAGGCGCACTCCTTTTGCCACATGAGCAGATCGCATGCCAAATCATGTATTTCTTGGCAAACTTTGAAAGTTTCTACTTCATTATTTCTTCCGGAACATCAAACTTGTATTGGGCGATGAAGAACAGTAGCCCAGGAACCTGCCGGAAGTCCGCCTTGACGTAAGTCTCATCATTCATGACGAGACAGAGAGTCTTCGTCAGCATCTGATTGTACAGTTTCCGGGCCCGTGACTTTCCCATCATATTTTGCCGTGCGTCACGATTTGGAGCCTTCTGCACATTGTACGTGTGCAATCCCTCCCGTTCCTTGGCTCTCCGAACGAAGAACTTGGAGATTCAACTTTTTGGCCACATCCCTGACCGAAGCATTGGGATTCCTGAAACGATAAAAAAGAAGAAAAACAAAAGTTATTTAAATAATATAACTTTTGTTTTTCTTCTTTTTTATCATTTCAGGTATTCTACTAAGACGCTCAAATAAACATTAGTTAATTGGGATTCCGCTTAAACGCTTCCGCGACACGCTTGTGGTCCTGATCACTAATAGAACATCCATTCGGACCGCATTTCTCCTTCCGTTCGATGCTCAGAGTTTCGTAGGACATCAATTTTACCAATCCGTCAAATAATTTCTTTTAAGTCTACCAAATATATGCAAAAGGCTTTGGATTAATCAAATTGGCGAAATATGGATCCTCTACCCTATACTGAACCAATATGATAGAATACAACTCCAAACCCTTAATGGTATTGTAAATTGGCAGTATTTTTAGTTGGTGACTTCAGATTAAGATGATTTGAACGTGATCCACTTTTCACCATTGCACAGTGGTCCAAACAGCGAAATACGTGATCGTGTGATATTGCGCCAAAACGTGAAGTTTTTCGCATATAGTGTCTTTAAAAACATTTCTTGGTATAATAAGCCCCTTCTTGTGAGAGAAATCTTTGGGTGATTAATTCCCTTAAAAGTGAGATACGAAATTTATTTTCTCGTACATTCGAGATACAGGTTTGGTACTTTCGGCAAAGTTGTAGTAAATATTAATACAAACAACTTTGTCAAAGACTCCATACTTGTATCTCTTCATGGAAATTATCTATGAAGCGTTATTCGTGGACAAACCCTTTAAAACAGTTTCTAAACCCCGACGTATTCTGGTCAAATTTTACGTGTTCATAGTGTTCTAGAAAGTTGTTTATCTTGCTAAAATCAACGTTTTTGTAGAACATTGTTATACGTGATTTTCTGAAGTTTCGGAGATTTTGAGCTTTTTTGATGAAAAATAGTACTTCTTTGAGTTTAACTAATTCCCAAGGTGGAAATGGTGGCAGTTCAAACAACTCGTACTTAAAAGTACAACAAAAAGACGTGTTGCTTATTTTATTTTTGGTTTGAGTAAAGTTAATTGTTAACTGCTTGTTAATTCGTGTTTTCTAATTAAATAGTTATTTAGTCATTCCGAGAAAATTCGGCCTTCTGTGACTGTTGTTGAAATTCGACCATTTGGATTTCAGCCATTCGTGATTCGACCATTTGTGTTTCAGCCATTCGGTACCAGCCCATTATGAGTATGATCTTTAGAAAAGACACCAATCGAAGGTATTGAACAAAATAGATTTAAGTTAGTTATTTGGAAACCTTACTCTTATTAATTGCGGCAAATAATTTTAAGTCTACATTCATTTTCGACTCGAAAATAGGCAAAAAATTACTGGCAACTCAACTTGTTAGAAAGAGATTGTCAATGTAAACAAAATGGCGTTTATTGCATCCGAAGTACATTTTAATTGTTCTATAAACATGACTGAGATGGATTTTTAAAACAACTATAACTTTTGAGGATACAAACGGATACAGACAATTGACACTTGCTTTTAAAGGTTTTTTGTTGTACTTTTAAGTACGTAGTGTTTGATCTGCCACCATTTGCCACCTTGGGAAATATTTAAGCTCAAAGTACTATTTTTCATCAAAAATGTTGAAAATCTCCGAAACTGCAGAAAATCACGTATAATAATGTTCTACAAAAACGTTGATTTTAGCAAGATAAACAACTTTCTAGAACACTATGAAGACATAAAAGTTGACAAGAATAAGCCAGGATTTAAAAACTGTTTTAAACTGACAATTTCCATGAAAAGATACAAGTATGGTGTCTTTGACAAAGTTGTTTGTATTGATATTTACTACAACTTTGCTGAAAGTACCAAACCTGTATCTCGAATGTACGAGAAAATAAATTTCGTATCTCACTTTTAAGGGAATTAATCACCCAAAGATTTCTCTCACAAGAAGGGGCTTATTATACCAAGAAATGTTCCTAAAGACACTATATGCAAAAAACTTCACGTTTTGGCGCAATATCACACGATCACGTATTTCGCTGTTTGGACCACTGTGCATTGGCGAATGGTCCGTTTCTGAGCACAACACAGGAACCAGTGATGCGGTTGTTTCTTCACGGAAATACATTCTATTTTCACTATTTGATTCTGTTTTTCAAAGAAACATAAATATAAATGAACTTTTAGACTAGAACAAGAAGCAAACGATGCTTTTGGGGTGGCGAAAACTGGATCCTGGGGACCGATAACTGGTACCTCAGCATGTATTGCAAATTTTCCATTTACAACGAAGTTTTCAAATATTTGACCTTAATTTTATGCTGGCCAGGGCCAGGTGTCAAGAGAACTGACAATTCCTTTACCAGCAATGCTTAGCGATCATAGATTGCACCCCTGCGCTACACCAGCTATACGCATGTGTGGCTCAAGTGGTGCTGCATCAGAGATGATAGCTAATGTGAACGGCATCCAGCGTAATAATAAATACAGAGTCACTTCGACAATCAAAGATTTCGGCAGAATTTGCCAGCTTACACCCAAACCAGCAATCGATTTTTCCCTTATTATGCTGTTGGGCAAATTTGTGTCGGACCGTGAAAACAGAAACCGTTAAAATTTTGAGATTTTACAGAACTTGGGATAAAATAAATTTGAAAAACAATGTGGTGTTTCGTGTTCTAATTTGGCTTCTAGCAGGAAAATTAGTAGGTAATATTTTAAAAAGTCATGCAAAGTAAACTGCTCTAAAAATCGAGCAATGAGAGAGTTGACTATGCCAATTCCATTGCACATCTTAGACACATATCAATATCAATACGTACTATTTATTCTACGATCCGAATCCGAACGATCATGTTATCAATAACCAGGTTATCTGTTAATGATCGTGAGAGATTTATATAAAACTCAAATCTATCGATTAGTATTGAACAGTATCGTTTTGTTCATTGATAGCATCAGTAGTGTAAATCGCCGGAGAGTTCCTTCGTCATGATTATTAAGGCCGCCGTATTATTTGTCTTGCTGATAGCAGTGGCCGCCAGACAGTCATACCAAGGGTCAGGATCACGCACAGCATAATAGCATCCATAATCCGTTGAGTTTTTCAAATATTCCACAGATATAAAGTGTATGAAGTGGAACAGAAAACTAGGAATCAAGCTGATTTCTTGTATCAACTGGAACAATCCAATGCCAATTTGGACTTTTGGCATCTGGGCAAGCAACTGTACGACAATGCGCAAGTATTGGTTCCGCCACAAGAGCAACGCTCCTTTGTTGCTGATTTAATGCGAAACGGGTTTCAGTTCAATGTGCTGATTAATGATATTGAAAGGTACATAATGTGCAATAGTTTGTGTTTTAAACATTGATCTCTATCATCGATCGATTTGCAGCACCATCAACGAGTACGAAGCTGCAGTGCCAAGAAAGTCAACGTCTGCTGAAGATAAGATATTGCACAACTATTTTCGTCATGCAGATGTCAACCAATATCTAGATGAGCTGGCCGAGAAATATTCACCAAACGTTAGCGTTGAGCAGATTGGAACTTCCTACGAAGGCCGTTCATTGAAAACCATTACCATTAACGCCAACGAAGCAAATCCGGTGATTTTCCTGGATGCTGGCATCCATGCTCGCGAATGGATCGCTCCTGCTACTGCCCTCTATGTGATCAACCAGCTGGTCGAACACGCAAACGAAAATTCGGATGTCCTGTCGAATGTAACCTGGGTTATCCTGCCGGTAGTAAATCCCGATGGGTACGAGTACACTCACGAGCATGATCGTTTTTGGCGCAAAACTCGCAAACCAGCAAGTAATTGCAAGGGTACAGATGGAAATCGTAATTTTGATTTCCATTGGGGAGAAGTTGGTGCTTCGACTTCCGCCTGCGCAGACACCTATCGGGGAGACACTCCATTTTCCGAACCGGAGACGCAAGCCATTAGGGATACACTGATCAAATTGAAGAACCGCTGCAAATTTTATCTTTCGCTTCACTCCTATGGCAACTACCTGCTCTATCCTTGGGGATGGACAAGCGAACTTCCCGATACGTGGAAAAACATAGATGATGTAGCACAGGCAGGAGCAGACGCTATCAAGGAGGCAACCGGAACTCGTTATACGGTAGGTAGCTCGACTAACGTGTTGTATGCAGCTTCTGGGGGTAGCGATGACTGGGCATTAGCCGTAGCTGGTGTTCCGATCGCGATCGTCATGGAGCTGCCCGGTGGCGGTTTCGGTGGTTTCAATCCACCTGTGAGGACTATCGAGGACAGCGTAAAGGAAAGCTGGATAGGAATCAAAGCAATGGCACTTAAAGTTTTAGAGGTTTATTAAAAGTTCTGGCATTATTTGTGTTAGTAAAAATTGTTCCTAGATCCTAGTTACTCATTTTTGTAATTAAATCATTATCCTCTCGATGAAAGAGGGACCTACTAGGTATATGTGAGGCATTTCCAGCGATTATTACTGTGAGAACTAGCAGAATCAATAAATAAAACTATGCAAATTTCATAAACTCGGTTCAACCTACATAAGCTCCACACAACGAAGCACAATTTCTTCGCAAAGTAATAAAAAATATGGCAATCATTGCCGCAAACTTTATCTCCATCAGTCATGAACTTTAATAGGTACGATTAAAACTTTACATGATAGGTTAAACGAGCTTATCGCAGCCTTTACCGTTGAATCAATTTTTGAAACACCCGCAGTTGTTCCTCAACTACGGTTCTCGTGCGGAGACGATTTTTCATTCAACTTGTTTTCACGCTGCACGCTAACAAAGGCAGACTGGAAAAGCGTCGAAAAACTAGCAGGCAAGCTTAATATTAAATTATGATGAAAATTACTATGCATTACAGCATTAGCATATCCATCGATGCGCTGTCGCACCCCCCGCTATGGTGGCCCCCAACCGTAAACCTCGCGTACCCATCATATAATTCCATTCATTCATTCATTCAACCATGCAGCTGCGGCATTCCTCCGCACCGAACAGGCTATCCTCGTGCTGTTTTGTGCAATGGAGCAATACCTACCGCTACTATCACGTTATTATTCCATTCTTCCTTTTGATGGTGGAGAAAAAACAAGGAAGCGGAGCGAAAGGATTTTTGTTGCTATTCATGTTGTAACGTAATTCCGGTACAAATCCGGCCACGCGCGTTCCCGCTCAGCTGGAGGAAACGTTTACGATGCACGAAGAGGTTGTGATTCGGCAGTTACCCCTTATTTCCAAACTTTTCCTGCTCCATAAATCTTCTATCTGTTTTGGCTAGACAAATAGGTACGGCGTGCCGTAAGAGGATTTTTTCTTTAAATTTGGTTACATCATGGGTTTCATCTGGCTTTTGCTAGAGTTATGAAAAATGAAACAGTGTGATTCGAGCTGTCGTTCAGATCGGTCGCATATTTTACTAGCTCCTGGTTTTTACCCAGGGTTTAAAATTATTTCTTTTGCGGTGCCTGTTGGTTAGGTTACCTATAAATTCACCACGTGTGTAATCAGTCTTTCTAAAGGCTACCGAAAGGCTAAAGATTTTTAGTGTATCCATTTTTTGAAAAACTATTTTATTTCTTCTAAATGTCAGGTCGAAGTAAGAAAGCTCGCCTCGGGAAGAGAAAGAGGGATATACCCTCTCTAAATTCTAGCGTTGCTAGTGAAAATCAATTTTCCGTTCTCTCCGAGCAAGAAGCCGGAGATACTAATATTATTAATGAAAAAAATATCGTTAACAAAAGGGGTAAAATTCCACCTATTGTGGTATATGTCACCGAATTTCAAAATTTTCGGAAGGAGCTTTCTTTGCGAGTTCCTACCGCTAAGGTCAATTATCAAATCGGCCGTAGAGGCGAGTGTCGCGTGCTGGCCGAAACGGAAGACTCGTTTAATTTGCTTATTCAGTATTTAACTGAAAAGTTGTATAAGTTTTATACATTCGACAGCCGGAATGAAAGACCATTCAAGGCTGTTTTAAAAGGTCTCTCAACCGATCAATCCGTTGATGAGGTCAAATTTGAATTAACGGAATTACTTAGCGTTTCCCCTATCCAAGTAATTCAAATGAAGAAAAAACGTCAAATTCGGGAAACCGGGGGCATTTCACAGCAATTTTACCTGGTTCATTTTAACCGAAATCAGGTAAATAGTTTAAATATTTTAGAAAAGGCACGTGTTTTATTTCACGTGCGTGTAAAGTGGGAACTATACAAAAAGTTTGGAGGAAATATTCCTCATTTAACTCAGTGTCGCTCATGTCAAAAATATGGTCACGGCACAAAAAATTGTCACTTGGACTCCAAGTGCATGATTTGCAGCAGTCCTTCACACAAAAAGGACGATTGTCCAGTGAAGGAGCAAAACCAATTTAAATGCGCAAATTGTGGTAATAATCATAAAAGTAATTCTTTTGATTGCCCTGTTAGAATCGCTATTTTACAGCGAAGAAATCAGGATAAACAAAATCCTAAGCGTGAGCAAATTCCACCGGTAGTTAGTGCAGAACCTGTGAATTACCTACCCGTACAAGCTAGGTCAGGTAAATCATATGCTTCGGTCTTAGCCGGAAACTTGGACATACCTGTTATTCCAGGCAGTTCCAAAAAAACCATTAATCCTGGGCCACCTAGGGACGATGCCATTAATGATGACCTAGGTATGATTACCCAGGATAAACTTTTATTTTTGCAACAAGCAATGTCTACTCTAATGACTTCTTTGTTGCAAACAAGTTCCATGACCGAAGCTATTCGAATTGGAACAAATTATACATATGAAATTGTAATGAAGTTGAAGTTCAGCAATGACTTTAAATAATTCTATAAAATTTCTAAATTGGAACGCTCGTTCATTAAAAGCGAACGAAGATGAGTTTTACAATTTTTTAACTGTCAATAGAGTGCACATTGCAGTTATTACCGAAACTTTTTTAAAGCCAAATATCAAACTAAAATATAACCCCAACTACGTGGTACATAGGTTCGATAGAATTCAAAGTTCTGGCGGTGGAGTTGCTATTGTTATCCACCGTCAAATTAAACATCGCACTCTTCCTCATCTTGAAACAAAAGTTATTGAAGCTTTGGGGATTGAAGTTCAAACGGAACTTGGAATATTATTCGTTGCGGCTGCGTATCTCCCTTACCAGTGTACAAACGAACAAATAAATTTTCTGAAAGGCGACTTGCAAAAACTTACAAGGAATCGCTCAAAATTTCTAATTATCGGTGACTTTAATGCTAAACACCGATCATGGAATAATGCTCAATGTAATTCTAACGGAAAAATTATTTTTAATGATTGCTCATCTGGATACTATTCCATTTTATGTCCAAATGGGCCTACATGTTTTTCTTCTACAAGAAATCCTTCTACAATTGATTTGGTTCTAACCGACCAAAGTCATGCGTGCAGCGAGTTAATTACTCATGCTGATTTTGATTCGGATCATCTCCCAATCACTTTTTGTTTATCACATGAGACAATTTTAAACCCTATTAAATCTGTGTTTAATTATCACAAGGCCAATTGGGAAAGATACAGGTCTCATATTGAGAATCATTTGAATCATGAAGTAAGTTTGCAAAGTAAAACCAATATTGATTCAGCTTTGGAAGCTTTGAGAAGTGCTATTATTGAAGCCAGGGACAATTCTGTTCCGAAGGTCCAAATGAAATTAGATACTCCAATTGTTGATGACAATCTTCAATTGCTTATTAGGCTGAAAAATGTACGTAGGCGTCAATATCAACGAACTCGAGACCCTGCTATGAAAATTATTTATAAAGAATTACAAAAAGAGATAAAACAAAAATTTACTGCTTTGAGGAATGAACAGTTTGCGAATAAGATTGAGCAGTTGAAGCCTTATTCAAAACCTTTCTGGAAATTGTCAAAAATTCTGAAGAAACCATCAAAACCTATTCCAGCAATTAAAGATGGCGATCATATTCTATTAACAAATGAACAAAAGGCTCAAAGACTTGCTCAGCAGTTTGAAAATGTTCATAATTTAAATTTGAACGTGGTGAGCTCAGTTGAAAACGATGTCTCTCAAAAATATGATCAAATTTCTACTTATAACGTCTCACCTAATGAAGTATTTGAAACTGACTTGGATGAGGTTCGTTCAATTATCAAGAAATTCAAGAATATGAAAGCTCCTGGTGACGATGGGATATTTTACATTTTAATTAAAAAACTCCCTGAAATCACTTATCAACTTTTGGTTAAAATATTTAATAACTGTTTTAAATTAGCATATTTTCCTAACTTATGGAAAACTGCTAAGATTACACCTATTTTGAAACCAGATAAAAATCCAGCGGAGGCTTCAAGCTATAGGCCAATTAGTTTACTTCCATCCATAAGTAAATTATTTGAGAGAATAATTCTTAACCGAATGATGTCACATATTACTGAACATTCCATTTTTGCAGATGAACAATTTGGTTTTCGACATGGGCATTCCACTACTCATCAATTGCTCAGAGTTACTAATATGATACGAGCTAATAAAGCCGACGGCTATTCTACTGGAGTTGCTCTTCTAGACATAGAAAAAGCATTCGACAGTGTGTGGCATAAAGGTTTAATCACGAAATTGCTAAATTTTAACTTTCCAATTTACATTGTAAAAATTTTACAAAATTATTTAACTGATCGATTTTTACAGGTTGTCTATCAGAATTCTAAATCTGATAAATTTCCTGTTAAAGCAGGTGTGCCTCAAGGCTCGATCTTGGGCCCAATCCTGTATAACATATACACATCTGATCTTCCTGAATTACCGGCTGGCTGCACAAAGTCGTTATTCTGCGACGATACAAGCATTTCCGTAAAAGGAAAAAGCCTTCGTGTCATATGTAGTCGACTGCAGAAAAGCTTGGATATTTTCTCCAAATACTTGCAAAAGTGGAAAATTTCTCCCAATGCTTGTAAAACTCAATTAATTATTTTTCCTCATAAGCCTAGAGCTTCTTCCCTTAAGCCAAATAGCAATCACATTATCAAGATGAATGGAGTTGCTTTGAGTTGGTCTGACCAAGTTAAATATTTGGGATTAATTTATGATAAAAAACTTACTTTTAAAGACCACATCGAAAGTATTCAAGCAAAATGTAATAAATATATGAAATGTTTATATCCTCTTATTAACAGAAATTCTAGACTTTGTCTGAAAAATAAACTATTGATTTTCAAACAAATTTTTAGACCGGCGATGTTATATGCCGTTCCGATTTGGTCAAGTTGTTGTATTACAAGGAAGAAGAGTCTTCAGAGGATTCAAAATAAAATTTTGAAAATGATTTTGAAGCGTCCTCCTTGGTTTAGTACATTAGAATTACATAGACTTACTGGTGTTGAAACCCTAGAAACTATGTCAAACAAAATTATTTCAAATTTCCGTCAAAAATCGTTGCAATCCTCTATTGCTATGATTAGGTCTCTTTTAGTGATGTCCGGTAATCGCTCGATTAATCGAGTAATCGATTACAGCATGGAATAATCGAATAATTTCTAATCGAATAACGCCTAACACATAATCGAACTAATCGATTACAGTCGCATCGATTACTGACACGAATACTGCTTTTTGAGGTTTATGCTTGCTGAACTCAAAATGATGTGAAGCCCACATGGTTATTTTAACGGAAAGCTTAAATTAAACTTGTCGCGACTTCGAAGCTATACACGTTCTCTTTTACCCTCATGGAACTGGCCATCAGCGATGTCAGATCTTCAGATTTTTGTGCATGTTTGTGAGTGTGAGAGAAGAATGCTTTAAGATCTTTCTGTTTCTCGCACTCTTCAAGAAATTCCTATCTTGCTTTTGCTTCATTCATAGACTAAACTTATCCAAGTGGCAGCACCTTACCTTCGTATGTTGTACAGAACTGTTATCATTTTCCTGCTTCGGAAAAGTCGGGTATTTCCGGTTTCCGCAAACAAGTGGTACCAATTGCAAGTAATAAACCCACTAGCAATAAAATTAGGTTACAAAGGGAATCAAAACAAAACACACAAAAACGTCAAACCAGAGTTGAGGTTAGGCACCGTGCGAAGGTTTATCCATGATATCTTTTATGTGCGAGAAAAAAAGAGAAAGAAATATTTCTGTTTGTGTTTTCACCGTTTTCAAGCAACTTTTGACGGTCTTGACAACTCGGCATAGAGATTCCGTGTAAAGGACCAAACAGAATGCTGCATCAACGCACCCGTCAGTGTCAATTTGACAGTAAACCCATTGCAAAACTGTCAGAATAACGCAGGCGGATGGGCTGACGCAGCATTCTGTTTAACCCCCCCTTCTCTATAACGAGATGCAGTGAACGTCAGCGACAGCATGTCCTGGGCTCAAAATTTGACAGCGGGCCCAAATCAGACTGTTCGCAGTTGAGTGAAACGCAGTGCTGACATGCTATCTCATTTTCGTACACACGAGATGTTGGCAGCGAAAACATGGTTGCCTGCCGATGGGGTGGTTTGGCCCTTAAGTGAAGTGCGTACAAACTTAAAACTCTCTTTGGCAAGGCAAACAGAGACTAATCGAATTCGCATGCGTGGCATTTCGCATGAGAACGAAAAGGTTCAAATATCTCTTTTTACATTTTTCATCGTGAATCATTTTTAAAATATTAGTTCTGTTGGTTGGTCCCGCTGGTTTCCGGTTATGCTATTATTTGAAATAACTTATTTTTCATTCTCATAGTCACACGGGTACGCGTACATGTGGATGTGTTTTGCTTTTTGGTTGGAGATAGCCCATAGTTGATTTTTCGGCTAACGAACCGTCCAATTAACGAATCCTTAAGCAAGCGCATCATTGCTGTATTTGATTTGAGCCAAAGCTTTTTTGAAAATTCATTTCGACAACTACCGCATACTAAACTGCTTCTCAGTTTACAGATACAACTTGTTTTTACAGGACAGGTCAGTAATAACTAAAGCGAGGATACCATTTTCAAGCTTGAACGATACTTATAAGCTGTTGCTATCCAATGAAGCAATAGCGCACGTAATACAAGACATAAGTAGGTCAGTGAAATTCTCCCACAACGGACTTTGTTGATTTAGAGTTCCAAATAATACACCCCCAAGTTGGTCGCACCAGCTTTGTTGGATGAGTTATCCAACATACAGATAAAAAGTTATTTTCATTGAAAATAATTTTACAAATAAAAACCAGGATTTCAATGAATTTTTATCTAAAAATACTGGAAACCATCTGCCGTCAGCAATCCCAAATCTATCAACAGCAAGAGAGTTACAATGCAACGGTGTTCGATTTTTACTACGCTTTATCCACCACCTATACTGCCGCTACTCACATAACAGTCCCATTTTCTATGGAGTTTCCTATATTAATGGGACTGTCATGCGAGTAGCGGCAGTATACACAACGAGTAATCGAAGTTTCGTCGATTACCCGATTAATCACAGACGATTAATCGTGTCGAATAACAATTGATAAAAAACTATTCGATTACTCGTTAATCGATTAACTGAGAAAATCGGACATCACTAGTCTCTTTATAGATCATAAGTTAGCTAGGTTAGATATTAGGTTAAGATTTATATTTTTTTCCCTTACATTTAGGTTGTAATTCCTACTGCTAAATAATCTTAATTGTCGTAACAAATCATAAGAAATCAGAATAATAGTATATATTGCAATTCTAATAGTGTTGAAAAGTCACCACTTGTGATTGAACACACAATATGATATAGGATAGTTACTCTTAAGTATTTTATGTAATCGAATATTTGCCCCAATAAAAAAAAAAAAAAAAAAAAAAAAAAAAAAAAAAAAATGAAAAATGAAACCGTTTAGTTTCATAATCCTTTAATACGTTTGAATATCCAGATGCACGCAGTAACGCCTACGTACTTTCCAATGGATTTATGGGGACAAAAACGACTAAATTTTTTGAAAAAGTATTAATTTTTTATTTCATGTTTTGATTCTGCAGTCTTTTCCGCTTAATTTGGCACCAATTTTGTAATAATCCGACTATGGAAAGTGGCCGAAAAACATTCGAACACATAAGCATTTCAATGCGGCGTGGTACCACCCCGCCGGAATAAAACGCCGCTCCTGTAAAACCACGGTTTTCAAACTGTATGTACCTTTTTCTCAGAAAATACACGATGTATCGGAACAAACTTTTTTTTATTTTATTGGTAAAAGCTTGGCAAAGAATTTTATAACTTTTGGGCTTTGTAAACAAAACAAAGCCAAGGAAATAGGAAAAAGAAGGCAAATGTTATTTTTTACAGCCATCTATTTTTCTTCTTTTTCTTTTTCTCAAGCTGCGTTTAGTTTTCAAAGCTCAAAAGTTATAAAGTCTTTGCCAAGCTTCTACCAACAAAACAAAACAAAATTGTTCCGATACGTTGTGTAGTTTTTGAGAAAAAGGTACATATAATTTGAAAATCATGGTTTTACAGGAATGGCGTTTTATTCCGGTGAGGTTGTTCCACGACGCACTAGAATGCTTATGTGTTTGATCGTTTTTCGGCCACTTTTTGTGGACGGATAATTACAAAATTAGTATCAAATTAAGCAAAAAAGAGTGCAGAATCAAAATCTGGAATAAAAAAAACACAATTTTTTCAAAAATTTTACTAGAGAGAAGCCTTGCGTACGGATACTACCTGTTCAGCTAAGCACCAAGGATGATTCCTCCTCAGAAGAAAAATAGAGAAGAGAAAAATTCAAACTGTGCTCAGTCTTCAACACGATTTATTCTGCTCCGTTTCATTTTAACTTTTCTCTTTCTTGCTGAACGCAGTTGTATGACCAACCGCACACTATGCTACTCATTGAGAAGCAACAGAATGTTACCGTGAACCCCCGTTGGTATGACCTTCTTTAATCTGAACATTTTTAATCTGTACCCCGGTGGTATAAATGCGTTCACATTAAAAACCGATCAAGCG
This sequence comes from Sabethes cyaneus, assembly GCF_943734655.1. Classification (NCBI taxonomy): domain Eukaryota; kingdom Metazoa; phylum Arthropoda; class Insecta; order Diptera; family Culicidae; genus Sabethes; species Sabethes cyaneus. Next base: position 147,971,085 of record NC_071354.1, read on the forward strand.
TCACACACAATTGACGTTAAAGTGGACCGGTAAATTAAAAAAAAGCAAAAATTCTTAATGCGTTTCCTCTTGCTCAGGAGCCTTGGCAATATAGCTCATATGCAACTTATCTCTCTCCAGCACTCAAAATAGATCATTTTAGTCGAAACTGCCGAGCCGATTCCGTATTATACAAACCGAACCTTTAGAATTCGCGCATGTTTGAGATGTTTTCAAAACGTTTGTTTTCGTCAAATCAAAACAACAAGTTCATAGGGTGCGCGTCTTGCGCGTGTGTGAAAATGAATAGAGTTACCAAATATTCAGATTAAAAATGAACTCGCCCAATCTGAACGAGCTGTTTTTCATATTAGCGGGGGTTGAGTGTAATACACTTTGAATACGTTGATGCGATGCGCTGACGTATGACAACTATGGGTAGTGCGTTGAGAAAAAACGACGATTGTAAATAGCGGTCATTGCCATCAGAAAAATATTAATCCATTTATGCAGTTGAATCATGATTCTTACATTTAGTATATTCAGTTGAGTTTGGTTGCCCCCGTGAACGGAACTGCATCATATGGTTAGGCATGTCACAACGGCAACAGTGCGAAAAATGTTAATTAGATATGACAACATTGGAATTCCCATGCTTCTTGACGCGCACCTACAGGAAAGTCCCAGGTAGGGTAAGACTGTCCAGAACGCACCGGGGGGTAGAATGGATCATGTTATTAATTGCTTAAAAACGCGGAAACTATTTGGTAAAATTATGAATGCGCATTTCATTTTGGTGTAAAACACGCTAATTCATAATTGTGTAGAATGTAAAAACATCAAACATAGCAACATCCAATAAAATTAAGCGATTATCCGCGATCTCGTTCCACATGTAAGAAATTACGGTTTTCTCTTAAGCTTTTACCACTAGTCGGTATGCAAATTTCTTAATTAATACAGTCTATCTAATTGATATACTGTCATACTCGATGATTCATCACAAAAACGGCATTAACTATGCGTATTTTTCACATATATTGCAAAAAACTTCAAAATACAAAACAGGTAAAATGCATCACAGCGGGATCGAACAGTTATAAAATATTTTTAATTTGCAGTACATCTTTTGTTTCGGATTATTTATTAAAAATGTAGCAATATTATGTATTGTATAGGACTTATAATTTGCCTTAAACCTAATTGTACAGTATTTAACTTACAATATTTCATCACACATCAGTTGGAGAAAAGTAGATGATTAAATTTTATTGCCAATTATGTTGAGATATGAAACCATTGTACCCAGCAAACAAGCGTATGTAACAAACGCTATAACGAATGCTTCCGCATTTGCAGCAGCCTAATTTTAGGAGTTTATACAACACGTGATTGAATGGTAAATTTTTTGGTTGCGTTTAACGCCTAGCTGGGCAAACCTGGTGCGTTTTGTCCACGGGTTTTGGCGTTCTGCCTCACATAATGATTTTACCTCTTGCGAAAAATCGTCAAAAATAACAAAAAAAAACCTGGTTTTTGTTAGGAAATATCACCAGGAGTGAGTGTAAAAAAGATCCCAAAATCTTCTAGAAGTTGAAAAACGTGGAACAAACATGCCATTGCTCTGCAAAATGATGTTTTGCTTAAGCGGTGCATTCTGCACCACCTTACCCTAATTCTTCGCTAAGATTCAAAATTTAACGACGTTTGATTGCCTTGACGCCTCTGAGTCTATAGTTTCTGTACGCGCACCGGTTGTTTCGTTTTCAAGCTTACTGCTGTAGCTACCGAGAGGATCGAGAGCGAAACCGAAAATTACTCATTTAAAGAGCGCATTAAGAAGTTTTTCTGCGCATCAGTTTTGCTCTTTATGTTTAGTCTGTTTCTCATTGTGTGGATTTATTTCTCATTTCTGAAGGCAGTTCTGCTCATTGTGTTAAACAAAAAAGGTGCACTTTTTGCACAATGAGTGAGGAAATAACAACCCTGTAAGCGCCATTTGATAGGTACATTTAAATCAAATTGTAGACAGAATTTTCAAAATCACATTAAGGCCAATTTTTAAGGTTTTTTTGTATGTACACATATTTCCTTCATCGGGTCTAGTTTTAAGTGACCTTGTACTTTTTTGTGAGTTCGGTCTATCGAAAAATATCACTAGCTTTATTAGAACTCAGAATGTTTTGTGGAGAGGCTATAAGTCTCTTGACGTCCCATGTCATAGTTCAATTGAGATGAATTTAAACCCATGATTAATCGCTCTTGAATCCAATTCTGTAGTCTCATACGGCACAAAACAAAGATTCAAGCCGTCCGAAAATTCAGATAATTGATATTACAGCAGCAAAACGTTTGAAATGTTTTTCGAGTACCGGCCCCTATGCAATTGCAGCCATTTTGCAAAAGAACAGCTTCAATGCTATTCCATCTCCACTTGCATCAGTATTCTACTCGTCATTGGCCACTCATATTTTCCCTAGTTGCTGGATAAATTCTTATGCTTTTCCGGTTCACAAGGAGGGAAGCAAGTGTCCCGCCTTAAGTTCGAATGCCCTTGTGGCATTCACTTTTTTTGTCATTCGCCATATGGAGAAAGACTTGCAAGTGGATACCGTTTATATTGGTCCACCGGCTGCCTTTGATAAAATGGACCATCGCACTCACTAAATTCGAGAGATTGGGATGTTATGGTAGCCTACACTCCTGGCTGCGTTCGTATCTGACTGGACGGAATATGTCCGTTAAGATAGAAGAAGAACCAGAAAAATATTGACAGTGTTATCAGTTGATTTGCAGCAGCCATGGCGAAAACAGTCAAGCAAATACGCTTGATACTTTGCTTGTACTGCCAGCTCCACCATGGAGCGAAGAAATTCATCATTATGATCCACTTCGTATCCGCTGAATATAGCTTTTCCGGCAATTACAGCATCGTCTCCTCTCTATAGATAGGCGAGAGCGTCGAACGGACACCTGGTTTCGGCCTCCCGATGGTGCTGCACGACCGTAAAGTGCTCTTTTAATGCATATGTTACAGTTTTTCTACTAATTAGAGGCTCTAATTAAAAGAAAAACTGTAACATATGCATTAAAATTTCATAGGACAGATTTCAGCTGGCGATGAAAAAAATACTTCAAAAGATAATCGAAACGGAAAAATTTTCCTCAAATCTTACGTTTATTAAGCCCTCTACAAAAATGCTTCGACACCCTGCCGGATGACCTTACACCAGTTGGTCGGTACCTTAGCCATGGCCGATGAGAAGTTGAATGTCTGTATGTTCTTCAGCTCTTTCGTGGCCTTGGCGATCAGCTCCTTCTCCGTTTAGGCCACGAAATTATTGGAGTAGATCCTCACTTTCACTTTAGCTGAAATATTTTCTGTCGGTCGTAGCCTCCAATTTTGAGGCAACTCAAGCGTGCCGCATTTGAAAACCTCTACGAAGTTTATTTGAATCGGTACGCTACTGCCGTGCCTGATGAAATGGGCTGCACGCTCAAAACAAAGCAGCCGCGACCGATTTCGGTGTTGTATTTCAGGTACCGGTTTTTAACACTTCGGGAACACTCGGTATCGAGTACACTAGCCTCATAAAAGTACCTCGGAAACATGGTGGATAATCAGCGAAATCACGTATCTTTTTGCTAGCATCACGAAACAAAGAATGAATGAAGAAACTAATCTGAACTATTGGCAGCAACCTTTAGCATGAAAACAGAGACACGAATCGGAACATGGAATATGTTGACCCTTGCCCAGCAAGCCAAGACGGCTCGATTCACCAGTAAAGCTAGCCACCTGAAGCTTGAAATGCTGGGGCTGAGTGTGATCTGTTGGCCGAACACTGACGAGGAGTTGGTTTCCTACCCAGTCAGCATTTTCATATGTATAATTAGATTGCAAATAAGAGTTACGTACTGATATGTATCCAACAAAATCGTATTCGACGCGCAAAAGCCGTTTATCCGTACCATCTTGGAGGCGATATACGCACTGAGGAATAATTTTGAGCGATACACTTATATAGGTATTTCAATACGATAGGATCCGATTGAGCGTGACCAGTTGCATACAGCTATACAACTTTATGCTGAAAATCGTATGTTTATCAGCTACTAGCATTATAAACGACAGAATATCAACTTGTGCGCGCTTTATTAGGCTTTATTTACGAATCCGGATTTGTTAAGAGATATTTACGACAATTTTCGTACATTGATATACGAGTTGGTGCTGGCTGGGTAGTGAGAAAGGAATAATCTGCGTGAAATTTAGAACACGAGGTGGGAATGCCAAACTGCACAGGGCTGTTAAACAATCCTATACACGGGTTCAGAGAGCCTTACGAACGCCCTAGCCCAAGAAAGAGGAAACACCTGACATTGCAATACGTTAGGATGCTCAAAAGAACATATTGCCTCGATAGACACTCAAGAGCTCGTGCTTATTGGAACAAAAAAAATCCAACGGGCGACACACAGAGTTTTTCTAAAAGGAACAACAGGAGCAGACTAGGGAATTCACACGCCGTATGGTGTGAAGACAAGGACGGCAACATGGTTACTGACTAAACGGTGACTGTAGACGGCGGTTATTGACAGGAGAAAGGAGTACTTCCAGCGTGTGATGAATAGGGAGGCAAAAACAGGAAACAACAAAAAAAGTGTGGGCAGTAAAGCTGTTAATGAGTTGAAGAACGGAAAGACTGTTGGAAAGGATACTGGGCACCAGAAGAATTTCTAAAAATGAAGAGCGAGAAGCTGTACCTATTAAGACATCTATTGGATCACTCGGAAGATCTCCTCTAGTACTGTTGGTCCTGGGTTGCCGTTCTCCGATTTCCTTAAGCAGTAGCGGAGCGTGCATCGTTCTTGACAGCACATATCCATCGGGTGCGGTGTCTGCCCCGGAGTCTGCAGCGTTTTCCTGGTTCTTCCTGGAGCTCCTGGTCGTCTTGTTCCTACCAGATTTGAGGCGAACACCATCTTTGCAGGGTAGTTATCCGGCATTCTTGCAACATGCCCTGCCCATCGTATCCGTCCAGCTTTAGCCATCTTCTGGATACTGGGTTCACCAGAGTTTATGGCTCGTCCTCCGCCTCCATACTCCATTTTCCTGTACGCCGCCGAAGATTCTTAGCACTCGTCGTTCGAAAACTCCGAGCACTCACAGGTCCTCCTCAGGCATTGTCCATGTTTCATGCCCGTAGAGAACAGCCGGTCTAATAAGCGTCTTGTACAGGGTGCACTTTGTACGGGGACTTAGCCTGCTCGACCGCAATAGCTTGTGAAGCCCATAGTAAGCACGACTTCCGCTGATAATACGCCTCCGAATCTCACGGCTGGTATCATTGTCCACCGTTACCAGTGAGCCAAAGTAGACAAATTCGTCGACTACCTCAAACTCATCGCCGTCGATCAATTTATTACTGTCCAAGCAGCGTCGTTCGACCTCGTTTCCGCTGGCCAGCAAGTACTATAGTACTGTTTCGCGCTTTAGTCTGTTCAGCCACCGCCACAGATGTTCTGCCGATAACATCCATGTCATCGGCAAACCAGACGAATAGACTAGATTTGTTGAAGATCGAGCCCCGCGTGTTGATATCCGCTCGGTTCAAAACACCTTGTAGTGCTATGTTCAACAGCAGGCATGAAAGACCATCGCCTTGACGAAGCCCTCTGTGTGATTCGAATTAACTTGACAATCCACCCGAAATCCGAACACAATACTGTGTACCATCCATCGTAGATTTAATCAGTTTGATGAGCTTCCTGGGGAAGCTGTTCTCATCCATGATTTTCCATAGCTCTTTCCGGTCGATGGTATCATATGCGGCTTTGAAGTCGACGAACAAATAATGCATGGAAACTCTGTATTCACGGCCCTTTTGGAAGATTTGCCGCAGTTGAAATATTTGATCCGTTGTAGACCGACTTCGACGAAGGCTTGACCGGCTTGATAAGTTCCCACAAATCTGTTCGCAATTGGTGATAGTCGGCGGAAAATGATTTGGGACAGCACTTTATAGGCGGCATTGAGAACGGTGATCGCTCGATAGTTCTCACAGTCCAATTTGTCGCCCTTTTTATAGATCGGGCAGATAACCCTATCTTTCCACTCCTTTGGTAGCTGTTCCGTATCCCAAATTCTAACAATTAGCCGGTGCATACAAACGGCCAGCTTTTCTGGTCCCATTTTAATAAGTTCCGCTCCGATGTCATCCTTTCCAGCTGACGCTGCATGTTCTTTAGCTGCATGATGGCCTCCTTAACTTTGCCTATCGTTGGGACTGGCACCTCTTTCCCGTTTGTTGCACCGTCGAAATCGATTTCCCCGCAGCCATGGTTCTCCGCCTGGGCACCATTCAGGTGTTCGTCGAAGCCTTGGCGGGATCCGTTCAGTTTCAGCTTTCCACATTAGTTCTTCGTATTGCACCTTGCAAGACAATGTCGAATAATAGATGAGCGAATGCATCCCCTTACTTCAGTCCATCCAGCTAGAACTTCTCACTAAATTTTGACGAATGATTTTGATCCTTTCAGCATCACACGAATCAGCTCAACTAATTTTACCGGAAAACCATGTTCTAGCATTGTTCGTCACAGATCATTTCATTTAACTGAATTATACGCCGTCTTAAAGTATACATACAGATGATGAGTCTGCAAGTAATACTCCCGTAACTTGTCTAGTAACTGCCGCAGGATAAACGTCTGATCCGTTCTAGAGCGAAGACCAGCTTGATGCTCGCTGTTGTAGAACCCCGCTAACGGTTTCAGTCAGGATACGTGAGAGCACCTTATTGAGCAACATTGTGCCTCAACAGTTTTTAAACTCGAGTCAGTGTCCTTTTTTAAAAATAGGGCAAATGAGTCCATCCAACAACTACTCCGGTATTTATTCTTCCCTTCAGATCCCGATAATGAAGCGGTGGATTGCTTTGATTAGCCGCTCGTTTGCCGCTTTTGGAAGCGTCCTTCCCAAGTAACATTTTGGTTTTATAATCCCTTATCAAGCACTTCTTACACGGGAATTAGCTGTACAAGAGTTTAATGAGCTATTATACAACAAAAATGTAACTTGGGCTCTCAGCAGCCTTACCGTTTTTCACTAAACTAGTTAGTGAGGTTGAACTCATATATGAGTTATATAGGAATAAAATAACCAACTTAAATAACCTTATAAGTAATTTTTTAAGCAGAAATATTTTCTTCAAAAACATCATCGCATCACCAACGGAGCACACCGTCTTTCTGTTTGCATTGAACTTGTCTCCAACAGCATAAGTTCTCTGCAAATGAGGACCCCCTAGCAGCTATTACGCGGATTACGGTCCTCGACGTTTCCCTTTCTATCCTTAGTAGGCTAACAACCAGCAACGTGACAATACGGTTACTGTAGTTTTGAATTTCAATAGATATTTATTTCACTTTAGACAGCTTGGAAATAGTTTGTGAGCCAAAACATGCAGTGATTTCGTTTTCAATTTCATAATAACCAACATGTTACTCGAACGACAATCATCTTATTGGGCAATCATTAGTGCGTTTTTAGCACCACGGTACACGTTTTAATTAAAAAATCAGCCCTTCAAACCTCACCTATGGATGACCGACCGGCAGATCAAATTGTTAAACCGCACAATGAACCACGACCATGTTCCATTTTTCGACCATTACCCTAGCCACGAGGAAGTGAACCAATATCTTTCGAAGTTGGTGCGAAATTATGCAAATAAAATCGAAATTTTCTCCACTGCTCTTTCGTTCGAGGGTCGTGAAATAATGACCGTGCGTATCAGCCCAGATGTTAAGCGTAAAAAGTTCAACCGGCTTTACATCCTGATAGACGCTGGAATTCATGCTCGAGAATGGATAACAGTTATCGTAGCTCTGTATGTAGTGTATCAACTAGTCGAACGGGATGCCATCAACGTAAGACTACTCCGGAATTTCGACTGGATAATTTTGCCAGTGCTGAATCCCGATGGATACGAGTATAGTCTTGAACATGTAGTATATCGCGCCGAGCGCCAATCAGTTGGCGGAAATCCTTTACAGCAACTAATAAAACGTTTGATTGCAGAACAAAATGTGGCGAAAGACACGGCGACCCCTGGGTAGAGACCGTTGCGTAGGAGTAGATTGCAATCGAAATTTCAACGTATCGTGGGGAATTGGAACGGCCCAGTTTTGTTCGCTACTGTACAGGGGAGAAAGGCCATTCTCGGAGCTGGAAACCAGGAACGTTCGGAATATCTTTCAAAAGTTGCGGCCCAACTGTAGATTTTACCTGTCGCTACACTCGCATGCCAAAGCTATCCTCTATCCACGGGCGTATTCTAGGTGAGCACTACAATTAAAGATTTTTAACTCGTGGTTTAGTAGTTAGAGAACTCCTGAGTTTCCCGAATAACCAAATCCTCTTTTTACTTTAATTTGGTAAATGAAGTAAGAGCCAAAGGTAACAAAGAAAGTTAGCAGACATGAAAAACAAGACAACTTTTTGATTTAAAAAATATTTTTATTGCATTTTTGCTTACTGCATACTACATCAATTTCATGAAAAAAGTACCATCAAATTTGAAACTTATGCGCTTATTCCTTTTTAAGACTATGGGAATACCGTAAGGGTCGGGCCACTGCGTATATTCCGTTTTAGTAACACGAACTCGTAACAAATATTGTTAAACTTTGTTCTATGACTGATAACTTTACATAATATTGTGAGTTTCAATCGTATATATAAAATGCGTGCTCTAAATTCAATGATTAATTATATCATATAAAAAATTTTCAAAAGAAATGATTTTTTTTTGTTAAATTATAGTCACTTTAACAGCTTATGTCATTCATGACTTCTGCGGGGCAGGAATTTGAACCCAGGTTCCTCGGCGTGAGAGGCGTGAATGCTAACCACTACACCGGGACTGACCTCCTCAGAAATTAACTTCCTTCCTCTAGAAAATGCAATGCAATTATCAAGATTAGCATTCCTGAAATATCTCAATATAGAGTAACATAAATATTTAAGTCCGCAAATTTAGGTTCTAACTTTAAGAATTTAGTAGAATGAAGCTTTAGACATTTACTGTAAAGTATTTTATTTCAAGTATATTAAAAGTATTCTATTTCTTTAAGAACTAGGTCGCAAAAAGCCGTCGAAATCTCCAATATCCAAAGATTCTGTATTGCATTGACTCGATTTCAAGCAAATAACTAATCCAAGAGTTTATCCAGTTTACTAAAACGAAGGTTGTTTTTTTAGTTGTGGTCCAACGAGTGATAGCGCTTAAGCGTCTGCCCGGTATATTTCAATCGATATTTTCTACAATCATAATTTTGGTAAGACCAAATCGAGACACGGTTCTAAAATTGAGTACTTTTTCAAAATGTACTCCCTCGAGCAGCACGTTACTCGCGATTGACAGATTTTTGCCCTTTTATCTAAGCCCCATTGGCTTTCTCTGTAGAGTACATGTGTTTTAATTAATAGAAGGTTGCCAATTTGAGAGCTGTTTCGCTAATAAATTTTACGTGCTACTGAACTGTAAACCATATTACATTTTCAAAGATTTTGGTATCGTAGCTGGCCAAGACGGGTCAACCTAGTTATTTATTTATTTATTTGACTTTTTTCGGATGGTGATAAAAAAAATTAAGACGGTTAATTGAGTTTGATAGATTTCCCATAGAAGGTATTAACTTACTTGCAAAAAAAAATTCTACAGCTCTATCAGTCGAACTCTAACCGTGATGGCGAAAACAGTGAAACTATTCCGTTCAGAAGTGTGCGCGTTCAAAGAACGGTACTCCGTCGCGTGAAAAACGGACATCGTGCGGCACTTTGTGGACGCCGGATACGCCCGTTCCGGCATCTTTAACGTTTTGGCACTATTGGACAACAATCAGAGCGTCGAAAGAAAGTCCCGTTCACTGGTATCGGAGCTGCAGGCAATGACGCAGCGGCAACGGCTGAATAAGATGGTCAAGACGATTTTCCCGGCGAATCGCAAAGAGGCGGTGATGATGGACGACGAAACCTATTTTACCCTGGATGGCAGGGCACTTGTATTTTACTTCCCCCATGAAGGAAATGAGCTCCGAGGTGAAGTTCATTTCACACACCAAGTTCCCCAAGAAGGTGCTGCTATGGCTGACAATCAGCGAGAAGGGAATGTCAAAGCCGCTCTTCTTTCGCTCCGAACTGGCCGTGAACGGGGAAATTTATAGGACTGTATAGGAAATTTATAGTATAAGTGCGAAGACGCGATGTTCTGGCCGGGTCTGGCGTCGGCCCAATACTCGAAGCGATCGTTGGAGGAGATGGAGCGGCTGAATATCGAAACCGGCGAACCCACCCAACGTCCGTCAGCTGCGTCCCATCCAGAATTTCTGGACAAACCTGAAGCGTAAGATCTACTCCAACCATTTTGTCGCAAAAACCGAGGAGAAATTGATAAATGAAACGAAGAAAGAACCCAAAAACATGACTATTTACAGGCATGTTTTCGTCCGCCATGGCGAATGTTCCGGTTAACTGCCGGAAGGCCGCTCGCAAGGACGTAGAATTTTTTTGCAGGTAAGCTAATATAATTACCTTCCATGGGAAATTTATCAAACTTTATTAGCTGTTTTAGTTTTTTTCATCACCATCCGAAAAAAAAATCCACATTTTAATGTGTTGGATGGCCCCTCCGCACGCCGATACTTTCACCACATTGGCTCATCAGTTGTGATACCTGTCAGCTGCAATAGATGTCATCATGGGTATCGGCGATCAGAGGTCGAAGTCAGTCTAATCATCAGTCTGATACGACTCACACAGGTCATGTAATTATACTATTTTATATTTTAATAAATATTTTATGTTAGTCAGTTAGTGGCTACATTATTGCACCGAAAGCCCACTAACGTAACATAATGCGTAGATTATTTTAAATAATAGGGTAAGGAACGAGTTCAGCAGTGTCACCTATTTTAATCAGTTATGAATAAATGAGCCGAAAATGCACTTTTTTATTCATATTTTCCAAATCTTCACAAATCACTTAACCAGACATTTGATTCACACAAACACAATTTCCTGGGTTTCCGACAAGAAATATGATGAATTAAAAATTGTTGTCCAAAAACGTGCATTTTTCAGCTGCTGAAGGCAATCGCCACCTCGCTACTAACGAATCCATCACATTTTTCAGCACTGATTACAACCACTCTAAAAGTCAAGCACTCAATTGTCACATACCATATTATTCACTCTCTTTTTTTCTATTATCTAAGGCTTTGTCTCTAGCCGAAAGTTTTATTATTTTATAACAAAACTGAAAACAAATTCTGAATTAACGAACCTGTTCACCAGTAGCAGCAGCTGCAGCATAACTGATGAACTATCGTGTTGCCAAGACACTGTTTCGGTTCTGGAAATAAGAATTATAGGTTTGAAATTAACTGAAACCTCCAATAGTGAAAACTTGGTTCAATACTTTCAAGAGAAATGTATGTTCATAATTAATTTTTCTTCATTAAAAACAACAGAAAAAACCCGATTTAATCCACCTAGTGGTGAAAGGAACCTTTGTTATACGGTCTTACTTGCTATTTGAGATAGAAATCGACACGTCTTCGGAACATAATTCATCTATTGGTTATCGTTGCGTAGTGCGTTGGTTTACATAAAATTTTTGAAAATTGAAAAAGTTTACAAAATTTGAACAAAATAGGAACACTTTTAAATTTTGATAGATCCTTTTTTCATGAAATTGCGTAATAAGGATAAGTAAGTTGTTATTAATCTGAGTAAGTGCAAATAAAAGTAAGTTGTAAGAGGAAATCTTATCCTTTAGCATATACATTGTCTAGCAAAGGTCTAGTTTATAGGTTTTTGAACTATGCATAGTTTCCTGTAATGCCATTCTATTTGAATCACATCAATAGAGTTTTCTTGAATAATTTTCATCAATTTTTATTAACTCACGCTGTTGTATTTTATACAACACGTGTAGGTTTTTCAACGCCATATTGTTATAAAGTTACAAATCGTTGTTTAACTAACGTATATTCTTCAACAAACTTATTGTGAGCAAAATATCATAATTATTCAATGCATTAATAATTTAAATTTTTGGGAAAATTTATGGAGCAAAACTATCAGCAAATGTAAAATGTTTAAAATGTATCCGTCTGCTGGTAGTCGAGTAATTCGGAGTCAAAATTAGGGTATTCTTTATAATCAAAGTTCTACAGTTCCTAAACAAGCAAACATACAGGTATACTATTTTCAGCAAAGTTGTGTATTTTTACTATTTGTACAATTTTGTAGTACATGAAAAAGTCATACAACAATTACAAAAAGAGCAAAAATAGAAAAACTGATTTTACAAATTCATATACAATAAATACGATATTTCTATCTTCGCTGCAGAGATAGAAGGTTACTGTCTTCAGCAAAATTTCTTGTAATAATATGCTCTATAACTTTGCAGAACACATCAATGTTGACACATTGACACTGAAAAAAAATATTTTATTTATTTCACTTTTAGAGGGATTAATAAAAATTTAAATTCCACCAAACGATAGAGCTTTCAATTTCAAGAAACTCTTCCAAAGGTTCGATAAACCTAAAACCAAGTTTTCCCAGTCAAAACTCTAGCGCATACGTTTTCTTTGGTTTGGGGCTATTTTGCGCGCGAGTAACTATGTTACAAAAGTTGGCGCGAGTGTTCGACGGTTAATATATTTTAACCGGTAAAACCAATTCTTATGAAATTTTGCATATATATTCGTAGTGTCAAAACCTCTTGTTTGATATTAAAATAATTGAAATTAGATAAATTATCTTGGTTAAAATCATTATAAATTATTGTTAATTTTGGTGTAGTGTATACGGTTGCTCATAACTTTCAAATTAAACGTCCAATCAAAAAACCATTCAATAGTGATCTATTAGGATATATTATCTTTCGAATGAGACTAATAGCGCATAAATCGGTTTGGCCATCTCTAAGAAACAGGCGATAATTATTACCTTGTCAAAACAGGTTTTTTAAGGCTAACTTTTAAACTACTTATTTGTTTTCAATTAAAAATTCCTGAACAATTTACCTTTAATAAGGGCTTTCATTTGATACTAAGATCGATGAAATCTGTTATGTAGTTTCGAAGAAACCCGTGTCACGTATTTTTCACATTTTTGCTTATAACTTTTAAACGAAACGTCGTATCACGAAGCAACTCAATAGTGATCTACTAGACAATAACACCTTTCAAACAAAAGTAATAACGAACCATTCGGTTCAGCCATCTCTGAGAAACAGGCGATAGAAAAAATCATTACATACATACACACACACACACACACACACACACAGACATTGCTCAAATTGTCGAACCCTATCGATTGGTATATGTGACTTGGCCCTCCGGGCCTCGGATCAATTTCGTGTTTTTCGACCAATTTTTAAACCTTTGTTATAGTATAACAAAGGTAAAACAGCTTTTTCAATAATTTTCGAAGATTTTCTCAGTGCTTTAATGAAGCAACGATGTGTTTCAATGTTATTTGCTTTGACAACACTGTTCTGAGTCGGACCGTGTATACTGCTATGTTTACCTCTTTTGTTCTCCCACCATCCTTATGAACAGCGAGTGAGACGTCAAACTCGCAGTTTCCCATAAGAACACCAGAGAATAAAAGAGACGACGAATACCGTTTGCCGAACGGTGCGGGGAGTGTATGCCCCGATAACCAATTTAGACAGATGGCATTTTACGCATCTATGCCGATACGCTATGCCGATTACGCATCAGATGCCGATTAGTAGGTCGCGGATAAGAACGCGAACTTACTGAATAGGGGGAAAAGCTCGAGGGACTTTTTACGGGCACGTAAAAAAATTCAGATTTCAGGATTGCTTAAAAAAGCACCTTGAGGGTGAAAATATGTTCGGTCTGATCAAAATTAGTTCCACCGCTCCAAATTTTAAAGCGAAAAATCAAAAGTTTAGCTGAACAATAGTGTCCTCCAATGGTAACAGCTTGAAGAACTAGAGATAGCAAGAAGATTGGTGTTACGATGATAAGATGAACACATGTGGGCTTTTCAAGTAGGATTTTATTAATGATCTCTTCACCAAAGGCAGTGTTGCCGAGTTTCTTTAACATCACAACATATCTCCGATTTTATAATAAAAAGAAGTTCAACAATATAATATCAAATCACTAATAATAATAATATCAAGTATATAATATTAAATAACGTAATCTTCAAAACGCCTGGGAAGTGTAACACATCTACGGGGTCTATCTTGACCGGAATTCGTTGATTGTGGAATGTCCTTCGTAGGATCATCTCGTTCGCCGTGGCTGATGTCGTCTGCAGATGGTACGTTATCCACAGACGGCAATGGATGGTGCACCTTTAGATGTGATGTGTTTCTTTTGAAACGTTGACCACTCTCGGTCTCCACCGTCGCCGTGCTTCCATGCTTCTCCACAACTGTTGCTGGTACAGGCAGAAAAGTGGATGATAGTTTATTCGCTGGATGCATGTTTTTCATAAGCACTTCGTCGCCGACATTAATAGATGTTTCTTTGGCTCCTACCTTGCTGTCTCGATTTTGTTTAGTACGATGTTTGATAACAGCATCCTTGTCTCGAAGTTCATCATCCATTACCACTTCATCTCGCACATGAGGAAATAAATCTCGGAATCTGCGACCGAACATCAATGTAGCAGGAGGGACACCAGTTACGCTATGCGGGGTAACTGAATACATATAGAGGTAATCTTGAAGCGCTGCTTCCAAATTTGTGCCTTGATGCTGACCTATTTTCAGTACTTTTAATAGTGAACGATTCTGTCGCTCAACCTCACCGTTTGCACACGGCCAGTACGGCGTAGTATGAGTAAGTTTGATACCATAGTCCACGCAATAATCTATGAATTCTTGGCTCGAAAAGTTTTTGGCGTTGTCAGTTGTCAAAACCGACGGCAAACCGAATCTTGTAAAAATCCTCTTCAGTGTTCGAATAACATCAGCTGACAAAGTGCGCGTCATAAATTCTGCCACTACAAAACGACTGTATAGATCTATAAGGACAAATACGTATTTTCCATTCGGCAAGGGTCCCAAAAAATCGGCGCTCAAATGTACCCAAGGGGCTGACGGCATCTCTCGGATGCGTAATGGTTCTGGCTTATTCAGTGGACCGACCAACTGACACTCGACACAATTTCGACATGTTTTCTCAACATCTGAATCTAAACCTGGCCACCACAATGCTACCCGTAAGCGTCGTTTCATTTTTTCTCTACCTGGGTGCCCGATGTGTGACAATTGTAGTACTGTTTCTCGAAGATCTCCAGGGACAACGATTTTGTCTCTGCGGAGTAGAATGTCTTTAGAAAAACATAGCTCGGATTTAAAGGGTGTGAATGCTTTTAAATCATCCCAACAATCATCGCTCAAGGCTCTTTTAACCTTTTGGAACTCGTCATCGTCACGGGAACTACGTATGATTTCAGTCATTGTTATCGCCGATGGTTTACTAAACTCTGCAATCAAACACAGCACCTCCTCGGACTGTCTGTCGTAGGTTTGTGGTTTAACTGCTTCGCACAATCTCGATAATGGATCCGCAATGTTTACCTCACCTGGAACGTGCACTATGGAATATCGATATGATTGCATACGAAGGACCCATCTTTCTTGGCGCTTATTCGGACAGGAAGATTCGCTAAAAATCTGGACTAACGGTTTGTGATCGGTGAGAATTGTGAAATCCAAACCTCTCAAATACATTTCGAAACGTTCAGTTGCCCAAACTATGGCAAGTGCTTCCTTGTCGAGCGTGGAATATTTTCTTTCCGTTTTCGAAAGGCTCTTGCTAGCATAACTAACTGGTCGCAACTTCGAGTTATTTTTTTGCATTAAAACAGCGCCCAAACCACTGTCGCTTGCGTCAGTTACCAACACTGTATCAAACTTAGGATTGTAGAATGCCAAGTGGTTGGGATTCGACATAGCCTGCTTCACCTTATTGAACGACTTCACCGCTTCTCTCGACCAGTGAAATTTAGCTCCCTTAACGATCATTTCTCGAAGAGGTGTAGTCAGTGTCGATAAATTAGGGATGAATTTCCCTACGTAGTTAACTAACCCTAGGAAGCTACGCATCTCACTGGTGTTCTGAGGACGTCGGAAGTTTTTAATTGCACTAACCTTTTCATTCGTAGGAAGGATGCCATTCGCTGAGAGTTCATGCCCCATGAACTTTACCATTGCTTTTCCGAACTCGCACTTCGCTTCATTGACAGTTAACCCGTTCTCAGCCAAACGATTCAACACTGCTTTCAGTCGTTTATCGTGCTCATCTTTAGACGATCCGTATACTAGTATGTCGTCAATGAAGACTTTTACTCCTACCAATCCTTTCAAAACCCTCTCAATACATCGTTGGAATATTTCAGGTGCTACTTTCATCCCAAACATAAGCCTCTTAAACCGGTAGTAAGCATCTTGCGTGACGAAGGTAGTTATATCGCGTGACCCGGGATCTAGCTCAATTTGGTGAAATGCTTTAACCAAATCAATTTTGCTGAATATTTTACATCCATCTAGATGAGGCATTATTTCCTCGAACGTCGGCAGCGGATGCTTTTCTGGAATAATCGCCTTGTTTGCTTTGCGCATGTCTACGCAAAGTCGAACGTTTCGTCCACTGTCCTTAGGAGTAACAACGAGAGGAGAGGCCCAGCTGATGTTGAGAGGCGCGGGCTCAATAATGTCTTGCTCAAGCAAGTCCGCAAGTTTGTCGTCTACTAACTTTTTCAATGGAATCGGCAATCGCCTACATGACTGCTGCACCGGTAGTACACTGTTGTCCAATTTAACTTTCACATGTACATCTTTCAATTTTACGATCACAGGCTCATTTGATTCGCTAACACTGAAAACTTCTCCATGTATTTCAAGCAATCCAAGTTCTATCGAGGTAGCCCTACTCAACAAGTTAGCTCCTTTCGGCTTGTCAACCACGTTCTCGAACTTGCTGAACCTTCAACTTTCGAGACGGCTTTACTAACTTTGGCTTGGTTTTACACATTTTCTTGAAGTGTCCTATAATTTGACACTTGTCACACTTTTTAGACCTTGCTGGGCACTTTTTATCATTGGCGAAGTGACCTTTTAAGTGACCTTTTAAGTGAGTTAACGGGCACTCTTCCATCGGTTTTTTCATTTGATCTCGATTGCGTTTTACAGTTTCTAGTACTCTTCCCTCATCAGCAATTTCTTGAACTGACATCAATTTTTTCTTCAATATTGCTTCTCTCAACGAATCCGATACGCAGTTATCGAATACTTGTTCGGTAATGCGCATCTCTAACGCAGCACCATAATCGCAGAGACGGCCTTGGTCCCGGAGTCGATGTATAAACTTCTCAACCGATTCATCTTCCTTTTGTGCTATTTTCCGGAAAACAGATCTTTCATATGGAACGTTATTCAGCGGAGCAAAATGCGCATCTAATAAACGTAGAGCTTCGATGAAAACATCAGATCCCGGTGGAGGAGTTGCGTCATGTCCTTCTATATTATAGAATATATCCTGTACTTCCGGCCCAGCGTAGTGTAGTAAATATGAACGCTTGCGCGAAGCAAGAGCTACACAGTTCACTTCCAGGAACAGTTGAAACGATCTTTTCCATTTAATCCAACGACTGGCGATGGACGCTGTGTCCGATATATCAAACGGTAGTAAAGTGTTTGTTTTTTCCATTTTCGATCGAAGTGGGGTTATGTTCACTTTCAAGCTTAACCGATTAGCTGCTCAATGTACCGCCACGAATACACCGAATGTAACTCGCTTTACTAATTTTCGCGTATTTAAACAGTTCTTTTTCGCATTTAAGCACTCCGTTAACGAATTTAATCATAAAAACCCATCATTAGTCGCCAAAATGTTACGATGATAAGATGAACACATGTGGGCTTTTCAAGTAGGATTTTATTAATGATCTCTTCACCAAAGGCAGTGTTGCCGAGTTTCTTTAACATCACAACAATTGGTATGCTGATATCCCCCACTTAGTCAACCCATCGCTTGTAATAAGATAAAACAATCAGTGACCCACTTAGACTGCTTAAAACCGGTTCTTTACCCTACTTTAAATTGTTGGGAAAAATAGATCAGCATAAACTGACATCACAGAAACGAAGCAATCAGCATGTGAGGTGTGCCGCAATTGGCCTCAACTGGAATTTTCTCTCGTTTCTTTATAAGAAAAAATGATACTCACTTTAGAAGCTAAAAAATTATACAGCAAAACTATCAGCAAAGGTAAATTGTCTAAAATGAATCCGTCTGTTGGTGGTCGAGTAATTCGGGGTCAAAATTAGGCTATTTTTTATAATCAAAGTATTACAGTTCCTAAACAAGCAAACATAGAGGTGTACTATATTCAGCAAAGTTGTGTATTGTTACTATTTGCACAACTTTGCAGTACATGAAAAAGTCACAACAATTACAAAAGGAGCTAAAAGAGAAAAACTGATTTTCTGTCTGTCTGTCTGTCTGTCTGTCTGTCTGTCTGTCTGTCTGTCTGTCTGTCTGTCTGTCTGTCTGTCTGTCTGTCTGTCTGTCTGTCTGTCTGTCTGTCTGTCTGTCTGTCTGTCTGTCTGTCTGTCTGTCTGTCTGTCTGTCTGTCTGTCTGTCTGTCTGTCTGTCTGTCTGTCTGTCTGTCTGTCTGTCTGTCTGTCTGTCTGTCTGTCTGTCTGTCTGTCTGTCTGTCTGTCTGTCTGTCTGTCTGTCTGTCTGTCTGTCTGTCTGTCTGTCTGTCTGTCTGTCTGTCTGTCTGTCTGTCTGTCTGTCTGTCTGTCTGTCTGTCTGTCTGTCTGTCTGTCTGTCTGTCTGTCTGTCTGTCTGTCTGTCTGTCTGTCTGTCTGTCTGTCTGTCTGTCTGTCTGTCTGTCTGTCTGTCTGTCTGTCTGTCTGTCTGTCTGTCTGTCTGTCTGTCTGTCTGTCTGTCTGTCTGTCTGTCTGTCTGTCTGTCTGTCTGTCTGTCTGTCTGTCTGTCTGTCTGTCTGTCTGTCTGTCTGTCTGTCTGTCTGTCTGTCTGTCTGTCTGTCTGTCTGTCTGTCTGTCTGTCTGTCTGTCTGTCTGTCTGTCTGTCTGTCTGTCTGTCTGTCTGTCTGTCTGTCTGTCTGTCTGTCTGTCTGTCTGTCTGTCTGTCTGTCTGTCTGTCTGTCTGTCTGTCTGTCTGTCTGTCTGTCTGTCTGTCTGTCTGTCTGTCTGTCTGTCTGTCTGTCTGTCTGTCTGTCTGTCTGTCTGTCTGTCTGTCTGTCTGTCTGTCTGTCTGTCTGTCTGTCTGTCTGTCTGTCTGTCTGTCTGTCTGTCTGTCTGTCTGTCTGTCTGTCTGTCTGTCTGTCTGTCTGTCTGTCTGTCTGTCTGTCTGTCTGTCTGTCTGTCTGTCTGTCTGTCTGTCTGTCTGTCTGTCTGTCTGTCTGTCTGTCTGTCTGTCTGTCTGTCTGTCTGTCTGTCTGTCTGTCTGTCTGTCTGTCTGTCTGTCTGTCTGTCTGTCTGTCTGTCTGTCTGTCTGTCTGTCTGTCTGTCTGTCTGTCTGTCTGTCTGTCTGTCTGTCTGTCTGTCTGTCTGTCTGTCTGTCTGTCTGTCTGTCTGTCTGTCTGTCTGTCTGTCTGTCTGTCTGTCTGTCTGTCTGTCTGTCTGTCTGTCTGTCTGTCTGTCTGTCTGTCTGTCTGTCTGTCTGTCTGTCTGTCTGTCTGTCTGTCTGTCTGTCTGTCTGTCTGTCTGTCTGTCTGTCTGTCTGTCTGTCTGTCTGTCTGTCTGTCTGTCTGTCTGTCTGTCTGTCTGTCTGTCTGTCTGTCTGTCTGTCTGTCTGTCTGTCTGTCTGTCTGTCTGTCTGTCTGTCTGTCTGTCTGTCTGTCTGTCTGTCTGTCTGTCTGTCTGTCTGTCTGTCTGTCTGTCTGTCTGTCTGTCTGTCTGTCTGTCTGTCTGTCTGTCTGTCTGTCTGTCTGTCTGTCTGTCTGTCTGTCTGTCTGTCTGTCTGTCTGTCTGTCTGTCTGTCTGTCTGTCTGTCTGTCTGTCTGTCTGTCTGTCTGTCTGTCTGTCTGTCTGTCTGTCTGTCTGTCTGTCTGTCTGTCTGTCTGTCTGTCTGTCTGTCTGTCTGTCTGTCTGTCTGTCTGTCTGTCTGTCTGTCTGTCTGTCTGTCTGTCTGTCTGTCTGTCTGTCTGTCTGTCTGTCTGTCTGTCTGTCTGTCTGTCTGTCTGTCTGTCTGTCTGTCTGTCTGTCTGTCTGTCTGTCTGTCTGTCTGTCTGTCTGTCTGTCTGTCTGTCTGTCTGTCTGTCTGTCTGTCTGTCTGTCTGTCTGTCTGTCTGTCTGTCTGTCTGTCTGTCTGTCTGTCTGTCTGTCTGTCTGTCTGTCTGTCTGTCTGTCTGTCTGTCTGTCTGTCTGTCTGTCTGTCTGTCTGTCTGTCTGTCTGTCTGTCTGTCTGTCTGTCTGTCTGTCTGTCTGTCTGTCTGTCTGTCTGTCTGTCTGTCTGTCTGTCTGTCTGTCTGTCTGTCTGTCTGTCTGTCTGTCTGTCTGTCTGTCTGTCTGTCTGTCTGTCTGTCTGTCTGTCTGTCTGTCTGTCTGTCTGTCTGTCTGTCTGTCTGTCTGTCTGTCTGTCTGTCTGTCTGTCTGTCTGTCTGTCTGTCTGTCTGTCTGTCTGTCTGTCTGTCTGTCTGTCTGTCTGTCTGTCTGTCTGTCTGTCTGTCTGTCTGTCTGTCTGTCTGTCTGTCTGTCTGTCTGTCTGTCTGTCTGTCTGTCTGTCTGTCTGTCTGTCTGTCTGTCTGTCTGTCTGTCTGTCTGTCTGTCTGTCTGTCTGTCTGTCTGTCTGTCTGTCTGTCTGTCTGTCTGTCTGTCTGTCTGTCTGTCTGTCTGTCTGTCTGTCTGTCTGTCTGTCTGTCTGTCTGTCTGTCTGTCTGTCTGTCTGTCTGTCTGTCTGTCTGTCTGTCTGTCTGTCTGTCTGTCTGTCTGTCTGTCTGTCTGTCTGTCTGTCTGTCTGTCTGTCTGTCTGTCTGTCTGTCTGTCTGTCTGTCTGTCTGTCTGTCTGTCTGTCTGTCTGTCTGTCTGTCTGTCTGTCTGTCTGTCTGTCTGTCTGTCTGTCTGTCTGTCTGTCTGTCTGTCTGTCTGTCTGTCTGTCTGTCTGTCTGTCTGTCTGTCTGTCTGTCTGTCTGTCTGTCTGTCTGTCTGTCTGTCTGTCTGTCTGTCTGTCTGTCTGTCTGTCTGTCTGTCTGTCTGTCTGTCTGTCTGTCTGTCTGTCTGTCTGTCTGTCTGTCTGTCTGTCTGTCTGTCTGTCTGTCTGTCTGTCTGTCTGTCTGTCTGTCTGTCTGTCTGTCTGTCTGTCTGTCTGTCTGTCTGTCTGTCTGTCTGTCTGTCTGTCTGTCTGTCTGTCTGTCTGTCTGTCTGTCTGTCTGTCTGTCTGTCTGTCTGTCTGTCTGTCTGTCTGTCTGTCTGTCTGTCTGTCTGTCTGTCTGTCTGTCTGTCTGTCTGTCTGTCTGTCTGTCTGTCTGTCTGTCTGTCTGTCTGTCTGTCTGTCTGTCTGTCTGTCTGTCTGTCTGTCTGTCTGTCTGTCTGTCTGTCTGTCTGTCTGTCTGTCTGTCTGTCTGTCTGTCTGTCTGTCTGTCTGTCTGTCTGTCTGTCTGTCTGTCTGTCTGTCTGTCTGTCTGTCTGTCTGTCTGTCTGTCTGTCTGTCTGTCTGTCTGTCTGTCTGTCTGTCTGTCTGTCTGTCTGTCTGTCTGTCTGTCTGTCTGTCTGTCTGTCTGTCTGTCTGTCTGTCTGTCTGTCTGTCTGTCTGTCTGTCTGTCTGTCTGTCTGTCTGTCTGTCTGTCTGTCTGTCTGTCTGTCTGTCTGTCTGTCTGTCTGTCTGTCTGTCTGTCTGTCTGTCTGTCTGTCTGTCTGTCTGTCTGTCTGTCTGTCTGTCTGTCTGTCTGTCTGTCTGTCTGTCTGTCTGTCTGTCTGTCTGTCTGTCTGTCTGTCTGTCTGTCTGTCTGTCTGTCTGTCTGTCTGTCTGTCTGTCTGTCTGTCTGTCTGTCTGTCTGTCTGTCTGTCTGTCTGTCTGTCTGTCTGTCTGTCTGTCTGTCTGTCTGTCTGTCTGTCTGTCTGTCTGTCTGTCTGTCTGTCTGTCTGTCTGTCTGTCTGTCTGTCTGTCTGTCTGTCTGTCTGTCTGTCTGTCTGTCTGTCTGTCTGTCTGTCTGTCTGTCTGTCTGTCTGTCTGTCTGTCTGTCTGTCTGTCTGTCTGTCTGTCTGTCTGTCTGTCTGTCTGTCTGTCTGTCTGTCTGTCTGTCTGTCTGTCTGTCTGTCTGTCTGTCTGTCTGTCTGTCTGTCTGTCTGTCTGTCTGTCTGTCTGTCTGTCTGTCTGTCTGTCTGTCTGTCTGTCTGTCTGTCTGTCTGTCTGTCTGTCTGTCTGTCTGTCTGTCTGTCTGTCTGTCTGTCTGTCTGTCTGTCTGTCTGTCTGTCTGTCTGTCTGTCTGTCTGTCTGTCTGTCTGTCTGTCTGTCTGTCTGTCTGTCTGTCTGTCTGTCTGTCTGTCTGTCTGTCTGTCTGTCTGTCTGTCTGTCTGTCTGTCTGTCTGTCTGTCTGTCTGTCTGTCTGTCTGTCTGTCTGTCTGTCTGTCTGTCTGTCTGTCTGTCTGTCTGTCTGTCTGTCTGTCTGTCTGTCTCACTGTCTCACTAAGAGGGCTCCCATACAAATGAAACACAAATTTCTGCATAACTCAAGAACTAATCAGGGAAATGACTTCCGATAGTAAAATTAGCCCTTAAAATTTTTAAGGCATTTAAATATGGATGTTTTGATTTTCCAACGTAGTAAAAACATTAGGGGTATTCACGTAACGCTTGCTATGTTGCGTATACGGTGTATTGCGTATTTATATTGCGCTACTCGCATAACAGGTCCATCGGGTAATACGAATAGCGGACAAGCTGGGTAGTTGTGTTTGACGAATTGCTTGCTAATAACTTTTTCACATGATCAAAAACACCAAAACACCTCTGGGACAGAGAGGGAGTAAAAACTAGGACTTTCGCTACACGTGAAAACGAAAAACCTGAAGAAAGTACCTACAGAATAATGCCTTTTTCTCACCGTAGAACTCTGCCGCAGAACTGGAAACATCAGCACGATGTGGCCCAAGCTGGGGCCGATGCAATTGTCAGTGCGTGCGGAGTGCAGTATCGCTGCAGTAGTGCTTCGGCCTTTCTGAACAACGTCGTCGGAGGTTCCAGCATCGATTATGCGCACGATATCGAGAAAGTTCCGTTTGCTTTGGTGATGGAAATCGCCAGCAAAGGATTTCACCCGCCGGCCGCAAGCATTGCCCGCATTTGCGAAGAAAGTTGGATCGGAATCCGAGCCATGGTAATGCAGCTAGCGGTCAGCCCAAGGATTTCTTTCACCCGCAGCAAAACGGCACTATAGGATTGTTGAAAAAAGAGAAAAAAAATGCCGCTGCTACATAGTTTTACATCCTGTATTTCAGTTTTGTCAGATATCTAGTTTACTCTCCTAGCAGAATGCTTATAGATTACGAAAACTTATTGATCAAAGATACAAAACACTGCAGTGGTCGTGTGTTCAAAATTATCTATGAAAAAAAAACTAAATTTTACCATATAATGAAACAAAAACATATTTTATGATAAGCTAACATATTTGTCCAATAGAGTAAGGATCCTATATTTGCGCCATAGTATATTCTGACGGTTGAGGTTCGTTCACTGGCTTAGTATTGTTACGGAAACCAACCATTATTCCGTGAAGAGTACTAGAATCCTACGCGGTACATAACCTTGCATCAAATGTTTCGATTGTTAAGGAAATTAACACTGTTTAATTTATTTTTTTTTCACTACATGTAGTAATGTTTGTATCAATATTTCGATTCTTAATCACTAAAATGCTAAATCATGTCCTTACGCAAAATAAACTGAATTAAACAGTTTATTGTGTTGGTGTTCCATATTTTACCTTCAACCGTTCATAGTGTTTCTTATCCTGAAAATAAAAACAAGAGCGAAATTACTGAATGTCATACGGACATATTTTGATTCAAAAACATACTTCTTCATTGACAGACGGTTTGACACTTCGTATCGCTGCTTGAAAATGGTTCATCGCAACTTTGAGTTGCTCTTCGGAATCGGCTGTCTGATTATCCTCACTACTGCAGGCCGCTATCGAATCTTTAAGAGTCTGCAGGGAAGCCTGTCTTACTAGACCTGCCAAATCGGCTCCGGTGTATCCCTCAGTTAACCGCGCGATGACGTTCAGATCGACATCTTCGGCCAGTGGAGGTTGAGTGCAATTCTTTGTCAATGCTTTTAAAATATCGATACGATCCGCCTCGGCCGGTAGTCCAACGTACAGAATTTTATCGAGTCGTCCCGGGCGCAGTACGGCAGGGTCAACAATGTCTGGCCGGTTGGTTGCTGCCATAAGGAATACGCCCTTTCGTTCCTCAATGCCATCCATCTCGGTGAGTAATTGATTAACGACACGCATTCCAGAACCGCCTTCTGCACTGTCCGAACGCTTTGGACATAACGAGTCAAACTCGTCAAAGAAGATAACGCACGGTGCAGAGTTGCGTGCGCGCTGGAAACACTGACGCACAGCGCGTTCTGACTCGCCGACGTACTGAAGAATGAATGTTAATTTTAAAGCATTAGAGCGAAAGTCCAATTGAAAAATCACTTACCATATTTAACAACTCTGGTCCCTTTACTGATATAAAGTTGATTCCGGCCTCGTTGGCGACGGCTTTTGCTAGCAGTGTTTTACCGCAGCCAGGCGGACCACAAAGTAGCACTCCTGATGGAGAGCTCAGTCCGAGCAGCTTCAAACGATGTGGAAACTTTACTGGTGCCAATATAGCCAACTTCAACTCCTCACGAATATCAACAAGCGAACCAATATCATCCCATGTTACGTCCGGAACCGTAATGAAACCTTCCCGCTTGGCCGATGGCTGTACTGATTTGATCGACTGCAGAAAGTCTTCTTTCTCAATATATAAGCTATCGAGCTCCTCGTCTGGCAAAGGATTAGAGTGGTCCAGCAGAAGGTTTAGTAGTTTATCCAAGGTCAACATATTAGGAGGGAAGTTAATAGCCGAATCTGCAAGTACATTCTCCTCCAGTTCCTGTTCCATCTGTTCAAAAGAAGGCTCTTCAGCTGTCTTAGTCTGTTCTACCTGAACAGGTTCTGTTTCAGGCTTCTCCTCAGCGCCACTGGTTTCAGCTGGAACTTTCTCAACCGCTTGTGTAGTAATTTCTTCTTCAACCTCTTCAGCTACAACTTTGTCGCCAGAGGTACTACTATCTGCAACCATTTCTACATCTCCATCAATATCCGCTTTTTTTAGGCTTTCATCAGGCTTCTCTCCGTTTGCCTCACCATCATCTTTCACTGCAGCGACAGTAGCTTCACTGTCATCCATTTTTTCACCTTCAACGGGCTTAGCTTCCGCCGAATCAGGCTGTTCTTGTTCCTTCTTTTCTTCAGTGGCAGCCACTTCATCCTTCTTCGCTGAGTCATCCTTGTTCTCCTTAAGCTCATCGATCTTCGGTTCCTCAACAGCTTGCTTTTCAACGGCTTCCGCGGAAGCTTGAACATCATCTTTGTCATCGTCTAAGTTAACCACTTCTTCGACATCATCCTCCAAAGCAACAACGTCATCCGCTGAAACATCCCCGTTCAGATTGCCACCCTTTTTTGCGACCACTTGCGATGCTGCTTCATCAACTTCCATAATTGCCACATCGTCATCATCTTCTTCCTTTCTCAACGTGCCAGTTGCGGCTTCCAGCTGTCTCTTACGACGAAGAACTTCAAGTTCGACCTGTTTTTTAGCTTCCGCAATCAATTGCTGCCGTTCACGTTCAGTTAACATTCTGAAATAAGTGCAAAGAATTAGTTCAGTTTCATATGAATTACTCTGTTACTTTTTACCTTTTGATTGCCGTGGTGGCTGCTCTGGTAGCCAAAGCCAGCAGATCAGCCCCAACATATCCGGGAGTCAATTTGGCTAGCTCATCAAAATCAATAGTTTGTTCAATTTTTAGATTTCGACAAATAATCTTTAGGATATGCGCTCTCGCTTCACGATCCGGAATGCCTAGAGATATCTCCTGATCGAAACGTCCAACTCGTCGCAATGCAGGGTCCAACGCGTCTGGTCGATTGGTGGCGCCGATAACTAACACGCCATCGCCTCCTTCCAGCTTAGACAGTCCGTCCAAACTGCTCAGCAACTGGGCAACAATACGTCGTTCCATATCTTTTTGAGCATTGATACGATTAGCCGAAATAGCGTCGATTTCATCAATGAACAGTACACAAGGCGAAAGAATTGCTGCCTGCTCGAAAACTTCACGGATTCGTTCTTCCGATTCACCTGAAACACCGGCGACTAATTCCGTTGCCGGAATTTCAATGAGACCTATTTTGAGTTGCTAAGGAAAAAATATAAATTTTCAATCAATAAATGTTGTTGGCCGACATTAACTAAAACTTACTCCCGCAATTGCCTGTGCTAGCAGAGTTTTTCCGGAGCCCGGAGGTCCATGCAACAAAAATCCACGCGGCGCCGGTAAGCCGATATGACGGTAAACCTCCGGGTGCTTAACGTGAAGAAGTAACTCACAAAGATCGCGTAGAATATGATCCATTCCGCCCACATCCTCAAAGTTAGTATCAACAAAGCGAGCCCACACTTCTTTTTTGAATCGTTTAGTACGCTGATTACCGGGCGTTTCTGGTTTACCAGCTTGAACCTTGCCATTTTGATGCCCTGCAGAACGCACCTGAGGTACCTGCAAGACCGGCTGCTGGGGCTGTAGCAACGGATTGGAACTATTGCTCACTTCAGAGTTCTGAGCCTGATCCAGCCGCCTACGTTTAGCTTGCTGTACTGCAATGGTATCAAGTGGCTGCTTACGAGGCCCATTAGTACTGCCGTTACTGGAATCAACTGCTTCATCCCCTGACCTGGGTTTGTCGGCACGAACTACCTTCGTAACAGTTATATGCTTATTAGATGCAATTTGAGCTGAAAGTTAAAAAATAGAATTTATTTTTCTAGACTATAATAATTTAACAACTTACTTTCAATCAACTTCATCTGGTCGCAAGTGGTAGAAACAGCTTTGTCCTTATCACGAGAGTTTCCACCCTGGTCTTCCTCGTCACTGCTAATGTCGATCGCTTCACCATCATTTCCGCCACCTCCAGAAGCTGCCATTCCGCCAGTAGGTTTATTTTTATTGTTCATATACATGTTAGTAAGAGCATCATTCATATGGTTTGCATTGCTACCACCACCTTCCTCCATGACTTCCAAATCTGAATTGCCGTCATCTTCGTTTTCACTGGAAGGATTACTGTCCAAGCCGTAACTATGCAGGACGGTTTTATACGCCTGTTCCACTAACATCCGAAACGGCACGGCCTTCCTTCTATTGTACTCCCGATAGCGCTCTTGTAGCTCCCGGGCCATAACCCCAACGTCCACATAAGTTTGGTGAACATTTTCCTCCAGATACTAAAAGTAAACAAAACAAAGCTGAGTATATGTTGTTTTTTCACCGATTGTAACGACAATATGAAAAAGCAATCATTGCATTATGTTTAGAACTGCCGATAGGACCATTCAGAAAAAGGCAATATTGGAATCCCGGAGGAAGCCAATAAAAGATCCAGCACTTCCTAACCTCAAAACAAAAATAGACTCCATTTTGGTTCCCGAGACAATCAACCCAGAGAAGAGAAAACGCTTACAAACCGCAAACTGAACATACCTGCTTTACGCGTGGAATAATCATCGGATCGTACAATCCTCCAGCAGGTTTTTTCTGCAACATCACTGCTGTTCTTCAAAATTACACTGAAACAAGCGAAAAACAGGAAACTCTTTCCACAAGGCAGCGTCGTTGATTCCGCAGTTTTGATAGAAAAATCTTCCGCGAACAAATTTGACACCTCAACCCAGGGGCTTGCGATGGGTGCCATGTTTTTGTTGCCAACATCTCAGCACATCTCGACAAAGGTTGGCAGCAAATCTACCTGTCAGACGGGCGCTATTTCTTGCATTTTTTGAAATAGCGCCCTTCGTTAAGTGGACTGTCAAACACCGTTCGTTAAGATACGGATAGCACCCCGCTGCCTCAACCGTATCTGTGCACACAAAACCAAAAGTACCCAAAGAGCACGTATTAAATACTCAAAATTAGGTAAACAAGACATAGTAACAGTTTGAGTGAAATTTCGAACTCAGCTCTGAGTCAATTTTGCTCAATTATGAGTTGTCGATAATGTACTAAAAAATAAGTAAAAATTTTGTTAGCCGAATTTTTCTCGCAACTCTGCTCTGAGTAAATTTTACGTACTTTTGGATGAAAAAAGTAATTGTGTTGTTTACACTATTCGTTGTGCATGCAGGACGCAAGTTAACCGTCACCGCTCACCGACACCGTCGCGGATAATTTCTATGCGAAATACCAGCTATTTCCAGACAATAGTGAAGATACGTTTGCGGTAACGGTAAGTATTAACTATTTTACATATATTCATAATTGAATATGCTTCTGATGCTTTATTTATTTATTGTTTTAGATTTGATGCGACGTGATTCTCAGGACGTGATGGAACAACTGCAAAAACAGCTAGATCCGGAGAGCTATCAAAAGCTTTCAAGTAAGTATTTATTTCGGTAACTTTTTATGTCTCATAGCTCTGTGTTGGAGAAAGGTGACGATTCGTATTTTCTGGACAAAAAAATACATTGTTTTTCGACGTTTTTCTAAACTTTAGTCTGAAATCTACAAGTCAGCAGTATGCGTCGATTTTATGCAGCCAAGTAGCATCTAGTCCAGTGACGGTCAAACTGCGGCCCGCGGGCCGCGTGCTGTCCTTCGGAATAACCATCGGAAAGGAATTTAGGAAAGGTTTGAGCCGGAAAGCATCCAGAACATGCACGAGTTATTAGGACTAAACTAAGTGACCCCTGTGTCATTTACTCATAAGTCCACCATCCCTCAAATCAGTCAAATTATCCTGAAGGGCCGCAGTTTGGCCATCACTGGTCTAATTTATTCTTCAGGATCCTAAACTCTGATCCACGAACATTATTATCTTTAGATCGAATGTACCTGACAAGTACAAGTACAATATACAAGTACGAATATGTTGGCCGAAATTGTTAGTGACAGTGTTGGTGAATTTAGGTTTGGCCAACATACTCGGCTCTATGAGTTGGACTGGACCTTAATGACCCGCAGACATTTTGTTTATTTCCAACCCAACATATGTGTACGTGCCTTAACATTCCGAATTTCTTAACAAATCATCGTTTTAGTGAAAACCCTTGTGCTCGCAAAAACAACAGTACAATCTGCACATTACGCAGAGCATCGTCAGCGTAGAGCCCGGATGGCTCGTCCTGTTTCAAGCAGTTGTCTCCATTCAACTCGATCATGGATCATTCGTCGCCAATTTCCTAGCTGTCTCAGAAGTCCTAAGTCGTTTTCAACCTGGTCGAGCCATCTTGCGCGTTGGGCTCCTCTGCTCCTTATTCTGGTTAGGTTGTTGAAGGAAACCTTTTGCGCCGCATTGTCGTCCGGCATCCTTACAACGTGCCCGACTCACCGTAGCCTAATGAATTTCGCCAGATTTGCGATGGGAATTTACAGGCAGTGGTTGGACTATGATTCATATGCCTCCGCAACTCTGCTTTCATTTTGTACTCCGCCAAATATCGTCCCCAGCAGCAGCAGCTTCCGTGCGAACAAAGCAAGGACGCGTATGTCCGCTGTGAGTAGCGTCACTGTTCCACGTCTATAAAGAACTACCGGTCTAATGAGGGTTATGTACATTGTCAGCGTCGTATGGCGGTGTATTCTCCTTGATTCTACTTGAATCCGTAGGAAACGTATATTCGTGATGTTAAAGGAAAATCGGTCAGCTATGAGATCGTAGTCAATCTGATTCATTGTACGTTGGTCAGGTGGTCTCCAGGTAGTTTTGTGGATATCTTTTACGTTGGAAAAAGGGGCTTCAGATCATTAGGTGTTTTGCAGCTGTACCAGGTTTAAACCAGATTATTTTCTCTAATTCCAATGTATGTGACAAGAGCAATATTGCAGTTGTCACTCTTTCTCTTTCTCACTCACAGCATTCTCACTGTCGCACTTTTTGTGCCAATCGCATTTTAAGCCTGCGATGTCCAGTAAGGTGCAAAATGCGGCATATCTATCTGTAAATATCTTCCCTACCGACCTGGGCATTCATATCCTGGGTGATAATCTTGATATCCCTTGGCGAAGAGCTGTAGTGTGTTTTCTACAGCCGCATGTAGAACGCTTCCTTCGCATCGTCCCGTCTACCTTCGTGCGGGCAGTGCATCGAAACGGTCCTTTATCCTAAATTGACACATTCTCTAGTTGATTGCGGTCCAATCTGTCACATGATCCTACACTCTACCAATCACTACAAAACCCGTTCCCAGTTCATTGTAGTGCCACCGTTCTGATAAAACTGTGTCTTTCCCTCGCAGGTCTTCTAAATCTTGATCAATCAAATAATGCACGAGTACGGTTTTCCGGACAAACTAACGCGGCTGATCGAAGCTACACTGGAGCGAGTGATGTGCTACCTGCGCGTTTCGGGGACACTCGCATACTTTCGAATCGCGCAGAGGGTTGTGGCAAGGGGACTGTCCTGCATGTTATTCAATATCGCTATTGAAGGTGTGATCCGGCGAGCGGAAATCGAAACGAGATGCACGATCTTCAGCAAGAGTAGCCAACCCCTAGCCTTCACAGACGACCTCGATGTCATTACTATTAATTTTAGGACGGCAGAGGCAATCTACGCCAGACTAAACACTGAGAATGGTTACAAATCAATGCGTCGAAAACCAAATTTATGGTAGGAAGAGGCTCCAGAGAAAGCAGGTTCTCTTTAGGAACCCCACCGGCACTGGAATAGAGGGGCCCAACGTGCTAGATGGCTCGACCAGGGGTGACATTGCGCATCTCGTTTCGAGTGATTTTGGTTCGTTTCGACCACGTTAAACAAATGGGCGACTCGAATGAAAATCACTCGAAACGAGATGCGCAATGTCACCCCAGGTTGAAGCCAACTTGCGTCTGTCGAGACGCGCAACGAATTGGCGACGAGTAGCCCAGGACCGAGTACAATGAAGAGGAATTCTTCATACGGCAAGAGTCATCCCGGCTCTCGGCTGCTAAAGTAAGTAAGTAATATCCGCATCTTTGTATGCCATGGACCCCCGTTTGTTTGACCGTTTTTAATTTGATTCCCACTGGTTTGCACGACGTGCAAATAAAAAGTGGTTCTAATGTCATTTTCAACATGACATATTTGTTTGTACTGACCTAGCGTGTTTATTCTGTTTTACATTGCATTTTTCCAACGATTATGATAGAAATCCGATCGGAGAATGAAATATTCGCTGCTTGCAACTGTCAACTAAATCAAATCACCAAAACAATAACAATGTTGATTTCAGATAATCACCGCCACCGCAATAAAGCATTGCACGCAGATGTCAGTGCGTTTTTTTCGTTCCAGGTTTGACAGTGTTGTGGGGTTTGTTTTGATTACTTATTCGCAAGACCCAGAAGCAAAAAACTGCAAAAATTGCAAAAATATATGTTGTAAAGAACTGCTATCATTTTCCTGCTTCGGAAAAGTCGGGCATTTCCGGTTTCCGCAAACAAGTGGAACGAATTACAAGTGATAAACCCACTAGCAATAAAATTAGGTTACAAAGGGAATCAAAACAAAACCCACAAAAACGTCAAACCAGAGTTGAGGTTAGGCACCGTGCAAAGGTTTATGTTTGTTCGATTTAATCGACGTTTTTCGGCGAAATAAGTACAGTTGACCCCCGTTCGTTTGAACGATTCCTCATGCAAACTAAAGGGGTTCGTTTTTAATTTGAACAACTAGCAACCCTAAATATGCTGAAACTTATATGAACTGGCCGCCCTGCTCTTTGTTATTGTTTTGGTGGTTTGATTTAGTCTCGTTTAGTCGGTAGTTGCAATCAGCGAATATGTTATTCTCCGATCGGATTTCTATCGTAATCGTTGGGAAACGGAATCTGAAACTGATTAAATTAGGATTAAACACGCTAGATCAGTACAAACAAATCGTGTTTATGTGCATTGTCTGCGAAGGCAAATGATGCCATGTTGAGAATGACATTTGAACCATTTTTAATTTGCACATTGTGCAAACCAGCGGGGTTCAAATTAAAAAGTGTTCAGATTAAAAATGATCAAACGAACGGGGGTCCACGGTATGAAGATTTTTAAATACCAGTTAGTCCGGACGTTTCGAGATGATCAGCAAAGACCAGCAGTAGTTCGAAACGTCCGGACTAACTGGTATTTAAAAATCTTGATTCCTATTTCGCCGAAAAACGTCGATTAAATCGAACAAACAAAACAATGGTGGCGGCGATTATCTGAAATCAACATTAGTAAAAATCGACAACAATAACAAAGAGCAGGGTGACCAGTTCATACAAGTTCCAGCATATTTAGGGTTGCCAGTTGTTCAAATAAAAAAATAACGCCGTTAGTTTGCATGAGGAAACCACGGTAAATTGTAAATTTCGTGCTTGGTACGCCTGCGCCACACTCCATCCTTTAATATGCCGCCCAATGTTGCGAATCGAGCCAGAAATCAACGATGCCACACACGCGAGTGAGTATGAGAAGCATAGCTTTCAACGCTTACACCGCTAACGCAGGCGTAAAAGAAACAACCTCCGTTGCTGTGTGCAGACATTTTGTTACCGAGGGGCAAGACACTTAATAATATTATCATATATTAATATATTAGGCCGTATTAAAGTCCTACAAATGTATAACTTTATAGGGCTTTAGGTTATATTATTGGTGAGAACGGTAAATATGTATATTAAGGTTGAAAAACTATTTCCATAGGGAAAAGTAATATATTTTCAACAGTGTCTTGCCCCTCGTCTGCTACCTACACTCTCGCGCTCGCACATCCTTACATCATCTTTCTGCATAGTTTATTCGCGAGTCAAATAACTCGTGAGCAATCAGCTGCTCGTGAAGCTACTGTTTTACCTGACTCACTACGAATATGCGTATTATTGAAATAAAACGTAACCATACGTTTTATTCGTTTATAACGCATATGCAGTTAATATCGATAACAAACGATTTTTTATAAGTTGTGCTTTTGTTATTGCATTTAATTTGTAAAAAGTTGAATGAATAACAATTCAGTTTCACAATACAATTATTGCGTACTACTGGCACTTGAAATATAACGTTTAAGCACTGAGAACAGACATCCATTCAGGAAAAATTTTTTCGGGAATTCTAGGATAAAATTTCAAAATAAATTCCCCTAATACGCAAGCGTCACCACCACTAAAGTTTCCCAACTAAATGATTGTTTTGATTTGCACACTGACAACCTTTGGCTCCTTTGGCGCTAGTATATATGGACTATAAGCGTTATGCTAGCGCCAGTAGCTAGCTGTTGTGAGTTTAGTGTAGAATTTTATGGGCCTTCAGCGACATCACCACTATAGTTCCCAACTAATTTGACATAAGTTTTATCCAAGTGGGAACCTTTCGCTTGGATGTCTGTTCTCTGTGGTTTAAGTACGTTATTTTTAGTGATCAAAATTAACGGTATTTTCGATACAAGGGCAATATTTTTCGAAACCTTTCGAACCAACACGATCCCGCGAACACAACGCATATTCGCAGTGACTCAGGTAACACAGTAGTGGCGCACTGGGATACAAATTCAAATTTTGCATTACTTTTTCTTTTTTTTTTATTTTCGCCCTCGATTCTACTTACGGGCGGGAGTGAGTCCTCGCGAGTAATCGGTATCAGCAGCTCGGGCTGCAACGACGAACGAGAGCGACGATTGAAGCTGTTAGCTAAACACGCACTCGCAAAAACTCGTTGCAGTGCATGAATAAATAACAGCGAGAGTCCGAAAGGGGTGCTTATGCCGGCGGCGTATTCGCTAGAATGAGTACGCGTGTGTGAGAAAATTGGATCACAGGAGTTTGGGCTTCGCAACACTGATGCCGCCAAGAATTGATCGCAAAATTTTACGCTCAAAAACACCAACAGCTCGTCGGTCGCCTCTTCCAACGTCCAGCCACTGTTCGTGGTCGTAGAGCACTACGTGGAGAGTTAGCATCTTATAGAGCGCGAGTTTCGTGTGCAGTTACAGGCTACGGGATTTCAGATGGCTACATAACCCGTAGAAGACACTATTAGCAGTTAAGAGGCGAACCAGCCGCAGGCTGAAAACCTCTAATATAGAATTAAAAAAAAAACTATTAGCAGTCGCTATCTGCACGTCTGGTCTTCGAATAGCACCTTTTAATGCAATGTTGAATAGCAAATTTGATAGCCCTTGCTTCACAACTTCTAACATTCCAAACAAGTCCGATGTCTCACTAATGCCGTCCTTTGATAGCCGCTTCGCCATTTTCCAGCTCTCTAGCTGCTTTTTTAAATTCGTCCAAAGCTGGTGGATCCACTGCTTGTTCATCATCCTCAATCATTTTCATATTACTGTTGACAGCTTCATCTTGTTCGCCATTCAACAGTACATCAAAATGTTGTTTCCAACGCCTGGGTACCTCCGATCTTTCGGTAATCAGATTCTGCTCCTTGTCGTTGCACATAACAGGATTTGGCATGGTTTGGTTCCTGATTCCGTTAATCGTTTTAAAGAAGCTTCTCGTTGCTCGTTTTAAAGAAGCGCCTCCACAAAAACGCGATCCCAAAGCGGCCATTTCTGACGGCGGTGAAGTCTCTTTTTGGCACCTGTAGCATCTTGGTATCTCTCTGCTCTGGCGTGTCAAATTTAAAGCTAATATGGGACTTCTGGCTCGATTCTTCTCATCAGTCACCCGCTGGCACTCTGCGTCAAACCACGCAAATCTCGCGCTGTAATACTGATCGCATCGTGGATGTGTTTCACTGCTCGTCCAGGTTCCCTTCAATTTGTTCACCGAACCGCTCATTAGGTTTCCGAGAGCACTCTACAGCAACTTTTTCCGCTGATAAACCCCGAATTTTCAGTCATATCATCCTCGTTTATCTCGATTTGAATACGTTGGACAACCGTGCCCGAAGAGGGGATTGTATGCATTTAATTAAGCGATTGGAAGTGGCCATGACTTGTAAGTGACCATTGTTAAAAAGCGCCACTATGAGAAATACATTCTCAATTAAACCCAAATTTGAAATGCCGTTACGGCATATGAAGTATCGAATACTGAGTGTTTTTTTCTATTTTACAACTTTTATTATTTTAATATCGACTTCTACAATGATTACGGGTACTGGTAGGAGTTGCAATCGAGATATACAAACCAAATGGTTTACTGGGATTCTACAATGATTACTGTAGGGAAATAGTCCTGCAACGATAAAAATGAACATAAATTTATGTTCATTTTTATCGTTGCAGGACTATTTCCCTACAATTACGGGTACTGATAGGAGTAGTATGGTAGCAAATGGAAAAATTTAGTGAATTTTTATACTATATTACATTTAATTCACAATATCAATATTTCTAGCGATCGATTTTTGGGGTTTGGTGACGAATCCGCTCTACTGCGTACTAGCTCTTTGGTCTCGATAGTTGGGAGGCAGGTGTGACTGTGTGTTTCAAAGCTTCTGTCGACTATCGCGAATGTCCAGGTCGTCTTGCGCTCAATTTTCTTTGTAGACCTATCTTGGGACACTGCATAAATGCCAGGAGGGTGAAAGATGAAATATGTCCCATGGGTCGAGCGAACAGTTGTAAACTACTGATGGTCCAAGATTTGTCTTCCTATTGATTCATTTGTGGTTATTTGTGTTGGAAAATTGATGGTGGGTGCACGGTTGAGGACAACCAGTGTTAAGCAGGACTGACGAGACCTTCACTTTTTCACTATACTACAGACAGTGGACCCCCGTTCGTTTGAACGATTCCTCATGCAAACTAACGGCGTTACTTTTTAATTTAAACAATTGGTAACCCGAAATATGCTGAAACCTGTGTGAACTGGCCGCCCTGCTCTTTGTTATTGTTTTGGTGGTTTGTTTTAGTTGGCAGTTGCAAGTACGAATATTGCATTTTCCGATCGGATTTCTATCTTAATCGTTAGGAAAACGACATGTGAAACCAAATAAACACGCTAGGTCAGTACAAATAAATCGTGTTGATGTGCATTGTCTGCATAAACAAATGATGTCATGTTGAGAATGATGTTTGAACCATTTTTAATTTGCACGTCGTGCAAACCAACGGGGTTCAAATTAAAAAGTGTTCAGATTAAAAATGGTCAAACGAACGGGGGTCCACGGTATTACAACGCAAGTATCTCTCAACTCTCATCATCATTATCATCATCCTCATAATCATCGTCATCATCGTCATCATCGTCATCATGATCATCATCATCATTATATTTAAAATATGACATTCCGGCCTTTGACAAACAGATCTCAGAGTCAGTTCGTGGAAACCGCGCAGGGCCGGAACGCCTCCGTTTGCGGGCTTAGACGTGTCGGCTATGCTTGGGGCTCTATCTGTGTTTTAGTGGGCGACATTGCCTATCTCGTTAGGTAGAACTGGTGTTTGAGGTCTCCCTAACCCTTTGTTAATGACATAACAAAAGGGCCCAGCGCAGAGTTTTATACGCTCTTAAGCGACCAGCTGGATTACCCGAAAAAAGACTTATAGGGTAATCAACGTAATGTACCCAACAGGAAAAAAAACAACGTATTTTGGACTGCATCAGCAGCTTTATATAATTTGGGCACTTACAAAAAAAGCTGCTGATGGGGTGCAAAATAGGTTGGTTACCCTACTGGTCAAGTTATTTTATACTTCATATGAGAGAGTAAATGAAGATAGAATTAACAAAAGGGCGAATGTCGCAAGCGTAAACAAACCGAGTGAGGGTTGATTTTCCTATGCTGGTCCAGCAAAAAACAACTCTCACCCGTTTTGTTTACATTTAATGTATTTTTGTGAGAACGAACATTGGAAAAAGTTTTTCCTATATGCTCGTTCTTTACAAAAACACATCTTTCGGGTACTTTTTCATTTCGACGTATCTGATAATGAGAGATTCTCTTCGTGTCCCCTCTCTTCCGCTTTTTACGGCGATACTAATGCATTTTAGCACATCAGCTTTGCATGAGATGAATCGGTTGCCGAAGTCACTAGCTAGCTAAATGTTTTGAAAATTGTCTTTTCAATGCTTTTAGTTCCGCCGTAAAAAGCGGAAGAGAGGAGACACGAAGAGAATCTCTCATTGTCAGATACGTCGAAATGAAAAAGTACCCGAGATTTATTTATATTTTGTCTATTTGTTTATTAATAAACTAAACTTTATTTCATTTGTTTTTTAAAAATCTTTGATTTTGCTTACAAATATCCTGAGAATATTTCATTCATTAAAATTGATTTTTTTTTATTTTGTATTTTTCAGTGAACAAAATAACTTATGAATCCTTGATGCAACTGAATGACGATGATCTAATAGAGATGAATATACGAGAGAAAGGTCCGCGAAAGTTGATCATTACTTTCATAGAAAAGAATAAAGTAGAAAGAAACGTAAATGAAAACGCCCCAGATAACTTACAACAAGAGGTATAATGACTGAAGTTTTTGAAGCGTCTTAGTAGAATACGAAATCTAAAATTAAAAAAGAACAAAAGACTTATCCAATTTAATTCTACTATGTATATTTTATTCACGACAGATACGTATTTCGCCTACGGCTTGCAGGCTCCCTCAGTGTCTGTTTTCGAAAACAGACGCTGAGAAAGTTTTCTTCTTTTTTAATTTTAGAAGAGGTATAATGAGCAAGTATAAAAAAAATAAAAATACTATTTTTTTTATAGACGATTCGTTCCATTCTTGCTAAGGAACCAAAATTCCAAAAAACACTTACTCGTCAGCTTGACTACGAGATCGTACCAGATACAAAAGGATTGCTGCATTTGAATCGAATTCTGACGAACCACTTCTTCGAAGCTCGCATTCTTCAAGAAAGAAGGTTTGCGTTTCCATAGGGGAATGGAAAGTGGTAATTGATTTTGATATTTTTTGATTTTTTTTTAAGATATCCATCCTGGCAAGAAAAGCAAAAGCTGGCTGAACAGATTATTGAAGCTTTTCCACACCTTGATCAAACACGAGTAAACGCACAGGCACCAAGAGAGGTATGAAAAGGAAATGTACAGAATTTTTTACATTATTTCTGTGAAAGAAACATTGTGATGAATTTTAGTTCAGTATGTTTATACCTCTTCTCTTTTCGTCTTTTAGTCTTTCTTTTTTTGGAAAAATGGAGGAAAGGGAAAAGGTCCGCATCTCGGAATAATTGAAACGCGATGTTCGAACATGAGGAAGGACGTATCTCCTGAAAATCGTTTATTCCAAAGGCCTAAGAAATCAAGCATAGTAATTCCTGAAGGAATTCACGAGAGAGCAGTACGTTTGGCTATTATGACCGGAAATACCCAGAATGCGAAAATAATCTCCGACGAAATGATGCATTGTTTTCCTCTTCATCAGTATTTGCTGCAAAACAAAAATGAAAATGTGACACAAGAAATAATAACAACTTTCCCCCATCTCTTGGGATACAATGGAATGATGGTAAATATTGCACATACAGTAAAGATTTGTATAACGCAATGGGTGGTGCTGTACGCCCATCGCGATATCTCAGCTGTCCATTAACCAACAAAGTTGATTTTTGATAGTTGACTAGGTTATACCACATGCCAACAATGTACCAAAAATCAACTTTATTGGTTAATTGACAGCTGAGATATCGCGATGGGCGTACAGCACCACCCACTGCGTTATACAAAACTACACAGCGTTATGCAAATTTTTACTGTATATGTAACTCAAACACTCATTTAATTAAACACTTTTTTAGATACAACAAGCCTACGAACGATTACATATAAACTACAATAAAAATGCTGATTTGGAAAAGTTTCTCTCTATTGGATTACTAATGGATCAGGGCGGGTGGAACAACATTACTGATAGTATGTAATAATTTAATTTTATTTTTTTATTTAAAATGTAAATGATATTACATGCACAAATATGTTGGCTGAACACATTGGTAAACTCAGATTCGACTAACATGCTCGGTTCTGTGCGAACATCACGAAACAAACTAAGAGCTCAAAAATGTTCAACTCGGTGCACGGCTCTAATTAGAGTCATTAATGACTTGGTCGACATTTCGGCACTAACACCTACCTTCTCGCGTGCGCTGACTGCTAGTGGGCACAACCTTCGGAAAATATCAGCATGCCTTTGGTAACTTTACAGTGGACCCCCGTTCGTTTGAACGATTCCTCATGCAAACTAACGGGGTTACTTTTTAATTTGAACAACTGGTAACCCGAAATATGCTGAAACCTGTGTGAACTGGCCGCCCTGCTCTTTGTTATTGTTTGGTGGTTTGGTGGTAGTTGGCAGTTGCAAGCGCGAATATTACATTTTCCGATCGGATTTCTATCTTAATCGTTTGGAAAACGAAATGCGAAACCGATTAAACACGCTAGGTCAGTACAAACAAATCGTGTTTATGTGCATTGTATGCACAAACAAGTGATGTCATGTTGAGAATGACATTTGAACCATTTTTAATTTGCACGTCGTGCAAACCAGCGGGGTTCAAATTAAAAAGCGTTCAGATTAAAAAAGGTTAAACGAACGGGGGTCCACGGTATTCTCGTAAAGTTGACATTTCCACCTTTGATTGTTGTTGTAGAACCATCAAGCGTACGTGAGGGGAGTTGCCAAAAGCAAATAAATGTTTTCAAAAAGTGTACCTACTAGCCGCCATTAGGCTCGCGAAAAGGTGGATAACATTTTTGAGTATGTTTCATTAGATTTCGTTGTTTGTCTATTTATTATTACTTTATACTAATTCTTATAAGTTACATGTGTTATCTTTTTTTAATGTTCACAGAGTGTCTCAGAGGAGCCTTACGAATTATGAAAAAATTAACAAACAGAGGTATCAAACGATTCGCCGAAGAGTCTACGTCCATGTCTTTGGAAGAAATTACAGCTGCTCCCTTAGTTAGATGGTTGAAGGTAAATTTGATTATCATAATTGATTGTAGATGTAATTTAAAATTTCCAACTTACAGCCTGATCTGGAAACAACTCCAATACAGAGAGTAAAGATGGCCAACCTACAGAACACAGCCTTGCCGCATATCGCTTGTGTTGCCGAGAAGTTTCAGGAAGGAACCCTATTTTTAGTCGTCTACGGGCACATTATAGAGTGCGGCAGTTCCTCTATACAGGCGATCGATGCCTTCTTTAAAGCGTTTGATGTTCTAGGTGCCCCAGTGCCTGTTCTATTAAGAAAACTTTACGATTTTATTTCTGTACATTTATACAAAACGTTATGCTCATCTGGCAGCACAAAAGTTGCAGAGCTCTCTCTTATTTTCGAAGAATATGAAAAAGACTGAAGACTTAAAATTGTTATTAATCAAATAAGTGAATAAATCGCTAAAACTTAGCTTAATTGGCTAAATTCCAATTAAATGTTTCACTTCGTATACTTCTTCAAATTTTCAGGAGATGCCGAAAAATCCTTTTTTAATGCCTGCGGAAATAACCTAATTTTTGAGTAGTATTTACTCAAAATTCATCTTTATATTTTGAGTAGTTTTTACTTATAACTGAGTATGGCACCAGATGCCTAAAATTGAGTATAGAGCTAAAACTCAAATTTGAGTTCCCACACCGAAGCATCGATTTGAGTAAAATGAACTCAAATTTGGGTACCTTTGGTTTTGTGTGTGAAATTTACTTTTACGAGTGTATGTACCTTACCTGCAAACTTCGAATTTCACATCTACTAACAAGAGAACCGGCTGTCAAAACTCAATGAGATACACGCAGGTGTAGTAATCCCCCGAAATCCGCACATGAAGTGTCGACCAACATTTGGAAGGGGCGGATAAGCCAACTGTCAAACAGAACGAGTGAGAGTTATTTTTTGCTGGAGCAGCATAGGAAAATGAACTCTCACTCGTTCTGTTTGACAGTTGGCTTATCCGCCCCTTTCAAATGTTAGTCGACAAGTATTCCACCACGCACACATATTGCCCCTTTTATGACTATTTAGACTACTGTGATAATCATTTAATGCAACGTACCGCATTTTGCACTGTTAATCTGACACTAGAGTGGCTT
This sequence comes from Sabethes cyaneus, assembly GCF_943734655.1. Lineage (NCBI taxonomy): Eukaryota > Metazoa > Arthropoda > Insecta > Diptera > Culicidae > Sabethes > Sabethes cyaneus. The sequence continues at coordinate 148,012,423 of NC_071354.1, forward strand.
TTAGTTTGATCTACTAATGAGTTTGACTTCTTTTTCCTTCTTCCCCTTCTTTTTCACTTCATTTTCTTTGAGCGAAATCGTGTGCGAGATTCGACTGTGACAATCGTGTAAATCGGGTAGTCTAAATAGGGGCAAATGTCGCAATATAAAGATTTTTTGAAATTAGCAAAATTAGCTGTGGCCCGCTTAGGCGCGTCCGGCAGAAATCGAACAAATCCGATCCGATTCTGGCAGAAATTTCGCCTCGGTTTTTCTGCCGAATTTCTGTTCGATTTCTGCCAGAGGTTTCGAATAAAAACGGGTTTTGTACCAATTCAGCTTTCCCTCCTTTTTTGGAGGGTAGCGGCACGAAGCGTGCAATAAACAGGTTAACAATTAAATTATACTTGCTTTGTCATGTTCCATATTATTCTCTTACCTTTTGCCTGAAACTGTAAAACTGATGAACCACTTTGGTCCTGCCTCAAAGTGTCACATTTGACAAAAAGAGAATCGAGCGAAAAATGAAGACTGGTTCTGTTCGATTTCTGCCAGGCATCCGACTTTTTTGTAAGCGGGTATAATTTAATTGTTAACCTGTTTATTGCACGCTTCTTGCTGCTACAGTCCGCTGCTGCATGACGTCATGACGGCGTCCAGAAATATGGCAGAATGTTTGTCAGAAAAAGTTTTTCGCTGCCAGATTTTTGTTAGATTTCTGCCGGACGCGCCTAAGCGGGATACGATTGTTATTTACCAAGGGGTGAGGTGTTTGACAAAACGGCATTACGTAGTGTTTGACCGAGACCTTATTTTTCAACTAACAAACACGAGCAACCGGATTTCGGGCAGTTTTTCCGGTTTTCGAGCAGTTGCAAATTTTTTTTTTGAAAAATCTGGCATCTCTGGCAATTATTGCTTATTATTTTTTGTGAATTTGTGATTCGTCTTTTGGTTGTGACCGAACAAAATCGTAAATTTTTACCTTGGTAAGTTCATTTAATCCGCATTTTATAACATATTAAAATCTACCAAAAGTTCTGTTTAAAAAGATACTTAAGTAATTTTCTTTTTCGTAATATGCAACATCGTGATTTGCATCAGAAATGGCCAGCGTTTGCATTTTGTCAATATTTTACGCAGTGCGAGTACCAAGTAGACTAAAATTTTATAACGTTCCAACCATTCTATAAACATAATTAGAAGTTTATGTTCACAAGAATTTCTATGATAAAACAATGAAAAATGTAATAGAATAGAAAAAATACCTTTCACTCGGAAAATCCCCTGCCAGTGAAATGCTAAGTGGAATGCATGGGTATGAGTAGGTGTAAGAAATTGTTTAAACAACCACTTCTGAGAAATCATGTTTGAACATAGTTGATATGATGAAATGAGCTTAGCCGAACTTAAAAAATTGTTCTTATATTGGAATTTGATTCTGTGGGCTGTCTCGTATATTTTGACGTAGAACTACGTCTTACCGCCGGGTGTCAATCCAAAATTTGGATTCAACCCAACGTCACGAAAGAATGAAAGATTTTGACCGCTAATATCTCTGCCAATTATGAATGGATGTTCATCGTTTAGATACCGATCGACTCAAAAGATGTAGCAATTATGTGATTTCAATTCCAACATTCTTTTTCAATCACTTATTAGTAAAAATTACCGAACAGTATCAAAGTCAAGGTGTTTACTGTGATTTCGATTACTTTATGTTTAGAAAAAAAAGCAACAAAACCCCCTTGTCCCAATAGGTCGAAGTTCCAGTTTGATGTCCTGAAAGTAAGCAATTTTGTTAAAGCATAAAACCACTCCTTCCTTTCAACCTAGTTTATTTTTAAATATTGAATCTAGTCTAAATTGATGTCCTGAAGGTGAAACGTCACAGAAAAGTGAGCAGCAGGCCTTTCCTTTTGCCAGATTGTATCCACATTCGCGACTACCAAGTTGCTAATATTTGTTTGGGTTTTGCGTGAGAAAAAAGTGAAGGAAGTATTTTTGCTTTTGTTTTCACGCAAGTTTTGACAATGGGTTTCCGTGTAAGTGCGAACAGGATTAAAAATCTCTTTAGCTTACGCAGTCGCGAATAGGTAGGGTAACCAACGTATTTTGGACCCCATCAGCAGCTGTACATAATTTGGACACTTCCATTTGATTTTGCTGTAAGTGTCCAAATTATGTACAGCTGCTGATGGGGTCCAAAATAGGTTGGTTGCCCTACTGCAAGATTTTTTTCGGAAATGTCTTACAAGCAAACACAGCTGAAGGAATATTTGTGCATGTGAAGTAACGCAGCAATTCTCAAAGTGAGGAAAATCAGCGACTCTTTTATCCGAGAATAGCTTTGAATGTTTCAATTGCTGCTTTGCATCAGTTAGTTGCCTGCAATTCTTTACTATTCAATAGTCAAGCATTAATTTCTTTCGAAAATAAAGGAGAAGACAAAGCAGAAGGGATCCGTAGTGGTGCTAACGTTTATTTGACCGTCAACTTAGTTTAAGGCAGTAAGGTACAAAACAACTTTAACTTACTTAGTAGCCTTCAATCATTAAAATGAATAAAACGATCTGAAAAATCATCGACTTGCAAAAATTTGGATTTGTCAACCTGTAGCACAGTCAAGCCATTTTAACATAACAATTTTTTGATATCTGGAAAATACATATATATGTGAATAGCGTTTGATATTAACGAGAGAATTTGGTTAATAGCAGGGTGCGTGAGGGAGATACGGTTCGTTAATTGGGTATTGGTTAGTTGGGCCATGCTCCAACTTGAATGTCAAAATTCTATTGAACTTTTGCGTTTAAAAATTTCAAACAACTGTCAGTCGGCCCAATTAGCGAATCAGCTGAAGTGCAGTCGTGACCCAATTAACGGATTCAGGCTGTACTCCAATTCTGCCACTTGTAAAAATGTTTGTTTTTGCCATCACAAATTACTCAAAATACATACCAAAAATACAATACAATTATATAGCACTATTATTTACTTAACGCTATTTTACGCCACACATATGTCAATGAAAGACAAGTCAAGGTTTCATCGTAAAAACCCGCCTAACGTAGTTCTACGCCAGCTACTCGGTTGTGTCTGGAATACAACCTTTCTGATTTTTGTAAATAATTTTGTAATTAATGCAATCTTATTTTCATACCAAATGACGATTAGACACATTCCAGCGTTACGGGACACAATTTGCACCCATTGTTACCGTGTGAATCACCTCCTGTTTCACCAATTTTTTGGCAAATATAGTTGATTGCAAGGAAAATTGTACCATCCAAAGTGCGATATCGCTCATAAAAGTGCTATTTTACTTTAAATCGTTTCGGTATCTTCGGCGCACTTCGCGTTACATTCCCAGCAATTCGCTATGTGCGCGAATGTACCACCTTCCCAAGTTTGTTCTATTTGTGAAGTCTGTGCACAGGTTTGTTAAAGAGTGAAAAGGATAGACAAAACTTTGCATCAAATCTTCACAAACTTTCCATATGGCAGTTCCATGAGAGTACAAGAGATCGATTTGTGCTTACATAGCGAATAAGTGCGCCGGAAAGACCGAAACGATTTAAACTAAAATAGTACTTTTAAGAGCGATTTCGCACTTATTGATTGGACAATTTTTCTTGCAATTAGCAATACCTTCTAAAATAGTTGTTTAACCCTCTAACGGGCAACATCGTAAAAACGATGCGATCGAGCAAATGTTTACTTTATCATGAAAGTACACTCAAAAGAAGCTCGAGTGTTGATTTTCATGAGAAAATATTTATCTGGAGGATCTGGAAATAGTCCAATTTCTCTTTTAGTTTTTTATGCCTAATGCTCTACCCAAATATTTTTTCAGTTCAAATATCTCACAAAATTGAAAAAAAGCATGTAAATTACTCATAGGAAAAGTTTGAGATTGAACGTTTTGTTCTAGATATCCTTTTTCTTCAAACGTAAAATAGGAGATTTTCGCACCATAATTTTTTTCGGAATTTTTCGCAATTCTTGTTTTTGAAAGATGATAACTTTTGAACGCATGGTCAGAATGTAGTGATATTAGTATCAACATGTCAGGAAATCTGTTCTGAACATATTTCTCATAATGTCAATTCAAGAAAAATTTCGCATGCGGCTCTGGAGCTCCAAAAGCGAAGGCCGTCTACAGACGGTCTTACCCGTTAGAGGGTTAAAGAGCCTTTATTCTCCACATAGAATACCTTCAGGGATTTGATGAAACAGGAACCGATCTGCATAGTAGAGATAGTATTCCGTAACGCTGGGATGTGTCTTAGAGAAAAAAATGTATTTCCTTTTTTTACTTGAAGTTTGAAGGAGATCTGTGTAACTTTTGAGTTTTGTAAACAAAATGTAATATTTTATCACAGACAAACAGACGAGACACTCGAGTTAATTCCATCGTCCAATCAAAAATCATTCATTTTTCAAAAAAGCATGTTTCGCAACATGGCCACACCGCAGCGCGCGAGTGTTGCTTCGAGTTTTCAGTATAAAACCATACAAATGTAAAAACCCTACATCATAAAACACTGCAAATGCAAGCTAATCCGCAACATGCATAACAGAGGGTGTTAGTGTGCAATCAAAATGTGTAGGACGATGGTTTTTAAAGGATTTTCTTCTATGTGTATAGTCAGTTGGTCAATGATTTTGTGTTCTTATCAGGACGGTGCTTTGTTCACAAAACTCAAAGATTAAAAAAGTTTTCTCCAAACATCGAACATAAAAAGTCTGTTTCTATGGGTCCGAGGCCCACGAAGTTTCAAAAACATGATTTTACACGAGCGGAGCGTTGGTTACATTTAGTTTTTACTATCAGTTTTCGAAATAGGTACCGTGCAAGCACCATATTCAAAACAGTGCCTGATTCTGAACAGTTGCAAATTTTGCATAAATAATTACAAAACTCTGGCTATTTAAACCATTTTAATAATATGAAATCATCAGATGTAGTGATTAAATTGTTTAAATAGCTAGAATTTCACTATTCATGAAAAATTTGCAACTATTCCGAATTAGGTTCTGTTTTGAATATGGTACTTGCACGGTACTTGTAGGATTTTATTTTTCATTCACTTCCCCTAGTTGGATCGTCGTAAATGTAATGTCAAAACCGTCGAAACTTCCGGAATGAATAAATGAATTTAAAAAAACTACAAGGTATACAGCCCTAAGGGTTGTACGAAAGGGTGACGTCGGACTATATCAGATCATCAGATCAAAGACTAATGTAAACTGCATTTCTGGCATATGTATGTTTATAAGAATCTGTGAGTGCCATTGTTTAAGAGAATGTTTAAAAGAGAAGAACGAAATATTCAGATTCAATTCTTCATTTAATGCAAGGGTGGCTTTGAAAATACGTGGACGGGGGTTCATAAGTACACTCAAAATAATCCACACGTCCTTTCCACGTGAAAAATCACTTAAATTTCTCTACAGGGGGTTATGTGACTTTCACCTGATTGTTATTGGAAAAAATTATAACATCTATCTGATTTTCTCGTTAACGCATTAGCACTACCTGAAAATCACGTAAATAGTACAGGAAAAGCTAGATGGAAAATATTCGCATAACTTTTCCTGCGATTTCGACGTGAAATTTATTTTGAGTGTACAATGTCTGCAATCTTTGAGACATAGCAATTTCTTTTAAAAATCACTTGTGTGCATCATAAAGGTTGAAATGGTAATGAATTATCCCCCTACCACAGGGGTGACGGGTCTCAAAGCATCATAAAATAAATAAATTCATGTCTCCAAAAAACCCCACACGCCAAATTTGGTGCCATTTGCTTGATTAGTTCTCGATTTATGAAGAAATTTGTATTTCATTTGTATGGGATCTCCCCTTCTTAAAGAAAGCAAAGTTTCTAATCCACCATAGAACCCCCCTGTTAAAAAACGTTTGGCTCTCATTATACCATAGAAAAAATTCTTGTCTTCTAAAACCCCCACATGCCAAATTTGGTTTCATTTGCTTGATTAGTTCTAGAGTTATGAGGAAATTTGTATTTCATTTGTATGGGAGCCCCCCTTCTTAAAAGAAGACGGGGTCTCAGTACACCATAGAAAAACATCTTACCTCCAAAAGCTCTCACAAGCCAATTTTGGTTTTTTGCTCGAATTGTTCTCGAGTTATGAGGAAATTTGATTATTTGTATGGGTTCCCCCCCTCCTAAAGAGAGAAGGGGTCTTAATTTACCATAGAAATAATTCTTGCCTTCTGAAACCCCCACATGCCCAATTTGGTTCCATTTGCTTGATTAGTTCCCGAGTTTTGAGGAAATTTGTGATTCATTTGTATAGGAGCCCCCCCCCCTAGTACGCCCCCTTAAAATTGCTCTCTTACTCCCCTAAAAAATTGCTGGTCATTTTATCTATCCAACGACATATAAATTGTTCAGCTTCGTTCGGTAGTTTAGTAGTTATTAGCATTTGAAATCTTTCATTCAAACGTTACACATCTATTTTCGTTTTCACAAAGTGCTACCCAGTCCCAGAATAGTAAACAAAGACGTAGTCCTACGTCAAAATATTGAAATACAATTTTTTTATATACGAGTTTGGTATACATTGAATGAATATTTATTCTTTCGTTTACTCATAGATTAAATTCCTGCGTCTGGCTATTTCATCTCTTAGATTACTCATAATGCAAAACAAATCAATGTGTAGCGAGAATTAAGTTTATGAGTGTAGTATAATATTATTTATGTTTCAATTTGTCTGATTGTAGAATAAAATGGCAGAAATACCATACCAAAACATGGAAGGTTCTAGTCAGGCAGCAAAAAATCTAACGCATCTCGACCCGGAAAGTCAGGTCGAGATTCGCGGAATGACTTTCTCTGAAGAATCAATCAGAAAGGGATTCATAAGAAAGGTTTATCTTATTTTAACTGTAAGTATAACAATGCGCCGCTTGTAAGCCATAAGCAACAAGAACCCCGTAACAAAACTTTCACGTTTTTCAGGTCCAACTTGCAGTAACCATGGCTTTTATATCGCTCTTTGTGTACAGCGAACCTGCTAAGCTTTGGACTATCAACAATCCATGGATTGCAACGACTTCTTTTCTCACGATGTTTGCAGTTCTTATTATAATGGCATGCTGCGGTGAAATTCGACGTAAAACGCCCCATAATTTTATCTTCTTAGCACTTTTCACCGTTGCGCAAGGACTAATGCTTGGAATTTTCACAATCCGTTACGAAGCTCAAGAGGTAAGATCAGCAACAGATTATTGCAGGAAATGTTTCGACCTAATTCCGGAATACTTTAAAGGTCTTCACTGCAGTTGGAATCACTTGTGCTATATGTTTGGGACTAACTTTATTCTCGCTGCAAACCAAATGGGATTTTACTATGATGGGCGGATTTTTGTTTGTCGCTTTATTGGTAGTATTTGTATTCGGCATCATTGTGGCATTCTTCCCTGGAAGTGTGGCAAGTTCCGTGTATTCCGCCTGTGGAGCATTACTATTCTCATTGTACCTGGTATACGATACACAGATGATGATGGGTGGCAGTCACAGGTATTCAATTAGTCCGGAAGAATACATATTTGCTGCACTCAATCTATATCTAGATATCATTAATATATTCCTTTTTATTCTGCGTAGATAAGATAAAAAATGTGTAGAAAAATGTTCTTGACAACTCACGATTTGAAATTATAAAACATCGATAGAAAGCAATTAGAGTTATAACGTTTAATTATTATTTCCTAACAAAATTGTTAAATACTGAAACATTGTTGTGCGACAATTTTGATGACAAATGCAAATTTGGCTTTAGTTTTCAAAAGGTCGCATAATCAACCCTTTTGCATGCATTATGCGACCATCTGAAAACTAAAGCCAAAAATGAAAGAAATAGGTTTTTATTACTATCGTCACTTACACATTCTCATTTTCTTTAGTTTTCTGCCTAAGAAAAAGTAGGACATATAGTTTTGTTTTTGCCCTGCATTATTCTGAATGAGACTTAATTGAATTTCAGGCTTATACCTGTTTTTGTTCAAATTATAAATATTCGAAAATATCACCAAACTGTATTCTTATTCGAGTTTTCGAAAATCCCGTGTCAAATATGAGGTTGAAGCTATCCCAGGTAACCAATAAGCATTTCCAATGCAATTTAAATGCAAGCCAATAAGCATTTAAGTTGCCTTAAACGATACTTGAATGCTATTTTGGCAAAATATGCGGCTACTTTACTGCTAGCCCTCTTATAGTGCTGACAATGCTTATTTGCAGCTAGTTACCGACAAGAAGAATTTAAATATAATTGTGGATGCCAATTTACAACAGTTATGCAGTCAAAAGGCTGATAAACAGCAACCTGCAGTATAAAACGCCAGGGATGCTAATAAACGTTTGATTTACTGCTTATATTAATGATTATTGGTTACCTGGGTAGGGTTGAAGGTGCTATGAATTTCCATTCATTCTACTAGTCGAAATACACTCGAATGTAGTATGCGGTCATGAACGAGTGACTACGACACTAATTATCAGTGTCCCTATTCTCGTGGTCACCTCACTTCACTCACGGGCCCTATTGTTTTATTCACCTTCAGCTCACCTTACAGTCCCCATCGATCGGTGAACGGTCGCCTAGGTGACTCGAGTCGCTCGGAAACTGTGCTTTTACCTAAAAAAATTAAGGTAAGAAGAGAGGAATAAGGCCCCATATTGCGATAAGAATGACGAGACGAGGTTGACGAGGAGTGAGGAAAAAAATCAGAGAGGTTGTGTACAAGACACGACCGCATATAGGTGACGCAGGACTACGTAAGTCTCTTTGTGGCGATAGTGGCATATATCCATGCATATGCATATAACGATCCTTCATGTATACATGCTACATGCAGCATATTTCTGGTTTGTTGAGAATGTTAATAGCGCCTTAAATCTTACTTCAACATCAAACAATATTTAGTTAGACATATATGTATTTACAGCATTATCAATATATATATGTATATATAGAATGCCCGTGTCGCTGCATTGCGCGTGGTAAACATCACACATGTTCAGATAATGTATTTACATTATATATGCATATGTGTGTGCCTGAGATGCATCAAAAGAGGAATCTCATTGTCAAACTTTGACAACCAGTTTAAAATTTCAAATAAGGCTGCCAAGTAACGCGATTGGAAACTTCGCTTGCTTAAAATTTCTGAAAAATCGGTGCAAAAGGACGCAGTTGTGGGATTCAATTCATCCGGACGAAAAGAACACAGCGACGAGCGCACTGATGACAGCACCAACCAGCGCACAGATAAAGAACAGATAAAAAACAATGAGCAACTTTGACAATGAAGTTCCCGATTCCCAGACTTAATACAGATTGTGTGCATCATGTTTACCACAATGAGTCCTGTAAAAATCAGAGGGGTTGTGCACAAGACACGACCACATAGGTGACGTAGGACCACGTAAGTCTCTTTGTAGCGATAGTAGGATGTATCCAAGGGGTCGGTCACTCGGCACAGCCGTTTTTATGTTAGGCGACTTGAAACGAACCGAGCTGTGCCGATGCTGTACCGAAAGTGCCGAACTGCAAGATTTGTTAAATTCGTTAAAATCTGATAGATCTGGCAACCGTGCGAGATGATTTTGACAACTGGCAGTGCTCCCATTTCATATGTAAAATTGAACCGGAGGTGTGTAAAGCCCTACACTCAGAAAAATAACCTGACAAAATTCATAAGATTTGCCTTATGAACGTTTGAAAAATCAATAATTTTCAATTTCATAAGGTACGTATGGAATTCTTAACGGAACAATACGATTATTAAATCTTGCAATGTTACTTTTCGTATGAACACATTAAGGTAAATATTACTTATATGAATATGAAAAACATACTGGCACCACTTCGGGCAAATCCAAGAAATCTATAATGTTACCTTATGAATTTTACTTTGATGTTTATTCGCCGCGCCGGTGTTTCTTCTCGCTTCTCGGTGTCAGTGTCAGTCTCAGTCGGTCAGTCAAGACAAGACGCGATTCGTTTTTTCCTGTTTTCAGACCGCTCGTTCCGTTAGTATGTAAATCGTTTTCTTCGTCTTAAAAAAGTGTACCTTCAGTTTTGTGACTTTACTTTACGTCTCAACTTTACTGGGTCACAATTATTGGTTGCTACTGATTTCGGCAGCTGGTTGGAGACCGCATGCGATAAGCTGGTCCTGGTGGGCTTTTTCGCAACCTGGTGCGGCCGTTGCAACTTGCAAGGTGGTTGCCTCTAAGTTGGACGAATTCCAGACCGAATTACCAACAAGATCGTTGTCATCAAGGTGAACGAGAGTGAGTGTGATTTGGCATACAACATCTAGCATCCCAAAATTCTTCCCCAAGGAAAAATCAATGGTCGAATCGTTTTCCGGCGCAAACGCCGAAAAGCTGGAGTCCAATATTAGGAGACTCAATCAGTAGATTGGAAATATGAAACAATAACGTGAAAGAAGAATACACTCCAATAAAAAAAGCGTATGTGATTTTTGTTGCCGTTGTCGATAGAACGGTGAGTTTTTCTGAGACGATAAATTAGTTGGTTTTTTGCTTATAATTTAATTTATTTCAGACTAATGTTGATATGGTTCCGATTGACACCTCCGGGCAGCAGAATTGTATAATTAATTAGCAGCTTGTCACTAAAGGACACGTGCCATAGATAGATTTTGGAATTTGAAATCATACATCAAGCTTTCAACTTTGTTGGTAAGTCTTATTTGCTATACTTCTTTTTATGTTATTAATATTCTAATGTAGATTTTTTGACTTATGGGTTTATCACTTCGCCTTATATTTATGTGTCAAGCAATGCAGAATGACAGGTCTGATCCGCTCAATATGAAAGGACAGGGAGGGCCTTGTAAATTTGATGCGGATTGCTTGGATATGCTTGCATGTCTGTAGACATACACCTCAGATGGGTGTGCACAGTGGATTTATTGTAAATTGAAGCCATATCCTACGCACTTACCAGTTGATTTCGGCTTTTTTGTGTAGATATATTGCTGATGGCAAGGAAGATTGTCTATTCAATAAGTACGCAATCGCTCATAAAAGTGCTATCTTGGCCTAAATCGTTTCGGTCTCTTCGGTGCGCCTCTGGTTGGAATGTAACGAAAAAGTGCGCCGAAGATACCGAAACGATTGCTGGATCGCACTTTTATGAACGATTTCGCACTTTATATGGTACAATTTTCCATGCAATCAGCAATGTTTATTTATTTATAAACTTTTAACCATTTTGGTCGTTCAGGTCTGTAGTTAACTTCGGGGTACGATACTATGTCAACATACCAGTCGTCGTAAGCTCCTACAGTGTGATATCAAGTAACGTTCTTTTATAATCTGTACCTATAAAAATGAATTTCTGTCTGCTTGTCTATATGTTGCTTATAGACTCGGAAACTACTGAATCGATCAGCGTGAAAATTTGTATGATGGGGCTTTTGGAGCCGGGGAAGGTTCTTATGATTTGTTATTGGTTATTGGCTCCCATACAAATGTAATACAAATTTCCTCATAACTTGAGAAACAATCAAGCAAATGGAACCAAATTTGGAATTTGGGGATTTTCGGAGGCAAGAATTTTTTCTATGATGAATTAGGACCCCTCCCCTGTTTTGGAGGAGGGGCTCTCATACAAATGAAATGCAAATTCAGAACTAATCAAGCAAATGGAATTAAATTTGACATGTGGGGGTTTTAGGAGGCAAGAATTTTTTTTATGAATTAGGACCCCGCCCCTGTTTAGAAGGAGGGGGGGGGGGGCTTCCATACAAATGAAATACAAATTTCCTCATAACTTGAGAACTAATCAAGCAAATGGACCGAAGTTTTTGGAGCGTCTTAGTAGAATACGAAACCTAAAATAAAAAAGAAGAAAACTTATCAAATTTAATTCTACTATGTATATTTTATTCACGACAGATACGTATTTCGCCTACGACTTGCAGGCTTCCTCAGTGTCTTCGAACTTAGTTCGAAAACAGACACTGAGGAAGCCTGCAAGTCGTAGGCGAAATACGTATCTGTCGTGAATAAAATATACATAGGGTATTTTGCCTATCATTGAACGATTCCAATGATTGGACAGCGTCCAATAAAACGCTAATTCTAGAATACATATACACTCAAATTCTATCAAAGTGCACAAATTACTCACTTTGATCAGTTGTGGATAATTTATTGTAACAATAGCGTTACATAAGGCATGATTTAATAACGAAAATTCAAGTTGAACATTGTCATATACAATATGGGCTATAACCTTGAACTTTGTTAGCATTTCAGATAAGAAACATGTCTCACTAAGGCTTATACAAATTTGAAAAGAAGTTTATGTCCTGGTCTCAAAATATTGTTGAAGGGGGGGCAAGAAAAAAATAATAATATTAAACCTTCAATAACCAAACAAAAGAGAAGAAACCAGCGTTTATTTTTCCATATTTATTAAAATTTTAATACAAATATTTTGTACAGTAGTTAAATTTTAGTTCAACCCTTCCAAACTTCAAAAATTTTTGACCCAAGCACATCCTGTAAGTAAGCATCCTGGTAGAGATGAAGCAGTTTGATAATAGTGGAGTGCCACAGGATCACCTTAGAGAGCCACAAACGTATAACTTGATCTTAATTTTGTTTTGAACCTCCGTATCACTCGGTTAGTTACCTTCCTTTTTAATAATCGAAATCCGTGTCACTTACTAGTTCAGAACTCGGTAACCACGACATAGTATCGTAATCTAACCATAGTGTGAAAATGGCAGTTTAGGTCCCTGCCACTTTATTACTTGGAACACTTATGCTGTGCTATCGACATGTTTTAAGAAAACAAATCTTTGAAGCTATTCACGTTTCTTGGTCAACCTTTTAGTCATGAATATCAGCCCGAGCAAAGTTTTAGAGCAAATTTAAAACAAAATTTGATATCTTGATGTAACGGATTTTGAATACTCGGTGTGACTTCATTTTGGTCGACTTAGCGGTTAAAATATCAAAAATGATTGCAAAAATTCCAAGCCGTGAAATTAAATTGAATACATACTATTGTTATCAAAAATATCAAACGGAATACTTATCTTGCTGTTACACAATATTAATAGGAAAGCAGTATTAGTTGTCATTTTACTATTATATCATCATCATTTTGCTATCATCATATAATTTGAACCAACCATTTAACTAGAAAAAAAGTTATATGAAAATGGATTAATTTAAATATTGAAGGTTTATTTACATCATAAATAGAATCTGTCAACAAATTTTCTTTCAATAAAAATGAAAACAAAATGATTGCAAAGTCTGATACATCATAAGTGCCATTTTGAGTTGGTAACAAAACATGTTTTCTAGTTGATATCAACAGCAGAATATGTAATAATTTTGATATACTTTTGTTGTCAATCCTTGCTCGGGAGGCCTCTTCTTTGTCTATTAAGGATGCACACCGTTTCGAAATTTTCAAGTTTCGAACAGTTCAGTGACATCCTGCATGCTGCATGCATCCAATGAATGGTAAAAACTGTATCGTTGAGTTTTATGTCCCGTACCTCCAAAATTACGGTAGTTACTTGGACATTACGGAGTAAAACGACCAATTTTGAGCCCCGAAAAGCCGAAAAATTGTGTTTCTATTTTTATCTTATCTAGTACCTTTGAGGGAAAAAATAATCCCACTGCAAATCAAAAATCGGAATATCTCCGTCAAAAGCGGTACCAAATTTCACTAATATAATGTTTAATTGATTGTTGCCTCCATCTAATTCTTTTAAAACATGGTAAATTAAAATGGAATCAAGCCGAAAGTCTGATTGCAAGCACACCAATTTTCGACGTCGGGAACTTAAAGATTAAGCACAACAGTTGCCTATGACTTGCAGCAGAATCAGAAAGCTTAGTTGGTGAAAGAAAGTTGATCGAGACTAACGAGATAACTATAACTTTGCACATATTGGATAATTTAGAGATGTAAACTCATTGAACTGTGAAAAAATCCCCTTATCACTAAAAAATGCAACAGACTAATATGACACTTTATTTTTTGCCCCTTCACATTTCGAAAATTTTCAAAGGGGGGGGGGGGGGGGGGGGTGACATAAACTTTTTTTCAAATTTGTATCAGCCTAATTAACGTTTAAAATAATTATGGGCCCTATTCTGCAAGTCACGCCGAGTAACTCGGTTCGACTCAGTCACTCGACAGTCGACGAGTGCAAGAAGAACGGGCAGCATAGCGGCTCAATGCAGGACCAAAACAAAGCTAGCTCAAGCGTCACTTGCTAACCGTTTAGTGACTAGCTTTTTGGCGGTGGACTCAGTCGAGTTACTCGACAAAATCGGGTCGCATGTGACTTACATAATACCAAAAGTCGACTAGTCGAGCAAAGTGACACTCGACGTGACTTACAGAATAGAGCCCTATATTACTATATCATGCTGTTCATAGCTAATGATATTCATCTATGCACTATTTGTCAACATTTTCAAGCAAAATAAACAATTATTTATAGTTTTTAAAGTATTAAAATTTGACTGTTCAATCATTGGACAATAAAGCAATGATGGTCCTAAGCTTGTACAAGCATAGCCTGTATAAGCTTGTACTGACATAGCATGAAAAAACCACATTACTTCTCATTATGCATGTGTATTGGACAGTTTTTATGTTTAAGGCACTGTTTACAAATGGTTTTCATTTGTACGCAAAAATCTTCCGTTGAAAATTTATGTAATAGTATTAATTTTTTATTTTATATACTTGCTTTTGTTTTTTTGTTTAATACAACAATTCCACGTAAAATAGTCCTATTGCGAATTAAAGCTACTCCAGATTTGTTTAAACTATGTGTACTTGAACCTTATCTGAAAAATTTTACTGTCGTGTATTTGATTTGGCCTGCTCCTGAATTAGGGTAATCACACATATCATCATTTTGGTCTAAAGACTAAAGAAAAAATTAAGACGTTTGAATCACCGAACCGTTCCGGTGTTAATGGTACTGACAACAAACGTTAGATACTTCTATGAATATTGTAGAATAATATTGGGTTGAAACAATTTTTTTATATAACGTAGAAAATATTTTGTTTTCTAAATTCGCGTCAACGAGCTAGTTTTTCGTATTTTTTGAGAGCTAAATAATTTTTTATTATTACTTTTGAAAAATTCTAAATATTATAATTTGATTTCTTCTATAAATAAAGTTTCGATGATGAGACTAAGATGAATGGTGCATTTTTTTCAACTGCAAGGAAAAGAATATTCGCAATTTTTCAGATTATTATCTTGCTAACAAATTTGTTTCGAGTAACCAGGAGAGAAACAAACATAGTTTCCCTTGTAAAAAACAGATCTTCCCATTAAGCCGCAGGAAATATAAGTATGCTTCGAGGGAACCGTAAAGAGAGAAAAATTTGCGGGAAAGCAACAGAAATGAAGGATAAGAGCATCCTAGATTAGAAGGGGAAATTAACATCCCTTAAGAAATATATTGTAATTAGTAACATGTTAATTAAGTGCTGATTATTTTTAATGAATATCGGCACCAACTTTTCGAAAGGGCCAATCTGCAAAATGTAAACAAACCGAGTGAGGGTTATTTTCTGCTGGACTAGGATAGAGAAAGAAACCCGCACTCGGTTTGTTTGCATTTTGCAGACTGGCCTTTTTGAGTAGTTGGTGGCGATATATCTTAAAATATATTCATTCTTAATAGTAAGCTATCAAAATAACTTTAAGGTCGATGCAATATATTGCATGTCCAACCATTGGACAATAAGTGTTCAACTATAGGACAATACGGTTTCAGAAGTGTTCAACGATTGGGCATTCAAGCGTTGTCAAAAAATCGCATATTTTTCCACGAAAAGCTTATTTATTTCGTGAAAATGGCCATGTAATGTGAACATATTTTGTATCTGATTCAGATTTTCATGTTTCTGTTTATTTGTAAATATTTGTTTAGGAAATATCGTTAAAACTAAAAACACAGGGGCTTAGCTGTGCGATCATTGGCAAATTACCCCAGTAGAATTAAATTTGATAAGTTTTCTTCTATTTTAATTTTAGGAAGCAAATGGAACCAAATTTGCCATGCGGGTGATTTTGGAAGCATGAATTTATTTTATGATGGTTTGAGACCCCTCACCCCTGTGGTAGTGGGATA
This sequence comes from Sabethes cyaneus, assembly GCF_943734655.1. Classification (NCBI taxonomy): domain Eukaryota; kingdom Metazoa; phylum Arthropoda; class Insecta; order Diptera; family Culicidae; genus Sabethes; species Sabethes cyaneus. The sequence goes on from NC_071354.1 coordinate 148,028,612, forward strand.
AGGACTCTCATACAAATAAAATAGACCTCTTTGTGTTACTCGAAAACTAATCAAACTCGAGCAATTTTAGACTCTTCCATAAAACATTAGTCAATAAGGCTATTACAAATATTTTATAAAGTTTTTGTCCTTCCAGTGTTGGGCAACTAAAGGGAAAGAGAATTTTCTAATCGAGCAAAAATAATGCATTTCTACCTAAAGTTTAAACGTGAAAGCCAAATCTATTCTTGCGTTGACAAGAAAAATGATCGATTCAGACAATCGTCATTTTCCAGGATGCCTTCAAGTATTGGCTGCGTTAGTGTGAGATTAGATTAGATTAGATTAGAAAGCCAAATCTATTCTTGCTTTTCATATCTATACCTATAAAGAAGGATTTCTGTCTGTCTGTCTGTCTGTCTGTCTGTCTGTCTGCCTGTCTGTCTGTCTGTCTGTCTGTCTGTCCTGTGTTCCTTATAGAATCAAAAACTACTGAACCAATCGGCGTGAAAATTTGCATGTAGAAGTTTTTGGGGCCAGGAAAGGTTTTAGTGATGGTTAGAGACCCCTCCCCCCCCTAAGAGGGGGGGCTCCCATACAAATGAAACACAAATTTCTGCATAACTCGAGAACTAATCAAGCAAATAGAACCAAATTTGGCATGTGGGTGTTTTCGGTGACAAGAATTTATTCTAGGGTAATTTGAGACCCCTCCCCTATTTATAAGGGGAATTATAACTCCTCTCCCCTTTAAGAGGGGGGGTTTCCATACAAATTTCCTCATAACTCGAGAACTAATCAAGCAAATGTAACCAAATTTGGCATGTGAAGGTTTTCTAGAGCAAGAAAATTTTCTATGGTGAATTAGGACCCCTCCCTACTTTAAGAGGAGGGGCTCCTGTACAAATGAGATACAAATTTCCTCATAACTCGAGAACTAATCAAGCGAATTGAACCAAATTTGGCATGTGTGTGTTTTTGAAGACAATTTTTTTTTCAATGATGAATTGGGACCCCTCCCCACTTTAAGAGGGGGGGTCCTATACAAACGAAATACAAATTTCCTCATAACTCGAGAACTAATCCAGCAAATGGAACCAAATTTGGCGTGTAGGTGTTTTTGGAGGCAAGAATTTTTTCTGTGATGAATTAGGACCTCTTCCCACATTAGGAGGGGGGCTCCAATACAAATGAAATACAAATTTCCCCATAACTCGAGAACTAATCAAGCAAATAGAACCAAATTCGGCATGTGGAGGTTTTTGGAGGCAAAAATATTTTCTACGGTGAATTAGGATCCTTCCACACTTCAAGAGGGGGGGCTTCTACACAAATGGAATACAAATTTCCTCATAATTCGAGAACTAATCAAGCAAATGGAACCATATTTGGCATGTGGGTGTTTTTGGAGGCAACCATTTTTCCCATGATGAATTAGGACTTCTTACCTTTTTAGGAGGGGGGGGGGGGGCTCCCATTCAAACGAAATACAAATTTGCTCATAACTTTAGAACTAATCAAGCAAATGGAACCAAATTTGGCATGTGAGAGTTTTAGATGGCAGAATTTTTTTTCTGTGGTGTATTACGACCCCTTTCCCTTTTAAGAGGGTGGGCTCCCATACAAATGAAATACAAATTTCCTTATAATTTGAGTACTAATCAAGCAAATGGAACCAAATTTAGCATGTAGGAGATTTTTGAGTCTTGAATTTATTTTATGATAGTTAGAGACCTCTCACCCCTGTGGCAGGGGGATATGGACTCTCATACAAATAAAACAGAAATTTTTGCGAAACTCAAAAACTAATCCAACTCGAGAAATTCGAGACTCTTCCATAAAACATTAATCAATAACAAGACCACAAAAACTATCTATAGTAACACTAGATCATTCAGGACGAGCCGGTCGCGAGTGTTGCCGGTGACCCGCCGTCGGAAGCGCCGCCCACTGGGGGGCTTGCAAAACTCGAGAAGTGACAAAGATCATCCGAGATTCATGATTTATGTACAACACAGGTTAATTTGTGGCAATACGAAGTTTGTCGGGTCAGCTAGTATATCTATATATATACATATACATAAATCGTGAACTTCGAATAACCTTTGTCACAATCTCGAGTTTTGCAAGTTTCTAAGGAGTTCATGGGTGCTTCAATATACAAATTTTCCTCACAGTAAAATAGAGAACAACTTTCCACATTGCTTATCCTGATAAAATAAAGCATTTTAATATTCGCCATCATTACAAAACATTTCGCCGAATACCATTTTGCGGAACACCGATTCTCGGTTGACCATAACGCGGAATATAGAATTTCGCAGAATACCATTTCACGAAAAACCCAGGGGTGACCCAACTGAAGGAAAGTAATAGAGGTCAGTAGATCTAGGAACATAAATAAACCTAGATAAAGTTGATCTCTGAAGCTGAATCATCTAATGTTACTATTGATAGTTTTTGGTGGTCTTGTTATTGACTAATGTTTTATGAAAGTCTAAAATTTCTCGAGTTCGATTAGTTTTTGAGTTACGAAAAAATTTCGGTTTTATTTGCATGAGAGTCCTTGTTCCCCTACCACAGGAGTGAGGCGTTTCAAACCATCGTACAAAATTCCTGCCTCCAAAACCCCCCACATACCATATTTGGTACCATTTGCTTGATTAGTTCTCTAGTTATGAGGATATTTGTATTTCATTTGTATGGGAGCCCCCCTTAAAGAGGGGGAGGGGTCTCAATTCACCATAGAAAAACTTCTTGTCACACTCACATGTCAAATTTTGTTCCAATTGCTTGATTAGTTCTCGAGTTATGAGGAAATTTGTATTTCATTTGTTTGAGAGCCCCTCTCCCGTACTAACTCACCATAGCAGAAATTCTTGCCCCCAGAAACCTTCACATATCAAATTTGGTTCCATTTGCTTGATTAGTTTTTGAGGTTTGAGGAAATTTGTATTTCACTTGTATGAGAGCCCCCTCTCTTAAAAGGCGAGGGGTCATAATTCCCCTCCTAAAGAGAGGAGTGGTCTCAATTCATCATGGAAAAAATTCATGCATCCAAAAACACCCACATGCCAAATTTGGTTCCATTTGTCGACCAACATTTGAAAAGGGCGGATAAGCCAACTGTCAAACAGAACGAGTGAGTTATTTTTTGGTGTAGCAGCTCAATTCACCATAGAAAAAATTCTCGTCTCCAGACAACCCACATGTCAAATTTTGTTCCATTTGCTTGATTAGTTCTCGAGTTATGCAGAAATTTGTATGGGAGCCCCCCTCTTAGTGGAGGGAGGAGTCTCTAACCATCATAAGAACCTTCTCTGGCCCCAAAAATCCCTATATGCAAATTTTCACGCCGATCGGTTCAGTAGTTTTCGATTCTATAAGGAACATACGGACAGACAGAAATCCATTTTTATAGGTATAGATTGTTTTCCACAAAACCGACGAAAAGAAAGAAAAAATGGCGATTTTGGCAAATTCTCCCTCCAAGTTAGCCTCGAGGTAAAACGCTGGTCTAATAAGCCAGTCGTCGTATGTTCGAATCTCCGTTGGGAAAGGCTGTTAGAGTCAGTAGGATCGTAGAACTGACCCCGCATTGTCCTGTATTCTAACAGCTGGTTGCGAAGTCTGTCGTATAAAAACAGAAGGTCAAATTTCGATAACGGAATTAGCACCCAGGCTTTGCTTTTTGCCCCCTACGCCCTACTAAACAGGGAGGGGTCCTAATTCATAAAAAAATGTTGTCTCCAAAAATGTTGCCCCCACATGCCAAATTTGGTTCCATTGGCTTGATTAGTTCTTGAGATAAGAGGAAATTTGTATTTCATTTCTATGAAAGCCCCCCCCCCCTCTTAAAGGAGAGAGGGGTCATAATTCCCTTTCTAAATAGGGGAGGGGTCTAAATTTACCATAGAAAAAATTCTTGCCACCTAAAACTCCCACATGCCAAATTTGGTTCCAATTGCTTGATGAGTTCTCTAGTTATGCAGAAATTTGTATTTCATTTGTATGGGAGCTCCCCCCTCTTAGTGGAGGGAGGAGTCTCTAACCATCATAAGAACCTTCCCTGGCCCCAAAAATCCCTACATGTAAATTTTCAAGTCGATCGATTCAGTAGTTTTCGATTCTATAAGGAACATACCGACAGGCAGACAGACAGAAATCCACTGTTATAGGCATACATGATTAAAAATTAAGTTACGAATTATGACTATAAAATAACATGACTTAAGGTATTAGATGAAAATCGAGGCTACCCCGTATAGCATAAAAACCTTTGGCATAACGACTTTTCGACATAATTTATAATTTAAGCAGATTTTATTTAGTGCTTACTAACAAGAGTTAGTAAGAAATGTAATAAATAACACCAAATGGCCCCTTATGAATATGCGAAATGGATTATGCTAAATAGTATTATAACAAATGGGCGGCCACCAAAAAAAATCGTTGACAAGGATTAAGCTTAAACTTTCATCTTAACGTAACTGACATATCTTGCCCCGCGAGCCGCGACCCGTTTTGCCCCACCTGACCTTATACTTACAATTTCGCAATTCGAGGTTTTACAAATTGCTCTTGGCATGCAAATATTGTGAAATTATGGGGTTTTCTTAGTAGTAAAGATAATAGTAATTATTAGTGGGTGTATCGTGTATTTATTCTTACTGTAGCCTTTTACCTTGCGCCGATTGTGCGTGGTCGTATGAAGGTAGGTGAATCTATCTTGATTCACGGTACGAAACTTCCTAAAGCGAATTTTCCCGTAATTACAAAACAAGAAAACAAAGTGTGAGATGCGAAGCGCAGGGTGTCGTTGAATTGTTGGCAGGAGCGTACCGTTACCTTTTCGATTGATACTTATAATGTGACTTGAACAGAATATTTTGCAGGAAGCCATGAACTGGTTCCACCGGGAGGAGTTGTCAATTTAGCTGTTGTATACTTCGAGATGGATTACTGGAAAATTGCACCGCGACCGACTTTGAGATTATTTGCGTACCAAAGTGTGTCCTGATGCGGGCTACTTAATTTGCTTCATCTGCCGGCAGTCGTTTGATTCACCTAGAACTTCTACCCACTACGGAACTATTGGTGATACCGAACTGGTATTAGAAAATTTTGATGACAACGAATTAGTTATCGGTGGTATTTTGCCACAGCGTCCGGTCGGTGGTGGTTACCGAAAAACGAAAGGCGTGTCTTCGGCTGACTCTCGAATGGATCCTGCCGACTGATTCTGCTGTATAGATCGCCACGGTACGTGAGTTGATATACCGAAACTCAGAAACAGCACAAGACCAACGGGGAAGTAGAGCAAGCAGAGGACGAAGCTACGGCGAAACGGTTCTCGAGCCTAAGATTCCAAAGATATGGGAAACTCGGTTGCAGACACGGGTGTGAGTGAATATTCAATATTCTCAGCAGCTGGTAAGTCTTTTAAACAGTGATTTCTCACGGTTATGTCACATTTACTAACGTACCTCTCCATTTTTACAGCTTGAGGCGTTTTTCGTGCACAAAATTGGCCCCAACCATTTGTCCAAAATTAACGCTCTTGTTAAGCTTGTGAAGCTAATAGGAAAATATGTCAAACTACAAGGAGACTATGGTCTGTCTGAGGTGAATCCTAATTTTAATTACTAGTTTCAATCATGTACCTACAATAATTGAAATTTTCTCTGAATGCAGCTCTGCAACAAAAAAAGTAAAAGTCAACGCTCAAGGCTGGCCATCGATCCATGCAGGTGGATGACACTGTATTTGAGATTTCTAAGCTGAACTCTGGAACTGAATTAAATCCATGAACTTCGTTCTGTAAACACCCACAGCAGACGTACTAATTTGAAACTCACAAAATGTCATCATAGCAGTTAGCAGTGAATAGTTTAATTTATTTTATAAGGTTTCTATATAGGTGCATATTGCTATCCTTGTTTGCTTTAATTTTACCCTTATTATATTTTAAACAACTATCACTATGACAAAATATTTACATCAATTCTAGGAAACAGTTCCATTTATTGTTATAACTAAAGTCAACTTTCTTTGTTAAAGTTTAAAACAAAATCTGCTGAAGGAAGGATCTGGAGGATTTAAAATATGTTACGCATTGGTTGATAACAATCCACGCTACTTTATGCAGATCGACGTGTGGGAGATTAGATCCCTTTAAAATTCGAACACTAGATTTTATATTTGTATCTTAAAATTGCAAAAGTTTTTATTCATATCTTAAGCGATAAATATAATTATTAACCCTTTATAAGGCCGTGGCAATTATATTGCCACCAACGAAAAATATTTGTTTTGCGTCTATAATGACATTAATATAATTATAGAAGTAAAATAAATTTTTTTTGTTGGTGGTAATATAGTTGCCACTGCCTTATAAAGGGTTTTAAAACATTTAAATAATTGACCAACCTCATGTTTTGGTATCTTGACCTTTTTTGAAGTCAGGTATTGATTATTGTTCTATAACGGTAGTCTTTGCAATAGACGGTGGAAATGGTAGAAAGAAGAGAAGAAAGTAATGAAATAAAAGGTGTTTATAGTATTTAAACAGAATCCAATAAGGCGTGACGGGAAAAGACATTTTAGGTAAGGGAAGGTCATTGAAGCAACGTTTATTAGGTTCATAGAACGAAAGGTGGTGAACCTTTGAACAATAAAAACTCAAAAATCAAAAAACAATAAAAAATCAAAGAAAACAATTTTACGAAACCAGGGACATCCAAGAAAACACCAATTCATAATACCAGAAATTTAAAATAATAGTTACAATATTTTGTTAGAATAGGTATAAATATAGGACAAACCTACACTTATTATTATCCATATAGGTTTATTGATTGAGTCAAAACTAACCCAGGTTGAAAAATGAAGTCACGTTACGAATATGCATATACAATTCTTCATAATAAACTAAAATATTTTTTATTTGCGTTGCATAATAAAGACTGCTGAGCATAGTAAAAATACGATAAAGTTAACTAATGTTTATTTGAGCGTCTTAGTTGAATTCCTGAAACAATAAATAAGAAGAAAAACAAAAAGTTATTTATATCCTTTAATTCTACTACTGTGTTTTATTGATAAATACGTATTTCGGTCTCGACGTGAGACCTTCATCAGTATCTAACTAACTTAGACTGTTTAACAGTTCCATAGTTAGTATCTAACTATCTAACTAACAGTTAGACTGTTAAACAGTCTAAGTTAGTTAGATACTGATGAAGGTCTCACGTCGAGACCGAAATACGTATTTATCAATAAAACACAGTAGTAGAATTAAAGGATATAAATAACGATAAAGTTATTTTAAGCAGTTATATATTATTGATTGGCCCAAAAAGGACCTGGCTCCCTCTTTTCGCTTCGATTTGGCTCTTTTGGCTACAACGCCTTAACCAAACGGAATTTGAAAAAGTGGTAGGGCAGTAGTAGAATTATGCATTTATATTAATCATTAATCAAGGAACGTATAGCTTTTCTTTTGTATTTATAGTGCAATAGGGTGCTATATACATCGTTGGTAACAAAAAAGAGTGCTTTTTTGCGGCCGACGGGGTAGCAGCCCCGTCACAAATACAAAAGATAAAGCTATACGTTCTTTGAATAATGATTAATATAAATGATTAATTCTACAATTGCCCTATACACCACTTTTTTTAATTCCGTTTGGTTAAGGCATTGTAGTCAAAAGAGCAAAATCGAAGCGAAAAGAGGGAGCCAAGCCTGCGGGCCAAATGTGAATATTCTTTTTTATGGTGTATAAATTTCATAAGGTAATGTAATGGAATTTTCTTTGCGTTTGAGTCATTTCATAAGGTAATGTAATGGAATTTTCTTTTCGTTTGAGTGGTTTCATAAGGCGGTTGAATGAAATCCTTATAACAGCATTGAGCTATTCATAAGGTTACAGTTAAAAGTTCAATCGGTTTGAAATCAAACTACAAATGGTTTTAGATAGAATTTCATAGTGACAGTTCATGAAAGCCATAATCAAGTAATTATGGTTCTTTTCCATAAGGTAACTTGATGAAAATTTTATTTTTGCCTTGTGGCAAATTTTCATAAGGAATTTTAATGACTTTCACTCTGAAATTTTCCTCAGTGTATAAATGTTATTTTTATAAGGCTTTAGAGGTGTGCCGCTTGATATCTCCGCAGTGCCGGGGCACTATGTGCTGAGTGTCCGACCCCTTGGATGTATCCATGTATATAATAATACGATTCTTCATGTATACAAGCTACATCCGTAAATAAATTTGTATGATATGTTTCTACGTTGAATAGTGCTTTTCCTTTGGTAATCGGTAGACGGTACGCGCGAGTTTTCAAAAAGTTGAAAATTTTGCGCAACTTTTCTGCGGCTTACAAAAGGACACGGATAAAGCATTTACAACCTGCAGACGTATTGGAAGTCGCAGAAAATGTCACCTGTGACCAGAAAACTTATTACCGTCATTGGTTGGTCGTCCGCAATGGCGAAAAATTCAACTTTTCTCTCGTTGACTGTGTTAATTATGGTAATAACTGGGCAAGAAAATATAATAAACTCTTCAATCGTTGTGTGGCCCTTAAAAGAACCGATTGTTTGATTATCATAACTCCTGCTTGCAATAAACTTGCACTAACGCATTTAACGTAATTCTCTGTTCGGTAAATTGGAGTACCGATAACCGCTAACCAGGCACGGCTTGTTGCAACGGACCAACCGGAAAGCCTCAGCAGCTATGAGATCAACGAAACCGTTCGTGTATGGTCCTGAATCACGAGAAATACCACTCCAAGTGGCCAGCTGCAAGTGACGATAATTCTGATCGTTTTGTTGTCGCGAGCAGCATATTTCCTGCCAATTCCAGGACTTCAGCAGCCAACTATGCCATCACGGCAACGAAATGAACCACCAGCAACAAGCGAACAGCAGCGCAAGGCGATCGGTTAAAATTATTGCAAAGAAGCGAATAATCAGATCAATCTAAGTTAAATAGAATTTAAATCTGTGAGAGAAAATTCCTCAAATCTTCATGAACAAATATTTCGTTCTTAAAAGAACGGTTTTTCAACGTGATATGCCGGAAATTTAAGCCTTCTTTTCCCGTCTTCTTGGGCAGCAACAAAACAGTTTGAATGTTTGAAAAGACACTTCTCATAGCAGCGGTGACACGGGACAGCAATTTGTTCAACTCTTCGTTGTTGCGGATGGCCAGCTGCAAGTGACGATAATTCTGACCGTTTTGTTGTCGCGAGCAGCATATTTCCTGCCAATTCCAGGACTTCAGCAGCCAACTATGCCATCACGGCAACGAAATGAACCACCAGCAACAAGCGAACAGCAGCGCAAGGCGATCGGTTAAAATTATTGCAAAGAAGCGAATAATCAGATCAATCTAAGTTAAATAGAATTTAAATCTGTGAGAGAAAATTCCTCAAATCTTCATGAACAAATATTTCGTTCTTAAAAGAACGGTTTTTCAACGTGACATGCTGGAAATTTAAGCCTTCTTTTCCCGTCTTCTTGGGCAGCAACAAAACAGTTTGAATGTTTGAAAAGACACTTCTCATAGCAGCGGTGACACGGGACAGCAATTTGTTCAACTCTTCGTTGTTGCGGATGGCCAGCTGCAAGTGACGATAATTCTGATCGTTTTGTTGTCGCGAACAGCATATCTCCTCCCAATTCCAGAACTCCTGTTGCCAGATAGTCCATCACAGCAGCGAAATGAGTGCTTCAGCTCCAACACACGGTCAGCCGCCAATGAATACGTGCACGAGTCGTACGTGACTTCCGTTTGCCTGGCAAACGATGTTAGCTCTAGCTTAGCTAGCGTTTGAATAATGCTGTTCGCCGGCTTACCACGTATTATGTACCAGGAGCAAGCGACAAGCAACGCCCATTTTTCTTGGTTCTTTATTCTATCATCTACGTGTAATAAAAAATCGAGCATTTCAATTTCAGTCTGAAGGGCGAAGGTGATCGGTTAAAATTATTGCAAAGAAGCGAATAATCAGATCAATCTAAGTTAAATAGAATTTAAATCTGTGAGAGAAAATTCCTCAAATCTTCATGAACAAATATTTCGTTCTTAAAAGAACGGTTTTTCAACGTGATATGCCGGAAATTTAAGCCTTCTTTTCCCGTCTTCTTGGGCAGCAACAAAACAGTTTGAATGTTTGAAGACACTTCTCATAGCAGCGGTGACACGGGACAGCAATTTGTTCAACTCTTCGTTGTTGCGGATGGCCAGCTGCAAGTGACGATAATTCTGAACGTTTTGTTGTCGCGAGCAGCATATTTCCTGCCAATTCCAGGACTTCAGCAGCCAACTATGCCATCACGGCAACGAAATGAACCACCAGCAACAAGCGAACAGCAGCGCAAGGCGATCGGTTAAAATTATTGCAAAGAAGCGAATAATCAGATCAATCTAAGTTAAATAGAATTTAAATCTGTGAGAGAAAATTCCACAAATCTTCATGAACAAATATTTCGTTCTTAAAAGAACGGTTTTTCAACGTGATATGCCGGAAATTTAAGCATTCTTTTCCCGTCTTCTTGGGCAGCAACAAAACAGGTTGAATGTTTGAAAAGACACTTCTCATAGCAGCGGTGACACGGGACAGCAATTTGTTCAACTCTTCGTTGTTGCGGATGGCCAGCTGCAAGTGACGATAATTCTGATCGTTTCGTTGTCGCGAACAGCATATGTCCTCCCAATTCCAGAACTCCTGTTGCCAGATAGTCCATCACAGCAGCGAAATGAGTGCTTCAGCTCCAACACACGGTCAGCCGCCAATGATTACGTGCACGAGTCGTACGTGACTTCCGTTTGCCTGGCAAACGATGTTAGCTCTAGCTTAGCTAGCGTTTGAATAATGCTGTTCGCCGGCTTACCACGTATTATGTACCAGAGCAAGCGACAAGCAACGCCCATTTTTCTTGGTTCTTTATTCTATCATCTACGTGTAATAAAAAATCGAGCATTTCAATTTCAGTCTGAAGGGCGAAGGTGATCGGTTAAAATTATTGCAAAGAAGCGAATAATCAGATCAATCTAAGTTAAATAGAATTTAAATCTGTGAGAGAAAATTCCTCAAATCTTCATGAACAAATATTTCGTTCTTAAAAGAACGGTTTTTCAACGTGATATGCCGGAAATTTAAGCCTTCTTTTCCCGTCTTCTTGGGCAGCAACAAAACAGTTTGAATGTTTGAAAAGACACTTCTCATAGCAGCGGTGACACGGGACAGCAATTTGTTCAACTCTTCGTTGTTGCGGATGGCCAGCTGCAAGTGACGATAATTCTGACCGTTTTGTTGTCGCGAGCAGCATATTTCCTGCCAATTCCAGGACTTCAGCAGCCAACTATGCCATCACGGCAACGAAATGAACCACCAGCAACAAGCGAACAGCAGCGCAAGGCGATCGGTTAAAATTATTGCAAAGAAGCGAATAATCAGATCAATCTAAGTTAAATAGAATTTAAATCTGTGAGAGAAAATTCCTCAAATCTTCATGAACAAATATTTCGTTCTTAAAAGAACGGTTTTTCAACGTGACATGCTGGAAATTTAAGCCTTCTTTTCCCGTCTTCTTGGGCAGCAACAAAACAGTTTGAATGTTTGAAAAGACACTTCTCATAGCAGCGGTGACACGGGACAGCAATTTGTTCAACTCTTCGTTGTTGCGGATGGCCAGCTGCAAGTGACGATAATTCTGATCGTTTCGTTGTCGCGAGCAGCATTTGTCCTCCCAATTCCAGAACTCCTGTTGCCAGATAGTCCATCACAGTAGCGAAATGAGTGCTTCAGCTCCAACACACGGTCAGCCGCCAATGAATACGTGCACGAGTCGTACGTGACTTCCGTTTGCCTGGCAAACGATGTTAGCTCTAGCTTAGCTAGCGTTTGAATAATGCTGTTCGCCGGCTTACCACGTATTATGTACCAGGAGCAAGCGACAAGCAACGCCCATTTTTCTTGGTTCTTTATTCTATCATCTACGTGTAATAAAAAATCGAGCATTTCAATTTCAGTCTGAAGGGCGAAGGTGATCGGTTAAAATTATTGCAAAGAAGCGAATAATCAGATCAATCTAAGTTAAATAGAATTTAAATCTGTGAGAGAAAATTCCTCAAATCTTCATGAACAAATATTTCGTTCTTAAAAGAACGGTTTTTCAACGTGATATGCCGGAAATTTAAGCCTTCTTTTCCCGTCTTCTTGGGCAGCAACAAAACAGTTTGAATGTTTGAAAAGACACTTCTCATAGCAGCGGTGACACGGGACAGCAATTTGTTCAACTCTTCGTTGTTGCGGATGGCCAGCTGCAAGTGACGATAATTCTGATCGTTTCGTTGTCGCGAGCAGCATTTGTCCTCCCAATTCCAGAACTCCTGTTGCCAAATATTCCATCACGGCAGCGATCATTGAGTGCTCCAGCTCCAACACCTCGCTTGGTGAATTTGCATGCCTTGGTTGCCTTATCCGTGGAAAGCAGCAACAGCTGAAGCTCAACAATTTTCGATCGGATTCTATAGGGCGTAAATTAAATACAATCATAAGGAAGCTTAACCCATAGCTTATATCATATATATTTCTGTCATCCGTGCTAAGGAAGCACTGACGAGGGAAGGCAAAAATATGAAAATAATTCAAATTTTCAAAATCAATTCAAAAACAAAAATTTTTCAAATTCATTTTCAAAAACAAAATCAATAGTTTTCTATATTTTCAATATTTTCAATCGATTTCCCGATCAATTGGTGTAAATATCTTGGAAATCTATTGAAAATTGACTGAATTATAAGCCGAAGCGTGAAAACGCGTTTGTACTTTGATGACGTCATTTCCAACAACCAATCACGAAGCGAGAATTCTGGTGAAACATAGGTTCATTATTTTCAATTTTTCAATAGTTCAACATCAAGAATCCACACTTTTCTTTATTTGGGTCAATTCTTAGAAGATTTTCCAATCAATTGGTGTAAGAATATTGAAAATCGATTGGAAAACCGCTGAGCTATTAGCGCTCAAAACCTTTCATTTTTCGTGACGCTCGCATTTTTCGATTTTTTGGAATGACACCCTATCTCAAAACTTGCCGTAAGACGTAGTCCTACGTCAAAATAAAGCTTTGTGACGAAATAAATCTTTACGTTTAATTTTCAATAATATCGATACGAATATTTGAACTCCTTCATAGATCGATACTCGCATTTAATACATTTTCTTTGTCAGTAATTTGATAAAAATCTTTGAAGATATTACACTAAATTTCGTTCAGTATGAAAGTATCGCAAAAACTTTAATTTTCTTCGCAGATATTTATCTAAAACTACTTCTGTTTTGATACCATTGTATCTTTTAACATCTTTTGACAAAGGATAATAAGGAATGGCATCGATACGTATATATGTGCATATATGATGTATGTTCAACCCGAAATTAACAATATGTTGGCCGAATCATTTGAACTGAGCACTGAACCCAAACATTTTCTTCTGCCAGTTTCACCAAATTAGTTCGCGACTCTCGTACATAGACGAATTCGCCAATATGTAATACATGCATGGGGTCCTTTAGAATATGATTGCCATTTTTATCTAAGCTCCCCAAGAGTAGTCGTACATCTGAGGATTAGTGGTACATTAGTGGAAGAAATTGCATGGGTTCGAAACTTGCCCGAACCAAAAATAAAAACAAAAAAAAAAAAATAAGTAAAGATTAATAACGAATTGGCGACAGAAATTGATATTTATTTTCGAAAATGACGGTTGATATCGATATTTTGGTGAAGATCTTTATAAAGTAAACTTTAAGTTCGTATAAATTTCTTTTAGAAATGGTAACGATCGCCATCGATTTTCTCTATTGGTGTCTTTAAAGACTGATATATCGGAAAATGAAGAAACATGAAGAAACATGAAGGTTGATCACTTTGACTCAATTTTGATTTATTTGACAGTACCGTCTCAGCCGAGCCAAATATGACAATGTTATGCATGGAACATTTGTAGAACTATAGTTCTAATCTACAAGTTTTCTGAACAAAGTTTTGCTGTATCGTTTGTAGTTACGGTGCTACAACGCTAGTAACTCATCAGTGACTAAATGAACGTTCATTTAGTCACTAATAAGATACTAGCACTGACGAACTGACATGACACATAGAAGGATGTCCATTAAAAACCATCGTACTACACATTTTGCTTGCACACTAGCACCCTCTGTTATGCATGTTGCGGAGTAGCTTGCATTTGCAGGGTTTTATACTGTAGGTTTTTTACATTTGCAGGGTTTTATATTGGAGGTTTTTTACACTTGTATGGTTTTATACTAAAAACTCGAAGCGCCGCGGTGTGGCCATGTTGCGAAACATGCTTTTATGAAAAATGAGTGGTTTTTGATTGGACGATGGAATTAACGCGAGCGTCTGTTTGTCTGTGATACTAGCATTGCACAGCGGTTTAAAAAGCGAAAAACGCGATATTTTTAAGAGAAAAAACGTAATTAAAATGATATACTCTATAGATAGTTGTTGTATGTCATCAAAAGCAACTTTTGGCATAAATGAATTTTTGATTAATCCACCTAAAAAGGAGATAAAAATTTTATTTTTTCAACGATTTAATAAAACAATATGGTTTCTTCGGCAAACTTGAAGAAAATAAAATTTGAAAAATCTTTGCCGAAGACACTTTGGCTCAATCTCTTCAAATAAATGATCTTCAGCATTTTCTGTTTGAACAACATCTAAAAATTAAAAAAATTCCATTTAACTATTTTTGATGGGATTTTGAAGGCCCACTATGTTCTAGAGACTTGTCTATATTTTCAAAACACATCGTTTTGTCATAATATCATAACAATATCTCGATGCTTCATGTTAGTTTAATGACTTTTTTGCCTGGATAGCTGGATAGAGCTTTCCAGTTATGTGTGTATCCAGCTTTTTACGAGTCATAATGGCGGACGTGTTCGTAATATTTGAACAGCATTTTTGACATTTTCCTAATACATCGCACGTTTTCTTTCCACGCGTTCACGGTAAAACTAAATGAACGTGCGGAAAGAAAACGTGCGATGTATTAGGGAAATGTCAAAAATGCTGTTCAAATATTACGAACACGTCCGCCATTATGGCTCGTAAAAAGCTGGATTGGTGCTTGAAAATGAGGCAAACAACAACAGTAAACAAAAGAGACGCATTCCTTTGTCACCAAGGTACATAATGAATTTCGTCTTCCGCTGGCTTAAATACTGGCAAATTTTCAAATAGTTGCTTGAATATGGAACAGGATGAAAAATTTGAGCGAAATATGTGCTCTGCAGTATGGCAAACGGAGAAACACAACTAGTAATCGCTATTTTTCGGTTGGTTCCTCTAGCATCAGCTGATCCCCAAAAAAAGGTGAACATTATGTATATACACGCGTATTTCATTCGCTAGTGTGGGTGCTTGAGCTGTCAGAAAGCTCCATATATGGGAATGACATTTGTGACAGTATGGGGTCTGGGGTGGAAAAGCTGGATAAATTTAGCATCTCTAGTTTTCGAGCAGTTACAGATTCTGTCATCACACTGCTTTTTGGGCTTTTTGTAATCATTGCTGTTTGAAAACCCCTGAAGCAAACATAAACAAAACTAAATATTTAAAAATTTAAACGCGATTACGGTATTGAACAGCTATTAACGTTAAAGATTAGTTTCTTTATGTCGTTTCGTACGTGTTTGTAAATGACTAATGTTATACTAAAGGTGCAAACCAGATTTTTGCACTAAATGAATCATTTCGGTTATCGCGCTTGTGCAGGCTATGTCTAAGCTTAGTTCGTTCGTGTTTTTTGATCTCGAAACTACAGGATTACCTGGAATAAAATGTCCAAAAGTTACGGAAATTGCACTGTACGCTTGTTCAAAAAACCATCTTCTTGATTCCCATGAAAATGGCAAAAAACTACCGCGTATTCTCCATAAACAAACTATATGCCTTAATCCACGACGAGTAATTGATCCGAAAGCATCGGAAACAACTGGTATGTAGTCAAACGTGGTCTTTTATAATAAAAATTTTAAAAATTTTCAACGCCACAGGACTTTTCAATGATATGTTGGAGCAAGAGGCACCGTTCGATGAGAAGACAGGTATCGATAGATTCAATATTGCTGTGAATTTTTCAATTCTATAAAAAGTTTTCTTTAGGTCAACTCATCGTCTTGTTTCTGGAACGTTTGCAACGACCAGCTTGTTTAGTTGCACATAATGGAAACCGGTTTGATTTTGTCATACTCAAGAAGGAACTAGACGGACTAAACATCAAGCTACCAGATGACATATACTGCGTTGATTCGTTTCCTTTATTCAAACATCTGGAGAAAATCAAAGAACAAAACGAAAAGGTCGCCGAGGAAAATGAACTTGCCGAACTGGAGTTTTCGGCTGTGTCGGCTATGCAAGAACTTGAAAGTTCTCAAGATGCGCTAGCTCAAATGCAAAAACTAAATGAAATGACTCCACAGAAGAGTAAAGTTCAAGTAAATTTTAAAAAAGCCTTACGCTCCTATCTTGAGGTAACTCCAACTCAGGACCCGGAATCTAGTAAGAATATAGCCGAACGTGCCAACCGGCCCCGTTCGAAGCGACAACTTTTTGCAAATAGCGAAGTCCTCAAAAACCCTAGCTTAGAAGACGAAAGCCCCAGTGGGTCGACCAAGTCTGTTCGAAAGAAATATCGCCTCTGCGATATCTACGAGCGAATTTTCAAAGAGCAACCAAAGCAATCACACTACGCAGAATGTGATGTGCATACGCTAATTAAATGTGCAATCGCGGAAGGAGAAGCTTTCGTTGCATACGCTGAGGAGCATTGTGTTAAATTTGTCGATTTTTCTGGAAAATTTTAATTGTCTGCATGAACGTTCAGTTTTATGTTCCTGATTCTTTTATTTTTGTCTTCATATTACTGTATGTATAGTAATGGTATTTTAACGGTAATGGTGTATTAAAATATTGCAAATAATGTTCCTGACCTTCAATGCGGACTAAATTTAATGTAGGTATTTAATTTTAGCGATTTTTTCTTAGATGATATAACCCAAGACAGCACCACATTTTTTTATTAAATTTATAAATTCGAATGTTTGATCTTGCATTGCATTCATTTGCAGTAAATATTCAGCTTTCTGTGTGTGATAGAAAGTTACTTGATTATTAAAGGGATGTTACTGTGCGTTGGTTGAAAATGCTGGTTCTGTTTGTGATACCTATTGTATGTACTCAACTTTTTGTGTTGGACGAACCTGTACGACCTGTACTCACCAACATACTTCATCAACATATACGTATGTGTGGGTGGGATCCTTAATGGCGATTTGAGCGCTGATAGAGTACCAAAAAATCAGAATCTTTCTAAACATTTCGAGAATTTAAGAGGATTTGTACTAAACAATTGTGAAGTCAAATATACACTCAAGTACTTTTTTTCACGGTTTGTTTTTTCGATTATTGTTGCAGTTGAAAACCATAATAATCGACGTGCGGCATTCGGTTTTATTCGTGTTCTGTGTGTCGCAAGCGGTGCGCTGTATAGCGCATCAATGTGCGAACACAGCGCACCACGTGCGACGTAGTTGCGACAGACAGAACAAGAATAAAACCGAATGTCGCACGTCGATTATTACGATTTTCAACTGCAACAACAATATTAAGAATTCAATTGGGACCGGCTCGACATTTGTCGCGTAGTTTGTAAATGGTCCCTAAGGAGCACCTTGTTGATTAATCGAAAAAAAAGCAAACCGTGTAAAAAATTAGAGTGACTATATACAGAGTGGCGACAATGTCAAAATTGGAATGATAATTATCTGTCAGTGTCATTCCAATCGAGCAGACGACCTATCCAACGCGCATGCAGGAAAGAGAAAGAAAAACCTTGGAAAACCCGCATTGCATACATTTGGGATGACTTGTC
Source organism: Sabethes cyaneus (assembly GCF_943734655.1). Taxonomy (NCBI): domain Eukaryota; kingdom Metazoa; phylum Arthropoda; class Insecta; order Diptera; family Culicidae; genus Sabethes; species Sabethes cyaneus. The sequence goes on from NC_071354.1 coordinate 148,046,575, forward strand.
GCCACTCTGTATATAGTCACTCTATAAAAAATGACTTTAGGCTGTGAACCATTTCGCGAAATTTTTAACTTTTTGGTTAAAATTTGACAGTTCGATGGTTATTTCTCCTTGAGTGGTTAAAATCAGTTCAGAATGTGAACCATTTCATATTTGACAGATTGATAGTTTTTTTTGCTCAATGAGAGCATATAAGGTGAGGATGAAAATATTGTTTTTTCTGTCCGAGTTAAAATCGGAGGAATTTTTGATGTTCATTTGCTTTTATTTGATAGATAAAATTCATCTCATTTCAAGGGGTCGGACACTCAGCACATAGTGCCCCGGCACTGCAGAGATATCAAACGGCACACCTCTAAAGCCTTATAAAAAAAACCCGATTTAATCCACCTAGTGGTGAAAGGAACCTTTGTTATAGGTCTTACTTGCTATTTGAGATAGAAATCGACACGTCTTCGGAACATAATTCATCTATTGGTTAACGTTGCGTGGTGCGTTGGTTTTAATTAAATTTTTGGAAATTAAATAAGTTTACAAAATTTGAACAAAATAGCAGCACCTATAAATTTTGATAGATCCTTTTTTCATGAAATTACTGAGTAAGGGTAAGCTGGTTGTTACTAATTTGAGTAAGTGCAAGTAAAAGCAAGTTATAAGAGGAAATATTATTCTTTAACATATATATTGCGTAGTAAAAGTCTAGTTTATAGATTTTGAACTACGCATAAATTTCTGTAACGCCATTATTTTTGATTGACATCAATAAAGTTTTCTTGAATAAATTTCATCAATTTCTATTAACCTTCGATTACTCACGCTGTTGCATTTTGTACAACACGTGTAGGTTTTTGAATGCCATATTGTTATAAAGTTACAAATCTCTGTTTAACTAACGTTTGTTCTTCAATTACCTTGTTATGAGCAAAATGTCATAATTATGCATTAATACTTTAAATTGTTAGGCAAATAGATCAGCATAAACTGACATCACAGAAACGAAGCAATCAGCATGTGAGTTGTACCGCGATTGGCCCTGGAAGTTTCTCTCGTTTCTTCATTTGTAAAAATGGTGTCTGTATGCAGCAACACAATCAGCAAATATAAAATGTTTAAAATGTATCTGTTGGTAGTCGAGTCATTCGGGGTCAAAATTAAGGCATTTTTTTTAATCAAAGTTCTACAGTACCTAAACAAACAAACATAAGGTATACTATATTCATCAAAGTTGTGTAGTTTTACTATTTATATAATTTTGTAATACATGAAAAAGGAATACAACAATTACAAAAAGAGCAAAAATAGAAAAAACTGATCTTACAAATTCATATACAATGAATAAGATTTTTCTCTCTTCGCTTAATAGTAAGAAGGTTACTGTATTCAACAAAATTTCTTGTAATAATATGTTCTAAAACTTTGCAGAACACATCAATGTGTTATATTGAAACTGAAGAAAAATAATTTTTTTATTTCACTTTTAGGGGGATTAATCAAAATTTAAATTGCACCAGACGATAGAACTTTCAATTTCAAGAAATTCTTCCGAAGGTTCCATAAACCTAAAACCAAGTTTTCCCAGTCAAAATTCTAATGCGCATGTCTTTTTGGCTTTGGGCCATTGTGCGCGCGAGTAACCGAATTACAAAAGCCGGCGCGAGTGTTGGAGGGTTAATATCTCTTGATCGGCAAAACCGATTCTTCTGAAATTTTGCAGATATATTTGTAGCATTAAAATCTCTAATTTGATGCCAAAATAATTCAAACTAGATAAATCATGTTTGATGAAATCGTTATAACTTATTGTAAATTTTAATGTGTTGTATTCAATTGATCATAACTTTTAAATTAAACGTCCAATCAAAAAACAAATCAATAGTGATCTATTAGGTTATGTTGCCTGTCAAATGAGACTAATAGCGTCTAAATCGGTTTAGTCATTTCTAAAAAACAGGCGATAATTATTACCTTGTCAAAACAGGTTTTTTAAGCATAACTTTTAAACTGATTGTTTGTTTTCAATAAAATTTATCTGAAAAATTTAGTGTTAACAAGAGCTTTCATTCGATACCAAGATCGTTGAAATCGGTCATTTGGGTCCGGAGAAAATCGTGTCACGTAGTTTTTACTTTTTTACTTATAACTTTTAAACGAAATGTCGGACCTCGAAACAATTCAATAGTGATATACTAGGCAATAATACCTTTCAAACAAAAGTAATAGCGAACAAATCGGTTCAGCCATCTCCGAGAAACAGGCGAAAGAAAAGTTGCGCCCCGCACATACATACACACATACACACACACACACACACACACACACACACACACACACACACACACACACAGACATTGCTCAGTTCGTCGAACCCTGTCGATTGGTATATGTGGCTCGGCCCTCCGGGCCTCAGATCAATTTCGTGTTTTTCGACCAATTCCTAAACCTTTGTTATCGTATAACAAAGGTAAAAAACATTTATAGGGCTTCACACACCTCCGGTTCAATTTTACATATGAAATGGGAACACTGCCGGTTGTCAAAATCATCTCGCATGGTTGCCAGATCTATCAGATTTTAACGAATTTAACAAATCTTGCAGTTCGGCACTTTCGGTACAGCATCGGCACAGTTCGGCTCGTTTCAAGCCGCCTAACATAAAAACGGCTGTGCCGAGTGACCGACCCCTTGTCTCATTTCAACCCGGGTTGTTTGAACAAATTTATAATGTGATAAGCATCCATACCAATGTAAAAAAAATCTAACGAAAAATCAGTGAAACTTGTCGAAGCTCTCTTCCTCACCTGTGCATATCTCATTGGCTCTCAGAACTTGGTTAAAACTAACCATGCTCCCGAGCAGGGTTATTTTCGGAAAACCATCGAACTGTCAAATTTTAACCAAAAAGTTAAAAATTTCGCGAAATGGTTCACAGCCTTAGTGTATTTCGCGTAATTTTATATTATGAGGTCTTTGAATAAATTTTAATGCGACATTATATTTTTATTGCAAACCAATATTGTGCTTTTACTTGATCGTTATACTAATGTTCCTAAATTTTGAAGTACTCCATAAACTATTTATGTTATTTAAAAGATTAGACCGAGAAAATAAAATACTCCGGAGAAAACGGCAATGTCCCAAATTTATGCATGCACAAAGATCTGTATTTGTGATGGCAGCTCGCTCGCCCTCATCGCCCTCACCCGCCCGCTTAGGAAAAATTCGGATGCCCAGCAGAAATCGAACAGAATCAATATGGCGCCGGCAAAATTTGACATTCAGAACCGGTTCGTCTTCTTCGTTTTTCGCTCGCTTTTCTGTATGTCAAAAATGACATTTTAAAACGGGAGATACGTGCTTCACACGATGCTGCCTAATGTTGCAGTTCCGCATTACAGGTAAGAAAATAATATTCAACCTGTTTCTGCGGGATTTAGTTTCTGTTTTTAAAGCCTCACGAAACATTTTAAATCACACCATCGACATCTGTATATCGAGCTGCAGTGAACGCCAGCGACAGCATGTCTTGGGCTCAAAATTTGACAGCGGGCCCAAATCAAGCTGCTGGCAGTCGAGTGAAACGAAGTGATGAAATGCTATTTCATTTTCGCTCTCGCTGAGATGTTGGCTGCAAAAGCATGGTTGCCTGCCGATGGGTTGTTTTAAATGGTCGATTCCAATAACGTGCGTGCTCCGTGCATTCTTTTTGTTTTCAAACCAAAGGTCCCGCTCATCTGGTTTCAGCTTCTGAAATGCACCGAAAACTAACAAAAATAAGCTGAACGTAAGAATGAACAATAAAGTAGTGTAAAATGCGCAAATGTATGTATTGTATTTATTTATGATGACAGCTTTTTTTAATCAAAAAGTTACGCAAAAAACAAACCGGTTGAATCGGATTCGGTATCGGTTCTGTTCGACATGGCTGACAGAAATCGAACAGAAATCTGGCAGACAAAACCATTAGGCGAAATTTCTGCCAGAATCGGTTGTTGCATTTCTGCTAGTTTTCACGGGTGACGGCGGCCAGAAATCTGGCAGAAAAAGTTTTTCGCTGCCAGATTTTTGTTCGATTTCTGCTGGACGCGCAAAACTGCAGCGAAAAACTTTTTCTGCCAGGCATTCTGCCAGATTTCTGGCCGCCGTCACCCGTGAAAACTACTGTTTTACCTGACTCACTGCGAATATGCGTGTTATTGAAATAAAACGTCACCATGCGTTTTATTCGTTTATAACGCATATGCAGCTAATATCGATAACAACCGATTTTTTATAAGTTGTGCTTTTGTTATTGCATTTAACTTGTAAAAAGTTGCATAAATAACAATTCAGTTTCACAATACAATTATTGCGTACTACTAGCACTTGCAATATAACGTTTAAGTACGTTATTTTTAGTGATCAAAATCAACGATATTTTCGATACAAGGGCGATATTTTTCGAAACCTTTCGAACCAACACGATACCGCGAATACAACGCTATGCGCAGTGAGTCAGGTAACACAGTAGCAGAAATGCAACAACCGATTCTGGCAGAAATTTCGCCTAATGGTTTTGTCTGCCAGATTTCTGTTCGATTTCTGTCAGCCATGTCGAACAGAACCGATACCGAATCCGATTCAACCGGTTTGTTTTTTGCGTAACTTTTTGATTAAAAAAAGCTGTCATCATAAATAAATACAATACATACATTTGCGCATTTCACACTACTTTATTGTTCATTCTTACGTTCAGCTTATTTTTGTTAGTTTTCGGTGCATTTCAGAAGCTGAAACCAGATGAGCGGGACCTTTGGTTTGAAAACAAAAAGAATGCACGGAGCACGCACGTTATTGGAATCGACCATTTAAAACAACCCATCGGCAGGCAACCATGCTTTTGCAGCCAACATCTCAGCGAGAGCGAAAATGAAATAGCATTTCATCACTTCGTTTCACTCGACTGCCAGCAGCTTGATTTGGGCCCGCTGTCAAATTTTGAGCCCAAGACATGCTGTCGCTGGCGTTCACTGCAGCTCGATATACAGATGTCGATGGTGTGATTTAAAATGTTTCGTGAGGCTTTAAAAACAGAAACTAAATCCCGCAGAAACAGGTTGAATATTATTTTCTTACCTGTAATGCGGAACTGCAACATTAGGCAGCATCGTGTGAAGCACGTATCTCCCGTTTTAAAATGTCATTTTTGACATACAGAAAAGCGAGCGAAAAACGAAGAAGACGAACCGGTTCTGAATGTCAAATTTTGCCGGCGCCATATTGATTCTGTTCGATTTCTGCTGGGCATCCGAATTTTTCCTAAGCGGGTTGTTACAAGGGGGTGGGGGGTTCGCGAAAATGGCATTTCTGGCGTTACGTAATATTTGAACGGCTCCTTAACGTCATTGGAATCGATTCAAACTATCGCAAACCAAACAAGAATCGAGTTCATAAAAATCGATTTTCTAGTTCGAAATAGTGATGTCCGAAATTTTCAATTGACCATTTTACGAACTAAAACAATAAAATTCCAGCACGGGAAACCACAATAAACCTTTGCACGGTGCCTAACCTCAACTCTGGTTTGACGTTTTTGTGTGTTTTGTTTTGATTCCCTTTGGAACCTAATTTTATTGCTAGTGGGTTTATTACTTGTAATTCGTACCACTTGTTTGCGGAAACCGGAAATACCCGACTTTTCCGAAGCAGGAAAATGATAACAGTTCTGTACAACATATATTTTTGTCCTTTTTGTAGTTTTTTGCTTCTGGGTCTTGCGAATAAGTAATCAAAACAAACCCCACAACACTGTCAAACCTGGGAGGAAAAAAAAACGCGCTGACATCTGCGTGCAATGCTTTATTCTATATCAGCACGTTACCTTGTCGCTTGTCATATTCTAGATAGAATTAACAAAAGGGCGAATGTCGCAAATGTAAACAAAACAGGTGAGAGTTATGTTTTGCTGGAGCAGCATTGGAAAATCAACCATCACTCGGTTTGTCTACGCTTGCGATATTCGCCCTTTTGTTAAAGGGCCAAACAGAATGCTGCGTCAACGCGTCCGTCAGCGTTATTCTGACAGTTTTTCCGTGGGTTTACTGTCAAATTGACGCTGACGGATGCGTTAACGCTGCATTCTGTTTGGGCCTTAATGCTATCTTCATATAAAATCATTCATTTTATTCATTCAGAAAAGACGTCTGTCGAACAGGGTGGGGTTTGCAAAAATGGACGCTACAGTCTCTGTAGTCATATCAGCCCCCTGGACATCACTTGTTCGAAATTCGAACTGACACTCGCTCGTTTATTTTTTAAATCGAAATCTATCGAATCGAAACTAACAACAATCAAGTAATTAAAAGATTAAAGTGCGTATCTATTGCAGTTGTATTTAAATAAATATTTAACTACAATAGCGTTCAAATAGTTTGCCATGTCCACGATTAAAAAACAAACGGCTATGCCTCGTCGAACGGAAGAGTTCGATTTTTCGGCTCCGCAATCGTCTGTGAAAAAAACCCAACGGTCAGTGAAGAGAAGAGCCCAACATCTATTAAACTTAAACTTGATGTTCATTATATTTTATTGTAGACAAAGCCGCATTGCACAGCCGCTTCGTAAGTTGTCCAAGCCAAGTCTAGGTCCGCTCATTTCTGGTGAAAATGCTCGTCCATCTTCAGATCGGCAGAATATTTTCGTTCAACAGACTCCAGCTATTGGTGGTAAAACAAGAAATCCCATTTCAACCCCTGCCTTCCGTACTCCTTTGAGAAGCAGTGAAAATTCAACGGCAGTTCCATCTACTGCCGAACAAAACAAAATGCTTACCGAAAATCGTGACTACATGGCTGCTCAAAGCGAACGAATTTGTGACTATTTGGAAACTATTTCTGATCTACCACAGGATTTCGTAGAACGGCGTAACCTGAAGGCTATGTCAACAAAACAATTCTTAGTAATAATGGCCCATCTGTTTCGGCAAATCGGAGGAAGCAGGTACAAACTAGGAACCAATTTTCTGGATGATATAATGAAGACGATGTCCGAATTGGAATACCCTTTTACAATAAACAAATCAATGTTGAAGACACCGAATGTTCCACACTCAATTTCGCATATTATCATTATGATTGGCTGGTTGGTTCAATTAGTACCGAAAACAAATCAAAGCGTAAGTCTTTTTTATGTTCTACATATATAGCAAATAATTTGTAATGCCATTTTTAGTTGGAGCCGCTAAAGCAAGATGTGACCCTATCTGAAGAGTTTCCTAGCCCTAATTATCAGGCGTTGTTTTATAAAAGAGCTGAAGAAGGGTTTAGTCTGTGGAACCTCAAAAAAGAAGTGGAGTTCGAAGCAATAGTCGAGAATCTAACTGATGAATTAGTAATGGCTCGTACTAACGGTTTAAATCAACAGCAAGTCTCGGTCAAAGTTCTTCAACTGGAAAAGGAATTACAAGACATCAATAACCGTTCGATTCAGCAGGGTCGCGATCAGAGCATGGATGGTTTGGCGGAGGCTATTCAACAACAACAGCAACTAAAGAAAAAGCTTTCAACAGAGTTGAAATCCCTGCAGAAAGAAGCTAGCAAGACAGAAGAGAAGTTCTATCAAGATCAAGAAGACTTTTACGATTTAATGAAAAAAATGGATCAACTAAAACTGGACATCAAATCACAGCAGCTAAGTGCTGAAGAACGGGATGAACTTATAGCTTCGATAGCTGCTAATAAAAGCTTGCTGAATGCCAAACGTCTCGCGGTAACCACTTTGGAACACACATACTTTGAACATCAGATTGTGGTCTCGAGACTAATCAAGCAAAAGTTTACATTAATCTCGAATTTGAATACTCGGTTGCACCAGTTCGCGGATTCTTCAAAATCAATGATAGATTTTACTCCGCCGACTTTAGACATTAAGACTGAAAACTACGTTGAACTTCTACAGGATTTGCAAAGTATTAAATCACAAATCGAAAGCGTACTTAAACAGCAATCGGTGATTTATGGTCAACTCAACGAGCAACGAATGCGCCTTGAACAGCACTTGTCGGATCAGCAAATTCAATACAACGCTGTTGAGAAATCTCTTGAGGAAATAAATGCTCGCTATGAACAGCTTCAACAGCAGAGGAACGACATTGTGGGTCAATTGAGTAGCACGTCGGCGGAAAATTGCCAAACAGCACACCGGAAGGAAGCGGAACGAGCTGAGATGGATAAAAGGATAGCCGAACTCCAGCAGCAGTGCGAACAGAATCGAAGAGCGATCGAAAAGTTAAACCACGACAAACAAAAGTTAATGGTCGAAAAGCAGGAACAGTGTCATGAAATTCTGGCCGAGAAAAAGCGACTGCAACAGGAGATGACGGAGTTGGTGGAAAAAATGGAGGCCGAAGTAGCTGGTATGGAGCGTGAACTAGAGGAAACCGACAAAAACGGCCGATGAGTGATTGTATAATACATTTGTAATTATACATTTGTTTATCATTTTCCAAAATATTTATGTTGTCTAAATGGTATAATTTTAACAATTTTGCTTTCAAAATCGTTTGTTAAAACAGTACGTTTGTTAAAAAAAAGTTAATTTAATTCGCCGTTGAAAAAAGTTTGAAAATATCCTGAAGAAAGTAATACACAACGAAAACTGTCTGGCTCTTAAGTTTGCTTATTTTGAAAGCCCAAGAGAAACCCCAACTAACGTTAGTCAAACATAATTGACCTTTTCTAGTCAGTTGTTACAAAATTAGCATTTATTTGTACGTTATAAAACTTACCTAGGATCATGTTAACTCTAACAGTGACGAAATTTTATGTTTAACAGATCCGTAGTTGAATGTAGAGCAACGTCGGGAAGATTCTGCGGCCAACTCTTATCAAGTTTGCGCCAAATATACCCCATAGCTAATGCATATTTGGGGTGATACGGAAAAAGCCTATAGCCAACGTCGGTGAGGGTTGAGTTGAGATGAATGAAACGTTGAATCGTTAAAATACCATGACCATCACATGCAAAATGGCTCAAGTTTATTTCGAATAAAATACAGGAGTAATATTTAATTAAACTTCCGGTTCGACCTGCTGGTTCGTTTGGCTCATATCATCAGGTTTTTTTCTATACTTTCTTTATTTACTTTATTGGCGACGGTCCGGCATCGATCCTGCGTCGAACGAATTATGATCATCCAGCACTGTCGGTCCTGGGCTATTGTTCTACAATCCCCTCAAACACCAGCTGACCGTGCGTCGTCCTCAACAGCGCACGTCCCCGAAGTCTACGGACTCTTCCTAGCTTTCTGCTGAAAATAGTTTTGGATACTTTTTCGTCGGGCATTCTGGCCATGTGCCCAGCCCACCGTCTGCGCCACACTCCATTTTTCATTTTGCCACCAAGTATTAATCGCAGAAGTTTACGCTCAAAACCCCAATTACTCGTCAGTCAGCTTCCTTTAGCATCCACGATTCACGTCCGTACAGGGCCACCGGAAGGATTAGTATTCTGTAAAGCGCCAGTTTTGTACAAATTTGAAAACTGCAAATCTTCATCCGTAATCGTAATCCGTAGAAAGCCCAATTCGCGACTGCAATTCGTCGTTTCACTTCGCGGCTTACATCGTTGTCACATGTCATGAACGTTCGAGCGTGCCAAGGTATGTATATGAATTTCTTACCTACTTCCTATCGTTCCCCATCCAGCTCCACCTCGACACCATCACCATTTGGACTTCTACGTTCCCTGGTAGCAAGCACGTACTTCGTTTTGTCGGTGATGGTCCCAATCTCGCTGCTTCTCCTCTGAAATTAGGCATGAAACCAGCTGTTACGCTTTTTTATACGTGTCGTGCCTATCATCTCTCTCGCAGTCGTCTCAATGACCTCCATAGTCCATAGTTTCCATAGTTTTATTTTTCATAGTTTTTGATGGTAAAACATTCACATTTTAAGTGGTTGGATTTTATAAGCTCCTAATATTTGGGAAAATAGTGTTTTTAACATATTTATTAGCTTGTGTTATTGGGTTTTTTCTACTGTGCAAGAATTTTTATGTTGAATAACATTTATAAAGTTTAAAGAGACAAATTTACCTAAAATAAATAAGATATTTTTACCTACATAACCTAGTTATAAACTAATTTAACCTAACTGATACAAATTCCGTATGATTACATGTTCAGATAATGAGCACCTCGCTCCAAATTTTTCGCAATAAATAGGGTAACGGCACCAGTTTTCGCCACCCTAGGGGTTTAAAAGTGTTTTACAGATATTTTGAATGCCATAATTAGCAGGGTATGAAATGGGGAAGGCAAATGAGGAGCGTCCAATATAGCTCTAGCCATCCCAAGCCCCTACCTAGCGCCTCCACGTGTCCATATGTCCTGATCTCAAAACCGCGGTTTTGGACAGACGGCGGAGCCACACACACTTGAATAAAAGCGCCGAGCTCGTCAAAATTTTGCCGAAATCTCAATACCTGACCGTTCGGTAAAATTTATTATGTTGCCAAACGTTACTAAAGATCCGTAAACGTCGATATACACCATCGATATTTTTACCGAACGTTCGGCGGTTGAGATTACGGCAAAATTATGCCGACCTCGGTGCTATTTTTGAAGTGTTTTTTAAGCACGGCCTTGCTAATAGGTAAATCTAATATAAGTTATTTTAATTATTTTTTTCGTTTTAGCTTATGAAGCATCTCCTGCTATATAGTAAAAACTTTGGCCAAAACGAGTTTTAATACTGCACATGGATACCAAAATGAAAAAGTGGCGAATGCGCTGGAGTCGTAGTTTGTATGTCCGGGAACAGCCTTTCCAGACTGGGATCGCATACGCAATAGTAGGGTAAAGGATCTGCTTAATCTGTTTAAGAACTAGCCTAGTGACTTTGGCTAACTTCCAAACAGAAGGGAAGTAGCTAAGCTCCAATTAACGATTAAAGACTTCAGCTATGAAAGCAAATAAGCGACGGCTCCGATGTTCGATGTTAAATGTGTTGTCAAAACCGGGGCCCTTCATGTCCTTAGAAGATTTCACAAAACTCATTAGCTTGTCTGCCGTGACTCTCGATTCCTCCAGACTGGAACCAAGCTGTTTGATTGGTCAACCAAAGCAACCCCCACAGTAACTGTTATGATATTTTGTCTCCAGTTATGCGAGGACACAAACAACGTTCCCGGCGAATTGGCTTTTTCAACAGATGTTATTGATATTCTGTTCCGGACGAGACAAAAGGAGGAATGAGATTTGACGGAGTTTTTGTTAGAATTCCCTATTTCTGAGGTCATGGATCCTCGCCTGCATCACCCTGCTAAGATTATTGAGCGAAACTTTTTTATCCCGGTTACCAGTTCGCTGGTACCGTCGCTGGTATATATTGCCAGGTCGTATGTCGTATCAGTTATTTAGTGTTGCTATCGATTTGGAGAGAGGTACTCACCTGACGTATCGGAACCGTTCGGTCACGAACGTCACGAACGCAAGCGTCAATCAAGGGTTGTCAGCACCTGGTCGATCTCCACCAGGGGGTGATCGATGCTGGTACGATCGACGGTTCATTGGAACTCCGCCCAATCAGCTCGATGGTAATTACGTCGATGGGTTACTTCCACCGATTCAGCAGAAGAACCAACCGTTAATATCACTGGATACTGGTCCGATGAAATCTCTTGGAACACGACAGGGAACTCATAGAAAGCCATGTTCTAAAATCTAAATGAAGATTTCCAGGATGGAATGAACCCCCGAACTAGAATTCCTTGTGGGGCAGTCCTGACTCCGGAGCAAGAACAGTATAGTATCCAGCCTCAAAGTCCTCAGCGAGGACCGATCCGTTTCGGTTACGCCTGCGGTTGCTCCTGCGGTTGCCCCACATATCATGCCGAGCGTTTAGGTGCTTTGCTGTACTTGGCACGCCGCCGAGTTAACTTTGTTGAATCGTTTCGAAAAACAGCAGTTGCTCGTCCATGATGGTCGTCTGCTTGGGACAGTACACCGCGATGATGGTAATCGGACCAAGAGAAGTGTCAATCTCGATCCCGATGGCATCATTGACGCCTAAGGTGAAAACTCGACAGCAAGCGAAATGCAAATCCTGATTTTACCGCGACAGCCACTGCCCTTCTACCGGTGCTAGATATATCGAAACGGACGACGCGGAAATTTGGTATAAATATTTTATGTACGGGCTTAAGGTGCGTCTTTGTGGTGACAGCTTAATCTTCTTTTCTCTCTTCGAGGAAATGAGCGAATTCGACAGCCTTCTTCTTCGTAGAGGAGCCGTTCCAGTTGACAATGCGTAGAGAATTATTGGCCATACTAGATGACAAACATTCCCAAGTTGAGTACCTGATCTTCACGAGTTTTGTACGCACGCAGACGCGCGTGTAGCTATTGAAAAAGAAAAACAATAATTCCTCCGAAGAGAACAGATTACTGTTTCCAGGTTGCGAGTACTCGCCGGGGCACGTAGAAGGGCCAGTAGGGGGCACAGCTGACGAAGATGCAGCGGCTGCTACAAGACATTGTTGGAGTGGTTGGGATGAACTTGGGTTGGAGGTTCGTTGGATGTTAAGCGGGAGCGGTTCCAGCTTCGGGATACCACGTCGTGGCGGTAGAGCGGGAAACTGCGTCTCATTGAAGATCAAGCTTATGACGTCCGGGTTGATTGCCCGTAGAGGCTTTCCTCCGGATAGCGATGCATAACTCTCGTTTGGCGCACTCTTTGCTAAACGCACGGTGATTTGCAACACAGTTGATGCACTTCAATGCCGTTTTTCTTCTTCCAGGCAGTCCGCCGTGAAGTGATTACCAGCGCATGCGGAACAGTTTGGTTTCATGTAACAGTTTCGTCCTCAATGGCCAAACCCTTGACATTTAATATTGGGTGACATTACGTCGTTTAGGGTATCTTTTCCATCGGATAATGATCTGATAGACGGCGCGGCTGTCAGTTGGGTGACATTCGTGGATCCTTTTTCCAAATTAACCAAGTACATTGTATCACTATACACTAAAGTCGCTTTTTACGGGTTTTTTACGCGATTTTCGAAATTTACGCGGTTTTTTACGCGATTTTCGGAATCTACGCGGTTTTTTACGCGAATTTCGGAATTTACGCGGTTTTTTATGCGAATTTTGGAATTTACGAGGTTTTTTTACGCGAATTTCGGAATTTACGCGGTTTTTTACGCGATTTTCGGAATTTACGTGGTTTTTTTTATGCGGTTTTGATTTACGCGGGACGTATCCTTCGCGTAAAAAGCGACTTGAGTGTAATTTGTAGTGGATTTTGGTCGCGATATTGCAAATACAGCCTACGGGCACAAGCCATGCGCTGTTTCCAATTCTTGTTTTACTTCTGCCGGATCTATCGACGGCAATCCGCAGAAAACCACCTTAAGAGGTTTTGACTTATGGATGGACACCGATGGATTTTTCTCCAGTAAGACAGCTGCAGAATCGTCTTGTTCTACCGGTTGTTTGCGGCGTTGCCCATTGCCTTGAGATTTGACGGGAGGCTCGGATCCGAGGCGCAAGACACTGTTGAAAATATATCACTCTTCCCTATGGAAATATTTACCTTAATATATTTATCGTTTCCACCCTAATATAACCTAAAGCCCTATACATTTATAGGGCTTTATTGGGCTTTATATATTAATATATATGATAATATTATGAAATGTCTTACCCCTCGACTCGGATCAGCTTTTTTCCATCTTCTATGCGTGCTCCAATAGACACTTAAGAGCTGGTGAAATTTGCGACTGGTTACTTAACACGATGAACTACCTTAAACGCGATTGCGAACTGAAAATTAAGCACGTTTTATCGCTACGAGCAACAGACAAAGAATGAGATGATGAACTCCATAGTTCCCTTATCGTTGGTCGACAGTTGAAGGCTATGTCTTCCAATGTCAGGACGGAAGAATTTCTCCCTTCCAATTTGCGCATTTGCATCTCCGATGATGATTTTCACAGCATGTTTTGTGCACTCTCAATAGTCTCAATAGGAATTTGCCCTTAATTCTCAGCACACATAATCTACGGGCTTTTGCTTTTCCAACACTTCGAAATCGATTCCATATTCTACTTTTCTACCGCCACTGTAGTAGATGTGGTACCTGAAAGAAGTGCCTGCAATAGGGTTTACTGCGCGGAATTTGGCTATCCTTTCTCCGGAATTTAGTCATCGAACCTTCTGAATAACAGCGATCTCCACTCCGAGTCGATGAGGCTCTAAAAAACTATCAAGGTACAGCCCTAAGGGTTGTACGAAAGGGTGACATAGGACTATATCAGATCATTAGATCTAAGACTAATGTAAACTGTATTTCTGATATTTACATGTTTATAAGAATCTGGCATTGTTCAAGCGAATGTTTAGAAGAGAGCAAAATATTCAGATTCAATTCTTCATTGAATGTAATGGTGGCTTTGAAAATACGAGGACGCCGGTTCATAAGTACAACGCCTGCAGCCATTGAGACATAGAGATTTCTTTTAAAAATCACTTGTGTGTATCATAAAGTTGAAATAGTACTTACTTTAACACGCTTGTGGCCTTTAAAAGGGCTATTGATTACAAATAACAATAAAATCAAAACCCGTTCATCGCAAATATGATGTGCCATTCGAATGTCCTTCTCTTTTGACATGAATGGCAACAGGCACGTAAGTTAGCGTCGCCGATTCACTGTCTTTTGCTCCGAGAAGGTTTTACTAGTTTAGTTACTAGTTACTAGTTACCGCTTGTTGCATAGCATAAAATATGGCACATTCGCAAACATTTCTGTTTTATTTGATGAGAGTCTTTATCCTTATCCTCCTATCAAAGGGGTGAGGGGTCTCAAATCATAATAAATTCATGCCTCCAAAAACCCCCACATGCCAAATTTGGTTTCATTTGCCTGATTAGTTCTCCAGTTATGAGGTAATTTGTATTTTATTTGTATGGCATCCCCCCTTCTTAAAGAAGGCAAAGGTCCTAATTCACCATAGAAAAAAATCCTGCCTACAAAAACCCCCACATGCCAAATTTGGTTCCATTTGCTTAATTAGTTCTCGAGTTATGAGGAAATTTGTGTTTCATTTGTATAGAAGCCCCCTGTTAAAAGACAGATGGGTTTTAATACACCATAGAAAAAAACCCTTCCTTCTAAAACTCCCATAAGCCAAATTTTGAACCAAATTTGTTTGATTAGTTCAAGAGTTATGAAGAAATTTGTAATTTATCTGTATGGGAGCCCCCCCTCTTAGAAGGGGAAGGGGTCTCAGAATACCATAGAAAAAATTCTTACCTCCAGAAATCCCCACATGCCAAATATGCCTCCTTTTGCTTGATTAGTTCGCGAGTTATGAGAAAATTTGTATATTATGTGCATTACTACAAAAGTTCAGTTCAATGGACAAAGTAGTCTAAGTCCCCCCTAACAAAAAAAAATTATTTGCATGGGAGACCCCCCCCCCCCTACCAAAGTGGGGGTGGGGAGGGATCTCAATTCATCATAGAGAAAAAATCTTGCCTTCCCACAAACACAAACCCACAAACCCCCACATGCCAAATTGGGTTCCAGTTGATTGATTAGTTATAGAGTTATGAGGAATTTTGTGTCTCTTTTATATAAGAGCCCCCTCTTACGCCCACCTTAAAATTGCTCTCTTATCATCCCCATAAAATTGCTGGTCATTTTATCTTTCCAACGACATATAAATTGTTCAGTTTCGTTCACTAGTTTAGCAGTTATTAGCATTTGAAATCTTTCATTCAAACGTTACACTTCTATTTTCGTTTTCACAAAGTGCTACCCAGTCCCAGTATAGTAAACAAAGACGTAGTCCTACGTCAAAAGCAAACAAGCCAGCTCGTGCCGGTTAAAGAAGAGTTTTAACATTCCAAGTACCAATCGTTAATCGTTTCGCCGTGTTCGATTGATCCGTTTCGTATTTTCAGTTTCGTTGGTTGTGGTAAATGAGGGTTTCGATATACTACCTTACCGGGGTCGCGATAGGTACATTCCTCTGCCATTTGCCATCTTAGCTGTAGTTTGCGGGATGCAGTGTTTCATATTCAGCAGCTCGCTCTGGGGCAGTCGCTGTTTGAGTCGCCCCTCACCTGGGCAATAGCCGCTCGGGGACGGTCATCGATCATCAGCATTGACTTAGATTTTCGAGGACGCGCTAGGTAGGGGCTTGAGAGAGCCAGAGCTATATCTCGCTCGGTGGTAATCTGCAATTGATGTAGGAAGCGGCACAATATGTGTCGATAACCCAACCAAACGCGTCGCTATTCTTGAGAAGTGGATTTTGCGGTCTCCTTTTGTCCAGCGCCTCTATGGTTCAAAGGTACAAGTACCAGCGAACCACATGCCCTGACGGGTGTTGTGAGGTCGAATCCGGTTATAATCTCAGATTATAGCTTGGTTCGACCCATGCGCCTTCCAGTATTGGACAAAAGGTAGAAGTCAAAATGACTACTTGTCAAGCATAGCTACCAATACCCCCCCCCCCCCTTCCTTTCCGCTCTTCCCCTCCTTCACCAAAAATTTTCATTTCTTTCCCCTACCGTCCCTTCATCAATTGTAGAACCATCGCTTCAAAAAAATATTAATATATATGTATGACCGCATTTCAAGGTCAAGACTAAAAACTTGAGATTAGTCTATATATTTGATGCTCTTTTCTTTTTGCTACATCTCTTAGCAAACTACGACAGTTCCATATAATCGAAAATGTCTGCCACCTTTCTCCAGTTATCGCACAGAATGCCTGCCTGTAAAATCCTGTAACTCACTTGGGCTTAAACGTCTTTCTAAGACTTGACCCTTCTTTATAGAAAGACTTCCTGGCCGACTGTTAGAGTACGGAGCTAGTGCAAAAATCCTACTGACTCTATCTAGCAGCACCGCCTAGCCGAGATTCGAACATACGACGACTGGCTTGTTAGACCAGCACCGTACCCCGAAGCTAACGGGGCGATCAATACGTATCCAATTGAACTTTATTTGAACGTTCTTTGCAGAGAATATTGTTGGGGAAGAAGAAGTGGCAATGTGGAGTACACTCCACGCGCTAAATGGGAATTGCTTTAGATCCTCTAAGACTAACAAAAAAGCAATCGATCGACACACTTCAGTTTGCCGCAGTAAATTCCAGAGAGCTTCACAATCACAATTTCTTGTAAAAGTTATTTCAAAATGAAAAACATAGTTTGAAAAGGATGCTAGGGATTGTTTAAGAAGATGATGATGCGAACGTCGTGTTGTGAACTATAATATTGTTGCAGATCATCAAATCGGAAGACGGAATTCGGCTTTGATAAAAAACAAAACTTTTCTTAATTAGTGGTAAATAAAATGTTTTAATAGCATTCATGGATAGGCTTATATGTTTGTATTTAAATGTACAAATAGTAAAAGTAAAAATAATGTACATACTTTTACTAATAAAAAAGCAAAAAAGAAACAAAACTTAAATGAATAAGTTCCCGCATTAATCTTTCGAACTTTCAATCGTTATATTCCATAATATATAGCTTTGTTTATAAATTATCACTTAAATATGTGGAAAAATACTAAAAGAAATGAACGTTCGCTAAAATAAACAAAAAATAGTTTCTTACTCTATGAAGAATGCTAGAGAAATGTCTTAAAATTGCAATCGTAATCATCTTATTGTAAAGCTTTTCTTTCGAGTAACTGTAGTTTAAACTCAGCTAGATGTCTACGATAATCTTATTAAGGAAATTGGTTCAAAATAATGGCTTTTCGCGGGACTAAAAATGTAATGCTAGAAAAGGTTCGTTTTGCTACTTTGCTCGCTTTTCGTTCTACGTACGTCTATATAATCTACTACATTCGATCGTAAGCTTGCTTCATAATTAATATATTGGTTTGAACAGTTTCGTCGCGTAGCAAGTAGCTTATAATTTAGCACATAAATAAAGATTCAAGTGATGCTTAAATATAATCCGTAAGTCAATCAAATAACTGATCTTTTTTTATAGTCAATAGATATCTGTAGTATCATTACTTAGGTACACTCAATACACACAATTGTATTAGATTTTGTGGGTGCAATCAAGCATTGTATTTAATTTCTATCGTATAGGGATTAGAGCTAGAATATTCCACTTATAGACAGTTCAGCAAACATGTTGAAGTGTTGCTGGTTTGTACAAAAATACTATTGGTAGATTAGAGTATAGATAGACACCAAGACCGTTTACTTCATTCAAAGGTGGACGGTGATCGTGTCGGAGGCGTTCGTGGTGCTGGAATTGTTGCTATTGTTGCTGCTACTGCTGTTCTGGGCTATGGTGGAGACTGCGACGTTACTGCACTGTTGCTCTATTGGTTGTGGTTTTTCATCTGTGGCTTTGTTATGTTCCTGATTGGTGGAGGCAACGCTATGCGACTTCCGCAGCAAAGCGTGCCGGTTTTGCTGGGGCCAAAGGGGATTCTCCAGCGCCTCGTCCGGACTTAGCGAAATATCGGCTATGATGCCACTTTCTGAAATCAAAGAAATGGACGGGGTTACTTTCTTCCGTTTTTTCTGGCAAGCTCTTCAGTCATTTTTCGCTTACCCATTGAACATTGGCTCACTAGCGTTGTCGATCGTTGATGCTTCTTAAAGTTCGTTTTCAGAGGTGCTGGAGCGTTTGGATCGGTTATGTTTAGGGTAAGGCGTTTGCATGTGGTGATGCTTGCGGTGGTGCTGTTTCCGCTGGAGCTGCTGGTGCTGCAGCCGGATGACACAGCGGAACTGCTTCCAATACCACTTCCGATGGTTGTCGTTCCATCGCAGCCACTCGCCGTTGATCCGGTACCGGTGCTAACCACCGAACTGCCCGACGATGACGAGCTGCTGACGGAAATGATCGATTGTGGTCGTTTTGCACTTTTTGCCTCTGGCAACGTTCCGATGAACGAATTGCGTAATTTGGGAGCTGTTCAGAATAAAATAATGGAATCAAATTAGATGGAAAATTCGAATGCATTAAATCATATGAATGCATTACTTTTCCCAAACATTGAAATACTGATAGAACGATCATTGATCTGATCTTGGCTTGGACGTATATCCAGACAGGGCTTACTACCGATACCCATGGATGACATTTCCGCCAGGCGAATCTCTCTATTACGTTTCGCTTGCTTCCAGAGAAGTTTGGATATTTCGTCGGTCCATGCGTTTTTGATGTCTTCACTCATGGTTTGCAGCGTCCAAGTATCACCAGGCTTCCGTTTTCGAAACCAAATTTCAAATTTGTATGGCGAGTCACCGACATGGGCCGTCAGTCCGATATCGGACGTCTTTATACTGTTTTTGTAGATGTATATGTCGAGGTTCTGAAAAATGTTTGAAAACAATTAGAAACTATCCGCATATTTCGTATTGCGAGTTTACTACCTTTCGATCGGGAAATCGACGTGCCTTGCTGAACAGAACCAGTTCCTCAAAGAGAAATACCTGTCGAAGAGATTTCTTACCGGCTTTACCTTCCCACACGAGAAATTCGTTTTGCCGTAGAAGACGCCCTTGCTCCTTCACGTTAACGTCACAATCCCGTAGAGAGTCCATGGCTAAAAGATCGTTACCGTGTCTTAGTTGGAAACGAACCATCTCTTCTGCCTTTTGCAGTTGCTCTAGATCTTCCAGAATCTCTTGGTTAGCGGTATTCTAAATTCAAGCAAGAAAAAAACTTATGATGCAATCAATCCAACATCGCCTTATAAATCAACAATACCTGAGCAGGAGCACAGGCCTTCATAAGCTGTTGCAGCAGTAGGGCGTACTTTCCCATTCTTTGTACTGGTTTCAGCAGATAAGAAGCCAGATCCATTTTATCGTTCAACTCCATTTGCTTTGTTTTGAAAAATTGAGTTCCATTTTCGCTCATTAAGGAATCGCTCTTTGGTTTGTTCTTGTTGTACAACGCGTACAGGTAAAATTTGGACTCGTGCCGCAGGAATGCACTACCAACCTTCATCGGATGATGTTCACAACTGATGGAAACAATAAATCTGTATTAGTCTGTAACACCGAACTTTGTAGAATACCTACTTTTCCAGTTCATTTAGGAAGTGTTGCTGATGAAACTCGCATATCCGTTCGATATTTCCGAAAATAACGTTCCGCTGACCGCGCAACACCTGTGGTATGTCTTCGCGGAGAAGTTCTTGCATATAATTTTCGATTACGTACTGCAGTGATCGCACGTAGTCGCGTTCTGTTCCAATCATCTCACGCATGATCAATAGAAGCGTTCTGAAAAATTAAAAAGAAATCATACTTGCCACACAGTCTTGTACCCAGCTAGAACATACTTCTGCGTCTTCTGGTCAAAAACATTGTTCTCCTCGTAATCCAACTGCAAGTTCGACGCATGACAATATAAATGGGCATTCGCCTGTAGCGGTATCTGTAGATCCAGGGACGGCTTTGACATACCTTCAAAGCAGTCCTCGTCTAAATCATCTCCATTGGTGCTGAAACAAAAGAAAAATCAACATCACCAATTGCTTAGTGGCAACCAAAGAATTGCCCTTCTTACCATCCATTCTTCGGATCGTTGAGGCTTTGACACGAACAAGTTCGTTCAAGTTTCTCGTTTCCCTCGCAGCGATCGCAGCCACCTAAGCCTGAATCGGCCATCTTGGATTGCTCTTCCTCGTCCTCCTCGTGGTGACGTCGATGTATGTGACCGTGATCCGCTTTGCAGCGAGTTTCATTCGGTTCGATAAGCGCCGAAATACAACCGGAAACCGGGATCACTTGCTGTCCAAATTTACCCTTTTCTGGTGTGCTAGTAGCCGTGATCGTATCGTCCGATAAACTTATGTCTAAACTGATGTTATCACTGGTACTGGTAGTGTTGGTATCTCTATTGCTACTACTGGCTAAAACTAGCTTGCTGCATTGCTCCAACAAATGGGGGACATCGATTTTCTCTGCCAGCTTCACCATTTCGGAATGCGCTGCATCATCCAACGATTGCGATTCGATTAATTCGTGCAAGCGAGTGGCTTCCTCAAGACGTTCACGCGTTCGCTCGAGGCGTTCCTGGTGTTGATCGATGTCGTCTTTCAACAACTTCAGAGTGTCCTTCAGGATCTCCAACTCTCCGGATCCCTCGTGTAGGTCCTTTCCCTTCGCCAGGTGCTTCTTTGAAATGAAGTAGAATTTTTCAAACTCCTGGCTGAGTTCTCGCACACGATCCGCATTTTCCAGCGTGGAGGCGTTGTTGAAGTTCTGCAGGGCTTTGCTGCCATCATTCCGAATCCAAGAGATTACCTGTGGCGACCGGATAGAGTGTGAATTTCGAGAAGAATACGGTTGAGTTTTCGAACGTCCGAACTCTCTTATATTTAGTTCGAAACAAGAGGTTTCCCGAATATTTACATCTCCATACCCATGTTAGTTGTTCAATATGAATAATGATGTTATTTCGCCGAAAATGTGCTCGCTGTTCTTGCAGAAGAATTGGTAGAATTTCACGTTGATTAGTGAAAGTGTAGCCAAAAAGAATGAATAGAGTTAAGATTTTCTTCAGAATCTGTTCATCTATTAATTTATCTCTGCTATAGATAGAACAAGACGGCACAAATAAGACAGATTTATCTTATTTTGTAATTTTGAGTTTAAGAAAAAATTCTAAAATATACAATTAAGCAAAGTTTGGCGAACTTATTTAAAAGTAAAACAAAATATATCTTGATTTAGTTTCTCATTTTACCTACATACAGTTCAAAATTATCCCTTTCAATGTTCGTCATAAATTAGTATACACGACAAACTGAAAATAATTAACACGATTCTCTTCGATTTTATTGAACCTTGCATATACAACAATCTACCAGTGAACTGAAAACAAGCTTTGTAGTGGTGGATAAAATGCAGGATCGCGTGATAGATTGGAAGGCGATTAACGCTGTACTGCCCGCACGAAAGTAGACCCGACAATGAGAAGAAAGCATTCTACGCGCAGCTAGAGCCAACGTACGACAGCTGTTTACCATCAAGATAGTTACCGAAGTATGAACGCCCAAGTCGGTAGTGAAGAAATGTATAGACCAATGATAGGATCCCATATCCTGCACACCGACATAAACGATGACGGCAACGATGTACAAACTTCGCAGTTCCCCGAGGCCTAGTGCATTGAAGCACCTTTTTCCGACCCATAGATATCCACAAAACCACCTGGAGATCACCTGACTAGCGTACAAACCAGATTAACCACGTTATCATAGACGGCTGGCTCTTTTCTAACATTACGAGCATACGTTCCCGTACAGATATTGACTCAGCAGACAGTAGCAGTATGCTAAAGCCGTACTTCTTGGCTGAACATTAGGCAGCTAGATAACCCGTAAGCTATCGAGAACTATGCGCGAACACTGAATGTGGCACTGCCTTCTTCCGAGGAGTTAGGTGTTTCAACCTTCGAGGACGTTTGGACGCTCGGACATTAAAAGAGGCGAAGTTACAGGAGGCGGAACGAAAGTTATCTTAGAATTGCCCATGGAAGATAGTGATTTTCCAGAACCTGATCTTCAAGAAGTCAAACGGAAACAAAGCCGCCAGTAAGGACCGTCTGCCAGCAGAGCTTCACAACATTGACCGAGAAACGCTGGTAATGGGTCTACACTGGGTTATTTTAAAGATTTGTGAGGAGGAGAAGCTGCCGGAGGACTAGATGGAAGAAGTGGTTTGTAACATCTACAAAAAGGGTAATCGGCACGACTGCTGCAATTATCCACAATTGGTAAACGTTGCCTACACGCTACGCTTTTAGATCCTGCTACGCCGGTTGTCACCGATAGCACAAGATTCCGTAGGACTTCAGGGGGCTACCATCCGATAGATGGTTGCAGAAATGTCGTGAGTACAACGTGCCCACGCATTAGATTTCTATTGACTTCAAAGCAGCATACGGTACAGTCGATCGAGAACAGCTATGGCAGATAATGCACATACACGGTTTTCCGAACAAATTGATGCGACTGACAAGAGCTACATTGGATCGAGGGATTGTTTCGTGTCTATCTCGGGGTTACCCTCGACACTTGAGTCTCTTCAAGATGCGGTGAGGGTTGAGACTAAGAAGAGACTCAAAGGAGAAAAACATGCGTCTTACACGGGTGGTAACCGTTGATGGTAATGGACTAGAAGTGGTAGATGAACTCGTGTATTTATGATCGCTAGTGACCGCGGACAAGAACAGCCGGCTGTTAAGAGTACAGGACAGTTACGGGGTTAGTACAACAATCCTACTGACTTTATCTAGTAGCACTGTTTAGCCGAGATTCGAACATATGCCGACTGATTTGTTAAACCTGCATCGTACCTCGAAGCTAACTGGGCGGTATTCAAGCGAGAAATCAGTGAAAAAGCAACTGGCGAACATGGACATACATGTCAAAAGGCGGTAGTTCCGTCCATTGATCTCAGAGCTGCAGGCAATGACGCAGCGGCAGCGGCTGAATAAGATGGTCATTACGATTTTCCCGGCGAATCTCGACGTGGCGGTGTTGCTGGACGACGAAACCTATCTCACCCTGTATGGTAACGACAGGCAGGGCACTTCGTATTTTACTTCCCCCATGAAGGAAGTGAGCTCCGTGAAGGTGAAGTTCATTTCACACACCAAGTTCCCCAAGAAGGTACTGCTGTGGATGACAATCAGCGAGAAGGGGATGTCAAAGCCGTACTCTTCTTTCGCTCCGGACTGGCCGATAACGGGAAAATTTATAGTACGAAGTGCCTGCCTGCGAAGAATTACCATAAGGGCGAAGACGTGGTGTTCTGGCCGAATCTGGCGTCGGCCCACTACTCGAAGCGATCGTTGGAGGAGATGGAGCGGCTGAATATCGAAGCCGGTGAACCCGCCCAATGTCCCCCAGCTGCATCCCATCGAAAATTTCTGGGCAAACCTAAAGCGTAAGATCTACTCCAACGAATTTGTCGTGAAAACTTATGCGGAATTGATAAATAAAACGAAGAAAGGACTCAAAGTCATGCCTACACGTATGTTTCCGTCCGCCATGGTGAATGTTCCGGTTAACTGCCGGAAGGCCGCTCGCGAGGGCGTAAAATTTTTGTAAGCTAATATAATTACCTCTCACGGAAAATTTATCAAACTCATTTAACTGTCTTAGTTTTTTTATCACCATCCAAAAAAGTCCATTTTTTAATGCATACATTATCTGGTTTGACAGGTTATCTGTACGTGTGGCTTGAAAAGCAACATTGTCGTTGCAGCCGATATCACCAACCAGCAAGTTTACGTAAGCGAGTGTCTGGAAAAAGCCAGATTGCTCCGTGCTGTTTTAGCCGGATTTGGCATCCTGCCATTGCGGAACAAAGACTATGGAGCGGTATGTCAATAACGTGCAGATGATGCCACAGGATAAGAACCCTCTGAACACGTCAAAGCTCCACTCAATCATCAACGGTTGGGCCATTTGCTAGCGGAACCTGAACAAGATCCAGAAAACTGAAGTAGGTATAGAGGAGAGAAGAAAGCTGACCGGCAAAACTCCCAGTTGCAATACTTGTGTAAAGTGCTGTGAAGTGAAGAGGTTCATCTTGCAACCAACAAAATTGCAACGTACCCTTATGGCGATCCAGTTAACGCAAAATGTGCAAATCAAGCCTTGGTGAGACTTTTCCAACTTAAAAATGATTTAAATAATTATTTATTGCTGACAAATTGGCATAAAAAATTTGTATTGAATATAGAATCAAAATAATTCAGGGATATTGTTCTGGCTGTTAAAAATAGTTCTTCTGTCCTATATGCATGTGCAGAGGTTCATAAAAATCGAAGAGAGTCGTACGGAAACCGGTGTTTTTCTACATTGTTGATTACATGCGATCGTCATAATGTTTTTTACAGTGCGGAAATTTGGCCGTCATTTGAGTCTTCTAGCCTCATTAAGCAAATTGATATCGATATTAAGCTTTATTTTAATTGTGTATTTAATAATTTAATAACCAACAACACCATTTTGTAAATTTTTAGGTAATATTGCAAATAACACAGATTATGGGTAAGGTTGGTATACATATAATTAGGCCACTACTAGCGGGGATTGCTTGAAACAATACTTACCAGCTTCTTGTTCTGCTATTTTTGTGCTATGTCTGAATTATTTGACTATTCGAAATGTCTTACAATTACTTAAAATTTCAATGGAGTTTTTGTAAAAACGTTTTGTTTGACTAAAGTTCAAGTTGGTTCGAGTACTTGTAGAATGAGATACAAGATAGCAAGTTAATTCCTTAGTGCTCTTTAGTTCTTCAAAAATAAGCATTCTTGGAACACGTTCAAAACTTGCTTAAAAAGAAGGACGCATTAGGATGTATCCCGATCAGGAGGACTTAACAAAATTATAACAGATCATGTTATTTTGTTATCAACTTTTGTAACAACGGTTGTTATTATTAGATCAATTATAACACCCGTTGTTATGAATTAGCCACTATAAGTGGTTAAAATAATAAAAATTATAACTAAACCTCCTTTGATTAATACCTGATTTATAACAAACCCAGTAATGATTATAACACTTTGTGTAAAAGGTCAATTGTGAACATTTTCAGATATTCCAAAAATAAGCTAACAAATAAAGATATATCCGCAAGTATTAATAACTGTGAAGTGACGTATATAATATAGTTTTAAAACAATGATGGTAGTTATGCTAATTTTTTTGCAAGTAACATATTTTGATATAAAAGATGATATGTGTTAATCCTATCTGAATCTATTATAAACCAGATTTTTTTTTGTTTTTGCTTTCTAATTAGTTTATTTTTGATTTGTAACATAATGTGTTCTGAATAACAGTATGTGTTATAAAACAGACACAATCTTGTAATGGCCTCCTGATGATCGGGTAGCTAAAGGTTACTATTTTAGGTATTAGAAAGTATTGAATATCGATCTTACACTCAAGTACTTTTTTTACACGGTTTAGTTTTTTGAGTATTAAGAACGGGATAACTTAGAAACCATTCATTTATTCCTCAATACATTTGGGAGTAGCTCGACATTCCTCACGTAGATTGTAAATAGTTCCTTAGCTGCACCGTTTTCGAGTAATCGAAAAAAACAAACCGTGTAAAAAAGACTTGAGTGTATATTGCATGGGATTTGACGGAAAATTTGGTTTAGTTTATCATCATTTTTTTAGCATCTTTTCAAAGCAGTAACCCGAATTGATTGTATTATTATAATAAGATGCTATACCTACATGACATCAATTTTCTACTCATTAACACATTTTATCAATTAAGAGTTACATATTGCTGCAACATTGTTCAATTTTGAAAGAGCTCCAACTTTTCAACTAGTTAAGAGTTGGCTGCATCGTCATTTCTAAGTTTAGCTCCAAGTTCCGAAACCGACATGTGGAGCAAAAATTAATGTTGTTAATAAATCAACTTTTTGCGTCGATAAGACAACTTAGATCTGCAAAAACCACACACAGCAATCGTTCCGAATCCGAAAATTGTAGGAAGGTTAAGCAGGTGCGTATTTATGTTGTCGCCTAGTTGCATAACGATGAACAAAATTCACCAACCATAATTTATTCTTTTTTTAAACCGGCTTGTTAAAGAAAGCCATTTAGCAAATAACCTGTAATCTGCTGCGTAGGCTTCATGAACAATTTGGAGCGAAAATCAAATTTCACGAATATTAGTCACGGTTTCGCGTCCACACATACTTTAGTAATTTATCATCTATTGAAAAGAGTACAAATTTTTGCGAAGAAAAAATCTCGCAATAAATCTGCTAATTACGACACTTCGCGCCGAACAAAAAAAAACATCGGCGATCCAGCAAATTTTACTTTCAGATTGCGTCACCTATTTTGCACGGTTATCACGTGTCACATCATGTGTGCGCGTTGAAGCATCAAACCCGTCACACTTCTCTGGCATGACGGTAGGTCGGACATGTTGACAGAAAGTGAAATCGAACCGTGGAAAATTAAACACCTCAGCACGCATCATTAGCATTACCTCATTGATCTCATCATCCAGAGCGCGTTGTCGCGTCATCTCTCTGAGTCTTTCTCTCCTTTGTTCGGTCAATTGCTCCAGTTTGCGGGCAGCGCGATCGACCTCCTGATAGATGGCGATCACTTCGCTGAGCCGAGCGTTGATGAGGTCCTTCTCGCCGCAACTATTACTACCATTGGCGATTTGTTGTTGTTGTTGTTGTTGTTGTTGTTGTTGAAGATGAAGGTGATGGTTATGATGGCTTCCGTTAAGACTACTGCCCACGAAGCGGTTGTTCTTATCTAGACTACACTTCTTAACTAAATTTTTGGTTTGATTAAGCGTTTGTTTGTTGTTGATAACGGTTAGTTTGTCCTGAAGTCGTTGTATGGTATTTGGTCCTTTTCGTCTGAGGCTTTGCAGTTCCGAATCCATCAGCGCTCGACTGAGAGCCCGATGCTGGGAGTGCAATTGTCTTCGGGTTGGAATCGTTCCTTGTGTTTCCAGAAGACGGATGTCATTCAGCACGGTGACCAATCGTCGTCCAGTTGCTATGCACTGAATCTGTAACGGTTCCAAGGTCCGGAAGAAATCAATCCACTCGTGTTGATCGTGTACATAGAAACCACAGCACCGAATCGGTAGGTTGTCTGTACCGATGAAGTTCTTGATGGTTTCATTGTTGAGATATTTGATGTGCACATTCAGGTGGCGGATCAGCTCTTTCGGAGGGTGCTTGTTGTCTGCCGGATCGTACGACCCAGACACGTAGATTGACCCGAACTTAAGATGGCCGCTGAGAAGTTGAAGTGCGCTGTCCAAGGTTTCCAGAAATGCCAGCTGTGAGCTTTCGCTCAGCAGCAAGTGGATACAATACTGCGAGGGGCTGCAATGATATGAATGGGAAGACATTTATTTAGCATCATCTGACAGAGTTGTGCAATTCTTATATATGGAAAATTACCATAAATGTGCGATTAGATTAGAACAAATCTATACCTATAAAGAAGGATTTCTGTCTGTCTGTCTGTCTGTCCGTATGTTCCTTATAGAATCGAAAACTACTGAACCAATCGGCATGAAAATATGCATGTAGAGGTTTTTTGGGGCCAGGAAAGGTTTTAGTGATGGTTAGAAACCCCTTCGTTTTCGAGGGGAAGAATATTTTCTATGGTGAATTTGGACCCCTCCCCACTTTAAGAGGGGGGGCTCCAATACAAACGAAATATAAATTTCCTCATAACTTGAGAACTAATCAAGCAAATGGAACCAAATTTGGCACGTGGGTGTTTTTGGAGACAAATTTTTTTTCTATGATGAATTGGGACCCCTCCCCACTTTAGGAAGGGGGGATCCTATACACATGAAATACAAATTTCCTCATAACTGAAGAACTAATCAAGCAAATGGAACAAAATTTGGCATGTGAAAGTTTTCGAGGGCAAGAATATTTTCTATGGTGAATAAGGACTCCTCCCCACTTTAAGAGGGGGGGCTCCTATACAAACGAAATACAAATTTCCTCATAACTTGAGAACTAATCAAGCAAATGGAACCAAATTTGGCACGTGGGTGTTTTTGGAGACAAATTTTTTTTCTATGATGAATTGGGACCCCTCTCCACTTTAGAAAGGGGGGCTCCTATACAAACGAAATACACATTTCCTCATAACTCGAGAACTAATCAAGCAAATGGAACCAAATTTGGCACGTGGGTGTTTTCGGAGACAAAATTTTTTTCGCCCCCTGGGGGGGCCCCTACCCACTTTAGAAGGGGGGCTCCTATACAAATGAAATTCAAATTTCCTCATAACTCGAAAAGTAATCAAGCAAATAGAACCAAATTTGGCATGTGGAGGTTTCTGGAGGCAAAAATATTTTCTATGGTGAATTAGGACCCCTCTCAACTTTAAGAGGGGGTGCTTCTACACAAATGAAATACAAATTTCCTCATAATTGGAGAAATAATCAAGCAAATGAAACCAAATTTGGCATGTGGGTGTTTTTGGAGGCAACCATTTTTTCTATGATGAATTAGGACCCCTTACCTTTTTAAGAGGGGGGGCTCCCATACAAACGAAATACAAATTTCCTCATAACTCTAGAACTAATCAAGCAAATGGAACCAAATTTGGCATGTGGGAGATTTTGGAGTCTTGAATTTATTTTACGATAGTTAGAGACCTCTCACCCCTGTGGTAGGGGGATATGGACTCTCATACAAATAAAACAGAAATTTTTGCGAAACTCAAAAACTAATCGAACTCGAGAAATTCGAGACTCTTCCATAAAACATTAGTCAATACAAGACCACAAAAACTATCTATAGTAACACTAGATCATTCAGGACGAGACGGTCGCGAGTGTTGCCGGTGACCCGCCGTCGGAAGCGCCGCCCACTGGGGGGCTTGCAAAACTCGAGATTGTGACAAAGATCATCCGAGATTCATGATTTATGTACAACACAGGTTAATGTGTGGCAATACGAAGTTTGTCGGGTCAGCTAGTATAATATATAATGTCTTGCACAATTTGTTCGCAGGTCTAATAGAATCGTTTCAGTAGAAAAATTGAGCTATTGACATACAACCTTTGGACAAGAAAAAATGTTGGTCTGGCTAAAAGTAAATCTATATGCTTTTCCCTGCTTGCAACACGTTCTAAGTGATAGAAATCGGATTATTTGAAAGTATTCTGGTTCCTAATCCGGCTAGTAAATATCCAAATTTACACTTGATGTTGAATTTTACAGCCTGTGAAAGACTCCTGTACCAGTGAGTTTTGATGAAAAGTATGACAAAACTTCTGTACGAATGAGTTTTGGAACAATTCAACCAGTGTGTTTTGTTGAACGTTAAAACCTACACAAAAATCGATTCAATTTCCCGCTTAAAAATTTGCAACCTAACCCAAAGGCAGTAGCTTTCTTTCATAGAACAAAAGTCCAACAGCGCGATGATCAAAAAGGTGGATGATAATGAAGTCCCTTTCGATTAATTATCTTTCCTGTGGAAGGATTCACGTAGAAAGGAATAACAACAATGTGAAAAAGCGGTAGAAGTAGCTCATAGAAAGAACACCTCCGCAGATCTAGCAGCTGCAGCCGGCCCTACCTTTTGCGACATTCGAACTACCCTATATGCTGACACAGCACTGTATTCTGTACATCGAATCTCCGTCAATAACTACATTTACGTAAGTACTTGAACATCTTGATCTTCTTCCTACACGCAGTATTCAAAGCCCATAGTCCCATAGAGAGCCGGTTGTCTATTGAGCGTTTTGTACAGGCTACAATTTGTACAGATTCCCAGTATTCGTCGTGACCGGTTAACCAAGGTAGACAAATTCGTCAACTATTTCGAAGTCACTGGCATCAATCATTACACAACTGCCGATGTGGTGTCGGTAGGTCTTAAATCCACCGCCCAGTATGTACTTCGTTTTGGACGCATTTATTTTCAAGCCATTCTTCTCTGATTCGTGCTTTAGTCTGGTGTACTGTTCACCCAGCCTGCGTCGCAAAAGTTCTGCCGACAAAGTCGATGTCATTGGTAACATTAACGAATTGACTATATTCCTTGTAGATCGCGCTTCGCGTGACCATCACCATCTTCCCAGAAAAGCCGTTCTCGTCCATGATTTTCCTTAGCTCTTAAAATCGATGGACAGATGAAGCGTGGGGGCTCCAGGACCATTTTGGGAAGTTCGGCCACAGCCCGCAGCGTAAGGGTTTGGTCTGTTGTTGATTGTCTTTTAACGAAGTCGAGTTGATAACTTCGTACAAATCTGTTCGTAATTGGTAGGAGTCGCGGGAGGACAAATTGGCAGAGCGGCGACAGTGATCGCATGTCAGTTGACCAAACCCGCTTTTCATGCTCATTTTGCGAATCGAGTGACGTGACGGGCCTACATGCTTAAAACATTTGACTCGTTTTCAGAGCAAGTGGCTCTTACTCCTTTTATGCACTCTACGCAGAAGCTCCCTAATGAGTAACATTTTACTCAAAATTGAGTGCCATTTTACTCGAAACTGAGCGGGTCTTACACAAAATATGATTGAATATAACTCAGTTATGAGGTCGGCCTAAACTATTCAGAATTGAGAAATTGTCAAATTACTCAGACTTTTGGGATGTTCCACTCAGCCACGTAGCCAGAAGGGGGGGCCCGGGGGCCCAATTTTGATTTTAACTGTTTTATATGCATATTTTTTCGTTTAGAACTACAATACATTAAATGTATAATAATGTATTATATTTATGAGCAGTAAGATATGTATATAATGTATTAGGAGCCAAGATAGGGCTCCTGGCCCCCACCTCTGGCTACGTGGCTGGTTCCACTTTATGTGAAAGTGAGTCGGATCTTACTTATTTTTGCGTCGAATCTCGCGCATTTCTGCATTAATCTTATTCATTCGTGTGTTACATTTTTTAAGCGTGTAACCGAAGTGATTCTGACAGTAGAGTGAATTGTTAATTGTCACCCTGAGTGGCATGCTCAATAGAGCATTTTAAGTGATAAGCGACATGGTAACTTGCTGATATTGATAAATCACTTTCCCTGTGTTGGTAAACGGCTGAATAATGCGTACCCTAGGTACCTTGCGCACCTGTAGGCATAAAATAGAGCGTACAGCGGTTCACAACCTCGTATTCAGTAACTCCTTAATTCCTTGTGGTACCAGTCGGTATACGAGCAGCCTTGGTGGAGATCGAGTAACCAACCCCGGTGGAAACCAAGGTCGTATGTTGGAAGAAGAGCTCTTTCGAACTTCGTTGGTCCTCAGCGAAACAGGAGGTTGGTTGCAAACTTTGTAAGCCGCCACCATGAAAAAAGTTAAAGTAATGAAAGAAGAACAAGAAACAATCGGAGTAGACCCACACGCCTCCGAGGGGCTCCGTAGCCGCAAGGTTACCGAGTCTGCTTTGACAAGCGACTGGTCGTAGGTTCGAATCTCAGTAGAATCAAGCCGTTCGATGTCAAATGACTTTAGCATGGGTTTATTCTCAGGCCCCTCATTTACCCTTCCTACATGCTGAATTCTATATATTTACCCACTGGAGCCTATTGAAAGTGCAAAAGTTCCTCCTATAGTTAAGTGTACTGGTCAGAGGAACGAAGGAGCTCTCGCCAGGGACGTCTATAATATGAGATAGTGCTGGCAGCGAGGAATAAGTGGGTAAAGCAGATCAAGCTTCGAAGGAAGGGTAAACCACAGAGAACAGACATCCAAGCGAAAGGTCCCCACTTGGATAAAACTTATGTCAAATTAGTTGGGAAACTATAGTGATGATGTCGCTATAGGCGCATAAAATTCTACACTAAACTCACAACAGCTAGCTTCAGGCGCTAGCATAACGCTTACAGTTCATGTATACTAGCGCCAGAGGAGCCAAAGGTTGTCAGTGTGCAAATCAAAAGAATCATTTAGTTGGGAAACTATAGTGGTGGTGTCGCTAACATATTAGGTGATTTTAATTTAAAATTTTATCCAAGAATTCCCGAAAAATTTGTTCCTGAATGGATGTCTGTTCTCTGTGGGTAAACCCCAATACACACAAGCACGCATAAAATTTAATAAGCATATCGCTCATTCAATAGCGATTATAACAAAAAAAAACATGCAGTGCAGGTCATACAGCAAACACCCGGGCGATATTACAATAGATCAACTATACTGGTCGCAGTAATAAGTCCACGCATGAAAAAAGGTGTGCTGGAAGAGCTCAACGGTACGTACATTTAGAGATGGACATACCATATACAGAGCTGCGGCAACATACACCACCTGGGTACAGCTTTCATAGTGATGAGCGAGCTGCGGTAACAGGTGATTGTGTGGTGGCCAATCAATCCTCGAATGTGCAGGTTGAGAATCAAGGACCGATTCTTCAATATAAGCATCATCAACGTGCACAGCCCTCACCTGAGAAGTACCGAATTCTACGTGCAGTTGGAGAATGAATACGACCGCTACCCAAAACATGATATCAAAATCGTTAATGGAGGTTTTAATGCTCAAGTCGGCCAGGAGGAGGAACACAAACCGGTGATTGGAGGGTTCAGCGCACATCAGCTAACCAATGAAATGGGCCTAAGACTTATCAACTTTGCCGCCTCCAAGAACATGGCTTCTTCTAGCACAGACTCCTACACAAGTGCACCTAGAGGACACCAAATCAGACAGAACCATATATCGCCCACGTTTTGATCGACTAGCGGCACTTCTCAGACATTACCGACGTCAGTTAACGTTAACTCGGACCACTACCTAGTATTGGTTAAGATGCGCCCAAAACTCTCCGTTGTGAACAGCATTCGGTACCGACGCCAGCCCCGTTTAGACCTCACGCGGCTGAAGCAGTCCGACATCGCCGCAAACTACGCGCACTCACTCGAAGCTGCGTTACCGGAAGAGGACGAGCTGGACGAAACTCCTCTCGAGGACTCTTAGAACACCACCAAAACAGCCATCAGTAGTGTAGCGGAAAGCTCCATCGGGCATGTGGCACGGCTTCAGTGAAACGATTGGAATCACGATGAATGTGGGAGAGTGATGGATGAGGAGAACGTTGTGCGTGCGTCCAAAATGCGCAATGCCACGCGTCAGAACATGAAAAGACACAAACAGAAGAAGATGCAGCGAAACCAAAAGCGCTACCTAGAAGAGCAGGAATATGCAGAGGTGGAGCGGCCACTTCGATCTCAGGAAACGCGAAAATTCTACCAGAAGCTAAACGGATCCCGCAAAGGCTTTGTGCCGCGAGCCAACAGGTGTTGGGATAAGAAAGGCAGTATTTTAACGGACGATCGTGAGGTGACTGATAGGTAGGAGCACTTCGATGGACACCTGAACGGTGCCCAGGAGGAGCACCATGGCGGCTGCGAAAGCGATTTCGACGGTGCAACAAACGGGGAAGAGGTGCCAGCCCCAGCGATAGGCGCAGTTAGGGAGGCCATCTTGCAACTGAAGAACAATAAAACAGCTGGAAAAGATAACATCGGAGCGGAGCAGATTAAAGGGGGACTAGAAAACCTGGCCGTTTGTATACACCGGCTAATTGTTAGAATTTGGGATATGAAACAGCTACCGGAGAAGTGGAAAGATGGGGTTTTCTGCCCGATCTACTAAAAGGGCGACAAGTTGGACTGTAAGAACTATCGAGCGATCACCGTGAACACAGAGTTCCCACGCACCATTTGTTCGTTGACTTCAAAGCCGCATATGACATCATCGACCGAAAAGAGCTTTAGAAAATCTTGGATGAGAACTGCTTCCTCAGGAAAATCTGCAAACTGATTCAATCTACGATGAATGGTATACAGTGCTGTGCTCGGATTTAGAGTAGATTGTCGGGTGGGTCAAGGCCTTCGTCAAGGTGATGGTCCCTCATACCTGCTGCTCAACATAGCATGGTTATTATCGGCAGAACATCTGTGGCGGTAGCTGAACTGTACAACAGACTAAAGTGCGAAATAGAAAAGATTGGGTCAATGGTAAATACGTCTGAAACAAAGTACATGCTGGCCAGCGGAACCGAGGCCGACCGACGCCGCTTGGGCAGTAGTATATTGATCGACGGCGATGAGTTTGAGGTAGTCGACGAATTTATCTACCTTGGCTTACTGGTAACGGCGGACAATGATACAAGCCATGAGATTCGGAGGCGTATTATCAGCGGAAGTCGTGCTTACTATGGGCTTCACAAGCAATTGCGGTCGAGTAGACTAAGTCCCCGTACAAAGTGTACCCTGTACAAGACGCTTATTAGACCGGTTGTTCTCTACGGGCATGGAAAAGAAACAATGCTTGAGGAGGCGATCGCTCAGAGTTTTCGAACGATCTTCGGCGGTGTGCAGGAGAACGGAGTATGGAGTCGGAGCAAGCACCATGAACTCGCACAGCTCTATGGCGAACCCAGTATCCAAAAGGTGACTCAAAGTGGACGGATACGTTGGGCAGGACATGTTGCAAGAATGCCGGACAACTACCCTACAAAGATGGTGTTTGCCTCAAATCCGGTAGGAACAAGGCGTTCAGGAACGCAGCGAGCAAGATGGTTAGACCAGGTGGAGCGAGATCTGGCAGAGAGTACTCGGTGTCCAAGGAATTGAAGAGCGGTAACCCACAACTGAGTTAACTAGAAATACCTTGTTCAACTGGCTTTGTCTTAGGACGGCAAGCCACTTAAGTAAATAAGTAAGTAAGTCGCCGACAGTAGGAAAATCTGCAGCCATACTTTAGCAGGGCTGTCGTTGCTACACAAATTGCGAAGCCATAGATGAGGGGAATGTCTGTGAGTTCTTCCGGAGAATACATTTAAACACTACAATCATTTTCAGAAACGTCCTAGAGAGACCGGAGAAAACTGTTTCGTTATTATTTTCCATATGCGTCAGATCGTATACATCGCACGCGGTGATCTAGTGTGCTATGCGTGATGCCCAACACGATACGTTTAAAATTAAATTGCAACGAAACTAAAAGAGATAGGCGTTTCTTGTTAAAGAAGGAATTGTAAAACGATATTAGAGCTTCAAATCTATATCTATAAAAATGGATTTCTGTCGGTCTATCTGTCCCTATGTTATTACTTACTTACTTAATTGGCCTAACGTCTTATGACAAGGCCTGCGCAGTATAATTTCTCCATCTGTTTCGGTCCATGGCAACTGATCTCCAGTTCCGCGGGCACCCAGTGCTCGCCAGATCTCGCTCCACCTGGTCTTGCCACCTCGCTCGCTGTGCCCCTCTTCGTCTTGTTCCTACCGGATTTGATGCGAAAACCATTTTTGCAGGATAGTTGTCCGGCATTCTAGCAACATGTTCTGCCCAACGTATCCGTCCAGCTTTAACCACTTTCTGAATATTTGGTTCGCCGTAGAGACGCGCGAGCTCGTGGTTCATTCTTCGCCTCCATACACCGTTCTCTTGCACTCCGCCAAAGATGGTTCTTAGCACCCGCCGTTCGAAAACTCCGAGTGCTCGTAGGTCCTCTTCTAGCAATGTCCACGTTTCGTGCCCGTAGAGGACAACCGGTCTAATTAGCGTTTTGTACAGTGTGCACTTTGTACGGGGGCAAGATTGTTCGGCCGCAAGTGTTTGTGGAGTCCGTAGTAGGCCCGACTACCGCTGATAATACTTCTTTTAATCTCACGGCTGGTATTGTTGTCCTCTGTTGCCAGCGAGCCAAGGTATACGAACTCGTCGACTACCTCGAACTCATCCCCGTCGATTACCACGGTGCTGCCCAAGCGAGCCCTGTCGCGCTCGCTCCCGCCCGCCAGCATATACTTCGTTTTAGACGTATTTATCTGCAATCCAATCTTCTCTGCTTCGCGTTT
This sequence comes from Sabethes cyaneus, assembly GCF_943734655.1. NCBI lineage: Eukaryota > Metazoa > Arthropoda > Insecta > Diptera > Culicidae > Sabethes > Sabethes cyaneus. Next base: position 148,082,926 of record NC_071354.1, read on the forward strand.
CAGTCTGGTGTACTGATCTTCCACCGCCTCAAATGTTCTGCCGACAGCATCCACGTCGTCAGCAAAGCAGATAAATTGACTGGATTTATTGAAAATCGTGCCCCGCATTTCGATCGCCGCTCGCCTTATAACACCTTCAAGCGCAATGTTGAATAGCAGGCAGGAAAGACCATCTCCTTGTCGAAGTCCCCTACGAGATTCGAATGGGTCCGACAATCCACCCGAGATTCTCACACAGCACTGGATCCCATCCATCGTAGCCATGATAAGTCTAGTAAGCTTACCCGGAAAGCCGTTTTCGTCCAAAATTTTCCATAGCTCTTGTCGGTTTACGCTATCATATGCGGCTTTGAAATCGATGAACAGGTGGTGCGTGGGGACTCGGAATTCGTGGCACTTCTGGAGGATCTGCCGCAGGGTGAAGATTTGGTCTGTTGTAGACCGACCCTCCATGAAGCCGGCCTGGTAACTTCCCACAAATCTATTGGCTATTGGCGATAGTCGATGAAAGAGGACTTGGGACAGCACTTTGTAGGCGGCATTCAGGATAGTGATGGCTCGGTAGTTCTCACAATCCAGCTTATCACCTTTCTTGTAGATAGGGCAGATAACCCCGTCTTTCCACTCCTCCGGTAGTCGTTCCGTATCCCAAATCTTGACAATCAATTGATGCAGACAGCCGGCCAACTTGTCCGGGCCCATTTTAATAAGTTCCGCTCCAATGCCATCCTTTCCCGCTGCTTTGTTGTTCTTCAGCCGCTGGATGGCTTCTTTAACTTCCCTTATCGATGGAGGTGACACATCTTCGTCGCTTGCTGCACCAATGTGGTCACTTCCTCCGCTATCATGGTCTTCCGCCTGCACGCCATTCAGGTGTTCATCGTAGTTCATCACCCTATGTTATTTATAGAATCGAAAACTACTGAACCGACTTGCCGTCGGAAGCACCGGCCACTGCAGGGGGCAGCACTCGTAGAGATCAGGTCTAGCTATGTTTATTTATTTTCCTAGATCTACTGACCTCTATTACTTTCCTTCAGTTGGGTCACCGCTGCGAAATGGTACTTTCTACGAAATGATTTTCCGTGGAATGATACACCCGCGTAAGGTTTTTCGCGAAATGGTATTCTGCGAAACTCTATATTCCGCGTTATGGTCAACCGAGAATTGGTGTTCCGCACAAATGGTATTCGGCGAAATGGTTTGTAATGATGGCGAATATTTAAATGCTATCCGCTTTATTTTACCAGGCTAAGCAATGGGGGGAGTTGTTTTCTACTTTACTGTGAGGAAAATTTGTATATTAAAACACCCATGAACTACCCAGAAACTTGCAAAACTCGAGATTGTGAGAAAGGTCATCCGAGATTCACGATTTATGTACAACACAGTTTAATTTGTGGCAATACGAAGTTTGTCGAGTCAGCTAGTTAGTTGATACAAGCAATCAGTTTTATCACAAAGTTTTAGGAGAATTTTGATAAAAACACCTTCATAAACACTTATTTCAGAGTTTTTTGCTTCTAAAAAGTTACTAAATTTCATGAAGTAGGACGTTTAAGAGCAATTTGTAGTACAAACTTTTCTCACCTTTCGGAGCAAGTAACAGAATTGAGCAAGCTAGCATAGTTTTTGTTCCCCTCCCAGTTGACCTCGAGGTATGACGCTGACCTATAGCAAGGCTAGTCGTCATATGTCCGAATCTCGACTGGGAGAGGTTGTTAGAGTCAATAGAATTGTAGCAACTGGCCCTGCACTCTAACAGCAGACTGCGAAGTCTATCGTAAAAGAATAGAAGGTCTAGTTTCGATAACAGAATGTAGCACCTAGACTTTACTTTTTTTAGCATAGTTTTTGTACTAGGTAGGCTGAAAACTAAAGATGTTTAAAAACTCTGCAATGATTGAGATTTCACCATATGCGTAAAAGAATTTTTTCATCAAATGTGGTGCTCTATCACGCAATGAAATATTTGCACTAAGCTACCTAATACCCTATGTATAAAGAAAAAAAGTAGTAGCCCAGATTACACCCTGAAGGACACCACGACCTGTGTGCAAAAAGACTGGATTGTTTAATATCACTAATTTGCACATAAAGCTGCCTTTGTGCGAAATGTTAGTTTAGCCATTTGCAAAATCTCGCTGAATGACCGAAATTGTACAACTTGCATAAGGGAACAGTGTGATTAGAGGAATCAAAGCCTTTAGGTCCATTGAACGCATATTTCTTGAGCAAAATCACGCGATATCCACCATATTAGCTTCCACGGAACGTACCAGATAGATACCATGTTACTTTGTACTATTCAGTCAGGCTGCAAATTGTCATGCGTAATAGCTTGAAATACTTTGGATTGGGCATTCAAAGAAGTTATATTTCAATACACCCAATTCTTTTTTTACACGGGGGATGCGTCCCGTGTAAAAAAACCGTGCAAAAATAAACCGTGTTATTTCGAGAAACCGCGTAAAAAAATCCGTGTTATTTCAAGAAACCGTGCAAAAAAGTCGTGCAAAAAAATTCCGCGTAAAAGAATCCGTGTAAAAAAAGAATTGGGTGTACAACTGTTGCTGTATTTTAGAAAAACCGTGTTATTTCGAGAAACCGTGCAAAAAAAGTCGTGCAAAAAAAATCCGTGTAAAAAAAATCCGTGCAAAAAAAAGAATTGGGTGTAGTTTGTTGTAGGTTGCATTTATCCCCTTTTCTGAAAACGGAAAATATACATCATTATTTGCACTTCGCAAATAAGCGTTTTTTTACAAAGAGATAGATTGAACAACTGGGTCAATAGACCAATTGCTTTGGGTTACGTTGCAGCATCCTTGGCGGGGGACACTACACCCTACCCCATGCTACGGCGCTGCTCAAAAACTAGATTCTATATCCGATCTAGTTGTAAAATCGATTGGATCGTTACAAATATTTCCAACAGTATTTCTACAAACAAACTAAATTATTCAGCAGGTTCATTGTCGGAAGCAAGTGCAAGTCAGGATTTACCACGAAAGCTTTCACATCGGCAAACATAATTACAGAGCGTATGGTGTGGACGAAACGGAATAAAAGTGCACTTTATCGCTGCATATTTTTGGAGGTTCGTTACTATACAGCTCACCGTATAATTGAAAATGTAGTTCAATCATTTATCATTGATCACCCGAGGCTTGTAATTAGGTGTTCTTGTGTGCATATTTGTTCGCTTTCAGTGCAACGCATTAAGCAAACAGGCCCTAGGCGGTTTGGGTTCTGACACATTATTTATGGAAATTGTTTACGAGTCAGCGAAATTTTAAGCAACGATACAAAGTCAAATTGCGAACGCCATATCGTAAGGTAGTATTTGACAGCAAAATGAAACAAAATACAAATGATGTAAAAAAATTGAGCAGAAAATATAAATCCCTTCGTGCCCAGTAAATATCGAGAACACCAATCATTTGCTGACCAAGAAACGCTGGAAATATTGGATCGCAGCTTGGTGTCTTGATTTCCCTCATCGACAATTGAGCTTATCACGGTGCAGTGGAATGTGGAAAATATGTAATCATAAATCAATTTCATTCCCCAGCGTTACGTTACATTTCTTCGACCCGATTAACAAGTACCGTGAGAGAAGAAGAGCAACCACGGCAGCAGCAGCAGCGGTGAATTAAGTTCAAGTCGCTAAATCAGTATTTCTAGACAACCGTCGCTGTTTAATCTTTTGCGTATTCGATTTTCACATTTCCCACAGCCGGGCACGAGGCCGGCAAAACTAGATCACATGTGGTGTTGATTTTGCAGGTTTTATGCAGTCGAAACTTGTCTGCCCGGTGGAAATCCGTGCGCAGGTTGCGCCGAGGAGCTGCAGCAGGAATTTGGTTTCACGTGGATTCGCTTGCGCGGACAGACCAGACCGCCGGCCGCATAACACTTCCTATCGACAGTCAATAAGAGTTAATAAATTAGACTGTATAACTGTACCTGATTTATTTAGCAATTTGCACCGATCAAGGAGGTACAAGAATCTCTTTCACTGCTATGGATGACTTGGGCCGAAAAAAAATGGAAAGGTTTTTTTTCTGTGGGAAAGACGGGGGATAATGAAAAATTATGGGATATCAGGCATGCGGCTTGCCGGCTGATGTCGGATTAGTGGTATCTACTGCACTGGGTCCTTACTGGGAACTCGGCGAATACATTTTCTGGAAGCTGCCGTTGCAAGCGTGTGTGAATTAAGAGCTCCTGCTGCGGTCGGATTGATTTATGTGGTGAGGTAATTCTTCGCAGTTAGAGCAACAGTAGTGCGTTGCATACATACGTTATGCACTTTCAAAAATGTGTGATTTACTGGTTCAGTGAAATCAATTTACCGGTAGCGTTCAGGGATTCAATTTCAACGGCACAGTGGGATAGATGTTGAGACTTGCGATTAGTTAGGTTTCAAATCTTTTCGAAAATGTTACATTCATCAGGTTACATCCAAATCCACTTGGGCAACTTCAATGCGAAGATTAACTCTAATAACGCGTACCTTGAACGCGTCATGGGACGCCATGGCCTAGGGGAGATGAGCGAAGGCGGGGACCAGTTTACAGAATTTGGTGGTAATCACTGGTGAATCGCTCTTCTCCCGTAGACCAGCGTATAAGGTCACGCGGGTTTCCCGCGATGGTCAAACAGAAAACCAAATTGACCACATCTGCATCAGCCGAAAGTGGAGAAGGCCGATATACGCAATATACGCAATAAGTGCAACGCCGATATTACATCCGACCAGCACCCAGTTATCGCTAAGACACGCTTGCCCGTCGTACGTGTCCAACGACGGGAGGAGAAAGTTGGGTGTTGTTACGGAGAATCCCGAGGTGAAAAGGGCCTTTATCGAATAACTTGAATCCCGAATATGGTGGAACCGTCGAAGGCCAATGAACCGGCATCTAGAACGCCTTCACCACGATTACGACCAGTGATGAAACCCTCGACAAAGTGCGCAGCGGGTGGAGACAGTGGATTTCGGATGAACCTTGGAGGATGATCGACGAGCGGAGAGAGGCGAAAGCCGGCATGGAGCTAGCGCGAACCAGAGCTGCTAAGACAGCTTCCCGTCAACGATATGCCAAAATGAAAAGGGCTGTTAAACGAGCTGGTAGGGGGATAAGAGAGGGACTAACTCCCTAGCCGACGAAGAAGATACCGCCACCAACAATGATTAGTGGTACCAGGATGAATACTAAGATGTCGCTAAAGGACAGAGCTGGTCATTTACTGACTGACCGTGCCCAAAAGCTTAAGCGATGCACTGAATATTTTGAACAACTTGTTCGACTCTCGAATGTCAGAGACTAACAAAACCAGCAGCATATAACACCAATAGTTCGTTGCATCAATCGGGTCAACTGAGGTTCCATCACTAGATGAAATTGAAGCAGCCATAAAAAGCGCCAGGGATTGACTGCATTCCAGCCGAGAGGCTCAAAGCTGACTGATCTTTGTCAGCCCTGATGATGCATCAGTAATACAGCAATATATGGGAATCCGAAACTTTTCCGATGGACTGGAAGCAGGGCATATTGGTCAAAGCATCTAAAAAGGAGCCTAACCTAACTGAATGCGGTAACTGACGTGGCATCACATCGCTCTATAGGACTCTGGAAGTATTCTGTAAGGTCATCCATAACCAGATCCAGGAGAAGATCGACTCTACTCTCCGACGGTAGCAAGCTGGATTCCGTGCTGGTCGATCATGTATAGAACATGTCACAACGCTCCGCATTATATTGGAGCTAACCAATGAATTCTAGGACACTCTTTTGCTGGTGTTCGTTGATTCCGAAAAAGCGTTTGACCGACACTTAAGTGTAGAGGAGTTCCAGATAAGCTAGCTCATCTCATTGATGCTCAGTATAAGATGTTGTCGTGCAAGGGGTTGCACAATGACGTCTTATCCGACCCTATAAGGGTTGCTCTGTCGGACCGGCGGAAATGAACACATGAGTAAGTAAGTAGGTAAGGTAGATCCTCCAAGATTCGGTGTCGCCACGGTTTACCTATTCATCGACTTTAAAGCCTTATATGGTACTGTAAACCGACAAGAGCTATAGAGTTTTATGGACGAAAATGGCGTTCCGAGGAAGCTGACAACAATGGATGGGATTCAGTGCTGTCCAAGAATATCGGGTGGTTCGAATCTCGCAGGCTTCGAAAAGGTGATGGTCTTTCCGACTGCTCTTTAACATAATGGTGAATGGTTTTCAATAAATATAATTAATTTATCTTTTCTGATAACGTGGATTCTTCTATAGCTTGCTTTTTAGCCGCATAGAACTGTGGTAGTTTGTGTTGTATCAAGAACTCGTCTTTACTCCACTCGGCATTGGGCTACTGGTGACGATGGGGTGTTTGAAGAGAACAGATTTCGTCACACAGTCGGTTAGCATCCTCGCGACGTAGCTGGCCCAGCGTAACTTCCTAACTTTTACTAACTGTACGATGGGAATCTCTCTAAAGATTGCCTTCAGCTCGTGGTCCCTGCACCTGCACTATTATCCATTTTCCTAGTTGGTACAGTCGATTTTCGGCTTAAATGCGTCATTGAATTCCGAAAAATTATTCAATCAAGTGCCGTTGCTAGTAGTTTCTTGCCGTGTCCATTAGCGGAACTAGCGCTCATTTCTAGGGGGGCTACAGCCCCCGGCATTTTTCGACCATTTTATTTGATCGGCCAGCTCCATTTTTCTAGGGGGGCTAGCCCCCACCTACAGTACTACAGTAAGCAGTACAGTGACGAGTTCTCACATCTAAAAAGCGAATTCTTTTAAGTAATTTAGAGAAACTTGTAGTACTTTGACTTGATTGCCTGATTCAGATCTTAATTGAGCGACCGTTTTCAATGCGGTAGGATTGAACTGTTCATCCTTAGGTATTCATGAATGTTTTTGGCGTTCCGCAGAGAAATAATCTAGGTCGTATTCGTTTTTGTTTTAGTTGTTTTTCGCCCACGACTTCAAAATGTATGTGATTATTAATGTTACCATCAATTCTAGGCAATCTTTTTGTTTTTTTCATTAAAATAAGCACGTGTAAATTAAAGGTGTGCGTAGTAAAGCGACATTCGGTCTGATTTATCAGGCTAAATTTACACTAAATTGTCATAAAAATAAATCACATGCTGTTGAGTGCCACATGTCAGCTTCATGTTTCTAATCTTTGTTAACAAACGGCCAGGAAAGAAAAGAGGTACTCATACATACGTAAAGTATGCCGTTGGAATAAATAACGGAAAGTTATTTATTTTATTGATGTTTTAGTTATATGTAATTAACTCCAAAAACGAACAATAGTATCATTCCAAAAAAAATTAGTCGTAATAATTTAATGAGATACGATGAACTGGTGTCGTGTTGTATAAATTATGATCTAACTCTTTTGTACCTGCTGTGGCACCCGTGGAGATGCAAATGATTTGTTAATTTACAGCAGTAACATGGCTAGGGTCCACTGTGGAATGCAAGTATTAGCATTCTTAACCTCAGCATAATAATAATAAAAAACGAAGTTCAGTTGGTCTAGTATCATATAGGACATATAATATTATACGTGTAATTTCCTTAAATAATATCATTTTTTAAAAATGCTAATGATATTTTTATCAAAAAATGAAAAAAATGGAATTTTGAAGGTACGAAAGTTTGAATAATTTTCTTTCCAACCAAAATTATTATTAGTTTCATATGCGAAGGAAAATGTGATCCAATTAGAATCCAACGGTTGCTAACGGTTTAAGAAAAAGGGTTAAGAAAAGGTCCAATTCTAGTTAAAATTTGTACTTTTTCAAAAAAATTTCGTTAAATTCATCCCATGGTGCATCACGAGAGCGTGCGGGTAATTTCCAGTGCGGCACGCAGGCTGTTAATGCTTCCACGAGAAGATCACGCAAATTATCTCGGTTGGCGCTTAAGTGTCTATATCAAGTGCAGATTAAAAGCAAAATACCGGTTGCTTAAACTGCAATAAATCTCGGCTTTGATCACGCCTCGACTGACTGCCGACTGGTTATAGGGTGCATCGTCCGCCCGGGTGTCGATGATACGTGTGCAATCCGATGCAAGCGTGGGCAGGAAATTATAGCACTTACCTTTGGATCGGTAGCGTGTTGTAATACAACAGAACGGTCGCGATTTCGTAACAGTTGAGTCCTGATGCGAGCACCTTTTCAACTTCGATGTAAATCAGCGGAGAGCCGGACCGATCATAGGTTCCTGCAGATATAAAAAGAAGACAGAAAAACAGCATGTAAAAAATGATTAGCGTGATTGCAGTGATTTGGCCTTTAGAGTTAGTTTTTTTATTTGCACGGACGATACTCTTCAAAGATCATTCAGCTCTTTTTTCCCAGCCAAGTGCGGGACCTCCAAAGTGGAAATCATTACCAATGAACGGAGGCAGAAGTCGTGAGCCGTCGGTCGGTGAATTGAGTAACATATATATTAAAGATTTTTACGGTACGGTACTAGAAGATCCCGGATTTGTGTAGAATAGATATTACTAGAATTCTAAACGATTTTCCAACAATTTTTACAGCACATTTGACGATATGTTTTAATGAAATGATTTTATTTAGGAACATTTGAAATTGTTCGCAAAATCAAATTCTTACCTTTTAAATATTACATAGAACTTAGTATGTATGTTCTACATTTAACGCTTACTACTCGTCAGTATTTTAATTTAATTTTATAACGAAACAAATCATGTATTTAGATCCATGTTGGACCTCAACTATTAGAAGAGTAACTATTAATTCGATTGATTCAAAGAAAAGCTTTCAAAAGAGAAAAAATAACCAATTTTACGGTAGTCAACTTCCTACTAATAATATAGCTAGTTTATTTATTATTAACAAAATACAGGTATTACTTCATCTAAAATATTTCATTGCTAAACGATGAAACAGAAGCAGCGATCGCAGCTCTAGGATGCGTTACGGAGAGTCTTCCGCTGCGGTGCGGTCGGTCGGTGGTGCTGCGATGCATCTTTGATCGGTTGTTTATGGCGGCAATTATTGTTTATCATTTCGATTGCTTCTATCGATTGTCTCTGTCAAACCGCGTGTTTTTCGTGCGACTGACGGCGATGATACTGCGTGCGTGTGTGCACTTACTGGGTGGCCTCTGCCTGGGGTGCAGCTTGGCTGGCAGTCCAGTCAGAGTGACGGTACGCACGCAGTTGATCCGAGTACGTGATTGCAACCGGGAGGGCATTTCGCTTTCAGTGCAGGAATGCACAGCATCTCTCAAGATTCGCATCGTTTGACGCATGGTTTTCCGTATTTTGTTTTGCTCGATCTCTCCGTTCCGTAGCACGGTCGATTGCATTAGCGCTTTATTTGGTTATTCATGCTGTAATCCTATGAGCGTATGTGGGAATGAATTACGCCATTTGAGGTTGACAAACATAATTCTCCCAGGGTTGTGACATAAACCGTCAGCAACGGGATGGCCATATTTCTGTTTATCAATGGACGGCAGGTGGTTCGATAATCGGTATGATTCATGAATGGTTGTGGCACATATAGTAGCAATGGGAGAAATCACCCAGCACTGAAGACGGCAGCAAGTTGCAGTCGAAATACGTGTTTGCTAAAGTGAATTTGTGTTTATAATCTATTTTAAAAAGAATGTTTTGTTTCTACAATCTATTTTAAAGTGTTAATTTTGTGCAAAATCACTCGCGTGAGAATATTTGCAAAATTGTCGTATAAATAGAATTAAACAAAACAAATTTTCACTCGTATTATAATAATTTTTATTACAATATAATTCTTTCGGTTTGTTCCTTGAGTGTTCCTCAAGGTAGCAATACGGGACCTCACCTATCTGTGATGTTTTTAAGCCATATTGCTTCACTATTCTGAGTTGAAAGCAAGCTGATGTATTCTGGTAATTATTTGTTTAATAAGAAAATTCATCTGAATCACAGTGGTAATGAATAAAATAAATCTAGTTTCTATTAAATACAATAACTAAACATTAACGGAAAACATGGGCTGGTAAAGTAAAGTTGTACATCTCAAATATTTCGCTGAAATGATGGCACATAAATCGAATCGGTTCGTGACCACCAACTAAGCGGTTCCGCGGCTTCAACAACAAGAAATTCACGTAACGGTCTAACAGGTGCATACATGAGCTAAGCTATTGTGATAGCGACGGGCAGTCGACGTGATTGAATAGTAGCTTCGCTGTGATAACCACTTGGGCAGTTCGTCGTTACTGCTCTACTAGCTAAATTCTCTCTCCAATGCCAATTGTGAAGCGCGTATCTTTGTTGTCAGCGTAAAACAAACGATGAACAAACGGCAGCATTAGTGGAGACATCATTAATAAAAATCGAGAGAAGAAGCGGACCCAGGTTGCTGCCTTGCGGTACTTCAGATCGATGGATCGATGCAGAAGCTGTTAGAAGTAATAGATCCTGCTTTGATACACAAACTTCAGTCAATCAAGTGAGATCTAAACCAGCAGATGCAGCAGGGCCACAGAAACAAATAGTCGCTCCATTTTGGCTAACAGTATCCGGTGGTCTACACGATCGAAAGCAGCTTTCAGATAGCATCGGCATAAAAGCTAGAGTTCAAGCTTTGCATACAGCGGGAAACAGACTGTCGTAAAATGAACACCTTTTAGTTCAAGTGATTTCTGATATACCCGGTTAATTCCTATAAATTTAAACATGAAGCCCACATGCTTGTGGTATTTCTAAAATCCTTTCAGTTTTCGCCCTCGTTTATTTTAACAGCTTTCTGGCGTTTACTGCTCGTTCAGGTGTCAGCATCTTTGGCTGGAGCAGCACGTTCCTCACAATCATGTGGAAGATTAGTGCCTTACTGCTCGTTACTCGAACTTTCTCGTGCACTATCTTCCCTTCTTTTGCCGCTACTTACGCTTTTTCTCGCAGGCAAACCAAAGGCTGTCCATTGACTACGAACTCATTTTTAGTTATTTCAGACCTCTTCGGGTTATTTTCGTTCATACTTTTTGTATAATGTGTTGTTTTTGACCGACCCCCTGCCCCTAATAGTCCACTTAGTTCATGGACGGCCCCAAATGAACTACTTTATACTGATATTTATGTGTATTGTTTATAAACATGCTAATGTTCACTGTTTAGGGTTTTTGCCTAACTTTATGTTTTTGGCACAATGTCACCCCCTAGAAGGGGTGAGATTGTGCCAAAGTTCATGCACTTCCAGTAAAATTAGGTTTCATTGTAACTAAACCATCTCTACGGTAGTTGTTAATTGAACAATTTAGTATATATTGACAGGTTTGAAATCAACTTAGTTCCTAAATTGTGTGTATACTGAGCTAAAGAACAAAAATATATGCTTTTTTGGCACAATCTCGCCCCGGATGACGGTACGTTAAGAGACGACCCCTGCCGTAATTTTGGCCTCTACTGTCGCCTTGCAGTTGCTGATCATTGCAGTTTTCGTCTCAGGGTTTATCAATCGTAGATTGACACCAGTCATCCACCCAGCTATTATGCTTATGGCTTCTGAGGCTAGCATTTCCACTTCTTCGAGGTACTCATCTACCACTACTAGGGCGATATCATTGACGAAGCCGGCGATGTCGTCCCCAGTGGGCAGTTTGCCTCAGCATCTCGTTATACATGACGTTCCAAAGCGTTGGACCGAAAATCGAGCCCTGTGGAACACCCGCGGTCACTTCGTACTTCCTCGCACCCTTAGCCCTGTCGTACACCAGCGGTCAGTTCTCGAAGTAGCTTTTAAGCAACCCACATAGATTGTCCGGCTCCAATATCTTATGTAGCACTAAGGCGATCGCTCCGCAACAAGCATTTTTAACCGTGGACTTTTCGGATCTCTCTACAACGGATCTGACGACATTGACGGTGGACTTCCCTATGCAGAATCCAAACTGCGTCTTTGCCAGTCTGTGCCTGATATCGCATTCCACAACGGGCGTTAGCCTGTTTGTGATTACCCGTTCAAATAACTTCCATAACGCAGAAGTAATCTCTATCGTCCCATCAGCATCAGTGTTTTGTAGATAGTCAATTTCGCGGTGCAGCGAATTTCACTTTAGACCGAAGTGTCTTCTGGATCTTAAATTAAGTTTGATTTCCTGTCTAATGTTTCTTTATATTTTTCTACTGCTGTTGTTCTCGTCTTGTGTTCCTGGGATCTCGTCCTCAGTTTTTTGACGTAGGACTACGTCTTTGTTTACTATACTGGGACTGGGTAGCACTTTGTAAAAACGAAAAATAGAAGTGTAACGTTTGAATGAAATATTTCAAACGCTAATAGCTACTATACTATTGAACGAAACATAACAGTTAATATGTCGTTGGATAGATAAAATGTCCAGCAATTTTATAGTAACATATCAATAATAATTTTTTATACGCTAAATAGTGAAAATGTGTGTAAAGTTTTAAGGTCGAATTTTCCCATACATTTCCCTTGTGATCGCCTAGCTTCACAGACACGGACGACAATTAGATACACTAAAGGATTTGGATCCAAATGATAACCTTTGAGACCACTTTGTAAGCCACACCCTTTTTCCAATCCAATTGGCAACATCGATGGCTATTGACGGCAACACCGACCTCGAAGACACGCGGAATCAGCGGGCAATGGCCAACGTGAATCCCACACGATGCACTTTACGTTACATTTTGCATTATCCCCATCGCAGACATGCGAAATTGTTCGATAGCTTGCTCAATCAGTGTCGGACAATCATTTAAGCAGCAGCAGCCGATATGGTTTCCTCCACCACCTACACTAGCTTACAAGTAGCAGCGGCAGTGCCAGTGACTATAAAAGAGCACACTAGGTTCGCCGTCTGCTCATTTATCGCACGATCGCACTGACGGACAGTCAGTATTTTCATAAAACTAATCCATTTCCACTTTACAGTGATTTGGTATTTCCTATCACTCCTGTATTAGGGCAACCATCACCCTAGAGTCTAAAGGACCGAATAGCGACGTCCATCTATATATTGGCAACAGTAATTATAATAATTTTTTCAAAACCACCATTGATTCAATGAAGAATTAAATCAGAATATTTCGCTCTTCTTTTACAAATAAACACTCAAACAATGATACTCACAGATACTCAAATATGCATATGCCATACATGCAGTTTGCATTAGTCTTTGATCTAATGATCAGACATAAAGTTATACTTCATCGATTAAAACATGTTATCAATGTAATGAGTATTATATGACACAGTCCTACGTCACCCTTTCGTACAACCCTTAGGGCTGTATACCTTGTAGTTTTTCCTTGGAGTCTCTTCACGCATGTATCTTGTTTCTGATATATTGAGCACAGGTTCTCTACTCTGCTTTGCTGGACTCAACTTACAGTTATCGTCATAATTAAAGCTCGGTAAGTAAAAGTAAAGTAAGTAAAGCTCAGTTGTCTTGCCCGCTCTGCTGTTTACAATGTCTACCGTGAATAGAAGAGCAGACAGGAACGCCCATCATCCTGCCGTAGCCCTCTTCAAGATTCCAAAGGACTCTAGAGTGTTCCAGAGTAACTATTATGGCGCGTAAAAAGCTGGAAAGTCTTTTTTAATGCCGTCAACGCCCAATACTACTCTCCTTAAAATCCTTAAAATATTGCTTTCTCGAGCATTTCCTGGCCTAGTTTTGGCCTATATTTTGTTCAGCTGCATATCCCGCTTTATCAAAACAGTATCGAGATTAAATCGATTTAGTATAATATCGACGTCGTAAGTATCGATAAAATATATCGAAATATCGGCCTTCGAGTATCGATATTGCGGGTATCGCTACGGTATCGCCCAATACTACACCAGCTCCATTGTGTTCCAACTGTTCGATTGTCTCAGTACCTTTCTGAAGATTGTCTGGTAAATAGTCGTCGTAAGCACTGCTGTGATCACAAACGAGCGCGAGGAGGTCGATAGGTGAAAGTAGTTTTTCGATGAAGTTGCAGAAGGAGGCGGAACGAAAGTTAATCAGGGAGTGTCCTTGAAAGACACTAACGCCCCCTTGGAAGATACTAATAACTACCAATGATACTAAAGAAGTGTAATCTGGTTTCATATACCCGAAAAGCAAATAAATTGGTATTTGATTATTTCATGGAAGGTGAAGCAATACCAAGACGAGACCATGTATGCGATCGTGGGGTAGAAATGGACAACGAGCTTAACTTCATCCGGCATACTGAAAAGGTTGTCGCAAAAGCAGATTCTTTATTTGGCATGATCAAACGGCTAAGTACAGAATTAAAGGATCCGCATACTATCATATCATTGAACAATGCCTTGGTACGAAGTGGAGTTGAGTACGCAAGGATAATATAACTATAAATCGTTATGTTAATTGATTGGAACGGAAAGCTTGGAGAACAGAAGGCGTACAACAGATGCTCTGTTCTTAAAGGACATGCTCGCCGGCAGGTATAATTCGCCATATTTATTAAATCAACTGACCGTGAATGATGGACGTTCGTCGTTAAGAAGTGTTAGATCAAGGTCTAAGATCTAAGATCTTCATTTGACAAATAGAGTTCAAAATTACGCCAGATATGAACTAATGCATAGAATGATGGCCACATTTAACAATCATCGTGATTTTATAAATGTTGAAAAGAAGCAAATTAGAGATAATCTTAGAATATTTTAGGTAAATCATTTGTAATAAGTAGGTTATAACTACACTGAGAAAACTTTTCGTATAGTTTCTATGTATTCCACACATAGATTTTTGCAAAGTGCCCAGTAAATAAACTTTATGTGCCAAACCAGTGCCAGTTATCATTTATGTGTTTTTAACAATCATCATTAAAATTTGCACATACTATTCATATGCGCATAATTTTTATGTGTACTTCTGGGCGATTGCTGTAACTATCGCGGAGTAACGCTGCTAAACGCCGCTCACAAGGTACGCTCCCAGATATGGTTGCGCCGGTTGTAAACAAACGCATCACTGCGGACCAAATATTCACCATCCGACATATCTTGCAGAATTGTCGGGAGTACAATGTGCCCACGTATCACATTTTTATTGACTTCAAAGCAGCATACGATACAGTCGATCGAAACCAGCTATGGCAGACAATGCACGAACACGGTTTCTGAAAATTCGGCACCATTTTCACCAAAGTTAGCCAAATCCCAGGCTACGCTGATGACATTGATATCATTGCATTGAACTTTGCTATGGCAGAGGTAATCTACGTCTGACTAAAGGCGGAGTCTCGTACGATTGGGCTGATAATAAATGCGTTGAAAACAAAATACATGAAAGGAAGAGGATTAAAGGAGACTAACGCGTGCCTCTCACGGACGGTAACAGTTGACGGCGATGGACTGGAAGTGGTAGATGAGTTTATATATTTGGGATCGCTGGTGACCGCGAACAAAAACATTAGTTAGGAGGTTCAACGGCGCAGTCTAGTAGGAAATCGGATCTATTTTATCCTTCGCGAAACGCTACTATCAAGAAACATACGCCGCCGTACGAATCTGATTATGTACAAAACCTTTGTTAGACCGGAAGTTACTTATGATTTTGAAGCCGTGACACTGCTCACGGAGGGCATACATATCCTTGACATGTTCGAGCGAAAGATGATACGGACGATATTTGGCGGAGTATACTTTTGGCGAAAGTCAGGTCAGGTCGGACATGTAGTAGGGTGTGAACATGTAGTTCACTAAAACAGTTGTCCTCTGTAATATAACCTAAGCCTATGTTTAATGGTATTTGAGCTCATGTCAGTGGTTATAATGTGCTGAAGCGCGTTAAAGGCGTTCATGAAACGGGAGGTTGGTTCGTGCTGTGAATAGTTCCTAGAACGAAATGGTGGGTCGAAGATTCTAGGTCGTCGAAGTGTAACTGGGCTGTTGTCGTTTGCGTGGTACAGTTCTTCTATCGCTTCGTGATCTCGTTCTTCCTGTTTGCGCTTCTTCATGCGGAAGCTCGAGTTTTGCCTGTTCTGTGTCTATCTATCGTACGGTATTGCAGCATCTTCGTTCTTTTTACCATTTTTCGACTTTTCGATGTTCGAGATTCACTTTCAGTCGACTTTCAATTCACTCTAGCTTCCGAACTGCCATGAAATTCTATGTTATCGTGTCGAGCCCTACATTGAAAGTTCCATGGACTCTCCTGATTTTACGTTCGATAATTATTCTTATTAAGTCTTCAGCCTTTGAACCCCTGCTAGCAGACACGATAGCATTTTCCTAGCCGAAGTATCATTTATTTCATTATCTACCTGAAAAGAGTACTATGATTCTCTTCAAGTGCATAGCAATTGTCTAACAGAAGAGTTTCATCACAACACATCACAGGATTTAGTTCAGGAAAATTCCTAATAAAACATAAGGATTACTAATTTTTACCGTGATTTTTTTGGCCTTTTCAGTCTTTTACGGAATTTTGAACTGGCTTTTCCAATTCACTCCGACGTTTCGACTATTTATTTTAGTCTTTTTCAAGGATAGTTACAATATTTTGTCATGTTAGTCTAAAGTATACATAAGGATTACCTTGTATTATTGTTTATGTTTTAATATATCGAAATAGCTTACAGTGATAGTCTTGAGAACAGATTTCTTGAAAAGTTTAAATAAAAAATAACCATTATCTCTAAAATTCGCGAAAATATTGCAACTGTGGCGTCCTGGAATGTGCCCCTGAATAGAAAAGCGTAGGTGGAAACATCTCTTAAACACTTTGCAACTTCAATAACAGACCGATATCCGCGTATTCTACCTACGGGTTCACTACACTGCACTGACTAGTATAGGTCCATCGGCCGGAACCAGCGTTCGCCAAAACGCTCTGCAGCAGCACAGGAAGTTTGCATTCAGCTTCAATATACCCTGCTACGCACTGAATGACGACGGCCAGGTCAAATTTACTGCTCCCCGCCAGTTGATTTGATTGTAATATTATTGTTATTGCGATCGGCCATAATATTACATCGCATCTCAGTTTTATTTTTCGCGCGGTAGACCAGTTTCTGCGATGCACCTTCCTCGCTAGTTTTCAGTACCGCCGCCGTGGCGGTGGCGTGGATTGAACCGAACGAGGATGCAGGGAGCATGCACTGTACGGCCATTTAAACTTTACGATTATTGATCGATATTGAATACGAATTTATGGTGCTTGGCAGTGGACGTGATATATTTCGTCTGGTGTCGATAAATATGTTTTACGGTTTGTAGTTGCTAGATGAATTGGGGAAATAAATTCATAAGACTTTCAACGCATTTTTTGATGTTTTATTTACTGTTGGCTCCAAGCTACCGCAACAAGTGTTTCTAGGTTAGTCGTTAACTCAAGGTTCAGCATGGTAAAAGTAGCTAAAATCTCATCCAAACTCACTCTATGGCGGTAGAAAGTTTCGTAGTGCCGGATTACGTTACACACTATTAAATGAGTGAAACCCTTTTTTCTTAAACAGCAAACCTCTTTTCGGAACAGCAGTACGTAAAGTTAAAACGTGAATGTAAAAACCGGCATGGTCGGATCGATTAGTAACGTTCCTTTTTCCATGCACATAAATTTACCGGCCGAGAAGCCAATCCAAGCCAAGTGATATTTCACTTTTTCTGATGCAGGTCGTGTCATTCGGTCAATTGACAGCCGTGACGAGCTGCACTCTTCCTCGATTCGGGTTATAGACTATATTTGGTAGGTTCGGGGGTCGTTTGTTTTTTATGTATGTTAAAATTGGAAGTAAAAGTTGATTCGTTTAATTTGCATGAACGAACAAGTTTGTTTGGAAATTTGTTTGGCACAGGTAGAAACTGTAGGCCTAAATGGAAAACCTGACAGATCCCCCACTCGTAAAAAGTTATTTAGCACATATGCCGTTGATTTGTAAAGTTTGTTTTTTTTACATGCTTTGCATGTTGTACAATATTCTATCGTCTACCTGTGGCGAACCATCTGATCTGGATAATTACTTTCAGTGAAATAAGATCTTTTACTTATTGTGGAAGCAGTTTGGGAACACGGTTGACGACTGCTTTTTCTATTAAGTCGTTCCGTAGTTTCAAAAGTTTACACAGTTCAAAAACTTTAATGCAATTTACGCGAGTATAGTGTCTTGTGTGACTGGCTTTCTGTCGCTGACCATGCAGGTTAGCGAAGTAGGGTAGGGAATCTATTTTAAATAGGTTTAAGCGGATCACTGGTTGTTTTACCTTATCACAAGCGATGGTTTGAATAAGTTTGAATATCCCTCGGAGGATATCAGTAGACCAATCTTGTTGTTAACTTTAGTGCTTCATGCTTTATCACTGAAAGTCACTATTATTAAGCTAAACCCTTGATTTTTTGCAATAAAAGTAGAGCCGCAAGAACTAATCTTAATCAGCCCGAATCTATTTTGAACCACTTAGTTGCATGCGAGGTACGATGCTGGTCAAACCAGCCAGTCGTCGTATGTTCGAATCTCGACTAGGCGGTGCTGCTAGATAGAGTCAGTAGGATTCTTGTGTTAGCCCCGTAACTGTCCTGTACTCTAATAGCCGGCTGTGAAGTCTGTCGATAAAGAAGAGTCAAGTCTTAGAAAGATGTTTAAGCCCAAGGCTTTGCTTTTTTTGAATTTTAAGCACCAAGGTGCCTTCTTAAGCAGTCCAGAATTTTACTGACTGATTCCAAATTATCACTGTTATAAGCTTGTGACCATGACATCAAATGACGCAAACGCTTACATGTCTACTATAATATGGTAAGTCAAAATTGAGGGCTTGACTTTTAGACTCTCTTCAGAATTTTGCCATTTATTCGTAAACATAAAAGTAGGGTTATATTTTGGCCTGATTTAGCCAGCTGTCATTACTCCAAAATGGTGCTAGAGTGATGGTATGAATGATGGATGTCGATTTTATGTCAAAAGAGATGAACCCTCCAAATTGTCCAGAGTATCGACTCGTTGAAATCTTTTAGGCAATTGTCAAACAATGACTTCGACGAAGCGGGGGGACATTCAACAGTACTAAATAGATGCGTTCAAAGTGGAAGAAACATGCCGATACAGTTGCATCTTCAACTGTGCAGGGTGTGATGTGTTCTGTTTGGAAAAAAGATTTAGATTTTATCAGAACTACAGAAATTCAATATAGAAATATAGGAGTAATTCTCGCTGTAAATGTAATTTGATGAATGTTTCTTATAGCATTTTTTCTCTGCTTTCCGAGGGTTGTCTTAAAATAAAATCGGTTGGAGGGATCATGGCGAAAACGGCGATTTTTTGATAAAATCCATTATGGAGGCCAAATCCAAGATGGCCGTCGATTTTTTTTTCACTTAATTTATAAACCCTATCTCTCGTCTTTGCAAAACCGTGTCGTTTGTAGTTTGTTTCATAGCAAATTTTGGAAATATCACAATAATTATATGAAAATTGTGAACCTTGCTACAAATAACTGGTTGTTTTATTCAGTTAATGTCATTGCACACCCAATTTCATGAATGTTTCTTGTAGCATTTATTCTCAGCTTTCCAGTGGTGTTCTTAAAATGAAAATCGGTTGGGGAGCTCATGGTGAAACCGGTGATTTTTTGATAAAAAGATACGGCGACCAAATCCAAGATGGCCGCCAAAATTTTATTTTACTCCATTTGAAAGCCCTGTTCTTCTTCTTTACAGAATCGGGCCATTTGTTAGTTGTTTCATGGCAAATTTATGAAATATCACATGATATAGATCTCAAGGTTTGCTCAAAATTCAACGTTTTTAGAAACTGTTAGGCCCCTCGGCGAACGAGGGGTCCACTATTTCGAAGTATTAAAAGTGTAATTCTTATTTATTAACCATTGTCAACCAATTGAGCGCAAAAGTTCCATTATTTGAAGACCTCGTGTCAGTAGTGGCCCCGTTTCAGCGAGAATTAGTTATAGGTTGTTTTATGTGTCCAGATTAACTTTTAGTCAGGCTACAGTGGACCCCCGTTCGTTTGAACGATTCTACATGCAAACTAACGGGGTTAGTTTTTAATTTGAACAACTGGCAACTCTACATATGCTGGAACTTGTGTGATCTGGTCGCCCTACTCTTTGTTATTGTTTTGGTGGTTTTTTTTTAACGAGTAGGGAAATCTGCTATCAGACACCTGAGAAGACAACTCAGGGAGTGGGGTTTGGTACCCCGACCCCCCTACTGGGGCGTGAGGATCTAGACCCACTAAAACCCTACTCGAGTCTCCAGCCTCAATCCCCCCTGGAACCACCTTATCGGTATTACTTCAGGGAGGGGCTATTGTGCTTAACGCACGCTCTTAGATAACTACTGGACTATGGTAGTTAGGCTGTTTATTCGCCGTTGATCGGCTTTCCAACGATTTTGTAGCTCAAGTACGATCTGGGTAGCAGCCGCATTGACCGCACCCCAGACGTCCGAGCTAGAACACATCCTTTGGACTAAGTTATCCGGAGTAGTGTCCTGTCCGCTAACTGCCATCATGTTGCTTCTCACGCCCTCGAAACGAGGGCATATGAAGAAAGCATGTTCTGCAGTTTCCTCAACGTCCGCGCATTCAGGACACTCGGGGGACTCCGTATGCCCAAATTTGTGCAGATACTGTCTAAAACAACCATGCCCTGACAGAATCTGTGTCAGGTGGAAGTTGACTTCGCCATGACGCCTGTTGACCCATCCGGATAGTTCCGGGATAAGTCTATGTGTCCACCGGCCTTTTGTGGAATCAGACTATGCCCGCTGCCATGTGATCATCGAGGCCGATCTTGTGGTACTCCGTATGCCTCTAGTTCCACGTTGGTTGAAGCACTCTACGTCCTCGCTGATGATGATACCAATAGGCATCATACCCGCTAAGACGCAGATTGCGTCATGTGAAACTGTGCGATACGCACTCGCCACTCTTAAGCACATGAGACGATAGGTGCTTTCCAGCTTGGCTAGATAGATTTTGGTACCTAACGCCGATGACCACACCGGCCCGCCATACCTGAGTATGGACTGGACCACGTTGGCTAAAAGCCTTCGCTTGCTGCCATATACCGCAGAGCTATTAGACATCATACGAGACAATGCCTAAATAGCTGTCCCAGCTAGCGCTATTAAACGCATTTCTCACGTCGAGCGTGACAACTGCGCAATAACGAATACCTGTCCTCTTGGGCTGGATTGCCACCTCAGCTGTCTTAGTGACAGACAAGATGGCATCCACCGTAGATTTGCCTTTTCGGAAGCCGAATTGGTTCCTTGCCAGACCGTTTGTACCCTCCGTGTACTGTACGAGTCTGTTAAGGATAACCCTCTCCAGCACCTTGCCGGCAGTATCGAGTAGATAGATCGGCCTATATGACGAGGGGACACCCGAAGGTTTTCCCGGCTTCGGCAATAGGACCAGGTTCTGTCGCTTCTATCTGTCCGGGAAGTGGCCAGCTTCCAGGCATCTATTCATTACTGCCCCGAATAATTCGGGAGCCTCTAGAATAGCCGCTTTAATGGCCATATTCGGGATACCGTCTGGCCCCGGTGCCTTGCTCACCTTTAGGGATTTAGCGATATCGATGAGTTCCTCGTTCGTAACCGTCACTTCCTCCCCGACCTCCAAACCGCCGTCGCCCACGTTACTTTGGATGTTCGGCTGGGAGGCCGACCATCCTACGCTATGGTCTGAGATACTGGAACGTCGGCCGTGGGACGACTCAGCGGCCTGGGGCCAGGGCCTTGGCTCGTGGCGCGGAAAGAGGCCCTTGATGATCCGCTCCAGCATCTCTGGTGATTGCTCAGCGGGCGCCATCACGCTCTTGGTCTTTGCCATTACGACCCTGTAGGCATCACCCCACGGGTTCGCATTGGCACTCGTTTACTAGCTTTTATCCCACTCTTAAGCGCTGCGCGTGCAGCAACAAGTGCTACTCGACATTCAACCCTGCCTTCGTCCGAACGAGCTCTTTGCATAATTCTCCTCGCACGAAAGCAGGCTCCGCGGAGTTCCGCAATTTCATCTGTCCACCAGTAAGCCGGTGACCTGCCATACCTAGGTCGACCTTTCCTAGGCATGGTAGCGTCACACGATCGCGACAGTACCTCAACCAAATGATCAGCGTTCGGATCGGGCATACCGCGATCACCGCACTCTCTCCGGATCGCTTCCACAAATACTTCGGGATCGAAGTATGATGTCTTCCATCCACGGGTGGTTGGAGTGTTGGCTCTACTCGCCACCTGCCGCCTCGTTATCTGACCGACACCATAGCGGACCGTCTGATGGTCACTGTGAGTGTAGCCATTGTCTACCCTCCAGTCTCCTATCAGACCAGGACTGCCGAATGTCACGTCGATTATAGACTCCGCACCGTTCCTGCTGAAGGTACTTGTGGTGCCGACGTTGGCCAAATCTACGTTGAGCTTTGCCAGAGCCTCAAGCAGAATCCGACCCCTATGGTTCGTGCGACGACTTCCCCACTCTACCGCCCAAGCGTTAAAGTCTCCCGCCACAACCACCGGCCTTAGACCAGTCAACACAACTGATACTCGGTCTACCATCCGCGTAAACTGCTCGATAGACCATCTCGGCGGAGCATAACAGCTGCAGTAGAATACTCCACCCACTTTGGCAACCGCAAATCCCTCGTCTGCGGTTGACACAACCTCTTGAACCGGAAACCTGCTTGTCGTCCATATAGCCGCCATCCCGGACCCATCCGACACCCAGTTACCGTTTCCGGCAGGGACGCGATATGGGGCCGAAATGATGGCAACGTCCGTTGCCGACTCGGAAACTGCTTGGTGTAACAGCTGTTGAGCCGTGCTGCAGTGGTTCAGGTTGAGTTGTGTCACTTGCACTATGATCGTGGCTTGGTCGCCGGCACACCAGCCGTTCACCTTGGACCTCCCGTTACGTGCTTTCCGTCCCTTTTACCGGTACAGATCAAGCACTGGGGAGGCTCCGCGCAGTCCCTTGCTTTATGGCCAGTACTGCCACATCTCCTGGACAATTGGCTCCTATCTGGCCCTTTGCAGTTCCAGACCTTATGCCCGTGCTCGAAGCATCGGAAGCAAGCCTCCGATTGCTTCAGCACGCTTAGTGGGCATACCGACCACCCCACTTTTAGCCTAGCAGCTTTCAGGGCTTCGTTTCCGTCCGCCAGCGGAAGTCGTATGGTGGCTACCTGGGTCCCGACAGGCCCCTTACGCAGGCGAACCGCCTCGGTTGCCACCACCACTCCACTTTGCTCTTTGAGGGCCTGTACGACCTCACACACATCGGTGATCTCATCCAGATTTTTAAGCTCGAGAGTCATTTCTGGCGTGAGAGCGCGTACCTGCACTCCCTCTCCGAGCACTCCTTCCGCTATCGACTTGTATGCGGAACTCTTCTTGGTGGCGTCCTTCTTCAATTCAAGGATCATTTTGCCCGTGCGTTGTTTTGGTGGTTTGATTCAGTTGAAAGTTGGAAGCAGCAAATATTTCATTCTACGATCGGATTTCTATCATAATCGTTGGGAAAACGCAATGTGAAACAGATTAAACACGCTAGATCAGGACAAACAAATCGCGTTTATGCGCATTGTCTGCATAAGTAAATGATGTCATGTTGAGAATGACATTTGAACCATTTTTAATTTGCACGTTGTGCAAACCAACGGGGTGCAAATTAAAAAGTGTTCAGATTAAAATCGGTCAAACGAACGGGGGTCCACGGTACTAACCCACAAAAAATGGCATTAACAATTAACACTATGTTTAAGTGATCCGATTTTGCAATCAGTAGTACAAGCTACTAAATGATTTAAAAAGTAGTACAGTGTAATTCCCTGCCTGTAACTATCGACAACCGATATTTATTTTTCACTTTGGTGTGATGCCCGCGAGAAAAAAAAATCAATATTGGGGAAGAAAAAAAAAGTAAAATAAAAAGGAAAAAAGGAAGCAAAAAAAATTATGCGTTGCGGATCATGTGTCAATGTGGAATGTGTCAAAGCCAATGCAATGGAGAACCCCAGCCAGCCGGGTGGAGGAAGTGAGATTTTATTTACGACCAGTGGAACTATAAAACTTCGCGCGAAAGTGATTTATTTAAATTGTCCTCATCGGGGAAATGGAGAATATAAACATGTTATGAAGTGTTTAAAATCGACCTGTTTTTGCAGCCTTTTCGGGTTGTTATTAGAAGAACCGTTGAAATGAATAAATATTTACTCTTGATGTTTTGGAGATTTTCTATGGCAATGGCAATGGAATGGTGGATTGTAAAGAAAATTTTACATTCTTCTAAGAGTAAAAAATATATCAGGAACTGATACATATTGTTGTAAGAGATTTGAATTCGAAGTTCACCGTTGTAATATAGCCGACTCATATTGTTATTCCGTATTTATATATTAGATTCTAAAAGGAAATGGTAACCAAACAGTACAAAGTACAGTAAAATAATTGATCCCTTCTAGCACTAGCCCACTCAATTGTGTAGGTGAAAGCTTTATGGTAAAAAGACAATCCAGCATCGTTCTCGTAACCTACAAAGTACGAAAGTTGAGCAACGTTAGTTTAAAAGTTGCCCTTCGAATTCCATTAGTTTAATACGTTCTAGGAAAAATATCTATAAATAATTCAAAGGCTTAGGACTCATAAACTATTTATCCATAGTTCATTTTGCATGCTCTGGTACAAGTAATCTTGCGCGTTATTAAAAGGAACTAATGCTACAGAACAACCCGTGATACATTGTAGCATCATTGCTTTTGGCGCGAAATAGCGCTCCTACTTAGCAATCATATTCTATCATCTAAACCGCCGCAGGTCAAGTTTTCCCCAGTTGGTCAGCGAACGCAGCGGTTCGCGACGCGAGTCGAGCTAAAGTGAGTGCGTGCGTTCGAATGCCGATGATAATCACCTTGAAATCACGCCGGTTTCTTGAGCCTGCAGTGGGTCGTAAATCTTCGTTTGCCAGATTTCTCGCATAAGGAACCCAGTACCGGCCCGGTTCGTGAGATACTCGAGGTGCACCGTTCCGGCCGATTAACGGCAACCAGGCGGAACTGGACGTCGAAGTGCTATCCCTCTTTCAATCCTGTCCGTGGAATATCTCGGGCTGGTGCTAGCGAGTACTGACCACTACTCGTCGTGGGAATTTAAAGCGATTTTCACCTTTGTTTCACTTTCTTTTGGATTCATTGCGGGCGGCGGCAGTGACTTGGCAATCGAGAACTTCGATCTTGCACGCTTTTCAGTTTCATTTGCGCTTCCGCGTGGGTGTTCGATTGAATCGTCGTTGGGACATTACGTACGGTTGTCGTGAGAACTGGACCTGTCTGAGATGTTGCGTAATTTTGATGTGGAATAGAGCAAACAAGCACTGACTTCGGTATGAAGAATGTATCTCCCATAAATTTTGCCCTACGAGTTAACGTGTGTAGAAGAGATTATCTATCTTGATTTGATTTAAAGCTTAATCATTCATTAATCATTCCTTTTAGACTAATAGGCATTATTTAATGAACTTACCTGTGCCAACAACCTGATCTCTATTGGTACGCGCAGCATTTATGATTCAAACATACGTAATTCAGAAAACACAAATCAATCATACCGGGCGGCTGAACAGCTGTTGCAACGCCGATGAATGCCGAAAGGGGCTTTCGAAAACGCCAGTTTACTTATTATGTAGATAAATGCTGTCGCACGGTGGTTGGAAGCTTAACACTGGAAGCTCTCCGTTGTTGAAGGAGCGAAGCTGCTTAGCGTTCAAGTTAAGCCATTCAGATTTGCTACCGAATGCTATGTGTTATTTTCAGGTCAGAGCAGAAGCAGACGAGAAGCAGTGTCAGTAGCAATCCGAGAATTGATTTGAGCGATAAACAGAAAACACAAGGGCAGTCACAGTCTGTTGATCAGTGATTTTCTCCGAAACGTAATGTACGTAAAAAATTATGCTTATCTACGAAATATTTTTTGTAGCAGAATTAAATTAAAAAACAAAATCTTACTCATACATGGAGAACACACTCAAAAATAACCCTTTTAATCGTTTGAATATGGATCAAGTGTTCGAACCCGTGTAATCGATCTTCTCGAATTTGAACCAAATTTTGTCAGATTGTTCATTTCAAGAAAAAAAGCCCTAAGTTTGGTGCCGATTGCACCTCTCCTCGATTAATCGGAGCATTTCCTTTTTTATCAAATCTTCTTATTTTCTTTCGTTCGTATCCCTGGAAATATTTTCATATTTTCTATCCTACACACTCACAAAAAGTACCGAATTCGGTAAATTTTACTGAACTCTGAGCAGCAGAACGGTAATTTTTGTTATGATGACAAACATTACTAATGATCCGTAAACGTCGATTGGCATCACCGACATTTTTACCGAACGTTTGGCTGCTCAAAGCTCGGTAAAAATTTACTGAACTTTTTAAGTGTGTAAGGAATCACAAAAAAAAAGTTTTTTGCGGTAGTCCTGTTAAATATTTTTTAATTCGATTTGAAAATTAAATTTGCATTTTTCTCTCAATGAATACAATTTGATCTCAAAAATACCAACTCCATCGTATTCTCCAGATTTTTTTACATAGGAATCACTCATCACCACAAGGTGCTCTGTGCTGATCCAGGGAGGCAGCGTTTTGAAACAAACAACCCTCGATTTTTCATGAACGAGGAAGAGTAAAAACACTGCGTTGTCGTGGAATTACCAGTTTTCGACGCATTAATTTTTTGCCTCATTCCCATAGTCATCACTTTCAATTCGTTGACCATCTCGACACCTGCAGGTCAGCTTCAACCTGGTCGAGCCATCAAGCATGCTAAGCTTCTCTATTCGGTAGGATTTTTGAAAATAGTAGACTCCACTGCACTGTACAGTCGTTTGGCATCCTTGGAATGTGGTCGGCCTACCGTAACTCTCCGGTTTTCGCCAGGTGTTCACTAAGAAGTTCTTGTAACTCGTGGTTCACGCGCTTCCACCACTCTCCGCTTTTCATTTGTACTCCGCCAAAAATAGTCCGCAACACCTTTCATTGAAATACGGCAAATGCGCGTAAAGTCTCAAGTCCGTAAAGGACCATTAGCCTTCGTTTTTAGTCTTTAGTAGGTTACCTCCGGCATCCCAAGGTTTCTAGTAGTGATGCCAAGGTCGTCCACGAAGGCTAGGAGGTGGCTACTTTGGTCAAAGATCGTTTCTCTCGTTTTGATGCTCGCTCGTCGGATCATGTTGAATAACATACATGACAGTTCATCCCGTCATCTAGGGTAGCTTTGCCCAGCCGCAACAGTTTATCCGGAAAACTATTTTCGTGTATTATGTGTCATAATTATTCATGCTCCAGTGTATCGTACGCTGCTCTGAAATCTACGAAAATAAGATGGTCACGTTGTATTGCCCTTTGCATTGAAAGTTGGATTTTGAGCACACTTGTTCAGTCACACATTTTTTAGGTGAGAAAAGTTGCCAAAATTTCGTGGTAAAAACCCATGAATCTTGATTGATTCCTATTTGAATTCTAATGCTTACGTAGAGTTGTTATCGACGCTACGAATAATATAAAAATAGTTTCTAAATATATAATTCCGCGCATAATTCATAATTTGAACAAATATGCAGCATATATGAAATAAATGAAAAATTAAATACTATTTGCTTTTCCTACAACTGGTACTGGCGCCACTGCTAAAATGTCAGCTCAGATGGGAGAGTTGTAATGATGGGAAATGCCGATCAAAATCTATAACGATTATTGATAAAGTTTTCTTATCGTTAATAATTAATAACGATAATATGACAGTATAAGCAAAAATACGTAAGAAATAGAACAAAAATGTTAAAATAATAACAAGCCAAGAAGAAGATTTCATTTTAAACCCTCCAATTTTCGATACTTTTCCGTGACGATAAAGTTTGATGGTATTATCGATATAAGATTAATAGCGATATTATCAGTAGCACACTTTTCATCACAGTTTTGAAGGTTGCACTTTATAACTGTGCAGTCCAATTCAGTGCGAAGAGTGCAATATTCCTGACATTTCTAGAGGATGTGTAATTTGATCCGCAGTAGCGCTACGACATGTCTTACTATAGGGGATAGACGACTCTACAGAGCAAGGATGACGGCTTTGTCGCGAAGTCGAACCGTGTCGTTTGTAGTTTGTTTCATAGCAAATTTTGGAAATATCACAATAATTATATGCAAATTGTGAACCTTGCTACAAATAACTGATTGTTTTATTCAGGTAATGCCATTGCAAACCTAATTTTATGAATGTTTCTTATAACATTTTTCCTCAGCTTTCCAATGGTGGTCTTAAAATTAAAATCGGTTGGGGGGCTCATGGTGAAAACGGCCATTTTTTGATAAAATCCAACTTGGCGACCAAATCCAAGATGGCCGATAAAATTTTTTTAGTCTATTTGAAAGCCATGTTCTTCTTTTTTACAGAACCGGGCCATTTGTTAGTTGTTTCATGGCAAATTTATGAAATATCTCATTATATAGATATAGATATCTCAAGATTTGCTCAAAATTCAACTTTTTTGGAACTATTAGGCCCCTTGGCGAACGAGGGGTCCACTATTTCGAGGTATCAAAAGTGTAATTCTTATTTTTAACCATTTTCAACTAATTAAGCGCAAAAGTTCCAATATTTGAAGACCTTGTGCCAGTAGTGGCCCCGTTTCAGCGAGAATTACTCAATTACATTTTTAATATCTTGAAACAGTAGACCCCTCGTTCGGGGCCCGATAGTTTGAAAAAAAGTTGAAGTTGCCCCGATTCCAATCTTTCGGGGTTCCCACGTTAGGACGACGTGACGGGGAACTGGAAAATTTCGATATGCAGACCAAAAATATATTGGATCGTTCAATGACAGGTGGAACTTCAATTTACACTCTTTCGGTTTGTACCCATATGTTTTTAAAATTAAACGACTACCGCACCCTTTTGTTAGATAGTCTCATAACGAATTTTGTCCTTCCAGTTTTAACTAGAGTCTTTCTAAAACTTGCCCCCTCCTTATCGACAGATTTCGCAGCCGGCTGTTAGAGAACAGGACCATTACGGGGCTAGTGTAACAATCCTACTGACTCTCTCTAGTAATACCGCCTAACCGAGATTCGAACATACGACGGCTGCCTTGTTAGTCCAGCATCGTACCTCGAAGCTAACTGGGCGGTTAATATAAAGGTGCGGCAATAGTTTGATTGCAAAAACATTTTGGTGCCAACGGAAAGAGTGTGGATTGGAGTCGCTCCTGCCATTGAACGACTTAATATATTTTTGGCGATCATATCAAAATTTCCCAGGTCATTCAGTTTATCACTCTCTCCATCACTCCTTTCTGCGCGAGGTTGCCGGCACTACTCACGGTGAGCGGCCGTGTCTGCCTTTATCATCTATAAAGCGTTTGCTGCATTTTGCTTGTAAGACGACAAGCCGCTTTGGTTCCTCAGCGTTGTTTATGTGAATAATGACAAGTTACAAATGAGCAGTTAGAAGTGAGAAGTTCAAAGTGAGAGGTAAGTAGTTCAATATCACTTGGTATAGCATCACTTGGTATACCCTACAGTGGTTCATAGCCTCTTATTCAGCAACTCCTATTCCTACCGCCTCGTGGTACCAGCCGGGATACGAGCAACTTTGGTGGAGATCGGGTAACCAACCCCGGTGGAAGCCAAGGTCGTATGCTGACAGGAAAGGAGGGCTCTTTCGAGCTTCGTTGGCCCTCCGGCGAAACAGGGGGTTGGTGTAGCAGGCTTTGCAAGCCGTCACCACGAAAAATATTAAAGCACGGAACGAAGAACAAATATATTCTTACTGGAACAATCGGAATAGACCCACGCGACGAAAAAGGACTATGGATTGGAAACTCGGGACGTGGAACTGCCGATCTCTCAACTTCCAAGGGAGCACTCGAGTGCTCTCCGACGTATTGAAGAGCCGCAAGTTCGACGTCGTAGCGCTGCAGGAGGTGTGCTGGAAGAGCTCAACGGTACGTACGTTCAGAGATGGACATACCATCTACCAGAGCTGCGGCAACACACACGAGCTGGGTACAGCTTTCATAGTGATGGGCGAGATGCGGAAACGGGTGATTGGGTGGTGGCCAATCAATCCTCGAATGTGCAGGTTGAGAATTAAAGGCCGATTCTTCAACATAAGCATCATCAACGTGCACAGCCCTCACCTCAGAAGTACCGATGACGACAAGGATGAATTCTACGCGCAGTTGGAGAGTGAATACGACCGCTGCCCAAAACATGATATCAAGATCGTCATCGGGGATTTCAATGCTCAGGTCGGCCAGGAGGAGGAATACAAACCGGTGATTGGAAGGTTCAGTGCACACCAGCGAACCAATGAAATGGGCCTAAGACTTATCGACTTTGCCGCCTCCAAGAATATGGCCGTACGTAGTACCTTTTTCCAGCACAGAATCCACCATAAGTACACCTGGAGGTCACCAAATCAGACAGAATCACAGATCGACCACGTTTTGATCGACAGTCGGCACTTCTCAGACATTATCGACGTCAGATCCTATCGAAGCGCTAACGTTGACTCGGACCACTACCTAGTGATGGTTAAGATGCGCCCAAGACTCTCCGTTGTGAACAACATTCGGTACCGACGCCAGCCTCGGTTAGATCTCGCGCGGCTGAAGCAGCCAGACGTCGCCGCAAACTACGCGCATTTACTCGAAGCTGCACTGCCGGAAGAGGACGAGCTGGACGAAGCCCCTCTCGAGGACTGTTGGAACACTATCAAAACAGCCATCAGCAGTGTAGCGGAGAGCTCCATCGGGCATGTGGCCCGGAATCAGCGGAACGATTGGTTTGACTATGAATGTAGGAGGGTGATGGATGAGGAGAACGCTGCGCGGGCGGCCAAGATGCGCAGTGCCACACGTCAGAACGTGGAAAGACACAAACAGAAGAAGATGCAGCGAAACCAAATCTTTCGGGAGAAAAAGCGCAACCTGGAAGAGCAGGAATATGCGGAGTTGGAGCGGCTGCATCGTTCTCAGGAAACGCGGAAGTTCTACCAGAAACTGAACGGATCCCGCAAAGGCTTTGTGCCGCGAGCCGAAATGTGTCGGGATAAGACTGGCAGTATTCTGACGGACGATCGTGAGGTGACGGATAGGTGGAAGCAGCACTTCGACGAACACCTGAATGGCGCCCAGGCGGAAAACCATGGCGGCGGGGAAAGCGATTTCGACGGTGCAGCAAACGGGGAAGAGGTGCCAGCCCCAACGATAGGCGAAGTTAAGGAGGCCATCATGCAGCTAAAGAACAACAAGTCAGCTGGAAAAGATGGCATCGGAGCGGAGCTTATTAAAATGGGACCAGAAAAGCTGGCCGTTTGTCTACACCGACTAATTGTTAGAATTTGGGATACGGAACAGCTACCGGAGGAGTGGAAAGATGGGGTTATCTGCCCGATCTACAAAAAGGGCGACAAGTTGGACTGTGAGAACTATCGAGCGATCACCGTTCTCAATGCCGCTTATAAAGTGCTGTCCCAAATCATTTTCCGCCGTCTATCACCAATTGCGAATAGATTTGTGGGAACTTATCAAGCCGGCTTCGTCGAAGGTCGGTCTACAACGGATCAAATATTTACACTGCGGCAAATCCTCCAAAAGGGCCGTGAATACAGAGTTCCCACGCATCATTTATTCGTTGACTTCAAAGCTGCATATGATACCATCGACCGGAAAGAGCTATGGAAAATCATGGACGAGAACAGCTTCCCCAGGAAGCTCATCAAACTGATTAAATCTACGATGGATGGTACGCAGTGCTGTGTTCGGATTTCGGGTGGATTGTCAAGTTCATTCGAATCACACAGAGGGCTTCGTCAAAGTGATGGTCTTTCATGCCTGCTGTTCAACATAGCGTTACAAGGTGTTATGAACCGAGCGGATATCAACACGCGGGGCACGATATTCAACAAATCTAGTCAATTCGTCTGCTTTGCCGATGACATGGATATTATCGGCAGAACATCTGTGGCGGTGGCTGAACAGTACACCAGACTAAAGCGCGAAGCAGAAAAGATTGGGTTAAAGGTAAATACGTCTAAAACAAAGTACATGCTGGCCAGCGGAACCGAGGCCGAACGACACCGCTTGGGCAGTAGTATATTGATCGACGGCGATGAGTTTGAGGTAGTCGATGAATTTGTCTACCTTGGCTCACTGGTAACGGCGGACAGTGATACCAGCCGTGAGATTCGGAGGCGTATTATCAGCGGAAGTCGTGCTTACTATGGGCTCCACAAGCAATTGCGGTCGAGCAGACTAAGTCCCCGTACAAAGTGCACCCTGTACAAGACGCTTATTAGACCGGTTGTTCTCTACGGGCATGAAACATGGACAATGCTCGAGGAGGACCTGCGAGTGCTCGGAGTTTTCGAACGACGAGTGCTAAGAACGATCTTCGGCGGCGTACAGGAGAACGGAGTATGGAGGCGGAGGATGAACCATGAACTCGCACAGCTCTATGGCGAACCCAGTATCCAGAAGGTGGCTAAAGCTGGACGGATGCGATGGGCAGGGCATGTTGCAAGAATGCCGGACAACTGCCCTGCAAAGATGGTGTTCGCCTCAAATCCGGTAGGAACAAGACGGCCAGGAGCGCAGCGAGCAAGATGGTTAGACCAGGTGGAGCGAGATCTGGCGGAGAGTACTCGGTGTCCGAGGAATTGGAGAGCGGTAGCCCTCAACCGAGTTACATGGAGAAATTTTGTTCAACAGGCTTTGTCTTAGGACGGCAAGCCACCTAAGTAAGTAAGTAAGTGGTATAGCATTCGACCTCGATATTATCGGCTTCGTGTCAATTTGGTGCCCCCCAATACTTTAACCACAAAATAATTGGCTCAAATGCTCCGTTTGAGCTTCACTGAAAATTGTTTTATATTTGTAGCAGTTGGGGAATGTTGGGAGGGTTGGTCATCGCCAGTACAACGTTTATCTTCAGAAGGGTCATCTCCTCTAGTGAGCTCTTGGCATGATGGGCCAGAGCCGACCAAAAGATTTGCGCGTCCTTTGCGCGATAGTTCTTGATGAAGGCGGTAACTTCCGATAGGTACTTCGTATTACACCTTCGTATCTCCTCGTTCACCGTAAGCCCCGAACAAAACAACAGCGGCTTGAGCATTCTCTACACGCTGATCGTCAGCCACAGAAGGATGTTCTTTGGGAAGATCTATTTGACGTTCTCGCTTATCTTCTAGTGCTCGTCGCTCATTATGACCGCGACATCGTTCTTTGTCGGAAAGATGTTTTCACCAGCACCTTCAGCTGTTCGTATAAAAATGTTCATGTTGGCCCAGTACTTCTTCACCGTCTAGCTAGTTGCTCCGACCTCCCGACCCAAGGCGCGGAGCAACGAAGCCACCTTACTCTCGGCCTTCATTTTCAACTTCTGCTGCACGTTATACGGTCGCGCAGCACTGTTAGGTGGCCGAAGCCAGGTTTTCGCTCAACGTTTTCGCTTTTCTCGCAGGGAAGGATGTTGTAACTGCCAGATTGGTTCTATTCAACGGGTACAAAGTGCTATACAATGTCCAACTTCTTCGCTACGGAGTGGAGCTGGCAGTACGAACAAAGCATCGAGCGTAATTGTTTGACTGTTTTCGCTATGGCTGCTGCATGCAAATTAACTGGAACAGCCTTTTAATGCATATGTTATTGCTAATGCTTTACTGTTTTGCGCCCACAAGAGCTAGCGCCCTTGGCGGGGGCCAGTCTGGCCAACCACACGCTACGACGCTGCCTGTTGGTAGTATGCATTCCATTCATTATGCCCAACGATTTTATGCCTAACAAATGCAGTTAAATGCAGCTTGCAGATTCGTATATACTATACCTATTTACGATTCTTTTGCTTCTCCATGTGTGGAATCATCACTGCGACCAGTATAGTTGATCTATTGTGATATCGCCCGGGTGTTTGCTGTTAAATTTTATGCGTGCTTGTGTGTATTGGGGTTTACCCTTCCTTCAAAGCTTGATCTACTTTACCCACTTATTCCTCGCTGCCAGCACTATCCTATATTATAGCCGTCCCTGGCTAGGACTCATTCGTACCTCTGACCAGTACACTTAACTATAGGAGGGACATTTGCACTGTCAAGAGGCTTCAGAGGGTAAATATAGAATTCAGCATGAAGGAAGGGTAAATGAGGGGTATGGGTTTAGCCAAAGTCACTTGACATCGAATGGCTTGATTCTACTAAGATTCGAACCCACGACCACTCGATTGTCGCTTGTTGCTTAACTAAAACAACATAAAATCGTACCGATCCGTAAATACTAAGCATTTTACAAAGAACCTAACTGTTCTGCAGAAATGTAAAAGCAACAACTGGTATACAAACAAACAAAAAGTTTTCCTTGACCTGATATACAGTTGTAAACTAAAGGTTACCGTGACAAATAAAGAAACAAATTACAAAGCCTTGGTGCTACATTCCGTTTTAGGAACTTGGCCTTCGGTTTTTTTTTCGAAAGACTTCCTAGTCAGTTGTTAGAGTACAGGATAATTGCGGGGCCAGTTGCTATGACCCTATTGACACTAACAGCACCTCCGAATCGAGATTTGAATCTGCGACGATTGGCTTGTTAGTCCCATATCGCAGCTGGTATTGGTAAACGAAGCGTTATTAATGATTGTCTCAAGCACTTTATGTAATGTTCAGAGAGTTTAGAATATCACGCTTGCTTGCTACGCTTGCCCTTCTAGTAAAGAGTTTCTATCTAGATTCTATCCAAAACCATGGATGGGCGAATAACTCATGAGTTGTTCGAATAAACCGGTTCCAAGACTCAAAGGTTCAAACAAACGGCTCATGAAAAAAAAACCAGAGTTCTTCGAACGTACCCAAAGATAACACAAAGTTTGGTTTTTGAATGGTAATTTACCGAACTGTCAACTTAGCTAACGAACCACAACAGAAAATGAACTGTTCAAAGCTTCTCACATAATTTTGCAATTTTGAATCTCAGATGTCATCATCATAATCGGAAATAATCAATTTTGGTCTTAAAACCCCATACATTTTGATAATATATCCGCAATATGTTTCCTTCTGAGTTACGTTCCGAAGATGGCGAAGATGGAACACGTAAACTCTAGGATTCCCATGTTTCGTGTTCCCGAGCTTAAGAGCAAGATTTTCGATCGATATTTCATTGAACGGTTCGAATGCGGAGTGAAGCAAGTGTAGAGACTCGGCAACATCGCGAATGTTTCTTAACTGGGACAGCGGACAAGTACAAGATGATGAACTGCCATGACAAAACGCGCTAATGGGTGATAGCTACTAGCGAAGGTGCAATCCAGACGGCCAGGTTTACATATCGATGCGGAAAAATCTCGTGTTGCATAGTTATGACGTTGAGGTTTTGAACCTTTAAAAAGAGGTTGACTAGATTAATTTATTGATTAAATAGTAATTGTATTGAAATAGAATCAATATTGGTAATTGCAAATGTTTATATATTACTTGCTTTTGTTGTTGTAACGTAAGTTTGAAGTGAAATCGTGGAGCGTTATGACAGGTCAACAATAACAAAGGACCCTTTCATCGCTTTGTGGATTGATTCAGCTTGTTTCATAGGCTTCACTATCTTTATGTCACTTCATGACCACGTCATTTCGAGAGAAAAAGATTCGCTACAATCGTAGTGAGACCTACGGTTCGTTGGTACCCACGATCCGTCAGCTTTGAAGTCGAAAGATTTATCACCAGTACATAATCGGTGATATGGCGTTTGACATGTTTGGCGATATGCCGCCGGATTGCTGCGCGATAATGCAAACAAGGCAGCAGCGTAGGAGCCGATAAGCATCTCCATTGAGCACGGTAGTGCTTGCTGACGACGACCGACTGCCAGCATCTTTTATAGTAACCTCTGAGTGATTGGATGCTGTCATTGAAAGCCGGCCCAGCGCAGCAGTCAACGTTGAAACATGATTATGAAATGGTTGAACCACATTCGGTTGTAGGAATTACGGGTTGGTATTACCGTTGCGCGTGTTTCAGTTATGTTCAAAGATGGTATTATGTAAAATAGATGATCTATACCGAGATTATGGTCCTTTTAAGGAACACTCGGTTTGTAGAGAGTTGTATTGCGTGAGTCTTGTGCAAATGTAATACTGAAGTTATAAACATAAATGTCAATCTTGTAAATATTTAAGTGTTTGAAAATCAAGTTTTCCTAAAATTCGAATAACTGCACCATAGACTGGATGCTACAACAAAGCTGCATTAACACATTTACATTTCCCCAAAGGTGCGTTGTTATACGAAGGCGCTTTTTATCAACCGGTACGGCACCTTTTGTAGTAGGACTTGAGTAGCTCCCAATTTGGTTCGGGCCAATTGCCACGCGCGGAACGTAAGCCCCTCGGTACGGCAGAAAGAAATAAGCCTCTCGCAGCTGTTGACAGCATTCTTGAGCGCCATCCGAATGGCTGCGGTCGGCAATCGGTATGGTCTGTGGTGGCCTCCCTATGGGCACTTTCACACGAGCGAGCGTCGTCCGACCGTAAAAGGTACCGTGATGACCTGGCAATTTCTATGGGTCTAAATTCGAAGCAGGCAATAAAGTTCGGACTATTAGCTACTGGTTTGCACCCGCCAAAGTTCGTTAACCTGTGGGGCTCGTTGAAATTGAAAGTGTCCACACGTTGGCAGATAAAACCATATTCTCGGCTATTTAAAGTGCAAACAAAGCCTTTGGAAGTGGGATCTATTTTAAGGTTAGGTCTTCTGCATTGAGGGTGATTTTATCTCCTGCGTTCCAATAGAGTTTCCGTTTCGCCTTTAGTTTATGGTTATGAAAACCCTAAATAACAATAGTACATTTCTGTGTATAGTAAGCATATTGTATAGCATCGTAAGTCGGCTTTGTTCTTAGGCTTTTGAGCTCAGACGCTTTGTAGAAATCTACTATATATCACTGCAGTAGTTATCTCGGACATGTCCTTGCGCTGAGAACGCGGCTGGTGTGATGAAGATTTATAGCAATAATTATGCGGCAGTAAAAGTTGATCGAAAAAAGTCAAGGTGTCGCTGTGGCACAGAAATTGAAAGTCACGGTCAAGAAAATAACATGGTAGGTACCCTCATGCCGAGGCGATGACGACGGCAGAAATACGACAATACTGATAAGTTGCTGGGCTGCTCCTGAGTTCTATCAGAAGGTCAAACCGATCGATTTAAACAGACGTAAATAGCTGCACGTACCTGGTATTGAAATTCCCGATGTCAGAAGTTTCTCCGGCAGATCTTGGATTGACCTCGGGGCCACTAAGTCCTGCGGATGGGCTGGTGCTGGAATGTGATAGAAAGCAGTTAATTTATGATTGCACTAGAGCTTTGAGTATCATTCAATGTATATTTAGCAGCTATCGGAGAATGGCAGTGTTGAAAATAAAATAACGTGATTATAAATTATCCCATTGGATAATCGGTTTCCCCACCAGACCATGAGTGGGAGCGATGGCATTGCCAACACTTTGAATGTATCGCTATAAATACGTCTAATGTATGTCTTAGTATTTGCTAAACCAGTACCGGAGGTACAGCAAAACTTTCAATAGAAAATACATAAAGCAGAAACGCTCCATTTTAAAATTTATTACATAGAATATGCCCTGAAAATATTTCATCATTCACAGCTTTTAGTGCGAAAAATTCAACTAAACGGCTGGTAATTTAGCCCGACCCGAGCGAGCACCCCGATGGGGCGGCCGCGGCAAGCGCAAATCGAACGACCGCAGACAGGTCAACAACGGGTGTGGCCTCCGGGTAGGAGTCTAAACGTTCACGACGATCGTAAGGCAATGGAAGTGAGGAGGATAAAACATACGACAGGCTCTTTCGAGCGCAAACCGAGCCTAATTTGAAGAAGGTGTCCGCGCACATACATGGGGGAGAGGACCAACAACGATTGTAAATGAAAAACGCGGAAACTTTCAAAAGACCGCTAAGGGGTCTATCGGCACACCGCGAGTGGTAATAATCACAAACGCGTTTCAACAGCATGGGGTTAAAGATAGTGTTTCGCTATCGAAGCGCGCTATAATTTCCTTCCCCGGTGCGAATAATCGATTCCTGCTCGACCTTCTATGTATGTAGGTACGTAGCCGATGATTTGATGAAATGCAAATAAGTTTCTGCTTTGTAAGTGGGAGATTTTTCCCAAAAGTGGCTCATAAAATATGGATTGCTGGGAGGCTTTTATAGCTGTAAAAGCCGACAAGAGATAACAGTTGGTGAGATTTTATTTTGAAGTGACAAAAACTGCACCATATGATTGAGTTTGACATCAAAGTGCTGATCGGCATGACAAATTATTCATGATAACAAACCCGTAACAAATTTATGGAGGCAATCATTTCGACTAGGGCAATAAACAAGTGATTTGCATTTTTCTGTTTACATAACTTAATTCACTATACATATTTAAATATTATTTAATTCCCATACTAGTATTTAGGTAAGCCAGTTTTTCAAGTTCCATGTTTTTATGGCCGATTTCCTTTTATTACAAAACAATCTTTTTCAATTTACCAGTCGACTGGCAGTTAATATTGAGAGAAAGCCACCATTCACAAGCAGGCAGTTTGTTACTTTTTTTGTGATTTAATAGTGCGTAATCCTCACGCTTCAGTTTTATCCATATGTTTGTTGTCGTGATCCGATTTTAACTAATAGCCTGATTAACATTAGCAGTCGATTTAGATATAAAACAATTCCGGTTGAAGTCAATATATCATTCAATACTTAGAAATAGGAAATACATCGCGCGAGTTTTAGAGCATTCATAAGGCTTTTAGTTTCAAAACAGGACTTTTAGTGTTGAAATTCAATATCTCGAAACAGCATTCAATGGATTGTTGGACAATAACAATGACTTCGGAGCAGGGAATTATTCGTAATGATCGTACAAGTATGGGCCGAAAGGTCCCAGAGCTCCATAAATGTTTACATTTTATGGTCTACAGCACGTCAGTTTTTCACGAAAACCGAAATATACATAATGCTCATTCATCCCCATACACCTGTAAATGCGGATGGTAAATGGTTGAATAATGCGCTCCAGAACTACCACGAAGTTCCACAGCCTCTTATTTAGCAACTCCTATCTCTATCTCCTCGTGGTACCATCCGGAATACGTTCCTTAGTGGAAATCGGATAACCGGCGGAAACTAGGGTCGTATGCGGCCAGAGAAGGGGGCATTCATGCGAAGACTGAGTGTAAACTCTCCGCCTGAAAATGACAGATCTCGGTAGAAGCATGTTCGATGAACCTGAAAATACTGAGAACTTGAGCAGAGGGTCCAAAGCCCCCAAAGGAGGATGGTTTCAATAGCTGGTATCCATGGCTAAAAGTAAAAACAATGGATGGAATGGATAAACCCCTAATTCAAGATGTCGTGCGACCCGTGACGAGGGTTAAATGGGGAAGGGAAGGGGGGGGTTCTATAAATAATCAGCATCAAACGGAGCCTGTGGAGTACCAGAGCGCCCTCCACAGTAATCAGCCCTTACCGCATCATGAGGGGCTCTGATGCGGCGGACTCTTCTTTCCCCTCAACTCGTGGGATTCTATATGAACAATCAAAATAATAAAACATTAACTTCAGTGAGCGCGGACGGATTAGATAATCCGTTCGCAAGAGGTGGTATCCAGAGATCTCCGCCGATGGATACGAGTAGAAGCGCCAGCGTAAGCGGAAAGGGAAACGGCACACCTGTCACTCCAACTGCATCTACGCCGGATGCAGCAATGAACGGGCCGTCGCTAATAAAAGCAGTGGCAGGAAAGAGAGATATGCTTCCAAGAGTGTTAGCGGCGTCTCATCAGCTCGATGTCATTATCGAGTACGAGGCAGGTCGCAGCATCCTAGCGAAGGATCTGAAACAAAGTCTGCTCATGCTTCGGAGCACCATGCGTGGTGCGACGAAGGAGCACAGCGAACTTGATGTGCGAGTAAAAGTGGCAGAGAAAGAGACCGAGCAAGACACTTGTATCGAGGTCTGCACAAACGGAAGCCTGCCCGTCAATGACTGACCATACCGTGGCCCTCGTGACTACGGAGCAGTCTAATGACAACAATGCATCCGTCAAACGCACAAGGCAGTCCCCAGGGGAAGAAACCCTCACGGGCCCGAAAAAGCGCCTGATAGCAGAGGGTCGTAAGCCAACCGAAGAACCCACTGAGGGTAGGGACCGGCGGGAACCCAAGTAGCAACTATAAGATTTCCACTGGTAGACGGAAATGCAGCCCTGAAAAGTGGCTAAGCTGAAGGTGGGATGGTTCGTATGCCCACTGAGCATGTTCCAACAGCCGGAGGCCTGCTTCCAGTGTTTTGAAAGAGGGCACAAGTCCTGGAGCTGTAAGGGGCCAGACCGAAGCCACTTGTGTAGGAGATGTGGCGGTACGGGCCATATAGCGAGGGACTGAACTGCGTCACCCAAGTGCCTGATATGTACCGGCCAAGGCGACGCTAAGCACACAACAGGAGGCCCGAAGTGCCCGGCAGGTGCGCCGGCGACTAAAATACGGGCGTAGTGCAAGTAACGCAACTGAACTTGAATCACTGTTACGCGGCCCAGCAGCTGTTGTACCAAGCAGTTACTAAGTCGATGACGGACATTGCAACCATCTCGGACCCATACCGCATCCCTGCCGGAAACGGTAACTGGGTGACGGATAGGCCATCATACTTCGATCCCGAAGTATTTGTGGAAGCGTTCCGAAGAGCGTGTGGTGATCGCCGTATGCCCGATCCGAACGCTCATCATTTGGTTGAGGTACTGTCTAGAGATGCCAATACCGGGAGTTATTTTGAAAACCGGTTTTTCGGTATTGATAAATGCAATACCGGTAAAACCGGTAAAAAACCGGTAAAACCGGTAAAAAACCGGTAAAAGTTAACTCTTGAAAACTATATTTAAAAATCAAATTATTTAAAGAAGATCCTTCCATAATCAATGATACTTAATTTCTGTCGTATAGTAAATTGACTAGTTCATTAAAAAATAATATTTAACAATGCGAAAAGAATTTACCGAATCATCTTTTAAACGAGAACAAATTTCAATGAAAAACTTCCGGAGGCAGAGAATTTTCATTCGGTGTGCAGAGAGAAAAAAAGAACAATTCCTAGTGATAAATTAGAAATGTAGCGTAGGAAAACCCTTGTTCACGAGCTTTTAATAAGCTGCTTAGATACTGACATTTATGATAAATTATAACCGAAGGTCCACTCTGCTGCTCGGTTTCTGAGTTTATTCCATTGACTAAAATAATAGAACATTGCAGAATTTTATTATTAAAACATCCTTGATGTCTTGAAGAATATTACGAAGTCATTGCAAATAGTGCGGCTAATTATACAACGAATAAATATACGAACTCTCTCTGAAATTCTACCAATACAGTAACTCGAACAGCAGTTATGCGATACTTGAAAGGTGTTCCGGGAGTAGTTTTAGAGTTCGTAGTTCGTAGAGTTTGCAATTTTTCCGGTATAGCAATTCGACAGCAGCCGAGGCTGGTTCTTATTCAACAACAATTTCTTATTTATTCATGAATTTCTCATCGCTTAAGTAAAGCGTATCCTTGTTTCTCAGCAACGAAAACAGTTCTCTTCAACGACACCAGTAACAGAGGAGCTCAACATGCAAGATGGCACGATCAGGTCGATAATGATTTGCGACTTCTGAGACGACTGAGAAATTGGCGGCGAGTAGCCCATGGAGTGGAACGAGTTGAATGGAGACGACTGCTTAAAAAGCATGAGGCACTCCGGCTCACGCTGACAGCGGTGAGGTATTTCAGGGTTTTCCCTTTGGAAGAACTACATAATTGAGTTATTATTTGTAGAACCTTCAGGAGCTCAACATGCAAGATGGCACGATCAGGTCGATAATGATTTGCGACTTCTGAGACGACTGAGAAATTGGCGGCGAGTAGCCCATGGAGTGGAACGAGTTGAATGGAGACGACTGCTTAAAAAGCATGAGGCACTCCGGCTCACGCTGACAGCGGTGAGGTATTTCAGGGTTTTCCCTTTGGAAGAACTACATAATTGAGTTATTATTTGTAGAACCTTCAATCATGAATTTAAGTTTCCCCGTGCTTTACAAGTTTTACCAGCGATTCAGGCTTCTTGAGTTGTTATTTGTTCATGCAAAAAAATACCGAAAATACCGGTTTTTGGTCTTGGAAAAACCGGTAATTCGGTATTGGAAAATAGCCCGGTAATACCAGTAAAACCGGTTTCAGTAAAACCAGTATAGCATCCCTAGTACTGTCGCGAGCATGTGACGCTACCATACCTAGGAAAGGTCGACCTAGGTATGGCAGGTCACCGACTTACTGGTGGACAGATGAAATTGCGGAACGCCGCGGAGCGTGCTTTCGTGCGAGGAGAATTATGCATAGAGCTCGTTCGGATGAAGGCAGGGGTGAATGTCGAGTAGCACTTGCTGCTGCACGCGCAGTGCTTAAGAGTGGGGTAAAAGCTAGTAAACGAGCCTGCTTTGAAAGGTTATGTGCTAGTGCTAAAGCGAACCCGTGGGGTGATGCCTACAGGGTCGTAATGGCAAAGACCAAGGGCGTGATGGCGCCCTCAGAGCAACCGCCAGAGATGCTGGAGCGGATCATCGAGGGCCTCTTTCCGCGCCACGTGTCAAGGGCTTGGCCACAGGCCGCTGAGTCATCCCACGGCCGACGTTCCAGTATCTCAGACCATAGCGTAGGATGGTCGACGTCCCAGCCGAACAGCCAAAGTAACGTGGGCGGCGGCGGTTTAGAGGTCGGGGATGAAGTGACGGTTACGAACGAGGAACTCCCTAAAGGTGCGAAAGGCGCCGGGGCCGGACGAAATCCCGAATATGGCTATAATGGCAGTAATGAGTAGATGCATGGAAGCTGGCCACTACCTGGACAGATGGAAGCGACAGAACCTTGTGCGGTTGCCGAAGCCGAGAAAACCTCCGGGTGTCCCTTCGTCATATAGGCCGATCTGTCTGCTCGATACTACCGGCAAGGAGGCTGGAGAGGGTTATCCTTAACAAACTCGTACAGAACACGGAGGATACAAACGGTCTGTCAAGGAACCAATTCGGCTTCCGAAAAGACAAATCTACGGTGGATGCCATCTTGTCTGTCACTAAGACAGCCGAGGTGGCAATCCAGCCCAGAGGACAAGTATCCGTTATTGCGCAGTTGTCACGCTTGACGTGAGAAATGCGTTTAATAACACTAGCTGGGACTCCATAGCCAACTCACTTCGGAAAGTCCAAGTGTCGGTGTCGTTGTACAGGATTCTGGAAAATTATTTCCAGAATCATGTTCTATGCTTCAACACAGAGGAGGGTCAGAAGTGCGTTCCAATCACCGCAGGGGTTCCGCAAGGTTTCATACTGGGCCCGGTGTTGTGGAACGTTATGTATGACGAGGTGTTGTTGCTAAAGTTCCCGGTAGGGGTGGTGATAGTCGGTTTTGCGGACGACATCACCTTGGAAGTCTACGGTGAATCTATCAGAGAGGTTGAGTTGACGGCTGCCCGCTCTATAAGTATTGTTAAAGATTGGATGGTCATCGGCGTTAGGTACCAAAAGCTATCTAGCCAAGCTGGAAAGCATCTATCGTCTCATGTGCTTGAGAGTGGCGAGTGCGTATCGCACAGTTTCACATGACGCAATCTGCGTTTTAGCGGGTAAGATGCCTATTGGCATCATCATCAGCGAGGACGTAGATGCTTCTAGCAACGTGGAACTCGAGGCATACGGAGTACCAAAAGATCGGTCTCGATGACCACATGGCAGCGGGCATGGTCTAATTCCACAAAACACATCGACTCATCCCGCAACTATCTGGGTGGGTCAACAGGCGCCAGGGCGAAGTCAACTTCCACCTGACACAGGTTCTGTCAGGGCATGGTTGTTTCAGACAGTATCTGCACAAGTTTGGGCATGCGGAGTACCCCGCGTGTCCCGAATGCGTGGATGTTGAGGAACATGCAGAACATGCTTTCTTCATATGCCCACGTTTCGCGGGCGCGAGAAGCTACATGATGGCAGTGAGCAGACATGACACTACTCCGGAGAACTTAGTCCAAAGGATGTGTTCCAGCTCGGACGTCTGGGGAGCGGTCAATGCGGCAGCTACCCAGATTGTACTTGAGCTACAAAACCGCTGGAGAGCCAATCAACGGCGAATAAATAGCCTAACTACCATAGTCCAGTAGTTATCTAAGAGGGTGCGTTAAGCACAATAGCCCCTCCCTGAAGTAATACCGATAATGTGGTGCCAGGGGGATGGAGGCTGGAGACTCGAGTAGGGTTTTAGTGGGTCCGGATCCTCACGCCCCATTAGGGGGGTCGGGATACCAATCCCCACTCCCTGTTGTGTTTTTCACGAAAAGGATCATTCAATAATGACGTCCATTGCTTATGGGGGGAGGTGGGGTGTCAATTTTGTGACAGATTGTGACAAAGGGGGGGAAGGGGTCTAGGCAAATGTGACATCTGTCGAAAAAAACTGCATTTTCATCAAAAGGC
This sequence comes from Sabethes cyaneus, assembly GCF_943734655.1. Taxonomy (NCBI): domain Eukaryota; kingdom Metazoa; phylum Arthropoda; class Insecta; order Diptera; family Culicidae; genus Sabethes; species Sabethes cyaneus. Next base: position 148,127,515 of record NC_071354.1, read on the forward strand.
AGCAAAAATATGTTTCTCAGTCATTCATCACTCGTCGATTTATTTAGATTTTTGAACTTATTGTTCCAGCTGACGGCGCTTGAAAGTCAGGCACAATTTGTCAACTAGATCTAGTTTAACTAGATAGACCACGCGTTACATTGAAGGATATTTGTAAATCAGTTTCAGTTCACTTGCAATCAAAGTTTGTAGCTTTTAACTAAATGTTGGATAGAAAAGTACAATGAACTCTAAAAGCTATAAAAGAACTCTAAAAGCAGTAGATACTTGTTTTTGCTTCCTCTTATATAAACTCAACTGATGTGGCGGCAGCCCTTTCATGACAGTTCTGTGCAGTAAGCACTATAAATTAAATTAATTATGTTAGCATTAAGCGGTGGTCAAAGCGGCGTTCGCTTCCTGCTCGCTGGCCGACTGAAATTCTTCTGGTTCATACGCGAAGAGAAGATTCTCATCTCAAATGGGCGTATCCTTTGGATAAATATCGCAAGAAATGATAAATTCCTGCACTTAAACTCATTGTAATTATTCAGCCTACCACCGGTAAGTGAAGTCTTTCGTGCTTTGGTCGTTGCAAACGTCATTCTTAACTTGACGTCTAGTGAATTACCGTTTTCTTGCCCAATGACCTACTTATTTTGTACGGGTTTCATTCGCGTGGTTGATTACATACAAGCCCTTGTATGCCGTAACCGCTTAGTCGTCTGGTCTAGCGAACGACAAATGCAGGTTGATGAATGAATGACTTTGAACTTGCACTACGCTGCGGGCTTGGGGATTCATGCCCGCCGAGGAGAGGAATGAAATTGTTGTTGCCGCGGTAATTATCGAGCTTTCATAACCTGGCAGCATATCGATGCACTGGGAAAGGTGGCGAACAAAAGCAACTGTTCACGGTCACGGGCGGATCGGGCCGTTAGTGCATCTTTCTAACCTAGTAAGCGACTGAAACGCGGCGCAAACGTGAATAGGTCACACGCAAGAATGTGCCCGGTGGCGGAATCGTGTGATGTTAGCATCCGGCCAAGACAAAGCTGCTTACTGCGAGATAGTGAGAAGCAGCTGTCATGGAGTGCACGACATTGGCGGTCATTTATCAACCGGCGGCAAATCATGATTGGTAGAATTTGCATGCTTCTATCCGCTTCTGAAAAGTCGGAAAAGCGCCTTGATGAAGGTTTGCCAGCCATATACATTAATCAACTGAATTGCATGTCCTAATTTCGTAATAACGTACGTAATTCCGCCCGCTTTCCATAACAATATCCCGCAGAATTTTAGTTACATCACATCGATCGTTTTTCTATAAAATAGGCCTCATAAAAACAACCCAACGGTGGAAAGAAAGGAGCAGTGCGAGCCGCATTATTCCGTTCCACTTATCCCGTCTCCCCATTAGTATCTTTTTACTCACCTGTATCACACTTCTTCATATCGTCACCGCTCTCTTCATCGCTATCGATGTGGGGAAATGATCCGCCGAGGCAGAATAATGGCATCGAGTTGATGCTGGTCGCAGTGGATGTGGTTGATTGCTGATTATCGCTTCCTCCGCCGCCACCGCCAGGAGAAACTGTAGCTGCACCACCTGGGTCACACAGTTTTATTCCACTGCCACCAATTGCCTCAAATCCTTCTACCTCTAAGCTCTCATTATCGAGATTACCGTTGATTCGCGGAGTATTTTCACTTTTTTTGACGAGCGTTTCATGACAAGCTACAGCGTTATTACCGTTGGAGCCAGTCTGATTACCGCCATTACCGCTGCCATTTGTGGTGGCCGATGGGCCATTGTTGTTACTAGCAGCTGACGATGGCGAAAGATTTGTTATCCTTTTAAGGGCGTATTTGTTGTTGACCAGTTTATTTTTGGTAATAAGTTCACGGCGCTTGATGCCAATTTTCGGGGTACCAGGGTGGAAACTGTATTTGTCCTGCCGATCGGATGGTTCCTTCACCAGCGTTCCATTATTATTTTGACAATCGTCGGTTTCGTCGGCGACCGAGGATGCGCCGTGCTCTGCCGCGGGAAAGGATAGCTCCTCCAGCGGCACCCGGCAGATGGCTCGCTCGATTCCGACCAGTAAGTTCTGCAGTAGCGCGGGTAAATCCTCAGCTAGCATTTCCACAGCGAGAGGCGTAACAGGATCTTTGACCGGATCCAGTTGTCGATAGATGACCGGGTTGGGCTGAACGGGCGCGGCAGACTGGTGGGGATGTTTATCACTAGCGGCCGTTCCTCCACGCCAAACCGCATAGAGACGGGGTTCGCTGGTTTCCGGTTCGGGACGAATGCAGAGATAGAGGTCCTGGTTGCGCACCAACGACTCATCAAGAGCGCCAAGATGGAGCACCAGGGCCCCGGCTACCGCAAGAGGCCAACCGCTGTGCCAGCAGAGGTTCTGAAAGGAGAAAGAGTAATGTAGAAATTAGTAAGTTCTAGTGTTGGTTTTGTGAATTTAATTATTACAAAATGACTGCGAATGCATTAGAAATCGTTCAGAAAAATAGCAGTTGAGATAAGAAACATGGTAGAAGTCTGAAGAGTTTACTTATAGAAGCGTTTAAAATTAAATATTAAATCGTTTTTGTTCCATTAAATTGTTCGAATTTAAACTTAATGGAGTGGTATGTGCGGCATAAATCTTCACTGCTAACTCTTGTTCTGTACAAGTTTATTTGATTGATTTTGTGTAGTGATTTTTTAAAAGCTCGTTTTTCGACCTACATTTCTGACAGCTTACGCATGTTTCATAATAAATGCCAAGTCAAAAATGCTAAGTTCTGTATCGCCTTTCATCATGGAAGGAAAGACTTACAGCCGGAAACAGCTATGAACTATTGAGTAAGAGTAAGTCATTGAACTATTATGATCAGAATCCGTGCTCTGTGAAAACTGTGTTTGGCAAACTAAGACCATTCTATTATGCGTAAGAATGCGTTAAATTAATTAAATTTTTTTTGAAAAAAAAAACAAATTATTTTGCCATTATTTTGAACAGTTACATTGTTTTTGTATTAACTATACAGGTTTTGCTTGACGATGGCCCAATATTTCTAGAATGGATGCACTCTGGCGAGTGTACAGGATTCTTGTTCCTGGTCTTTGCCTGTACTTTGTTCACACTCCATGGCCTTTGTTGCCATATCCGGCCAAAACAGCACGGAACCCAAGTAACAATTCTAAATTCAATTACGTTTCTCTAGTGGTTTTCATGACCCACATCCTTAAACCGCAAATCAAACTATGAGCTCCACTAGAACTTCCTGATGACTGCTATAAAACTTCCTGATGACTGCTATAAAACTTCCTGATGACTGCTATAAAACTGCCTTCCGACCAAGTGACCTTCAGAAAGTTTATATAACCTGTTTAAGAATCAGGTTATAAGCTCAAGTTCACGCTTTGCTGAAAGTAACAATAAAACCGACTAAGCTTTCGCTGCTTGACAGTCACTGCCATAATTTAAGAAAGCTTTTCGCTTTGGCAAAAAGCTAAATCAGTTCTACTGTGTTTTATAGATAAATATGTATTTCTGTTGGTAGATAAATATGACTGTTTTAAGTTGGTTAGATACTGATGAAGGTCTCACGTTGAGACCGAAATACGTATTTATTTATAAAACACAGTAGTAGAATTCAAGGATATAAATAACTTCTGTTTTTTATTTTATATGCGTTTTAAATTTTATTGTGTATATTGATATGATAGGTTGACAAAATCAATGCGTCATTAATATTTTGCAATTTTTGAAAGCTGGTTGTTTTAACAAAATAAATATATTCAGTTAGTCAATCTAATTTTTAATAAAATCATTTTAGTTGCTTTCTATGACAGGAAACCCGATTGATAACTGTTTTCTGCAAAACACTTTGCTTTAATGAATTTTTTTTGAGCTAAAACCAAATAGGGTACGGGAGGGTATTTTCAGCCCATTAAGCGGTAGCTTGAACAATATTCACTCTTGCAAGAAAAATTATCGTACCTCACGTTTTGCTTGAACACCAGCACCATCTATGATCGACATTCCCAAATATCAAATAGCAACAGGAGTATCCCCTAAACTAGCAAGTATTTTTTATGGGGCATTTCCCTTCTTTCGTTAATAAGCGCCAATTTGACCAAAACGGAGACATTCCCAACTAAGCCCAAATTTGAAATGACGGTTTAATTGGTGCGAAGATAGGATAACGAGTGTTATGTTTGTTTGTTTGTACTATATTCATTCGATATAAGATTTTTATACTAGTCGATAGAATAACATTTACTGAATATTGGCTTGGATTGTGGTCTAAATGAAACGCTACTAAATTTGAGTTATAATCGCGAGAAAAGATGAATTGCTGTGGTAGTATGGGCCCATTTTCTATAGTAGTATCTATGTTGTTCAAATGTTCGGCAGGCCGAAAAAACCTGCATAGTACAAACCATAACAGTTATAGAGCAATTCACCGAATAATTACTGCGCGTGCGCCTACTATAATTTCTTAGTAGCGCAATTAACAATTAAGCTGATTTTTGGCATATTGTTGAGGCTTATCAAAGGTTTATCGTCTACCAAAAACCAGGTATTATCTATTTGAAGAAGCCTGGGAAAATAGCGCCATTCTAGGACCTATTCAGTAGATTACTGTTTTTCAAAAACAGATCAAAAGAGAGACAGATGGATAATGTGATAATGGCTTACGGATAACATGTCGGTATTGCCTACATACTGACTGACTCATTGAAGATAACTAGTTCTACAGTGACAACAGCTTGCTTCTGGCGCTAATGTATATTAAATCGTTCATATACACTAGCACCGGAAGCAAGTGGTTGTCACTCAAAGAACGATAGAAGAGTTGTAACCGTTCGTAGACTAACCTTTAAGAAATTTCTGCTTTAAACTTGGTGGCTTATGCGCCACTCCCGGTAACCCGAGAGACCACCAGTCGTGTTAGGTTTGCCCGACTAATGTTTAGCATGAGATGTTTCTCAGGGGTCGGCTAGAACGGTACAGGGGTTACGCAACTGAAAATAGATACCAAGAGAACCGCTTCGCACCGCCGTGCGATAGAACCGCTAAAAACAGGTATGCTACTAGATCCAAACCCGCGCACGCTTTCATATTTCTTTGGAGAACATTTACTGCAGCTTCTTCAGCTGGCGAATACTCGTCTTCTGAACAGCTGTGGGCATTCAAATTCTGTATTTCATTTCTTGTACCGTAACTGGACCGATATAAATTAGGGTCACTTGCATCGATTCTATGATTCAAGTCTAGTAAATGGTTCAAACTTCGAACATCTATCGTTGCTAATTTCGATTTGTAGTGGGGTCGCATATTCTCCCATACAGTTTCAAAAATTTCTCTTGTAGAAAATGACTCCTGCAGGCATTGGTTCAATTTTTCAATTTCTGTAACAAATGCGACGAAGGTTTCTCCTTTTCTTTGTTTCAAGTCCCGTAATTGCTGTCGAATTCCACGATCGCGATTTGGGTTCCCGAATCTAAATCGAATTTCATTTTCAAATTTTTTCCACGTGGTACATCGATGTTCTCGTGTAAACCACCAGTCGCTGGCATCCCCTTTCAATTTGTAGTGTATTCGATCTAATAATTCTGCTTCACTTACTCTCTCGTACTTTGCCAATTTCTGAACGCGATGTAAAAAGTCTTCTACTTGCATCGAACGACTATCTCCGCTGAAGTAAACATCCCATTTTTCTACTTTCGAACGACCATTTTGGTACCGATCCCGTCGTCTATCATCTTCCGATGATGAAGACCTGTCTCTATGTCGGACGCTTTTTCGTTCTCTACGGTCGCGATTCTGTCTGTGCTCGCGATCATCTCTACGGTCGCGTTTATCTCTACGGTCGCGATGATCTCTATGGTCGCTATCATCTCTACGGTCGCGTTTATCTCTACGGTCGCGTTTATCTCTACGGTAGCGATCATCTCTACGGTCGCGATCATCTCTACGGTCGCGATCGTATCTACGGTCACGATCATCTCTACGGTAGCGGTTGTATATTCGCTCACGATCATCTTCACGGTCGCGCTCATCCTCAGTTGACGAAGAACAATATCTACTACGGTTGCGCCTACGTGTTACTTTCCGTTTTCGTTCCCAATTCGAACCGCGGTAACTCGAATCGCTTTCACTGCGGTATCTCCGATTTCGGTCTCCCTCCAAGTCAGAATCTTCTGGCGTATTACTACGTCGACGTGACTCTGCTCTTTCGTGTCTCCTATCTCTATGTTCATCCCGTCGCGAAGCCCTATCGAACGTATTTGACCGGTTTAATTTCATTACTTTTGTTTTTACTCCTATATCGAGATTCGAAAACGAATTTCGCATTTCTTCAATCTGACGCTTCTTATCCGCTCCGCTTGCCTCTAATTTCGAACTACTCGCGTCGTTATCTTGGTCCTTTTCCGATTTCGCGTCGCGACTCTCAGAATCTGTCTCTTCCGATGAGCAGTGTGGGTCGTACGTCACTCGTTGTTTCAACGTTCTTAGCAACTCTTCCATTTTGCCTAAACAAATATTTTTCAAATCTTCTTCCTCTTCCCCGTTTGCTGTAGCTGCCGCGACCCTCGCTAGATAATGTCGAATTCGAGAAATATCGACGTAACTAAATTCTACTTTCAATCGTTTCAACGATGCCGCGACTTTCATTTCCACCTGTTTCATTTCATCAATCACGTTCAGACCAGAAAAATATTTCTGCGGTTCTTTCCGTTCATTTTTGTATGCTCTTCTAAGTTCTCTCTTTTTATCATCAAGTTTAGTTTTTTCATCCACGAAAATCTTACGCAAAGCGATTTCAAAATCAATTTCATCTTCGTCTAGATGGTCAGGGTTAGGAAGTATGTACCACTGAACCATCTTGAAAACAATCTTTTTGTGCTGAGTTATGCTCCAATTATCAATAAACAATTAACCTACCTTAGAATTACAAATCAATATAATAAATTTTATGCTAGGGGAAGAAAAAAAAACTAAATCTAGATAATATTATGTACAGTAATAATCTTAAAACAAAATACCTAAAAATTAATGATATCAAAAATATATTTACAAAAAATGTTAATTAAAGATATTAAGAAAAAGTTATTGTAATAAACAAGTAATTATATCAATTAGTTTTTCTTTGCTCTTGAACTCAAAAGAAATGCTCAATTTGCTCTAAAGAAGAAAACCAAAAACCTGCAGACAGGCAATCAAACCAAAAAATCTATAAAATTTCGCCAAACTTAAATTCGCTAATTTTGTATAAATTTTCGTTGGGCGCCAATGTAACCGTTCGTAGACTAACCTTTAAGAAATTTCTGCTTTAAACTTGGTGGCTTATGCGCCACTCCCGGTAACCCGAGAGACCACCAGTCGTGTTAGGTTTGCCCGACTAATGTTTAGCATGAGATGTTTCTCAGGGGTCGGCTAGAACGGTACAGGGGTTACGCAACTGAAAATAGATACCAAGAGAACCGCTTCGCACCGCCGTGCGATAGAACCGCTAAAAACAGGTATGCTACTAGATCCAAACCCGCGAACGTTACGACCCGGAACGAAGCTGAAATACCAAAGTGAAGGCAACGAAAGGAAGAGTGAGTGATCCTTAGAATGGACTCTGCTCAAACGTACGAATGAAAAACGTAAAATAAATATCTTGAACTTTGTATTCAGTAACCGTATAACGTTCGGGCTGGACAATTGTTTGTAGGTTTTCTAGCACTGTGTTTATGGCCATAAACGTATCACATACCTGCGCAGGGTTTTTGACGATGCTCGACGATGGCTAGCGTTGTCCTGGTCGACGGCGAAGATGGCGACGTCACGGTCGATGGCGGTTGACTCGTCGCCGGATGTTCGTGTGTGTATTGGCCGAAACTAAAGGTGCGGAGGGTGGTTCGGCTGGACGGAAGGCTTCCGATTTTACTCTTCACGAGAGCGACGCAATGACTAGGGTCATGCGTACCCGGGTTTTGTCCTTGGCAGGGACCAACGTGCCCGGAAGACCCCACGTACTGCGTTTCCGTGATAGATCTCCCGAAACGGAATGAAACCCCTACCTCAGACTCGACAAAAGGCACGCAATTGACGACGTGTCCTGATTGTCGGCTCTCGGACTTCGGCCACGGAGTGTAACGTTAAAAAGGCCGGTAAAACACGCGCGGCAATTGACGACCGCCGTGTACACTTTCGCAACGCAAACTTAACGAAAAACACCACACGCCCCCGTTTGACTGCCACGAAGGCGGGCCTTAACTGCACACACGAACGGAACGGAAAGTGGACCGTAGCACTCCATAATCCAGCAAAAAAGAATTCCGTACAAAAAGCGCATGGAGCGCTACTGTCCCATGCGAACGGAAATACGTGAATTACTACACAAAAAGTCTAACAAGAATTCAAAATTTACCTTTGTACGATTAATATCCCGGTACACTTGAACAGAGTTCACCTTTAAGGCTTTTCCAGCAATCCAAGGAATAACTATACAGTAAAATAAATCCTTTAATTAAACTCACTCACAATTAGCTTAACTACTTTGGTACCTTGGTTTAATTATTTAAAAAAACACAATAACCCTTTGGTTATTTTAAACTTGAATAGCACAATATTCGTTTAAACAGCTCAATAGCACTTTTGAGAACTTCTGTTCACCAGCCGATACGTAAGCGAAATGGACGAGTAGCTTGAATATTTTAATAAAGAAACCTCGGTTCTTTTATTTAAATTTTGGCGGTTTCTAGACAGCATGGCTGCGCCCACTAAACGGATAAACTAATTTAAGTATGGCGAAATGAGTACCTTATTTTCTCTTGCACACCTTTAGCAGCATAATACTAAAGTGACATCTAGTGGTCGTTACCGATTTATGTTTTATCGAGCTTTACTTTCATGATACGAAATATTGCACGCATGCAATTAGAATCAATCATCGCACGTGACTTATACAGTACGAGCGTTGCCTATATTCCGGCGTTACCCGAAATATTACGTTCGCGAAACTTTTCACATATGAGCAAACCTTTTAGTCGAGCTGAGCAAACATTAAAATCTGATGCAAATAAAATTTATTATCTAAATTTCGGCGTAAAATCCACAACATGTTACAGAGTTTCAGGCGCAACTGCCTCGCATATTGGTAGTAGTGTAAATGGAGCACCATATGCTGAAATTAAAAACAAAATGCTGCAAATTGCTAATGAATGAAAATCGATTTATATTTTCATATCAGAGCGAAATTTTTGTGTTCCTCCGTGATAAAAAGAAGTAGAATTGTTCTGTGATACCGTATTCATAACTGTTTAGTTTCTAGAAAAATGCCCTGGCGGGTGTTGTGGGTTCGAATCCGGTTATAATCTCAGATTATAGCTTGGTTCGACTCATGCACCTTCCAGCATTGGACAAAAGGTAGGAGTCAAAATGACTACTTGTCAAGCGTAGCTACCAAGATCCCCCCCTTTCCTTTCCGCTCTTCACCTCCTTCGCCAAAAAATTTTCATTTCTTTCCCCTACCGTCCCTTCATCAATTGTAGAACCATCGTTTCAAAAAATATTAATATATATGTATGACCGCATTTCAAGGTCAATCCCCCCAATAAGATCGCTAATAGGGATCGCGTTAATCGAAGCCGTGTTAATGGAGTCTACGTAGCATATGGGAATTGACTTAATTGGTTCCAACGTGAAATAACTCGTGATCTTGACCGTATAGAACGTTGGGGTCTTCGACAAAGTTGTTCAGCAAATCGAGGGTTTTTCGTTGGATTGTAGTATTTCGGAATTGCCTCACTACGTGGCGCTAGTGTATATGTAATACTTTTAGACAGTCTATATCTTGTGCTGCTGATTATCTAGAAAGTTGCGGTCTACGGGAAGGTTGCTCAAATGACTGCCACCTTTAGGATGGCATAAGAAATAGCGCAGAACTGACTCACTACGTGGCGCTAGTGTATATGTGATATGCTTAGACAGGCTGTATCTTGCGCGGCAGACTATTTAAAAAGTTGGAATCTTCAGAAAGGTTACTCGAATGACTGCCATCTTCAAGACGGTATGGAAAATATTGCAGAGCTCACTCGTGGCGCGTATATGTAGCATTCTTATACAGGTGTATCTTGCGATGCTGAACACTAAACGCTCAACGCTCAATTTTATTCTTTAGCAACATTTACTGCCTACAAAAAATCTATCGTGCTAATCTACCAAATATTAATGCTACTTCCTAAATGGCCAGAGAAACCCCACCAACTCACTTATTCAATTAGTCATAATAGAAGCAATAAATATGTTTGGTCAGAGTTTTGCCGTTTTGAGCTATTAAACTCAATAAAACTAACAGATTTATTGCGGTTTGACAAGCGACCGTTTTGATTGGTACGCCATATTGTATTGCTACGCCACACTTATGAAATGTTTATAAGAGATGTGGTGCAACCAACTAGTTAATCAATTTACTTACTAGCTAGCTATAAGTGTGTTTGGACTCGTATTTGTTTGGTATTGTGTAATACCATAATAAAACCAGTGGTTTTGATTATTATTGTAATAAAACCTTTATAAAATTCGAGTAAAACCAAGTGGCTTTAGACTTGATACTTGGGAATATTTCCGTTATCTTCTAGCGGTGAATGACGTCAGTTAAACTACTCTATAATAAACTCACCAAAACAAAACTCTTGTTATCTCAGAAAAGGCAGTGGACGTTTTTATAGATACTCGCTTACATTAAATTTCCTGGCTGACGGTACCATTATGTTGGGAATAGTTGATTTGGTCACTAATAACGATTTCGGGAACTGAACATGCAAGTAGGTCCGACTTTCGCGATACAAAATTTTGATGTGTTCCTCCTCTTGCTTAGTCTCCACCATGAGAACGGACGGGCAAATGTCAAAATCAAAATAGAGGCATAATTTCGCACGCACACAAGAGAAGGAGTGTTCAGGTTTGTTAGATGCACGATTAAAAGGAATGCGTAAAGTTTAAGTCGATCAAATTTTGATTGTTACACCCTTTGTTCGGCCTTTGAGCGAATAGTTCAAGTCAAAATGAACAAATTCTGCAGAAATTTTATTCTGTTGAACATCAATTCACCGACGCGACGCGTACGTACAAAGTACATGCAGAAAAAATTACAGGTTGTCACAGCAAGCGGCATCCATCGAGAAGCAGAAAACAAACATTGTTTACGTATTACAAAAATATTATTGGACCATGATTACTGCCTTGCGGAACCCCAGATAAGTTCATGAAGGCCCGGGATTCAACATTTCCGAGCTTAACTCGAAGCATTCGATCAAACAGCTGAGATCGCAGCCATTGCGTTAGGCATGTGTCGGTTCCGAGCTTAGAAATTTTGGCCAAGAACAAATTGCGATCGATTCTATCAAATGCTGCTTTGGAATCCGTGTAGATAGTGTCAATTTGTTGGTGGTTCTCCATGGCATGTGGGTGGTTCAATGTCACTAGCGCCAGAAGTAAGCTGTTGTCACTACAAAACTACTCTATCTTCAATGATCCATGAGAGGCGATTTAGGTGTGAAACTGTTTTGATTGTTTTGGACTTATAAGTTGGCGTATATATACGGATAAACCAGCAAAGTTTAAGGCCTTCGAATTAGATCTTTCACATGGAACACTTCAAGCGTTGTTACGATCAACATTTGCATGAAGTTATCCCCACACAGTTAATAGCAATCCATTCCAAATGAAAATTTCGCTCAGTTTTTCAATTTTCGTGTGTATTGAAAAACGAACCTTTTATAAAATCACGCTTTAATTTTCAAATTTAACCAAACTGATACCTCAGTGTTTGAAGGTTCGACCAAAACACTGGCTTTCACGTTCTATATCCACCAGCCCAGTTGAAAATCAGTAGATTTTTCAACTGTTCAACTATCGGCGCCACACAAGCATTACATAATTCAATCTTACGCAGAAACCAGACCATGAAAGCAATCTCTGTGAGGCCGACGATGCTACCGCCGCAGTTAGTTTGAAGTAGAGCTATCAGCGTACATGTAAGTTTCAATATGTTTTTCTTTCCTCTGTTGGAATCTAAGACTGTTGAACAGTTCTCCCTGCAGTTAAGTAAGCAGTACATCCAATCAGCTTTTTTTATCTTGCTTCCGAACAGAATAAAGTAGAAAAGTGCTTTCCTTTGCGGTTACTTACGGTGGGTTATCTCATATAGTTATTGAAGGCAATAAATTTCTATGTCCGATAACCATCCAATCGTTTGAACTATTTCCCAATCGTCAACATCGTAAAGTACTTCGGAAGGTGAATTGCGTTAGATAGCCATAACGCTGCTGCTGTGTTGGAACTATGGCTTGAACAACGTGCTGATCGAGCCATCGACTAAACGAGTGTTTACAATCAGTTCGCATATGGGCTTAATCGAAAAAAGCAGATAAATCCACTTTCGGAAGTTCGGACAATCACTTAAGCGGCACAGTTAACCATCATTGCTTTTTCAATGTCAAACATCGCGCCCTCTAACGGTCATCGTTAATCGAACTACACATCTCCGCGCTTGTCGTTTTTGCACGTCTGCTTAACCGTTATGTGTGCGACAAAAATAACACCTTTAGCAGGGCGACAAGGGTACCCGGGTACCCAAAATTGATATTGTTATAACATCAACAATTTTAAACCGATTTTGATGAAATAGGTGTCATTTGATTCGTTAATTTATCTAGTTTTGAATTCTCTGGCTATTTGGCCATTAAAAGACATACGGGGCCCGAAAATCCGGAATTCCGACAGAGTGTCCGCTGTGAGGTAGAGAACTGGTTGTATTGCAGGAAAATCAGTCATGCGGATATAAAAACTCTAAAAATTCATACAATGAACTATTTCATATAATGAGATGAATCAGGTTGGTCATTCCGGAGTAGGTTCCTGTGGGGTCATGGGTGGCCAGTCTAGGATTGGAGGTAAAACCCAGCAATATGGGTATCAAAGTTCTTGGAATTAGTTCGGTAGGTGACATTTTTTACATTTCGTTGTATTTTGATTGGTTATTTCGAAAATGGTTTCTACAGGGTCACAGATGATACTGCAGGATTCAAGATAATGCTTAGCATTATCAGAACAGTTTAAAACGTAGAACCATCCGTTATACATTTGGAACCAGTTCCGAAATTATTAATCAGTACTAAACTGGCCATATCCGTTCAAAACATCTTAAAGATCCGCTAAACCAATTCTAATATTGGATTGGGCACCCAACTGGCCATCTGTAACCCTACAGGGACCCAATTCTGGAATGGCCAATGCGATCTAAAGTCACCAATTTATATAATAAGATGAAAAAAGGGTCCACAATGTCAAGTTCAAAACTAATAGCTTTACTGAAGGCTGATATTCTTTCAAAACAAGCGGCTTCCCACGTTTTACCGGACGTTGCTCCGGAATTACCGATTCCCGGAAACTACATGTCATTTGATGGCCAAATGCTTTATCTGATCAAAACTAAATAAATGTACGAATCAAATGCCACTGGTTTCATCCAAATCGGTTCAAGATAGCCAAAGTTATGAACATAACAAATCATGGGTACCCGGGTACCCTTGTCGCCCTCCTACGTAATAAAAAAATTCAAGTGCCTCTCATGGCTAATCCCCTTTATGGATATGCACCAAAAAATCCTCAATTACTTAAGATCAACGAGTTTTACGATGTCGCAAAATTTCAAAAACCTATGTTTTAAATTGAATGAGTTATAACTATTTTAAAACTGAAAAGGTACCCGGGTACCCTGTTGCACACATAACGGTTAAAATTATTCGCATACAACATCTAACTGAATGTAGTGGACTGTATTACTTTAGTAGCAGTGAACCATTCTACGCGACTAAATCGAATAATATTTCTCTACTGAGAGTTTCCCAAGAAGCCACAGTCAATTAATTAATGCCTTCAGCGACCGTGATTCACTAGTGCACTCCAGCGGTGGTCTCTTACACGGGTTCGCTACGATTTATCACTATCGCCATGAATTAAAAATTGCAAATTGCCTTAACGTATGTTTTCCTCCCGTTCGTTTGATAAATTATCAAATAATGGCTTGAAACATTTTTATTTTCAGTCCGAGCAGTTAATATCGCGGCAACCACGCGGAATTTAATTGATGTAATTAATCCATGAAGTGTTGGTATTTGCTTAAACTACTGGCTAATTTGGCACGATCGGAACTGGTGTGCGTCGTCGGCTGAACCGAACCCCGCACCACGGATGCACGGGTGATGGCGGAGTGATTCGAGTAATTCCCTGCAGATTACTGTTCGTCGATAGGGTGGGTCACACTGACTTGCGGATGCATGCAAGCCAGGCACGATCATGTGAAATGTCGAGAGAAGCGCCGTGATTATCTGGGCAGTCGCTCTTTGGTAAACGAATGATTCCATTAAAATTAAATTCATAATAACGTAAGCGCGCCTAAGTCTGCGCATGGTTCCTAATCCTGCACACCACATATTTCAGTCAAAACTTCCAAATTCCTACAAAATGTGCCAGAAAAAGGAAAGAGATAGTGAGAAACTGGAACAACTATTCCGGGCTAATGACACGTGCAAGTTTTTTAAGAGGATGAATCTAACGTAAAGGCTACACATCTAAACCAGGCATATATAGAGACGAGGGAGGGGTTTTAATCACAACCGAGCGCGAAGTGGTCAACAAGTGGAAGCAACTCTTCGATCAGCATCTCAACAGCGATGCAACCTAGCGATATAAGCGATATAACCTATAACTAGCGGAAGTTAACCTAGGAGTGCATACAAACGATTACAGCATGCCGGCTCCCGGTCTCGAATAGATCCGGCGAAACATCGATTAGCTGAAGAATAATAGAGCCGCCGGAAAGGATCGACTCCCGGCACAACTCTTCAAAAATGACTTCAAATGTCTGTCCTATTTACAAAAAGGGCGATCGGCTAGATTGCTATAATTACCGCCGCATTACGCTGGTCAATGCCGCCTACAAGGTGCTCTCCCAGATTTTGTTGCGTCGTCTATTCCCAATAGCAAGAGAATTCGTAGGGTAGTATCAGGCGGGTTTTTGGGGGCCCGTGCTACTACTAATCAAATTTTTACTCTCCGATAAATCCGATAAATAGCCATGGCAGATAATGCACGGGTACGGTTTTTCGGACAAACTGACGCGGCCACCATGGAGCGAGAGACGTATTACGTACGCGTTTCTCGGACACTCTTGAGTCCTTTCGAATCGCGCAGAGGGTTGAGGCAAGAGACTGTCCTGTATGTTGTTCAATATCGCTATTGAAGGTGTAATCCGGCGAGCGGGTATCGAAACGAGAGGAGCGATCTTCTGCAAGAGTAACCAGCTCCTAGCCTTCTCAGACAACCTGGACATCTTTACTAGAAACTTTAGGACGGCGGAGGCAATCTACGCCAGACTATAAACGGATGTTAGGATCATTGTAATATATGTTTGGAAGAGGCTCCAGAGAAAGCAACGTTTGCCTCCCAGGGATAGTGACTATTGACGGCGATGAACTGAAAGTGGTTGATGAGTTTGTATATTTGGATTCTCTGGTCACCGCCCTCAATAATACGAGTAAGAAGATTCAATGACGCTTATAAGCTGGCAATCGAGCTAATCAGACCGGTAGTCCTCCACGGACTTAAGACAGTAACTTTGCTTACGGAAAATATACGTGCACATGCTGTATTTGAACGAAGGGTATTGCGGAATATTTTTGGCGGAGTACAAATGGATAGCGGAGAATGGCGCAAGCGTATGAACCAGGAGTTGTAGGCACTACTTGGAGAGATTACCATCATACACCTGCCGAAAATTGGAAGATTACGGTGAGCCGGCCACGTCGACGGAAACTAATTAGAAATCTCTTAATATCAATAAAACGTATATCTATTCAACCTTGTTGAACGTATACGTTTATAGAAAACTAGCTACAACCCTCATGCGACACATTGCGTCTAACTGAGAGCGAATTGGAGCTACACAAACTAATTTTCTGTAACTGTAACGGAAAGGTACGTTAGAGGTACATTAAAGTCCCAGCTAGCAGTAACTCGTATATCAATGTACGAAAATTATCGTAAATATCTCTTAACAAATTCGAAAT
The DNA here is from genome assembly GCF_943734655.1 of Sabethes cyaneus. Taxonomy (NCBI): domain Eukaryota; kingdom Metazoa; phylum Arthropoda; class Insecta; order Diptera; family Culicidae; genus Sabethes; species Sabethes cyaneus. The sequence goes on from NC_071354.1 coordinate 148,143,632, forward strand.
TGTAACTGAAGCTTGACAAAGTGTTGATTTTCTTTCGTATATGATGATAATTACTAACATACATGCGATTTTCTGCACAAAATTGTATAGCAGTACGAAGCGAGTCGCGCTTTTCGGATATTATCGTATATAAATATTTATATAGTCGTAAAGCTTGAATTTCTCCCTAATCATGTATATCGCCTCCAAAATAGTACGGATACGCCAATTTTGCGCATCAAATACGATTTATTAGTATGTATATTTGTACGTAATGCTGTTTTTATCTTCTATGTACATATGAAAATGCTAGCTGGGGCGTTTTGGTCAAACATCCTGGTTAACTCCGTCACAGCGGGTATTTAACAAAGATGGATTACCTACGAATGACTGCATCACAAATGACCGAAACACAAATGGCACACGAACATATTCGCGGCCTTCATCCTGCATAGTTCTTTGATATATGCTGTCCTTACTCGCTAGCGCTCGTTTGAACTAAACTAAAGGATAATCTCTGTTAGTCACACAATAAGTTTGTCAAGGAAAATGCATGCACCTAAATGGACTTAGCCGACAGAAGAGTTCTGGCAGCACGGTTCAGAATTGTTGTTATTATTTTATCGCTCCGTTGCTTTCGAAATTTTCGTATTTATTTCTGCAGTTTGCGCGAGTGTGTTGTTTAGTGCTGATGGCTTCCTAATCCCGCTGATTTACAAAGGATAAGCACGAATAAGTATATTTTCAAACTTAAAGTAGTTTCCGATGACATGTCATAGAAACCCCATAAAAAATAATTCGAGATGCCAATTGTTTTCGATGTTTATTGACGAATATGGGTTTCGTTTGACATGTAGTTGGCGCTACGGCACAGATGATGCTGTTATGCATCAAAATTGAAAAAGTTAAGCAGAGTTTTGAAATATGTAGCTGAGCAACTGAAATGTTCTCTTCGGCTGTATTTTGATTAAAATTATAAAAGCGGATAATTTGAATGAATGAAATTTCGTGTTTAATGCAATATCTCCAAAATAGAACTTAAACAGTATATATATGGAAGAGAACTATTTCAAATCAGCTCGGCATGCTGCTTGTTTCAAATTATAACTATGATTTTGTCAAATTAAATACGCGCCAGAATAATGAAAATTATTCTGGAAGTGTGGATATGTAAAAGTATCCATGCGGGGCTTATTGTTTATGAAGGCGACTTCGGAATGTGCGTGTATATCCAGGCATTCTAGAAATGGGTCGTTGGATGAGCAATAGAGCTATCACCTTCCATCTCCAGGACTAAAATTATTTGCATTTAGGAAGACAAACTTTCTAACTAAAAGATGCAAGTAATTTTTTTACATAAAAGCGCTGCCGGTCAGCGGGCGATGGATTGTATCACATACACACACATACACCTAAATAGACGTGGCCGACACCTCCGATGGCGGCAGGTTACCGGCGAACACTCGCGACCTGCAGCCGTTTCGCCCTGAATTATTTAGGAAACATTTGATACTGACACGGTAAATTGATGGAAAAATCTTTTATTAAGCACTACTCAAAGGCATTCTTGAAGCATGACTTTTTGTTTTTGTTTTGAGTAAGTAGTTTTCTTTTTTTGTAAAATTAAAGTTATTCATTAACTGCTTTCCAATTCATTCAAAGTAAGTCTTTTTATGTTGAACCTTTCGAGACGCAGCCAAAAAAGGCATCGACCGAATACAATTTCGGCCTTCTGTGACATTTGTTGAAATTCGCCCTTTTGGATCTTGGCAATTTATTTTTCGGCTATTTGGGTTTCGGCCATTCGGTATCAGCTCGTTGTTACCGATGTTTGTCTTGATTGCAATCTAGATAATCTAGAATCTAGATATCTAGAATCTAGATAGTAACGTTGTTGTGGAACAGATGTACATTCAATTAAAAAGTACATGTAATTTTGTATTAAGGTATTACAAAACACTACTGAACCAACTTTTTCTTTTTTATTTGCTATCAAATATTTTCCGCATTCATCTAGAAATAATCTGGTCATTTTAAGAATGGACGTAACTCTACGAAGTACTGAGCAACATTTGTAATTCTATCTTGCGTGGTTTTAAGATATAACTTGATATTGCAATCATCTATACTGATTTATAATTCACAGTCATAAGTTGCATCTTGCATCTCGTATATGAGGAAATGCACGACTGTTAAACAACTTATTGTTCACTTTATTTTGACATGCTCTAATCATTATACAATTCTGATGTAAAATTGTCATGTATACGATTTAATGTGAACTTTCTATTACGATCTTGTGTTAACTGTGTAGTTGAGAGTATTATGTTTTTTAGATTTATTTATTTTTTTACTTACAGACGTATTGTTGTCCTAATGATAATTAGTCTAACGAAGAATGTTTAAAAAGTTTTAACAAATAGTCCTAGGATTAAGCTGAAAGTCGAACCCAGCTGACACTTGGCTAAAAATTTGTTGTAGTCCGACGGTGGCCCCGTTTGCTGCATAATTTGTCCTTCGAAACGGTATTTGGTGGAACAATCTGCTACGAAGTGGTCGTGGTCGTGGACAATCGGCCCTCGCCTTCAGGATATCAGCTGCAAGGATTGCTCGGCACAGATTTCTCCTGGTTGCTATAGGGTGTCCAGTCCAATTAGCATCAGGCGCGCTTCGTATCTTGGTAGCTGGAGCGGGTTGTTCAGCGGAAAGGCAGGCGACGAAGGGCGAATCGAACGAATTTGCGTTGTATTTTTTCTAACCGATCGACGCCGTTGAGATAATGGGGACTCCAGACCGCCTAGCAATATTCCATCGTCGAACGGACAAGCGCGCAGTACAAGTTCTTCAAGCAATGTATATCGGTGAAGCTTTTCGCCGTTCTCATGATTAGGCCAAGTGAACCAGAGAGCCAGGGAACCAATTGCACCACTAGGCCGTCTGGTATTGCACCAAAAAAGCACCAAATTCAGTAAAGTTTTACCGAAATATAATCAGCTGAACGTTCGGTAAAATTTTTTATGATACCAAATATTACTAACGATTAGCAGATATCCGTCCAAAAACATTACCGATTTTTTTTGTTTATATTCCGGTCCAGTTTTACCGAATTGTTTAAGTGTGTACACTCAACCCCCGCTAATATGAAAAACACCGCGTTCAGATTAGGTGAATTCATTTTTAATCTGAATATTTGGTAACTCTATTCATTTTCACATACGCACAAGGCGCGCACCCTATGAACTGGTTGTTTTGGTTTGACGAAAACAAACGTTTCGAAATCATTTCGAATATGCGCGAATTCTACACGTCTGGATTGTAGAAGAGGAAATTGGCTCGACAGTTTCAACTAATACGGTCTATTTTAGGTGCTGAAGAGAGGTAAATTGCATATGAGCTGTATTGCCAAAGCGGCTGAGCAAGAGGGAACGCATTAACTTTTTTTGCTTTTTTTCAATTTGCCCGGTCAACTTAACCGCCAATTGTGTGTGACGCTTGAGCAATTTTTAATGTGAACGCATTCATACCAGCGGGGTACAGATTAAAAATGTTCAGATTATAGAAGGTCATTCCAGCGGGGGTACATGGTACCTTATTTCTACAACTAAATTCTGAGGGTGCCGGTTTGAGGATTTGCGTGGAGCAACAAATTGGTTAGCGTCGGCCCTGGTTAAACATTAAATTATAGAAAAGATTATTTTCTTCCTATATGATCAGATGTTGGAAAACTCGCAAAATGAATAGATACGCCGAGCATCGGCAAACGGTTTTTATCATGATAAAACAGCTACGCGAGTGGTTCAATTCACCTATAACAATGAGCATCATACACTCACGCTTCGTAGCATCGCTGAATATACGAATATCGTGAGCAACGCAAAAGTGCGAATGGACGCTTTCTGCTGCTTGTAAAGCCACTAACACTACTTTAAACTATTCCCTTTTCGTGTTAATATTACTTTGAATACTTTCCGACGTCCCTGGGCATTCTATATCCGAAAAATCGAACACACTCAATGTTCAATATTCAATTTTTGAACGAATTCTGATGTTCATATTGAGGTTCTGTTCGTGATAAAATTCAAAGCTGATGCGTGCATTATCGGCGAGGCAGGCGAATAGTGTATGTTCATGAGGGATGTTCATCGATTCAAATGATCACTTTTTCGCGAATTCTCCAACCACTGTATATGATTGATGCTGGGTGCTTATAAATAATTCGTTTGTTTGGTTGCAAGTCCAGTATAAAACACCTATTAAAGTACCTATCATCTACAATATTACACAATCGAGAGCTTTGACGTTTGCGTTCACGGTGCTGTAAGGCCGCTAATCGATTACTACCCAAACCGAGCACTGAGGTTTTTTAAAACTAATTTTCAGGCTAACGGCGACTCATAAGGGTAAACGGGGTAACAACGCCCGCCGGGGTAAAACCGCCCACCATGGTTTTACAGGGCCTTGCTCAAATTAGTGTTAAATGTCGATGACAGTCATATTATTGAATGCGTACGCAATATTTTACAATACCTTTCACAGCAATATCGTATAAACTATCGGAGAAATAAATAAAAACAGATTTTTCGTTATAATCGTTTCGTTTTTTATAACTTTGTTCCCGCAGAACTTAGGGTTCATTTTATTCAAAACGTTGAAACTTTTAGGAAATCCAGGCCATATCGCATCTCTGATCCTGTCTTCATCCGACAGTATCTAAATTAGGTAACTGTTCATGCAGTTTTGTTGAAATAAATAGTGAAATGTGTAAATCGGTCATTTGGGGGTAAAACCGCCCACAACGAACGGCGCAAGATCGTCGTGCAAAATGCAAGTGCGATAAGGAGATTTTTAAAATAATTGCATAGTTTGGATCAAAGAATCTCAGATTTACATAAAACAATGTAAATATGCTTAGCTTTTAGCTGGCAGACTGTTTGAAAAAATTTAAATTGCCAGTTTTCCCTGCGGGCGCTATGGACATTTTCTTGTTTTCTCGGATATAGTTTTTTTCAATAATTCCTCCCTCTTGGAACAAATATCATGGAATAAACATTTTTTTTATGAATATATAGCAAATTTTCTTAGCAATGCAAAAATAATATGTATCTGGTTTATCTACCATAACGATTTTAAATGTCAAAAAATTACCCACCGGATCAATTGCAGGAGCTCTAATACCCTTTATTGTTATGTTTTATCTTAGACCCTCTCTAGTCCTTAAAAATTGGCTCCAGGATGCTTAACCTGATCCACCTTGTTGTCTAAGGAAACTACACGGTATCAATTTCAAGACTGTTGGTACCTATATTACTGATATTCTTCTAATACGAGTTGTTGCCGGACACTCTTTCGAAATTGCGGATCTCGGGGATCCATGTATTGTTTGATGGCAAACTGATTCAATGTGTTTAAATTAGATAAATTCACGATTCCAATGCCACCAGTTTCATTCAAATCGGTTGAATATTGTTAAAGTTATACGCTATGGCGGTTTTACCCCGTTAGTGGGCGTGTTTCACCCCGCATGGAAAAAATACTCTATTTTTTGGACGTGTTTCCAAATCGTAATAAAAAATAGAAAATCATTACAGATATTTATGTTTTTATTTTTTACATGTAGGTAATAGATCAATTGTTCATTTAAAGCAGATAAATTAGAAATTGAGCCACAACTTTTTTTTACACAGGTGGTTTTGCTTAAGTGGGCGGTCTTGCCCCGCTTACCCTTACCCTATTACCTATTATATCAGTAGAAAAATCGCTTAACGCGGATTACCGCTTTCCAGGATGCACCTCTTCTGCCGCTCCAATTTGCTAGCAGCAGGGGTTACATTCAACTCCAATCCGGAATTTATTAGGCTAATTAACATCCGCAACCGAAATTTATGCCCACTGAATCTCGCCGTTGTTCGTTGTTTGTTCAATGATCTCCCGACTTGCCTCCCATTGGTTTCGGCTCATTTTAATCCAATTTTGCGGGGTAATTTTTGTTTTCGCTGTTTATTCGATTAACGCCAGTGATTAATCTGCCACTTTTACTTTCGTTGCCGGGGTGGCCGCCAGAATTGTCGATAATTGCTCGGAAATACCGCGAGTGAAATTATACGGAGATGCATTAAGCCTCAATAAAGCGGCTGTCAAGTGGCTGAGGAAGCTTACATTATTCTCACAAAAAGTCTACAAAAAGAAACAAGGACATATATCAGGACTGTCTAAAATAAACTACTTTCTTTTTTGCACACGTTCGCAGAAAGATTACTATCGTCGAAATTAAACATGTCCAGCAAATCACTGGAACGAAGTCAACAGGCTACCTACCTTTCGGCAATCAATAATATGTCTGGTGTAGCACGTTCTTCATATGATCTCCCAGCGAGCGGTAAATTGTTTTAAAATTTGATTATTCAAAGGTACCACTATATAGCAGCCGTCACCAGCCAGTCACAGAATTGGCACCGAAAACAAGAAACATCACTTCCGGGGTCGATCGTGACCAGCCGCGTCTCCTGTAAGCGTTCATGTTCAGTTTCTGATCGAAGATAAAGACCATGATAAATTGAAATTGATTTCCACTTTGGTGTGCCCCCTGTTAGTCTGGTAGATCTAAAGTACGAGCCTAGATACAAAGTAGGTACAACACGAGGGAAAACTTACACATAGAAGGAACAAAACTCATAGCTTAGCTCGAAGCAATCGTCACCTTAAGTTGCGAATGCACGAAATTCGATAAATATGGTGACTGTTGCTGACCATATTTCACTAACAATATCGCAAGCATACCAGCAGCGAGCGAGCGGACCCCTCCGGAGAGCAATAATTTTTCTTCAGGTCATGTCATATGCTACGACGCACACACTGTTATTAAAAAGTTATCAACATCAGATAACTCCCGGCGAAACAGTCATGAACCGTTTATACCAAAAGTGACTTTTATAACGATTTATTAAGCATTATATCTAATCACAGTTTGGTGCCCACATCTTGTAGCTTGCATAGCCCGGAGCTCCCAAAAAGGCACCCCAAACCCAGCTCAGTTGACTTTATGACCCCGAGCGCAGGTGAACAAAACCGAATGCTCGACGTCGGTTCGAATATATGTTGTTGACCTACGGCGCTACTGAGAACGAAAAATATGGACAATTAGTATTAATAAATCACACCACCGAATAACCGTATGATTTATGACCCTTGCACCGTTCGATTGGGCGGGCCGACCGGCTGACCTGTGCAGAAATAAAATTTTGATTTCGATGAAACCGGTTATTTCCGATCTTACAGCAGTCGGTGGGCAGTCCGATTCAAATGTCTTAATTATTATGCAGCGGATTAACTCATATCTACCTGCCGTGATGCCGTCGACCGATTTTCGCTGCTCACTGCATTCATCAGCTAGTGCTAGTGTGCCGGGGGTTCGTCGCTGCTGTGCTGCTGTGCGCGCTGCTGCAGGTCTTTCGATTCGACGACGCTGGCTGACATTCGTCGAAACCCGAGAAAGAAAATTCCAATAATTGGAGCAAATGATACGTTTCCGTCGCGGGGATTTCTTTATCAATTACCGAATCTCGGGGGTTGTTCGGTTTAAAGAACTTCCAATAAAATGTTAATGCCCGGCGAGGTATTTTTTTGTTCGAACGCAGCGCGGATTTAGCGCGTTCCAGTGCAGTGTTCGATAGGTGGATTTAACAGCGGCGCGTAATCAATCACTGCCAACCAGAGGCAGTAGACTAAATCATTTCTTTGTAATCTTGTATGTGATTGGAGCATTGAAATAATAACGTGATAGATTGTTATAATTTTAATAGGATTAACTAACCGATCACTTTTGACTAATTCCCGATGGTAGGTGTTTTTGGGAAAGATGTTCAGTTGAATTACGATTGTTATTATAAAACCTGACATTTATTGCTACTTTTAAAATGCATTCTGCGAAAGAACTATGTCTGTTAGAATATAGAAGAGCGTTATTCTAATTTTAAGCCGTGTCAAATAAATATATTGATTAAAATAATAATCTCAACTTTGCATCCGTCTGTTCTACCTCCATTTGGATTGAGTGTAGCACATGTCTTACTCGACGAACCTCCCATTTGGCCTCGAGGTACAAGCCAGTCGTCGTGTGCTTGAATCTATGCTGGGGGAAGCTGATAGAGTTATTAGGAAATGAGCACAAAAAATTACTTTAGATGATGAGAATCAACTTTGGCAGCATCAGCACCAAATTTCTTTGGGGCTTGATCGATACGGTTCAACATTAAGGAACTGAACCCAACACCTTTACGGTTAATCAATCGATACATACAATGTTTTGAAATGTATCCAGTTGCAATTTTGTTTGATGAAAGGTTAAACCACGTCCAAACCCTGTAGTAGCACTTTTTCGGCCTACCCAGGAAGTTGTAATTATTTTACTACTATTTTACTAACCTCAAACTGATCCAAACTGTAAAGAAACACCTAATTCGAGCTACGATTGCTGGCTGGAGGCCTGACTCGACTCCCCTTCCGCGTGTATTACAAAATACATAGTTAATAGGCATGCGAGACCATTTGATACCGGCGAAATCGAAAACAAAACATTCCGCCCCGTTCCCGTTACGGTTTGGTGGCCTACATCTTTAAGCCGACTAAACTCAATTCGAGTAGGTAGCAAGACGGTGAGCGGGCAGCACGGTGGCGGGCATGTCGTTCTCGTGATTCAAAAGTTCAATCGTAACATGTTGCACAATGATGGAAGCTACCATCATACCGCCCGGGCTGGGGGCGACGGACGATGTGGATGACTACAATGTTGCAGATTTGTTGTTATTTCTCTCGACACTGGGCGCCACTTTTGACGGTGGGTGAACTGTGATTTTGGATAGTGGTCAAAATTAAAAAGTTATTTTATTATTTACGATACGACGAAACTATGACTCAGTGTATTTATTCCGACATTTTCTTTTAGAATTGTATACGGGATGATGTTTTTTTAAAAACAGGGTAAGTGAACCCTTTACCTATAATGGACCCCGGGTACAAGTTCGGCGTTTATTCTTCTTCTTCTTCAGCAGCATAGATCCGGGGCGGCTCGTACTGTTTCAAGCACTCGTCTCCATTCAACTCGGTCTTGGGACACTCGTCGCCAATTTCCTAGTCGTCTCAGAAGTCGCAAATCGCTTTCGACCTGGTCGAGCCATCGTGCACGTTGGGCCCCCTGTTCCTGGTGCCGGTGGGGTTGTTGAACCTATTGTTGAACTATTTTCGTCGCACTGTCGTCCGTCATCCTTACGACGTGTCCGGCTCACCGTAGCCTGCTAACTTTCGCTAGATGTACGATGGGAGTCTCCCCAAGCAGTGCCTGTAGCTCGTTATTCATATGCCTCCGCCACTCTCCGCTTTCAGTTTGTACTCCGCCAAATATCGTCCGCAGCACTTTCCGCTCAAACACGGCAAGGGCGCGTATGTCCTCCGTAAGCAGCGTCACGGCTTCAAGTCCATAAAGAACTGCTGGCCTAATAAGGGTTTTGTACATTGTTAGCTTCGTGCGGCGGCGTATACTTTCTGATCGTAGCGTTTTACGAAGGGCAAAGTAGGCCCGATTTCCCGCTTGGATGCGCCGCTGGATCTCCTTACTAGTGTTGTTGTCCGCGGTCACCAGCGATCCCAAATACACGAACTCCTCTACCACTTCTAGTTCGTCGCCGTCAACGGTTACCGTCCGTGGGAGGCGCGCGTTTGTTTCTTTTGAGCCTCTTCCTTTCATGTATTTGGTCTTCGACGCATTTATTTTTAGCCCAATTCTCCTAAACTCCGCTTTCAGTCTGGCGTAGATTGCTTCCGCCGGCACAAAGTTCCTGGCAATGATATCGAAATCATCTGCAAAGCCTAGAAGTTGGCTACTTTTGGTAAAAATCGTGCCTCTCGTTTCGAAGCCCGCTCGTCGGATCACCCCCTCAAGAGCGATGTTGAACAGCATGCAGGATAGACCGTCACCTTGTCTCAAACCTCGTCGCGTCTCGAAGGGACTCGAGAGTGTCCCAGAGATGCGTACGAAACACATCACTCGATCCAATGTAGCTCTTATCAGTCGCGTCAGTTTGTCCGGAAAACCGTATTCGTGCATTATCTGCCATAGCTTGTCTCGATCGACTGTATCGTATGCTGCTTTGAAATCAATAAAGATGTGATGCATGGGCACGTTGTACTCCCGACATGCAAAATACACTAGAATTCCTATAATGGACCTGGTCGCTTTCGTATTGTAAACCACATAAAAGGAAAACGGACATACAGCAGTCCCTCGATAAGGCGATTAATAAGAATGTTTCCAATAAAGACGGTCTCGAGTGATTCCATTAAGGCGGTCAAACGTCCTTATTCGAGTCTACGTAGCACATGTGAATTGACCAAATTGGTTCCAACATGGAATAAATCATGACACTGACCGTATAGTATGTTGGTATAGATAAAAAAAAGCAAAGCCTGGGTGCTAATTCCGTTATCGAAATTTGACCTTCTGTTTTTATACGACATACTTCGCAACTAGCTGTTAGAATACAGGACAGTGCGGGGTCAGTGCTACGATCATATTGACTCTAACAGCCTCTTCCAGCCAAGATTCGAACATACGACGACTGGCTTATTAGACCAGCGTCTTACCTCGAGATCAACTGGGAGGCAAAGGTATAGATACAGCCTGCATAAGAATGCTACATATACGATTGCACCACGTTGTGAGACAGTTCCGAAATACTACAATCTAATGGAAAGCTCTTTCTCTGCTGAACAACTTTGTCGTAGACACCAACATTCTAGGCAGTCAGGGTCACGAGTTATTCCTTGTTGGAACCAATAAAGTCAATTCCCATATGCTACGTAGACTTTATTAAGACGGTTTCCATTAACGCGGTCCCTATTAGCGTTCTTATAAGGGGGATTGCTGTAAATTATTATTTTTTGTCATAATCGAAAGTTACTAATATTGTAAGTTTTATCGGTTGAGCGTTACCACTTACACTTACTTGCACACCACACCACAGCACTAAAAGGGTAATCAATGGTTAATTTACCCTAATTTGGTTCGAATCGTAAGGCGTGTATTGCTCGGTAGCTAAATTTTTCCACAAAGCATTTTTTATAGCGATAGTCTTTCCAAGGATGAAGTAAACGACAGAAAAAACTACAAGGTATACAGCCCTAAAGGTTGTACGAAAGGGTGACGTAGGACTATATCAGATCATTAGATCAAAGACTAATGTTAACTACATTTCTGGCATATGTATGTTTATTAGAATCTGTGAGTGCCATTGTTTAAGTGAATGTTTAAAAGAGAAAAGCGAAATATTCAGATTCAATTCTTCATTGTAAGCAATAGTGGCTTTGAAAATACGTGGACGGGGGCTCATAAGTACAACGCCTGCAACCATTGAGACATAGAGATTTCTTTTAAAAAGCACTTGTGTGCATCATAAAAATTGAAATAGTAATGGATGACCAGCCAACAGATTATTGTATTAAATATGATTATGCGTAGCTTGACATGTTTCAATAATCTTACTTTAACTCGCTTGTGGCCTATAAAAGGGCCATTGGTTACAAATAACATTAAAGCCAAAGCATGTTCATCGCAAAAATGGCGTGCCATTCGAATGTGCTTCTCTTTTAACATGAATGGCAACATGCACGTAAGTTAGCGGCGTCGATTCACTGTCTTTTGTTCTGAGAAGGTTTACTAGTTTACTTTCACAGCTTACCGCTTGTTACATAGCAGAAAATATGGCAGATGCGCAAAAATTTCTGTTTTATTTGTACGTCCTTAGTCCTTATCTTCTTGCCTCCAAAATTCATTCCTCCAAAAACCCCATTTGTATGGGATCCCCCCTTCTTAAAAAAGGCAAACGTTATAATTCATTATAAAAAAAAATCGTACCTCCAAAAACCCCCACATGTCAAATTTGGTTTCATTTGCTTGATTAGTTTTCGAGTTTTGAGGAAATTTGTGGTTCATTTGCATAAGAGCCCCCCCCCCCCTCTTACGCCCTTTATAAAATTGCTCTCTTACCCCCTCCATAAAATTGCTGATCATTTTATTTATCCAACGACACATAAATTGTACAGTTTCGTTCAGTAGTTTAGTAGTTATTAGCATTTGAAATCTTTCATTCAAACGTTACTCTTCTATTTTCGCTTTCACAAAGTGCTACCCAGTCCCAGCATAGTACACAAAGACGAAAGTGAAAGACGTAGTCCTACGTCAAAAAAATGAAATGTTGGTGTTCATGTTATCTCCAAGGCCTGAGGGGTCTTCTTGAAGGGGAAATAGCGGAGAATTAGGAATACATTTCACCGAAAAATATAAAATATAAAAGTGCACGGTGACTAACTCCAACAATGGATGGAAAATGGTTGAATGGGCCCTACCTCCGCGTGGTGCCATTTGGGATACGTTCCTTGGTGGAAATCGGATAACCGGTGGAAACTAGGGTCGTTTGCAGACAGGGCAGGAGGCACTCATGCGAATGCTGAGTGTAAACTCTCCACCTGCAAATGACGGATCTCGGTAGAAGCATGTTCGAATGAACCAAAAAATACTGAGAACCAGAGCAGAGGGTCCAAAGCCTCTAAACGAAGGATCGTTTTAACAGTTGTTATTAATGGCTATAAAGTTAAAACTGGAATGGATTAACCCCTATTACAAGGTGTCATGCGACCTGTGCCGAGAGATGAATGTTGGGGGAGTTCTATAAATATTCAGCCGCAAACGGAGCTTGTGGAGTACCAGGGGGTCCTCTACAGTAATCTGCTCTTACTGCATCATGAAGGGCTCTGATGTGGCGGATTATTCTTTCCTCTCAACTCGTGTGTCTTTTTATGAACATCAAAATAAAAAACTCCAAACTTCTAGGCCCGGCTGCCTTATAATGCCTGAATAAATGGAGTCAGAGGAGTCCGAATCGCGCGCAATTAGTCGAACGAAGGAGGAGGAGGAGGAATCTTCAACCGTGACAGCCACTCGCTGTACGGAGGACCTTAAGTCTTTTCGCTGATTTCGCTCCAAAAGTGTGGAGTGTGGAGAGCCGTACGGTTAATCTACCCGTTCCGGAGACGCAACCAGACGATGATAGGTTAACAACGTCGTCTCGTGTTGCTTTTAAACGGGTCTCAAGTGCACAGAAAAGGCGACACAAGCTGTACCTCAGCCAGGGACACACATAGGAAGAGGCCAGGAAACTAGCCCTTCGCTCTGTGGACCAGCAACCGTAACCTCTTGAGCAGAGCAAGCGGCAACAGTCGACTGTGTCGCCAAATACCAGCGCAAAAAGTCCAAGCACTAAGTAACCTAGAGTGTACAAAAATAACGGACCGTCTGTGCCTAAACCCCAACAGGGGTTTCATATAGTGAGATGGTGGATGCCTCCAGCATCGAAATCACGTCAAATGATTACCCATCCGCTATACTTTCCGCGGACCAGCTTACGGCTATTCACAATGAAATCCTGAACTGTATTGTGGAACGGGATTCTACAGCCATACGGTCAAAGTTCAAGAGCTGTCAGCTCAAGAACGGCACGCTGCTCTTCGTTTGTGCCGACGTGGAGACAGTAAAATGACTGGAGACTACGGTACCAACCCTCAAGCGCTGCTACGAACATGCACCATGAAGGATATCCCGAGACCCCTTGTGTTTATGGGGTACTTCTCGAGCAGCGTGAATGCCTCAAGCGAGATGATCCTCCGCCTGCTCCTAAACCAGAACGACGGCTTCTCTACACAAACGTGGCAAATACTTTGTCGCAGTGTGACAGGGAACACCGTCAAACTGTCGTTGGAGATAGACCCTCTGTGTGCTAACCTGCTATATGTTCGGCAAGGCTCGCATGCGACAGGTTGGCCGAAGAGCGGCCCACTGCCGATTAGGGGGTTCTGCGCAAGGAGCAGCGAAGGTACGTGTGAGGCAACGCGCCCCAAGTACGTCGGCTACGGTTGCGCAGGTTCGCACGGTTCCCCGCAAGGGGGATCGGCATCAACCACCAACCAATTGCAATATCGGCACGTCCGCGATGGCTAGAAAAGTTCGCAAGGTTTCCCGAAAGGGAACTCTGCATCAACCGCCAACTACTCGCACAACACAGAATCGATCGAAACGCGCCGGCCGTGATTTGGTCTTCAGTCGACTGCAGCCACCGAAGTCCTCTAATGTCGGGAAGCAAGCAAATCAACAAGGTAAAGGCGTTCACGACACTGCCAGCCGTCTGTGAGTTTCCGAGTCTTACGGCTCTGTCAAAAACGGCAAACCACTAACATAGCGGACAGCCTTCGCTACGTGCAAGCGAACTTTCATCATGCCAAGTCCAGTATCTTTGGTTGGAGGTTCGTAAATCAGCAGCTAGCAGCTGCCTTCACTCATGAACCTTGGGATTACGGCACGAGAATTCTCGGCCTAGGAAACTACGGTAAATGAATCTACTGTAACACGCAGTCCAAACCGAGGACTGCAATTTTCTCCCAGTGTTTTGGTACAGAATTCATTTAACGCGATGTCGTCGCTATTCAACTTGGAAGTGACAACAACTACGGGGAATCAGGACCTGGTCGTGGCGTCAGCATACTTCCTGGGTAACAAGGACGATATGCCGCCTTCCGTTTCTGATCCGCTGCGATGCCAACCACACGATATGGGGCAACATAGATGTAAATAACAGGGGAGAGCACCTACTTGAATACGTAACTGCTGACAATGCCAATGTATGCAATGTAGGGAACGTCTCCACTTTTGTCCTAGATCTCATTCTGTGCAGCACTTCTATAGTCGAGAAGGTCAAAAACTGGCATGTCTCTAATGAACCTAATTTATCAGATCATAGGCATATCGTTTTTGAAATTTAGACAAACTCTCTCAGGAGAGAACAATACAGAAACCCGAAGAAGATGTTGAGACAACATCTCGGTAACTCTCGGAACTTCTGCCATATTAATATACGCACACAAACTGAGCAAAACATTGCAACCAGTGACCGACAGAATAGGATCATTGATGCTTTTACCGCTAACTGTCCGTTAGTCACACGTACAATCTGCTGTGAAGTGCCCTAGTGAAATGAATTGCTCAGTGGCTTACGTCGGGAGGCTTGGCGTTTATTCAACAGGACCAAGATCACGTCCAATTGGGAGGCCTACAGGGAATCTCTCACTAGATACAACGTAGAGCTTCGCAAAGCCAAAAGGAGTCAAGAGCATCCAGACTCTACCTGAGGCGGCGCGACTTCAAAAAGCGTTAGCCATGGTCCTTGGCTTAGGGCAAATGAAAAAAGAGAATGGCAGTCTCACTGTTACTACTAGGGAAACGTTGGAGATTCTTATGCACACGCATTTCCCTGGTTCGACAGTGACCACTGGAAGCGACGTCGACGGCCAGTAGCAACGCAATGAGTCAATCGACTCGGTTCTACGAGCACGCCGACTTTTTACGGAGGCTTCAATCAATTGGACACCCAGCTTCTTTGAACCAATGAAATCTCCAGGTCCGGATACTTCTTACAAAAAGCGGAGGAGATTATAATGACTGAAGTTTTTGGAGCGTCTTAGTAGAACACGAAACCTGGAAATTAAATAAAAAGGAAGCCTACAAGTCGTAGGCGAAATACGTATCTGTCAAGAATAAAATATACATAGTAGAGTTAAATTTAATTAAGTTAAATTGGATAAGTTTTCTTTTTATTTAATTTTCAGATTATAATGTCCGAGCTCATCAACCTCTTTCTTGCTGGCTTTACACCGGGACATGTCCCGGTAAGCTGGCAAAAAGTCAGCTTTCAGAAAATATGATGGACAATCTTAAAGAACTGCCCTCTGCATGGCAATCAACATGCTTACCAACGCGGCAAATCTACCGAATCCGACTTCATTGTCTAGTGACGCTGATTGAAAAGTCGCTCCAATACCAAGAGACTGCACTTTGTACTTTTCTTGACATTGAAGGCGCTTTCGACAACACGTGCTTCGCTTCAAATAATACGGCTCTCCTTAACAGAGGAACTGACCAGCCGACAATGAGCTCGATTTAAGCAATGCTGTCAAGCAGGGAAATTCACCGTTTGGAGATACGTCGATCACGATCTCAGTGATCAAAGGGTTTTCTCAAGGATGAGTTCCCTCTTCCTTGATTTGGTCACTGGTGGTCGACACACTCTGGCATAAGCTATCATAGCATGGGGACTGAATGGGGTCAGACTAATCTTCAGCAATGAAGTTAAACATCTGGGTATTATCTTAGATTATAAAGTGAATTGGACTACTCGTCTTGACTATGCTGTCAGGAAAGCAATCCGATACCATCTGTTTCTTTATAGATGGATCATAAATTGGGGCGTGCCCAGGTTCCGGAGTCTATGGACCCGGAATAATGGAAGCTCTTCCACTGGGCCAATGGCATTATACATCCCAAGCAAAAATGTAAGTTTTATTGTACTTTTATGCCGCTCTTCATGACTAATTTTGGTCTTAAATGCCGTCATATAGGTGTAATAAGAACCCAAAATATTACTTGAGTTCTGTGCCAAGATACGTCTAAAACAAAAGTATAGGTATGCGAAAATCAGTATCTTTACGGACAGTAAGCACTACTGGTTCTTTTGCTTAATTCTGACTATAAGGTGCTTTACCATATCCTGTTCTGTAGACCGTTGGTGGAATCCTTCGGTGGCGAGAACCAAGCTAATTTTCGTGAGAGTCGCTCCACGACGGATCAATTGTTTACCCTGTGTCAGCTACTAGACAAGTTCCGGCAGTGCATCTTGCCGACTCATCATCTGTTTGTGCACTTTAAGGCGGCTTATGATTCGGTCAAACGAAATTTCCCAACATTCCCTGGGAAGGTGCAAAACGAAGAGCAAATGTGGAAAGGAACGTGAATAATATTACGAACTCTCAGAGGTCAGTCTCGGCGTAGGTTAGGTATTCACGCCTTTCACGCCGAGGACCCGGGCTCAAATCCCAACCCCGCAGAAGTCACGAATGACCCTAGCTGTTAAAGTGACTATAATCTAACAGAAAAAACACGAACTCTCACATGGTTCTCTGTTTTGCGGATGACGTCGATATCATAGGAATCAACCGTAGGGCAGTGAAAGAGACCTTTGGACGTCTTTTAAACGGGAAGTAGCGAGATTGGGATCTACCATTAACACCGCCAAAACAAAGTACATAGTTGCTGGCAGGGAACGTGGGTGTCTAAATGGTGTTGGTGCGGAGGTGGACTGAATGGAGAACGATATGAAGCGGTTGAGGAATTCATATACCTTGGCACGCTCGTGACAGCTTTACTAATTTATTAAGGTCACTGTCAAGCAATGAAAACTCCAATTGATTCAACAGATGTTTTCAACAGAGCGTAAAAAATAAGACTAATTGAGCTCAACCTTACTTTTAAAGAGGTTATAAAAATCTTCTAAGAGTGCGGGCTACTTGGCAATAAAACGATTTTATAGCTACTGCCAGCAGGCTGTGGAGGCTTCTAAGTTTAGCGGTTTTAGCAGTATAGTCGAATTTAGTCTTTAAAGCAATTTAAAGAGTACAATAAAATTAAATAGACACTTGTCTTTTTTAGATTGTTTGCGAACCGTGTTTGAATTGCAATCGAAAAGGTAAATCGAGCAAATTACTGTTTTAGTTTTAGAAGAAAATACAGTTCTAGGCTTCTAAGTTTAGCAGTTTTAGCAGTATAGTCGAATTTAATCTTTAAAACAATTTAAAGAGTACAATAAAATTAAATAGATACTTGTCTTTTTTAGATTGTTTGCGAACCGCGTTTGAATTGCAATCGAAAAGGTAAATCGAGCAAATTACAGTTTTAGTTTTAGAAGAAAATACAGTTCTAGTTACCGCTTTTGATCACTTGATCACGCGCGATCGTGTAAGTATGTGGTTAGTCGTGAGGTAACTTATGATGTGACCTTGGAACTCACGGAAACAAGCCGCGTCTGTTCTTGCGCTCTGTCGAAGTATGAAGAATACAGTATTAATATTGTGCGCCATTCTGGTTGATAAGTATGTAATTTATAGAAGTATTCAAAAATATCTATAGATTATTTGCATTTTTTTTGTGCTGACATACATCGTAAATTGACAACCGATCGAAAAAAACTAAAACAAATTAGCATTTATTACAATCTACCACTAACGCTTTGCCCAGTGTGCGCTCGGTAGTGACGTTTGCGGAGGTCGTGAGTAATAGTTGCACTACAGCTCCACTACAGCTTCTATCATCGTCAGCTACAATGTTGGACATGATTCTTTTGAGTATGTTTTGTCGAATCTAGCAAAATACTTGCTAGATCCCATGTTATTGCTTGTACGAGCGAAGATTGCGTCATCGGTCACGAAAAACGGCTGCTCTAGTGTAATTCAACTAGATCAAAAGAAATTATTGGTAGTGTTTACTTGTAGAAACCCGACTAGCAATTGACTAATGAAAAAGATGAATTGAACCGAGCGTGTGCGAAAAAACAGTTCGTAAATTTGATTTCCTCAGTACCATTAGATCCATGCTTCATGCTCATACTATGAATCGAACGACTCACGTTTTAATATTCCACTAGTTCAATTGAGTTCATAACACAGCCGACGGCACGTGTCAGTCGAACCACTTAGTGATGGGCAACAGAGGGAAAACTCTCAATCGTGGCAGTCAATTAAGGAACAAGCGTGCAAGACTAACTCCGGGTCCTGCTGTGGCGCTTCATCATCCAGAGGCAAAATAAATCTACAAGCGTAAGTAAATTGCGGTACGTGTTTACTCGGAGGTTCATTGGATTGTAACAATAAACACACACTCCAGGCGCACGTTGGCCCATGAGAACGATCCAAACAACCGGAAGGATGTATGTGGCAGAGCCGACTGGCGACGATATGCTACAGTGAATGAAATTCTGTCTTGAAATGAAATGTGCGAGACAAATATGATGCGATAAGTCTCGTGTCAATTGGCCCAGGATACTGTCTCCTGCTCGGATGGATGAGCTGTCTGAAGGAATAATATTATTGCTTCCCGGAAAGAGAATGCATCTGTTTGTTGCCACCCCATGCAGTGAGACTGTTGACTGTGTCTAAAGTACTATGGTTTTGTTGGAGTTTGAATTTCAAAATTCTTTTTTCTCTTAGCTCAATATTAAACAAATTTAATTTTATATCAGATTTTATGATTGCTAAGTGAACACCCATCAAAAATTCTTCTCATATTACCATATTTATTTTTTCCCGTTTCTAATCATGTCACCAAAACAGGATTATGTGAAGTTTAAAAACCAATTAAAACGAATGCAATCCTTTTTTATTTGATTTAGAGAAACTAAATCACTTCCAGCACGCGGTTCCGCAAATCCCAGTGCTGCGATCCTGCGGGGATTTAACATTGATTACACTTAGCCTAAAAAGGATAATTTACGGGCGAAAAATTCATAGCATAACTCGAGAACTACAGTGCACAGATTGTCGTATTCCCTAGCGTACTGAGAGAGCTGGTGCTCGGGTACATAGTCGCAATAATTCAATAAATCACTCCCAATCACCGTTTGTTTTTGGTCCACAATTCGTTGCGCCTGGTGTGCGGCGAAATGTTTTTCACCAATTTAGCGGCAAAAAAAAACGAGGGGCAAACGAAAATCGGAGGGGGAGATCGGTTTCAGGAAAATTAAATGCTCTGCCGACCGCCGCTTTAGCGGTTGGTCGTTCGCCGCTCGGGAAGGAAGTCGTATGCGTCCTGTTGAATAAATATTTATTGAAGCGCGCCTTGCTGGCTGGCCATCTTTTACGATATCCTCAGTATATGTGGAAGGGTGTGTCATCCATGGGAATCAACTTGCTCTTTTCATGTTTGCGGTGCAGTTAGTGCCAGCACTAGCAGAGCAGCGGTCGGGCAGGGGTTAGCGGAAACCCTATTGACGGCTGATGGTAAGCTGTCGTTCGTTAATGTTTTCGATTTGCCACATCGATGAATATGTTGGATAGCACACGTGGTTGTGGCTATTGTTGTACTCTGCCTCGCGAAAATTGGCCATTAAAATTGTACGGAAATTGTAAGAATAAGTTCGAGCATAATCGGATTAATGTTGCTACAGTTAGCATGTTGGATAATTGAAGCTATTAAGAGATTCGCACGTTTCTGAGTACTTCAATAAACGTGTCAGGTACAGATGTCGGGTGCATGTGATGGACATAATTTTCCTTGTTTCACTAGAGTGCTAAGGGTGCATGCGTCCAGAATAACAATAATTGAATCACGTTTCTGAACCCCTGAACTTGATCCTGAATTTTTTTTAAACAAAGTGCTATTTTTAGGTTATTTGTACTTAGATTACTATAGATGTGACTCTATGCTACGTCGATTTTATTTACATACTCAATTATTAGTCCTTGTTCGCCGATTCGGCAAAATAACCGGTTGGAATTAGATTTCCCACTACCGACTTGCAACTTGGCACCATTTCACCTACCAGGTCGCATCAATAGTCTGAATATAGTTGGCTAGGGCAAGCACCGTTATAAGCCTTTGGGTTTGCCTCTTGTGTGTTGTCACTGCAGACTTCTATAGAATTCATCTCTGTGGATTTTGTGTGCTCCATCCCTCCCAGGTATGTCCGAAATAACCCTCCAAATCCAACGTAGAACGTCTTTCACGGTATTAAAATTTGTGTTTTTGTCGGTGTCTTAGAGGTGCGCCAGAGAAAGAATAATCGTGGCCAAATTAAGAACATAGGTTAGAAACAATACCACAATCCAGTGCTATGCGACAAGACATACCGCTGACCTGCGGAAAAAGAGAGTTTCTACAGGCAGCTAAACCGTGGGGTTGAGACAATCTCGAAGGGGAACATTCAAAACCACTTGGGCGACTTTTACGTGAAAGTTGGTTCAAACAACGCGGACCTTGAACGCGTCATGGGACACAATAACCTAGGCGAGATGAAAATAACAAAATGGTCATTGGTGGATCACTCCTCCCTCAAAGACCAGCATATACGGTCACGTGGGTTTTACGCGACGGCCGTGCTGAAAACCACGGAGACCACAACTGCATCAGCCAAAAGTGAGAAGGGGCTTTCTTAATGTACGCAACAAGCGCTTCACCGATATTTCATCCGATCATTACCTTGTTATTGACGGGAGGAGAAAGAGTGATGTCGTTGGGACGGCCGCCGATTTGAAAATGCTGAGGTGAATAGGCCTGTCGAACAACTTGGATCCCCAGCTTCGGAGGTGGCACCTGGAGGAACTGACCAGTATTGTGCGAGCGCAAATTAGAGCCGGTAAGACAGCCCCCCGTCAGCGATATACTGAACTAAAAAGAACTGAAAACAACCCTGTAGACGAGACAAGAGAGTCTGGACTAACTCCCTAGCCGAAGAAGAAGAAATCGCAGCCGCCAATGATAATATCCCTTAGTTGTACGATATCACTCACCGCCTTAGTGGTATCAAAATGAATACTAAGTTGACGCTAAAGAACAGAGTTGGTCAGTTAATGACTGACCGTACCGAACAGCTTAAGCGATGGGCTGAACATTTTGAACAACTTTTTCGAGATTTAAATGGCAGAGACCAACACAACCAGCAGTTTTAGAGCAGTAGTTTAGAGTGTATTGTTTACACTGTATTTTTATCGCGGTCAGTTTTCCGAAAACTGGAAAAAATGACGTAACCCAAAAAGCAACATCGGGAATTTATTTTGCGCAAATGCCTGGAAAATCCTCAACTCTCTCATCATGGATGATGAGACTTACGTCAAGGCGGACTTCTGGCAGCTTCCGTGGCTACTGTACTTCACCGCCCAGCACAAGTTTGATATTCCGGAGCAAGTAAGGATGCAGAAAGTTTCAAAATTTACCAAGAAATACATGATTCGGCAAGCGATCTGCTGATTTGGCAAACGGAGTGCTCCGTTCATGACTACCGGGACTGCAAACGGATAGATCTACCTCAAGCCCAAGCAACACAGCTTGTTATAGAATAGTATAAGATTAGATACATCAGAACTTCTCTATTACCAGAAAAGCGCAAAAAATTGAAGTCTAATGAAACAACAATTGAAAGAAGTATGTATCAGGTTATTTCATAGCATTTTAACATGTTATTATAGCATAAGCTACAACTTGTTCTTCTAGTAGTTCAAATTTAGTAATGGAGACGTAATAAAAACTTCGTGTTGACATGTTGACAAAAACAAACATTATTCATTTGACATGAGCTGTCAAATAAATTCATGTTATCACAAAACATCTCAAAACCTTAATAATAACGACACAAGTTTTCAGATGCGTCTGCTTCCTCTGTCGAAGCAATACGAGGGCCCTACGATCTTTAGGCCGGATCTAGCTTCGTGTTACTATTCAAAGTGGTACGGAGCCAACGGCGTTACTTTCGTGCCCAAGGACATGAACCCCCCCCCCTCCGCTCAATGCACCGGAACTAAGGCCCATCGAAAAATACTGGGCAATTATGAAGGATGTCAAATCTGAGAAAGTCATGATGAAAAAGTGAGTTTCCAGTGCGTTTCAAGTGAACGCGAGTATACGGTTATGGTATTGAGGTTGAATGAAATAAAAATGCCAAAAGCGTACTAATGGGTTATAATTTATTGTCTGAAAGTTTGAAAAGGATTGGTCAATTAGGTAATTTTTTACAGCGTTTCTTCGGTGGTGCAATTCTGATGTGGGACGCCCTTTACACCTATTTTACCAAAACTGCTTGGTACTACACTAAAGTCTTTTTTTACACGGTTTGTTTTTATCGATTACTCAAGAGCGGTGCAACTAAGGGACCATTTACAAAAAATTTTTGGCAAATGGTTTGGTACGATCATTGATGACGAAGTATATGGTTCGGTATGACCATAGATAAATTGAATGATTCGGTACGACGACAGATGAATTAAACGATTCGATACGATCATTTTTGAATGATGTACACTGTACAGCGCGTGACGAATTTTTGTGGTAAATGTCAAATAGCAATTTTTCATTGCGAAAAAATATTCAGATATATCTGGTAGCACTGAATAGTTTATACCATTGGGTGTCAGATGTAAACAAACAGTGTTAAGGAACGTAATGGGGATAGTTTGGTCGGTAAAAGTTTCGGAAAGAACAGTGTACTACACTTAAGTCGCTTTTTACGCGAAGAATACGTTCCGCGTAAATCAAAACCGCGTAAAAAAATGGCGTAAATTCCGAAATTCGCGTAAAAAACCGCGTAAATTCCGAAATTCGCGTAAAAAAACCCGTAAATTCCAAAATTCGCGTAAAAAAAATTAAAATTTCGCGTAAAAAAAAACTACGCGAAAAAATAGACGTTTTATCACATCCGCGTAAATTCCGAAAATCGCGTAAAAAATCGCGCAAAAAAACCGCGTAAATTCTGAAATTCACGTAAATGAAACAGCGTAAATTCCGAAATTCGCGTAAAAAAACCGCGTAAATTCCGAAATTCGCGTAAAAATTGTCCCGTAAAAAGCGATTTCAGTGTATATAAAGAAGGATTGGGAAAGTGATAAGCTATCCTTCGGAAGGCATATAAGAGCCGTTCCATTACCGCTGAACAGAACAGGGTCATAAAAGTGGGAAGAATGATCAAAACGAATCCAGCGAGGTCAATGAGGTCCATAGCTCGGAAAATCGGGTGTTCGGACTTCTCAATCCGGCTTCTAATGGCCAAAAATCTTGGTCAATTGATGAATGATGCGACCAAATAACGACCACTGGAGAAAGCTTGCACCAGATCGTAGTCAGGTTCCTGTTGTCTTGCCAACAAAGTTTCCGACTCTTGTGTTGGTTCTAGGTGTAGTCTCCATCGAGGAGGATGTAATGCCTCTGTATTTCTTTGAACAAGGACTAAAGGTAACAGCCAATATACACCTGAAGGTTCTGAATGATGTTGTTGTCCCGTGAATGAAGAAGGTTGCTGCTGGCCGTCATTTCAACTTCCAACAAGACGGAACAACCTGCTCATAATCAACAAAACACAAAAATGGCTTGCTGAAAATGTTCCGGACTTTTGGGGGAAGGAAATTTAGGGCCCCCTAGCTGTACCGATATCAATCCTTTGAATTATTTTGTGTGGGGTGTCATCGAGCTGGAGACCAATAGGACGTCTCACATCACACTTAGGTGGTTCAAAGCTTAGATCATCAAGGTGATGATGTCTATGGATCTAAACATGGTGAAACGTACACATGCGGCAGAGTCCGGAAGCGTCTGTCAACAGTCATTGAAAAGGTAGACAATTCTTTTGAATGAAATAATTTACAATTGCCATATGTTACGAAAGAAAATAAACCATAAAACATTCCTCGCATATACACACTTTAAAAAAAGCACCGAATTCGGTAGTATTTTGCCGAAATCTCAAAAGCCGACTGTTCGGTAAATTTTTTTATGTTACCAAACGTTACTAAAGATCCGTAAACGTCGATATGCCCCATCGACATTTTTAGCAAACGTTCGGCTGTTGAAATTTTACCAAATTTTTTGAGTATATATGACTAACTGTTGTTAATTGACTGAAACATGTCATATAGGTGAATTGCATAATTCGGTACGATCATTTCTGATGCAACACACAGTTCGGTTCAACCATAGATGAATTGAACGATTCGGTATGATCATTGTTGAATTAAGTATATGGTTCGGTACGACCATAGTTAAATGAAAAGATGTAGATCGATAAAACCATTGACCATGGTCCATTTTAAACAGATTTTTAAAGCTGCAGTGCGTTCTGAAAACCCGCAATGTATTTAAGTGCTTACAATTATTTCGGACAACTTGGATGCAGCGGCTAAACTAACGGGTGACAACTAAAATTTTAGATTTTTTTCTCAAGCTGTCAAAAAAAGACAAAGATACATGAAGAAGACCTGATTTGCCGAAATTAAAGATACATTGCCCAAAAATTAGTGTACATTTGAAAACGGTCCGTAATCGGTTGTTCGGCGAAGCTTCCGTTTGATGTCGGAACAGGAGCATTGTACGGCCGTCATGTCAACTTTGCGAATGCCTCTCTTGACTTTACCAATCAGCTTTGCTTCCACCCAGAAAAACCTCAACGACATGCGGCATGGGGGAACATCGAAACGCTACGACATCCATTCGTTTTCACCAGGTACCAGCAAATTGTGTTCATATACTATTAAATAACGTTTTAAAACAAATTTAGGAATTGCTGAGGATTTGAACAATGCAAATGTTGGTGTTTGTGTCAAAATGTTGTACCTTTTGGGTGATCAGTTACAAGCATTAAGCTCCCCCACATCTCACTTTCAGTTTCGTTGCAAAGAATCGAATCGTTTGCTTGAAAGATACCAGTTCAACACAAGACAAAGTCGGTTTTTAATCGTCAAATAAATATAATAAATGGCAAATTCGTTGATAAAAATTATTTTAAAGCGTGTAAGTTAAACATTTTTTCTATACTTTTATATTAAGTAATTTTTTTATCATATTTTATCTTATGGGAAGAGGAGGGTATGAAATGGGGAAGGCAAACGAGAAAGCGACCAACATAGCTTTTGCCAGCCCAAGCTCCTACCTAGCGCCTCCACGTGGCCATACCCGGTAATACTCTATTGAGTAGCTAAGCTAGGAGGTGCGATACCGTGTGGTACCCAGATGCAGACGGCTGAGCCACACGGCCATGGTAGCAGGTAAGTATAATATGTTATTTTAATTATTTGTTTCGTTTTAGCTCAAGCACCTCCTATTGTACAATTAAGACTCTAACCGTAACAAGCTTAAATAATGCACATGGATATCGTAAGGAAAAATTCAATTACTTATTGGATATTAGATGATGGAAACTGACGCAATTTTTTTTTCATTCGAAGGATTGATGGTGAGATTGTTCTATTTTTCCCATATATGCTTCATTTAATTTTATTTTTAATATTTTTTTCATATCGTATATACTGGGTACAAGAACACCTATGAAGATTGCGTGAGTTTTTACGCATCCTCTTAAAGTAGGTTAAAGTAGGTACATCATATCAGCCACCCATGATGTGTACGGTTGTCTATGCTATGCTATGCTATGCTATTTTATCTTATGAGAAGAGGAGAGATGTGGAGGTTGAATGCCCCTGGCGCAGAATACCGCTTATCCCAGTATCAGAACATGCTTCACGTAATATACCATCTCGGCAGCTATGCTGCCGTTGCGACGAACAGTATGAACAGTTCGGTGGGTCATCGTGTCGACAGTCATCGGTGTCGTGTAGATTCCGACTGCGTTCAAAAACCTGACTGCTGAGCCCAGCCAGTCGAATTCGGTTGATTAAACATTGAAGACTGATTCAAGGGTGATTTTTTGTGACATTACCTCCCAGTTGTCCTCGAGGTAAGACGCTGGTCTAATAAGCCAGCCGTCGTATATTCGAATCTCGGTTGGGAGAGGCTGTTAGAGTCAATAGGATCGTTGCACTGACCCTGCATTATCCTGTATTCTAGTAGCTGGTTGCGAGGTCTGTCGTATAAAAACAGAAGGCCAAATTTCGATAACGGAATTAGCACCCAGGCTTTGCTTTTTTTGTGACAGTAATTTAGGCTTTGCACAAAACTACTGTCAAAACCGGAGAGTTCCTATATTCAGTAGCCTCAGTAAAGTGTGAGAAATGATTATGCACAGCGTGTTATTTACTGCAGTTTCACCAATCATTTCCGAGACCCAGCTTAGATTCATGAAATGGTCAACTACTACTAATTTAATGTGTTATGTCTTATGTGTCCACATTGACTAGTGAAGTTGAGGGTAGAAGCATGTCGACTCAGTGTCAGTCCGAGATCCTGCGACAGTATTTGACACTCTTCCGCATAATATAATCATAGTAAAATTGGCACATATCGGTTTCCCGGTGTGGTTTTTGGAATGCCTGTCCTTCTGGCCGATCGCCCGGCATATGTGTTGGTGAATTTTACACAATCAGGTACCTTCCAAGTTTCGTCTAGTGTACCACAAGGCAGTGTGCTTGGTACTCTGAGCTTCAATAAGTTTATAAATGATTTATATCTGTTGATTTACTCGTTTAAATTATCCATTACTGACGATCTGAAGACTTTCCGGTTCATATCACCCAACATCGGTTACGAGATTCGGCAGATGGATTTTCGATCTGGTGTGGTAACAACAGAATGCGTGTCTTTACCAAAAAAATTTAAACAATATCTTTTACTAGTGACAACAAACCAGTGGACCATTGATATCCGCGAAAAATTTTAGACGTTGAAATGTCAAGGAACCTGATGAAGTGAAGCCCGAAAGCAGGTGCAATGAAGATGATTGCTTGGCTAGACTTGATGGCTCTAGTATGGCCAGTGAATTAAGTTAATGGTAATTGGGAAAACTAATCAGTCTTCGCTCCGTATGTTAGGAATCTCGGCTGGAAGCAACTATTAGAGTTATAACAAGATCATAGCACTTGCCCCGCAATTGTCCTGTACTCTTACAGCTGGCTGCGAAGTTTGCGAAGGAATAAAAACAGACAAGGTTTCGAAAAGACAATGTAGCATCTAGTCTTACTGGAAATGATTGTAAATATAACCCCAAATATTCCTGTACGCTATTGTTAATCATTCATGAGCCAAATTGCATATTATTACTGAGAATTTGTCTAAACATTCATCTAAATTTGGAGTATCCACGCCATGGTTTACATATAGCGAATTCATAAATTACTGGCTAACTTTAACACGAACTTTATGAGCGATATACGAAGTTTGTTTAAAGCTAAGTTTCAAAGTGAACACTTTCATTTTAACCTGGATAAACTCTCGACTTATTTATGAACGCTTTGACGGCAGTTCGATTAAAACTGAGTGCTTATCGACTAGACTCAAGTTAATTTATTAGTTCGATATTAGATTGCATGCCATGCCGTAGCAACCGTACACAACTTCAGATCAGCATATTCTATAGCAAGTAACTAACTCGTTTAGTGCTGCTAATTGATTTGTATTTAGATCGCAAAAAAAACAATAAAATAAATGCACTGGTAACAAAAAACTTATATGCCATAAAAAAACTGTCATTACTGAAAACTGTCGTTACTAAAAATTAACGGAATGTATATATAATAAAATGATTGAAATTGTTTAGGCAAAATAGCCGCGGTACCCAATTATTGCTCCCATTCAAATATAAGCCAGCCACTAAATTCGAACTGACCCGATCGGTCGTTTACATGTATTTAGGTTTACTTATAAAAGAAGAAAAAAATACCCAATAAGTTGCTAATTGACATTTATGTGTGTTTCACTTAGTTCCATTTCACGGTGGCTCTACCAACGACTGCATTAATAGCCACCATTTGACGACAAGGGTCAATGCAAAACATCGTTACAATCGTAACCAAACAAGTTATGGGATTATTTTTTCCCATGGTTTCGTTAGCCAATATGAACATTAAAATGCATGCGCATAATGGGTTTCGAATGAGAACACTTATGTTAAAATTGCATAACAGTGTTAGTTATAGTTTCTATGTTTTTTCCCAATAATATAAAAGTTTTAATTTGAAAACGATTATCTATGATTATGAAAACATAAAATTGTGCGAATAATGTCAGTTAATTTACGTAGATTAAAATGTTTGTACGCAAGTTATGTAGATCAATTACTTTGGGTCCAAATAATTGGCTGCCGTGGAAGCAGTACAGAAAGTGAACCGAATGATATACAAATTAACAGTTACGTAAATTCGTTAGTATACGTGCAAGGCCTAAGCTTAACTTACTTTTTTTAAATGCCTATTACGAGCTCGTCCGATCCACCGTTCACTTATGTATTATGAACTGTTTATTATTTTACGCTTCATCATCGTTACCAGATACCTAAGTGTCTAGCATTATAACTCTAACTTGCAGTGGAGCGTGTGATGATGACGGTTTTGCAAAAAAAAAACTTTTTACTGCCGAACGAATGGTCGCAAAGGATGGCGACAAGGTCGCTCAGCACCTTAACCGTTAGTTAGTTACTACTAAGTTTTAAGTTAATTGCATTTTTTTTGTAATATCACTATTATATATTATTTAACACTGCATTTGAAGATGTTTCACTGCATCTCGACTAAGAGACAGAAAATTATACAGTTAAGTTAATTATATTAATTTAAAGATAAAGATATAGATGTACTTAATATGATTATAGCAAGCCAGTAAACCATGTGATCCTTCACTTCTGCATCGTATTGCTAGCAATCGTGAGTCGAAGGGAAATTGAAATTAGCAATTAGATTAATTACAGGGAGATCATAAATTAAATTTTAACCTCTCTGCCTTGCATCGATCGGCTCTACATTCGTGCCAGGGCGTAGCTACCTATGGTGTGGTGTTCGAAATCTGCCAACTTAAGTGAATGGCTATGCGGTGAGACCCCATCAGGACTGACAGATTGCGTGAGCCAACACACTATAGTGGTGCTAGCGCACGAGTCCCTCTGTCTACGACCGTATCGGAAGTTTCAATTGATGATTTCCAGGATGGAGGTCGAAATTCTGCACGGTGCATGCATCCTTCTGGGATAGGTTTATTGGCTAGGGCAGAAGCGAACTACTGATATACGATCTGTAAGCCTCACCGGGGTGAGGATTTGCTCTTAATCTATAAACAATTTTTGCAATTCAAAGTTACAAATCAATTTTGTTTATTGCTATCGATGCAGAAACAAAAACTCTTTGGAAAATTCTCAGCAACAGCCGAACAGCCGAATGTGTTATCATTTTATGTTCAACATTAAACCTATAATGTTCTTTTTTTGCCTACATTAATAGACTGGTTTCCTCTTGAATATATGTTTGAATTAACGTTGCACTCCGCCTAACAGACCTCGAACATATGCGAAGAGAAATATTACATTTTACAGTTCGACTTATCACTAATAAATCGCTGTTGTTTACAACGCACCACACCCCCTCGTTAAAGGGCCGAGAGCTTATGGTGCAGCAGAGGGAGGTGACCCGTTCTGAACAGTATGTTGTAGATTTATATGCTTGTATGCACGTAGTCAGTGTTATCAGTTCTATCAAAAGTTCATTAGCGAATGCACATTCAAATGAACCCGTGAAAGGGCACAGCCCTCTCACTGGGCCGTCTAATTCAATGCAGCTCGGTTCCAAACCGTAGTCCGCTACAGTTGAATAATAGGGCTCAATTAGGTAAGGGTTCGGCAATCGAAGCGATCTGCCCGTGAAATCAAGGGGGAAACAACCTGGGACGGTAAATGGCGAAGCGTGAAAGCACTTTAGGCTTTAAAATCAATTTGTAGCCGCAAACAATTCACGCACGCACGCATTCACCGACCGATCGACCGACCGGCAGAATGAAAGGGCGGAGATGGCCATAATGCTGGAAAGTCTGTGTATTGATATAAATTTGAGAAAATTATTTCAAAACACTCCCTACTTTCACATCCATGTAAACGACAGTTGGTGCGTAAACTGGGAGGAATTAACACAACCGGCAGCATCCGGACGGTCACTCTTGAAACAATCGACTTACTACCAGTACCTACTACCAACCGGTCCGGAATAGCTGTCAGCCAATCTTGCGTAGAGTTACGTTTTAATTTGATTCGATTACAAAGTCACGAAAAGTTCATATCACGCCGCACGCTGCCAACACGCCGCAGAAGCCGCCATTCGCATGTTCGCTTGAGGGCTTTTGGTGTGGCGGTGCGTTTGTGTGGTTAACAGGTTTTGCACTGCCAAGTGCAAGTAATCATGGCCGAAGCATATGTTTTTGTACGACGAGAAAGATGAGGTTCCGTTCTTTGATAGGAAATTAGGGATTGAAACAGTCCAACGGTGAGATGTACAGGGTGTTCAATAAGTTCGAATACAACTTTTCAACGTTGTGTAAGTGCGCATCATGTGCATTCTGTGTATTGGTATTGGTGTCAGCTTTAGCCTTATATATAGGCTAACCGACGCGCAAGGTGTCGACTTGATGTCATTTGCTATTTGTTTACCGCGCGCGATGAAGCAGTACCGCAACGTCGTATTAAAGTTGTTTGCGAGAGGTGAGCGACCCGACGACATATTTTGACGGTTGAAATCCCACGGGGTGAAACGGAATTTCATCTATAATACCATCCGTCGGTACCGGGAGACGGGCTCGGCCAAGGACCGTGCTAGATCCGGGCGGCCGCGTTCGGCGAGGACGCCAGCAGCTATCAAGGTGGTGAGGGAGCGGGTTCGTCGAAAAATGAATCGCTCGATCCGGAAGACCGCTGTTGACCTGGATGTGTCGATCGGGACTGCTCACACCATCATGACGAAGGACCTGAATAAGAAACGCAAGGTTCACGGGGTAACGGAGGCTACAACGAAGAAGAGGCTGGACAGAGCAAAACTGATACTTTCGCGGCAGCTGGTTAGGAGTCCGCGTTTTCTGATGAGAAACAGCTGCACAATATCCAAAATGATCGGCTGTGGGCGCCGACGTTGGCCACCATCCCCCGTCCCACATAAACATCCCACGGATCCAGAGCGCCGCGTCGGAGATGGTTTGGGGGTCGTATCCAAGCGTGGGAAGCTTCCACTGGTGTTTATCGAGAAAAACGTGAAAACAAACGCCGCGTCCTATAAGACCGAGGTTCTGGAGAAGGTTGTGGCCCCGGCATTTTGTGACCTCTACGGGAAAGATCAGTACGTCTTTTAACCGGACGGCGCACCGGCCCACACGGCGTATATCGTCGAAGCGTGGTGTCGGGAGAATTTGACTGATTTTCTTGATAAGACTTTGTGGCCTCTCAGCTCCCTGGTAATCCACTGGAGTTTTATGTATGGTCGTACATGCTGGCCAAGCAGAGCGAACATAAAGTGACCACTATGGACCAATTTAAGAAGCTCATTTCGAAGATCTGGGACGAGATGCTCATGGACCAGATGCGTACCACGTGTGATTCTTTTGAGAATCGTCTCAAGCTCGTCATAAAGCACAAAGGGGAGGTGCTTCCACCAAATATGTCGTAAAGGTTCTCAATATACACTGCTTCCAAAAAAAATTGACTCAGAAAAGAATATCTTGTATTTTCATTTCTTAAACACATTTTTAAAGCGTATTCGAACTTATTGAACACCCTGTTATAACCATTTATTTCATTGAAAGTTACTTAAATACCTAATGTTCAGAAAATTGTGTGATTTCTGTTTCTGTAACAAACTAACGAGATTCAGGGTGACAAACAGAATACAGACTGTACTCAAAAGTATGAGACACATTGATTTGTTTGTAGCTTTTTGGCGTGTGAAGTTGACTGAAGCTAGCTAAGAGTGTAATGTTTACTTTGGAAGAATTTTATCACAATCTGTTAAGTGGTTATTGAGATGGAATCGCGACAAGAGCAAACCCGCCAAAAACTAATGCGTACCATCGGAAAATATATGGGAAACTATTGTTCGATGGTGTCTTGAGTGATAAAGTCAATCAAAGTAACCCATAAGACCCAGTGGCGGTCAGGGAGTGGCAAAAAACGAGACACAGTTAATTTGGTGAAAGTAAGGAAGGTGTTAAATCTGTTCAAGCGTTGGCCGAAACATTCCGTGTGGCGAAAATAGAGGATGTTTCTATGCGGTTTGTCCAAAAAATGATTAAATTTGCGGACCACGTCTTCAAGTTCCGGAAGACACCGAACCGGAACGACAAATGAATCATGGTGGCCATATCCACACAAGATTGCTGTACCGAGAATAGCTGTCAAAACGACTATCTATCACGACCAGTGACTCCGGAAGCCTGCTGCTCTGCCTGCAGTCTCATGAAGTCACAGTTTCTGTTTTGGCAGGATTTGGCATCCTGGCCGGCGATAAACTGGTAGTGGTTGATGAGTTCGTATATTTAGGATCACTGGTCACCACCGATAATAATACGAGCAAGAAGATACAACGTCGCATTCAAGCTGGAAATCGAGCGAATTTTTCTCTCCGCAAGATGCTTCTATCAAGGAGCTTACGCCACCGTACAAAGCTGACGATGTACAAAACGCTAATCAGACCGGTAGTCCTCTACGGACTACACACAGTAACTTTCCTGATGGAAGACATACGTGCACTTGCCGTATTTCAACAAAAGGTGTTGCGTACTATTTCTGGCAGAGTACAAACAGAAAACGGAGTGTGACGTGAGCGTAAGAACCACGAGTTGCAGGCACTACTTTGAGAAATTCCCCGCGTACACTTGACGGACGTTGCGAGACTAAGGTGGCCCGGTCACGTTGCAACGATGCCGGACGACCGTGCAGTGAAATCCGTTCTTTTCAAGGACCCCGTTGACATCAGGAATAGAGGGGCTCAACGTGCTAGGTGGATCGACCAAGTTGAAGCCGACTTGCGTGTGTCGAGACACTCTACGAATTAGCGACGGGTAGCCCAGGACCGAGTACAATGGAGAGGAATTCTTGATACGACAATAGTCCTTCTGGTTCTACGCCGTTAGAAGTAAGTACTGGTTTTCACGTCTTAAAATTCAGGAAGGCACCGAACCGGAATGAAAAACAGAACATCACGAAGCTATACCGAGAGCGGCTGGCGAAACCAAGGTGGATTGTGTGTGGTGAATGACAGGACTTACATGAAGGCGGACGTAAAGCAGTTGTCGTTGCAGAATTGTTACGTTGCCACACCACGGTTGACCGTTCTTGAGGAGTAAAATAAGGTTGACAAATTTGCCTAATAGTTCTCGTTTTCGCAGGCTATATATGGGTGCGGCAAGACGAGCCAGCAGTACATCACAAATTGCTGGGATCACATGGAGGCGAGACGCTGATTTAGCCGTCTTTGGCAACTTGCTACAACGCGCAACCAGACGTAACGTTTTTGTATTAAAAGACGTCAACTCACCGAACTCGCTTGGAGTAGTTTTGGGCTTTTATAAAGGCCAGACTGTTAACATTCGGTAGGGCAGTCTTCGGAGAAGTTTATCAAGACTGAAGTTTGATGTTCTCCCAACGTTTCGACACTTTGTTGGTGTCTTTTTCATTTAGTCTTTTGTTCTGTTCTGAGGATTGTACATATTACGGTAATGGAGGGTAGTAGTTGGTACATGAGTTGGAATATTTGAAAAATTTCA
This sequence comes from Sabethes cyaneus, assembly GCF_943734655.1. Lineage (NCBI taxonomy): Eukaryota > Metazoa > Arthropoda > Insecta > Diptera > Culicidae > Sabethes > Sabethes cyaneus. The sequence continues at coordinate 148,177,692 of NC_071354.1, forward strand.
AAAAGCTTTTCCTGCTTTAAACTGTACTGCAGAACACAGTGTACTGCAGAGTGGGGCACTAACCCACACTCTTTCGGTTTGCGCCCACATGTTTTGACAATTAAACTATCAGTCACGACAACCTATATTAGATAACTAAGAAGTGTACCGTTCTTCTTTACGCAAGCTGTGGGATTCGCTAATCAAACTAAGCTATAATGGGAGCCAATTATATTCGGAAACGAAATCAACTTCTCCTCCAAGGCCCTGTGGATCGCAGATAATGGTGACTTTTTGAACCACAGTGGACTGGATCGGACTGAATCATATATGATTACCAGTGTTTTCAGTTGAAAATTCAGGTCTTCATCTTGAAAAAGACTAGCACACCGAAGCCTAAGAGCACCTTTTACTGCTTCAAGTTGAAAATTTGCATGTAGAGGATTTTGGGGCCAGGAAAGGTTTAAGTGATGGTTAGAGACCCCTTCCCCCACTAAGAGGTGGGGCTCCCATAGAAATGAAACACAAATTTCTGCATTACTCGAGAACTAATCAAGCAAATAGAACCAAATTTGGCATGTGGAGGTTTTTGGAGGCAAGAATATTTTCTATGGTGAATTAGGACCCCTCCCCACTTTAAGAGGGGGGCTTCTGCACAAATGAAATACAAATTTCCTCATAATTCGAGAGCTAATCAAACAAATGAAACCATATTTGGCATGTGGGTGTTTTTGGAGGCAACCATTTTTTCTATGATGAATTAGGACCCCTTACCTTTTTAGGAGGATGGGCTCCCATACAAACGAAATACAAATTTTCTCATAACTCTAGAACTAATCAAGCAAATGGAACCAAATTAAGCATGTGGGTGTTTTTGTAGGCAAGAATATATTCTATGGTGAATTAGGGTCCCTCTCCACTTTAGGAGGGGGGCTCCTATACAAATGATAATACAAATTTCCTCATAACTCGAGAATTAATCAATCAAATGGAACCAAATTTGACATGTAAGTGGTTTTGGAGGCAAGATTTTTTTCTATGGTGAATTGAGACCCCTCTCCTCTTTAGAAAGCCAGTTATGACCCATCTCCCCTTTAAGAGAGTGGGCTTCCATACAAATGAAATGCAAATTTCCTCTTATCTCGAGAACTAATTAAGCAAATGGAACCAAATTTGGCATGTGGGAGTTTTAGATGGCAGAAATTTTTTCTATGGTAAATTAGGACCCCTCCTCTGTTTTTGAGGGAGGGCTCCCATACAAATGAAATTGAAATTTCATTATAACTTAAGAACTAATCAAGCAAATGGAACCAAATTTGGCATGTAGGAGATTTTTGAGTCTTGAATTTATTTTATGATAGTTAGAGACCTCTCACCCCTGTGGTAGGGGGATATGTAGTCTCATACAAATAAAACAGGATTTTTTGCGAAACTCAAAAAATATTCGAACTCGAGAAATTCGAGACTCTTCCATAAAACATTAGTCAATAACAAGACCACAAAAACTATCTATAGTAACACTAGATCATTCAGGACGAGACGGCCGCGAGTGTTGCCGGCGACCCGCCGTCGGAAGCGCCGCCCACTGGGGGGAGACAACTCCCCGCAGAAATCACTACTGTCTAGGTTAATTTGTTTTGCTAGGTCTACCTGGGTTTCCTGGAACGAGCGACAGCGAGTAAGGAGAGGATCGCGAAATGGTACTTTCCACAAAAAAGTTTTCCGTGAAATGGTACATCCCGCTTAAGATTTTTCGCAAAATGATATTCGGCGAAACGTTGTACAATCATGGCGAATATTACTATCCGCTTTCTAGCTATGCAATGAGGGGACAAGGGAGTTGTTTTCTACTTTACTGTGAGGAAAAATTGCAAATTTGTATATTAAACTACCCATTCCTGGTAACTAATAAGCATTAACATAAGCAGCAAATCAGCGTATCTGGCATTTTATACTGCACGTTGTTGTATATTAGCTTTCTGACTGCATAGGTGTTGTAAATTGGCATCCAAAATTGTATTCAAATTCTTCGTGTCGGTAATTAGCTGTAAATTAGCATTGTCAGCACTATAAGTAGCTCTATCAATAAAGCACTATCAGTAAAGTAGCTGAATATTTTGCCAAAATAGCATTTAAGGCGACTTAAATGCTTATTGGCCTATATTTGAATAGCATTGGTGATGCTTATTGTTTACCTGGGATGCTTTCATAGTTACGTAACTGCCAAAATGAATCATCTAAGGTTGAACTCCTCAGAAACTTGCAAAACTCGAGATTGTGACAAAGATCATCCGAGATTCATGATTTCTGTACAACACAGGTTAATTTGTGGCAATACGAAGTTTGTCGGGTCAGCTAGTAAGATATAAAAGAGCATCTGGGGCTTTGGAGGATGTGCTGGTCATTGCTCCAAGTATTAAAGGGCATGCCGCACGTTGTAGTTTACCGAATCTTTTTTGAGCTGAAATTTGTGAGTTTTAGGCCGCCACACTAGTGAAGCGCATGTTAATCTGGTCTCAGAATTGCCGAATAGATTCACTGAATTATTCTCGGCTTAAGTCTGCACTTTTCATCAAACTGCTGTATTACTGCAGGCGCAAAGAGCATTCAACCCAATTAGACTCCCGCCAGCTGTAGAACTGTAATACTGTTCCCTGTAAATGGTTTTATGACTAGTTTAGGAGAGTCAACATTTATTCCCTCTAAGTTACACCATTTAAGTGTGTAATTTAGGACTGATTACATTCTAATGGAAATAGTACACTCATCTTTCCAGGTTAGACTAGCAAAATCCTGTTTTTCCATTAGTTCCTGAATTGTGGCGTTGTGAAATGCTCCCTCAATATCGAGAAAAGCTGCAAGTGAGAATTCTTTGTTGTCAAAATTGTTTTCTATTTTCGAAATCAACGTACGAAGTGCTGTTTCAGTTCATTTTCCAGTAAACTGGAATTTGTTCAAAGATTTTCTGTTCAAGTATAATAGTTTGATATGAAGATCAATGATTTTTCCATATTTTTTAAAATCACTGATGTAAGATTCATTTGTCTATATATTTCATTGCTGTATGCTTGTTCTGTCACGTTTCCCAGCTTTCGAAATGAAGATGACCTGGGCTTCTCGCCATTTCTTAGGAATGTATCCTAGTATCAAACTCAATATCTTTGTCAGAAAAGGAACAATATTCCCGCTTGTTTGTAATAACATCCGATAAAAGCCATCTGACACATTCCAGCGTTGCGGGACACTATCCCTACTATGCAGATCAGTTCCTGTTTCATCAAACACCTAGCATTCTAGTGGAAGATGAAGTACTTTTTAAACAACTATTTTACAAGATATTTGCCAAATCATTGGCGAAACAGTAGGGGATTCACACGGTAGCAATGGGTGCTAATTGTATCCCGTAACGCAGGAATATCATCTGATTCTGGAGACTTCTTGTGTTAAAAAACGTGACGCAGGGATGTCATGTCTCAAAAGACACACGTCGATTGATTTTGAATCCAGACTGGTGGGGATGTTGCTCTTCAAATAAGTAATATAGCCTATCTCAAAAACAAGGGTTATCAACAGTTTTTACGAAGCTTTACCAGTCCTAGTTTCCTGCATTAATTTGGTTATTCTTGAATAAGGGGAGTGAATCCCTGCTGTAGAGTTACAGTAAAACTATTAGTATTTATTATCTCTGCAATTTGGAGAGTTCGAACTGTTCTGCAAATGATTGTAATTTAACATATATATTGTTTTCTAAATAAACCGTTACATTCACTTTCGTTACATTTCTGTATCATTGTGCTCACCTGCTGATAAATAATTTTTGGTAGTAATCCAATAAAATTGTACTCGAACTGGAGTCACTGATTCACTCTCACTCTTGGTTTTTCATTAATCAACGTCCAGTTATTCTTTAGCAATTCATTTACACCTTGTTTCCTTCTCCCCCATTCAACAAACTGTTTTAGCATAACATCACGAAAATAACACAAAGCATAATAGATCATGGAGCACAACAATCATCCTTCCCAGGGTGCAACCGATTCTAGACTGGAAGTGAAATTTATCCTTGAATCTATTCCACTGTTTTCATCTCCCTCCCGCAAGTAAATTGTTCGAACTGGACACAAACACAACGGCACTCACGTGCGAACACCACATATTGGAATACACACGCGCAAACGTTTGGTATCCTTAGCACGCACGAGTTATTGTTATATTCCCGGTTTTTCCCCGCTGCTGCTGCCGCTGCTATGTTTCGACCTATTCTGAGGACAGACAGAACGCTCGCTCCCTTCGTTGGGCATTCGACACAACCGGCAGATAGCAGAAACGTAAACGCAACACAGCTCACATATGTTAATCGCTTGCTAGTCATCCGAACCGAAGAAAAGTGAAAAAGCCGCTGTTTAGAGGATCGCACCCACTCATATGGAGAAGTGAGCCGGCCGTCCTTAGAGACCAGAGTTGAATTCAGCAGAAAGGTGTCATTCTATTCTATGATTATACACTTATTAGTTTTGTTTCTATTTTATTTTTATTAATAATAAGGCCATTGCAAATATTTAAAAAAGGTTTTGTCCTTACGGTGTTGGGCCACTGAAGGGGGGGGGGGGTTTCAAAAAAAACAAAGAGAATTTTTTAATCGAGCAAAAAAAAAATGGATTTTAGGCATTTTTACTTAAAGTTTAAACGTGAAAACCAAATATATTCTTTCTTTTAATAAATACGTTGTTATTTTTCATGCAAAAATCAACGAACAAAAAGACAAAAACGAAAGAAAAGTTTTTTGGCCGATTTTCGGAAATTCCACTGTTTGAACTTCCATTTCTATTTCGTGCTAGAAGCGTAAACTCAACTCGTACACTCGTTTTTCGAGTTTTTCAGGCTATAGAGCCCAAAGACAATTGATTTTATTTTACAAATTATTTTTTCCCCTGATTTTTCAAGCCACTTTCCAAGGGGGGGGTGACAAAAACTTTGAAATTGATTTGCAATGGCCTAATCTAATTTAGGATAAATTTAATAAGATGTTATCCTTAAAATATTTTATTTTTATTGCTTATTGATTTAATTTTATGAACGCGTTTTATTACATCGCATACATATTTGGCTGCAAGACCCAAACATCCCAGAATGGCACAATACAGGAATAGATCATCTGTTTGTATTATTCATTTATTAAATTTGACCATTATATTTCGAAATAAATTTTTACTTCCTGCGGCTTATGTTCCGTTGATTTTCACTCGGTTCTAGCTTGCAGCCCTTCAATTGGAGATTTTCTTCGTTGTTACTTCGAATGATGGAAGATGTCATATTCCGTTGATTTTCAACTAATATTTCCATAGCCATTTGATCGAGGTTCCGCTCCAGAGCAGCCTTAAATAATTGCAAATGGCCGCGAACAGTTTTGCCTAATACATGTTCCCCAAGTTGATAAAAAGATGGCACCGTAGCATTTCTTGGTTCATTTCTAGCTTCCAGCTGGAATGGTACCTTCTGTTCCTGACTCATAGCACGCCACTCACCAGCGGATTCGCTGACAGCAGTTTTCATGTTTGGGAAGCTCCTTGTCATACGGTTCCGGCGGACGTAGTTGAAAAACGGGAAACGCGTAATTTTACTAACTTTATTGACAGCGCGAATTCTACGTGATGATCTCATTGTTTTGACGGATTAATTCGTTTTGCAATGTTCTCACTCAAAGTTTTCTGTCAATCGCGGAAAAAGTTAAAACCTGGAAGACTAGATCCACAAACTATAGGTATTGTTTGTGATATTATGCAGCAACTCATAACTCTATCTCCATCTCAGCTGGGATAAGAGTAATCAAGTAATCAACTCCGGTGGGCATTTGGTCGTATACCTACTAACTGAAAATCCTTTTTATTCGAACTTCGATGTCTTTATTTTCCATGTTAGGAATGGCTAAAAATGGCGTCTTAACATGTTAAGGGCGGATGGTAATCGTCCTCGTACGATTGCATTGTATTGTGTGCCTCTAAACGGGGCTATGCTGGATGGTCGAAGCAAATAGTTGGTGCGGCAGGGCCTGCAAACCACTCGCTGCCATAGAAAATGCTGCCATCGAATGACTCAGATATCATTGACATCTGATCCTATCGATGCGTTAATGTTGACTCGGATTATTTGGTGATGGTTAAGATGCACCTGAAACTTTTCGTCGTGAACAACCTTCAGTACTGACACCAGCTTCATCTGCCTATTTTCGAATGGCTAGCGCGGCCGTGAGTAGGGTTTTTCTCTCAGGGTCGGCTCTCAGATATGAATGCCGATCAAGATTTCGGATACTATTTGTAACTAAATGAACTACTTACTTAATTCACTTACTTAAATCTTCTTTTTATTCGCATCACCTACTCACACGTGCTTCGGTTGTATAATTGATGGGTGCCGCCCGGCCTTCCTGCTACTGGTTATGCTGCTACTCGAGGTGCTCCTGCTGGTGATGCTTCTACGGGTAATGATGCTACTGAGCGGCTGTTTCTGTCGCTCCTTAACTATTTCCGTTATTTGCGAGGAGATATTGGCCCCCGTTCGTACTTCCAGGTATATACTGTCCTACGGTCACATCAATGGGTGAACTTCCGGCGGCTTAGTGGTATAAATTCGATCCACGTAGTAATGCCTTCAATATTTCCCGGATTCCAGGAAGCCCCAACTTCTGCGTTCGCGCCTGCGGGGAATGATTTTCCTTACTACGTCTTACTGTAGCTCAGGATCAGAATAGTACGGCTACTGTATTTGCGTACGTTCCACGTGGCGATTCTCCCGGCGATACATAGGATCGCCCACCTTTTGGAATTAACTTTTGAAACAATCAGATATTGAAAGCTTTTACTTTTTTAAACTTTTAGCTCATCGGCTGGTTTAGATGTTCACTAGCCTGCGGTTCGATTCCAAGAGACCTTTAGCAATTTCTTTACTCGGTAGCTTCGCATTTTCCCCTTTTTAGTTTCTCTTTATTGCTGGTAGCAGCGGTGATAGTAGCGTCTGTGGCATTTAAAGTGGTAGCAGGGTTGTGCCTGTTTATAGCATTCTACCGAAGACCCCTGTAACAAGAAGACTGGCAGCTCTGACAATATTCGGGAGAATAACTGCCGGCCAAGGGTGTCCCTGGATGCATCTGTGTGAGTGAACGCTAATATTTATACCGCCTTGACAGCATAGTCGAAAACAAATACCAATACAGAATTTTGGAGCGCTTACTGACACTCATACAAAATTTACCACCTTCACTAAAAGCAGAGTCGCTGCCGGTGACGCATGACGTTTATATGGAAAAATAACAGAGATGCTAGTCTTGTTAGTAATGGCGTCTTCGATTCTACTCAAATATTTACCTATTTTTAAATTTGGTGCTTGAAGTGTGTTTTGATATTTTTAATTAATTTTCCTAAACTAGCAAACATTAAACATAAACAATAATGTGTTATTCTCGCAAATATTTTATAGACAACTGATCGGTGTTAAATTAGATCAGACCAAGTCGCAAAATTTAAAAAAATTAGTTAATAGCAGCAAACGTTCAAGAATTTTCTAAGCTACATTTTACGCTAATCAGACTACAGAAATGTTGCAAACAGCCAGAGTTATGAGATGATTTAAAACGATTGATACGTGTAAACCATACATCACAGCAAACTTTGAACGCGTTTTTCTCGAAATCAGAGTTTCACTTGGTTCGGTTTGACTTAACACCGACCAACTATACTTTAAGCAAATAAAAATACAGATAACCAGATAATAAACTTTCGTGCGTGCCAACAACTGAGGAAATAGCCGCGATGGTAACACTATGGTGATGTCAGCAGCAAAAATGACACAAGCTGGGAGCTGCGCAGAAACGGTTTGTGTAAGGCTGAGAGAGGAAAGCCAAGGCTAGAGGAGAAGACGCGGATGTTTAAAGTTTGATTTTATCAGTATTATGCTTTTTGCAAACTGCTTCGGTGTTGCCTCTAGCCCCAACCAGCCTCCAGCAGATTCCTGTCAAGGCCGCTGTCAGCCGTTTTAGACGGAGGTGTAATTGAGATTGACAACGAGTAGTGAACAACAAGTTAGTGAAGTTTATACCGGACTAGCTGCAGCCCGCGTGCGTCACCTCGCATCTAATTGAAAGCAAGTCGGAAGTATCCATCTTAAGTTTGGCGAAAAAAACAGTTTTTTTGATGTGATTTAATCCGAATTCGCTATAACGGAGATAACCGGAATGTATGACTCTGGTTGGTGGATTGTTGTATGTGACCACAAACACTCGCCCTGATATTGCTGCTACGGTATCTATTCTCGGAAGGAAAGCAAGCTGTCCCACAAAGTCCGATTGGATTGAAGCAAAGCATGTACTCCGGTATCTAAAAGGAACTATTGATCATGAATTGGTACTAGGAATGGTCACGTCACAGCTGGAGATTTTCGTAGATGCTGACTGGGCTGGATGTTCAAAAGATCGCAAATCCACGACCAGTTACTTGTTTCGGTATGCCGGTGGAATGGTCGGATGGTGTTCAAGAAAACAGGACTGTGTTACGCTGAGTAGCTCGGAAGCGGAATATGTGGCACTAGCTGAAAGCTGCAAGGAACTGATCTGGATACTACGACTGTTTGAAGATTTGGGGATTAAAATCTACGTACCAATTATTATTAATGAAGACAACCAAAGTGCTATCAAGTTACTCGAAGCCAATTCAAGTGGACATCGCACAAAACACGTTGACACAAGGTTTCATTTTATACGTTACTTGAAGCAAGATGGCATCATCGAACTAACGTATCTATACACCAATGAAATGATCGCTGATATACTGACAAAGTCACTTCAACAGGTGAAGCAGACAAGATTTCGAGAAGTTGCAGGAGTTCTTCCGTCGAGGAGGAGTGATGGCGATATAATTAAGGAGGCGACGTAAAATAAGTAGTCTTAGTGACACAATCAACAACGAAAAACATATTAATGTTATAGCATGTAAAATAAACTTTCATTCCTATTTTGTTCGTCAACCAGTTTACACCGTAATTATTTAATTCCTTAACTACGTTCTGCTATTGAAGAAAATTCAATCTGGCATTCGGGCTTCGCATACATTTATATACTAATTTGCCACTGTAACGCTGAAGTTTTAAACAGAGTAGGGGAAGACTGTCCAGAACGCACCGTGGGGGTAGAATGGCCCATGCTATTAATTGCTTAAAAACGCGGAAACTATTTGGTAAAATTATGAATGCGCATTTTATTTTGGTGTAAAACACGCTAATTCATAATTATGTAGCATGTAAAAGCATCAAACATAGCCACATCCAATAAAAACAAGCGATTATCCGCGATCTCATTCCACATGTAAGAAATCACGGTTTTCTCTTAAGCTTTTACCACTAGTCGGTATGCAAATTTCATAATAAATACAGTCTATCTAATTGATATACTGTCATACTCGATGATTCATCACAAAAACGGCATTAACTAGGCATGTTTTTCACATATATTGCAAAAAACTTCAAAATACAAAACAGGGGCAGAATGCATCACAGCGGGATCGAACAGTTATAAAATATTTTTAATTTGCAGTACATCTTTTGTTTCGGATTATTTATTAAAAATGTAGGAATATAATGTATTGTATAGGACTTAGAATTTGCCTTAAACCTAATTGTACATTGTTTAACTTACAATATTTCATCACACATCAGTTGGAGAAAATTAGATGATTAAATTTTATTGCCAATTATGTTGAGATATGAACCCATTATGTCCCAGCAAACAAGCGTTTGCAACAAACGCAATAACGAACGCTTTCGCCATTTCGGCAGCCTAGTTCTAGGAGTTTATTTAACACGTGATTGAATGATAAATTTTTTGGTTGCGTTTAACGCCTAGCTGGGCAAACTAGGTGCGTTTTGTCCACGGGTTTTGGCGTTCTGCCTCACATAATGATTTTGACTCTTGCCAAAAATCGTCAAAAATAACAAAAAATACTGGTTTACGTTAGGAAATTTCACCAGGAGTAAGTGTAAAAAAGATCCCAAAGTCTTCTAAAAGTTGAAAAACGTGGAACAAACACGCCGTTGCTCTGGAAAATGATGTTTTGCTTAAGCGGTGCATTCTGCACCACCTTACCCTACTGGCATCTGTACAGGTGGCACATGCATTAGTTGTAGCTTAGTACAAAGCATGTAGGGAGCGAGTAGCGATTCTTACCACGAAAATACGGCGTCCTGTCAGGGGCTTGGTTTTGGTTACAGACGGAATAAGACGCTTATAGTATTAGAGTCCCTCCCAGAGTGCAAACGACCTGAGACGTGACGCGACTTTTCGTGCTGCAGTTACATGCTGAGCGCTTTTCCGTCCAGAATAGGACAGTGGATTTAGCAACATGTGAGTGAAGTTGCGTGGCATCTTAGTTGCGTTTACTCTGTATGCGATGTATTTGATGCTGCGTAATGCGGCGACAGCAGCGTATGGCTCCCCAACTTTTATTTATCGTATGAAATGAGAGTATCGAAAGTCAGGATTTTTTCCATCTTCTGTTGCCGATAACAGAAAAGACGAAAGATCTTCACTGTCTACTGTTATGTCGATATTTTTCGTTCGAAGTGGCTTACTCTAATGATGACTGTAGGATGGTGACTCGTCTGAGGAACGGTGCACGGGCGGCAGATATGCGTAGTGCCACCTGTTAGAACGAGGACAGTCGTAGACTGAAGAGGTGTAAAGAATCAAAGCAAAGCCTAGGTGCAACATTCCGTTATTGAAACTTGACCTTCTGTTTTTATACGACAGACTTCGCAGCCAGTCATTAGAGTACAGGACAATTGCGGTACCAGTTGCTACGATCCTGTTGACTCTCTAACAGCCTCTCCCAGTCGAGATTCGAACATACGACGACTGACTTATTAGGTCAGCATCATACCTCGAGGTCAGCTGGGAGGCTGAAGAAGTGTTGCAAACTCAAATATTCCGGGAGAAAGGCGCTACCAGTGGCCACTATTTAGAGTACATCCTTAAGCATTTTATCCCAAATCTTCTCCAAACGTTACTTGAAAGTATCCACAATCAATCTTTTGGTGCTCCCTAGTTTGCCTTGCATGTAACCCCATAGATAGAAATTCTGAGAAATTAGGCGAAGAGGCAGGCCACTCTTTCGAAGAAATAAAATCCTGAAAATTGTTCTCACACTAAGCCTGTTTAGGATTTGCCTGGTGAGACGGTGCAGAATCTAGTTGGAAACAGTATCATTCTTGTATTGCTTTTTGACGATGGAAAGCAAACATTCTGAAACCTTTGAACAGCCAGTTTGTCCCAAGGAATATCAGAAAGATATGCTGCATATATCCGATCATTTTGTTGGTTGTGGTGATCCTGTAGCAGGGACATTTTTTCGTCCGAAAACCTGACCAGCTGCCGAGATCTTTCAACTCTCGCAACCTTATGCTTTTCATTTGTTTGAGTTAGTCACCGTTCGCTTTATAATCTGAGTTTCTTGATATTTTCGGTGAAAATTAGACCAATACTGTGTTTTCAGCGGACGTTTCGACCTACTATTCTTCGGTCATTGACTACGCCTAAAACATATAACATTTATTTGATAATTTATATAGTAGACATTGAACAATTTTCTTCGGATGTTACCCACTTACATCAACACGTATATTCTCTACCTCGTCATCTATCTAACTAAGCTAAGCTATCGTTTTTTCTTCTTGTCGTCCAATTGTCGTAATTTGAGCATTAGTCCGTTGTATGTGTCATTACAATTTCCGCTTTCTCGTTGTAAATTGACTGTTCTCTCGTTTCCTCTAACTTTTATGTGAAACATTTCGGCCGCTAATCTCGTGTCTTTGTTGTTTATTTTTTCTAAAATCCGCGTTTTGCTAAAATCAAATATATGACCTTCTTGTATTGTATGTAAAGCTAAACCTGTTCTTGCTTCAGATTTTTTAGAGTCATTTTTATGTTCTGCTATTCGTGTTTCCAATTTTCTGCCTGTTTGCCCTATATAATTTTTGTTATCTCCTGCTCCACATGGTATAGAATATATAACGTTTTTTTGTCTCATCATTGGAATTGTATCTGTTTGAACGAACGGTGGAATGCAATAAGCAAAAACACTACGATAACACAGATAAGCTTTTTGGCAGCGGTTAAATTGGTGTTAGAATCAACCTATTTCGTACACGATGGTTGCTATTTCCAACAGGTCCAGGGGGTGCCAATGGGGTCGCCCCTCTCACCAGTGATCGCCAACGTGGTCATGGAACGATTGGAGCAGACGAATATGCAGTCACTACAATACAAACAAATACCGCTCGAGTACTATCGTCGCTATGTGGATGATTGCCTATGCGTAGCGAGGGAAGAGCATATCCAGGGAATTTTGGATACATTTAATGCTTTCCATGAACGGCTCAACTTCACCATAGAAAAGGAAAAGGAAGGAAAAATAAAGTTCCTGGACATGATGCTAGTACGGGAAAATGGGAAAATCCAAACGATGTGGCAGCCCAAACAAGTCAACGGGAGATATTTAGATTTTAAATCTGAAAGCCCGTTTCAACACAAACGCAACACGACAGCCGCGCTGTATGATCGTGCGATAAAACTGACGAATGCAGATGATCGTCCAGCAGCAATACAAACAGCAACAAAACTGCTAGAAGGTAATAATTATCCAGCATGGTTCACTCAGGAAATGTTGAAGCAGCGCGTGCATAAGCATTACAACACGTTGGAAAGTAATGTTCAAAACCAAATTGAAGTAAAATATGTATCGACTCCGTATGTTTCTGGCTTGAGTGAAAAATTGGCAAAAGTTCTCCGTAAAAGTGATTTAATAATAGCTATGAAACCTAGGGACAAAATAAGAAACCAAATTTTCAGCCAATTAAAAGATACAATTCCAATGATGAGACAAAAAAACGTTATATATTCTATACCATGTGGAGCAGGAGATAACAAAAATTATATAGGGCAAACAGGCAGAAAATTGGAAACACGAATAGCAGAACATAAAAATGACTCTAAAAAATCTGAAGCAAGAACAGGTTTAGCTTTACATACAATACAAGAAGGTCATATATTTGATTTTAGCAAAACGCGGATTTTAGAAAAAATAAACAACAAAGACACGAGATTAGCGGCCGAAATGTTTCACATAAAAGTTAGAGGAAACGAGAGAACAGTCAATTTACAACGAGAAAGCGGAAATTGTAATGACACATACAACGGACTAATGCTCAAATTACGACAATTGGACGACAAGAAGAAAAAACGATAGCTTAGCTTAGTTAGATAGATGACGAGGTAGAGAATATACGTGTTGATGTAAGTGGGTAACATCCGAAGAAAATTGTTCAATGTCTACTATATAAATTATCAAATAAATGTTATATGTTTTAGGCGTAGTCAATGACCGAAGAATAGTAGGTCGAAACGTCCGCTGAAAACACAGTATTGGTCTAATTTTCACGGAAAATATCAAGAAACTCAGATTACTTATGCTTTTCAGTCAAACCACCCGTTGGTTTTTGTTTAGAACCAATCGGAGAACACTTTTCAAAATATTCTTCATGGTTGACTGCGATTAAGCGGCATCCATAAAGTACGTCACGCTTATAGGGGGAGGGGGGGTAGACCTAATCGTGACGATTTGTGACGTAGGGGGGAGGGGGGGTTTGAAGTTATGTGACGTCACATGAAAAAAAAATCAAATGGAAAATTTATTCGGGATATTATAATTTAGCCTTCCTTTTAAGATACAACTATTGAAGGTTTCTATAAAATTAACGTTCTGATGAATTTTAAAACAAATAGTTAAATTTTTTGAATGAAAACTTTTTTTCAACATATATGTGTGAACAGCACTCATTTATTCTTCTATGTAGTATGAACTCTCCATTACGGCTTTACAGAATATGCAGTACACCGCTGAAGAGCTACTTGAGTACCGTCTTGCCTAAAAGATTTTTGCAACCGCAAATAGCAGTCGCACAAACTCCTGAGAGGCTACGGGGTGCTACCAGAGACCCATGGCAATGTTTTCCCTTGATATTCGTGCTGAACTCAATCGATTAACATAAATTCATACCGAAGTTCCACTGCTGCTTTTAAGGTTTTTCAGTATAATTTATACTGCCCCTCACTCAAAAGCTCTCTGAAGAATAGAGTTTATGCCACTTGCGGAATAAATTTCGCATCTAAGGTAGTGTTGAATGATTGCACGATTGAATGAATACACAAAATGACGAAATCCGTCAGAAGTTCTTCCAAGGCGTGTTGCTGCAAGACGTCAGCAGGAAGTGCTGATTCTTTCAACTAGATCAGACGAATTTGAGTGGATGGATGTAAAGGACGTGGATATGCGCGAAACATTCATCGACGACACATCAGCGACTTCTGATATTTTCAAAATCCGTAAATCGATGACTTATAAGCTCAAAAATTTTCCTTTTTTTATTTGCTGAAATTCATTTGATAGCTTTAAATAAAAAGGTTGAAATGAATATTTAATTTTTTTGTTGTGAAGGAGGGGGGGGGGGGGGGTTGCCGTGACGTGACGTACTTTCTCAGGGGGGTCACCAAATGTGTGACGAAATGTGACGAGGGGGGGAGGGGGGGTTGATTTTGGTCAAAATTTGCGTGACGTACTAAATGGATGTCGCCTTACCAGTTCCCTAGCCATCTTACATCCAGGCTGATCTGGTTTCCGTCCAATTCGCATTCGTACTCGTTTGATGGCTTCCGGTGCATTTACGGCCAGGTTTTGAGAGTATTTTCGAAGAATCGCTTGATGGTGTGAAAAATGAATCTTTTGTTCATTCTGATTGGCTTCAACTTATTTAAAATATCAAACAGTCGAAAATCTTCCAAAAACTGGCTTATCACAAGTTCCTTTTTTGCGTCCATGATTAACATAGAGCAAATATGATTTCAAACAGCTGCATAATAGCCTATGTGACAGAAGGAGGAGTTGACTGGAAAGGAGCCAACAGCATGGGGATGAACATGACTATGAATGTATGTTCCGCCACAACTCTGGATCGCATGGAACGATAGCAGTTGACAATTGGCTGGACGACACGAGGGAATTTCTGAAAGAGGGAAACAGGGTGACAAGGGAGGGTCAAAAACGTAAAAATAGCTCTGTTTCGAAAAGAAGACAGATTTAAAAGTGGCTGGGGACAACAGGAGGCGAGCCAACAAAAGGAATAGGCACTTCAAATGAAGAAAAAGGGTTTTATCTTGCATTATGAGAATTTTCATTGCAAAAACAGATCTACAAGTAGCTGAGAAGCAACGGGGTCCCGAGTAAGATCGGGTATTCAGCTAGTACTATATAAAATTGTTGTCACGGGCTTGGGAAGCAAACTGTGCTTGTACGTGATTGCTGACATTTGTCCATATTTCAATAAAATTCAAACAACATTCAAAAATTTATTTTTTCTCTATGATTCTTTCTGAACAATTGAAAGAATTTTTAGAATTTGTTAATATTCATTAATATTTTTTACTAGAAATGAATGACAATTAATTCTGATAGGAGTTCGTCTCTGTAATCCAATCGCTCTGCTGCCACACATACTTCTCGACGGCACGGACAGGCCGTCGTAGGAGTGGCGTCTACTCGAGCGGGATTAGAATAGCCATCAAGGGTGAGGAATTAGTTTTGTTTTATTTCCGTACCGTGCCGCTTCATCGTCCACAGGCAGATAAATATTTCACTCACATATTTCAATGCACCTTAGGATGCTTATTTATGCTGTACACTTATATGCGCCTTCTCGAGCCATTGCAATGCATTGTCCTTAACTCTACTGTAAAAAATAAATTGAGAGAACGAATTTCGGCGTACGTGTGCCGTGTGTGTGGCACAGTGGGAGAGAGAACACTCGTAAAAGAAACCAATAAAAACAAAGGAAAAGCAACAGGGGAGAGGAGATCGTTGTGGTGCGATATGTCATTTGAGGTTGATGGGTTGGACGTAGGAAAATAGGCTGCTTCTGAAAGGAAACGATATTTTGTTTAAGGATCGTTCTAATAGAAATCCGGGAACGTTGAGAAACCGAGGGAAGATTAGCTGCAGCAGATAAGTGAAAGGGCGTTGAGCTACCGAGAGAGATGACACACGGAAGCTCGTATATCAATTGGATGTTTGACTCTGAAAAATACGTGGGCGTACAGTAATTAAGTGGTGTTTGTTATCTGAAAGTGTGCTCTGTGGATACTCTCCAATCGGCCACGCAGATCATTGTGCATTGTAATCGGAAACCGCAAAGAAGAAACCCTATTCTTGATTGAACCGTACGCAAACAAAGAAAGCCGGCTCAACCTTGCGAGGAGATATTACAAAGTATAGAACAGTTCAAATGGTATGTAAACAGAAAAGTAATAAAATAGACAACCGCGCACATAAAAATAAACGTAAGTAAGAGAGGAAAATAATTGAGTGAAATAATAATAGTGCAAAAAGCAACCACACAACGAAACCAGACGGACGGAGGCAAAACAATAATAAAGCCAAGAAGGTAAGCAGCGCCCGGCTAGAAGACGATGATGCGTTACGCTTGTCAAAGAGTCGGCGGAAACGAGTGTTTCTTCTCACACGACCGCCGTCTCGTCATCATGATTGCAGCCGTCAGATTCTGGTGATGAGTTCTATAATTGAATTTCAGCAGTAGCACGTAAAGGAGAATTAAAAATGACGGGCGCCAATATGCAAATTATGACTCGTATCCGTTTGAATTTATTTCTGCGTTAATTCAATTACTTTGATCTTCCGTCCTGGGCACGGTAGGTAGGCCGTCCATCACCGCTCGAGCGATCAAGCATGAATCCTGGCGGAATGGTGATACTACTTTTACTCGAAGGCACAACAATTTCCAGCGTGCGGTTGGCAGCTTGATGGGTAAATAGATACTGCACTATTGTTCCGCACCCGTCTCCTCAGTAATGGTCAAACATTCAAGATTTTCCATCACATCAGGCGTTTAATTTTAATAATTAATCAAAGCTGACTATTTTAATTATAAGTTTTAATCAATTTACAGATATGGCAGCATTGCGAACAGCAGCGACGAGAATCTGTAGAACCTCCCCGTTTCAGACAGGTTGGGCGTTTGTTTTCCATCACACCGGCTAATTTCAACTTATCGATCATAAACCGGCGAATGAACGTCTAGCTCATCCCGCACGGCGGCATACCGGATGCAGACGTTTTGTACAATCACGGGGCCTCCATAAGTCCCAATGCTGCACTGGAGCGGAGTATGCCACTCGGTATGGTCTCGGTTCGCTAAAACTTGCCTTGACTTTGGTCGACACGAGGGCCTCAGTCAACCGTAGTCAGTACTGCTAGCTAACAGCTCTTCTACCGCCAACATACAACCAGTTCGCATGCAACGATGCAATGGAAAAATAGGTAGGTACCTACGTTAGAAGGTGGCTGTTATCAACTTGTAATATATTACCTGCAAATTTTTCTTCTACCAAATTGAAAGTATCCATCTTTAGCAGGTAGCTGAAGTTGCTGGCACTCTGGCAGAGTGAAAATGTATGTTATACAATATGTTTGATCCCTTGTTACAGACTGAATGAATTGCATTTCATTGAAACTGGTATTTCTAGATAAATGTAATAAAAAAATCTCTCAAGTCAAAATTTAAACATTAGAATTAATTTCCAAATCTATCCAACCTTAGTTTGCCAATCAGTCCTAGGTTTTCTTTGAACATCAGAAAGTTGCAGCAGCGGACCGTGATTCAACGAGCTCGAAAAATAAATCAACATCAGTTCCGTCATTAGTTCCAGTTGGTTACAATTCGTAAATAATGACATTTTCTTCTAGACAGATTTCGAGCGAAAAAAGGGAAATTTCGCTTTCATTCTGCCAGCCAGCAGTCGGCAGAAATATTTATTTATTTATTTTGTCTGCCAGCTAGCTTATTGGCCGCAACTAATTACCCACCAATTTCTACTGGTGCAAAAACGCTTCCTACGGGGTTTTATTGTGCACACTTTTTTTCTTCAAGTGTGTTCGTTCGGTGCACTTTGCACGGTGGTGCTCGCCTCAGAGCAGGTCTGTCTGTCTGCACATCATAAAAATCATGATCGACTCCTTTTTTGTCGGTTACGACGACCGTAAGGGTCCGAACCCTCGTGCCGGTGTTCCGCAACGCAGCGGTTCTATTCGCATGCGTTGTTGATTTTCCTTTCAGGATTTCTTTTTTGCGGCGTGTGCGAAATTGTCGATGAAAAGCGTAACTGCTATTTTTATTGCGACAGGAAATTTGCACCAAGGGGATACGGTTTCATGCTCTGAGAAGATATCATATGCTCGATGAGTTGCCGGTGAAAACCAGAAAAATAAATAATCGTTTAAATATATGCACTGTAAGACCGCAGAAACTTTCTTCCTATCATCAAGGGTATAGAGCAAAAGTTTTTGTTGAGAAAATATAGGAAGTAAGATAACTGATTGGTGCGCTGCTATTTTAAAGCATCTGCATAGTAATTTTTGAATTAAATAGCCTTTTGCGGAAAAGTTGCTCCACAACGAGAAGATTATTTATGTTGCAATTATGGTTTCAATTAGAATATGTATCTAAACACCTTACAGAAAAAGGAAATAATTTTATTTTGGTATTACACCTCTGGTAGTCATAACTCTGGCAGATTTAATGTTTTTTCCAGCCCGTCGTTTTAAGCTGAAAATACTATACTTGCAATTTCGAAAGTTAAGTCACGGTTCGTGTCGTTTATGAAGAAATCGGAGAGATAAATGCAAAAATAAAATTACCGCAGCGTAAAACAATACACCGAAATTAATCAAAATGACGAAATCGTGAAAGTACACTTTTGCTCCGCATACCGAGTGGCTCCAAATCGCTTATTGTCTGATTCAGTGTGCAAATTAATATTTGAAAACAGTGCAATAACTATCCCCTTGATCCCACATTTCGGGCGGGCCCATTCCGATCAGAAATCATATTTTGAATTCCAATCAATGTGTGTTATAGCATGCAGTTTGATTTCAAGCAGAGTGAAATTTCTGTTCGGAACGGGTATGGTCGATATGCAGTCTAGAGGTATATATTAACGTTTTAACTCCAAACAGCTCCCTGTTAAGAACTAAATGCTCCCGTTGAGGGCGGCTCAAACTGTGTCTGTTTCGTAGTAAGCAGCTGCTTATGAAATTCATTATCCCGGAGGCTATAACTAGGTTGGCAGATCAATTAATCTTGTACCACGAACAATAAAAATGAAAATGTGGAACGGATCAGCGAAATAATTAATGGATAACGATTGGAAACTCGGTACATGGAATGCCCGAACTTTTCATGAAACGGCACAAGTTGGCTTGCATGCTCGACAGCTACATCGACTCCTAGATCGTGCTATTCAGGAAGTTCGGAGTAAAGGAATTACGTGCAGTAAACCCTATCACCGGCACTTCATTCAAGTACCACATATACTACAGTGCCAGTAATAAGGTAGAACGTGGAGTTGGTTTCGTAGTGTTGACGGTACATGTGTGTGGAGAATAAAGGATAAGTTGTTCAATTACAGTGTAATCAACGCACCGACAAACGATGAATTCAATGATGTTAAGGATGAATTCTACGACAGACTCGAGCTGGCCTACGAAGAGTACCTAAAACCACATGTACAGATCGGGGGAGAGGAATTCTTCCGTACCGTCATTGGCATACGTAGCTTCCATTATCGACCAATGGCCATATATAGCACCTACCTTTGAATATCGACTCTGACCATGTGAAGATTTGCATAAGGTTGACGAATTCAGCAAAAGGTCGCAGTGAGAGGACACTGCGTTTCAGCATTCATCATGGTGCCCTGAAAATAACTGCAAGCGATGATCAAGCCACCAATACAGGAACCTGCTCCTCAGTGGAGCACTGGAACACAGGAAGAGAGCAATCAGTGAGCTGATAAATAGGTGTCTCTCAAGCAGAAATTTAAGTTTTATTTGGTTCCTGTAGCGGTTTTCGTGACCAATTTCATAAAACTGCTAATAAAACTTTGAGCTCCACTAGATCTTTCTGTTGACCGCTGTTCTGTTCTGTTCTGAAAACTGTCTTCCGACCAAGAGGCCCACTCGTCAGTATTTTTATAACCTTTTGAAGAGTCTGGCCATAAGCTCAAGTAGGTTTAATACACTCTGCTGAAAGCAGCAAGCAGCTGATTGACAAGCAACCGCAATAAAATCAATTTTGATTGGTGCGCTATATTGTATTGCTAGGATATGTTGCTGCTTCGTCGTAATTGCCTATTCCCGTCCTATCCAACACAAATTATTAAAAATATCCGTATTTTTATGACACACAATGCAAAACTAGTTATTCCCTAATATTTTAGTTTGTTGTTTATCATACGCGATTAATCAAAGAGAGCTGAGATCTATTTAAATACTTTTTATCATTAAAGAAGTTCTACCAGCCAAATTTCCTACGTTTTGCCTTTCTACTATATAAATATATAGTATAAAGGTATAGAAATCACTCGGAAAACCGGAAATGGAAAAAAGGTCCTGCGGGCCGAATGTCATATACCATTTTCTTCGTGCAACGAAGAAGAAAATGTCGACTAATCGTTTTATTTTCCGTCATTCATAAATGAAAATAGCTCTCACAAGGTATTGTCGTTATTTTACAACCCGGAAAACTTGCCTGTTCTGCAGAAATTTTGCAGAATAACATTTGTCATGCCGTTTTACACAAATACATGCGCGTTAGCTTCGTAAAAATTGTTGTGATTTTTAGTTCGGACGATGAAAAATTTTGATGGACGGATTTTAAAATGGTACGATGAATTTACGAAATAAAGTCAGTTGCTTACTGTCAATAAAATGCTTTAATAATCGCTTTTCAGTGATTTCAAAGTTCACGGATCGGAAGGTAAGTGTATTTTAGTCAAATCAGCACAAGAACTTTTGGAGTATTCATTAAATCCATCCATCAAATGATGAAAATTAGAACGGCTTTACTTACTACGACGGGATTTAGAAATAAACCCTACTGATAGTAAATTCATAAGAGATGTGTCGTAACAAACCGGTTTTATTGTGGTAATATAAGCAACCACAGTAAATTGACTTTATTAACAGGTTTATTGTGGTTTTATAGCTAGCTATAAACAGTTTTTGACTTGTATCATCTTGGGATTGCGCAACAGCATGATAACACCTGAGGTAACAATAACAATGTAAGTTTTATTGCACTCTTATTACGGTTTTCATGACCAATTTTGGTCATAAACACCATCATAAGAGTTTAATAAAACACAAATTGTTATTTGGGTACCGCAACAAAACTTTTACAAAATTCAAATAAAGCCAAGCTGTTTTAGAATTGTTACTTGGGATGGGAAGGGACGTATTCTAACTTGATTTCTAAAAGCTGGGAGCGGGTAGCTGTACGAAGCAATCCATCGGTTCATTGTCAACCATTGGTCGACCATTGTCCAAGTGCATCAACGCAATGTTCTGGACGGACTCCAAGGACGAACTCTGCTGGTTAAACTCTGATCGGTGGCGTAATAATTAGTTCTTACGTCGTATTTAGAGATAGCGAGATTCTGGAAGCAACTGAAGTGTGAGAATGAAACTAGACGAAAAAGCCATCCAGACTTGTCCACCGCTAATCGCTAATTTTATAATAAAGACCAGAATCCTGTGGAGTTCATTGACCATCATCGAAGAGTTACGTCCTCATCTAATGTACCATGGCATGGCCGAAGTTTCGATTATATTATTAGTTTTGACCTCAGCAGATACTCTTCTAATGTATCGTGAACGCAGGTAATTCCGATCAGTTCCTAATTCCGATCACTCAACTGAAGTAACCGATTTTTAAAAGATTGAATTAAAATTTATAGCTCATTAGCATGCTTTGATTATGAGGATTCCCATAAACTATGGTTTTTGATTCCATCTTCTAAAAATCGACTACTTTAGTTGAGTGATAGGAATCAGGATCTGATCGGAATTACCCGCGTTCACGGTACTGCTCGTGTCTTTCGATTCGTACGCAGAGTAAGACCTTGCAAATACACGATAGAGTATAAAAGTAGACCACTGACGGAAAGAGTGCTATTTGTTTCATAACGCACGAATGGCAGCTTTTTTTTCCTGTGTGGACTCATCACTGCGACTAGTATAGTTGATCTATTGTGATATCACCCGGGTGTTTGCTGTATGACCTGCACTGTATTTCTTTTTGCTATAATCGCTATTGAATGAGCGGTATGCTTATTAAATTTTATGCGTGCTTGTGTGTATTGGGGTTTACCCTTCCTTCAAAGCTTGATCTACTTTATCCACTTATTCCTCACTGTCAGTACTATCCCATATTATAGCCGTCCCTGGCGAGAACTCATTCGTTCCTCTGACCAGTACACTTAACTATAGGAGAGACTTTTGCACTTTCAGGAGGCTTCAGTGGGTAAATTTAGAATTCAGCATGAAGGAAGGGTAAATGAGGGGAGCCCAAGAATAAACCCATTCTAAAGTCAGTTGACATCGAATGGCTTGATTCTACTAAGATTCGAACCCACGACCACTCGCTTGTCAAAGCAGACTCGATAACCTTGCGGATACGGAGCCCCCTCGAATGGCTGCTTACGCAGATGAAGTCGCCGTTTTCGTCAAAAACTAAGACGCAGAAAATATAGACGAAAAAATACCTTATTTGTTCCACCTTTGAACTTGGACCTTTTTGATTTGTATTCGAAAGACTTCGCTGCCAGTTTTTAGAGTACCGCACAATTGCGGAGCTAGTGCTATAATTCTATTGACTCTAACAGCTTCTCCCAGCTCGAAACTTGAATATATGACGACTAGCTTATATTAGACCACTATTCAAAATTGATGCTAACTTGGAGGCACAAAGATGAGTGCTTCCCAAAGAAATTTGTTCATTAGTGCGCCTTTCTTAATAATTATAATTTGCTCCGAGCTTTTGATCGAACACATGGCTATCCGTTCATTGCCAAAGACACTGCTCAACCAAATATTCTCTCTCGCGACCACCCAATTACCCGGTATATTCTCATCGATTTCCACAAGTTGTTTAACCACCAGAATCACAAGCCAATGATCAATGAAATATGGCAACGGTTCCTTATTTTTAAACTAAATACACCTGCAAAAGAGTCAATCTCCTCTTATAGCAGACCTTGCTACAACGGCTTGATTCATTTGTGCGACATACACGGGGTTGGACTATTTCCGTTCCATAACAGTAAACGCAGGAAGATGCTCGGAGATGCGGCGATACATTCTAGCAATACGCGGAGACGCGTACTGGCGATTGTCACCAGCAAAAGGGGTACCAATTGCTAGGCTGGCAGTACAGAACCATGGGAACCCCTACAGAACGTCAACCATGAACAAT
Organism: Sabethes cyaneus; assembly: GCF_943734655.1. Lineage (NCBI taxonomy): Eukaryota > Metazoa > Arthropoda > Insecta > Diptera > Culicidae > Sabethes > Sabethes cyaneus. The sequence goes on from NC_071354.1 coordinate 148,201,089, forward strand.
TTGTAAAACATTTCTCGACGTCCGACATGCGAATTTGACCCACCGATCTCACTGCATACGGGCGGAACATGGAAACGCCTGCTTCGGAACTTGAAATCCAACCTCTACAAGCTGCAATAGAAAAGATTTGAATCGAAGAAATGCTCAGTAGTACGCATCTGAACATCAAACACGTAATTAACTGACGAGTCGTGTAGTAGTGACGACCATTCACGGATATTTCTATGGACGACGATTACTTCCCTCGTTCAATCATTCACTGCTTTGCTGGAATCGTCGAACGAGCTGAAAACATAGGGACCGTTCAGCGCAGATCCTGCGATACCGTAAGAACAGCTGGAAGCAGTTACTGCGTATGTCCATCAATTTTTTGCGATCGTTTTCCCGTATTCACCCGACACACTAAGTGGTTTACTAAGATGAAACTAAGACCCAAACGGTCCTCGCAATAGCCGGCCATTGGAACGAATCTTTACCACCAAATCAGAAATAGATGGATAAGTGGGAAAAGCTACTGTGAAATTAAACAAGCGCATCTAAGAACGATCTGCGGTGAAATTCACCGCGCTTGACGTAGGCGACCAACACATTCGGAAGACTTTTTGCCCAATCGAGAGGAGTGAAAGTTCAACGTTATAATACGTTGCAGCAAGCAGTGACTAACAGCGGGCACGTATCCTGGGCTCAAAATTTGACAGCGGGTCCAAAACACCCTGCGGTCTGTCATGGCGGTAAAATGCAATCCTCCGAATAACTCAATTGGTGGTACTAAGTGTGCGCCCACCGTAATTTTTTAGTTGCGTAATTAAAAATAACACTGATTTTTGGCATATTGTTGGGGTTCATCTCTAGCTCTCAGATCGATCATGTCTTGATTGACGGTCGACACTTTTCGGACGTTATCGATGTACGGACTTTTCGTGGACCAAATATCGACTCTGACCACTATCTCGTAGTGAGTAAGATTCGCGCAAGGCTGTCGAACACGGCGAAAGCTCGCACTGAGAGAACGCTGCGTTTCAACATCCAGCAGTTAATGGCAGACGGCGTAGCAGTGGAGTACGCCAGGAATCTTGACCAGCGAATCGCAGAACAGCAGGTAGAAGAAGAAGATATAAATGGGCTATGGACGAACATCCATGGTGCCATCCAAACAGCAGCGAGAGAGGTGGTAGGCAAGACGCGTGGAAGACAGCGTAACAGCTGGTTTGATGCCGAATGCCAGAGAGTGACAGACGAAAAGAACCAGGCCAGGAGTCGCATGCTCACTGCGGCAACGCGTCAAAACAGAGAGAGATACAGAGAGACTAGAGCTGTGGAAAAAAGAATCCATCGTGTAAAGAAACGCGAGTACGAGGAGCACGTGCTCGCCGGCGCAGAGGAGCGATACGCCAGCAACGACACACGGAGTTTCTATAAAACGGTGAGATGCAGGAATTTTGCCATGCCTGTGATGTGCAATGATAGTGCTGGCAACCTACTTACCGACAAAACGGCAGTAGCAGCCATGTGGAAGGAGCACTTTCAGACACTATTGAATGGAGTGGTAAATGCGGAGATCAGCAGGTACAGGATAGAAATTGTAAGCGATGGTCAAGCTGTGGAGCCACCAACACAGGAGGAGGTTAAGAATGCAATCAGTGAGCTGACGGTAAGGTTGCTGGCAAGGACGGTATCCCGGCTGAACTTCTGCAAGCGGGGAGCGAGCGGCTGTATGAAGCAATCCACCGGATCATTGTCAGGATCTGGGAGGAAGAACAAATGCCGGAGGAGTGGTTGGATGGCCTCATTTGCCCAATTTTCAAAAAGGGACATCGAATGGAGTGTAAAAACTATTGAGGAATTAGATTGTTCAATGCTGCCTACAAGGTGCTTTCCCGTATCCTGTTCTGCAGACTGAGACCGTTAGCGGAGTCCTTCGTCGGCAAGTACCAAGCTGGTTTTCGTGAGGATCGCTCCACGACGCATCAGATGTTTACCCTGCGCCAGTTGCTAGACAAGTTCCGGGAGTACAACTTGCAGACACACCATCTGTTTGTGGACTTTAAAGCGGCGTACGATTCAGTTAAACGAAATGAGCTGTGACAGATAATGCTAGAACATGGTTTTCCGACGAAACTAATTACGCTGCTTCGTGGACGGATCCAAATCACGCGTTAGAATAGCGGGTGAGACCTCAGCTGCTTTCGTGACGTTGGATGGACTGAAGCAAAGGGATGCACTCTCTAACCTGCTATTCAACATTACCTTGGAAGGTGCATTACGAAGAGCAAACGTGGAAAGGAATGGAACTATCATCACGAAATCTCACATGCTTCTTGGTTTTGCGGATGACGTCGATATCATCGGTATCAACCGTAGAGCAGTGGAAGAGGCCTTCAGGCCCTTTAAAAGGGAAGCTGCGAGATTGGGACTTATCATTAATACCGCCAAAACGAAGTACATGGTTGCTGGTAGGGAACGTGGGAGCTCAAGTGGTGTTGGTGGCCTAGGTGGAGTTAGATGGGGAACGATATGAAGTAGTGGAGGAATTTATATACAGGTATACCTCGATAGTACGTACCCTCGTTAGTACGTACCCTCGATAGTACGTACCCCATAATACGTACATTTTGCCTCGATAGTACGTATCCTCGATAGTACGTACATTTGGCTCGATAGTACGTACACTTCTCAGCAACACTTTATTTGTTTCATTCCAAGTTTCACAAAGGGTAAAATCATTGATTTAAAAAAAAATTAAAGAATACCCGCTATATTAAATCAATACCACTAGAATACATATTTATTCAATAGTGTATGCAAATTTGCAAATTTCATGCAATATTAAGCATAATACAACAATTCTTCAAAGCCTAAGATTGTGATTCGATAGTACGTACATTTCGGTAATACGTACGCTAAACGAAGCAAAGGTGTACGTACTATCGAGGTATACCTGTACCTTGGTGCACTCGTGACATGTGACAACGATGTAAGCCGCGAAGTGAAACGATGAGTTGCAGTCGCGAATCGGGCTTTCTACGGATTACGTAGCCAGCTGAAGTCCCGCAGTTTGCAAATTCGCACAAAACTGGCGCTCTACAGAACACTAATCCTCCCGGTGCCCCTTTACGGACACGAATCATGGACGCTAAAGGAAGCTGATCGGCGAGTGCTTGGGGTTTTTGAGCGTAAAATTCTGCGATCTATACTTGGTGGCAAAATGGAAAATGGAGTGTGGCGCAGACGCATGAATCACGAGCTGTACCAAGTATACAAATATACTGATATAGTGAAGGTAGTGCAATGTGGCAGGCTGCGGTGGGCTGGACACGTGGCCAGAATGCCCGACGAAAGAGTAGCCAAAACTATTTTTAGCAGAGAACCAGGAAGAGGCCGTAGACTCCGAGGTAGACCCCGCACCCGGTGGGTGTGTGCTGTCGCAGACGATGCACGTTCAGCTGGTGTTCGTGGGGATTGGAGAACGGCAGCCCAGGACCGACGATACTGGAGGACCATAATTCGTTCGGCGCAGGATCGGTAACGGACCGTTGGCACTAAAGTAAAGTAAAGTAAGTAAGTAAGTTGGGGTTCATCAAAGGCTTATTGTCTTCCAAAAATCGATTATATCGATTCGAAGAAACCTGAAAAATTGCGTTGAGCAAATCGCTCCACCCAGGGGCCTAATCGGTGGATTGCTGTTCTTCAATAGCAGACCAAAAGAGAATGTCGGCGTTTTACAAGTGCTGCCTACATACAGACAATATAATTAATTTAGTATGGATTTTTACTCAATATGCTAGAAACGTCACAGGCGTGTCTTTTGTAGTAGTGTAAATGAGGAACCTCATTTTTAAGGCTGAAATTAACAAGATGAATGTTCTGCTAGTGAATGAAAGTTGATTTATATTTTCTTATCGGAGGGAAGTTTTTGTGTTCCTCCTTGATAAAAAGAAATAGGATTGTTCTGTGATGCTGTATTAACAGCTGTTTAATTTCTAGAATAAGTACGCGTGAACATAATTGTGTGTTCTTCAAATCATCATCGAGGGTGGATGCACCTATTCGATTGCTTTTATTTTTTTCGGCCTAATAGTGGAAAAACAGTGGTTTTGATGTTTATTGAATAAAGATTAGTAAATTACTTACATTTTTGTGAATGAGAATGAGCCTATGAGTGCTACATTCTTTTCAGTATTGTTATATAGCGGTAAGTTTTTTTTTTTGGAAAAGCACAGCAAAAGAAAAGGCATGTAGGCTGAATTTAGTAGCATGCTGAAAATACCAGCAGCAATGCTGAAAATACTGAAAATTGATTTTTCTAGCATATTTATATATTTATATTCGTTGTTTATTCGTCCAAAATTGTAGGGTAAGAAAAGAAGTGAATTGCTAAAAGTAAGGTTATAATTATATCTTTAGACACCTCAACTGACACCATTATTTTCAGCAGGAATTGTAACTTTTATTGCGAATATAGTTAATGGATTTGAAAATACTGGCGACATGGGTGTTCTCCGATTTGAACTAAACATAATAAAAAGAAAGGTTTTTCATGAAAATGTATATTTTTAACATTAGCGGAACAAAAAAGTTACTGGAGAAGATATTATCAGATCAAGCACGGAAAACTTTCAACCAATAATACTTCGAACTGTTCATCTCTCTCCAATTACAATTGCATTTATTGCATTGCAACTTTGTGTGAGGGTCAATAAATGTCGATGGCTACGATCAAAACAAACCGATAAAAGTTTGCTTCGAGTCAAATCGATTGGCTTGGGTTGTTGCACAATAGGTTCACCCTTGAAATTTGATCGAATTGGCAAAATGTTATCTCCTCTGCTGATGAATACGAGAATCGTCATCAGAAGAGACGACATACGAAGCAGCGTTGTTAGTCAATTGCCGTTTGTAGGATGGGCTCGGCCGGCGCGGCGCAGCGACAAGGAATGGAAACAGATGTTGAAACGATTTTGCTCTCTTTCATGTTTATTTATTTGACCGGGTGACCAACCCGGCGAAGACCCCCCGAGTGTTGATTATTATTTTCATGCATTGATTGTTGCGTTCGCTTTGATTTACGATTTTGTTTGACCAAATATTTCTGTCGTTCGATTACACAATTGATGTGAAGGTGATGGTAAATTGCCATGGTTGCAGTAATGATGAATTATTTGAAATTAAGAAAAAGTTAAGCTTCATTGCCTAACTTTTCGATGAATATTTAATTGTATTAAAAGTTTTGATGCAAAACAGCTGTCGTTTTTCCAATAAGTTTTTTTACTTACGCAATATTATTGAAGTTTATGTTTTCAGAAAGTTTTTTTTATCACATCAAATCATCATCACTTGGAAACATAAAGCTGGTGCCCAGGTCTTACCTGCAAAGATAAAAAAAGAACATTGAAATATGGTTAAATTAATATGTTTACTCAACGGTAATTATGTTGAACAAAGCACAGCAGCCAACTAATTGAAAAAATACGCAATGTATAAAATTTTACCATTTAACGACACTCGAAAGGGCTGATTAATCCAACAGGACAGTGTGTAATTTAACACTGATTAAGTAAATTTGTATAGCCTTAACTGCTAATATCCCGAGAGACCGCCAACGATTTTATGCCAGTTCTTTTTTGCATGTTACTTACAATAGCTTGAAGTTTTCTGACAGTCCGGTGAGATTTTATGACCGCAACAGACTTAAAAGCGTGCGTACATTGTAGTGAATTACATCGGTTTACAAAGGTGGAAACGATTTGACAGATTCCTGAAAATAGATTTATCCTAAGCAGAGACAAATTTAAAATAGTTGATTTGCTGGGGAACCTGTAGTCTCTCTATCATTTCTTTTAAGACGATGTCAAAATTTTCAGATATTGGTCCTTAACTGTTGAATTAACTTTTGTCTCCAATAAAGTTACAAACCAGTGTTGCTTGCATCACCACGGTTTGATAAGAAGGTTAATTAATTAACCGGCGGCATACAGTCCATTTACGATCACCTTCCGGACACGTCTGGTGAAAACCTTTTGCCACTTGGTTAGTTTAATGCTCTTTTGACACGATCTGTTGGGAGCCTGAAAAAAAAAACTTTTGCGAAGTAAAAGTGCAACCAAAACCCGAATGACCAACTACAACTGTGCATCTCTTCGAAATATGTTTTATTCAGTAAATTTAACCATTGATGAATATTTATTTGGAGTCTTTGTGTCGACTTCTCATTTATTTTACCAACACGCCGTAAGCCCATCCGATTATACTCGAAAACCATATTTTTTCTGGCCGGATTGGTTTCCCGGAATAGGCTCGAAGCGGTTCATCGTAGCCAACTCTGCGTTTCACGCTCGATAATTTAATCAGTGAAACTGTAATTTGTTCGACACTGAGCTGAACTTGCTACAAGGTTCCGGAGAAATGATGAAACGTGTGCCTAATGAAGTGAAAAAAGTGCACAACGGGCGTTATAGCGAGTAACTTGTCAATCAACTAAGCCACGCACCACGCAGGTTCCGGTCGCCGTCGAAAGAGAAACCTTCAGCCGGGGCTACCGATATGGACAAAATGAACTTTCAATTGAGCTAGTTCTCAGCTTTTATTGCTAGTTAGCTCGGTCATGTAATGCCGGGATGCCAGCATAAGCATTGGCTAGTCGTTTTAACGGTTTTATGTAGAAAATTATCTTTTCTAACAATCCAAAAAGAATGTGTTTAAAAACCGTAAAACATAGGAAGAGTCAAAAATTATTAAACATCTGAAGCTTAATTGTACGAGTGGTTAAATATGCAATGCCGAAAAATGGCATCATTATGTCAACAAGAGCTACTAATCCAGACTCCGTTCGACATCCTTCCATCCGAAGTCCGACAAAACTTCTTACAAGACTCATTTGAAACAGATCTTTATTTGTTTTACGTTACTTTTTAGAGCTACAAATAGCTAAAAAGAGACACGTAAGGGTTGTTGAAAACTGACCAGCTTAGCATGTTGAGTTCCTCTATTTCTGGTGCTCGTGGGGTTCTTGAAGAGAACAGATTTCACTGCCACAATCGTTCGACATCTTTATGACGAGGCCGACCAACTGCGTCGTTGAATCTCGTATTATTCTTGGCGGTGACTAGAGATTCCAAATATATGAACTCATCAACTACTTCCAGTTCACCGCCGTCACTAGTCACTGTCTGTAGGAGGAAAACATAGTTTTCTATGGAGCCTCTTTCTGCTATATATTTGGATTTTGAACTCCTCCTCCTGTCTCCTAACTTCCGTTTTCAGTCTCACGGTAGATCACCTCTGACGTCCCAAAGTTTCTAGTAATGATATCAAGGTTGTCTGTGAAGCAAAAGTTAGCCTATCAAAAGTTAGTCCTGACTTACTATGACAAAAATTAAAAAATTAATTTTGTGTTAGTAGTTAGAGGCATGGTTTCCTCAGAAAAGTTATAGGAAATGTAAAAATAAACAACTTTGCTGAAGAAATGACATTTCTATCTCTATACAATGCAAAACTATACAGCATCTTCTTAGAAAGAAATTAGTTTTTTATACTTCACTTTTGTTGGTTGCATTTTACAACAACACATTGTTTTAGGCAATTAACGAAGTACTCAAAACACATGTTTTCGCAAGAAAACTCTAGGACATTTACTTCCTAAGTTATCGCATATTCAAGTTTTATTTTTTCTTAGCTACACAAGCCTCTAGGATAAAATGTGGCAAGTGGATATAGCAAATCAGTGCTTCACCTTGAAGCTTAAGGTCAGGTGCAACAAACTTGCATAAGTGCCGCTTGTCCCTACCCACCCATATGAGAGAACGGCAAGCATATGTTTCATGTATTTTGCATTCGCCGTAGGCGACCAACAAAACTATGCAAATAAAACTAATTTTTAACGAACTTTTTAAGAAAATGATCCATATTTCGACGCCCGAAAGAGACAGTAATATAATTTCTTCAATAAATTTGTTTGCCGTTATATTTTCTACAACTTTGTCGAAGAGTCTGTGTTTCCCATGACAAAAAAGTTATTTTTTATTTTTATCATATTAATCCATCTTTTGACTTGACTTTTGACATTTTCAGATCAGTTTCGAAGTTACCATACTGCTAAAATGAAAGACAAAGATGGTAGGAAAAAAGTTCCACTTTTCACCCTTTTGGACGGGTGGCGTCGGCCGGGGTACACAATCTTGGTTGTCGTACTCAGACAGGGAAGGGGAAACAGCAGCTCCTGCCTACTCTAAGGTGGCAGCCTCGTTACTGTGATAGGAAACTAAGGCTAACAATAATGATGTATCCGAAAATTAAACGTGTTAAGGAAAATGAAAACAGTAACCGATTTGAACTATTGGCAACGACCTTTAGCATGAAAGCGCGGACACGAATCGGAACATGGAATATACTGACCTTCGTCTAGGAGAATAAGCTGGCTCAAATTGCAAGGGAAGCTAGCCGTCTGAGGCTTAAAGTCCTGAAGATGAGCGTGGTCCGTTGGCATGATACTGGCAACCACAAGTTGTCGGAACTAGTGTCGGTCCCGTCCGGTTAAAAGTCGGCACGAACTTTGTTATTCCGACTATAAAGACTAACAATCCGGTCCGATTTGGATCTGTTCAGGTTACGAAACCGGAACAGAGCCAAATCGGACCGGAATAAACTCGGAATAACAAAGTTCGTGGCGATTTTTACCGGACCGGAACCCGGACTTCAATTTTGGTTCCGATGTCGAACACTAGTCGGGACAAGCCTTGCTCTACTACTACTTTGGCGTACGAGACAATAATGGTGCTCGACAATGAGGAGTTGGACCCCTACTGGGCGCAGGAGCATATGCGACCCTGATGAATGCGGCCAGATTTAGAGCACGGGTTAGAATCATTACTGCAATTCTTTGCTCTATCCGCCGACTGGCGCTACCAACCTGCAGTAGAAAAAGAGTTTTAACAACCAGCTGAACTGTTTGGTGGAAGAAATCCCGAAAGCGGACCTTCGAAACCACTTGGGCGACATCAACACGAAGATTCGCTTACCCAACGCAGAATTGAAGGCGTCATGGGACGCGACGCCATAGCCTAAAAGAGATGAACGAAAACGAAGAGCTATTTCCAGAGTTTTGTGGTAATAGTAGTATGGTCATTAGTGGATCCCTCTTTCTTCATAGACCAACACATAAGGTTTCGCGGATTTCCAGCGACGACCGAATTGAAAATTAAATTGATCACATCTGCATCAGCCGAAAGTGGAAAAAAATCCTTTTCGATGTACGCAACAAGCGCAGTACCGCTATTGTATCCGACCTTGCTATCACTGAGATACGCTTACGCCTTACACTTGTCCAGCGAAGGGAGGAGAAAGTTGGTTGTCGTTACGTTGTCTGTCGATTGGAGGATTCCGAAGTGAAAACGAGCTTTATTGAACTACTGGAATCCCCAGTCTCGGAATTATCACCTGGTGGAACTATCGAAGCGCAATGGACGGGTATCAAGAACTTTTTCATCACGACCAATAACATAATCATCGACAAAGTCCGTGACGGGCAGAGGAAGCGGATTTCCGATGAAACTTGGAGGACGATCAACGAGCGGAGAGAAACGAAGCTGGTATTGAATTCTTGACCTAGCCGACGATATTGTCTTTCTCGCATAACGCCGAACGAGAGCTCCCAAGCTGCAGGTCCCACAGTAATCGCAGCAAAGACTAAGTCTATGTCGGTGAACACTGACAATCCCACCAACTTCCCAGTAGCGGGACAACGGCTTTCAATACCTTGGTAGCCAGATAACGCCCGATGATGGTATCAATAGTGATAAAGCCACACGCACATTTGGCACTCAAACCAGATCAATATACATACGAAATCGCGAATTTTTAACTAAAATGTTGAATTCGTATTACTGTACGCCTGCAAAATGTGGTGCGCTTCAGTGGAGACAACGCAAAAACTGCAGGTAACTAGTCCTGTCCTGGTGATAACTGGATATCTATCCAGGAACTCTCTCGCAGACAACATCAACGGCTAAGAGCAACAGAAAATCGAGAACGTCGGTGGAAGTGGATCGGAGAGACGAGATTGAACAACGGAGAAGAGGTAGAGCCAGAGGCGCATAGGGACGCAGATTGGGCTTAACCAGCGACATCCAGCCTTTTGACGAGAAACTATCCTAGCGACAGGTGAAAGCCATGGCGGATTTCCTCCGTTTGTTCTGCCGGACAGGCTGACATGGACCAACAAGTAGTCCAAGCAACAATATAGGTTTTATTGCACTCTTATAACGGTTTTGAAGACCAATTTTGGCCATAAAAGCCCTGATAAGAGAGTAATAAAGCACAAATTGTTGCTTGGGAAGTACCCAGCTAGCACCAAATCGTACATCAATAACCGAAAATTATTGTAAACAATTCTTACACAAAGCTTACTGTAAACAAAGCTTACTAAAGTCCGCCCAAGTTGATTTCCAGTCGTATATAGTGATAATAGCTGACATACATACGATATTCAGCATAGAATCGTATAGCAGTACGGAGCGGGTCGGGCTTAATCGGATATTGTCCTATATAATTACTAATATCGATGAAATGCGTATGTTTATTCTTCATCACGTATATCGCCTCCAAAATACCATGGATATACCATTTTTGCGCATCAAATACGATTTATTATCATGTATATATGCACGTAATGCTGATTTTTTACTTGTATGTACATACTAGCTGACTCGACAAACTTCGTATTGCCACAAATTGAACTGTGTTGTACATAAATCGTGTATCTCGGGATGACCTTTGTCACAATCTCGAGTTTTGCAAATTTCTGAGGAGTTCATGGGTTTTTTAATATACAAATTTTCCTCACAGTAAAGTAGAAAACAACTCCCCATTCCTTAGCCTGATAAAATAAAGCCGATAGCACTTAAATATTCGCCATCATTACAAACCATTTCGCCGAATACCATTTTGCGGAACACCAATTCTCGGTTGACCATAACGCGGAATAAAGAGTTTCGCAGAATACCATTTCGCGGAAAACCTTACACGGGATGTACTATTCCACGGAAAATCTTTTCGTAGAACGTTCCATTTCGTAGGGGTGACCCAACTGAAGGAAAGTAATAGAGGTCAGTAGATTTAGGAAAATAAATAAACCTAGATAGAGGTGACCTTCACGGGGGCTGCCCCCACCCCCACCCGCAGCGGCTGGCGCTTCCGACGGCAGGTCGCCGGCAATACTCGCGGCCTGTGACCGTCTCGCGCTGAATAATCTAATGTTACTATTGATAGTTTTTGGTGGTCTTGTTATTGACTAATGTTTTATGAAAGAGTCTAAAATTTTTCGAAATTTGTATCTCGTTTGTGTGGAAGCCCCCCATTTGAAAGGGGAGAGGGGTCATAATTCCCCTTCTAAAGAGAGGAGGGGTCTCAATCCACCATAGAAAAAAATGCTTGTCTCCAAAATCACCCACATGTCGATTTTTGTTCCATTTGCTTGAGTAGTTCACGAGTTATGCAGAAATTTGTGTTTCATTTGTATGGGAGCCCCCCCTCTTAGTGGGGGAAGGGGTCTCTAACCATCATAAGAACCTTCCCTGGCCCCAAAAACCCCTGCATGCAAATTTTCACCCGGATCGGTTCAGTAGTTTTCGATTCTATAAGGAGCATACGGACAGACAGACAGAAATCCATTTTTATAGGTATAGATAAAAATGCTAGCTGGGTAAGTAAGTAAGCTATTCACGCTCGACTGTGTCCTTTGCTGCCCTGAAATGTCAGAAATTGTGATGCGTGGGTACGCTGTACGCCCGACTTTTGTTGAGGATTTGTCGGAGAGTGAAAAATTTGATCCGTAGTAGCACGGGTTCTCATAAAATCCGCCTGGTACTGCCTTACGAAATCATACTATTGGGGACGGACGACGTAATTCAGCTCCGAATTACGCCATAGATTGTATGAATAACGTATTGCCTAGCAACCCAATTTAAAAATTAAAATTTGTTTATGAAATCCATTCATCCATCCAACTGTACGACTCGAAAGAAATTGAAAAAAACCGAATTGGAAAGAATTATACAATTTTGCATGTCCACTCATGAGTTTTTAGGAACACAGATCTTTACCCAATTATATTTCTAACAAACAATTGATTGTCAGTTTCGGTCAATCATAAATTCGATCAAATTTAGATCAACGTCACGGTTACCTCGTGGCACGTTCTGTCCTAGGTCGTGCTCTCAAAAACATTTGATTTAGAAATCTAATCAATAACATAACATAGAAACACGTTAATTTTTTTAAACAAATCAGCGATTGCGGTCATATCAGTTACTTTACTGCAGTTACGAGCCATGATACGCACCATCCGGACTCGGAGAGACACTACGAATGCGGAACCGATTTCCCCAAAGGGAGGTTTCGACATTAGTGTACTTTATTTTGGACATTTACGGCAAAATCAAATGGAAATGTCCAAAATAGCATACCCGTAACGCATATCCAAAATACATAAATCACCCTATCATCAAAATAAAACCTCAGTACTCAACGGAAAAGCGATTGGCGATCAACTAATGTCTCTCCGAGTCCATAGTGCCGAATTCAGGTCCTGGCCAAGTTATTATACATATTATATATCATATATTGACAACCATACACTCAATAAATGAATGAAGTCATTAGGATTTTCCTACTTCTGAAAACTTGCAAATTTTTTTGGAGCGTTGATATGAAATGGATTTATTGGAGTTGGAGTTATTTCTCCTTGATTGACTTAACGAGGAGTGTTATTTTAATGTTCCACTCGCCTGATAGAGAAATCTACTGCCAGCGTTGTCGTGCAAAACGTGTGCAGTGATATGCTATTAACTAAATTTTATTTTTCATGTATGCTAAGATGCCAGCAACATAAATATGGGGGTATCACGTGCCAATGGATTAAAATCGCAACGATAAACAGTACTAAACGGCCTTAATATGATTCCAGAAGCTTACTAGGCGAAAATCCAATACGATAACCCAAAAGGAAAAGTCGGCAGATATTTTCAAGCATATGAAACTGTCGAAATTCGCTAAGAAATATTTGGTCTAACGGGATACCTATATCGGTGAACTGTGAAGCAACATTTTCATTTACATTTACATTACCAGGAAATTTACATGAACAAGTATTTGAAAAAACATCTGCTGCCTTTCTTAAAGCATGATCCTGATCCTCTCGGCTAAGAAAATTGTAAAATTTCTGGCAAAATTGACGGTTTTAAATTTTCAATTGTTGTTTGCACGTGTGTAAAAATGCATAAAACTTTCAATCCAATCTGTATTCTGTATGAAAATTTTGAAAATTCTGCATGAAAATTACCAAAACACCCTCAACATAATTTTTACCTCGAAATTACGTACAAAATTATAAATCACTGCGAAGTTTTAATTACATAAATGGACATATATTCGTATGTAACTTGTTAATAAACTAATTATGTTCACCTACTGGCAGAAAAGCATGTACCTTTACGAAAGCCTGCGAGCAAAATATCATTTATAGAAAGGTGCGTCCAACTTTTAATTTTGGAGAAGTAAAGGCGGAGGCGGGATTTTTCTAGTTAACCTAACGTCTTGCCGATCTTTTATCTGTCGACTAGGTTTTATTATAAAATAATACTTTTTTTTTTAAAGCTCGTCAGTTTTATAACACAATATTGCTCTTGATTTAATAGAAGCAAACATTCCAGAACCAGACCGTTTAGATGCTACTCAGACTTTTCCTCTAAAATCAATGATCTTATACAGAACGGTTTGCAGTTATTGCGATTCCTGTGCTTGGTGAGTTGATGATCGTATAGAAAATGCCGAGAGTAATTATACGGCCAACTATTACATGGATCGTGATTGGCCATTGCATGCCGACTACAACTATCAAGTCAGCAAATTACCTGATGTTTTGTCTATTGAACGACGTATTCTCGTGTCAAAATCTCTTGTAAAAAATATCTATTCATGGTTGAAATCTTTTCAATGATGAAATAGTTATGATCATTTTCAATCTTGCATTTTAATGTAGCGATTTCAGTTAAAATTTTAAAGAATGCCCCATAGGCATAGCCCTGCGTCAACACCGGATAACGACCCAAGCTATTATACCAATCAGTCTGATATTAATTTTCATTCCCTGATAGCAAAGAAAACTATGGCTTTGCAGTGAATTTCTAAAAACCTCATCAGTGCATGCAAATCAAGACGATAAATCTTCGGAAATCATACTTTACAGTCTAGCTAATCAAAAAGTCGCTGAAGTGCCAAGGGACATAGATATTGCAGGAACATGGCATTACACATCCTTTGCATCAATTAGCATGGCATTATATCAATACTTGCGATAAATGTCCGTTTGATTGATTTTTATTGGCTATAAAGCAATCCGATTCAGTGAATATTGCTACGCTCGGGGACAAAGAGAGTAAAAAGGCATTCATAAATCCAATACGTTTTATGTTCTGTTCTTATGCCCTCAATCATCGTAATTTATACCAGTAATTTTCATTCAACTCCTTCAGTTACTGCGTCGGAACCATGGCCTGGCGCATTGTTTGTCTTCTCGCAGGATTCAATATATTTCTTACGTCATTGTAAGTGGTTTATATTTAATTCAATATCGCAATATCAGTGGGCGGAAAATTTATCAACCGCCGATTTTTGGACAAAATTTGGAAATGTTCTACTACTGGCAGCCCTGCATTATTAATCATCATTTCATTTTCATCTGATAGACAGATAACAAGCATCGATAGTGATCTACACGTTGAGCTGTGAGCGCGGATCCAAGTCACTCGATCATGGGCAATCCTTGATAACAGTTGTTTGTCGCTGGACGAATGTCTTCATCGATCTTAGTCGAGCAAAATCTGGTGAAAAAGCAATTAGCAGTTGAAGGTAAACGGTCGCCGATGGTAATGGGATTCTATACTTATACGGAACGATAGGTCGTCGTGTGTCCCGGTTCTCTCGCCGGTGTCCAAGGCGATGGCCGGCAATTATTTTTTCGAATGGTTTGCAGAGGTTTGCAGGCTCTCTTATATGTAGGAGATCGTTAGCCGAGCAAGCGGTGCGGTGCGGTGCGTGTGCTGTTGATTGGCTTTAAATCAGGTGATGATGGAAGCGATCTCATCAAAACTCGGCTACTGTTTGCTGATTAACTTCGGCCCTGTCAGGCGTGGTCGCAAGCCGGTGGAGTGGTCATGATGAAAAAAAACCTATACGAAATGGATCAATCTCGATTTACCAACCCGGGGTGGACCCGACCAATGTATCCACATTTACAACTATTAATTTTAATAGCCTCTTACCGATGGCGTCAATGACTGATTAAATAGCCAATATACTTTACAATCGTGTTATACGATGTCGCTTTTTTCTGCACAAAAATCTCTTCAGTCTGAATGTAACAGTTTTCTTGATAAGCTGTGTAAGTGTGTTCATGATTGGCTACTAAGCGGGTATTATATAGTCAATGGTTACTGCCTGAGAGAGAACGACCCGAAGGCAGAGGCGAGTCCACACATGATTTGCAGGTTTTTATGGGCCTCATAGGATGACCATGCCATCCGCAGTGGAATGGTGAGAGAAAAAAAATCCTATTATGTTGGTAGAATCAATTGAAGTGCTATTGCTCGATAGCTCATAAATTGAAGCGCTCAAGATGAAAGGGTATCCATTATCGGTGCATTCCTCTTATGATTTATGACGCGGTGCCATAGTCGGGGTTCAGGAAAATAATTCATACGATGTGTTTGTTTGTATGCTGAAATTTACAAAGATTGTACCGGTTTGTGAAAGTAAAATTAGGAATTATCAAATGTTATTGATAATTCCTAATATTATATCATACAGCTGCGCTGCACTTCAAGGCAGAACCCAAATGATTCACGGGCTATACATAAACGCACTCTAACGGATACAACTCATGGAGCTCTTGATGTCAGTTTTGCGGTGAATGATAAAATTGGAACCACCCTAACCACTGTTTATTCCAAAAGAACGGTTTTCATAATACAAATAAAATTTCCCTTTCGCTTCATAGCGTTTTATAGAAAAATTAGGCTTCCGCTTAAATTTCCATTCGAGACCATGCATTGGTCATTAAATCGTGAGACTAACTACAGAGACTAACAGACGTAGAAGTCGTTTGGTTGCATTGGTGTCGCACCAGATGATGTACCAGATGACGCTAATATTTTTTTGGGAATTTTAGGATTATCCCAGGGATTATCGTATAAACAATGTTTTGCTGCAAAATTTGTTTAAAGTGTTACGTCTGTTAGTCTGTGCTAACCAATAAAAATATTTTTTTTGCGAAAATCAACTCTATTCATCAATATAGTTCGCTTCAATAGCGATACCAACATTTCAAGTTGTTTAACTATCGATACGTTTCTTACTGTACGATTTACGTTTAGCTTCGAAATAGGCCTCAGTTGCTGCTATAATCGGCTACCGTCGAAATCAAATGAATATATTTATTTATTTATTTATTTATTTATTATTATAGCCAACAGATAAAGTATAATCCTAATGACAAAATCTATTTAAAACATATATGAACTAACCTAGCACAAACATCTTTTAAAACAACGATTATTGTTGTCACGAGACACATTAAAATCAAACACTTCATAGCAGCTATTAAAAACCCGGCACATACTAAGCACTGGTTCGTGTAACCCATAGTTAGTTCTTGAATGTTGATTGACGAGAAAGGCGTGCGAACGAAGATTACGTCTTCTAGTGTTGATATCTAGGCGACTAAGCAATTCAGGACTATCGATATTTCCTTGAAGAAGATCGCCGACAAAACACGCCTTAGCCACATTGCGCCTTCCTTCCAGCGGTTCTAAATTAATCAGCTTGCAACGGCTTTCGTAACTTGGCAGGTTACGTGGGTCACGCTGCAGCGTAGGTGTCGCAGAGCAAACCTGATAAATTTGCGTTGAACTGCTTCAATCCGATGAATTGCATTTTGGTATAAAGGTGACCAAACAATGGCGGAGTATTCCAGCATAGGACGAACTAGCGAGCAATATAGAGATTTTAAGCAATATACATCCTTGAAGCTTTTCGCAAAGCGGAACAGAAATCCTAGTTGCGAGGAAGCCCTGGATACAACGTAAGAAATGTGGTTCTTGAACGTTAGTTTAGAGTCAAGCAAGACTCCCAAGTCTTTAACAGTTGTTTCGCGCTTTAGGGCCGTCTCACAAAGGGCGTAACCGTGCAGATACATGTTACGTTTGCGACCGAAGGAGATGACTGAGCACTTGGACACATTTAGTGACATCTTGTTAATTCGGCACCATTCGTCAAAGGTCTCCAAATCCTGTTGCAAGAAATGGGCGTCATTAGGGCTTTTTACTGTACAGTACATTTTCAAATCGTCAGCATAAGATAATCTCGAGCATTTGAGGATACTGTTCACGTCATTCATGTACAGCAGAAACAAGAACGGACCCAAATGACTGCCTTGGGGAACGCCGGAAGTTGCTACGAAGGGTGACGATACGTAATCGCCGATTTTGACTGACATAGTTCTGCCGATGAGATAGGAGCGAAGCCAAGTCAGCAGATTGTCGTGAATGCCCAGTTCGTGGTATTTAGAGATGGCTATTTCATGGTTTATGCGGTCGAAAGCTGCAGAAAGGTCCGTATATATAGCGTCAACTTTATTCCTTTCTTGCATTGCACGGATGATGAACGATGTAAAGGCGATTAAATTAGTTGTCGTTGAGCGCTTTGGCATAAATCCATGCTGGATAGGAGGGATGCAGTGTGAGCAATCTTGCATCAACTTTTCCAGAACGATTAGCTCAAACAGCTTAGAGACAGCACTTAAGGCAGCAATACCACGGTAATTAGCAAATATTCTTTTGCATCCCTTTTTGTGCACAGGGAAAACAAAGGAATCCTTCCAGCACTCGGGGAAAACTCCTATCGTCAATGATATATCGAAAACCTTAGCTAAGGGCAATGCAAGAGTATTTAAACAGCGTTTCAAGACTATGGAAGGAATGCCATCTGGGCCGCATCCAGTTGAGGATTTCAAATGTTTCCCAGCAGAGATCACCACATCGCTAGTTACGTTGTACGGGAAACTGGAAACGGTAAAGCGAGTAATGTTACTTGTGGCTGCCACAATGTCATGAGCAAGGGCGATCTCATCAGAAAAAACGCTACTGAATTGCGTGCGAAACAAGTCGGCAATACCTGCGACTGAATCCGCTACTTTAACGCCGTCAGTCTTATTGGAAGGAAGTCCAGATTCTTTCCGTTGTTCGTTTACAAAGGCCCAAAACTTCTTGGGATTTGCTCTAAGAGAGCTCTGCAGATGCGAATTATGGGCAATAAACAAACTATTATTTAGGCGCTTGTAGTTGGAGTTAGCATGTGCATAGTCAACTTTGGTGCGGTCCGAGCGATATTTGCAGTATTTCCTAAGGGCAGCTCTTTTCAGTCGTTTCAGGCGTTTAAGTTCCGAGTTGGACCATGCGGGCTTAGAAGGCTTGCGTTTGAATTTTTTGGGTGTAAACTGATCGAACGCGTAAAGTATGATGCCACAAACGGTGGAAGCAGCAAAGTTAACGTCATGACTAGCGAGTAAAGAATTCCAGTCCAAGTTAGCCAAAAAACTGTTCATCGCCTCGAAGTCTGCTCTGAGAAAGTCGTAATAGACGGTTTCAGCATGGTCTAAGAAACGATATTCGGGTTTCAAATCCAGTGTCAACAATAGAGGTGGATGATACCTGCAATGCTTGACGAGTGGTGTTGGGGCTTGCAGAATTAAACAACGTTGCCCTAATTCTTCGCTTACGAAACACAGATCAAGCAAACGGTTATTTGCATTCAAAATGCCATTCAGCTATCTCAGTCCGGCTGTTGAATATGAATCAAGCAAGGACAGTGAAGCAGGACGAAACGAGGAATGAGCAAAGTCAGGAAAGCGGAAATTATTCGTATCGCTGAGCCACGAAACTGTGCTGAGGTTGAAATCGCCTACAATAATAATGCTATCATTAGCTTCCATTTGAGAGACAACCCATTCGAGAGAGAGTGCGTGTTTGTCGATTATGCTGCTGTCATTGATGCGGTCAGGTGGAAAATATACGACACAGATAAAAACCGTTCCAGATTGAGTCGATATCGCTACCCACAGATGCTCGACCGTCGTTATTTCGGGAGGTTTCAATTGCCAGGATTTGATGCAGGAGCGCACGGCCAAAAGAACTCCGCCGCCAGAGCTTTTGTTACTATTTAAGGCTGTCCGATCGTGCCGATAAACCGAGTACGTGTCGTCAAACAGTTGCTTCGATAGTGTGCTGTTCTTCAGCCAAGTTTCCGTGAAAGCGTAGATATCGTAGCATGCGTCACTGCAAGCCAGCTGGTACTCAGCAAGAGAACTATTAATACCACCAATATTCTGGTAGTATAGAAAAACTTGTGATGTAGTGGCTGATAGAACTGCTGACGTCGAGCTGGAAGTGGAGGCGATATCAGGTCGAGCAACGTCACGAGAAGGTGGATACTTGCCAAAGAGGGCAGCTTGGTAAGCCCTGATCGCAGCACTAGACTCAGAACCGGGACGACTATGATGGCAGGAACTATTTAACTGTGATTGGGTGAAACCGGCATCGGGCGAGGCTGAGCTAGGCGGATCAAGGGCTACCAAATAGCTTTGTGTTGTGCGTCTCGGACTGATGCATCTCAATTCTCCCGATCGGACCCTGCCATTTGGTAGACTAGTAGACGGTTCGCTGGAAAACGGATGTTGATCAGGCAAATGATTGTTACTAACGTACGCATACTTGCCTGAGAACGATGTTTGGGAGACCCCGCTACCAATCCCAACCGCAGGACCAGAACGACTCTGATGGCAGGAAACGAGATGACTACGACGACAAGAAACTTCCAGCATGTCTGGGTCGGGTGGGCTGAGGTCTCCCATAATGCGACAGGCAGTGCGTTCTGGTTCCTGGTGTGTCAATGGTAGAGCAGCGCTGGTACCTACTGCACTTCCGGTGGTTTCGCATGATTCTGTCCATCGCCATCTAGTGGCTTGAGAAGCGTTGTTGTTTGTGAATTCAGCTGCAATCCGACAACAACGTTTTTTGATCGGTTGTCCTCGAATTCACGGAAAAACACATTTTCAGGCCAGGAGTCGCTACACAGCGCAACGTATTTTAGGTCACGACTGATACCGACTTTAAAGGAGACGTATCTTAACGTAGAAAGGTCTGTACCTTTGGGTACCAGTTTTACCACTTTAAGCTTTGTACTAGAATCAAGATCAAAACAGTCCTGCACAAACGTCAACATATCATCCACTGAAGTATTAGGATGAAAAGATGAAAGATAAATCCAAAAAAGGTCGTCGCTTAACGATACTGTTTTTACTGAGCCCGCCGAAGGCTTTGTACCGCGAGTACCACTTGCGCTCTTAATTGAATCAACAGGATTCCCGCTATTTGCACGTCTGCGTTTGGGGGTATTCGGCATCAAGTCATTGCGATTGCCCCATGGCATAGGAGAGACCGGCAGAGGAGTTTGAAGTTTTATGTCAACCTTGGAGGCAAGCGTGTTGATTGCGGTACTCAGCTTATCAATATCGGTCTTCATGGTCTTTATATCGCTTGCCGAAGCAGCAGTACTATTGATTTCATTCCGTAGAGCGATGTTTCTAAAATGTTCGTTGGAGAATAAATCCGCACAACCATTGCACATCCAAAAAACATTACGCTCGTACTCGCCCAGTATATCCATAACCGGAAGATCAATATTAGCGCAAATCATATGGAACTTTGAACCACAAAAACCGCGACAAACGATTTGGTCTGAATCATTGACGAGCTTATTGCATTTTTTGCAAGCCATCATGAAAGTGAGGTGGACACTCTTAATATCGATCGTCTATGCAGAGGGTTACGCGTTTGAAATACAGATGTCGCTCTTAGTGGAAGGAAAAGTCAAACTGAACAGCAGTATAGCAGCAGACCGAAGTCAACACAAACAAAACAACTGCACTTAATCAACGAAATGATTATCCACTTTTATATACCAATTAGGCGAAATTCCACAAACTCGGCACAAAACTAAACACAGCGAAGAGTATATTCAACTCAAAATCGCACTTAATATTCAAAATCACTGCAAAAAGACGGTTTATTATAGAGGCGTTAAAAACTCAACGTAAACAAACTGAACAGTGCAGCCAAAAAAAATATGAGGATGTGGAAGCAATTCACCCAGTAAATTTGTTTATTTGCTTAGTGAAACACCGTATCGTTCATCGTTATATGTGACCAATTCTATTTAATTGTTTGACAGCAAGTGCTGATTTTTGCCATTTCTCTTTTCTAACTGGAACACTATAGTATGCTCTCAAGGTCTTTGAACAAATCGTTTCAATCAGTAGAATATTCGGCAAATGTCGGGCTATCTCGAACATAAAACTCGCTTGCGTTAATTTAGCGTCTGATCGACAATTCTTCCTCAATATTTTTGATCTCTTAAGCACTGGTTTAGAGTCGGCGAATGGCTGAATTCAAGATGCAATACCCCACTGCGAGCCAGTGGAGTTAGTCGCGGGCAGGGATGGTTCGATCACTTTGACTCAATTTTGATTCATTTGACAGTACCGTCTTAACGAGGCCAAATATGACAAAGTGATGTATGGGACATTTGTAGAACAGGTTATCATCTATAACTTTGCTGATTTAAGTTTTCCTGTATCTTTTGTAGTTACGGCGCTACAATGCTAGTATACTCAACCCCCGTTAATAAGAAAAACAGCTCGTTCAGATTGGGCGAGTTTATTTTTAATCTGAATATTTGGTAACTCTATTCATTTTCACATACGCGCAAGACGCGCACCCTATGGACTTGTTGTTTTGATTTGACGAAAACAAACGTTTTGAAAATATTTCAAACATGCGCAAATTCTAAATGTTCGGTTTGTAGAAGAAGAAATTGGCTCGACAGTTTCGACTAAAATGGTCTATTCTGAGTGCTGGAGAGAGGTAAGTTGCATATGAGCTATATTGCCAAAGCTCCTGAGCAAGAGGAAACGCATTAAGATTTTTTGCTTTTTTTTTAATTTACCGGTCAACTTTAACGTCAATTGTGTGTGACGCTTGATCGGTTTTTAATGTGAACGCATTCATACCACCGGGGTACAGATTAAAAATGTTCAGATTAAAGAAAGTCATACGAACGGGGGTACACGGTATCTTATTAGTGACTAAATGAACGTTCATTTCTGTTTACAGGTTTTATTGTGATGGGCAAAATGTAGCGGCAAGTAATCGGTTGGTGGCAGATCTCAATTGCCAAAGGTGCTAATTGAAAATCAAAGGGCGATTCACCAACATCTGCATCATCAACGTGTATAGAGCTTAGCTTGAAAATATCGTTGGAATGCGAATACGACCGCTTCGCAAAACATAATGTCAAGGTAATAATCGGAGATTACAATAGTTTGGCCAGCCAGGAGAAGGAATTCAAATCGGCGATAGGATGCAATATACAATAGGGTCGGCATAGCGCCAATGCAAGTAAAAGAATCTATGGGTAGTTCTCGATAATGCGCCAACGGCCATTCGAATTCAGACGAGCGAGTGTTCAAGAAGTGCATAAAGTTATACTTATTTATGTACCAAAGTGCGACTTTGAAAGTCGTTTATATAAAACCAATTGTCTGAGACAGGCATTCAGGTAATTTCAAAGGAAATATAAAACCTGCAACTCGACTATTATGCTAAAAGGGTAAATTTTCCTCCCATATATGGGACCTTTTGATATATTTTATCTACCGGTTATCTACGTCTAATCGTAAAAGACCAGCGATTGGTCTTCTAATCTTCTGGATTGTATCGCGAAATCCCTCTAGTTTGCCCAGTAGTGTACCGGCCTTGTGACTAAGTCTTGGTCTCGTGCTGTTGTAGTTTGTTGGGGTAGCAATAGCAACTCACTTGGGAACTGTTACAAGCGGAACTTATCAAAATGGGCCAGTTGGTCAGTTATTTCCATCAACCGATTGATAACATCTGGGACACAGAACAATTACCAGAAGAGCGGATAGACGGGGTTATCTACTCTATTTACAAGAAAGGTGATTGTGAGAACCACCGAACGATCATTATCCTATTCACCACCTACAATGTGATTTCACAAATAATTTTAACCTGGCTTCATGGAGAGCCGGTCTACAATGGACCAAATCTTTAGCCGATTCCTCATGCATCAACTGTTTATTGATTTCTATCGTATGTAGAATAGTTTTAACCGACGAGAGCTATGGAAAATTCTGGACCAAACCGGACGAAATGGCTATGATAGTTCCGTACTGTGTGAGAATTACGAGTTCATTGTCGGACCCATTCCAATTCCTCAGCTAAGTTCAACAAGGAATTGTTCTCTCCTGTCTGCTATTTAACATTGTGCTTGAAGATGTTATGAGGCGATCTTCATGCGGCGCAAAAAACAAAGATTTGAGTATTAACGTCGTTAAGACTTGACCCTTCTTTATCAACAGATTTCGCAGCAGGTAACAGGGCTAATACAGGGTTAGTGCAACGATTGGCTTGTTTGACCAGCATCGTATCTCGAAGCTAATCCGTGGGCCGTGTCAATTTTTAATAAATCCAGTCAATTTACCTGCTTTGCCAATAATGTGAAGAAAATTTGAGCTGGTGGAAGATCAGTGCACTCGACTGAAACGCGAAGCAGAGAAGATTGAGTTGAAGATATTGCGCTCTTCGCACTCAATTGGACTGCACAGTTATAAAGTGCAACCTTCAAAACTGTGATGAAAAGTGTGCTACTGATCATATCGCTAGTAATCTTATATCGATAATATCATCAAACTTTATGATTAGGGAAGAATATCGAAAATTGGAGGGTTTAAAGTGAAACCTTCTTCTTGGCTTGTTATTATTTTAACATTTTTGTTCTATTTCTTACGTGTTTTTGATTATACTATCATATTATCGTTAGTAATTATTAACGATAAAAAACTTTATCAATAATCGTTAAAGATTTTGATAGGCATTTCCCATCATTACAACTCTCCCATCTGAGCTGAGATTTGATTTAGCAGTGGCGCCAATACCAGTTGTAGGAAAAGCAAATAGTATTTAATTTTTCATTTATTTTATATATGCTGCGTATTTGTTCAAGTTATGAATTATGTGCGGAATTATGTATTTAGAAACTATTTTTATATTATTCTTAGCGTCGATAAGAACTCTACGTAAGCATTAGAATTTAAATAGAAATCAACCAAGATTCATGGTTTTTTTCCACGAAATTTTGGCAACTTTTCTCACCTACAAAATGTGTGACTGAACAAGTGTGTTCAAAATCCAACTTTCAATGCAAAGGGCAATAAATACGTCCAAAACTAAATATATGTTGGTGGAGTATATCTGTCAAGTGGTTATCAAGATGGCTTTCAAGCGAGAAGGGCTTCGATTAATAATTATGGGCGCGGCCAAGGAAAATTCAGGCCAGTCCCATAAGTGGATCGTAAAACAGTTGGAAATTCAGTTGGGACCATTCGACCACGTCTCGTGAGGTAAAATCGTTCAAGGAGACCCAGGTGACCCATCAGCGAGTAGGAAGTGGAAGAAAAGCGAAGACGAATGACCTCTTGAAGGCAAGGAAGGTAAGAGATTACTTCAAGCACAATCCGAGCCTCTTGATTTTCGACGTGGTCAATAAGGTCAATTCTTTCGTCTGCTTTGTTCAGCAGACAATGAAATGGGCCGGACTTCATGTCTTCAAGGTAAGGAAGGCGCTTAACTGAGAATACGATGACCAAATCCCGCGCAAGGAAGCTGTACCACGAGTGGTTGATGCAGCCGAGACGTACATTAAAGCGGACGCCAAGCAGATCCCCGATCTGACTATTATGAAGGGCATGCTCCGGAAAACAGGAAAGGTCTTCAAAAACGACCAGGATTTGAAAAAAGAGTGGATGAGAGTGTGTAAGAAAGATGGCGCAAGTGTTGCATAGGATTGGATGGGTCGCGTAAGGTCCAAGGTACGGCCATTTAGCCTACGAGAGGAGGTTAAATAAACCGACTTTGCAAAAGTTTCTAAAATATTGGACTTGAAATAATTTTTTAGTGATCATTTTATCTGTTGCACTTTTTTCGAGTACGGCCTTTATATTTTCAAGTTCAAGCTGACTGATGTAACTTTTTATCAAAGCAAGCTTTATGTTTTATATAACAAATCACAAAACTTCATTAAGTTATGGCGGTGGCTGTCAAGCAGCGAAAAGCATGTTCGGTTTTATTGCTGCTTTCAGCCAAGCGCGATAAAACTGTTTGAACTTATGATTCGCCTCTTAAAGGTTTATAACCCCTTGGAAACGAATGGAATAAAACTTAAATTGTTACTTGGAGAAATCAATAGGTTGGATGTTTTGCTAGATTGCCGAACAACTATCCTGCAAAAATGGTGTATCGAATTCAGTGGAAGTAAGATAAGCAGGGCGAGCAGTGAACGAGGTCACTAAACCAGGTGAAGCAAGCTCCGGCGAACACTGAGTGACCACGGAATTAGCAATTAGCTGTCCTGGATCAAGTTAGACGGAAGAATTGTGTTATGCTGGCATTGTCATGAGACGTCACGCCAATTAAGTAAGTAAGTAAGTACGTAAGCAATACGTAACATAGGTTTGATAATAGTTTGACCTTCAAAAGCGGGGAGAAGATTTACCGTGGATTTGTTTGACTTCATTCGGCATTTGGCGGAGACAGAGAAAATATCATCGTTGGCAACGTCATCGTCTGGTTATGTGACTTTTGACTCACTTTTGACTAGCGACTACAGTCGAAAGTAACCTCAGGCTTTGATGTCGAAAGTCACGGGAAAGGGCCCCGCTGTGAAGCAGGATAACTTGTACCGGCTTGTACTTGTACGGTAATTAAAACAGGCCCAATGACAGGGCATCATGCTTTTGTAGCAATGGGTTCTATTCTTAGTCACCTCACTGGTCGACAGCTGGACTGCTCGATTGCTCAACTGGTTGGTCGACTAGACTGCTCGATTGGACTACTCGACTCAACTGCTCGACTTACTACTCGACCCGACTGCTTGATTCAACTGTTTGATTCGACTGTTTGAATCGGCTGCTCGATTTACTGCTCGACCCGACTCCTTGATTGGACTGCGCGACTGTACTAGTCGATTGAACTGCTCGAATAGACTAGTCGATTTACCTGCACGACTCGATCGTTCGACTAGACTGCTCGATTGAACTGCTTGATTCGCCTGCTCGACGCGATGGCTCGTCGCGATATAAACGTGCCGCTCATTTGAATCGGTTCGCGGCAGAAAACGGATAGTTCAGAGCCACTTACACAAAAAAGCAATTTTGTCCAACTTCAGTTAGGCACATGTTTTATTCAGTTAAATAAAATCCAATGCGAACATAAAAACATTAGTTTCAGTTTCAGGCTCTTTTATGTACAACGTCGTAGACCAATATTATTGTAATCGTAAGATTTTCGCATGCCGTGACGCAAATAAATCTAATATAAAGCTCAAAGAATAAATACAAAGATTAAACATCTTCGCAAACACTGGTATATGGAATGTATCCACAGTTTCCTTGCCAGACATTTATATTTTCCGGATCGTAAGATTCGGGCTCAACTAGAGTAATAATAAGATTCTTCATGTATACATGCAGCATATATGCATGCAACCGTGACCGCTCCTAATTCTGCGCATTTTTCCTTATATTTAAATTTTTCATTATTATAAGGCACTATGAGGATAACATTATTTTTTTTGAAATGTTTGCTCAATATTACATCGATATACGTAATAGTACTAAGAAATTGAGAACAGATTGTTAAAATACAACGTTGACAACACTGTAAATGTCAAAAACATAGCTCCGTTAGCAGCAGCGCGAAGACGACTGAATAAAGAAATTTGCTATTTTTTCGTCGAAAACAGGCACAGCAGTCGAATAACTTCCGTGATTGGTAAGATTCATTAGTTTTAGTAATATTTCGAAAAAAATAACTAGTTAGATAGTTTGATTTCTCGAAAAAAATGTAATTCAATACTGTGCAGAATTAGGCACTGATTTTTTGTTTATGTTCCAAACGCTGCGCAGAATATTTAGTGATGCATCAAAAAAAGAAAACAGGAAAAAACATGCGGTACAACAATATATAGATGATTGCGGCAATTGACATGGTGAGGAGAGGTTTCACGATTCGTCGTGTGGCTAAGGATAACGGTGTTCCGGAAAATACAGTTTGGGCGAAGCTTTCAGCAGGCATGTACTCAAATTCCGTAAGGCATCCGGGTAGACCATCAGCATTAACTAAACAGGAAGAAGATCGCATGTTAGAATTGAGCCAGCTGGTTGGGCTCTTGGGAAAAATGTTTCTGGGTGGATGACACAGGAAACATATTTTTAATATTTAACAAAATGTTTTCTACCCATGGCTGTTGCGATCTAATGTAGCTCTGGCAGTCCTCGTCTTCGTAGACGGTCATAAATCCCACGTTTCACTTATGACTTCAGACTGAAGAATTTAAAAAATATTATGATAATATGTAACAGGAGAAGAATTTTATTGAACAACAAAAATTACAGAAAAAAGCAGACCGCGAAAAAAGAAGTTACAGGAGAAGGACAAGAAACCACCGAAGATCACAAAGAGGTAGAAAGGAGGGAATAACGCACAAACTGTTTAATTTTGTTTTTATATCTTTTAATTTACATATATTCATAATAAATGATATGGCATAAAGATTTAATTTAATTTTTGAGCTACGCAGAATTTGGCACAAACCTGCGCAGAATTAGGAGCACCGGCATGAAACTGCGTAGACTTAGGCACCGTGGAAGGGTTCACGAAACAAACAAAAAATCTCGGTTACAGGTCTATTTTTAATCCACAAATTTTTGTGAGATATGATAAACCATAGTACTATATGTTACAGACAGCTATTCACGGTGTCAATACGTATTTAAAACGTTCAAAATAGCGGTTCAATTATAAAAACTTCCTAACTGCGCAGAATATGGTACGTTCACGGTACATGTGTTGTAGGTAACATTTATCAAAGTAGTAAGGGAGGTTAGTCCCTTATATTCCATCATTAATTTTCTGGAACATCTATTCATCATAATCAGTTTTATTCATTATGACAATTTTATTACCAACAACGAATTTATTATCATTCATGTCTGACACGTTTTTGTCAAATCCTCTTATTTTCTTTTGCTTTTATCTCTGGAAATACTAGGTTTAGAAAGACTATTTTATCATGTTTCCAAAGGAAATTGTTCAAGGAATCCGAATCCGAATGCCATGGAAAGAAAATTTATGCAGTTTTTGGAAACAATTGTGCGTAATTAACTAATTCAGTTAACCGTTATGTGTGCAACAGGGTACCTGGGTACTTTTTCAGTTTTAAAATAGTTATAACTCATTCAATTTAAAACATACGTCATTGAAATTTTGCGACATCGTAAACCTCGTTGGTCTTAAGTAATTGAGGTAATTTGATGCATATCCATAAAGGGGATTAGCAATGAGAGGCACTTCAATTTTTTTATTACGTAGGAGGGCGACAAGGGTACCCGGGTACCCATGATATGCTATGTTCATAACTTTGGCTAACTTGAACCGATTTGAGTGAAACCAGTGGCATTTGATTCGCACATTTATCTAGTTTTGATGAGATAAAGCATTTGGGCATCAAATGACATGTAGTTCCTGGGAATCGGTAATTCCGGAGCAACGTCCGGTAAAACGTGGGAAGTCGCTTGTTTTGAAAGAATATCAGCTTTCAGCAAAGCTATTAACTTTGAACTTGACATTGTGGACCCTTTTTTCATCTTATTATATAAATTGGTGACTTTAGATCGCATTGGCCATTCCAGAATTGGGTTCTTGTAAGGTTTCAGATGGCCAGTTCGGTGCCTAATCCAATATTAGAATTGGTTTAGCGGATCTTTTAGAAGGTTTGAACTGATATGCCCAGTTTAGTACTGATTAATAATTTCGGAACTGGTTCCAAATGTATAACGGATGGTTCTACGTTTTACTGTTCTGATAATGCTAAGCATTATCTTGAATCCTGCGGTATCATCTGTGACCCCGTAGAAACCATTTTCGAAACAACCAATGAAAATGCAACGAAATGTAAAAAATATCACCTACCGAACTAATTCCAAGAACTTTGATGCCCATATTGCTAGGTTTTACCTCCGATCCTAGACTGGTCACCCATGACCACACAGGAACCTACTCTGGAATGGCTAACCTGATTCATCTCATTGTATGAATTTTTAGAGTTTTTATATCCGCATGACTGATTTTCCTGCAATACAATCAGTTCTCTACCTCACAGCGGACACTCTGTCGGAATTGGGGATTTTCTGGCCCCGTATGTCTTTTAATGGCCAAATAGCCAAATACTTCAAAACTAGATAAATTAACGAGTCAAAGGACACCTATTTCATCAAAATCGGTTTAAAATTGTTCATGTTATAACAATATCAATTTTGGGTACCCGGGTACCCTTGTCGCCCTGCTAAAGGTGTTTTTTTTTGTCGCACACCTAACGGTTAAGTTAGTCAGAATTAAGTCTATTAATACCAGCTTCGACGTCAATTTTCGCCTGTTCGACATTTGGTGCTAAAGTAGGTTTCAGTCAGTGCAATAAGGTAATAGTCATTGCAAGTGAGCGTCGTTATTCGGTATATAATTAAAATAGAAATAGAACTTAAAAAGAACATGCTATGCAATTGGAATAATTCTGTAGACCAAATTGAAAGCGTAACTTGAAAAAGAAAAAACGAAATACAACTTAAAAAGAACACGCTATAAAGCTTAGATAACATAAAGATAAAGCTTAGAGATTAGATGCTAATCAATGCAACTTTGTAGAAATAGAACTTAAAAGACCATACTATACCGAATTACCGGTCTAAGGGCATGAATCCCGTAAATATATCGACAACATTGGTAACAATCGTCAATTTCGGTATGTACACTTTGATGTCTCGTCAGTAAAATGGTGTACCGTGACACTAATTCGTTCGTAATTATATACGAAGAATTGACAAAATCAATAGCAGACACTATAAATCAATTCGAAACGTCTGAAAATCTTCAGACTTACTTTACTTCTACTTATTGTATCTTTTCCAAATACTAGTTCACTTCGCTTTTCGTCTTCACTCACTTCGTCATGTATCACTTTGCGTCTTCTAACTTCTAGCTCTTTCCAATCTTGCGTGTCGTCTCTTAGGTGGTTATCTTTAAAATTGCTCATTCCCCAGACTGATTTGCCTGTCCTGTCAAGCACAGGACTTTACGACGGGACCGACGATTCAGCTTCGGCTAGTTTCGCCAGGTTCCATCCGGTGGGCATTAGCATGGTTTGTTTACTGTCGCGGTACCCTAACCTTTTTTCGGGGATAACGGCAGGTAACGCGAACAGGCTTTTAGTGAAGGATGTGTGTGGGATTGGACAATAGGGTTTGTTACCTTATTTATTTTGTAACCTCGTTACAGTCCCCGACACCAAAAGAAAGCTTTGCGTTCCGTAGTACTGTCCACGAGTGTTTTGGAATGCGCAGTCAGACTTAGGCTAGCTACATAGAAATCGAGGAGACCGGTTTTTTGGTTTTTGTATAGAAGAAGACGAAGGGTATTACCCAGTTTTATAAAAATTCCTTACAAAATTCCGTGTCTGACAGACTGACAAATTTCGAATTATCTTTTGACCATGGCACGGTTAATATCTAGATAAAGTTTAGTTTGGTTTTTAGGCTTCAGCGTGGTATTTAAACCGACCTACTGCGTGCAAACTGGATGATTAAAAGCAAAGCCTTGGGGTTAAACATCCTGTCTAAGATTTGACCCATCTTTATCGACAGACTTCACAGCCAAATATTAGAGTACAAGACAGTTACGGGGCTATTGCAACAATCCTACTGACTCTATCTAAGAGCACTGCCTAGCTGAGATTTGAACATACGACTACTAGTTTCTTAGATCAGCATCGTACCTCGAAACCAACGAACTGGCTGATTGCATGTGGTTAATTTTGAAGATAAGTGCCTGCCACTGTAATAATTAAATTTGTTAGAAATTGTCAAACAATAAGATTTTAAATAATCCGGCATAATCGATCGGCCAGGTAATCGATTATCTAATAATCGGAACATAAAGCAATCGATTAAAAACTAACCGATTATTTTAGCGGATAATCGATTAGTTCGATTAATCGAGAAGTAATCGGACATCACTAATTAGAATTAGTTGGAGTTGTAGCTTATAGGTGTAAAATCGTCGTCATGGAACAGGGAAGAAGTGATTGGTTGATTTATTAATTCCTGTAAGCTTTTTTAATTTATTATTTTTGCCATATTACTCAATTTACAAAAATATCTGGGTAGTGTGCAAGACCCGAAAAGGTCTGGGTTTAATCGCGATCGTAACAAATTTTGTCTTTGTCGCTGTTTCTGGCGTACTTCGCAAGTCAAGACATCAAATTGGTCTAGGTTCAATCGCGGTGTTAAGAAATCTTGTTGAGACGAGGAGACTGCCATTTGCTTTGGCTCACTTTCCAAGCACAGATATCAAATTGGTCTAGGTCCAATCGTCGCAAATATTCTTCGGCTGGAAGATTTTGTTCGAAAAAACTTTCGTTCGAAATACCAGTCTGTTCGAAATATAGAATAGCGGTGTTTCACCCCTATTCTGTATTTCGAATGGGTTTATGTTCGTTCGAAACTGACATTTTGTTCGAAAAAACAGCGGCTCGAACGAAAGATCTTCATGTGAAAAAACAACTCGAACGAAATATTTGCCAAGTCGATAGAAATATTTCCACTCGTTCGAAATACAGAATATGGGTGTTTATTACTTTTTTTTGACATAGGACTACGTCTTACGGCAAGGTTTGGGATAGGATGTCATTCCAAAAAATCAAAAAGTGCTAGCGACACGAAAATACGAATGATTTTAAACGCCAATAGCTCCGCCAAATAATAATGGATTTTCATGGTTTAGGTACTGATCGACTCACAAAAGATGTAGCAATTATATGATTTCTATTATAACATTCTTTTTTCATCACTAGTTTGTTAAAATTAACGAAAAGTTTCAAGGTCAAATATCCCCATACATTTTTTATGTGATCGCCTTGCTCCACAGGCAGGAACGACAGTTGAATACACCATCTGTTTACAGTGATTCGATTACTTTGCTTAGAAAAAAAGCATCAAAATCCCTCGTCGCAACAGATCGAAGATTCTTTACGACGTTCAGACTTAGGGCCCTATTCTCACAGTCACCTCACCTCACCTTACTTTTCTCACACGCCCTATTCTCACAGTCACCTCACCTCACCTAACGGCTCCCCGTTTGATTTGTACAGTCACCCAGGTGAGCGGGGTCACCTAGGTAACTGTGAGAATTGCAAATTGTCACCTCACCTGAAAAATTTAGATGAGGTGCACGCTATGTCCGAAGGCAATTATTATTTATCTTTCATGCATCTCAAAATTTTCTTCACAGGATGTTAGTATTGGTCAAAACAATTAATTTAGAGAAGGTCTTAAAATATTCTATCTTGGGTTTTTTATAAAATTCAATTTTCAAGATTATATAGGGGTCATTCCCTCTTAAGTGATCATATCCGTTGTAATCGACCACCTCCGATTTCAACCAAATTTGGTATAATTACTCATTCCGATCCCACATTCAATTTCCCAAAGTTTTGCAGGGATTGATCAATCCCCCTTGCAGAGACATGCAATGACAAATGAGTTTTTTCGAAAATCTAATAAAAATAGAGAAGCGTCATTATTTTGAATTTTTCAATAGTGCACTGGAAAATCAATGGTTTTGTTTTTTGGCGTGGATGCGTAAAAATTTTCCAATCGATTGGCTCAAAAATATTGAAAATCGATCGGGAAACCGTTAAGCTATTAGCGTTCAAAACGTTTCATTTTTTCGTGATGCTCGCATTTTTCGATTTTTTGGAATAACACCCTATTCCAAACCTTGCCGTAAGACGAGTCCTACGTCAAAAGCATCTGAATTTCTTTTGTTTTAGCCATCAAAATTTCAATATTTCATTCCATCACTCGGCAACCAGCAGCATTGGGCTATCAAATTTTGAGTCGAAGCATACTCCTTGTCACTCACTCGCGGCAGCTTGATAAAGAGATGCCAACAGGGGGCTCAAACCTATCGATTCATAGAAACTAATCAAGTTTCTCTAGGGTGTAGCAGATAAACTTTTGACCTCAAAAGTCACTACTTTACTGTTGTTGAATAAACAAGACTCAAATCTATTCACGACACACACGGAACCATATTGCGCTTTTGGGTGACGACGGAGTTATCTCACTTTTTCTCCAATATCAAACTATAATATAAACATTATGCTATTGCTATTACAGGGCTGCCACTGAATCGGATTAGTAGCTTAAAGTCACAACATCCATCGACTATATTATGCCATTGACTGTCAATATGCTAATCATAGTGACTGCGTAGGTTATTTATTGCAGTTATGATTTTTTTGTTTGCTTTAATATTGTAATCAGTATAGGGTGTACCAATTTTCGATAACGTATTTTAGCTTGGCAGCAAATTTCCTCAGAGCCATCAAATAACTAGATAATGATCACATTAGGATGTCGCAGTTCGCCCCGTGAGCCGCAGCTAAATTGTGTTAAGTTTGTATATTTAATCAGAGCGTTGATCACTTCACAATATATTCAAACCACTCTAACTAACTTTATACTCTCTCTAACTTGTCTGTTACTCTTATTGTTATGCTATGATGAATACTTTTCAAGAGTTTATACTATGATATATCTGTATGTATTATGTACTAGGTACTAGTTTTGCCGCCAAACCTTAAAAATGTTTCTAGCATTTTTATGTAACTTACTTGCCACCTATTCAAATTTTCAGCTATTATTTCTATTTCATAACATCTTGTACGCAATCTAATCTTTAAATTATTTATAAATATATAGCAAGAAACTATAAAATATAGAAAATATGTGTTATATATGATAAATAGTTAAACGCCTTGTCCCACCCTAAAACCCTTTTCCTATATTAGTGTTCAAGTACCAAACTATCTCTTTCTTACAGGGTTCGCATAATTGTCCCTCTCTCGCGTGCACCTGTTGACTGACCACCGACCGGAACGACAATAACTGTGGTGGCTAATTTTATTAGCTTGATCATACGGTGGCTGCCTATCCTTTAACCGATAAAGCTGCTTTGCGGGAAGTGCAGCCGGTTGCTATTAAGCTCTAACATACCGCACGTCGTCGTCGTCGTCGCGGCCGTCCTCTGTTACCTGCCAGGTGACCGCAACGCATACTGGCTATAAGATGCCACCGTGCGCGGCGCGAGGTCCATCCGTGATGGTAGCACATTATCGTGTTTATGGGATGTAAATCTGCGTTAAACGCTGGTTTGCAGCACTTACCGCTAATGGTAAAAGCAAATATTATGATGTTTTGCCTACGTTAAGTATATCTATTTGTTGGGTATAATTGGTTTTTAACTAGATACTAACGGAAGGCTGTTTATATTTTGCCAAAAGTAGTGAATTGACATCTATTAATTAGGAGTCATTAGCTTTTGCGAAATGTTCACACGATGATGGTAGAGATATTCCAGGATGCTTTCTTAAACTTTTTGGACCCATAGTTTGCCGGCAATAGGCTGAAATTCAATAATTAAAAAGTTATTTTCATCTAGTAGTCAAAATATTAATGATAGCGCTGATGAGTATGAAATAAAAAAGGTTGGCATAAATCTATACCTATAAAGAAGGATTTCTGTCTGTCTGTCTGTCTGTCTGTCTGTCTGTCTGTCCTGTGTTCCTTATAGAATCAAAAACTACTGAACCAATCGGCGTGAAAATTTGCATGTAGAGGTTTTTGGGGCCAGGAAAGGTTTTAGTGATGGTTAGAGACCCCTCCCCCCACTAAGAGGGGGGGCTCCCATACAAATGAAACACAAATTTCCTTATAACTCGAGAGCTAATCCAGCAAATGGAACCAAATTTGGCATGTAGGTGTTTTTGGAGGCAAGAATGTTTTCTATGATGAATAAGAACCTCTCCCCACTTTAGGAGGGGGGGCTCCCATACAAATGAAATACAAATTTCCTCATAACTCGAGAACTAATCAAGCAAATAGAACCAAATTTGGCATGTGGGTGTTTTCGGTGACAAGAATTTATTCTATGGTAAATTGAGACCCCTCCCTCTTTATAAGGGGAATTGTAACTCCTCTCCCCTTTAAGAGGGGGGGCTTCCATACAAATTTCCTTATAACTCGAGAACTAATCAAGCAAATGGAACCAACTTTGGCATGTGATGGTTTTCGAGGGCAAGAAAATTTTCTACGGTGAATTAGGACCCCTCCCCACTCTAAGAGGGGGGGCTCCTGTACAAATGAAATACAAATTTCCTCCTAACTCGAGAACTAATCAAGCAAATAGAACAACATTTGGCATGTGGGTGTTTCTTTCGGTGACAAGAATTTATTCTATGGTGAATTGAGACCCCTCCCCTCTTTATAAGAGGAATTATAACTCCTCTCCCCTTTAAGAGGGGGGACTTCCATACAAATTTCCTCATAACTCGAGAACTAATCAAGCAAATGCAACCAAATTTGGCACGTGAAGGTTTTCGAGAGCAAGAAAATTTTCTATGGTGAATTAGGACCCCTCCCCACTTTAAGAGGAGGGGCTCCTGTACAAATGAAATACAAATTTCCTCATAACTCGAGAACTAATCAAGCGAATTGAACCAAATTTGGCATGTGTGTGTTTTTGGAGACAATTTTTTTTTTCAATGATGAATTGGGACCCCTCCCCACTTTAGGAGGGGGGGTCCTATACAAACGAAATACAAATTTCCTCATAACTCGAGAACTAATCCAGCAAATGGAACCAAATTTGGCGTGTAGGTGTTTTTGGAGGCAAGAATTTTTTCTGTGATGAATTAGGACCTCTTCCCACATTAGGAGGGGGGGCTCCAATACAAATGAAATACAAATTTCCCCATAACTCGAGAACTAATCAAGCAAATAGAACCAAATTCGGCATGTGGAGGTTTTTGGAGGCAAAAATATTTTCTACGGTGAATTAGGATCCTTCCACACTTCAAGAGGGGGGGCTTCTACACAAATGAAATACTAATTTCCTCATAATTCGAGAACTAATCAAGCAAATGGAACCATATTTGGCATGTGGGTGTTTTTGGAGGCAACCATTTTTCCCATGATGAATTAGGACTTCTTACCTTTTTAGGAGGGGGGGGGGCTCCCATTCAAACAAAATACAAATTTGCTCATAACTTTAGAACTAATCAAGCAAATGGAACCAAATTTGGCATGTGAGAGTTTTAGATGGCAGAATTTTTTTTCTGTGGTGTATTACGACCCCTTTCCCTTTTAAGAGGGTGGGCTTCCATACAAATGAAATACAAATTTCCTTATAATTTGAGTACTAATCAAGCAAATGGAACCAAATTTAGCATGTAGGAGATTTTTGAGTCTTGAATTTATTTTATGATAGTTAGAGACCTCTCACCCCTGTGGTAGGGGGATATGGACTCTCATACAAATAAAACAGAAATTTTTGCGAAACTCAAAAACTAATCCAACTTGAGAAATTCGAGACTCTTCCATAAAACATTAATCAATAACAAGACCACAAAAACTATCTATAGTAACACTAGATCATTCAGGACGAGCCGGTCGCGAGTGTTGCCGGTGACCCGCCGTCGGAGGCGCCGCCCACTGGGGGGCTTGCAAAACTCGAGAAGTGACAAAGATCATCCGAGATTCATGATTTATGTACAACACAGGTTAATTTGTGGCAATACGAAGTTTGTCGGGTCAGCTAGTTTACTATAAACTAACACGTGTGATGAAAAAGTTCTGATCTTTCTACATTTCCAACAGTCAGTTTTGTAGAACATCACTGGAAAACATCACTTTGGAATCGTCATCTCGTAGAACTCATCTCCATTCAACTTAATTTTGGGCCACTCGACGCCTACTTTCCCGGCGTCTCAGAAGTCGAAAGATGCTTTCGCCCTAGCCGAACCATCTTGCTCATTGAGCCACACTAGTCCTGGTGCCGATGGGGTTGTTGAAGAGAATCGTTTTAGTCGCACTGTCCTCTGGAATGACGCGTATGAGCCAACGTAGTCTAGATTCCGTCGGATGTACGATGGAAATCTCTCCAGGCACTGCCGGTAACTCGTGATTGATAAGCCTTCGCCACTCTCCACTTTCAATTTGTACTCTGCCAAATGTTGTTAGCAGCCATTACCGCTCGATCACGGAAAGGGCGCGTATATCCTCCGTGAGCACCGTCACAATATCAAGTCCATAAAGAACAAGTCTAATAAGGGTTTCGTACGGCAGTGTATGCCTCTTGATCGTAACGTTTTGTGAAGGGCAAAGTAGGCCTGATTTCTCGCTTGAATGCGCTGCGGTTACTAGCGATCCCAAATACATGAACTCATCTACCACTTTTAGCTCGTCGCCGTCAACGGTTACCGTCCGTGTCCGTGACTGACTCCGTAGTCAGTCTGGCGTAGAATGCGTCCGTCGTCGCAAAGCTCCTTGCTATGGTATCAAGGTCATTTGCAAAGTTACTTACTTACTTAAGTGGCTTGCCGTTCTAAGACAAAACCTGTTGAACAAGGTTC
The DNA here is from genome assembly GCF_943734655.1 of Sabethes cyaneus. Classification (NCBI taxonomy): domain Eukaryota; kingdom Metazoa; phylum Arthropoda; class Insecta; order Diptera; family Culicidae; genus Sabethes; species Sabethes cyaneus. The sequence continues at coordinate 148,238,853 of NC_071354.1, forward strand.
TCCAGTTAGCTCGGTTCTGGGCTACCGCTCTCCAATTTCTCGGACACCGAGTATTCTCCACCAGATATCGCTCCAACTGGTCTAACCATCTTGCTCGCTGCGCTCCAGATCGATCCATCTTGCACAGCCGCGGATCCGCTGGCCAGCACGTATTTTGTTTTAGACGTATTTACCTTTAACCCAATCCTTTCTGCTTCGCGCTTTAGTCAGTTGTACTGTTCAGCCACCGCCACAGATGTTCTGCCGATAATATTTGTGTAATCGGCAAAGCAGACAAATTGACTAGATTTGTTGAAGATAGGTTTATAGCATCTTGTAGCACTATGTTGAATGGCAGGCATGAGAGACTTTGTCAAGGTGATGGAAGGACCCCTCTGTGTGATTCGAATGAACTTCATAGTTCACCCGAAATCCGAACTCAGCACTGAGTAGCATCCATCGTAGATTGAGTCAGTGTGATGAGCTTCCTGGGGAAGCTGTTCTCGTCCATGATTTTCCTCAGCTCTTTCCGGTCGATGGCATCGTATGAGGCTTTGATGTCAACGAAGAAATGGTGCTTGGGAACTCTGTATTCACGGCCTATTTGGAGTATCTACCGCAGTGTAAATATTTGTTCCGTTGAAGACTGATCTTTAACAAAACCGGCTTGGTAAGCTCCCACAAATCTGTTCGCAATTGGTGATAGTCAGCGGAATATGATTTGGGACAGCACTTTGTAGACGGCATTGAGAACGGTGATCGCTCGATAGTTCTCACAGTCCAACTTTTCACCCCTTTTCTAGATCTGGCAGATAACCTCATATTTCCACTCGTCTGATAGCTATTTCGTATCCCAAATTCTAGCAATTAGTCGGAGCATGCAAACGTCCAGCTTTTCTGGTCCCATTATAATAGAATTCGCTCCGATGCCATCTTTTGCAGCTGATTTATTATTCTTTAGCTACATGACGGCCTCCCTAACTTCGCATTAAGATGTTCATCGAAGTGCTGCTTCCACATTCCACGTCAAAATACTGCCATTCTTATCCCGACACATTTCGGCTCGCGGCACAAAACCTTTGCGGAATACGTTCAGTTTTTGGTAGAAGTTTCGCGTTTCCTGAGAACGAAGCAGCTCCTTCAACTCTGCATATCCCAGGTCATGCTTTTTCTCCCGAAAGATTTGATTTCGCTGCATATTCTTCTGTTTGTGTTTTTCCATACACTTAAAAAAAGTGCCGAAGTCAGCAAAATTTGGCCGAGATTTGGACAGCTGAGCGTTCGTTAAAATTTTTTATTCTGCCAAACGTTAGTAAAGATCCGTAAACGTCGATTTGCAATACTGAAATTTTCACCGAACGTTCGATTGTCCAAATCTCGGCAAATTTTGCAGATTTTTTTAAGTGTGCATGTCTTCTGATGTCTGGCACTGCGCATTCTGGCCGCCCGCGCAGCGTTTTCCTTATCTATCACATTTCTTCATTCATCGTCAAACCAATCCTTCCGTTGATTACGTGCCACATGCCCAATGGAGTTCTCCGCTGGCTGATTTGATGGTGTTCCAACAGTTCTCGAGAAGGGCCTCTTCCAACTAGTCCGCTTACGGCAGCGCAGCTTCGAGTGAGTTGCGAAGCTACCTTTGGTGAAAATTAAGCCTCTCCTTTCGATGCCGGCTCGTCGAATCAACCCCTTAAGAGCGATGTTGGATAGTCAGTTTACCCGAAAAACCGTGTCCGTGCATTATCTGCCATAGCTGGTCTTTTTTTGTTATTTTATGCAGGTTTGAGAAAATCTTTCAAAGACAACACCTTATACGGCGTTGTGTAGGATTTTCAAGCGGCAAACTTGCGTGTACCTACTAAAAACTATCCTGGTTACCCTTTCCTATAGCCCTGCCTCTAACTACCGTTAGAATTTACTTCGGAAGGAAGAAAGTGTCTAAGCACTCCACACTCCACCTACACTAGCTACTACATGCCCTAAGTACTGATGTCTACTACCAAAGTCCTAAACTCCACTCGCCACTGAATTCCACTGCTATCCAATAGCTGACCCCAGCTAGGCTATGTCAACCCTGTTGTTGTATCCGTCTAGCCATTGCAACTCAGTCATCACGTCCGCCACCGCTTTATCTACGGCGCTCCACGCAAGCTACTCCGCGTGACCTGACAAAAATTGTGTGATGTAAAAGTTTACCTTCCCATACCTGCTATCGATCCAAGACGAGATGTTTCGGATCAGCTCATCTGTTGTGTTCGGCATTTTCTCATTCCTTCTGCCACCGACTTGTAGAGGCCGATCTAACTCTATCCTGAATGCCTGCGACATTCCTCTGCCTATGGCATTCGACAACCTCATTTATGAGTACGCATATAGGGATCAGATGAGTACGCATCTAGCGATATGGTGCGATACCCGCACACAATCTGCAACGCCATCGTTCTGAACACTTTGTTCAGATACACCTGATTACGCTTATTACGCAACGCTAAGGCCCACTCCCTGTATCGAGATGGCTACGCTGGCTACCAGACATCTCTTGCTACTACTAGGTGCATAGCCGTTTGGAATAGTTTTGGTCAGCGCAGTAACCGCTGTTGACGCCTTTCCATAAGCATAGTCGACGTGGCTGCTGAAATTCAGCCGATTGTCGGCCATAATACCCAAGTATTTCACATTCCGTTTGGAGACAATCACTTGTCCCCCTACTAAATTCTTGACCCCCCTTGACGAAATACCGGTACTGGCACTAGAGAAAACCGATACTTTCGGTACTGATCAATTTTTTAATTTTTCTATTTCGTCTATAAAATCGAAGATGAAAATTATAAAATAATTTCCAAAACTGAGCGCTATAATTTGATGAAGCAACTACAACGATTTAGCACCAGCAACGAGATTGAGGACATTGTTGAGCGTTAGTTATGGGAATGAAAATGGCTAGCTGATCATGAAGCCTGCCTGATAAGTCCTTACGAAACCTTCACATCCGGTGTAGCAGAATCCGACTCTTTCACCCTTGAGCTTTGTCAAACGTTCTCAGAGATAGGAACTTCTCGGCAGCGGGCTCTCCAAGGATTATCCTACTATTAAATTGACCATGGCTCAATTAGCTGCCGTCCAAATAAAGAAGCAATCAAATGAGCTAGTCAAACCAAAATTTTTCATCTGCTCTTGCAAGTCCTGTATTCTAGTACTTACCAGCAAGGAATAGGAAACGAGCCTTCTATACGTAATCTTGCAAGTAAAAACTTTATTGCAGATCTCTGGTTTGGCAAAACTGGACTGTAAAATAAAAAAAAAATGCCCGAACTCTTATCCTGATGAAATCCAGATTCCGGAGTTCAATTTGGTGGACTTAAAATTTATCTTGATGATGATCTTGATTCTTAGATACAGTGGTAACCCGATTTGGTCACTCCCGATTTTGTCACCCCCGATTTTGTCACGTTTTTGACTCGATTTTGTCACGCTTTTGATTTATCAAAAGTTTAATTTGAAAATCATTTTCAAACATGTCAAATGTGTTAAAACACTGTGAAAATAACTGCGTTCAACAAGTTGAATATTGTGGAGTTTCCACAAAAGTTGTTTCTTATCTCCACAACTATTATAGGTAGAAGGTTACTTTCTTTGACAAAGTTCTTTATAATAATCTTCTCAAAAATTTTGCAGAACATTGTTTTGCTCCATCTCTTACTGCTTGAAAAATAAATTTTCTATGTTACTTTTAGGGGGTCAAAAAATCGTTCATACCATAAGAAAGAGCTTTTTACGCTGTGAAATTTCTCTGAACATAGTTAACCGTTATGTGTTCGACAGGGTACCCGGGTACCTTTTCAGATTTCAAAGTAAGAAATTTTAAAGTTTTCTTCGACCCAGGATACTGAAACTCCGTGACATCTCAGAACTCGCTAAATTACAACTTTTTATAAAATAAGTTTTCATGAAGCACTTAAGGGGGAGGAAAGGGAGGGCTTCGAAATTTTTTACCCTTTAAGTGCTCGACAAGGGTACCCGGGTACCCACAAATTGAAATGCTTGTAACTTTGGCAATATTTGACCCATTTGGACCAACTTACCACCTAAAGATTCAGAAACTTATCCACTTCCAGTGGGGTTACAACAGAACCGGAAGTGGTTTATCTGGTTTCCGGAAATCCGGTATTCCGAGGATGTGTTCCGGAATTAAAGCTAAAAGTTGCTGAAAAGGATTTTTCTGTCTTCGCGAGATAGAAGGTTACTGTCTTCTGGAAAAATTCTTGTAATAATATGCTCTAAAACCTTGCAGAACACGTAAATGTGTTATATTGAAACTGAAGAAAAATAAAATTTTTATTTCACTTTTAGGGGGATTAATCAAAATTTTAATTTCACCAAACGATAGAACTTTTAATTTCAAGAAACTCTTCCAAAGCCTTCATAAACCTAAAATCAAGTTTTTCACTCAAAAATGTAATACGCACGTTTATTTGGTTTTGAACCACTGTGAAGCCCCACGGGAATATGTTCGGGAATGGCCATGCCGGGGCAAAATCATCAGATAGAGTTAAAACAATGAAAAACGACCTTCCGGAGTAATTTCATGAATTTAGATACCCATATTGCCAGTGTTGCAATCCATCTGTGGCAGTTCTGTGACCACAGGAGGTCCCATGGGAACTTGTTCCAGAATGGCCATTCCAAGGATAAATCATTATACTGTTTTAAAACTATGAAAAATGACCTTTCGGAGTCATTTGAGGAATTTTGGATACCCATATTACTATGATTACATCAAAAATCTTAAAAAGCGCCTTAATTCCGGAACACACTCTCGGAATACCGGATTCCCGGGAACCAGATGAACCACTTCCGGTTCTGTTGCAACCCCACTGAAAGTGGATAAGTTCCTAAATCTTTAGGTGGTAAGATGGTCCAAATCGGTCAAATATTGTCAAAGTTACAAGCGTTTCAATTTGTGGGTACCCGGGTACCCATGTCGAGCACTTAAAGGTGTTTTTTTTTGTCGAACACATAACGGTTAACCAGTATAATCAACCATTTCGGCGAAATTAAAAAACGCGTGTTTTCATACCTTTGGGACCTGTGCTGTGAAAAGGTAACAACTGTCCACAGAGAGTTAGAAGGAACTGTGAAATGTCCTAAAAGTGATCAGAATGAAATATATGTTGGTCGTTGTAAGTTATCTGCAAAAAAATAAAAATTAAAAAAATACCCGATTTTGTCACTGTCCCGTTTTTGTCACCCCTAAATTCATCATGGGGGTGACAAAATCGGGTCGTTACTGTATTAATATTTATTCATACCTTCGCATTGTAGTCTAATCTCTTCATTCAAATACTTAGTTTAATATATTCGGAAAAATTTTAAGCATTTATTTCGTGCGAAAGTTTTAAATTTGAATTTGAAATATGAAAGTAAAGCCTTGACGCTACATTCCGATGGATCGGAGAAAATCGATTACGAGAGAATTGCCAGGAGTGTCTTCTGTAATCGTACTAAACAACAAGCCGGAAAGTTGTAACTTCAAATCGCAATGATAAGTAAAAACAGACGACCAGGGACCAGCACACGATTCCGAAAGTTGAACATGACAATATTGACGAAGCTGCATGGTGATAAGTCAAAGCAAACTTTAAACAGGTTGTAAAACAACCGGAAGCGGAAGGGTAGCAGACATTCTCAAATATATGAAACCGTCAAAGTTCATTAAGCACCGTGAAAAGCAATATTTTGATTGCGAACGGCCGACCAGTAAATTCACATGTACGAATGTTAGGAAAAAAAGCTTGCTGCCTTTTCTGAAACGACACGATAGTTCCGTGCTGTTTTAGCTGGAAGGGGCATCCTACCTTTGTTACGAAACAAAGGACATTAGGATGTTTATCGCCAGCAACGTGCGATGATGCACTCTCAACCTCTCAATACGCCAGAGGTCGGCCTAATCGAGAAATATTGACCCATTGTCAAGCGGAGCCTAGAGAGTAACTGAAAAACTGTTATAAACGAGCAGTAGCAGTTAGGTAAACTGAACTTCTGCGACGAACAATGTAGATGATGTGACTTTGAATGTGATAACAGATGTTAAACGGAAAGTCCGACAGTTCTGATTAGGTCAACCGAGAACTTAGCTGTATATTTTATATACATTTTATGCCAATTGATCGTATTAAAAAGAAAAACAATTTAGTTTATTTTGGTAGAGTATTAGATTAATTTGCCTGCATTCTTGTTGGATCAACTTATGATCATAATTACTTTAAAAGCAGGGGTGCATCATGTAACGGGTACCGATTAATGAAAACGTGGAATTGCTAGAATACAACTACTGTGTAGCGCGTTTCGGTGGTAGTTGTCTTATAGAACTGCCTCGAACGATGGATTTCGTTGGCTCATGAGTGACAGGCTTTAGTAAATTAAGCAGTGGAACTGCAAAACTGTAGAACACAACTTAATAAAAATCATTTCCTCATAACAAAGATAAGGTTGACTGCCGCTTTATGCCAATTATTCTACTGACTGGCAACAACAACTTTATCGATCACACTAAAAAGTTAACACAAACATTCACCGAACAGTTTTTTTTCTTCCATTGTTTCAAAGTTTGTTCAACTACTTTATGAGTCCGGATAATTTTACTTTCTTCTACAGCTCAATTTGCGTTTGCAGGGTCCGTAAATCAGTGCACTTCAACATATCCTGGCGTGCACTCTACACGAGCCACATTCCCATCGATATGATTTGTTCAAGGAAAGCCAGCCTAGGTAGGTAGTGAAGCCCGGAGAGTGTCACGCAAAGCATAGACATGGATAAGATACAGAAACCCATGTAGGTAACTTTTTCCTTCTGTCGTAAAACATACCATGTCAACCATTGCACTATATCAATCCGTCACTAATTCAGGTTGGTAAGTCGTTCAAGAAGAAATTTGTGGAGTGTTTATTTTACCCGTTATGTAATCCAGTTCAATTGTAATAACTTTTACTAGTAGTTGAGTTGTAATGTTGTGGCGATAATCTCTGAATATGTTGTAACACTAAGCCATTACACTCGCTGTAGGTTTCCACGGCTTTCGTTACGTTTCAGTGAGCTAGAAAAACCCGCTCTCACTGGAAAACACTCGAGATTTCCATCTACATACGATTGCTCTATAGTCACGGGGAACGAATGATTAATCGGCAGGTAATGATGGCTTCGGCCGGTGAAAACAAATAAATCCTTCAGATGTTCACTTTCTACGCAGGAATCTATTGAATAGGCGAGATGCCGTGCCACCAAATCACACCAATCTGCCATTGTTTTCACCGGAAACCTGCGGATCTTATCCGAAAATCGTAATGCATGTATGCCACCGTCTTCCAGCGTCCACTAAAAGCGGTATATTGGCTTCAAAAGTTCCGCAACCAGTTTGCATGCGTTGCACGGTAGCGGTAAGTTGTGCAAAATCAGCATAAATTTTTCGATCAGTTGAATGAACAAACGAAGCACCGGGAGATGCAAGCGGGGTTACAAACATGGTAAATTACGTTTATTTATACCAACATTGACAATGAACTCTTCTCGTCAGTGCCTCACTGTCCGTTGTTCACGTTACCGGGGTTTCATTAAATTCAAAATGTGCAATGAGCAGTGCAATGAGTAACGCATTTACATTTCCTCTGCATTCATCCTGAAGCTGGTTTATCACGGCTTTGTGAACTGAACAAGGGATAGGCAAATGCAGTGATGCTCGAGCTTGAACATATTTCTTCAATTATAATGCATAATTTACTCTAACTAAAGGAAACCTCGTCCACAGGGTAAAACCGAAATTTACACGCGAAAAAGTAGACTCAACAAACATAATTGAAATTGAATTGATACAAAATAATGACTTTAGCGAATCACTGACATATTGCTACATGGATGCCAAACTTTAATTAAGATTTGAAATTGACATATTTATCGAAAAAATTAATATTTTCCTCAGTGTTGCATTACCCGGCGGCGGCACATGGGTATGGGGCATGTGACAATTCCTTGTAGGCTCGGACAAAAGTCGCAAAAAATCGTGAGATTTATTTACTGGGTTTATAACGCGCCAGGCACTGCCGGGTGTTCGTGGTTCTGTCCAAATGGCCAATTGTCGTCGCAGTCCAGTCAGTCAGGCAATTGGTGCGATGCACTTTTTTTTGCGCCAGTGTCTCGTTTGCATCTTCGCACTGCAGCAGCGCAGTGTCGGCTTAGCTTTGGAGCTTTGGCTGAAAAAGACTGCCGATATGCCAATCGCGGTGCACGAAATTGATTGGCTTTTCATTTGTTTGGACGATTGTATGAAAATTTGATTTGATCCGGGAGTTTATTAACCACACACAAACACACAGAGCCAAGACAGAGGAAATTTGCTGGACTACCGCAGGTGGAAGAGAAGCTACAGTGCGGAAGGAAAATCGTGTGCTTGTGGCGCGCGGCGTGCGGTGATTTAAAGAGTGGCGAAATGTTGATTGTCCGGTGATTGGATTTATCGTTTGTTTGTTTCCGACCACGACGTTTCTTTTTCGAGCCTAAATAGAATCATTAGCTCAACAACTGCTCACTTTTTGCGATCGGGTGAATGAATTAGTGGTTTTGTGTATTATGCAGTTCTGTCTGTTGCTCACGTTTTTTACCTTATTTCCTTGATGATCATGAACAGCTAATAAATTATGATTTTTATGAGCTCTCCAATTGATTCTACGAGATACTGTTTAACTATTTTCTTCTTCTGTTATATAAGTTGAAAAATTGAACAACAATGTTGTTAGTTATGATTCTGCTTTGACACGAAGATTGCAGGCGGATTTCGCTTGGAAAATAGCAATGGAGTGTATCCGCATCGACTTAATTTTTAATTGCGACAGAAATCATAAGACTAATCAAGATGAACTTAAAACCAGAGAGCATCATTTTTTACGTATTTATAATGAGAATCTATGTACATAGCAAATTCTAATAATATTAGGTGATTAAGAATCAGTCAGTTGACTTGCTTTTTCATGTACTTAACTGCGATGCGAAGAATGAGTAATTGGATGAACTGGAAAATTTCTATAGGTATAGTCCAAAGAAATATATTGCGTTGTGCAATGGCAAGTTGGGCTCGTAGCCACGCTCTTTCGGTTGGTACCGGAATGTTTCAGTCGCTAAACTACTGCCGCCCGTTATATTATATCAGTCTAATACCTAATTTTGATTGATTCTCCCAATACTATCATTCATCGTACTCGCGTCGCACATTTCCCATGTGGCGATGTAATTTTTGTATGATTGCTCTTGGTTTCTTCCGCCGAGAAGTTACTATGGTTTTTCATTTGTTTGGACGCTTTTCCAATACAAAAATATTGGTTGAGCCGCCTCAATCACATGAGCAAAGTCAAAGTAAAATGCGCGTGCCAAGCCTGTCCAAAGAAAAGCAAAAAAAGCTTGACTGCAAGTCAATAAATGAAAAATGTAGGACTAAGATGAATATCGAATGACATTCTGAATTTCAAACCGCATATGACAAGCCTGATAGCAAATACGTTATACTGTCGAGTGACTTGTTTTGTTAAATTTATTCTAATTTATATCTTAGAATAAATAGATAGAATGCTTGGTAGTGATTGTAACTATATATAATGCGTCGTCTATTGATATAAGAGGCTTATGTCTGTATCGAAAACCAGGCCCCAGACAGGCCGTCATGCTTTCGTAGCAATGCACAATGGGCAAAAACGATCTCGTAATCCCAAGAATTAGAAGCCGCTAGTTTGGAATCTTACAAGATATGTATTCTTATGTAAAAAAATGCAGGAAATCGATTGGCGATGGTTTCATCCTGCGCACACTTCGGGAAGTGGTCCATTTTGCCCTATTTGACCCACAAATCATGTTAAAAGCTAATTAAACAGTATAAAAACATATTTGCCGCCCATGAAACGAACTCAAATAGCTTCCAAATTTTGTCAAAACATCAGAACCATCAAGTTCCATCAATTCTATACTGTGCGAAATGCAGGTATAGTCCATTTTGCCCAAATCACCCTCATATCCATAGATAACCTAATTAAAACGATTAAAACTAACTCAAGGGTATAAACAGTCTTCAAAAAGGTTTGTAGTTTATCATACTGAATAACTTTGTGGAACAGGTGAAAGCAATAAATTAATTGGATGCGGAGTAATTGAGCAGAATTGATTTTTCTGTGTACTTTTTAAATAAATCATTATATCTCGCAACTAGCAAAAGATAGATAGTTACTATATTCAGCAAAGTTGCTCATTTTAATGTTTTCTATAATTTTTCTGAAGAAAAAATTTTTTTTGACGTATTCAAAAAAACAAAAGTTTGTATCACCCTGATAGATGAATATAAGGTTACCCTGATAGTTTAAAAAGATGCGTTGTATTTTATTGATAAACTTCTTCAAAGACACCATCGTTGAAAAATTACGATTTTTTTACGCAATAGCAAATGAACGTGTTTTTGTAGATCTAGGAGAGAATCAGGCAAAACGAACCGATTGTGTATTCATCACTGTTCTAAATCGATGACACTCAACTCTCCTGATGTCTTTCGAGTAAAGTGGTACTATTCGAGGTCATTCCCCTGTCTTTGAATTAGTTTTAATTCTTATTAAAATGTGTTGGATGTTCTTATTGACCACAAATGAAATGGAAAACTTTTGCGCACTCTGTTAAGCAGATTATATCTTCGAATGGAATATCTCCGGGAAAATGGATCCATAATTTTTTAACTTATTATTCCATTAAAGGCCAATCTAATGTGGTTCTTTTAAGACTAATTACATAAAAATCGGATGAAAATAAGTAGAGATAGAGCCAAAAATGTAACTGCAAGTAACATCATTTTTGATGTCGAGGACGTAAAGGTTAAAACAACCAACCAGACACAGAGAAAGGAGAGATAGAGCGGAATGCTAGAAGTGGGGGGAGAGAGAGAAAGAGAGAGAGGGAGGATAGAGATAAAAAGAAAAGAGGCACCGATGATGGAAAAGAGAGGTAATGAGAGGAGAATGACATTGAAAAGGGGAATGAAAAAGTGTAAAATAGAGAAAAGGAGAAAGTAGAGAAAGGGTTGAATGGAACAAAGGATTGGGGAGAGGGCCAACGACGTAGCCAGAAGGTGGGAGGGAGCGGCGATGGCATTCCTATTTGGCACTAATTGTTTTAAATGTATATCGTTTAGAACATTACATTAAGGGGGACCCTATTCTGGAAAGTCAGAAAAATCGAGTTTAAATTTTTTTGCATTTTCGACACGCTTATACCTTCAGAAACGTCATGCCAAAAGGATTATTTGATATCTTATCTTATCTAAATTTTGGTTAGTTTTTCGAATTTTAAAAAATCGCTACATAACAATTTAGTTATAGACCTAAAGCTTCAAAATCGGCCTTGCAATCCGTTCTACGATACTCCGTTGGTTCCCGGCACGTACCGCCAGCAAGGAACTATTTTCTAGAACATGGACAGCATGGCAAAACATGGACAGCGTTGCAAAGCCTGCACTCGTGTGGTCCATAGTTTTCTCACAAACGCGTACTCATTCCAACGAACATGCCGGCTTAAGCATCCCTTTCGGACTCTTGCTCTTATTTATTCATGCACCAGTTTTTGCGAGTGTGCACAGGGATGCCACATATAATTCGGTGTTTTTTGTTGGAAAAATCTGACAATCTGTACGGTGAGGAAAAATATCTGTGCAAAAATCTGTCCAATGCAAAACAATGAGAGTGAAAGAGATAGGGAGACATTTTGCTGACTATTTCCGTCTCTTTCACTCTCGTGTAAAAGCTGTGTAATTTGGCGAAAATCTGTATTCTATGCATACAGATTCTGTACAGGTGATTTCTTTCAAATATCTGTTAAACACAGAATAATCTGTGCATGTGGCAAGCCTGAGTGTGCATTAAGCTAGCAGCCCAAGCTGCTGATACCGATTACTCGCGAGGGCTCGAACTACCGTCCGTGATTAGAATTGATGGCGAAGATTAAGAAGAAAAGAAAAAGTTATGCAAAATCTGCATCCCTGTGTGCCACTAGTACTCGCGGACAGTTGGTTGCTCACGAGTTATATGACTAGCGAGTGGCGTATGCAGAAAGACGATATGAGACTGTGAATTCGCGAGTGTGTAGGTGGCACAATGTTTTCACACATCAACGGCTGTTTGTCTTACGCTTGCGTGAGTGGCGTAAGCGTTGAATGCTATGCTTCTCATATACTCTCGCGTGAGAGTGAGCATCGTTGGTTTCTCACTCGATTTGCAACATTGAACAAGAATATAGAACAATTAGAGTCAAAACATGGACCCGCTTCCGCTTCCCCCTCTTGCTACGCGGCTGGAGAGGGTAAGAAGCGCAAGTAAAAGAAGGGGCACAAATATGGCACAATGGTAAAGTTGTAGAATATTTTTTTGGGAAGTTGCTCTAAATTTATTATTTCAACTTTTATCCAGACACGAATTCACCGAAAGATGCAATGAGTCTTTAATAAGCAAACAAATTAATAACTAACTTTTGTTGGTTGCATTTTACAAGAATACATTGTTCAAAGCAATTATTGAAGCATTCAAAACAGAAAACACACGTTTTTGCAGAAAGCCGCGAAGTCTATCGAATTAAAACAGAAGCTGAAGTTTAGAAACACATGATATACAGCAGGAGACAAAAAAGACAAAGTTTTATTTTTTCAACCATCTGTTTCCCTTCATTTTTTGTTTTTTACAAAGCTCAAAAGTTACAAAAGTACATTACACTTTATGTACATAGTACATAAAGTTTGAGAATTGTGTTTTTACAAGAGCAGTGTTATATTACGGTGAGATTAGAATATTTACTTATATATATGATCGTTTTTTAACCAATTCCCGTGGTCGAATCATTACAAAATTGGTAAGATCAGCAAACAAGTATGTAGAATTTAAATCTAAAATAAAAAGCAGTGAATATTTTTCAAAATATTTAGTCGTTCATGTTGCCTAAAAGATATCAGAGTTTTATGGCGTACGGGAAATAGAGTTGGGAGGTCTATAAAAGTTTAAAATTTTTGTATCCAAGAATACGTATCGGTCAACCCATTTTTGTGCCGTAAATTTGGACCCCGAGAAACAAAGAAATCCCAAGCAGCGATTTAAGTTTTATTACGTTCTTCTAGTGGTTTTCAAGACCAATTTCTTAAAACCGCTAATCAAACTATAAGCTCCACTAGAACCTTCTGTTGACCGCTATGAAACATTCTTCGCATAAATAGGCACACCCTTCAGAAGGTTTTTATAACCTTTATCACCTTTATTACGGGTTATTACGCTTTGCTGAAAGCAGCAATAAAACCGATTAAGCTCTTCGCTACTTGACGGTAACCGCATTAATATAATGATGCTTTTTGCTTTGTTCGACAAGGTATAAAGCCTACTGTGTGAAAAGTGAAATCACTCAGTCAGCTCTAACAACTTGAAAATATATAATCGTGAACAGAAAAGGTAAAGTTTTACTGTTAGATCTTCCTGATAGGTTTGTTTTACAGAGACAATAATAAAATATGTAAAAGAATATACAATAAATTTTCAGCAGTTTCTGAATTTGTGCAGCATATGCGCATTAAATTTTATTCTGTATATTGGAAAGATAAGTGGCTAAAATTAACGCGCCATCATCATTATGCAATTTTTGAAAACCAGTTATTTGAACAAAATATACTATTCCATTAGGCAATTACTGTTTCTAGCTAAACCAGTCTAGTTGCATTCTGACATGAAAACCGATTAATTATAATTTCCTTTCTGCAATTCACAATTTGTTCTGATGAATTGTTGCTCGGCGACCAAAAAAATGCTAGAAAACGGTAACTTAACTTTGATTGGCGTGCCATATTGAATTGTGTTAAAAAAGTCAGGAATATTTGAAATCAAATTGTACACATTGAGAGAAAAATGTAAATTTAATTTCCACACTGAAAATATAAATATTCGGCAACACTGCCGTTAAAATAAAATGTCGTTTTCGGATTCCTTAGATAATTTCTTTAGAAAATGTTGAAGAGTTTTTCTTTGTAAACCTAATAGTTACGAAGGCTGGCTAAAGTTGAACATGTGCATTCCATAACCTCTGTTCATCAACTCCTATTCCTACCTCCACGAGGTGCCGGCTGGGGACCGCAACGTCGGTTGTTGTATGCTAACAGGAAAGGGGACACAGTGGCTCTCGCCCACATTAAGATGGCAGCCCCATCAGCGGGATAAGGACCTTAGGTTAATAGCCTACTGTACCGGAACACAAAAAAGTTACCGAAAATGAAAGAAGAAATCTCTCTGGAAACACGGACACGAATCGGAACATGGAATATACTGACCCTTGTCCAGCAGGGCAAACTGGCTCAACTTGCAAGGGAAGCTAGTCACCTGATGCTTGAAATCCTGGGGCTGAGCGAGGTCCGCTGGCCGGGTACTGGCGAACACAGAACATCATCCGGGCTAGTCTTGCTGTATTCTGGCATACGAGGTGAAAATGCTACTCGAGAAAGAGGAGTTGGATTCCTACTGAGCCCAGGGGCACATGCGGCCCTGATGAAGTGGGAACCGATAAATGAGCGAATAATCGTTGCCAGATTCAGAACACGGGTTAGGAACCTTACAGCAATCCAGTGCTATGCGCCAACGGATGCTGCCGACCTGCAGGAGAAAGAGAGTTTTTACAGCCAGCTGAACAGCATGGTTGAGAAAATCCCGAAGGGGGACATCCAAATCCACATGTGCGACTTCAACGCGAAGATTGGCTCAAACAACGCGGACCTTGAACGAGTCATGGAACGCCATGGCCTCGGAGAGATGAGCGAAAACGAGGAGCTGTTTACAGAATTCTGTGGTAATAACAACATGGTCATTGGTGGATCGATCTTCCCCTATAGACCAGTACATAAAGTCACGTGGGTTTCCCGCGACGGCCGAACAGAAAACCAAATCGACCACATCTGCATCAGCCGAAAATGACGAAAGAGCCTTCTTGATGTATGCAACAAACGCAGCGCTGATATTGTATCCGACCATCATCTTGTTATCGCTGAGCTACGTCTGCGCGTCGCACGTGTCCAATGACGGGAGGAGAAAGCTGGGTGCCGCTACGACATCCGCCGATTGGAGAATCCTGAGGTGAAAAGGGCCTTTGTAGAACAACTTGAATCCCGAGCCTCGGTGTTGCCACTTGGTGGAACCGTCGAAGAGCAATGGACCGGCATCAAGAACGCTTTCATCACGACCAGTGATAAAACCCTCGGCAAAGCGCGCAGCGGGCGGAGGGAGTGGATGTCGGATGAAACTTGGACAGCTAAGAGAGCTGCCCGTCAACGATACGCCGAAATGAAGAGGGCTGTTAAACGTGCTTGTAGGCGGGACAAGAGAACATGGACTAACTCCCTAGCCGAACAAGGAGAAACCGCTCCCGCCAATGATGATATCCGTTTGTTGCGCGATATTTCTCGCAGCCTTAGTGGTGCCAGGATGAATACAAAGATGCCGCTAAAGGACAGAGCTGGTCAGCTATTGACTGACCGTACAGAACAGCTTAAGCGATGGACTGAACATTTTGAACAACTCTTCCGAGTTTCAAATGTCAGAGACCAACAAAACCAGCAGCGTATGACGCCTACAGTTCGTCGAATTAATCGCGTCAACTCGGAGGCGCCATCGCTGGATCAAATTGTAGCAGCCATTAAGAGTGTGAAAGCCAATAGAGCGCCAGGGATAGACTATATTTCAGCCAAAATGCTCAAAACTGACCCATCTTTGTCAGCCCAGATGATGCATCAGCTTTTCAGCAATATATGGGAAACCGCAACTTTTCCGGTGGACTGGATGCATGGCATATTGGTCAAAGTCCCTAAGAAAAGAGACCTAACTGAATGCGGTAACTGGCATGGCATCACGTTGCTCTGTATTACTCTCAAAGTACTCTGTAAGGTAATCCTCAACCGGATCCAGGAGAAGATCGACGCTACTCTCCGGCGACAGCAAGCTGGATTCCGTGCTGGCCGATCTTGTGTAGGCCATATCACAACGCTCCGCATTATATTGGAGAAGATCAACGAATTCCAGGACTCTCTTCTGTTGGTGTTCGTTGACTTCGAAAAAGCGTTTGACTGACTCAACCCCGAAAACATCTGGGGCGCACTTAGGCGTAGAGGAGTTCCAGATAAGCTAGTCCCGTGTTCGAATCCCAATCCCGCAGAAGTCACGAATGACCCAAGCTGTTAAAGTGACTATAATCTAACAAAAAAAAAGTTCGTTGCATTACCAGTCATCCATTCAAATAAGTCCCCTAATATGTCTAATTATGGTGCCCTCGCCCTATATCAAATTTACACTCTTGTGAGAATAACAGTCCAAACAAAGAAACATCGTATTTCGTTGTCTTGAGCTTTACAATGAGTTCAGGCATGAATTATTCTATTATAATAATGGTAGTTTTAGACAATCGACGGAGGGAATGGTAGAAGAAAGTAATTGAACAATGGTGTTATACTATCAACAATTCGTGGAAGACAAGGCGTGCAGATGAAAGAGCAGAAAATTGGGTAAGAGATGGTCATTGAAGCAACGCTTATTATGTTTGTATAATGTTCCTTTGCTCAAACTGAACGATGCGCGAATCGAACCAAGTCATGATATCCCTTGCTTTGCTTTTTCCATGTAAACCATATGGAAGAAGTAATGCAAACTCTTTTATTCATACGGCCTAATGAGTGCCAATTATAGCTGGATTCGAACCAAACTTTTTCCTCATACTCTGTGGATCACAGTTGTTGGAGAACCTTTGAACCACAGCGGCCAGAGATCAACGCCAACTATTAGAGTCTGCTGCCATACCATATATCGCTTTATTAGCTATGTTGTTCAAAAGAGTCTTCCTTACCAGTCATACTTCATATCGAAAAGATCGGAGTTTATGAAATGCTAGAAATTAGATGCTCAATGATTGCCATTTTCATAACGAAACATGCTACCTCGGTGGTGTTCTACAACGAAGGTTACCTGTTTGCCAATTTTGAAATTAACAAGTCCAATGCAACCTTTCGATGGCATATTTACCATCACCCGCACCGAAGGAAATGTGCCGCAATCTAACGCAATGGGCCAATAATCGAGAGGGTGAAATGAATTGCAAATGTTAAGCGTCCACACATGGCATGGACCCCACCGCCAGAAACAACCAGCCGTTGCATTGCTTTTTGCATCAAAGATCGTGATCGAACAGCCCCTTGGTCTGCCTTCCTCTCTCGCCGTCTTGACCTGTTAGGACGTTTGGAAAAGCGGTGCGTTCGGCACCCGTCATCGGTGGTTGAAAACAGTAAGCGCAACGCGGTATGGGTGAACGATCAGGATCGCACGTTAGTAGCGAATTTTGTTTTACCCGACGATCGCGATCGATTTACGCTTTTTAATAAGCCCCGAGGATAATTGTCAATAAGTAATTAAAATCCTTACCGACTCCACGAAGCTGAACGCGGTGGACACATTGAAGCACTAGACCAGTCAGTGTTGGCCAGTGGCAAATAGGAAGCATTTTTCCAGTCGTTTCGTACGCCTAGCTGTTGCTGCTGCTGCTGGTTGTAGGTTGGGAAATGTGCAATCGATACTATTGTGGCACTTGGCTTGGCGAAGCCGCTGCTGTGTACGTGCCGCCCCGATGGCTAAGTAATCTTGTCATCGATGGTATCGATTTGCAACGCGAAATTATTGCTCGTTTGAGTTCGGTTGGTCACCCAACATTGTCCAGCTAGTTTACCGTCGCGTCGCGACGTAGTGGCGATTAGCGATTTTTAATGCGCGAGCTGCAGGTGAAGCTGTTAACTAGCAATAAATTCGCTTTGGAGTTATTAAATTTTACGATCTGAGATTGCTTACTTTGCAAAAATTTCGTAGATTGATATTGCTTTTTGAGTGCAATCAAACGTGCTTCATTTGAGCTATTTTTTTCCTTTCAATAAGATTAGCTTTTTTTTGAAAGAAAGCCTGTTTGACAGAGAACCTGATATGGACTGCATCTTACTTTAGTAGGGTATACAGAATTTCCAGTGCTTAGAATTGTCTTATCACTACTGAGTTTATTTGAACTGCCTATTTTTTTATATTTAGTTTCAAACAATCTGGCAATATTTATTTGGCCAGGTCCTCTTAATCTGGTTTACCACACATCCGTTAGAAAGTCAGTACCTCTTTAGCTCAATTAGGAGAACTCCTGTCGATCTGTACAATTATTTATTAATCTACGCTCTTATGTTCAATCGATTACTTATGTCAGCTAAGTAAGGGTAATTTCAGTGTGGCAGGTTGACATATAAGACATGCAAGCAAAGTTTTTTTGCGACAAAAAAACCCCGCATGGGTTATTTAGTCAAGCTCGTCGATCAAAATCGAAATATTAATTCCAGCCTAATGCATACATTTACCGCAATTAGCCCAGCCCAATCGTGTTGTGATCGGTTAAAGTCACGCAAAGCCGTGTGAGTGTGTGTGTGCTTTGCATGAGTGACAATCTGGAAGACTCAACTAAAGCTTAAGAGCTAGAGAGTGCGCAGTAAAGGCTTTTATTGACACACGAGTCGTGTCCTAGATGTCAAAAAGCCTGGCAGCAGAGCGGTACAACAGTTTCGGAATTTAGTATATCGGTAAAAAATCAGTAACCCCTTGGAAGCCAGAAGGAGGTTTCCCAATGCAATTTTACTAAGTGACACCAGATAGGAAAATCACGCCGTCTAATGGTCGTGTACATATTGCGAACGAAATTTGCATCGGTTAATTAATCTTAGCAATTTTTCAACTCCAGCTGGTTGTGCTTGCATAATTTCTGTTGCAGAACCCACTACCTACAGGTATCTACTGACATGAATAGTACCGTGGGCCAGGTTGTCTGGGACCACACCACTTTTTATTTTATAAAGCGAGGGAGACATGCGTTGAAAAGCATCGACGGTTACTAATCGATGGGTTTGTTTGCGTTTTACATTTGATTTATAGATACTTTACGCTTTTACCAGGCTGTAAGATTTTCCGTCAGTCCAAGTTTGTTTTCGTTTTGTAGACTTACCTGAAAAGATGATAGAAAAAAAATTTAAATATAATTCTACAAGACTATTATTAGGTTTAATTTGAATACTGGTAAACACTCGGGTGGTGTTATAATAAATAAACAGTATCGGTTGCAGTAAAGAGTTTACACAAGGAAAAAAAGCTCCCTGCATAAAATGATGCTGTAAAATATTACTGTTTAGCGTTAAAAATAAAATGCTCATTTATTTCATGTTTGTTATCTAACAAAGTATGTTACCGTTCTAATATGGTAATGCTTACTAATTTTATGCGTGCTTGCGTTTATTGGGTTTAACCTTCTACCAAAATTAGCTTACTATACTCATCTTGTTATTCACGCCAGTACTATCCCAAGTTAAAGCCATCCCTGACGAGGGCTCATTGCGTTCCTCTGACCGGTATATTTAAGGGGGCATAAACGGCTAAAATTTTTGAAAAATCATTATTTTTTATTTAGGATTTTGATTCTGCAGTCTTTTCCAATTATTTTGATACTAATTTTGTAAGGATCCGACCACGAGAAGTGGCCGAAAAACGATCATACACATACGCATTCCAGTGCGGTGTTGAACAACTTCGACGGAATAAAACGTCGCTTCTCCAAAATCACGATTTTCAAACCTTTATGTACCTTTTTCTGAGAAACTACACAACGTATTGGAACAAACTTTTTGTTTTGTTTTATTGGTAGATGCTTGGCAAAGACTTTAATAACTTTTGAGCACTTTTTGAAAATGTTTATTGGCTTTTGGCAACACCACTCACGTACGCTTGATAGTTCTACAACAACAATCAAGTGGTGGCATCAAATTAGCATGACGTGAATAAAGTTACTAAAGGCATGCTATTATTTTTTGAAAGTTGTACCCACTAGCCGCCATTACGCACGCGAAACGGTGGATAATAAAATCTAATGCAGACATTCACAGAGTTTTTCAAGTAGGCCTATGCGAAGGTGAATTGTTAAAGTACAGTTAGCTTAAATATACATGTAGAGTTTATTTCTAATTCCCGTAGTAGCAAGGAAAGCCACTGTAATTTTCTTTATTTCTTAGGTGGATTTAATTAATACTCCAAAAGCTCTGCTGCTGATTTGACTTAAACACACTTACCTTCCGATCTGTGCCTTTTGAATTCACTAAAAAGCGTTTAATAAACCATTTGATTGAAATTTGATTGGCTTGAGTTTTGTAGGGTTATGCAAGCAAAAGTGGCGGCGAACCCTCAATTTATGGAAAGCATTATTATTGTTTTTCATATGTGTTAGAATGTGTCCATCGCACGCGGTAATATAGTGTGATATGCGTGATGTATGAATTCTTGCAGTTTTCAGATACTAATTCAACACCTAAAACCATACGTTTAAAATAAAATTGCAACGAAACTAAGAGATAGAAGTTTTACGTCAAAGAACGAATTGTAGAACGGCACTAGAGCTGCAAATTGGTGAATATCAGCAATCAGTTTTATCACACATTTTTAGGAGAAATTCGATAAAAATATCTTGAGAAACACTTATTTAAAAGCTTTTTGCTTCTAAAAAGTTACTGAATCTAATGAGATCGAAGGTTTAGGACCAACTTTCAGTGCAAAGTTTTCTCAGCTTTAGAATAAAAGTAACAGAATTGAGCTAGCTAGCTAGCATAGTTTTTGTACCAGAGCTACTTTAAGCTAAACAGAACCGAAAACTAAAAATGTTTAATAACTCTGTAACGATTGAGATTTGGCCATATGCGTAGAAGGATTTTTTCCGTTAAGTATGATCCTCTATCACCCCCTGAAATATTTGCACTAAGCTACACCCTGTATATTCAACAATTAGCAGGACATAATTTCCAAGTCACTCTTGGAGTGAGGTTATATTCGCAAAAGCAGAAGAAACTTATTGTGAGTAAAATTAGTTATTTTGTTGATGTAAAAAAGCAAAGCCTAGGTGCTACATTCCGTTATCGAAACTTATTTTCCGTTATTGAAACCTTCTGTTTTTATACGACAGACTTCGCAGCCAGTTGTTGCAAAATACAATTGCAAGGCCAGTTGCTACGATCCTATTGACTCTAACAGCCTCTCCCAGTCGAGATTCGAACATACGACGACTGACTTATTAGATCAGCGTCATACCTCGAAGCTAACTGGGAGGCCATTTTGTTGATGTAAAATACAAATAAAACTACAGTGGGATTTCGAATTTGGCATGGTTCGCTTTTGGCATGCCTCGATTTTGGTAACAAAAGTATCCGTTTTTGGCAACACAAAATATTTTACTTCCAAAAATATGCTTAAACATCAGTCAGTTTCCGCATACATACTTTAAACGACGAAAAAATATTGCCCTAAGTGTGTTCATGAAAAAAAGTTTGCGGTTATAGAATGTTTCGAACAATAATATTTTTATTGCCGTAGGACTACGTCTTACCGCAGGTCGCCAAAAACTTACTTGCACCGCACAGATAGCTCTTGACGGATTTTGTGAACATAAAAAGGTTGCAATCGTTGATTAATATCATTTGGTCAATTTCTAACGCATTTGTATTCAATTTTTCCATTTTTTCAAAAAAGGGTCTCGATTTTGGCACGGTTTCAATTTTAGCAACATAGGCGACACGCATTTGTTGCCAAATTCAAAATCCTACTGTATTTCAGTTCGAGTAACGCAAAAACGGACTTCGAAAAAATTTCTTCTTCTTCTTCAGTAGCATAGAGCCGGGGTGGCTCGTGCTGTTTAAAACACTCGTCTCCATTCAACTCGGTCTTGGGAAACTCGTCGCCAATTTCCTAGTCATCTCAGAAGTCGCAAATCGCTTTCAACCTGGTCGAGCCATCGTGCACGTTGGGCCCCCCTGTTCCTGGTGCCGGTGGGGTTGTTGAAGAGGACTATTTTCGTCGCACTGTCGTCCGGCATCCTTACAACGTGTCCGGCCCACCGTAGCCTGCTAACTTTTCCTAGATGTACGATGGGAGTCTCCCCAAGCAGTGCCTGTAGCTCGTGATTCATACGCCTCCGCCACTCTCCGCTTTCAGTTTGTACTCCACCAAATATCGTCCGCAGCACTTTCCGCTCGAATACGGCTAGGGCGCAAATGTCCTCCGTGAGCAGCGTCGAATTCTGCTTGGATGCGCCGCTGGATCTCATTACTAGTATCGTTGTCCGCGGTCACCAGCAATCCCAAAATTAGTGATGGGCAAAACGGATCACTAGACTGCACGGATCAGAGCCGGTTCATTTAGTCAAGGATCCGGATCTTCGGAACAGTTCATCGGATCTTTAGTTGCACTGAACATCTTTAGTTACACTGTGGTTTTCCCTATTCTTCAGGCAAAATTTTAGAAAAAGAGTCAATATTACTCCATAGAGAGAAAGACATAACTCTGAAGAAGATTCTACGAAGAATATGGCCACGCATGCTTTACGTGCACGCGTTTCTCGTACAAGCTAGAACTTTTAAGCGGGTTTTCTCTCATTTTGTTAAAATGCATTATTGCTACGGAGACATTTCCATTCAAACCAAAATTTTAATTTATTATTAAATCGCGCGAAGAATAGAGCCATTAAGCCGTATGAATAAAACAGTTTGCTTTGCTTTTCTCGTTTAAATCGCTTGGGAGCATTTGCTCTAACTCTTTCATTTATACGACCTATTGTCTTTAATCTCGTTTTATCCTGCCTTGTCAGCAGCCTGCCTTCATGACAGCAACCTGAAATAGAGTGAAGAGAACGAAGAACTACTAGATAAGTCTTAGTCTTAATCAGCTCCAGGCCGTGGTTTCCTCTGCTGTACGAAGAAGTCGTCTCCATTCCACTCGGTCCATGGCCGCAATTCGCCAGCCACGTAGTCTACGTAGGGTCCGCAGGTCGCCTTCCACTTGATCGATCCATCTTGCTCGCTGCGCGCCCCGCCGTCTCGTTCCAGTCGGATCGTTATTGAGAACTTTTTTAACTGGGCAGTCGTCCGACCTCCTCACGACATGCCCAGCCCATCGCAGGCGACCGATTTTTGCGATGTGAGCGATGGGTGGTTCCCTAAGCAGCTGATGCAATTCATGGTTCATTCGCTTCCTCCACGTTCCGTCTTCCATCTGCACTCCGCCGTAGATGGTGCGCAACACCTTCCGTTCGAAAACACTAAGGGCGCGTTGGTCCTCCACGAGCATAGTCCATGTCTCATGGCCGCAAAGGACAACCGGTCTAATCAGCGTCTTGTAGATTGTTAACTTCGTTCGGCGGTGAATTTTGTTCGATCGCAGCGTTCTACGGAGTCCAAAGTAGGCACGATTTCCTGCCATAATGCCTTTGTCTTTGTATTTCTCTGCTGGTGTCGTTGTCTGCGGTAGCCACCCAAGTAACAATCCAAAAGCCAATTGGTCTTATTCATTTCTTATAGTAGTTTTATCAAAGCATTGCTAAGTGTATCAGATTTTATTATGTTTTTGCCCAAGTGAATTTTATCTTATTTGATTAAAATTTCTGAAGTATGACTGAAGGAGACTTGAAGAAACACACATAAAACTTTATTATCAATAAGTGTGATTCACCTTATAAGCAGTTTTAAGGGATACTTGATTTATGCTTAAAAACGACGCTCCTTAAAGTTTAGCAATAGATTTGACAAAAATTTATGACATTCTTCTGCAAGATTGGTTTATCTCAACAATACTGCCATAAAACTCTCTTAAAACCGTGTATTCTTGAAAGAGAAATCATACTCTTAGTAAAGACCATTTTAGCGTAAACAACTGATCTGTCAAAACGGATGGCTGAACCAGGAGAAAATTGAAAAAATATGGATCTTTCAAACGGAAATTAAGCAAAAATCGGCCCAATATTTTGAAAACTCTTTCATATAAACAATCAGCGGAGTCACAAAATGAATGACGAGAGCAGCAGAGCTGGGGAATGACGGTGCCGGTGATGATTTATCAGTGGTAGATTTGTACGTAATTAGATAAATTTGGTTCGATTGTGTTTTGCCGGAGACGGTGCGGGTTTCCTTTAGAGTTGTTTGTATTTTTTAAACTGAATGACTTCTATATCACTAGTTAGTATCTTTGTTTGGAAAACGATTGAAGGGATCGAAGCGTATTGAAGCGTATTTTGTAAAAGCGATGATAACGATAAAGTGTATAAAAAATTCTGTAGAATAAATTTTCCGCATGGAACTGTCGTGCAGTCCTCTTTTAATTTTGAAAATCAATTTATATTGACAATCAACATGTCTGCTGTACTTTGAAATTATCGCGCTAAGGGGAAGTATATGAATCTCCAGCACAAACATCGACACGTCGTTGACGTTTTCTTTGTTTATACTAGAATGGTTGCGAAAAGCTTGGTTCCCTTAAGTAATTCTAACAATTCTTATGCAAGCGCAGCTTGTCTTCTTCAAGAATGCAATAAGTATAGATGAACTTATTGCCCTCTTGGAAAAGTTTTCTTTGTCTTGTGCAAGAAATGTTAGTCTTAGAATCGCTTTCTGGTTGATTTAGATAAAACCATTGAAAAAATGGCGAACAGGACTGATTTGACTGCTTTTGAAATTGTAGCCAATTGCATATGGGCGTTTATAAATATAGTGTTTTGCAATACCATAAGTGATCTTATCTTTTTAAATAAATGTTTGAACATATAAAAGGCTTTTCGCCACAATTTGTTAAAAATTTGGTAGCTATCAACTTTTTAATGAAACTATTGAATTTTTATTATTAATTATATTTTTCATTAATCTAGCAAAACTAACCGGCGCGTTAAAATGTTATAACTTTCATGTCACAAAACATCGACAAACTGAGCGTGGCATGATTTTTTTTTTATTTATGTGCAACAAAGCAGCTGCTTTTGTTATCATTTTTATTTTCAATTTTCGTTTATATCCATTTTGGAAAAGTAATATCTGTGAATGCTTTTTTCTCTGAAAGCTCTCAGTCAATTAAAAACTTTAAGGCTGCGAAAAGTGTATGTTGTCTTGCAAGCGTTCTTTGAGAAGACAGCCATAAAATCATCAACACTTGTGGTGGTTTTCTTTTAGTTTCAACCGACTCTTGAAAGTCACTATAAATAGGTATTGATAAAAATTACAAGTTTTAAAAGGACCTTTGGAATCATTCTTGAGAACCTTCTTTAGTGTGGCCTCCCTAGATTTATAAGGGTTTTATGGCTGTTTTATCGCAATTTTGTAGAATTATAAGATTTATGATCGGTTTTAAGAAGAAAATGCTGGAAACCTCTTCAAGTGCACCTTAAAATGAACTTTGTTACTTGGGCAGTGAGCCTAGATACACGAACTCTTCTACCACCTCGATTTCATCACCATCTAAATAAATCTGGGGAGAGAGGTCAGTATTCACTTCTCTAGAACCTCTTCCTTTCATGTATTTTGTTTTCGATACATTAATGACAAGTCCAATCCGTTTGGCTTCAGCTTTCAGTCCGATGTACGTTTCCGCCATCCTCTCAAAGGTACGTGTAATGATGTCAACGGCGTCAGCGAAACCAAGAAGCTGGACGGACTTCGTGAATATCGTGCCACTCGTGTCTATCTCCGCTCTTCTTATCACACCCTCCAAAGCGATGTTAAAAAGCAAACATGAAAGCCCATCACCTTGCCGTAACCCTCTTCGAGATTCAAAGGGACTCGAGACTGCCCCTGATACTCGAACAACACACATTACTCGATCCATCGTCGCCTTGACCAATCACGTTTATTTATCCGGAAATCCGTAGTAGTGCATAATCTGCCATAGCTGATCTCTATCGATCGTGTCATACGCCGATTTGAAGTCGATGAATAAATAATGCGTGGGCACGTTGTATTCGCGACATTTCTGCAACAATTGCCGAAGCGCGAAAATCTGGTCCGTGGTGGCACGAGCACCCATGAATCCCGCTTGATATTGCCCCACGAACTCCTTTGCAAATGGTGATAATCGACGACATAAAAGTTGGGAGAGTACCTTGTAGGCGGCGTTCAACAGCGTGATTGCGCGGTAATTGCAACAATCCAACTTGTCGCCCTTTTTGTAGATCGGACACACGATGCCTTCCGTCCACTCCTCCGGTATCCTTCTCCTCCTCCCAAATCTTGACAATGACCCAGTGCAGCGCTTTAGCCAGTGCGTCACCACCGTATTTCAGCAGCTCGCCGGGTAGCTGATCAGCCCCAGCTGCTTTATTGTTCTTCAGACGACCGATCTCTTCTGCTACCTCCTGGAGGTCGGGGACTGGTATTCTGTCGTCTTCTGCACGTGCTCCAAGATCTTTTGCTATATCGTCACCTCCATGTTCAGCTACATCGCTGTTAAGGTGCTCGTCATAATACTGCTTCCACCTCTTGATCACCTCACGTTCGTTGATGAGTAGATTACCGTCTGAGTCCTAATACATATCGGCCTGCGGCACATAGCCTTTGCGCGAACGGTTTAACTTCTCGTAGAACTTCCGTTTATAGTTAGCACGGTACAGTTCTTCCATCGCCTCGCGATCTCGATCTCCGGAAGACCGAGTTTTGCCTGTTCCGTGCTTGTTTATATCGCTCCACATTTGCCCTCGTACGGTGTTGCTGCATTCTTCTCCTGCATTAATTGCTCACATTCGCCGTCGAACCAATCGTTTTTTCGGTTCGGATTCATTGTACCTAGTGCCGCTAGAGCAGTACTACCGCTGGCGGTCCTAATGCCTTTCCAACCATCTTCAAGAGTTGCTGCGCTAAGTTGCTCCTCCGTTGGTAGCGCTACTTCCAGCTGCCGCGCGTGTTCCTGGGCAACTCCGGTGTCTCGTAGCTGCTCGATGTTGGGTCGCGGCGTACGACTTCGACGCGTGTTATGCACCGTCGAGAGTTTCGACCGCATGCCGACTGCAACTAGGAAATGATCCGAATCTATATTCGCACTGCGGTAGGTGCGAACGTTTATAACATCAGAGAAGATTTTCCGTCGATTAGAATATGGTCAATTTGGTTTTCTATTCGTTGGTCTGGTGATCTCCAGGTGGCCTTGTAGATATCTTTGCGGGGCAAGAAGGTACTTCGGACTACCATATCGCAGGAAGCTGCAAAATTTACGCATCGTTGGCCGTTGTCGTTCGTTGCGGCATGCTGGCTGTTTGGCCCGATTACCGGTTTATATATAGCTTCCCGTCCTACCTGCGCGTTCATGTCACCGATGACGATTTTCACGTCCCGTCGCGAACAGCCATCATACACCTGCTCCAGCTGCGCGTAGAACGCCTCCTTCTCGTCATCGGGTCTCCCTTCGTGTGGGCAATGCACATTGATGATACTGTAATTGAAGAAACGGCCCTTAATCCTCAACTTGCACATCCTTGCGTTGATCGGTTGCCAACCAATCACACGCTGGCGCATCTTTCCCAGTACTATAAAGCCGGTTCCCAGCTCGTTGGTGGTGCCACAGCTCTGGTTGAAAATAGCCGGTCGATGCCCGCTTTTCCATACCTTCTGTTCTGTCCAGGAAAGTTCCTGCAGTGCTACGACTTCGAAGTTTCGGGGATGTAGTTCATCATATATTATCCTATCGCAACCCGAGAAGCCTAGCGATTTGCAATTCCATGTCCCGAGTTTCCAATCGTAGTCCTTATTTCGTTGCGTAGGTCGACGCCGATTGTTCCGATACCTATTTTCTTCTTCGTTGTTGGTAACTTTTTGTTTTCCAGGGCGACTTGTTGGCCCTAACCCCCTGTCTCGCCGGAGGACCATCGTGCACAGCACTGTTTAGAGTCCCTACTGGCATAAGGACGGGTATAATAATCAGCCGCCCCTAACATCGAGAACAGACGCTGTTTGAGTCGCACCTCCTTGGTGAACAGACGCTCGTGTTTGACGAAGCATTTCCTCTACCGCCATGCTATGGTTACCGCGCCAGTATTCGCGTCGCACCTCCTCACTTCGCTATTGTCAGATTGACAACATTGCCCAGGCTACGCCGCATTTGGTATCATATGACTCGTGGAGGCCTGAGGCGGGAGCTTGTGAGGACCAGAGCTGTGTTTGACGCTCCTTCCAGGTTGTCAACTCACCATTTAAAGCCCAAACTTACTACTAGATAAGACATAAAATGAAATTCTAGGTAGAACAGTCATCATCGAAATAAAACCTAATGAAGTTCGCTGCAGACTAAGAGTCGACGGGCAAGATTCGTGTCTTAAAAGAAAAGATTCAGGGATCAGTCAGTCTTTTTACGGATCCGGATCTTTTACATGGATCAGGAGCGGATTGCCCATCACTATCCCAAATATACAAACTCCTCTACCACTTCTAGTTCGTCGCCGTCAACGGTTACCGTCCGTGGGAGGCGCGCGTTTGCTTCCTTTGAGCCTCTTCCTTTCATGTATTGGGTCTTCGACGCATTTATTTTTAGCCCTATTCTCCTAGACTCCGCTTTCAGTCTGGCGTAGATTGCCTCCGCCGTTGCAAAGTTCCTGGCTATGATATCGAAGTCATCTGCAAAGCCTAGAAGTTGGCTACCTTTGGTAAAAGTCGTGCCTCTTGTTTCGATGCCCGCTCGGCGGATCACCCCCTCAAGAGTGATGTTGAACAGCATGCAGAATAAACCGTCACCTTGTCTCAACCCTTGCCGCGTCACGAAGGGACTCGAGAGTGTCCCAGAGATGCATACGAAACACATCACTCGATCCAATGTAGCGAAAAACTTTCTACAATAGTCTAATTGAAGTTCCGAAAACTTCTCGAAATTTTCACCAAAGTTCTGTAGCGGATGTCGAAATGGTAAAACCGGAAACTTTGACGGCGGGCGAACGTAACTAAAATTATAATTTTAGCTACGCCCGCCCGCCGTTAACACTTTCGCTGCTGTAAGCAGCAGCTCAAACAGTTGCCACCGACAGGGTCAACGCCTTATCCTCATCGATGACGGCATCTGCTATTTATCATAACTTGCTGATTAAAAAAGATAGCATCACTGTTGCATAAAAAGGTCGCATGCATTGTTATTTTCGAGTGTCCAACCTGAACGGCTGGAAACATCATCATCATATTCATTTTAACCCTGTGTAAAATCATCTTGAGTTGACGTAATGTAAGTTATTTTATCGAATGTTTCCTTATGAAAAACCTAATCGATGCAGGCTTCACATGACTAAATTTTTATGTTAATGTATGTAATGTATGTTTATGTTAAATGTTTGGCGAGACCAACAACATTCACAACCTTTTTCCTTTTTTTCACATCTAGATTGCAGTTACGTCTTAATGCTACTTATGTTAAAACCAAATTAGTTTGTCAAATTTCAGTTTGTTCAGTGTTAGAAGATGTTAATCTACAGAAATTTGCGAAATTTATCGACGATCTACGTCAATCAACCGTTGATCGATAGAGTGATACTTGAAAGAGACAGCCTAGCCACGCGCAGTGGGTCCCGCTTGTAATTCATTTTCAATACTCATCTACTAGTCCCGCTGATGGCCCTCACTGATTGAATAATACATATGTACGTACACGAATTATCTGAACACTACATCACGGGCTGTCAATGATAAATAATAACAACAGTGCAGCACAGCGGCAGTTATTATATTGGTAAGCAGCGAAGAAGTGAAGTGTCAAATGTTCGGAAGTGACCCGACTGCCGCGTGGGCCTAATACGAGGGACCACCTACCGAATCGAATCGGCAGAAACTTAATTAACTCTTCAGCCGTCTCCATTAACGGAGCGATGTTGGATCTCTCGTTCCGATAGTGGCGCGAAGTTGCTCGGGAGGTAGCTTGGTTTACCGAAATCACTGCCCAATTGCCTGTGTGCAGCTCGTGGCCCGTAAGAGGAGACGTCTCGCGACGACGCGACGCGGTGCGGTGCGGCGGTGTGGAAGGATGGCTGCAACAAATTGATGTAAACCTTTTACTCTCTATTGACTTTCGCCGTGTTACGCAAGCGGGTAGCCCTGGACCGAGGCGTGATGCCGCCGGACACGGTAACCTACCAACCGATCGACCGTGCGTGCGTTCTCATGCGACTGAATAGGAACAACAGCAACAAAAAAGAGCATAACCAAAGTGCCACGCAAGTTTCCATTTAAGGTGTAACGAAAAATGGCTCCTTCAAATGAAAATTAATTAAATTAAGCCTCTCTCAGCTTTTTGCTCTAATGGTCGTTGAATAGATTCGATTTCAATGCAGCGAAACCTGCGACCGCTGCTGGCTACTGGCTGCTGAGGAGTCTGGTTGGCTCTGCTCGGACTCGGACACAATGGGTTGGCGTTTGTATAATACCAGTAGTTCGCCTGACAATCGACCTCTGCAGTTAGGTATAACTTTGGAAGTCGCTTTTTTGCTTGCATGATTAAAAATTTTGTGCGTAAATCACGTAATATTAAATATCTTTTATAGCTACATCTTCGATGCAAAGCGGAGAAAGTGGATATCTTTTTGGACGATATCATGGTAAACAGAAAATTGCTAGACAAACCCAATTTCAGAAAATCTATCGTTTGCTCGATGTGAATAAACCTTACACTCAAGTAGAGATGATGCAAACCCGTTCTAATTCCGACTAAATATATCTATCGATTTTCCATTTGAACAACAATTTAGTACTCAGTTAGTATTTTCGTAACTCATTAACCAATGAGAAGTTGATGCTGATATATGTGTGCAAGGGTTTCCGATCGTATACCGCATGGGTTCGTTGTAGAAAAGTTAAAACGGTGTGGTTTCCCTGCTCGGTTGGAAACGTAAAATGTCTCATACTCATTCGGTGAAAATTGGAAGCATCTTATCGCAACCGTTTATAATTTGTTGTATTGTTCCACAGGGCAGCCTCCTGGGGTCGCTGCTATTTGTATTGTTCGTCTATGACTTTCTCAAAGCACCGTCTCAATAACGTTCGCCCGTCAGCGCAATCCGATCGGTTTTCTGTTACTGGATGTAATCAACTGACAACAGAGTGCAGACCGTCAAGGATCTGGGAATCACATTGGATAGTGGGCTTTCTCGGAACATATCTCAGCATGCCTGGCAAAAATATGCGCTGTGTTAGGTTTCGTCGGTGCAACACTCTGCAATTAATCAACATATATTGCCTATATTCTTCGTACAGCTGCCCTGCCGCTGTGTCTGTAGAAGTATTCTCGAGTACGAAATTCAAGTTTGGGTCCTATACCAAGTCATCCATATCAATTGAAAGTTAGTGTATGTACAAAGTTTTATTGAAATCGGAAAGGATCGGGGTGGCAGATGGTAGAATCTTGGTGGAATTGCTCAATAGCTCCACGAAATATTTTCAATCCACTGAGTTTTTTTCTATATTTAAAGCTCTCGTTTTAAGATACCGCCAGTTAGCCTGTTACTGTTACTGTTCTCAACTGTTTCCTTTTGTTTGACACTGTCATTCGGAATATTTATGCCTTTTCTTTGTTACGCCCTTTAGTGTGATGATGAATTTGAACGGCGCAAAATTAGCGCACATACTTTCCTTGTGCCCATTAAACAGGAAGCCTTAGCAAACGTTGATCTAATGTTGATTACCGTACGTCCAGCGTCCAGCTGCGAATGTTCTTTCGATTGTAGCGATAGTGAGCGATTATACGCTTAATGATGTCCTCGTAAAAATAGTTGATTATCGATAAAATGGAGTATGCAAACAAAAGTGAGAACGTTAGCTCGCATAAAACATATATCTGTGGGCATAGCTCCCGACGATAAAGAATGAAGCACAAAACTAACAATGCAATGCCGGGATCTAACAATGGACATAGCATTTCGCTTTTCGATCTCGTTGAATGAAGGTAAGAGTTCTTTCTTTTTGCAAGAAAATTATTATGCATTGCACAGAAAACCACGTTGAGGTCGGCTAATTGATATTGCATCAGTGAGCTCACTTTTATCCTATAAAAGAACTGTGAATGCAATTGAATGCTTCTGTAAGGGAATAGTATTATTATTATTTAATGATTCTATTTTTGAATAGCGATCTGCAGTTGATCTTCTTCGCTCCTTTTGCTTTCCTGTGGTTATTTCTCAGTTTATGCGATATGAATAAACTAGTTTTACGAACAGAATCAATAGCGGGCATCTCATTATTTTTTTGTATTAAACCCAATTCATAAGGTAATTCGAACCCTATAGCTTTCACTAGTTAATATCGGCTTTTGTAGTTATTATAGCTACGTTGTAATGCACCTCAGAAATCCAATAAATCAGATCAGCGCGTCATTCGTAACCGATTACGTTAGTGCTAGTAGCTTCGTTCGATGAAAATAGTTTTCCCTGTTTTTTTTTCAAGAAAAATAACTTCATATTATACCACCTCCCAAGGGTTCGACATGCCATTCGGGCGAGCATTAAATTTATACGAGCATAATTACAGATTGCTTAAGGACGCTCGATAGTAGGTAATTTATGATAAAATGTGTAGCCCGAAGTGCTACATTTTGCATGATGAACGAGATAAGTAGCACAATATTTTCAACTCAAGCTTTATTTACTGATCAATGTGTTATAATGGCGGATGCAAGTTCAGGATG
The DNA here is from genome assembly GCF_943734655.1 of Sabethes cyaneus. Lineage (NCBI taxonomy): Eukaryota > Metazoa > Arthropoda > Insecta > Diptera > Culicidae > Sabethes > Sabethes cyaneus. The sequence goes on from NC_071354.1 coordinate 148,271,420, forward strand.
GTGATATAAAGGTTTCGCTTAACTACAATTTATTAAAGTGAACACTACCTCTGTAAGCTGCGTTATGTCGACTAGCGAACCCCACCATCTGATCAAAATCGTAAATACAAGTCGTCAATTTATGCACTATGGCTTCATCATCCTATCCTGCCCTATGAGTAGCCTCGTCAAGCAATAAGAGAACTCTGAGCGTGCTATCGTAATGCATATTCTTGATTGTCATCTCCAACTTAAAGTAAAAAGTAAATTAAATTTACATCTAAACTAAACTGAAATTTCTTCGAGACAGGTATTTCATGCAAATTAAATTCTATGAATTAATTTTTTTTACTATCAGTTATGATAAATGGTGCCCACCGACCTGTTATTCATGAATATCTACTATTTAAAACCATTTCTTTTCATCTTACAGTTTTTTGAAAATTCGTAGATATGATTGGGTGATTATGCATAGTCACTTGTTGCCTCGCAGGATCTTTTCATCCATTGCCGTGTGTGAGAAAATGAGACTGCCCGGAGGTGCTTCCTGTTTAGTACAAGTAAAGTTTGCTGTTTCAATATCCAGATAAACTTGTTTAACCGCAGTGAGAGTCTAACCAGACACAAAAGGATGTAGCAAAAATGTTGAGACAAATTTTATTTGTACGTTTTGTTTACAGCGAGACAGAAGTCGCTGGATAAAGCCCTCAGCTTGATTGCTTTACCTTGTCGTACAAACTGAATTTTACTCCGCAATGACACGAATAAGTAGATTGGCGCATGACCGATATTAGTTTTTCTGGACACGTGGTATTACGAAGGTAAAGAAATGTAAATATAACAAAAAACTTATATGGGATGGATTCTCTTCCTTCAAGTATGTACTACAATGGCGGTAAAAAAGCAGAACATGGAGTTGTGTGCAATTGCAATTAAAATTGATATTTTTCGGTGAATACTATACGATACGATACGATACGAATCCGAACATGGAGTTGGTCTCGTAGTGTTGTGAAAACAAAAGCAACGAATTAATCGGTGGAGGCCCGTAGATGACCGTATATGTGTGATGAGAATTAAGGGCAAATTCTTCAACTACAGCCTAATCAACGTATACGCACCGACAAATGATAAATCCGATGATGCTAAGGATGAGTTCTACGATATACTCGAGAGGACCTTTGGAGAGTGCTCAAAACATGACGAGAAAATCATCATCGGAGATGCAGATGCGCAGATCGGGAAGAAGAAACTCTTTCGTCCTGTCATTGAAAGACATAGCCTTCATCTGTTGACCAACGATAACGGTGTGAGGTTCATAAATTTTGGAATGACCATCGTTAGCACCTACTTTCCACGTTCGAATATTTGGAAATATACATGGAGGCATCCAAATGGAGACTCTAGCTTTCAAAACGATCATATCGTGGCAGATAAGAGGCGAATGAACCTCTTTGGTTTAAAACCTCTCCAATAAATAAATAAAAATCTCTTGGTTTATGGTCGACACTTTTCGGATGCCACCGTTTCAGGTCTTTTCCGGGAACCAAATATCGACACTGACCATTATCTTGTCGTGTGTAAGATTCGGGCAAGGTTGCCGAACGCGGCGAATGCTCACACTAAGAGGACGCTACGTTTCAACATCTAGCGGTTGACGGTAGACGGCGTGGAAGTGGAATACGCCTCAAAGATTGATCAACGAATCGCAAAGCAGCATGATGAAAGGGAAGATGTAAGTGGACTTTGGAGGAACCTGCATGGCGCCATTGAAATAACTGCGAGAGCAGTGGTACGCACGACACGTGTAAGACAGCGTAACAACTAGTTTGATGCCGAATGTAACAGAGTGACAGATGAGAAGAATGAGGCCAGGAGTTACATGCTCACTACGGCTACATCAGAACAGAGAAAGGTATAAAGAGCCTAGAGCTGCAGAAAGAAGAACCCACCGTCTGCAAACGACGCAGAGGAGAGATTCGCCAGCAACAACATACGAAGTTCAAATAAAACGGTGAGGTGATGTGCAATGACAGCGCTGGTAACCTGCTTACTGTCAAATCGATGATAGCAGCCAGGTGGAGGAGCACTTCCAGATGTTGTTGAATGGAGAGGTTAACAGGGAGATCAGCAGATACAGGATAAGAATTCTGAACGATGGCCAAGCTGTGAAGCCACCAACACAGGAAGAAGTTAAGAAGGTAATCAGTGAGCTGAAAAACGGAATGGCTGAGAAGGTCGGTATTCCAGGTGAACTTCTAAATGCGGGGAGCAAGCGGCTGTATGAAGAAGAATAAATGCCGGAGGACTGGTTGGATGGCCTCATATGCCTTATTTTCAAAAAAGGATATAGACTCGAGTGTAAAAATTATCGAAGCATCACATTGATCAATTCTGCCTATAAGGGGTATTCGCGTATCCTGTTCTGTAGACTGAAACCGTTGGCGGAGTCCTTCATCGTCAGTACCAAACTGGTTTTCGTGAGAGTCGCTCCATGACGGATCAGATGTTTAGCCTGCTTCAGACAGTAGACAAATTCCGGGAGTACAACTTGCAGACTCATCATCTGTTTGTGGACTTTAAGGCGGCGTACGATTCAGTCAGACGAAGTGAGCTGTGGCAGATAATGCTAGAACATAGTTTTCCGACGAAACTAATTACGCTGATTTGTGCGACACCGGATGGGTTAAAATCTTGCGTCAGAATAACGAGTGAGACCTCAGCCACTTTGGTGACGTTGGATAGATTGAAGCAAAAGGATGCACTCTGTAGCCTGCTATTCAACATTGCCTTAGAAGGTGCAATCCGAAGAGTAAACGTGGAAAGGAACGGGACTATCATCACGAAATCTCACATGCTTGTTGGTTTTGTCGGTGTCGTCGATATCATCGTAATCAACCGTAGAGTAGTGAGACTTACAATTAAAGAAGTACATGGTTGCTGGCAGGAAACACGGGAGTCCAAATAATGTTGGTACCGAGGTAGAGCTGAAATCGGGACGATATGAAGTAGTTGAGGTATTCATAGATTTTATTTTTATCGGCTGTCAGTCATTTAATAAGACTGAGAGAGCAAGAGAACATAACAGAGAACAGATTTTGTACTTTCTCCGACGTTTCGACTTTATTTTGTAGTCTTTATGAAGGATTTCTACGATACATTGGGTGTTAGATGTGTTAAGAATTTTGTTAATTATTAATTTTATCATGTGATTCTTGGCAAATTTTGAAAGTTTCTGCATCCTTACTTTTTCCGGAACATCAAACTTGTGCTAGGCGGTAAAGTACAGTAGCCCCGGAAGCTGCCTGAAGTCCGCCTTGACGTAAGTCTCATCTTTCGTGATGAAAGAGTTGAGGATTTTCCAGGTGCTTGCGTAAAATAAAATTGCTACGTTGCTTTTCGGGTGACTCCATTTTTTCCAATTTTCGAAAAACCGACCGCGATAAAAATAGAGTGTAAACAATACATTCTAAGCCAGTTCTACTCGAATTTTCAAGAGGAAATACCTAATGGGTAATTTTCTACAACGTTTCTTCCGTGGTGCAATTTGATGTGGGACATGCTTTATACAGAAAGATATAGTTTGGAAAAAATATTTTGAAAATGATCAAATCCGAAAAAGAATCTACAGATATGTTTATGGTCGAAAGAACGTGGCAAAGACTTGGCAAAACTTATTTTTATTTTATTTTTTTAATATATTTTTTTGAAAAAAACAAAAAACTTTTCTTTATGTCCAGCACCTAGATCGATTTCGAGTCTTCCGATTCAGATTTCGATTCCTTTGTTGTATAGTATCATAAAGGTAAACAGAGCATGATTTGCTCCACAGTCGGATATGATCTTTCCCATGACTCATAACGACTCTCACCAGTAATAGAGCAGCGCCGTACCGGCGTTGGTTCCATGTTCGGACGACTTCGAGGGTCTCGCTCGGTAAACAACGCAACCAGCAAACGGAATGCGAACCACCACAATTGCCATACCGCTCGCTGCTGCTGCGCTACCACATCAAAAGGGCTAAAGGGCCTTAAATTTCTCATTCGTGCTCCACTTAATTACGCCGCTTAATGTTCGGTTTTTCTATTATTGACATTTAGACCTACAAACCTCAAACTGACAAAATCGATTTATGCATTTATGCGCACGCTGCGGTTGCTGCTACCGCCAAACCGCAACATGGTGCAGTTTATGACCTATCCTTTCAGCATTTATTACTGCCTAATTGATGCTGAAAAGTGTGACTCACCAAGTATAGTCTTTATGATCTCCGAAATGGTACGACTGGGAGCAAGGAAAACTGTTGTTCAAGTTTAAAGTTTACCGGTTGTTCGGAACCATGTTCGCATATTTGGCAGCACAGCAAGCATACCGGGTAGGTATGCACGGCACGTAATTGGGCTGCGCTAATAAATTTTATACAGATCACGATCGAATTATCGCTTTAGTTCTACCGCACAGGGAAACTCTCCGCTATAGCAGGTCCGCTCTAAACTGCCATAACACTGACATTAAGGTGCAATTTGAAAATAATTGCCCCCCAATTGTAGGCAATTTCACACGTTACTTTGCGGCTAGAAGAAAATCGTCGCCGTCTCTAATAATAATCGGTGCCACTGACTGTTTTCGAGCCATTTGCACCAGATAAGTGCGAGGCTACTGAGGGCATACCCATGTTGGGAGTAAAGCATTAACTATGTAGGCTGGCGTGATAATTTACATGAATGGTTACACTATTACAGTTAATTAAGTAAGGAAATGGTAAAGATTAGTGTGAATTACACTGGGCTGCTCTCAGAAAGCAATAAACGTGTAACAAACCACTGAATAAAGTTTGCCAACCAAGGTTTTGGCAGAGTTGAAAATAATTGTATTCGATGACGAGAAAGAATTATCGTGCCTGTAGAGCTTTCCGGACACTCGCAGCTACATATAAAGTTTTCAGTTTTCGGTAATATCATCCAATGTTATAATTTCAAATCGTTGCTAGAGATACTAACAGACGTTTACCGCAAAAGCTTGTTTTACCGGACTACTAAAAACAGAAAAAAGTGACACAATTACAACAAATTATTATATTAAATGTAGTAAGTAAAAAAAACAGTTAAAATGAAGACCAAACAATCACTATCAGTATTCACACAGCAATATAAAGAGGACGCCATTTGTAAATTACATGGACGATCACAAAGTAGATACACACATACACCAGACAACAAAACGTACAGCCTCTGTAAGTTAAAAATAAGTCATTCTTCCAAGACGGAAAAAACGAATTTATATGTAATAAAATTTTAGTTTCCTTGAAAAAGGTGGAATAACACCACCGAAACGTCGGATATAGAAGCAAAACATCGTTTTGACTGCTAAATACAGTCTACATAGCCGAAAAACAGAACCTGAAAAAAAGTTATAATTTCAGTTTAAAGGATTCGTTCTAAACAGGCTGTTCTCTAGTTCTCTAGAATTAGCTACTAATATGCTCGGTCCTGCGCTACTCGCCAACTCACTGTACGTCTCGTCATTCGCAAGTCAGCTTCAACCTGATCGTGCCATTTAGCACATTAGGTCATTCTATTCCTGGTGCCATCTTAGGCAAGAGTAGGCTCGACTTCAAGCTGAAATTCGTCATTGAATCTCTTTACTCGTCTCATTGTTGGCGGAAATTTTACTTATTTACTTTACTTTTTCGATCACAATCTGATTATCAAATCAGTGCCGAAAGTAGGATGCGTCTAAATTTTTGTCGGTCGTAGGTTACCATTTTTCAATCACCCTTAACACCCGAGTATCGAGTATCTTTGTCAATAGTGCACATCCAACGGGTACGGGGTCTGGCTCGAAATTGTCGTCTATCTGTCAGGTTCTCTGCAGAATATTGTTTTTGCTGAGCGCTTCTCCGGCATCCTTGCTAAGTGATTAGTCGACTGTAGCTTACCGTATTTTTGTCGCTTAACAATATCCGAATCTCTATATACTTATACTAGCTGACCCGACAAACTTCGTATTGCCACAAATTAACCTGTGTTGTACATAAATCATGAATCTCGGATGGTCTTTGTCACAATTTCGAGTTTTGCAAGCCCCCCAGTGGGCGGCGCTTCCGACGGCGGGTCACCGGCAACACTCGCGACCGTCTCGTCCTGAATGATCTAGTGTTACTATAGATAGTTTTTGTGGTCTTGTATTAACTAATGTTTTATGGAAGAGTCTCGAATTTCTCGAGTTCGATTAGTTTTTGAGTTTCGCAAAAATTTCTGTTTTATTTGTATGAGAGTCCATATCCCCCTACCACAGGGGTGAGAGGTCTCTAACTATCGTAAAATAAATTCAAGACTCGAAAATCTCCCACATGCCAAATTTGGTTCCATTTGCTTGATTAGTTCTCAAGTTATAAGAACATTTGAATTTCATTTGTATGGGAGGTCCCCTCTTAAAAGGGGAAGGGGTCGTAATTCACCATAGAAAAAATTTCTGCCATCTAAAACTCCCACATGCCAAATTTGGTTCCATTTGATTGATTAGTTCTCAAGTTATAAGGACATTTGAATTTCATTTGTATGGGAGCTCCCCTCTTAAAAGGGGAAGGGGTCGTAATTCACCATAGAAAAAATTTCTGCCATCTAAAACTCCCACATGCCAAATTTGGTTCCATTTGATTAATTAGTTCTCGAGATAGGAGGAAATTTGCATTTCATTTGTATGGAAGCCCACCCTCTTAAAGGGGAGATGGGCCATAACTCGCTTTCTAAAGAAGAGAGGGGTCTCAATTCACCATAGAAAAAAATCTTGCATTCAAAACCACTTACATGTCAAATTTGGTTCCATTTGCTTGATTAGTTCTCGAGTTATGAGGAAATTTGTTTTTCATTTGTATAGGAGCCCCCCCCCCCTCTTAAAGTGGGGAAATCCATAGAAAATATACCATAGAAAATATTCTTGCCTACAAAAACACCCGCCCCCTCTTAAAAAGGTAAGGGGTCCAAATTCATCATAGAAAAAATGGTTGCCTCCAAAAATACCCACATGCCAAATATGGTTCCATTTGCTTGATTAGTTCTCGAATTATGAGGAAATTTGTATTTCATTTGTGTAGAAGGGGTGTGCCCCTCTTAAAGTTGGGAGGGGTCCTAATTCACCATAGAAAATATTTTTGCCTCCAGAAACCTCCACATGCCAAATTTGGTTCTATTTGCTTAGTTAGTTCTCGAGTTATGAGGAAATTTGAATTTCATTTGTATAGGAGCCCCCCCTCCTAAAGTGGGTAGGGGTCCCAATTCATCATAAAAAAAAATTTTGTCTCCAAAAACACCCACGGGCCAAATTTGGTTCCATTTGCTTGATTAGTTCTCGAGTTATGAGGAAATTTGTATTTCGTTTGTGTAGGAGCCCCCCCTCTTAAAGTTGTGAGGGGTTCTAATTCACCATAGAAAATATTCATGCCCTAGAAAACTTTCACATGCCAAATTTGGTTCCATTTGCTTGATTTATTCTCGAGTTATGAGGAAATTTGCATTTCATTTGTATAGGAGCCCCCCTTCCTAAAGTGGGGAGGGGTCCCAATTCATCATAGAAAAAAATTTGTCTCCAAAAACACCCACGTCCCAAATTTTGTTCCATTTGCTTGATTAGTTCTCGAGTTATGAGGAAATTTGTATTTCGTTTGTATAGGAGCCCCCCCTCTTAAAGTGGGGAGGGGTCCTTATTCACCATAGAAAATATTCTTGCCCTCGAAAACTTACACATGCCAAATTTTGTTCCATTTGCTTGATTAGTTCTTCAGTTATGAGGAAATTTGTATTTCATGTGTATAGGATCCCCCTCTCCTAAAACGGGGAGGGGTTCATCATAGAAAAAAATTTTGTCTCCAAAAACACCCACATGCCAAATTTGGTTCCATTTGCTTAATTACTTCTCGAGTTATGAGGAAAATTGTGTTTCTTTGGTACAGGAGCCCCCCTCTTAAAGTGGTGAGGGGTCCTAATTTACTATAGAAAATACTCTTGCCCTCGAAAACCTTCACATGCCAAATTTGGTTCCATTTGCTTGATTAGTTCTCGAGTTATGAAGAAATTTGTATGGAAGCCCCCCCTTTTAAAGAGGAGAGGAGTTATAATTCCCCTTTGAAAGAGGGGAGGGGTCTCAATTTACCATAGAATAAATTCTTGTCACCGAAAACACCCACATGCCAAATTTTGTTCTATTTGCTTGATTAGTTGTCGAGTTATGCAGAAATTTGTGTTTCATTTGTATGGGAGCCTCCCCTCTTAGTGGGGGGAGGGGTTTCTAACCATCACTAAAACCTTTCCTGGCCCCAAAAAACCTCTACATGCATATTTTCATGCCGATTGGTTCAGTAGTTTTCATTGTATAAGGAACATACGGACAGACAGACAGACAGACAGGCAGACAGACAGAAATCCTTCTTTATAGGTATAGATTTCATGATTCATGCGGTGAAAGAGTATGACAATGTAGCGTAGAGAGGGATACCGAGAGAGGGAAAAAGGTACCGAGAGAAGAGAAAAACCGAGGTAGGAAGAGAGACCCTGAGAGAAAGACAGGGAGATATCGAGAGATGGAAAGATAGATACTGAGAGATTTTGAGAGAGTGACCGAGGAAAGTCAACTTGGGTTCTGGCGTCATATCGGTTGTTATGCCTCCTGGACACATGTGGTAAACTCCTGGAGAGGATTATCCTTAACAGGTTAACGAGGTACATGGAAGATGAATCGGACGCTTGTTTACGAAACTTCTGAGAGGCGGAAGGCGATGAACATTATGGCGGGAGTTCCGCAAGGCTCCATCTTCAGCCCTACGCTTTGGAACGGTATGTACAACGGTGTACTAACTCTGAAACTACCTAGAGGTGTAGTTATCGTTGGGTCTGCTGATGATGTTGTGTTATCGATGACAGACGAAGCACTAGAAGAGGTGGAAATGCTGGCGACCGAGGCAATCCGAACAATTGAAAATTGGATGCAGGGGGCGAAATTGCAAATTGCCCACCATAAAATGGAGATTCTGAGTTAGTAACTGCAAAGTGGTACCGCGGGCAGTCATCACCGTCGAAGAGCAAGTCATTACCTCAACGCGTGTGCTCAAGCACCTAGGAGTAATGATTTTTTCCTGCATGGACTCATCACTGCGACCAGTATCGTTGGTCTATTGTGGTATCGTCCGGGTGTTTACTGTATAACATGCACTGCATTTTTGTGTTATGATCGCCATGGAATGAGCGATATACTGTTTGAATTTTATTCGAGCATGTGCGAGTGGGGTTTACCCTTCCTCTAATGCTCTTAACTTGACAACGAATGGCCTGAATCTATTAATATTCGAACCCACACCCACTCGCTTGTCAAAGCAGACTCGGTAACCATGCGCCTACGGAGCCCCTAAGAGTAACGATAGATCACCGGTTAAATTTTAACAGCCACGTTAACTACGTTTGTGAAAAGGCGGCAAAGAAATTATGCTTGTGGAGGTTGACGAGTGTTACGGACGAAGAAGCATCAGAGGTATTCGGTAGCTGGTGGGAGAGGAATCGTTGATCAAGTGGCAACAAGACTGGGACACTACTGAGAACGGTAGATGGACGCACCGACTCATACTGGTTCTGTCAGCTTTCACCTGACCCAGTTTCTGTCGGGTTACGGTTATTTCAGGCAATACATGCACCGGTCTGTGCGGAATGCAAGGAGACGATAGAAACAGTGGAGCATGTGGTCTTCGTATGTCTAAAATTTGCCGCGCTACGAAGCGGAATGTCACCGCTGAGCATGGACAGCATTGTGAATGAAATGCCGTCAACAGCGTGGTAGCGCAGATCATGCTGCAGCTGCAACAAAAGTACAGGAATGACTAGCGAACTAGTAATGCTGGTTAGTATGTCTCGACAGATGCATCGGAGGCGAAGCAGCATCAGGCTTGAACAGAAACCCTGCGAGGGTGGTCGTGAGAGGAGGGATGTTATGTTGGTTGGTTCTCTGAAACCTGATGGAAGCAGTGCGGGCTGGTAAACGGTTGAATAATCCGTAGGTGCCTTGCACACCTGTAGGCACAAAATAAACCCTACAGAGGTTCACAGGCTCTTATTCAGTAACTCCTATCCCTACCTCCTTGTGGTCCCAGCCGGAATACGAACAACCTTGGTGGAGATCGGGTAATAAACCCCTGTGGAAGCCAAGGTCGTATGCTGACAGGGAAGGAGAGCTCTTTCGAGTTTCGTTGGCTCTCTGGCGAAACAAGGGGTTGGTGTTACAGGCTTTGCAAGCCGCCACCAGAAAAAGTTATTAAGCAACGAACAACAAAGAACAAGGAAATTCGGACTGAAACAATCGGAATAGACCCACGCGACGAAAAAGAACTATGGATTGTAAACTCGGGACAAACAACTGCCGAACTCTTAACGTCCAAGGGAGCATTCGAGCGCTCTTCGACGTATTGAAGAGCCGCAAGTTCGACGTCATTTTGCTGGAGGTGTGCTGGAAGAGCTCAAGAACGTGCGTTCAGATATGGACATACCGTCTATGACGAGCTGGGTACAGCTTTCATAGTGATGGACAAGATGAATAGATGGATGATTGGGTGGTGGACAATCAATCCTCGAATGTGCAGGTTGAGAATCAAGGACCGGTTCTTCAACATAAGCTTCATCAACATAGACAGCCCTCACCTCAGAAGTACCGATGACGACAAGGACGAATTCTACATGCAGTTGGAGAGTGAATACGACCACTGCCCATGATATCAAGATCGTCATCGGGGATTTCAATGCTTAGGTCGGCCAGGAGGAGGAGCACAAAGCGGTGATTGGAGGGTTCAGCGCATACCCGCTGATCAATGAAATGGGCCTAAAGAGTCAAACAGAATGCAGCCTCAACGCGTCCGTAAGCGCTATTCCATCAGTTTTTCCATGGGTTTACTGTAAAATTGACGCTGACGGATACGTTGACGCAACATTCTGTTTGGCCCTTAAGACTTGTCGACTTTGCCGCCTCCAACAACATGGCCGTGCGTAGTATTTTCTTCCAGCACAAACACCTAAAGGAGTCAAGTACACAAGTACAAGTACACCGGGAGGTCAACGAATCAGACAGAATCAAAGGTCGACCAAGTTTTGATAGACTATCGACACTTCTCAGACATCGACGTCAGATCCAATCGAAGCCCTAACGTTCGCTAACTTCAGCCTCGGTTAGATCTCGCACGGCTGAAGCAGCTAGACGTCGCCGCAAACAACGCGCACTCACTCGAAGCTGCGCTACCGGAAGAGGACGAGTTGGAACACCATCAAAACAGCCATCAGAAGTGTAGCGGTGAGCTCCGTTGGGCATGTGGCCCGGCATCAGCGGAGCGATCCGCTTGACGATGAATGTAGGAGGGTGGTGGAAGAGGAAAACGCTGCGCGAGCGACCAAAGTGCGCAGTACCACACGTCCGAACGTGAAAAGACACAAATAGAAGAAGATGCAGCCTAAATCAAATCTTTCAGGAGAAAAAGCGCTATCTGGTAGAGCAGGAATATGCAGAGTTGGAGCGGCTGTATCGTTCTCAGGAAACGCGAAAGTTCTACCAAAAACTGAACGGATCCCGCAAAAGCTTTGTGCCGTGAGCCGAAATGTGTCAGGAAAAGAATGGCAGTATTCTGAGGGACGATTGCGAGGGGACCGATAGGTGGAAGCAGCACTTCGATGAACACCTAAATGGCGCCCAGGTGGAGAACTATGGCGGCGGGGAAAACAATTTCAACAGCGCAACAAACGGGGAAGAGCTGCCAGCTCCAACGATAGCAAAGTTAAGCAACCCATAATGCAGCTAAAGAATGCATTGGAGCGGAACTTATTAAAATGGGGCCAGAAAAGCTGGCCGTTTGTATGCACAGGCTAATTGTTAGAATTTGGGATACGGAACAGCTACCGGAGGAGTGAAAAGATGGGGTTATCTGCCCGATCTATAAAAAGGGCGACAAGTTGGACTGTGAGAACTATCGAGTGATCACCGGTCTCAATGCCGCCTATAAAGTGCTGTCACAAATCATTTACCGCCGACTATCACCAATTGCGAACATATTTATGGAAACTTATCAAGCCGGCTTTGACGAAGGTTGGCCTATAACGGATCAAATATTTATACTGAGGCAGATGCTCCAAAAGGGCCGTGAATTCAGAGTTCCCACGCAACATTTGTTCGTTGACTTCAAAGCCTCATATGATACCATCCACCAAAAAGAGCTATGAAAAGTCAAGGACGAAAACAGCTTCCCCAGGAAGCTCATCAAACTGATTCAATCTACGATGGAAGGTACATCGTGCTGGGTTCGGATTTCGGGTGGATTGTCAAGCTCATTCATAGGGCTTCGTCAAGGTGATGATGTTCACCATAGCGCAACAAGGTGGTATGAACCGAGCGGATTTCAACACGTGGGGCACGAATCTAGTCAATTCGTTTGCTTTGCCGATGACAAGGTAAATACGTCTAAAACAAAGTACATGCTGGTCAACGCAACCGAGGCCGACCGACGCCGCTTGGGTAGTAGCATAATCACCCTTATTCTGCGAGGCGAGTGACTATTTTGGATTCGTTGCGAGTCAGGTGGCAATTGTCACCTAGATAACTCGCTTTGTCACCTAGGTGACCCGGTTTGTCACTTAGGTGACAGAGGTTTGTTATCTAGGTGACAGCCGTGTCGAGTCACGGCGAGTGACAATTATCGTATTGAGTCGCGTGACTCGCAAAATAAGGATGAATGATTGACGGCGACAAGTTTGAGGTAGTCGACGAATTTGTTTACCTTGGCTCACTGGTAACGACGGACACTGATACCAGCCATGAGATTCGGAGGCGTATTATCAGTGGAAGTCATGCAAAGTGTACCCTGTACAATACGCTTATTAGAACGGTTGTTCTCTACGGGCATGAAACATGCACAATGCTCGAGTAGGGCCTTCGAGCATAGATGCCATTTACACAGATTTTCTGGGAGCCATTAATTATTTCAATTCCTTCATTTCATAAACAATGTATATTACTGACAAATTTAGGCTGGAAAAATTAATATTGTGGAGAAAGTGATAGGATCACAAATTTACGCATTCACAAAAATCTGCAAGTGCTCGGAGTTTTCGAAGGACGAGTGCTAAGAACGGCAGCGCCAATACACAATAGGACGAGAGAGAGAGAGAGAGAAAGATGAAGAGGAAGAGAAAGAGGAAGAGGGAGAGAGAGATGGAGAGGAAGAGGAAAAAAGAGAGGTATCTTTGGAAAGTGCACAAAAAATGTGAACTTTCTTCTCGGTGGAGTGGCAAAAAGCTCGCGAGATGATAGTTACGCACTCAAGTGCAAGCTATCATTTCAATTTGAGATGTGGCAAAAAAGATGAAACATTCGATTGGTTCTGTGCAAAAAACCATGATACGTTCTGGACTACTCGTGTATAAAGTTTGGAAGGTACCAAACCGGAATGACAAACAGAACACGGTGGTCAAAGCTCAAAACTCGCGCAAGGAAGCTGTACAGGACGTGGTTCACAAAAGTGTTTTGCATTATGATGAATAATGAAAACTACATCAAATCCGACACCAGTCAAATCCAGGGAATTTGTGAGATATCAAGATGGACTGACTTATTTTGCTACGTCGCTTCCCTACTGTTACAGTTGTTACAAACCAGTTGTGGTAACCGAATTATGACTAATTTCAGACATAATTGAGTTGCTACAACTAGAATGGCCAAAAGTGTGGTGCTTGGGTTGCCAGACAACTGCGAACTGTCCTTCAAGAAACGATTTATAGAATACGATTATCAAGATAAGTATTCGTCCATTTGTGTGGCCAGTGTTGGACCACCATAATTTTGAGCGCAGAAGCGCAATATTTGCTGGAGAATATCAGTCGCCTAACGTGTGACGAAATACAGCAAAATTAATGTGATAAATGTCGGAATAATAGGGAATAAAATATATCTTGTTTTTAGACCTTTACCACGATGTATTGGATTTCCAAACTTGAACTGAAAGTAATGCGCGAGTACCAAGAGGTGGCCCAACAATTTCGAAATTTTCCTATTGAAAAGATCATTCCACGCGTTAGAAAAACGATTTAGTCGAACTATACAAACAAGTTTTACCTAATCGAAAATCATTACTATGCAAACAAAGCTACCGTGTGAATCATGAACAATATAAAATAAACCAATTATCTACATGCATCCAACGCAATCAACAAGCTTCCATCGCATCGTTTGTCCGTTTTTTAAGAAACCGTAAATTTCTACCTCTATTATGAAGCGAATATTAGCACAGTAAAGCCGCCCTTTGGCAGCAGCTTCAGCAGATGTAACTGTTTAATAAACACATGATTACTATTGCTTTATTATGTTCGCCAAATTGTGCTTTCGGCATTAGCATTAGGATTGTAAAATCAAGCTAAATCATTCAAACCGCCGAACGCCAGCAGGCCTCTCTCGGCCGCAGGACTATTATACAGGTGATACTACCGAAGATCACTGCAGAAAACAAGTTGGCCGCCGCCGCCGCCGGTGTTGATGGTGGCTCCGAGTTAACGCTAAATGCTTTAATTGCGGCTGGGCGTGTTCACCTATCGGAAGGAGTGAATCACTGCTTTACGGCTTGGGCTTGGGCTTGGTGAAGCTGAACACGAGAGCACTCGGTGCAAGATCTAGAGACAACAGCGTTACACTGTATGCCGTTTTATTGGCTGGCTGACTGGCTCGCTGGGGCGGCCGTTTCTTTTGCGACAGCGCGCTTTACGGTCGGTCATTTGGGGTACGTGCTCGTTCGCATCCCGCGTTTGTGGCCAAGTTTATGAAGAGCCAAGCTAGGCCGCCGGCCGACACTACTAGGCAACCAACCGAATCAAATGATGGGGTCTCTATGTGTATGCAAGGGATGCGGCGGCTACTTATGAATGACTGCAAGCAAAAACCGGGTGAAGTTCGATAAAAAAAGGTCTCGGCTTTTTGCTGAGTCGAAACTGCGACGAATCGTACCAAGTTTACATACTTATGAGCGCCGTTGATTTATAGCTCATGATTGTAAAGCATGAAATTGTACGCCGGGTTTTAAATTTGTATGTAGCTGATAGTAATGAATGGATTGGGGTTTTAAAAGTTTAACAATTGACAAGAGGCATGAAATGTGCTACAATGTGTCTATATATTGGTTAAATATACTCCTGCAAAGGGTGTTATTGTGAGATACAAGAATTTTTTTAGTCATCAACATTTAAAGCTGTTAACCGTCGGTTGTTGATTTTTACAATGTATTCACTGAACCCTTCATTGTTAGGGATTTATAACCTTATATCATTTGATTTGGCAATTTTAACAAGTATCTCAGTATAAAGACGAATTTTACAGGAAATATTGACCGTTTTGGTCTCTTATTAGCAAAGTCGCAGGATCTTCACTAGAATTATCTAGAATTTTATTGGATATTACGGATACATTTCAAAGCGAAATGTTTTTAAACCCCTTCGTCAGAAGCATTATTAATGATTCAATCAGATTTATTGATCAGCAACATCAGCGGCTTCAGGTTAGCTATAAATTGATTACACACCTTAACCTTTCTTGTCGATTAAAAACAAAAAACAAAATAGTTGCACGTACTCTCCGGGGAAACAAAGAGCAGTCTTTACAATGTTGCCTGGGGTTTCATCATGTTCGCACGAGTCTTATCTAGCGGCATCGCGGAGAACAGCATCGGAAGAAGAAGAAAACAAAAACATTGCAGAAAACTTGACGTAAATTTCAATTTCAAAAGCCGCGATCACCGCGCAACGGCAGTACCGACAAGATGAATAACGTGTCTCCGCGCTCTGGTGCGCTTTCATTTCTAGGTTAATGTTAAAATTCTGCATCCCTGATTGATCTACGCCAACGATCGGCGTGACCCGGTCCACGTGATTTGCGCCGCGGAACGCCACGCCACCGCATCGAACCGCCAGCAGACAGAGGAGATTCCCTGCCATGTGGAGCAAGAAATAGATTCCAGCTGGAAGATATGCTGACGGAATGAAACTTGTTTCGGAATCGCTGATTTTCGCTTTCGTTTCGATCCCATCCGTTGTGCTATGATGCTGAACGGCCGATCGCACCAGACCCAGACCGGTGTGGGGTTGGTGGGCGATTAGCGCCAAGTGTGCACACCGGATCTGATATGTACATCCATCATATAGGTACGCTGGCTGGGGCGGCGAGAGAGGACAGTAGCGCACAATCAATCGGCTGTCTGTGCGCACGAGTCGATGACCGACTAACGATCTGCTAGAGTGCGACCGGGCTCGATGCGTCGACACAAATATGTACTAGAGGGCAAAGATTGGTGGCCAGATGGCGACGTTGAAGAATTTCACAATTTTGTCGGTGTACGTAAGGTTAATGCGGTGCTGGGGGCGGTTGGCGAAATTCTCTTTCAGTTGCTTGGCAACTTATCCAACGTTGAAAACAGATTGAGATTGTGCATTAACGTTGAACTGTGCTACCTAAGGATATTATTTTTGTTTTTGAACACCAACATTATTAATCTATTTTAATTAATGTGTATAATTTCCATCTCCCTGATTGTAACGCTAGCATGTAATCTGTTGTATGCAAGTGACTTATCCAAGCATAGAAATGCTTTCTTTAGTATCCAACGCGCGTAGTAAAGATAACGATTATTTCAACAAATCAGTGTATGAAATAGGCAATATATCTTAATATGAAGCGTAGCCACTGCGATACTGATTCCAACAATTGCGGTTGAACAAAAAACTTGGTATTAAAACTGTATTTGGAGCAAACATCAACCATTTGAGGTTGATGAAAATTTCTAAATGTGTGATTTGGGGCCCGATCCAAGCTATTCTAACTGCCAATGTACCCTCGGGAGATGCCAATATTCAGTTATTCTAGCCTTTGCAATGGCCACCTAAGGACACACTAAATTTTCTGTCGAAGTTTGATGATAAAAAGAAGCAGAATTTATCAAAATTTTCACCAATAAAATAGAAGGACAAGGGTGCAATGATAATAATGTTCGGTTTACGCTGAATAACACTTCGCTGGGTAATTTCAAGGATTTGGGAAGAGGAAAAAAATCTGGAGGATTGGATGGAAGGTGTGGTTTGTCCTATCTGCAAAAAAGGGGATCGGCTAGATTGCTGTAATTTTCGCGGAATTACGTTGGTTAACGCCGCCTACAAGGTGCTCTCTCAGATTTTGTAACGACATCTATCCCCAATAGCAAGAGAATTCGTAGGGCGGTGTCAGGCGGGCTTTATGGGGGCTCGTGCTACAACTGATCAAAACTCGAGTCCTTCCGAGTCGCACAGAAGGTTGCGGCATGGGAATGGACTGTCCTGTATGATATTTAACATCGCTATTGAACGAGTGACCCGGCGAGCAGGCAGCGACACGAGCGGAACGATCTTCAGTAAGAGTAGTGAATGTTTAGCCTTTGCAGACGGCCTCGACATCATCACAAGACACCTTGGGACGGCTCAGGTATCTCACCGGACTAAAAGCGGCGCATAGGATTGAGTTACAAATCAATGCATCGAAAACCAAATAAGACTTGTTCGTGGCAAAATTTGGACACCCCTAAATACACACAGCTTCGGAAAAAACATTAACAATGAGTGAAATATTTTGCAGAGTGGTAGACGTATGTCTGTTCTTTCTGAAAATATAACATTTGTTTATATTACAAGCGCTCAGCGTAAAATGGCGTCGAAAGAAGAGTAGGTGCGAAGAGCAATTGTGTGCGGTCGCAATGAAAATCCGGATCTCTCGTTAAGAAAACTTGCCAAAAAGCTTGGATTTTCTCCAAGAACTGTTCACAGTGTTTTAAAATCGTTCGATACTCGCTCGACAACAGCTAGGAAAAAGGGAAGTGGAACAAAAATGCATCTGAGGGCACACCACAAGGATGCGAAGGTAAAACAAATATTATGGAGGAGACCAGATCTTTCTGTACGTACCATTGCTCGTAAAATAAAACTGACGCCAACATTCGTGCACACTTCTAAGCAACGACAAGGCATGAAATGTTTCAAGGTGAGGACTGTGCCAAACCGTAATGGTAAGCAAAATACGACGGCCAAAACACCCGCTCGTAAGCTTTATCGCGAATATTTAACGAAGTTTCCATGCGTTATAATGGACGATGAAGCGTATGTCCTAGAAGACTTTAAACAGCTTCCTGGTATGTCTTTTTACACTGTCATGAAACGGAATGGCGTTGCAGAGCATTTTAGGACAAAAAAGAAAGCCAAGTTCCCTAAAAAATATTTAGTATGGCAGGCCATATGCAGCTGTGGTCGAGCAAGCAAAAGTTACATCACAATGGGAACGGTTAACAAGGAAATATACCGTGAAGAATGCCTGCAGAAACCATTGTTATCGTTCCTACACAGCCATGATGTACCCTCGATGTTTTGGCCTGATTTGGCATCCTGTCACTACGCCAAAGATGTTTTGGAATGGCATGAAGCTAATGGAGTCCATATTGTACCGAAGCGAATCCACCTAACTGTCCAGAGTTACGCCCCATCGAGCGGTATAGGGCTTTGGTGAAGAGAGAGCTGTCCCAGCACAAACAACAAACAACAACTATAGATAAATTTCGAAAATCTTGGACAAACGCAGCTAAATTGGTTGCCAACAAGTCTGCACTGACCTCATGGCAAGGGTAAACTCCAAAGTTTGCCAATTTTTCATGCAGACCATCTAAGTAATGTTAATTTGTTTGATAATTACTAACGATATACACAAAAATAATATAAAATTGTTTCGTGGATTAAACTTCTAGCAAATTTGTTTTATTGCAAAATTGAGGTGTCCAGATTTGGTCGCGAACAAGCCTTAAGAAACCACTAGTAATGACACATCACTGTGTAAAGGATTTTAGAGGAAGAGAAGCTAGCGGAGAATCTGTATCATACTATAATTATTGCAGCGTTAGACTGGTTAATGCCGCTGCTAGGGTGCTCTCCCAAATCTTGTTACATCGTGTATCCCCAGTAGTATGAGTTTCCGTAGAATACTACTAGCCCTGCGAGTAGAGGCCGCGCTATTACGGATTAAATGGTCACACTCTGAAAAATCCTATAGAAATGTCGCGAGTATCCAAATTAACGTACCGTCATCCGGGGATACTTGCAACACCGGGGTTACTTGCAACACTTTTGCGCATCGCGCTTTTGACAGCTCTAACGCATTTGTTTGTTAACATAACCATTTGTAGTCAATGGGGTTTTAAAGAAGGGACGTTTGCCTATTGTTTAGTTAAGTGTAATCCATTATATCATTGATTTGCTTGTTTTTATACGACTGGAAAGTAATTTCATTTTCAGAGTAGGAAAAGTGAATGCGCAAAGTTGCGTCAGAGCATTGATATGAAATTATTTTTTATCATTTGGTTCCTGTACATAATTAGTACATCATATAAGCTAACAAATAGCAACTTTGAGCAACTTATTTATATTTTGAACTTGGGGAAGTAACAATGAATTCGTGTTGTTACTTCTAATATGGCGCGGCTTGCAGCACTTGTAAAATAGAGAATTAGAGTAATAGATAGTATGTAAACAGTATGTTTGCATCTGTAGGGGAACTGTGGGTAAAATGAACAGGGGGGGTAAAATGAACAGGCAGCCAAATACCAAGTAAACCGATTAAAGTCTGTTCCAGATCAACAAGTATCTTCTCCTAGAAGTATTTCAAGCAGTTTGAGACAATATGTGGTGATCATAAACTTTCCAATGTGAAAAAAATTGAAAAAGTAATTTCCACTAATAGTAAATAAGATTTTGGTGAAACAAATTAAATTTCGACTATTGGTATCATTTAGTGTTGTTTGCTCATCATTATCCTGCGGATCTGTCGAAAATTCCAAATATTTTTTTCAACTGTTTATTTATAATAAACACTTGAAAACAATTGGTGTTTTGAGGGTAAAATGAACACCTCACTATGGGGGCAAAATGAACAGTGTGTATAATGATATTTTATTTTTCATTTTCAGCTGGATGAAGCCCCTCTTGAGGACTGTTGGAATGCCGTGAAAACAGCCATTAACAGCGTAGCGGAGAACGTCCTAGGCAGTGTGGCACCGAATCGACGTAACGAATGGTTTGACGAGGAATGCCAGCCGATATTGGCTGAAAATAACGCAGCGCGGGTACAAATGCTGCGTAGAGCCACCCGTCAGAATGTGGAGCGATACAAACAGAAGCGGAGGCAGCAAACCCGACTCTTCAAGGAGAAGAAGCGCCACCAAGAGGAGAAGGAGTGCGAAGAACTCGAACAGCTGTACCGCTTTCACGACACACGGAAGTTCTATCAGACACTCAACGGATCTCGCAAAGGCTACGTGCCGCGGGCCGAAATGTGCAGAGATAAAGAAGGAGGTATCTTGACTGACGACCGTGCGATGATCGAAAGGTGGAAGCAGCACTACGATGAACACCGGAATGGCGTGCAGGCGGAAGACCATGATAGCGAAGGAAGTGACCACATTGGTGCAGCAAGCGCCGAAGATGTGCCACCCCCATCGATAAGGGAAGTTAAAGAAGCCATCCAGCGGCTGAAGAACAACAAAGCAGCGGGAAAGGATGGCATTGGAGCGGAACTTATTAAAATGGGCCCGGATAAGTTGGCCGGCTGTCTGCATCAACTGATTGTCAAGATTTGGGATACGGAACGACTACCGGAGGAGTGGAAAGACGGGGTTATCTGCCCTATCTACAAGAAAGGTGATAAGCTGGATTGTGAGAACTACCGAGCCATCACTATCCTGAATGCCGCCTACAAAGTGCTGTTACAAGTCCTCTTTCATCGACTATCGCCAATAGCCAATAGATTTGTGGGAAGTTACCAGGCCGGCTTCATGGAGGGTTGGTCTACAACGGACCAAATCTTCACCCTGCGGCAGATCCTCCAGAAGTGCCGCGAATTCCGAGTCCCCACGCACCACCTGTTCATCGATTTCAAAGCCGCATATAATAGCGTAAACCGACAAGAGCTATGGAAAGTTTTGGACGAAAACGGCTTTCCGGGTAAGCTTACTAGACTTATCATGGCTACGATGGATGGGATCCAGTGCTGTGTGAGAATCTCGGGTGGATTGTCGGACCCATTCGAATCTCGCAGGGGACTTCGACAAGGAGATGGTCTTTCCTGCCTGATATTCAACATTGCGCTTGAAGGTGTTATAAGGCGAGCGGCGATCGAAATGCGGGGCACGATTTTCAATAAATCCAGTCAATTTATCTGCTTTGCTGACGACGTGGATGCTGTCGGCAGAACATTTGAGGTGGTGGAAGATCAGTACACCAGACTGAAACGCGAAGCAGAGAAGACTGGATTGAAGATAAATACGTCTGAAACGAAGGACATGTTGCTAGAATGCCGGACAACTATCCTGCAAAAATGGTTTTCGCATCAAATCCGGTAGGAACAAGATGAAGAGGGGCACAGCGAGCGAGGTGGCAAGATCAGGTGGAGCGAGATCTGGCGAGCACTGGGTGCCCGCGGAACTGGAGATCAGTTGCCATGGACCGAAACAGATGGAGAAATTATAGGGGAATTGTGTATAACGTGCCCCCCCTGGCCAATGTGCCCCCCCTTCGTTTTTCATTAAACAAGCGGAATTAAAATGCAAAACCACCCAGAAACCATAGTATTTGATGGAACTAGCCTACTATGCAAGTATGACAGTTGTCACATGCTGTAAAAACAAAACAAAAATAAATTTGTTTTTGAACAGCTTTCGATGTAACTTTTGGCGTCATTTCCATAAGCTATTTTCTTGTCAAAATCTGTTAATAACCGGTTGTTGCGATTCGATTGCGTGAAGTGAACTTCAAAAAGACATCCTTGCCAAAAATGGCGGTTTGAAACGCTTTATTTGCTTTAGCATTTAATATTTTTTCAAATAAGTTAAAGCAGGCCAAAATGCCCCACTTGCGGTGGTGCAATTTGCCCCCCTTGCAAATGTGGCTATAAACATATGTAATCAGATCTAAGTTGAAGTCAATTGCCATTATTTAATTCAATTACTATTGTAGAGTTACCGTGGTGGGAATAATTTATTACCTACGTCCAAATTCCAGGTAATTCAACTACGCGGTGCGAAATGCCACAGCTGCGGTATAATGTGCCCCACGCAAAAAAGAAAACGTGCACCAGAAGGCCGAAACTAGGTTTATTTTATATAAAAATACGATATTTTGAAAACAAAGGAAATAGTTTTACTTTATACAAAGTAGAGTTGGTCTGTCACTGGTAGAAATACTCAAATTACCGCATTGGGCATATTATACCGCAGGTGGGGCATTTTACCCAGCGCAGACGAGAAACACAACATTTAGGTGCTTTTCTTAAATAATTCCTAGCATCTTTATTCCACAATACTAAACGAAATAAACAATTGCAATTGGTTGTAAGCTTAAATACCAACATATACTCGTAGTTGTCACGTTAGCTTGGGGAAGCATAACAGAGATATATCCATTTATTCTTAGGGGGGGCACATTATACACATTTCCCCTACTGCGCAGGCCTTGTCATAAGACGTTAGGCCAATTAAGTAAGTAGGGCAACTGTGGGTAAGACGAACAAGGTGGGTAAGACGGACAGGTGGTTGATTCTACCAGTTAAGCATTAAAATTCGTAAATGTTTTGATGGGCATCCAACCAGCGTGCTATCTCATGATGTCTGAACGTTTCAATCATCTTTTAAAACTTTCCAATTTTGATAAAGTACGGAAAAACTAAAAATTGGACATGATTCTGCGTTTGGATGTAACTTTTTTCCATCGGAATTAAGCTTTTTGAGTGGTTTAATTCCAAAATGTTGCCTATAGCATGAAGTATTTCGATTTAATACCTTTTCAAGTAACGTCTGCATTGAAATAATACGTAATTTCATTTGCGTATAAAAAATTGTGATCGCTTTAAAAAAATGTATAATGATGGGGTGAAATGGACAACTGCTAGTGTGGGTAAGATGGCCAGTGAACATATTATAATAAAATTGTTGATTTTGCTTCTTAGTGATATCTCAAGCATATAAATGAAAATTTAACCGGTAAACGTGAACTTCAAACAAATTAGCAGCCGCCAAGCATGAAACAGTTTTTAGAATGCTTGTTCATATTGCCGCTGCTAAACAACTTTCTATTGGCTCCCTCTAGTGGGAGGGGGTGGACTGCCCCCTTCATTTTTTGCACGCTACACCACCATATTTTACGTATTCAATTTGTTAGGGGTCAAAAATAATAATATGCGCTCAGTTGGGGCGATTTACAATACCTGTCCATCTTACCCCCACACATTGTCCGTTTCGCCCGCAACACTAAAAAAGTTCACTTTTTCGGAACATTTTTAAAACTCAAAATACACATTGAAAAACATTTTTTGTTAAATATTTCACTAGCTGCTTTTGAAAACAATATGTTGAACTGAAGTAAACTGTATTTAGGTTTTATAAATCATAAGTTCTCTGTATTATATTAGCTGTTCTTCTTAACCTGTTCGTCTTACCCACAGTTCCCCTAAGTATTTTTCATTTATCAGCAGCCACGAAATAATTACAATTCAAGCAATAGAAATGATCGAGTCTCTCGAAAAATGACGGAAAATGATCGAGTGCTGGAAAATCATGCGAGTCAAGCATTGTACATGGCGAAGATACATTATGTTAACTTTGTGGAGTCCCATTTTAATACCAACAGCCCTGCTGAATATCTACGGCTTATGTAGAACAATGATAATGTAAAATAATGTTTAATTTATCCAAACTGCATGTTAATTGTAGTTTTCTATGACATGTTCATTTTGCCCTCACTGCATGTTCATTTTATCCATACGAAAAAAATCAGGCTCGAATGTGACGCTTTCGAAAAAAAGGTTTTTTTCATGACAAATCGTAGTTTTTCAAACATCTTTATATATTGCTACGTGGAATATGAATCCAGCTTTCAATTCATATAGTGCGTTCAGCATTTGGTTGGTTCCTGGGGGAGAAAATGGCGAAATTGCTAAGGGTGTTCATTTTACCCCCAGTTCCCCTACGATGTTATTTTGTCTATTGCCATCTCCAGAAAAATTCTAATTGTGAAAAATTCCACGTGCCTTGAAACGGCAATTTGAAGTTCGCCGACATGCTGCATTTTCACCGAATACCTTTAAAAAAGCGATAGACAAAATTGGGAAACAAAACATACCTCCAATATCACTTGGTTTACTAGAAATATACTCAAAATATTTAAAAATGCTCATTCGCGGTTTAAAATCAAATTTAAAATCATAAGAAACGCAAAATCAGAAAAGTGTTGCAAGTAACCCCGTTTACTGGGTAACTTGCAACTCTCCTATTTTCGATTCATTCTACAGGCTCTGTTAGTTGATAATTTTTCTCATAGGGTAAATGATTTTGAAATGGACCCAGTCGAATTCTGATCTTGAATGGACCTATTTTTAAATAAGAATGTTAGGATATAATTATCAAGTCTTTGTACTGTATTTAGCTTTAATGTTTATCTTTAATCATTTCTGAACGTAAATATATTAAAATTAAATTAAAATTATAGCCAAAACCACTTTATTGCCGCTTATTTAAAAGTAGCTGTTTTTCAGCGTTTTGGCAGTCACCATAGAGTATTTTCAAACTGTTACTACCCGGAACCCTTCTGGTTTGAAATAAAACAATACTCTAAAAATGATGCTAAAATATGTGTAATTTCAATTTAGGTATTTAAAAGTTCAGTAAAACCAGTAAAATCTTCAAATTCCTTAAAAATGTTAACCCCCTTTTTTGATCTTGAATGGACCTAGTATTGATTTTAGAATGGACCTAGTTTTGCGCTCCGAGACATCACTGGTGGTAGCTATCATTGCCTACCACTAACGAACTCGTCGTTGTATATTCATTGAAACTGCTTGTTGTCACTATAGTATCTCCGTTTATAATTAATCTATAAGCACGGGATATTGAAAGTAGGCTTGATTTATAGCCTAAATAAAAACTTAATTATATTGATAAAACTAACTATCACTCATCCTTTTTCGTAGTTGCTTCATAGTGTTTGTACATTGTAGCCTCTAGTTTTGAAACTGGAAAGTCTTCCTAATTAGTTAGCTAACATATGCCATTTTATGCTTAAAACAATATAAACTTAATTTATTCTCAGTATTATAAAAAAATTTTAACCATCATTGATTAAAAGATAAGATGGATCAAAAGATAAGAGGGATACTAACTGCCTTCTGTAAAGGGGGCATAGTACCTTTTCAATTTTTTAAAACATAAATTTTTTTATTGATTATTTCGAAAGATTAACATTTTGACCATATGTGTTTGAAGTCGTTTGCATGAATTCCAAATATTGACAAAGTTACAGCTATTTGTACCGCGCATGTCTGGAGTGATTAAACAACGAGTAAAAACTTCAACGTCGTTTTTCTCGAAACCAGGTTTTGAAAGTCGGTACCATAAATATCTCAAGAACGGCTCAAGCAATTCTTATGATTCTTTTTTTGTTTGAAAGCCAACAAAATTATCTAGTGTTTGACCCATCCTTTTCTTGATATTGCAATGTTTGATTTTTTTAGAAATGTTTAAAGTCAATTTTTTCGCTTAAAAACCATACTTTTATGTTTCAATGTCCGCCATTTTGTTATGTGTTCGAATTCTAAAAAAGGATGGTAAGGTAAAAATGGTTGGAATCAAAAATTTTTTCATGGACAAATAACGTCCTGTATTTTCCATATAAATACAGCAAAAAGTTTTGCTGTAAGTTTAAGTTTTGACAAAACTCAGATGAGAAATAGTTTAAACACGTTAATCAAGCATATACCAAAGCTTCAAAACACCTTTAGCGCGCTGACCGAAAACCCTAAGGCCAATAAAATTCAACCGGATCTTTTAATCGAGCAAAAAACATGGGTTTGAAGCATTTTTATTTAAAGTTTAAGCGTGAAAACCAAATCTGTTCTTGCTTTTAATATATACGTTATTATTTTCCATGCAAAAATCTACGAAAAGAAGACAAAAACGAGAGAATTCGGACGATTTTCGGAAACTCCGAATTCGAATTTCCATTTCTGTTTCGTGCTAGAAGTGTTAAGTATTTTTCACTCACTCACTCACATTTTACACTCACACACTCTCACTTCACTCACATTTTACACTCATTTTTCGAGTTTTTCAGGCTGTAGAGCCCACGGACAATTGATTTTATACTCATATCCTCCAAATTGTTTTTAGCCCCCCGATTTTTCAAGCCAATTTCCAAAGGGGGGGTGACAAAAACTTAAAAAATATTTTGCAAAGGCCTTATATTCCGCCGATAAGTAAGCAGGTTGACTTCACATCACCTTTTGGTCGATTGACAGATAGATTAAAAATCAGTTTAGTAAAATATTCAAAATCATGCAACCGGACTAATCCGTGGTCGTATCTTATACACAACCCCTCTGATTTTATTCTTGGGGGATGTAAAGTTTTCTTTAAGCACCTCTCCCTCTGACTTGTGACAAAATTAATACCTCCTTGTCCACCGAAATTGAGTGACTCTGAGATCTAAAATATTCATTTTTGAAACTTCCTATTTTCTATCTGGTACAGTTCTTCATCGACTATCATTTAAAATTAAAACCTACTATCTAAGCTTACCTTTAAACCTAGTAGAATTACCAAGTCTAATTTTTTCAAGCACCATTTACAGTATGATTTCGAATTTGACAACAAATGCGTGTCGCATATGTTGCCAAAATCGAAACCGTGGCAAAATCTAGACCATTTTTCAACTGAAAAAATTGCATATAAATGTGTCAAAAATTGAATAATTACCACTAATTAACGAAGTTTTCACGATTGCAACGGTTTTATATTCAAAATGTTCGACAGGGGCTGTCGCAAACCTTTAGATGCTTTGCAGTAAGACGTAGTCCTACGTCAGTAAAAAGTCTGACCTTTCGAAATATGTAGTCACTAAATAAAAACACGAACCCCACTGTACTTGATAAACTACGTTCAATACAAGTTATATTACATATTTTTAATGAATGGTTTAAATTTTTGAAACTAATAGGCGACATAATTTTTTTATGACGTGGAAATCGTTTCAACCATATCTGAACAACAGGTAATAATAAATTCCCAATATACAAATGTCACACACAGATACATACACAACGCATATCAAGTCACTGAAACATTGTTCAATTGTTGGGCTGACATAAAAACAAGACCCTCGGTGACTGTGACCGATTTCAAATTTTTCAACCGACTTTCATACCTTTCTAACAGAGTATAAGAAAGGTAAAAGCTGTTCAACCTTGTGTCCTATTAATAAATAACAGTAGTATAGTTGTACTATTAAAAAAAAATTCTTTGTTATTATTTTGTTCATTTACATGGAAGAAACTATGACAATCCTAATTTAGGTCCATTTCAAAATCAAAAATAGGTCCAATTCAAGATCATGTTGGGTCCATTCAAGATCAAAAAAAGGCTTTGGCAAAAAACGATATATTTAATAAAAGTTTCATCAATTATACATTTTTAAAGTACTGATAATGTAGAAAAAAGGTGGTACTTTCCAACAAATAGTAACATCACCACATATTATTTATAAATGACGAGTAAATTGAGCAGGAGTGCGAGTGGTGGTGTTAAAAAGCGCTAAATAGGTCCATTCAAGATCAATTACCCTAATCATAAATCAAAAGTACTGACCACTATGCAAGTTTTGGCTACTTACACCAGGCTTCATTCTCGGTTTTTTACTCAGTAGTCGCTCATTTGACTACAGCGCCTCAACTAAACAGAATTCGAAAAAGAAGTGTAAAGGGCAATAGCAGTGCTAATTATTATCTACATTATTGTTGAAGAAAGTATAGTTCTATCTTTCGTATTCACGGTGCTATGGGGCTGCTACCCCGTTGGTAGCAAAAAGAGCGCTCATTTGGCTACCAACGGGGTAGCAGCCCCATAGTGCCGTAAATACGAAAGATAGAACTATACTTTCTTCAACAATAATGTAGATAATAATTAGCTCTACAATTGCCCTTTACACTACTTTTTCTAATTCTGTTTAATAGTTGGAGCGCTGTAGCCAAATGAGCATCTACTGAGCAAAAAACCGAGAATGAAGCCTGACTTACACTTGGATCTAAACGGTACACTTCGAAAGTTATACCAAGTCAAAGTTCAAAAGTGTTGCAAGTATCCCCGGATGACGGTACCCATAAACATATTTTCGTTGATTTCATGGTAGCATGCGTTAGAGTTACAGTCGAGTACGAACAGTTATGACAGATAACGAATCTGTACTTTTTAGGGACCCCACCGGCACCAGGAATAGCGAGGGTTGCTACACGACACGATTTTCGATACACTCAGGAAATTGGCGACGAGTAGTCCCGATCCGAAGGTAGTGGAAACGAGTTTATGATACGGCACGACCCACCCCGACTGTAAGCTGCTAGAGTAGAAGAGGAAGTTTCACGGCGGAACAGTGCAGCGTATGTATATCATACCTTTCAACAGATAAATTCTTAAAATTGAAGATTCACCATCTTTTCATAGATTTTAAAGCGACAAACGATTCTGTCAAGAGACATACGTTATGTAAGATTACGCTCGAGAATGGTTACCCAAAGGGTTGATTGATTTGATTTGTGGCAATACTTTGGCAGTGAAGTTAAACTAATTATATGCCTTCGAACTCGTATCGCACGGTGATGTTCAGTCACGAAGGTTGAATTTTAGAAGACGCCAACCGGCGGATGCTAGAAATTTTAAAGCGTAAGATCTCACGATGAATTTTGATGTCAAGTTGAAATATTCAAAATGCTGTTAATGTCAAGCTGATAAAATATGGACAGCTACGATAGGTTGTTACAAGGTAAAAAATAGTGGGTGAATGACCAGTGAAGTTTTGGATAGCTGCCGAAGATTTCGTGGTAGATTGCGCACTCGTTAGATTCATGTTGTTGACGAGGATACCAGAATAGCGGAAGATAGGTTTGGAAGCAACTTCTGCATTTCTCAAATGGCTGTTTCGTGATCTGATACCAATAAGAGAAGGCGAATCAAGTAAACAAATTCTATTTTAGCTGCGTAATCAGTTTTAATCGAACATTTGGCTCGCATATTTTCGAAGTAAAAACGTCAATGTCGTCTCCACGTAAAATTTGTTAAGCAAATATAATTTGCATTCTCTATTCCGTAAGTCGACACCATTCATTTGGAAATTAATCATCAGCCGTGGCAAGACAGCTCTCACCACGTCTCTGCTGAGTGATGCAGGTTTCAAATTGAAATTCAATCACTTGCAGCATACAATATTGCGCCATCGCTGAATGCTAACGAGGTGAGAAAAAGGCTCCACACCTAGCAACGCCCTTATACCTTGAAAGGGGAACAAGCTGCTACTAGTGCTGCTGCTGGTGGTGGAAACAGCGGGTAGCAAGCCGATGATGAAATACCCGTAGCCTCCGACTCAATAGCAAGACTAGCATAGGCTGACAATGTAGGGAAAGGGATCAAGGTCGATGCGGCTGTCGCAACCGGAATAGGTAACAAACTAGACATTCTACTGCCAGTGCCCGTTGCTGCCTTCATTCATCATAGCAGTTGGCACAATTTAATCCTTTTGTTGCTGTACCTACTACTTTTGAAGGCTGGTTGAATGTTTGGCTATCGGAGAACTTAAAATTAGCACTAATATCGGGGAACCGCCAACACCACTTTGCAACCTATAATTCATAAAGCTATAAAAACAGTCATAAAAATCAACACTAATTTTATAAATTAAATGTTTACAAATATCAACATTGGCTAGTAGCCACAGCTTGCAAAAAAGCGAGGGTGTTGGAAATGAGTTTTCCTATTAAATTTGAATCACCTTAGATGGTGTTGGGTATAAAAGTCGCCTAAAGTTTAGGTTACTCAGATTAAAATGTCACGACGATTGCTGCAGTGCAGCGAGCGCGGCGCAACTGGTCCGCGGGTCCCGCGCTCACTCATTTTCGAAGTGGCACCATCTAGGTACTATATCAGTTTTATTAAAAATGGATGCTGGTGAGTCCGGTGAGAAAAGACATCAACGCGTGGGCTGAGGGGATCTCGCAGGCTCATACCGGCCCGGCGCGGTCGCGGCGGCGTTGTTGGTTGCAGTCGCAGTCAGTGTGTGTGCCGTTGCTGGCGGTAACCTTTGCTTGTAGGTACCGCAGAATGGTTGCGACTTTATCGACTTCATCCAATAAATGGATACGTAGATGGATTTGTGTATGCACTTACCCTAGGACTGGGCGATAAACGGAAAATGACAAGGTTGATTGGAGTTGTTGACTTACCTGAAAATGGAGAATATAAAGTCGTGATCAGAATGTGTTCGGTTAATATAAAGTTATGAATTACTTAATTAAACCTATCTAGGCAGGTAAGAGCATGAGTTAGAGAAAATAATTTGTTACGATCTGCACAAATTGATTCAATTGCCTTTATGATATTATAGGTGAAACATATTGACACGTCGAGTCCTTTGAAGCAGGCTGTACGCCAGCAATACTTCTGCTAATTGGTGTTATCTCAAATGCGTCAAATATTACTACGAATAAAGCATCGATAGAGATATTGTACAAGTATTCTAGGCTTAGTGATATGAAATGGTCTAATAACAGGTAAATATTGTTGTAATCAGTTGTTTTTTTAACAAAATTTTTTAGCAAAAATACGTCAATAGAACTAGTAAACTTGTTCTAGACTACGTTGATGTTTCCGAGATATCTCTGGATACTTTTTTTTTGTTTTTTATTTGCTAACGCAAAATCCTAATAACAGTATGTCCATACAATAACATGCTTGCAGTTCTGTAACTACTCTTAGCCTTATCTTGTTAATATTTTTCAACTAGAACATATTTGATTTTTACCCCCTCTCGGTTGTAGTTGTCGGTTTCATTCCACGATATGCGGCGAGATCCCTCTTGCCACGAGATAACTAATGAGATTAATTAACGTCAGTGTAACAGACTATAAATTTCAACGCGTTTTAACCAGCAGTTTATGGCTACATTGAGAAATAAAAGTGCTTCGCCGAAAGGAAAATCCTTTAATTATGGGAGCATTTATCACGGTACCGGTGTGGTGGTGATGAAATGTACTGCAAAAATGTAGTCTACCTTGTTGATGCTGGTTGATGGTAGTGACATTGGGCTGGAGGTAAACCTTGCCAATATTACCATTTTTGGGAGTTGATGAATAACTGTGTTGATTTTGCTCAAGTTTTATATTTATTTGGTAACTGTAAATATCTTGCGGGATGGAATGTTAATTAATATGTTTGAGCAAATTAACGGAAAACTTTATGTGTAAACATCATTTTTTATTATCCATTAAATGTAGCCAACAGAGTCCACCTGCCAACAGGTGAATATGAAAATGAAAAGTATTTCAAGGTGTTGCTTTTGCTTTTTGTTGAAAAAAAGACGCAGTCAATGTATCATTTTCAAAGCGGGAGCCAGTTTATTACAGTATCTCGTTTACTATAAACTAATTCCAAAGGCGATTGCCATTGCTGATTGGTATTTCCTTCTGCTAAATTATCCTTTTCCGGACGGCACGTTTTTTGTAGAATTTTGCGTAAAATAATTACTACGAAACAACAACTACTACTAGAACTAATTTAACTATTGTAATACGAAGTGTAATTATTCAGTTCACATTGCTAAACTTTTTAATAATTTGGTTGCATGAACGATTCTAGGAAGAATTTTTAGCAAAAGCTTTCACCTACACAATTGTGTGGGTTAGTGCTTAAAGGGTTATTATTATTATTATTTATTATTTAGTTAAGACATTTTTATGATTCTTCCGCTATTCTAAGTATTCTAGATTTAAATTAACAACGTGGATAGCAGCCACGTGTAGTGTTATGGCCTATAGTATCTGGTAAAAAATATGGGAATTATAAGTCGACCAACAATTGAGTATTTTTTTGTAAACTTATCCACGGTGCCTAATTCTGCGCACTTTCTTACCCATGTTTCTAATTCTGCGCATATTTGCTCCTAATTCTGCGCACCCAAAAAGTGAAAATAAATACTCCTGCCACGCTTTTTATGTCTTTATACGCTGAAAGCACACCAAAAAATCCGGCATTAGCCATTACCATAATTAAATCCATGATCCGGCCTGCTTGTGCTGTCCGGGTGGCAAAGGAACATTGTTATCATTTTGATTGCCTCATTTTAAATATTTTATTCTCGATAACGTGAAGGGCGAATTGATTCGGGTTTTCTGCATACTGAACATTACACTTTAGACTAACACCAAAAATTGTGTTTTCATATAGAAACCACTGCCCCACTCTCTGACAGCCCCTTGAGGTTGGGCATTAAAAAAAAAGAAGACATGGTTTCATGAATTGGCGCTCGTGAGTTCGGATTCCGAGACACAGCGCAGGATTGCAATCAATGCAAGTTAAAGATTCTACTTGAATTTTTATCCCTCTATA
The DNA here is from genome assembly GCF_943734655.1 of Sabethes cyaneus. Classification (NCBI taxonomy): domain Eukaryota; kingdom Metazoa; phylum Arthropoda; class Insecta; order Diptera; family Culicidae; genus Sabethes; species Sabethes cyaneus. The sequence goes on from NC_071354.1 coordinate 148,303,935, forward strand.
CCTCAGCAATTTGGCTGAGGTTGCGTATTCTTTCGCGCTTTCTTCGTAGGATACATTACTGCGCAGAATTTGGAACATGAATAAAAAATCTGTGCTTAAATCTTAAATATAGTTGGCCTCGAGGTATGATGCTGGCGCTGGCCTAATAAGCCAGTCGTCGTATTCGTATGTTCGAGTCTCGGCTGGGAGAGGCAGTTGGAATCAATAGGATCGTAGCAGCTGGCCCTGTAATTGTCCTGTATTCTTACAGCTGGCTGCGAAGTCTGTCGTATAAAAACAGAAGGTCAAGTTTCGATAACGGAATGTAGCGCCAAGGCTTTGCTTTGCTTTGCTTTGCTTAAATCTGCGCATTATTGTATCGCATTTTTCTAAGGAAAGCAATGCATGCAATCACTCTTTTTGTCTAAAACATGACTAAAACTAATTATTCTTTCTAATTATGCTGGGTAACTTGATCATTGCAAAGAATTTCGATCATAAATTTGTTACTTTTCTAGAATGACAATCTTAGCTTTGGTGCTAACGACGATGTTTTCTGCCATATAAAATACTTTCAGTTCCACGTAAAATTATTTCGCTCTCAAATATTATGGCCCGTTTGTGAATAATGGCGTAATATTCAACAGACATTTATAAAAAATAACGTAACGATCATAGTTATGCACAATGTTAAATAAATAAATAAATAAAAATGTGCAGAACTAGGAGCTGCGCAGAACTAGGAGCGGTCACGGTACTACAGACATGAGTAATTCTCGCTGAAACGGGGCCAGTCACACGAGGTCTTCAAATATTGGAGCTTTTACGCTTAGTTGGTTGAAAATGGTTGAAAAAATAAGAATTAAACTTTTAATACCTCGAAATAGTGGACCCCTCGTTCGCCAAGGGGCCTCACAGTTTCTAAAAAAGTTGAATTTTGAGCAAACCTTGAGATCTATATCATGTGATATTTCATAAATTTGCCATGAAACAACTAAACAAATGACCCGGTTTTGTACAGAAGAAGAACAGGGCTTTCAAATGAAATAAATTTTTTTTGACGACCATCTTGGATTTGGTCGCGATATTGGATTTTATCAAAAAATCGTCGTTTTCACCATGAGCCCCCAAACCGATTTTTATTTTAAGACCACCATTGGAAATCTGAGAAATGCTAAAAATGCTACAAGAAACATTCATAAAATTAGGTGTTTAATGGCATTAACTGAATAAAACAACCAGTTATTTGTAGCAAGGTTTACAATTTTCATATAATTATTGTGATCTTTCCAAAATTCGCTTTGAAACAAACTACAAACGACGGTTTTGTAAATAGGAGAACGAACGAAGCTTCGTCCGCAACGTATACCTGAGTAATTCTCGCTGAAACGAGGCCACTACTGACACGAATATTTCTTATAGCATTTTTTCTCAGCTTTCCGATGGTGGTTTTGAAATTAAAATCGGTTGGGAGGATCATGACGAAAACGGCGATTTTTTGATAAAATCCAACATGGCGGACAAATCCAACATGGCCGCCAAAAAAAATTATTTCATTTGAAAGCCCTGTTCTTCTTTTTTACAGAACCGGGCCATTTGTTAGTTGTTTCATGGCGAATTTATGAAATATCACATGATATAGATCTCAAGGTTTGCTCAAAATTCAACTTTTTTTTTAAACTGTGAGGCCCCTTGGCGAACGAGGTGTCCATTATTTCGAGGTATTAAAAGTTTAATTCTTATTTTTTCAACCATTTTCAACCAATTAAGCCCAAAAGTTCCAATATTTGAAGACCTCGTGCCAGTAGTGGCCCCGTTTCAGCGAGAATTACTCACATGTAAAAAGATTTTAATAACACTGTGTTTCATTCTGCTTTAAAGGCAAACTTTGCGAAAGACTGGAAATCGTTTCGTTATCTAGTAATTTTTACTTTTAGTTTAATTTATTAGTTAACAGATCAATTTTTTATCCTAATGAAAACTAAATTGTAATGAACTGAACTAGCACAAACATCTTTTAAAACAAACAAGTCGTGTTATTTTCACGAGCCACATTAGCCCATAATTAGTTTCGATTGGCGGGAAATGTGTGCAAGTGGAGATTTAGTCTTCTAATGTTGATGTCAAGGCGACTAAGGACGAACAACAGCGTAATACAAAGTTTCCAGGTAATACACATCCTTGAAGCTTTCAGCAAAAACAGAACAGAAGTTCTTGTGGCAAGGAAGCTCTAGACACAACGAAAGTAGTATGGTTCTTGAACGTTAGTTTCGAGCGAAGCATGACTTCCAGGTCTTTAACAATCCTGTTGTTAGATGCTGTTGCAGAAGATGGTTGTCATTAGAGATTTTTACTGTGTAGTACAGGTCGTCAGTATAACATATGAAAAAACATTTGTCGACATTCAACGTAAACAGACTTCTCGCACACCAGTCACTGAAAATATCTAAACGATTCTGAAGGTCCCGGCATTCCACAACGCATGTGATTGCTCGAAAGATTTTTAAATCGTCAGCTAAGAACAGTCTACCTCCTCGAGTTAAAAGTAATGCCTCTTTGTTTATATATAAAAAGAAGAGTAGTGGCCCCAGATTGCTACCTTGAGGGACGTCTGACGTGTTTGTAAAAACAATGGATTAATTATTACTAATTTGCACATATGCCTCTGTGCGAGATATGATTTAAGCCACTTGCAGAATCTCCCTGAGCAGTCGAATTTGTCCAATGTGCAACAGAATAGTGTGATTGACAGAAATTGAAAGCAGCGTTTAGGTCCATGTAAATCGCATCTACTCAATTGATATTGATAATAATCTATAGAGAATTGACTGAGTTATAAGCATGTAAAATGTTACCACTTTGATATGTACGCACTTTGTATGCAACGAATACAACGCAAATTAGCAAGGCTTTTCGAACCAACCGATCCCGATGATATTGCGCTACCGTAAAAAGAAGCAGAAGCTGAATAGGAATACCGAGAGCAACGTGGCCTTATCATTGCGTTCATTTACCCGCAAGGTCGGAGCAGTAGGCCAAATTGTCAAGAAGTTCCTGTTCAAAATGGGTATTTTTACCCATTATTTTTGGGTATGGGCAAAAGCATCAGTCGAGACCAGCCGTGTCTGAGCTGCCGGTGATCACCCAGAAGGAACAGCTGAAGGTGGTAGTGGAAAACATCTTTTCGGCGGAGCGCGACGTCGTGGTCAAAATAGAAGACGAGGTCCACTTAACGCTGGACGGCAACAAATGGCTGAATGGGGACTGAGATCAGGTAGTTTACGCTTCTCGCCAAAAAGATAAACGATGTCGTGAAATATATCTCCCACACATGGGCGTAGCGACGGGGGGGGTTTTGGGGGTTCAAACCCCCCCCAGGAGAAAATTTGTTATACACTTTCAAGCTTGAAATTTCACAGCCAGCTGTTGTTTAAAGTATAGGAAAATGTACGGGGCTGATTGTACGATCCCCGTCGGCGTCGTGAACTTAGAGCCGGGGTGGTTTGTGCTGTTTTAAGCCCCATTTAATGCGATCTTGAGTTACTCGTCGTCCATTTTCCAGGTATCTCTGAAGTCGCAGTTTTTACTTAAAAAATAAAAAATGTCGCTTTAGACCTGGACGAGCCATCTCGCACGTTGAGTCGCTATGTGCCGGTGTCGGTGGGGTTGTTTTATAGAACCGTTTTCCTTACGACGTGACTAGTTCACTGTACTTTTCTCCAAATGTACGTTGGTAATCTTCCTGAGCAGTGTATGTTGCCTTTGATTCATGCACCTCCGCTACTCTTCGCTTTCAGCTTGCACTTCGTCAAATGCCGTCCGCAAAGGCGCGTAGGGGAAAAGTGTATAATGTGCCCCCCCTAAGAATAAATGGATATATCTCCGTTATACTTCCCCAAATTAACGTTACAACTACGTGTATATGTTGGTACTTAAGCTGACAACCAATTGCAATTGTTTATTTCATTTAGTATTGTGGAATAAACATGCTAGGAATTATTTAATAAAAGCACCTAAATGTTGTGTTTCTCGTTTGCGCGGGGTAAAATGCCCCACCTGCGGTATAATATGCCCAATGCGGTAATTTGAGTATTTCTACCAGTGACAGACCAACTCTATTTTGTAGAAAGTAAAACTATTTCCTTTGTTTTGCAAAATATCGTTATTTTATGTAAAATAAACCTAGTTTCGGCCTTCTGGTGCACTTTTTCTTTTCTGCATGGGGCACATTATACCGCAGCTGTGGCGTTTTGTACCGGGTAGTTGAATTACCTAGAATTTGGACGTTGGTAATAAATTATTCCCACCACGGTTGCTCTACAATACTAATTGAATTAAATAATGGCAATTGGCTTCAAGTTAGATCTGTTTACCTATGTTTATAGCCACATTTGCAAGGGGGGGCAAATTGCACCACCGCAAGTGGGGCATTTTGGCCTGCTTTTACTTATTTGAAACAATATTAAATGCTAAAGCAAATCAAGCGTTTCATACCGTTATTTTTAGCAGGGATGTCATTTTGAAGTTCACTTTACGCAATCGAATCGCAACAACCGGTTATTTACAGATTTTGACAAGAAAATAGCTTATGGAAATGACGCCAAAAGTTACATCGGAAGCTGCTCAAAAACAAATTTATTTTTGTTTTGTTTTTACAGCATGTGGCAACTGTCATACTTGCATAGTAGGCTAGTTCCATCAAATTCTATGGTTTCTGGGTGGTTTTGCATTTTAATTTCGCTTGTTTAGCGAAAAACGAAGGGGGGGCACATTGGCCACGGGGGGCACGTTATACACAATTCCCCTAAGTCCTCCGTGAGCATGGTCTATCGGTCTAATAGGGGGTTTGTACATTGTCAGGTTCCTAAGGTGGCTTATGCCTCTTAATCGCAGCGTTTGGCGAAGCTCAAAGCAGGCCCGTTGTCCTGCTTGAATATGCCGCTGGATCTCCTTATTTGTGTTGTTATCCGCGGCTACCAGCGATCTCACATACACGAGCTCATCTACGACTTCTGGATCGTCGCCGTCAACGATTACCGTCCGCGAAAAAAGCACGTTCGTCTCATTTGGTCCGCGTTAAATCAGACCAGACTAAATCGCAAAATTTAAAAGAATGAGTTAATGACAGCAAACGTTCAAGAATTTTCTAAGCTACATTTTACTCTAATAAGACTACATAAATGTTGCAAACAGTCAGTGTTATGAGATGATTTCGAACAATTGATAGTTACAAACCATACAGAGCAACAAATTTTGAACGCGTTTTTCTCGAAATAAGATTTTTGTCACTTGGCTCGGTCTGACTTAACAGCGACCATTTGAGCTATTACCATTCATGTATTTGGTCTTCGACACGTTGATTTAAAGCCCAATCCTGCAAGGCTCCGCCTTCAGTCTAGCACAGATGGTCGGTGTTAAGTCAGACCGAACCAAGTGACAAAAATTTGATTTCGTGAAAAACGAAGTCAAAGTTTGCTGCTGCTGTGTAGTTGAAAGCTATCGATCGTTCGAAACCATTTCATATCTCTGGCTGTTTGCAACATTTGTTTGATCTTATTAGAGTAAAATGTAGCTTACGAAATTCTTAATCGTTTGCTGTCATTACCTTATTATTTTAAATTTTGCGACTTGGTCCGGTCTGATTTAACACCGACCAGATGGCCTTCGTCGTGGCAAAGTTTCTGTAACCTGCTTAGCCACCTGGCAAAGTCATCTGCTTAGCCAAGAAGTTTGCTACATTTACTGAGAATCAAACCTCTCTTTTCGAAATCTGATCGTCGGATCACCTTACGAGCGATGTCGAGAATCATTCAGCATAAGTTGTTCTTCAGCACTCTCGCTGCGTCTTGAAGAGACTCAGTTCTATGGATTTTAACAGCCTCTTCCAGCCGAGATTCGAACATACAACGTACCTCAATGCCGGCTGGGAAACCATAACTTTAACTCTGTTATTTCAATTTGATTTTTTGTCTGATGAGCAAAGCAAAGCCGTGGGATTAAACGTCCTTTCTAAGACTTGATCCCTCTTCATCGACAGACTTCGCAGTCGGCTACTACAGTACAGGACAGTTACCGGGCTAGTACAAAAATCCTACTGACTCTATCTAGCAGCACCGCCTAGCCGAGATTCGAACATGCGACGACTGATTTGTTAGACCAGCATCGTACCTCGAAACCAACTAGGCGGCATTTGTCTGATGCAGAACACTCAATTTCAACCAAAATAGTTTTTAACTGAAAATAATACTCCATTTCCTGAATAAGCTGCTTACGGTTAGGCTATGTCAGATTTGTTTTGGTAAAAACCCCCCCAAGGAACTTTTCTGTCTACGCCCATGCTCCCACAACAAGCTCCGAAGTGGAGCTGGCAGTATGAACATATCAAGCGCAACCATCGAGGCATTATATTGCTCAATTCTGCCTATAAGGTACTTTCTCGTATTTTGTTCTGTAGACTGAGATCGTTAGTAAAGTCCTTCGTCGGCGAGTACCAAGCTGGTATTCGTGCCAGTCGGTCCACGACAGATCATATGTTTATCCTGCGTCAGTAACTAGACAAGCTTCGGAAGTACAACTTGCAGACTCATCACCTGTTTGGGGACTTTAAGGCAGCGTACGATTCAGTCAAACGAAATGAGCTGTTGCAGATAATGCTAGAACATTGTATTCCGACGCAACTAGTTACGCTGATGGGTCAAAATCATGCTTCAGAATAGCGGGTGATACTTTAGCCGCTTTCGTGGCGTTGGATGGATTGAAGCACGGACATTCACTCCTTAAACTGTTATTCTACATTGCCTTGGAAGATGCAATAAGAAAAGCAAACGTGGAAAGGAAAGAGACACAGAAAGGAAAGAGATCACATGCTTTTAGGGTTTGAGGATGACGTCGATATCATGGGAATCAACCGTAGAGCAGTGGAAGAGGCCTTTAGGTGTTTTAAACAGGAAGCAACGAGTCTGGCACTTACCATTAACACCGCCAACACGAAGTACAAGGCTACTGGCGGGGAATGAGGGAGTCCAAATGGCGTTGCTGCCGAGGTGGAGCTGCCCAAGCAGTACACTTTAGTTCCATTTAGTTGCAGCAACCGGATTACAACTGAAATTAGTCATATTTCGATTACCACAACAACTTTGTAACAACCGTGCTAGTAGGATGGATAGGGAACGATATGAAGTAGTCGAGGAATTCATATACTTTGCAGCGCTCGTAATATGTGACAACGATGCAAACCGCGGAGTGAAACGCTGAATCGGGCTTTCTGCGGAGTACATAGCCAGTTGAAGTCCTGTAGTTTGCAAATTTGCACAAAACAGGCTCTCTACAGTAATGGAAGCATGGCGTATTCGCAAGAACCACTAGCTGCATCAAGTATGCAAATATGCTGAAAGTGAAGGTGTAGTACAAAGCTGCGGTGTGCCAGGTTGCGGTGGGTTGGGCACGTGGCCAGAATGCCCGACGAAAGAGTAGTCAAAACTATTTTCAGCAAAGAATCAGGAAGTGGCCGTAGACTTCAGGACAGATCCCGCTCCTGATGGAAGTGCGCTATCGAGGACGATCCACGTTCAGCTGGTAGCAGCGCAGGACCGTCAGTACCGTACATAATTTGGCACAGTATCGATAACGGACGATAAAGTAAATTATTTAAGAAATATTCAAGTCTGTTAAAGTGCCATCTTTCTCTTTCGCACCAACGTCTTTGGATGCTAGCGCTCAATTTTAAAATTGAATTCAACATCGATACATCACATAAACCCATGGAATAAGTTAATAAAATATCCTGAAAGGAATAAAATCTATTCCAGAGCATCTTAGGGGAATCTCTAATAAGAGCAATGCAGACAAGCATCGGTGTACATTGAAAGAAGGAAGTCTAGCAAAAATTTAGTCAATGAGGGTAGCAACAGCTTTCAGAATGCTGGACCTAATCCCTCGAAAATATCCAATGAATTCCAAAATGACTTCCAGCAATTGGCGGATGCTAAACGGTTTTCGAAGCAATACGTAAACATGAAAGATTCGATCAATCGCATTATGATAAACTAAAAATTTTCCTCCATTTTCAGTGTTATTTCCGAAACACCGAGCAGCACACAATATAAAAATTAACTGCAAGTACGGGCTTTAAATCTAAAACATAACAGCCGAAGGTAAATCGAGATGCCTCAAATTGCTGGTTACACTGTAAATAATCTGTACGATGTACGCTGCACTCCGTTGTTGGGTCTTACGAAACCGCACATCAGCAATCAAGAAGGGACGTGAACCTTCGCTACAATGGACTACGGCCAACGACGGCGACGACGACGACGTTGCAAAACCGTAAGTTAGCATCTAACCGTACAGAAATAAATGAAAAGATGAAATTTAATATTTTTTCTCCATTTTTAATCCACCGAGGCGATTAGTGAAAGTAAACTTTTCCTTTCCGTCCAGGCGGTTTCGTGTCAGACTAAACGCATGTGATGCGATGGACGCTACTACAATGGACTGTGGCAACAAGAAACAAGCCGCTACCCGATCCGTCTCGAGACGAAAAAAAGGAGCCCTAGTTAGAGGGTCCTAACTAAGCTAACGGAGTTTGTATAGCAGCAGAGTTCAGTCAGCCGATAGCCGTTTTGCGATAAATTAGAATAAACAGTATTGGAAATTGAATCGTGCGGCTTGATCGCGCGACAGCACTGCTTGCATAGGGGGAAGGTTGACCTGGTTCTCACTGTCGGATAGTTTACATAGAGGGACTCCTGATAGTGAAAGCTAATGGCTTACAGCTTTGCATTATGACTTACTATGTTAGTAATTCTAATACCTTGCTTCGATCTTGATTTAAATAAGGAAATACTTTGATGGGTGTAAGTATCAGTGTGTTAAATACTGAAACTAAAGTACACCAGCTGATTATAAATTTCCTATTAGGTCCTATTCCGATTCTCGGATTAAATTTGAATTGTGGGTGATTTGCTATCTAAACTTACACTTAAAAGACACAAATAGATAAATAAACTGCGACCACACTGAACTTGACATTGCATGTCCATTGCAGATAGGCCACGTTATTTAATTAAATGGAAGATCGGCCCATAGATGAACATCTGATGCTGTGAAAGAGTAGCACTGTTGGGTACGGAGTTGGCGCACAACAGCTCCGTGATGGTTACTTCTTGGGCAGGCGTGCAAGATCAAATCAATTAAGCTGTAAAGAAACTTTATGACTTCATTTACTGGCGCTTATCGGCAGGATCGACGGGGGAAATAGCAGGGCATAGGGGTGTTGAATCGACAAAACGGCTTGTCCAACCATTGGGAACCGTTAGCCAGTTGCCGAGGTGCCGTATGATTTTTTTTCCTCCTCGCTAGATTTAACTCGCGGAAGATTATACTAGCCCTTATACGTAGACCCATGGGAAAGAACGAAGTGCAAGGGAAACGTAGAGTCAATCTAAATGTTTTGAGTTCTTGCACGTTTTCGTGAGCGCACGAAGTGATTTCCGATTGCAGGAAGATAGCAATCATGTGTAGGAAAATCAAACACTGAAATGTGGTCAGTTTATGGGCCGCAGATATGTAAACAAACTCGCTATTAATCCGATGCGAAATTGCTTGCTCGCAATTATATATGATTTTACTAGAAACTACTGAGTAGTAAACGATGATTTCGATTTCTCAATTATGTGAAGTTGAACAAAATAACAGTTAAGAGAAGCCCTATGACCCACATTTTAAGTGAAGTAGACCAAAACAATTATGAAGACATCAACCGTAGGAATTTACTTTCAGAAATTTCTATTTCACTGCGACACAGTCATGACAAATGAGAATTACAGGAAAATATTACCAATCTACGTTGTCAATATTTTCGATCTATCGAATCGAATCAGAAAAAATTGAGCTTCAATGTCTGTATTTTTGCTGCAAAGCCTATTAAAATACCTTTTATTTATTATTAACAAATATTAGAATCGGTTTAATGGTTCGAAGCACTAAAAATAAACATTTTTGAAGGGCACCGCAAATCTCAAGGGCATGTACTTGCTAAGTTATCGCATATTCAAACTTTATTTTTCCTTAAGTTCACAAGCCTTTAGGATAAAATGGGGCAAGTGCATATATGGAATCAGTACCCTAGAAGTTTAGGACGAGTACTACAAACTTGTAAAGGTGCAGCTTATCTCCACCCATCCATTGGAGAGTACGGCAAACATATGTTAATGTGTTTCACGTTCAGCATAGGTTCAATACACAACCACTTTTTTTGAAAATAGATAGAGACAAAATTTTTTCGGCAAAGTCGTATAAAATATACAGGCAAACAATTTCGCAGAAGAAATGGCATTCACATCTCAGATGCAGAACTATAGAACTTTTTCTAGGAAAGTTTTTTAAAAATTAGTTTTCATACTTAACTTTTGTTGGCTGGCTACTCTAATAAGGGTTGATGGGGAAAAATGGCGCCCGTATAAGTTTATAGTGCATGATCTTGGTTCAAGGTGAAGTACTAATTTCATGCCTTCATTTGCCCTATTCTACCCTATTGGCTAGTGAAGTAATGGAAAAGCTAAGTTTAAATAAGCGAATAACTCTGTAAAGAAAGATCCTAGAGATTTGCAACCTTCTGCAGAAACATATGTTTTGAGTGCTTTAATAGTTGTTTAGAACAATAATGTGTTGGGACAACAAAAGCTAACGATGAAAAGCTAATTTTTAAAAAACTTCCAAAGAAAATGCTCTATATTCCTGCATACGATAAAGATAAAAATAACATTTCTTCAGCAAATTTATTTGCTTTTATATTTTCTACAACTTTGCTAAAGAATCTATGTCCGCGTTTCTCAACACAAAAAAGTTATTTTTTTTTATTTTATCATAGTAAGCCATGACTAACTTTTGACACTTTCAGATTATGGGGGGGGGTATTCTGGCGAACAAAAGTTCCCACGAATCTCTTCTACAGTAATACACGCTAGGTTTCACCCTTTTGGATCACTGTGCCATTAGGATACGGAGGCAGGTTCACAGGAACACGCCAAGGAAGCTCATGTTGTGCTAAGCGATTGAATCTCTACTGCATTCGTTCATTTCTCAGAGACCAGACAAATTGACAAGGAGACCAGTTGTGGTCTTAAACAGTATGGGTCCTTAAAATCCCGTCCGATTTTGGATATAAAATCGAGCTGCCAGGTTGCTTCGGAAATGATAGTCGAGCGATTCACATTAAAACTGAGCTTGGTATTAAGAACAACGCCCAGCTCGTTGACATTATCGGCTCTCTTGAGTGGCCTGGCCATCAATGTTGTACTCGAACATATTGGGCTGACAGTTCGGTGGAATGTCATAACCTGAAACTTTGCCATGCTTACCATGAGACGGTTCTTGTGACACCAATTAACGAAAATATCCAGCAGTTTTTTCAAATTACTGCAATCTTCGATGGACCGAATAGCGAGATATAATTTTAAATCGTTCGTATATATTAATTTACATCCATCGCCCGAAAGTAAAATTACGTCGCTGAAGTACAACAAGAACAGCAAAGGTCTCACGTTGCTGCCCTGTGATACACCCGTTTTGTTGATGAATGCGGAGGAAAGACATGGCTTAAGTAGGAACTTAACCACTTGACGAAATGTTCGGCGATGCACCAAGTCGGGATAGTTTTCGCAACGTATTGCCAAAATTAGAAATACATGTCAGCGGCTTTTTCTTAGTTGATCTAAAAGAGAATTTTCTTGAAAGTTTAAACTTTCTGTCTCTGCCGGAAAATGTGTGGGACTTAATGGTTTAAAGCAACTATGAACAGCGCAGCGGAAGGTGCCATTGGGTTCGCTGTGAGAAGTTGACGTAGCGACTGGTTCGACGAGGAATGCTACAAGACATTAGACCACAAGAATGCAGCGCGGGTGATGATGCTGCAGCAGGGGACCTGGCAAAATGTGGAACGATAGGGACAGAAACAAAGACAACAAACCGATTTTTTCTGGAATAAGAGGCGTCACCTGGAAGAAATGGAATGCGAGGACATGGAACAGCTGTATCGTTCTCAGGAAACGCGTAAACTCTACCAGAAGCTTAACGTATCCCGCAAAGCCTGAATGGTGCAGAGACGACATACCAAGGCAGCAGGGAGAATGACTACATCAGTACGGCGGATGATGGTGATGTGCCGTCTCCCACATTAGGTGAAGTTATCGAAGCCATCAAGCAGCTCAAGAACAACAAGGCAGCTGGCAATGACGGCATCGCAGCGGAGCTTATCAAGATGGGCCCGGGTAAGTTGGCCATCTGCCAGCACCGGCTGATAGTCAGGATCTGGGAAACAGAACAGCTGCTGGAGGAGTGGAAGGAGGGAATAATATGCCCAATATACAAGAGGGGCGACAAGTTGTAGTGTGAAAACAATCGATCGATCACCATTCTCAACGCCGCCTATAAAGTGTTTTCTCGCCGGTAGCAAGTAGATTCATGGGAAGTAACCAATCGGGTTTTGTGGATTGGCGATCGACAACGGACCAAATTTTTGCGCTGCGACAGACTCTCCAAAAGTGGCGCGAATACCAAGTCTTTACGCACCACCTATTCATAGATTCCAAGGCCACCTACGATGCTATCGATCGTGAAGAGCTATGGAAAATTATGGACGGAAACGGTTTTTCTGGGAAGCTGACAAGACTGATTAAGGCTACGATGGTGTACAGTCACGCTATGTCCGAAGGCACTTGTTATTTTACTTTCATGCACCTCAGATTTCACTTCACAGGATGTTAGTATTGGTCAAAACGATTAATTTAAAAAAGGTCCTTAAATATTCTATAATAGGTAATGGTATTTCCTGTCTCCTGTTCAACATCTTGCTGACTATGTTATGAAACGTGCAGGTTTTACCATGCCAGGTAGATCTTCAGTTAATCTAGCCAGCTTATCTGTTTCGCCGAAGACGTAAACATTATCGGAAGGACGTTCGGAAGGAAGGGCGGTTGCTGAGCAGTATACCAAACTGAAATGTACAGCAGGGAAGGTTCAATTAGTGGTGATTACGTCTAAAACCAAGTATCTGTTAGTAGGAGGAGCGCGATCGAGTTCGCGTAGGCAACAGTGTGGTAGTTGACGGGGATTACTTCGAGGTGGTGGACGAATTTGTATACCTCAGATCGTTGATGATGTCAAACAACAACTGCAACAGAGAAATGCGCAGACGTATTCTTACCGGAAGCCGTGCTTACTATGGACTCCACAAGACCCTGAGATCTGGTAAGCTTCATCTTCGTACCACAAAGTACTATGTACACAACGCTAATAAGATCGGTAGTCCTTTACGGGCACGAAACGTGGGCAATGCATGATGGGGACTTGAAAACACTGGTCGATTTTCAGTGTCGTGTGCTTAAGACCATCTTTGGCGGTGTATGTGAGAACGGTGTATGGAGGAGAAGCACGAGCTGGCGCAGCTCTTCGACGAACCCAGTATCCAGAAAGTTGCTAAAGCTGGAAGGGTACAATGGGCTGAACATTATTATGCAGGTAAAATCCTAAAGGACGTCGCACCAGGATAAGTAAGTAAGCAGCCACGTAGCCAGGGGGGTGCCCTGGGGGCCTTGGCCCCCCCCGAAATGTTTTGGCTTACATTTTTAAAAAAACTTCAATGCAGAATAACAATACACCAAGCTAAAACTGTCGCACAAGTATATTTTTGATGAGTGCGCCTTTGAATGACAATATAACCGACATCGTTTTGTATCTCTCATAGTCTGTGAAAATTCTCAACTATGTAGCTCTCCGTTACTTGGAACATTCGGCATGGACAAAGGCGACGAAATATGGGCATGGAATGGAGACTTGGTACCTGGAACTGCAGATCGTTAAATTTCGTTGGTGGCGATAGAGTGCTGCTCGATTAGTTAGGACCCCGAAAGTTTGGCATCTGGCACTGCAGCAGAGATATGTCGCAAAGGCGAGAAGGTATGGAGGATCCGTGACAGTAAAGCCCAAATTTTTCATAGCGGTGGAGCGACCAACGAGCTGGGAACGGGCTTCGTAGTGTTGGGCAAAATGCAGAATCGCATAAAGGACTGGAAAACGATCAACGAGAGGATGTGTGTGTTGAGGATAAAAGGCCGTTTCTTCAATTACACTATCATTAACGTACACGAAGGTATACTCGATGACGAGAAGGAAGCGTTCTATGTGCAGCTGAAGGCGAAGTACGACAGCTGCTCATGATAGGACATCAAGATCGTCATCGGGGCTATGAACGCCCAGGTCGGCAGGGAAGCAATGTATAGACCTGTGATCGGGCCCCATAGCATGCACACCGCCACAAATGACAACAGTCAGCGATGCATCAACTTTGCAGTTCCCGAGCACTTTCGTTTCCCATAAAGATATCCACAAAGCCACCTGGAAATCACCTGACCAACGAACTTCGAACCAAATCGACCATATTCTCATCGAGGGCCGGTTTTTCTCGAACATCACCAAGGTATGCTCCCTGTCGACTCGGACCATTACCTAGTAGCAGTACATGTGCGTTTAAAACTATCGACGGTTTATATCTCGCGACAAAACCGCTCTTCTCGGTTAAACATTCGGCAGTTAAACAACCCGCCCCAGTTGCCGAAAACTACGCGCGCGTACTGGATGAAGCTCTGCCTTCTTCTATGGAGCTAGATGCTTCAACCCTCGAAAACGGATGGAGTATGATACGCTCGTGCATACATCGAGTGCACGAAATGATTGGTTTGACGTGGAATGCCAACAAGCGATAGAATTGAAGGAAAAGAAGAGCTTGGGAAAACTATCTAATCATATCCACGAGAGAGAATTCGGCCAAGAATCGACAAGCGCGGAATGAGTTGACCATGATCCTGAGGAAAAAGCGCCAGAAGGAGGACAGAGCTGGAACAACTATTCTGGGTTAATGACGCGCGCACGTTTTACGAAGAGATAAACCAAACTCGTAAGGGCTACACACCTAAACCTGACATGTGTAGGGACGAGGGAGGGGATCTAATCACAAACGAGCGCGAGGTGTACGATAGGTGGAGCAGTATTTCGATGAGCATCTCAACGGCGATATAGCAATAGGAGACGCAACGGAAGTTAACCTCGGAGTGCCTACAAACGACAACAGCGTGCCGGCTCCCGATCTCGAAGAGATCCGGCGAGAAATCCGTCTGCTGAAGAATAGGATTATCGGTCTGATTAGCGCTTTGTACATCGTCTGCTTTGTGCGGTGTATGCTCCTTGATTCAGACCTGCTGTCTGAAAGCTGTACTTAAAAACCGAGGTTGTACTCAACTGCCGATTTGTACAACAGTAGTCCTTACTCAGTGTTACCTGCACCTGCCTTGAGAGAGCTCCAATGTTTGCTTCAGCTTAACAAAAACATTCGCAATCAAAAAGCGCATTATAACTAAACTCTGGAATGCCCATCAAACAGATATTCATTAAGCAATCCTACAGTTCTACTTATGGCGCGAACACATACAGAAATGGCGAAGAGATCTGTTTCAAATTTTAGCAGAAAGTGTTTCAATTCCTTACCCAGAGCACTCAAGTTGGAGCAGAATACACAAAAAAAATAAGCAAACCGTAAAATCGCTGATACGAATGCGAATTCATCGATACTTAATTTAAAATCGCCATATGTCGAACCACCGACCACCGGGACACACGCAACAAGGCAGTATGAAATCCCCTGTTTGGCTCCGACCCAGTTCACGACTTTCAGAACAAATAGCCACAGTCTTACTGTATCCTGCCATCAAAGTCGTCCTGATGTTGCGGTCGGAGTCGAGGCAGGGGTCACTCAGCCTGTACCTCTAAGCAAGTACACGTCAATATTCCGGATCGCTCTGCCCCTGAAATGTTTTTGCCCGCAGAGACATGGTTACGAATCCGCTAGAGTCCAATGATTTAAGGTCAACTATCGGATTTCAACCGGAATGCACACAACAAGGTCCCTGTTATCTTTGATCCCGTCGTGACCTACAGAACGAACCACTGTAGTCGTGCTGTATCCTGCCGTATTCTGCCATCAATATCATCCCAGTCTTGTGATCGGTGTCGTAAATACATTATCCCAAGGCATCGGTCAGCAGTCGGAGCTCAGCCGGGACGCACACTGCAAAGCACTATGAGAGCCCCTAGCGGCTCTGACCCCATCGTGGCCCTCAGGACGAAGCGCCACACTGCCCATGGATGCATAGTTGACGTAAAAACCAAAATGACCAAAATGTACTTTTTCGGTCCTACGCACTCTTAACTATGTTGTTCACATGCCCAATACTCAAACAACATATGTTTGTTCGAAAATATTCGAGAAATTTAGGAAAATTGAGCTACTCTGCTATTGGTTTCACGTAATGCTAATGGACGACGTGATTCCCTGCATAATCAATCAGCATAGCAACCTATTTGTTTTTGCAGTTTTACGCCAAGTTATGTGAATAATCGTTCAAAAAAACAATCTGTTTATTCGCATAAACTGGCGTTCGCATTTTTTAAACACAATAAATGATGAATGAATCATAAAACCCCATCAGTCCTGTTTTGATTAGGAATAAACTCTACTAAATTGACAGATTATTCGATGGAAAAAGTTTATAGCAAAGATTATATGGCTTTAAACGTTTTCACGATAAAAATGCGTTTTCTCAACAATCATGATGCTGGTCGTTACGTCGACTATGCCTCCATGGGTAGCACAACCCTACTGTATCCTGCCATCAAAGTCGTCGCGGTCTTGTAGTCGGAGTTGAGGCAGGGGTCTCTCAGCCTGTACCTTCAGGCAAGTACGTATCAATATGCCGGATATTCGGATATTCGGAGAGAAGATAAGTAGTCAAAAAAACTACTTGTCCTAACGCGTAGTGAACTACGTACAATCACGGGACTCCTCATTGGACATTTGCCGTTATTGCAACTCAGAATTATAAATTTCAGGATAATTATTCCTGGGCTCCTATGGAGCCCTTGCGTCTTTCTATTGACTCCATACTCAATATGGGAACTCAATCCCATGAGGGTCCTTAGTTTTATTTTCCACGTACTACCTAATTGGGACACAGTCTTACAATCCAGCGAAACTCCTTCAACGGGTATTACCAAATCGTAAACAGTGTACAGAAATCGGGGCCGGCTACAAAAGACCATCTTCAAGCCTGTCGCAGTAGCATATTGCCTACAAACTTCGTCGAATTGCAATCTGATAAGAAAATTAATCTAAATGTCGTAGACACATATATTCGGCAAAATAGCGCAGAGTTTTTATGCAATCAGTTTTTTTTTCAAGCATAGACTTGACCTACCCCCCTGTCAATTCAATCTGAGACTTCGTGCATGATTATTTCATCTATCCTGCCAATTTTGCTAATGCCGGCTATTTATTTTAGTTTCACATTTTATTTACGAATGAAGATGATAAAATCTTAACAACTTGATGTACTACGCCAATGGTGTTCTAAATATTTTTCGAAGCAGTAAAAACCAGCACCTTAGATAAGTAATGTTGCTTGAATTTATGAGTGGTCATTTATTTTGAAGGTAATTTCGAAACTTGCGCTTTTTTATCATGGCCCAGTGAAAAAAACAACCGTTTCTTTCTATCCATCCGACAAACAGTTAGTTAATTAGCAACCACTATCATATACAGTTGAAAATTCCAGGAAATGACCCCCAGAACAACGTTGGCTTTCATTTCACTTTTATTGTGTCTTCAAACGCGCACAGTCCGTCGTCGCATCGTCGCTAGCTGCATCCAAAATAAACAAAACCAATTCTCGCCCATTTAGGTTTATTTAGTTCCACTGTTAGCGTCCTGATTGCCGTTCCGACTGCTGCGGAACCTAATGGACAACCGGTGCTAGAAGTCGGAGCTCACAAAAACAGCCGGAGCGAACACGGCTTTTAGCGTGTAATTTTTACATTTGTTCCGCCGCGTTTCTTCTGTAGCTCGAAAGATCGCGTTCCAAAATGGGTCAGTAGAACCTTATTGTTTACCTTAAATGAAACCAATTCCACTCGTGCCACACTTTCGCTGGAAACCGCATAGACGACGAAAAGCTATACGATTGCCTTCACAGCCGGCCGGGGAAGAAAGGTCCGCGTGTTCACATTACTCATAGAAAAGGGAAAACACACAGCCGTCATTGTATGATACGGTCACGAAGAACTTTGCGCTAATGCATATTTGCACCCGGGTGGCATTTTGGGGAGGTGCATTAGTCGAATCGCACGTTTTTCCCGCACTTCGGACGGATTACAAAGAGGGTAAAATGTGCAACAGCAGAACAACAACATTTGTTTATTAGAAAACTGCAAAAGGTCTGAACCAATTGAATCAACTTTACTGAATATAATTTGGATCGATCGGGTGTATTTTACCCGCCGGTGATAGTGGGCGAAAGACCAACAGCAATTATTTCAGCCAATCAGCTAGTTACCACGCAGTTGCTAATATCAAATACAAGGCGTTCATTGAAACCTACTGATGTATCCCGCCTTCGTTACCTAGGGGGCACAAACCTTTTCCGCTGCCACTATCCGCAGAGCCATAGCAGCAGCGGGGTCGCTTTTCTATTTCTTCCTTTTTAATTGGCTTCACCAATAAATCGCGGATCGTGTGTCTCAATGTCAATATGCGAGAGCCCATATGTAATGCGTGTTTGTTCCATTTGCGAATGCGACAACTGCACCGTCGATCAGCAGCAGAGTGAAACTCGGTGGCGTATTCGGGATTATGCTTTATGGACTTTACCCTCTTTATTTACAGAACTTAGTATTGAACTTGGCTAGAAAAATATGTGCACTTTTTTGAAACCGGGTATAGGGTGGTAACACCCGTTTAAAAAATCCTTTCTACAACACCAGCGCCAGGGCAAACGCCAGAAGTCGTCTGTCTGCTCGTGTGTATAGTCGATCTGAAACAATAACCGAAACGCACCCACGGCGGCAGCCCTCCACCGATGCTGTTTCGGTGGCACCTCGGGGAAGTCCGCCACGGAACAACAGTTTGGCTTCGTTCCTCGATTTAAAGTGCAACAAAATCGAAACTGAAAGCGAAAACCACACAGCCCGTTCCGCAGCCGCGCCGGCTTGCCACTCGAGGCAATGTTTTAACTTCCACACAGCAGCCAATATCGGAAAAGGAAAATCGATCCGTGTCGTAAGTTGGTAGTACCTTCCTAGCTAGGACCGAGCGGGAACAATTACCTCCCTGTGGTACCAGCTGCTGCGGTGAGGCGCCATCCGATGACATTCCTGAACGCCGATGCCGGGTCTTGAAAATGCGTTGTGGTTTTTAAGGGCTTTTACTTTCGATTTGTACTTTTATACCTTCAATAGAGATCTTCCTGATGCAACGCGACAGTGTGAATTGAGGTTAGGGCGTTGAACTTTGCTGCACGCGTAAGACACTGCTGGCTGGAGCAGTTAATTAGTTGATTTAATTTGTTTTTCGTGATTACTTCCTAAATTGGCTACGTAAGCCTGCCAACGCCCAGACAATGGCGGTGAGCTTATGTCTATCGTAAACTACCGTAAACTAATTAAGGCGATGCTCAGTTTAAATTACCGCCAAACAATTTTCACTTGATGGCGTTAATAATTGCCATGATGAGCTTTGATCGCGTCTGTTTTGCACTGAATTCAAAAGATGGGCCTTCGTCGTGTCAAATACGTTACATTATTTTTTCGCACAATGATCTCAACGATATATCTAAGCTTTCGAAAGAATTTTATAGCGCTGGGGAATTATTTCCTTCAGTCATTTTATATCGCCACGTATAGGTAGTCATTAATTATACAATCACGTAATTGGCATATTTTCCCTTTCCGTTACACAACGTCCGTTTACAAAAAAAAAAAAACAAAAATCTATAATTATAAAATAAAATTTCTTAGTCTTAACGAACATTGTGATGTTACATCATTCTACTACCAATTAGTGTTAATGTATGATGATTTAAGTTGTAAGGAAGATCAGGTTCTAAGAATAGGATTTTAAGTCAAAGCTTTGCTTCACTTTGGTGATACTATTTTGCTTTTGATCAAAGCATAAGACACCGCCCGTCTTGATTTATTTTATTATTGATAAGGATCAATTAAAAAATTCCTGTTTTAACTAAGTGTTACATTAGTCATCTGTTTTCAAGAGATTATTTTTATCGTTTGTAAGTATAGGAGTATAGGTACACAGAGATGTGCGAAAGAAAACTTATGGGTACTGCTTCAAACAATTTTTTTTCATGTTGTTTATGTCATGTTCTTCATGTACTATTTTTAACGCCTTGGAGCATACTTTTACCGGTAATTAACAGGTGCTGCTGTTCACAGAAGTAGTCTTCATTTAACTCAATGCATGGTTTTTGTAGGGTCGCGAAGCTAATTTCAACTTAGTGTCGTACTCGTCGGATCGTTACTGTGAACCATTTATAACGGGTTGTCGTTTGATTTTCTAACGGCATCACATTAATCAGCCGATCGATTCTTACGATTAGGACAACAGGTAATTCTCCCAGCGCCTATATAGCCTCTTGATGCGCTGATGGCCCACCAATAAAAATAAAAAATAAATAAATTCTCCCAGCAGTTACTGCAGTTCATGGTGTGTTCGCCTCTTACCTCTATCTACATTCCACTGCGGGCAACGTTCCTTGTCCTATTATCCAGTTTAGTTATCTAACTAGTACTTCACCGTATTTTGGTGATTCACTCCGATTTCTTTCTTCACTTCCTGAAGTCTGTAGACCGTAGAGTGGCATTATGGCACATAACCTCTACGCGAGCTGTTAGACTTTTCTTTTAACTTCCCTGTTGCTGTGTTTTGCGTGCATCTAACTCTTTCATCAACTAGCGATACCGTTCTTGCGTTGGCGCTTGTACGTGTGACAAAATGGGTTTTGCTGGTTCCGCACTTGCTTATGGATGAAATACCTACTAGTTGGAGTAATTGATAGTAGACCAAAACTAGTATTGCCTTTTTGACGTAGGACTACGTCTTACGGCAAGTTTTGAGATAGGGTGTCATTCCAAAAAATCGAAAAATGCGAGCGTCATGAAAAATGAAAGGTTTTGAGCGCTAATAGCTCAGCGGTTTTCCAATCGAGTTTCAATATTCTTACACCAATCGATTGGAAAATCTAAGAATTGAACCAAATAAAGAAAAATGTGGATTATTTATTTATTTATTTATTTATTAGGGATATTTCATCTGACATAAAATATTGTCTACATGAATAAAATCTTATACTAAATTAAATCTGCGTAATCTCTGCGCAAACAAGCGCGACGGTTCACCAAAGTCAAACAATTCCTCCGCATTCGAAAAGGTCCTTACACATTCAGTAATTGGTTCGTTGTATCCAAACACAGTACGATGAAATTGGGTCTGCAGTAAACCCGTCGAGCGCAGGGATCGTTGCGAAGCGCGAAAATTGATCATTGATAGTAAGTTAGGGGCGTCAATTTCACCATTAATAACTTTTGCTACAAATAATGCCTGTTGCACCTTGCGTCTATGTTCTAGTGTGTCTAGGTCGAGTAAACGGCATCTGTCTGCGTATGGGGGCAAGTCATCAGGATTTCGCCAAGGGAGGTGTCGCAGTGCTAGTCGGACAAACCTCCGTTGCACACGTTCAATGCGCAGGTTCCAAGTTAGCTGCTTTGGAAACCAAACTAGGCTGCAATTTTCTAATAGCGGACGAACAAGGGCGCAATACAACGATTTAAGACAGTGGGCATCCTTAAAGTTCCGACCAATCTTAAAGATGAATCCGAGCTGCCGTGATGCCTTGGAGATAATTGATTCACGATGCACATTGAACGTCATTTTTGTGTCCAGCAGGACTCCAAGGTCGTTAACTCGGTCCACTCTGCGTAACTCAATACCATCAACGGTGTAACCAAAAAGGATCGGGTTTTTAATGCGGTGAAAGCTCATAACTTCACATTTGGCAACGCTTATAATCAGCCAATTTTGTTTGCACCAGCTCGTAAACAAATCAAGCAAACCCTGCAGTCGACGGCAGTCATCTATATTTCCTATCGAGGCAAATAGTTTCAGGTCATCGGCGTACACTAACCTACAGCCAGTACCCAAAAGCAGCGCAATATCGTTGAAGAACAACAAGAAAAGCAATGGTCCCAAATTACTGCCCTGACGAACTCCAGACTTATTAGTAAACACAGATGAAACAGCGGATCCAAGTTTTATACGAAGCACTCTGCCACTGAGGTATGAGTTCAACCATTTCACCATTTGTTGAGAAGCACCGAGTCGAGATAGTTTCCGCAAGAGTATTGTATGGTCAATTCTATCGAAAGCAGCTTTCAAGTCTGTATAGATGACATCAACTTGTTTCTTGTCTTCCATTTCCGAAATACACATCGATGTGAACTCTAGCAGGTTAGTGCATACAGACCTACCGGGCATAAAACCATGCTGAGCCGTTGAAATGTAATTCCTAGTGCAGGACAGCATCACGCTACTCACTATTATTTCAAACAGTTTTGATGATGCAGAAAGACTGGTGATTCCACGGTAATTCCTCACATTGTGACGATCACCCGATTTGAATACGGGGAACATGAACGACTGTTTCCAAATGGCGGGAAATTTGCCTTGTTCAAAAGATTTATTAAAAATAGAACATAACGGATTGGCCAGCACTGCAATGCAACGACTCAAAACTACGGCTGGGATACCATCAGGCCCCGCAGAAAAGGAGCGCTTTAGTTTTTTGGCGGCAGTTATCACCATGTCAGTAGTAATGGTAAACAAACCCAAGTCCACCAAATCGGCCGGAACAGGTGCAGCAGCAATTCCAGCAATACTATCGGGAGCAGTTTCATCAGCGAAAACTGAGGCGAAGAATTTCGCAAACATCTCGCAGGAGTCAGAGATTGAGTTCGACTCAACGTCGTCGTAATACACGTTGGAAGGGATAGAGGAACATTTCCTTTTAGAGTTGACAAAGCTCCAGAATTTTTTCGGCTGCTTCCGAAAATCGGACTGCACACGCAGTACATACAATTTGTATAATGAAGCATTCAGACGGCGGTATTTATCACTGGCAAGCTTAAAATTGCGTCGAGTCAAAGCTGTTCTCCAACGGCGAAGGGCACGCTGGGCGCTGTTGCGTAAACGTTTCAGTTGTCGGAGGCGGGGAGTGCACCATGCGGGGGTGGCTGGTCGTCTTACAAACGGCAAATGCAAACTCAACCACTGAGATATGGTATTGCAAAACTGTGAAGCCATTTCATCAACATCTTCACCAACAAATAGAGAACTCCAATCAGTGCACGTTAAGTATTCATTCAGGGCAGCGAAATCGATTTTCCTATAGTTCAATTTGCTCACATCATCACCAAAAGCATCTCCAATGGCAGTATTGTTGTGCACTGGCAGTGACAAAACAAGAGCAGGGTGGTGCGGATCGATCGGTACCAGCGGAGTGATACAACTATCAACCGTAAGCATGCAATCCGAAGAACAAAACACTAGGTCTAGAATACGGCCGAGATAGTTTCGCTGCGTATTTACTTGAGAAAGGTTCAAAAAATTCATTCCGTCTACCAGTGCGGCACTAGCACATGTCAATTGGGATGTACGGATATTTCGAATCGCATCGTCGGCTGGTTCCCACTCAATGCGTGGCTGGTTAAAATCGCTACAAACTATTAAATTATCGTGCTCCACACAAGCATCACACAGCTCACAGACGGACGAGATGTGCATGTTGACGACATCGGCTACTCTTGCTTTCTCAGGCGGAATGTACACACAACAAAGCAATAGTTTTTTCCCCCGAACAGTAGCACTTGCACATACCTGTTCCAGACTGTTACCGTTCATTGTCCGTACGATTGAGCTGGGGAACCGCTGCGCAACGGCAATCAAAACACCACCGAAAGCAGATTTATTGCTGTTGCTCGGGTTGCGGTCGCAGCGAAAGACGTTGTATGATGTGCCAAATAGTTGAAGTGAATGTATACGGTCGTCAAGTCCGGTCTCGGTTAAAAATATAACGTCGTAGTTGCTCTCCGTAGTCGACAGGAAAAACTCGTCAATTTTTGTTCTTAGGCCACGGACGTTTTGTACATAAAAAGAACATTCATCAGGTACCGATTGCTCGGAATTAATATTGATAGCAGAATACTTGCCTATACTAGCAAGCTGGAAGACCCCTTCTCCGTTCTCATACACAGGACCGGGACGGCTGATGATCGCTGGCTGCAGTGGCGCGACTGTGATGAGTGGATTAGGGGCTTCCAAATTGCCAATTTCGGTGCGTCCCGGGTCAGATCCAGTCAATACAAATCCAGTACCAAAACGATTAGACACGGTGTTGATTGTAGCATTCTCACTAATTAGTTTTTTGGCTGATCCACGAATTCTCGAAACAGCAGTCCTGTTGGCCACGAAGCGGGATCCAGTGCAATATTTTTCAGATCCGGATCCAGTCCAATTTTGTAAGAAACATATGAAAAGCCAGAGGTATCCATTCCTTTCTTCACGAGACGAATAGCAATAGCAGGCTCAGTTGTATTAAGGCAACGAGAGACAATTTTTTGTATATCGTTGTCGGTTAGTTGTGGATTCAGCCCCGACAAATATAACCAGAACCGTCTCTGTACTGCGACGGTAGCAACGGATGGCACTGAAAGATCGCTTAGATCGATATTGTTTTCACCACGATCTGATTGAGCAGCAAACGGAACCCGCTCGGTTCGGCGACGCTTCACACTCTTACTTGGCCATACAGGAGTGGTCTGCAAGGTAGAAGGTGTTTCATGATCAGCGTACATCGGCTTGTTAGGCAAGTTGTCGATTTTTTTGCTTAGGCTATCAATGACATCACACAACTTTTGAACCTGCGCCGGTAGCTCGGTGAGAGGTTGCGATTGTGTTGGCACGTTCAGTTGCAAATCTGCCACGTAAGCCGAGATAGAGCGACCATTGAGCACTTCTCTACATGTTGGGCAAATAAAAATCATTTTTCCTTGCGAGAATAGATCCTTGCACACTCGACTGTTGAAACCACAGCATTGCTGATTAATGTGGAAGCTAGTTTCACAAAAGCCGCAACGGATCGGTTCGAGATCGTTGACGCTTTGTTGACATTCTCCACACTGTTGCTTCTCCATTCTGTTTTGGTTCCGAAATTGGCGCGGATGACAACTTAACGAAGAATATTAAAACAAAAGCTGCCGGTCGACAAACTGAAGCGTATCGCAAAAATAGATTTATTCGTTTGCGGGCCGAAAACAACTAATCAGATGCAATTTCACAGCGTGCGGCTAGTACAAGTGATGCAGATTTACTATATGCGAAAAATAAAGCGACTTGGGTAAATTTAACACTTTAAAACGCGAAAACTTAGCAGCGAAAAATCAAAGCGGTTCACTTGAACTTAACGAAACAATTTTGTTGATTTTGATTTTGTATATTATTGATGTTGAACTATTGAAAAATTGAAAATAATGAACCTATGTTTTACCAGAATTCTCGCTTCGTGATTGGTTGTTGGAAATGACGTCATCAAACTAAAAACGCGTTTTCACACTTCGACTTATAATTCAGTCAATTTTCAATAGATTTCCAAGGTATTTACACCAATTGATCGGGAAATCGATTGAAAATATTGAAAATATAGAAAACTATTGATTTTGTTTTTGAAATTGAATTTGAAAAATTTTTGTTTTTGAATTGATTTTGAAAAATTTTTGTTTTTGAATTGATTTTGAAAATTTGAATTATTTTCATATTTTTAGCTTTCCTCGTCAGTGCTTCCCTAGCACGGATGACACAAAAATATATACGATATAAGCTATGGGTTAAGCTTCCTTATGATTGTATTTAATTTACGCCCTAAAGAATCCTAAAGTTCTGGAATTGGGAGGACATATGCTGCTCGTGACAATAAAACGACCAGAAGCATGAAGCATCCCACGTCACTTGCAGCTGGCCACTTGGAGTGGTATTTCAACGTGATTCAGGACCACACACGAACGGTTTCGTTGATCGCATAGCTGCTGAGGCTTTCCGGTTGGTCCGTTGCAACAAGCCGTGCCTGGTTAGCGGTTATCGGTACTCCAATTTACCGAACAGAGAATTACGTTAAATGCGTTAGTGCAAGTTTATTGCAAGCAGGAGTTATGATAATCAAACAATCGGTTCTTTTAAGGGCTACAGAACGATTGAAGAGTTTATTATATTTTCTTGCCCAGTTAATACCATGATTAACACAGTCAACGAGGGAAAAGTTGAATTTTTCGCCATTGCGGACGACCAACCAATGACGGTAATAAGTTTTCTGGTCACAGGCGACATTTTCTGCGACTTCCAATACGTCTGCAGGTTGTAAATGCTTTATCCGTGTCCTTTTGTAAGTCGCAGAAAAGTTGCGCAAAATTTTCAACTTTTTGAAAACTCCCGTGTACCGTCTACCGATTACCAGAGGAAAAGCACTATTCAACGTAGAAACATATACAAATTTATTTACTGTTTGGTTTAGTTACTGACTTGGTATCGTTTTAATAAAATAGATTCAATCAATTCATGGATATAACTCCAAAATCGGTTGAGGATTGAATGTATACAATGTTTCTACTTTGATGACCGTTACGGATGTAGCTTGTATACATGAAGAATCGTATTATATACATGGATACATCCTACTATCGCTACAAAGAGACTTACGTGGTTCTACGTCACCTATGCGGTCGTGTCTTGTGCACAACCCCTCTGATTTGTTTTACCTTTTTGGTTTCAAAATATTAAAGATAAACTAATTTCAAGTATTTTTTTTTTGAAGATATCTAACTTCTACCTTTTACCCATTTTCAGCAACAGACCTTTGTTTATGAACAACCCCTCAAATCACATTTCTTCTTGTAACATGTTTATTTCAACAGACAGTTCAATGTGATGTTCTAGACAACATTTTGTACAGACAAGAGGAATATTTTTGCTGAAGACTGCTTTGCTTTATATGCAGGGTCTGTCAAGGAACCAATTCGGCTTCCGTAAAGGCAAACCTACGGTGGATGCCATCTTGTCTGTCACTAAGACAGCCGAGGTGGCAATCCAGCGTAAGAACGGGTATCTATTATTGCGCAGTTGTCACGCTCGACGTGAGAAATGCGTTTAATAGTGCTAGTTGGGACTCCATAGCTAACTCGTTTCGGAACGTCCAAGTACCGGTGTCGCTGTACAGGATTCTGGAAAATTATTTCCAGAATCGGATGCTATGCTACAACGCGGAGGAGGGTCAGAAATGCGTTCCAATCACCGCAGGGGTTCCGCAAGGTTCCATACTGGGCCCGGTGCACAGTGGTCCCATTGGTATCAGAACACGCGTTTTTTTAATTGCGCCGAAATGGTTGATTATACTGGTTAAGTATGTTCAGAGAAATTTCTCAGCGTTAAAAGCTCTTTCATATGGCATGAACGATTATTTGATTAATCCCCCTAAAAGTTAGATAAAAAATTTATTTTTTGAACAGTAAGAGATACAGCAAAACAAAGTTCTACAAAATTTTTGAAAAGATTATTATAAAGAACTTTGTCAAAGAAAGTAACCTTCTAGCTATTATAGTTTTAGAGATAAAGAATAATTTTTGTGGAGACTTTACGAAAATCAATTTTTTGAGCACAGTTCTTTCTACAGTATTTATACGCATTAGATATGTTCGGCAAAGATTTTCTAACAGTCAAATTACATACTTTTGTAGAATATAGTAACTTGCTATCGTCAATATTTGCGGAGAAAATTAAAGTTTTCGTTTAAAAATTAACCAATTTTCAACAGCAATAACTCCCAAACATGCAAATATATTCAAGCCATTTATTACCCATGTGAAAGTACAAGAAAAATACTACAAAATGCAAAACAAATTAGCTTGACCCTGGCTATCCCTCTACCAAAACACTCGCATTGAAAATTGTTACTCGGTTGAATTTAATATGGCGTAGTGTAAAAACCGTGTTATCCCGATCAAGTAAAGTGTGCAAAATAAATTATGAAAATGTGTAATCCAAGCAGCATGGATTATTAAGATTTTCAAAATTCGTTTTCGGATGAAATTTAATTACTGCAGTTCGAGTTTACAAATTTCGAAGTGTATTTGAAGATACTTCATCCTCACTATCGCTGTTACTGTGCATATCAGACCTCGTCAAGTATTATCAGCTCGAAAGCTGCATCACTAAACACGTTTTCTGATGAAGAACTGAAGTCAGTAACTTTTTTCGTAAAGTACGGTTGCGATGGAAGATGGAACCGCAGATCTTAGCAAGTATAGCCAAACATTCATTGATGATGATGGCACGAAGTCCAACTCAAGCCTTTGTGTCACATCATTTGTTCCCATGAAAGCATTAACAAATGGAAAGAATATATTCCTAAATCCACATTCATCTTCGACCAGATATGTTTCTTTGAATTAGCCTAATTAGATCGTCTTCGACCAGGTATTGCCGGCCGTTGCAACTCCAGTTTGCAAAGGAAACGACTGCACTAACGCTGCAAGAAAAAATTAACAAATCGCAAAAATTCATCCTACATCCATTGAATGTGAAGGTAGAACGGTAGTGGTTACGAGCTGATGATGACAATGGTGGGCAAGGACATACAACAGTTCCGAACTCATCACACAAGGAAGATCTTCAGAATGGCTACAAATACGGATCTTCTGCCGTCTGTTAGAATCTTCTGATCCGGTAATTTCTAGCATGAGGGAACTACCAAATAACAAAAACGCCATCTCCTCTGAAGATGTACCTACTGCAACTGTTGGTCAGTACATATGATATGCACAATAATAGCGATAGTGAGGATGAAGAATCTTCAAATACATTTCGAAATTCGTACACCTCGAACTGCAGTAATCAAATTTCATCCGAAAACGAATTTTGAAAATCTTTTTCTCTACAAATAATCCATGCTGCTTGGATTACACATTTTCATAATTTATTTTGCACACTTACTTGATCGGGATAACACGGTTTTTACACTACGCCATATTAAATTCAACCGAGTAACAATTTTCAATGCGAGTGTTTTGGTAGAGAGATAGCCAGGGTCAAGCTAATTTGTTTTGCATTTTGTAGTATTTTTCTTGTACTTTCACATGGGTAATAAATGGTTTGAATATATTTGCATGTTTGGGAGTTATTGCTGTTGAAAATTGGTTAATTTTTAAACGAAAACTTTAATTTTCTCCGCAAATATTGACGATAGCAAGTTACTATATTCTACAAAAGTATGTAATTTGACTGTTAAAAAATCTTTGCCGAGCATGTCTAAAGCGTATAAATACTGTATAAAGAACTGTGGTTAAAAAATTGATTTTCGTAAAGTCTCCACAAAAATTGTTCTTTATCTCTAAAACTATAATAGCTAGAAGGTTACTTTCTTTGACAAAGTTCTTTATAATAATCTTTTCAAAAATTTTGTAGAACTTTGTTTTGCTGTACCATGCGGTATCGAAATCCGTACAGCTTCGAAATCCGTACACCTAGTACAATTTGCTTGATTATATGTATTAAACAGTCTAAATGCAAAATATTAATAATAGGCCTAGACCCGTGGTTTATTAACATTACGTTAATGTCAAAATTTAGGTAGTAGGCCATCAAATACAAGTAATAAAAATTTAAACGTTAATGCTTATCAGATTTCCCTTTAAATTGGCTGTGTTGTTAGCAATTTGCTAAGAAAATAACTTCCAATAAAATGAAGTGTAAAGCGCACTTGAAGTGGTTTTCCTATTTAAAATCCCGAAAATCAATTTGAACTAAAGGTGTTTATCGTTCTACAGCTTAATTTCATTCATTATGGCATTGAAATATTATTTATTCATCATAATTAGTACTGTACGGATTTTGATTCAGTTTTATTAGTTGAATCTAAATCCGTACACCTGTGCAGTATCCTTAGTGATCCAACTCTATTCTATGTTTTGCCAAACAAAATGGAAATAACTAAAGCTAAATATATGTCGATAAACTGGAAGATGGCAATTACGATAATACATGGTGGATAATCCCTTAATAAAAGCATCGAGATAGTTTAAGTTCCGGTCACTACGATAAGAGCTATTATATTGAATTGGTACTCTCGAAATACCGGAGTCTTTTCTGCAATTTTTCAGCTTTCCGTATAATTTGCAACAAAAATCAAGAAAAAATGTTATATATTGTTTATAAGTGAAGTTCATTTACTCTAAAATGTTAAAAAAGTTTGTTTCTAAGCCTAATATTTCCAGAGACATAAGGAAAAGAATGTAAGAACATTTAACACAAACGAGGTTTTGTTACAAGTGGGATGGATAGAACCAATATTTAATCAGTACCAAACCTGATATTTTAACTTTCCGACCGAAAATGAACCCATAATTTGGCTTAAAAACAAAAAGATTGATTCCTTGTAGTGTTCCTACTGTGCGTGTGAACGACTCTTAGATGAGCAGGACTAAAATACAATGCGTCAATTATCGAGAAAAATATATTTTATAAAGTAATCAGTCAAATAAAGAAAAACAATTTAGCCACAAACTTTAAACTCATTTCGATCAAGCTTACTCGTATTTAGATTCAAAATTATGTGGACTTTGATTGATTTTTAACATGGTGTACGGATTTTGAGTCACAGGTGTACGGATTTTGAATCAGGCATAAAAAATTGTACGGATTTTGAATCAAGAGATGCACATTTTGATCTCGTTTTTTTATAACTAGGATTAATTTTAGTTTCCTGTTATTCGAAATAACGTTAAAATGAGCATTATACTGTCAAAAGAAAACATGACGAATTGCTTATTACAATATTATAATTTTATATTGACCATTTAAAATTGTCTAGCTCTTAGGTGTACGGATTTCGATACGGCACGGTATCTCTTACTGTTTAAAAAATAAATTTTTTATCTAACTTTTAGGGGGATTAATCAAATAATTGTTCATGCCATATGAAAGAGCTTTTAACGCTGAGAAATTTCTCTGAACATACTTAACCAGTATAATCAACCATTTCGGCGCAATTAAAAAAACGCGTGTTCTGATACCAATGGGACCACTGTGCGGTGTTGTGGAACGTCATGTATGACGAGGTGTTGAAGCTAAAGTTCCCGGTAGGGGTGGTGATTGTCGGCTTTGCGGACGATATCACCTTGGAAGTCTACGGTGAATCTATCAGAGAGGTTGAGTTGACGGCTGCCCACTCTATAAGCATTGTCGAAGATTGGATGCGCTCCAGGAAACTTGAGCTAGCGCATCATAAAACGGAGATTATCGTGGTGAACAACCGCAAGTCAGTGCAGCAAGCAAATATAAGCGTCGGGAACTGCACTATTTCGTCAACGCGGTTCTTAAAACTCCTGAGAGTCATGGTCGACGACAAGCTCAAGTTCGGGAGCCACGTCGACTATGCCTGCAAGAAGGCTTCCACAGCTATTTCGGCATTGTCTCGTATGATGTCTAATAGCTCTGCGGTATATGGCAGCAAGCGAAGGCTTTTAGCCAACGTGGTCCAGTCGATACTTAGGTATGGCGGACCGGTGTAGTCATCGGCGTTAGGAACCAAAAGCTACCTAGGTAAGCTGGAAAGTACCTATCGTCTCATGTGCTTGAGCGTGGCGAGTGCGTATCGCATAGTTTCATATGACGCAATCTGCGTCTTAGCGGGTATGATGCCTATTGGCATCATCATCAGTGAGGACGTTGAGTGCTTCAACCAACGTGGAACTAGAGGCATACGGAGTACCACAAGATCGGCTTCGATGACCACATGGCACCGGGCATGGTCTGATTCCATAAAGGCCCGGTGGACACACCGATTTATTCCGGAAGTATCCGGGTGGGTTGACAGGCGCCACGGTGAAGTCAACTTCCACCTGACACAGATTCTGTCAGGGCATGGTTGTTTTAGACAGTATCTGCACAAGTTCGGGCATGCGGAGTCCCCCGCGTGTGCCGAATGCATGGATGCTGAAGAAACTGCAGAACATGTTTTCTTTATATGCCCTCGTTCCGTGGGCGTGAGAAGCAACATGCAGGCGGTAAGCGGACAGGACACTACGCCGGACAACTTAGTCCAAAGGATGTGTTCCAGCTCGTACGTTTGGGGAGCGGTCAATGCGGCTGCTACCCAGATTGTACTTGAGCTACAAAACCGCTGGAGAGTCGATCAACGGCGAGTAAATAGCCTAACTACCATAGTCCAGTAGTTGTCTAAGAGGGTGCGTTAAGCACAATAGCCCCTCCCTGAAGTAATACCGATAAGGTGGTGCCAGGGGGGATTTAGGCAGGAGACTCGAGTAGGGTTTTAGTGGGTCTGTGTCCTCACGCCCCATTAGGAGGGGTCGGGATACCAAACCCCACTCCCTGAGTTGTCTTCTCAGGTGTCTGGTAGTACCGTATCTTCTAGGGTGCTGAGCAGATTTCCCTACTCGTCAAAAAAAAGATGGGAGTTGGTTTCGAGGTAAGATGCTCGGCTATGCAGTGCTGTTAGATAGAGCCAGTGGGATTGTTGCGCTAGCCCCGTAACTGTCCTGTACCCTAATAGCCGGCTGTGAAGTCTCGCGGTAAACAAGGGTCATGTCTTAGAAGGAACGTTTAAGCCCAAAGTTTTTCAGATGGGACTGCCATCTTGGTTTTAGTGCCAAGACTCGCGTTTCTTAATTCACCAACTTACAACATGACTGGTGAATATTAATAAGAATAAATGAATAAATTTCCACTTGGAAAATTGCGGGCTGCGCCTCGATTTCGATATTTATTGTTTTAACAGTATTTTTTCTTACTTTCACGATCAAAAAAGTTTTTGGCTGATTGTGAGCTTTATTCGCAAGTGTCAACGCTGCCAAAATTTTAATGCAAATCACGCGTGTGTCACTGACTGCCAGGAATGACGAATAATGTTGCCACATTCACATCTTTATCAATTCATCATATCGCATCGTCTGTGCTGTGGGTTTAAGGTGCACGAATCATTTGCACGTGACAATCCGCACTGACGGCGGACGGATCAAAAAGGGTACCGAACGAGTTGTCCAGATTTGGGCATTTTGCGTTCCGCCTGTAAACATGACGAAAAGAATTTCTCGTGAGGACCGAAAAGCCGTACATGGGGTCGGCGTAATGGAAATTCGCACGGAGAACCACATTCCTGTGCAGTTTTGTTAATGTGCCCCTCGGTAAGCACCGTCCGATGACGTTCCCCTCCTGCTGCTTGCTGCAGGGCATCACCAGTATGTGGCGGGCTGATCGATGTTTGGTTTTGATCGGTTAAGGCACTGATCGAAGATAACGTGTTCGGCTGCTGCTGCTGCTGCTGTTGTCCTGTTGGTAAGATGATCAGTGATCTACGTGAGAGTTAATTAGTCGCACTCGAGTGTAATTAGTGGACGTACACACGACCGAACGAGAAAAGCAACTAAAGAATCTCTGCAATTAGGAAGCTGCAGATACGGTTGCACGATGCGTACGTGAGAAATGTCATTTCTAGTGTTTCGCATAGTAAGTATTTTCGAACTATTCGAATAGTTACTGATGTTACTTTACGAAAAACATGTGTTAATTAAAGTGATGTTAATTCTGATGTAAAAAATGTAATTCTGACATTTTTACAAATGTCATCCACATAGTTTCTCTATCATGGTTTAACTTGAAACGATTAATCAGTTCAGATAATAATTGCAGAAATATCTCGAGCAAACTCTCTCGCTAAAACTATTAAACCACTTAAGGCAAGGCCAAAAGCGGCACGGGAATTCGTCAACACGCGCCATGTCGGCGAAGTGTAGACAACATGACGAGATAATTGCTTAATCTCTTAAGTCCTACTTTAAACGCACGTTGATCCGTCGTCGTCCAACTTCGGTTCCGAAATGTGGTTCACACCTTTCCGACCTCGAACAATCCGATCCGTTCGCCGTTCGTGAATGGTTTTGCACCGACACGGATTATGTCAAGAGCGTCTGGACACTAGCGGCGTACTGATGGTAAGTCAACCAGTCAGTGTCACGTTCGGCTTTTTTGCGCGTGTTTCCATTTTATGCACGCTTATGTCAGATGATCGGTGGGGTAAGGCGGTTCGGAGTAGAAATTGGAGTTACGATGACGCGATGATTCCGGGCCGTAAGTCGTGGTCTAGTCAGTCACTGAAACGGCGTGATGCACTTGAAGATCGTACGTACCTGAAACGTGAAAAAGAGAACAGAAGATTCTTTGTTACATAAGGCGGCGGAAGAAAAGCGAAAGCACGTAGCTTTTCGATTATAATAAGGTAAGAGGATTTAGAAAGTTAGTTATTCGGGGAAAGTGAGCCATGACAACAAAGTGAAACCGCTTTACAATGACTGAATGACTAGTTATTCTCGAAGAGTTTGCCAATTTTGCTTTTTGTATTCAAACATGACTGACACTATATTTGAAATCAAAAAATGTCAAAGTCAATACTCTATAAATCGAATTCCAGAACAAGTTTCCCGAAAGAATTGTCATCCCCTGAATTTTCATAGATTTTATCTTTCATAAAAATTTAGCTTTTTGAGCAAACCATTCGGTATTCGGCCCAAACCGGTACGATAATGAAAACAATCATCTCATGCAAACATTATACATATTCATGAACCGCTCCGGAAACATTACGTGCAACTATTTGTACGATCAACTAACATACAACTTAATTAAAGCTACTTCCCACTGACATTGACGAACGAATTCAAATTGACACCGGCTGATTATGGTCGACACGTAGCTCAGGATTCCTTGCATCTCGCCACCACTGACTGAGTGGTAATTAACTTTTTCTTCTCTTACGCAACGACATTATTAATTTTCATACAGTGCACTTTTTGTTTTAACTTTCCAGACAGTCATTTCCACCACAGCAGCCTTCGTGGCAGGTGAGTGAGTGTCACTTTATCAATCTTTCCTGTTTACTCGCAACTGGCTTCTCACCGATATAGGCAATGTGTAGGACCACTTGTTGATCGAAAACGGTAGTGAAATAATCACTGTTTTTACAACTCTAAATCAAACAAATAAGTCGACATGGAAAAGGTAACAAACCTTTAAGGGATTGGGGCAGGTTTCCACTAACTAAGCAAATCTTTTTATGCAAACTATTTTAATTGAATTAATAGAGTTAGGTAATTACTCGGAACTGGTTGTCCACCACTACTTTATCAATACCCTCTTGGATCTAAAGTAGTTTTGGGACCTTATTGAAATACCAAAATGAACTAAAATGTAGCAATATTTTAAAATAGTTCCACTAATGCACAAGCGACATATCGAAAACGTTCGGTAAGATTTTCTCAATTATTTCGTTTACTCCCCGTTTTGAAGTCCAGTTAACTAATCATTTATTTTTTCCGAAAGGTTGCACTCAACACCTACTTTACACGCCATTAGTCATATCCGTTTTCCCATTCCGCTGAGCTGGATATGTAATGTAACTTTATCTGACAGACGGATAGACAGCGTCTCACACGAGGTAGGTACTTTTGACCAGCAGCCGTCGAAAGGTGGCTTGCGCAAAAGGCTTCCACCCGCAGCTGTCGGGTTGTTTTACGAAAGCTTCCGAGTAGCGCAGCCAGCAGCAACGGTGCGAAGAGTCGTAGACATGCGAGAAGTTCCTAAAGCTCACTTCACTGGTTCACCGACTGGTTCGGCGGCGGTGGCGACGGCGTCGCACGGTGACAACCATTCCGACGCCCGCACTGACATAGCACAGTGCGCAGTAAAGGTGATATTTTTATTAATTTATTGCACTCAAATCGATTTCCACCGGCTGTGCGGTGGTGACCAGTCAGCTCGTTATCGGGCGTACGCTTAGTTTAATCAATTTAGTTTTCCTATTTGGAGCAGGATCGGTGATTCCATACCATCCAGAGGTGGAGTCGTTTTTGCCATTCCGAGGCGTGCGAAACGCAAATGGCACCATGGCATGGCATGCCGGTGTCGATGTCGCGCAGATCAATGATGGTAATGCGTCGCTTGTCGGGTAAATCTTTTCTTCTGCTGTTATGACACACCGCGATGGAAATGCCTGGTTTTCACCGACTCCGTGGGGAGTCCATTTTCCGTAGAAGCCACAGCGCAGCATAGAGCGATGAGAGCCCAACAACGGTGGATAACATCAGAAAGGTAGGACCGTTCCGAGGAAAGGTTCGATGGGAGTGTTCGAACTGGATGTCCTGAGTTTTCAGACTAAAGCCATATTTTCACATTACTTGCCATTATTTCATGCCATTGCAAGTTTAGTCGGTAATGTGAAGTAAACATTATTTATTGTAATATCTCTATTAAATGTTCGAATGAAGTTTTCAACCTAAGATGAGTTCTTTATATTTCTTCAATCTTCTACGCGCAGTTGGAGCGCGAATACGAGCGCTGCCCAAGACATGGTGTCAAAAACATCATCGGGGACTGTAATGCTCAGGTTGGTCAGGAGAAGAAATTTTAACCACTAATTGGACGATTCAGTGCACACCCGCAAAGAAACGAAAGCAGCCTAAGATTTTTCTTCTTCGCCCCCTCCAAGAACATGACTATACGTAGTACCTTTTCAAACATAAGCCACAACAACCTGGAGTACACCTGGAAATCACCCAACCAGCTGGAATCAAAAATCGATCACGTTCTAATAGATGCTTGGCACTTTTCAGACACTATCGATGCGCTAACATTGAATCGGTCCACTGCCGAGTGATGGTTCATTCATTTAATCAGCTCCAGGCCGTGGTTTACTCTGCTGTACGAAGAAGTCGTCTCCATTCCACTCGGTTTATGGCCGCAATTCGCCAGCCACGTAATTTGCCTAGGGTCCGCAGGTCGCCTTCCACTTGATCGATCCATCTTGCTCGCTGCGCGCCCTGCCGTCTCGTTCCAGTCGGATCGTTATTGAGAACTTTTTTAACTGGGCTGTAGGCCGACATCCTCACGACGTGCTCAGCCCATCGCAGGTGACCTATTTTTGCGGTGTGAGCGATGGCTGGTTCCCCAAGCAGCTGATTCAATTCATGGTTCCTTCGCCTCCTCCACGTTCCGACTTCAATCTACACTCCGCCGTAAATGGTGCGCAACACCTTCCGTTCGAAAACACTAAGGGCGCGTTGGTCCTCCACGAGCATAGTCCATGCCTCATAGCCGTAAAGGACAATCGGTCTAATCAGCGTGTTGTAGTTTGTTAACTTCGTGCGATGGCGAATTTTGTTCGAGAGCAGCGTCCTACGGAGTCCAAAGTAGGTACGATTTCCTGCCATAATGCGTCTTTGTATTTCTCTGCTGGTGTCGTTGTCTGCGGTAACCAGTGAGCCCAGTATTTTGTTTTCGATACATTAATGACAAGTCCAATCCGTTTAGCTTCAGCCTTCAGTCCGATGTACGTTTCCGCCATCCTCTCAAAGGTACGTGAAATAATGTCAACGTCGCCAGCGAAGCCATGAAGCTGGACTGACTTCGTGAATATC
Organism: Sabethes cyaneus; assembly: GCF_943734655.1. Taxonomy (NCBI): domain Eukaryota; kingdom Metazoa; phylum Arthropoda; class Insecta; order Diptera; family Culicidae; genus Sabethes; species Sabethes cyaneus. The sequence continues at coordinate 148,341,393 of NC_071354.1, forward strand.
GTGCCAGTCGTGTCTATCCCCACTCTTCTTATCATACCCTCCAAACCGATGTTGAACAGCAAACATGAAAGCCCATCACCTTGCCGTAAGTCTCTTCGAGATCCAAAGGGACTCGAAACTGCCCCTGATACTCGAACAACACACATTACTCGATCCGTCGTCGCCTTGACCAATCGCGTTAGTTTATCCGGAAATCCGTAGTAGTACATAATCTGCCATAGCTGGTCTCTATCGATCGTGTCGTACGCCGATTTGAAGTCAATGAATAAATGATGCGTGGGCACATTGTATTCGCGACATTTCTGCAACACTTGCCGAAGCACGAAAATCTGATGCGTGGTGGCACGGTCCCCCATGAATCTCGCTTGATATTGCCCCTCGAACTCCTTTGCAAATGGTGATAGTCGACGAGATAAAAGTTGGGAGAGTACCTTGTAGGCGGCGTTTAACGGTGTGATTGCGCGGTAATTACAACAATCCAACTTGTCGCCGTTTTTGTAGATCGGACACACGATGCCTTCCGTCCACTCCTCCAGTAGTAGCTCCTCCTCCCAAATCTTGAAAATGACCCAGTGAAGCGCTCTAGCCAGTGCGTCACCACCATATTTCAGCAACTCGCCGGGTAGCTGATCGACCCCAGCCGTTTTGTTGTACTTCAGCTGACCGATCTCTTCTGCTACCTCCTGGAGGTCGGGGGCTGGTATTCTGTCATCTTCTACACGCGCTCCAAGACCTATTGCTATATCGGCACCTTCATGTTCAGCTACATCGCTGTTAAGGTGCTCGTCATAATACTGCTTCCATCTCTCGATTACGTCACGTTCGTTCGTGAGAAGATTACCGTCTGAGTCCCGACCAGGGCTTCGACCGATCCTTTTTTTCTACCGCAGTCACACCAACGCGCATTCAAGTTCACACCGTCCGTTTAGAGGTGGAATACGAACGCTATGCATAACACAACTGGCAGTTTGCTCAGTCAAACGCCGATGGCACACAGCAGAACGAACGTGTTCTAGAGCTTTTTGACATTTTCGTTTCGATCAAGTTGCCTTTACCGTTTGAAGCAGCGAATGACTGCAAAACAGTCAAATGACTGGCAATCACCACGCTAACGAAAAGCAACCGCACAATCGTATGATTCAATACTACAAAAAAACAACCACTACATGTGCATGGAAGAAGTCGGTCGGACTCCGTTCAACACAAACGAATATTTTGCTTGCGTCGGACCGACGTCCGGGTGACAAACTATTACTGTGAGCAGACGATTTGGAGACAAAAAGAGAAACGAAAAAATACGTCACCGTATGCTTCCAGTCAGTTTGCAGTTTATATTCTCAAAGCGCAAAGCAAAACGGGAGATCGACTGTTTGCTTTTGCTGAGATGCCGCATGAATTGTAAGACGGCAGCAGCGCAAGCGGCAGAATGACTGAATTCAAAAAACAGTCAAATGATCGTTCAAAAAGCGGAGTTTGAATGCGGAAAGTTCGCAGTCACGGCAGTCACATTCAACTTGCGATCCCTTTTCAAGCCCTGGTCCCGACACATATCGGCCTGCGGCACATAGCCTTTGCGTGAACGGTTTAACTTCTCGTAGAACTTCCGTTTATCGTTAGCACGGTACAGTTCTTTCATAGCTTCGCGATCTCGTTCTTCCTGTTGGCGCTTTTTCCTCCGGAAGACCGAGTTTTTCCTGTTCCGTGCTTGTTTATGTCGCTCCAAATTCGTCCTCGTACGGTGTTGCCGCATTCTTCTCCTGCACTAATTGCTCGCATTCACCGTCGAACCAATCGTTTTTTCGGTTCGGATTCATTGTACCTAGTGCCGCTAGAGCAGTACTACCGATGGCGGTCTTAATGCCTTTCCGTCCATCTTCAAGAGTTGCTGCGCCAAGTTGCTTTTCTGTTGGTAGTGCTGCTTCCAGCTGCCAGTGATGGTTAAAATACGCCAAAAACTATCTGTTGTGAACAACATATGATACCGGCACCCGCCACGGGTTAATCTAACTGAAACCATCGGATGTCGATCTGTTGCCTCTCGATGAAGCCCCTCTTGTGAACTGTTGGAGTACCATTAAAACAACCGTTAACAGCGTAGCGGACAACGTCTTAAGCCATGTGGTACCATCCGACGTAACGAATTCGAATGGTTTGATGAGGAGTGCCAGCAGATATTGGATGAGAAGAACGCAGCACGGATACTAATGCTGGGTGGAGCCACCCGTCAGGATGTAGGGCGGTATAAACAGAAGTGGAGATAGCAAACCCGATTCTTCCAGAAGAAGAACAGGACAGGAGGAGAAGGAGTACGAGGAACACGACCAGCTGTACCGCTTTCTCGACACACGGAAGTTTTATCAAAAATTCAACGAATCTTGCAAGGGTTTTATGCCGCGGGTCGAAATGTGCAGAGACTTATCTCTTAATTATCATCTTAATCGAAAGGTGGAAGCAGCTTACGATGAATTAATAGAAGGGTGTGCAGGCGAAAGACCATGGCATAGTGTTGTGGAGGAAGCGGCTTTGTTGGTACAGTAAGCAACAAAGATGTGCCACCCCCCACCATAAATGGTGGCATTGGAGCAGAATTTATAAAATGGGCACGGATAAGTTGGCAAGCTGTTTACATCTATTGATTGCTTAGATTTGGGATACGGTAGGATCACTGGAGGGGTAGTGGAAAGCTGGGGTTATAAGTCCCATCCAGAAGAATGGCTACAAGCTGAATTGTGAGAGCTACCGAGCGATCACTAACCTGAATGCCGCCTACAAAGTGCTTTCCCATGTCATCTTCCATTGACTGCCCCCAATAACCAATATATTTGTGGGAAGTTATCAGGCCAGTTTCATACAGGGTCGTTCAACAATGGACGAACTCTTCAGCCTGCGGCAGATCCTCCAGGAGTGCCAGCCTCCTCGATTAAACATTCGGCAATTAGACAACCCGCGAGTTATCGAAAACTACGCGCGCGTACTGGATGAAGCTCTAGCTTCCTTTGCGAGGCTAGGTGCTTCGACCCTCGAAGACGGATGGAGTAGCATACGCTCGGCTGTCAATGGGGACGCAACCGCGGTGCTAGGTAATAAACCTCGAGCGCACGAATTGATTGGTTTCATGGGGAATGCCAACAAGCGAAACTATTTTAGCATTGCAACGAAGAGAATTTGGCCAAGTATCGGCGAGCGCGAAATGAGTTGACCACGATCCTGAGCAGAAAAAAGCGTCAAAAAGAGGGCAGAGATAGTGAGAAGCTGGAACAAGTATTCCGGGCTAATGAAACGCGTAAGTTCTTACGTAAGGTGAAATAATCTCGTAAGGGACACACGCCGAAGTTCGATATGTGTGGGGATAAGTAGGGAAACCTGTTCATAAACGAGCGTGAGGTGGTCGACAGGTGGAAGCAGTTGTTCGATGAGCATCGACGCAACGACGATATAACAGAAGGAGATGCAACGGAAGTTAACCTAGGAATGCCTACAAATGATAAAAGCGTGCCGGCTCCCGAACTTGAAGAGATCCGGCGAGAAATCGGTCAGTTGAAGAATAATAGAGCCGCCAAAAAGGACCAACTCCCAGCAGAACTCTACAAAAATGGTCAAGAACCGCTAGCAACGGCCCTTCACTGGATAATTTCAAGAATTTGGAAGAAGGAGTGGAGAAGATGAAAGGTGTGGTGTGGTCCCATCTACAGAGAGGATGGCCGGCTGGGTTACTGTAGACGGATTTGACGCCAACTCAACCAGAGGTTGGTATGTCCATCTCCGGATTCAATGAGAATTTGTGTGCGTAAAGAGCTTATTTACGTGAACATGAACATTTACATGAATTTGCCTACTAAATTTTTCCAAAATTGGTCTAGACTACTGTTGGAAAGTTGGAGTTTCATAAGGCCATAATCACACTCCTTTCCGGTGCTTGGTGACGACATCGCATTTTGAAATATTTAGTGTGACCTGTAGCACTAGTCAACTTTAGGTAACATGAAACGAGGGCTTGAAACGAATGTTAACTGGTTTAAGGATCTTGCTCAAAACATAAAATATCTGTCCTTGGACGCACAACTTACGGTTGAACGAAAAAAAAATCTGAGTTATCATTTACCACTGGTTCACATTCGTCAATTTCCTCGAAAATAGTTAATTTCCTTAAAAATAGTGATACACTCTGTTAATTAGTTATTTCACACTTGACCGCAATATAATAGTATGTAAACGATTACATGCAACTAAGGTCATTGCAAATATTTTATAAAGTTTTTGTCCTTTCGTTGTTAGACAGCTGAAGGGGGGGGGGGCACGAAAAAGAACCTATGAGATGTTTTACAAAAGCAAAAAAAAGCAATTTAAGCGTTTTTACTTAAGGTTTAATTGTGAAAACCTAATGTATTGTGGCTTTTCATATACACTTTAACATGAACCAAAAGAGAGAAAAAAATCGAAAGAATTTTTTTTTCCTTTTTTTGATCATTCATTGTTTGAACTACAACTTCTGTTTCATACTAGAAGGGTTAAAACCCGTTTTTCGAGTTCTTTACGATATGGAAAACATAGACAATTGATTTTATACAAAAAAATTTGACGCCAATTGCGAAAGGTGACAAAAACTTTAAAAATAATTTGCAGTAGCCTAATTGTAACTGTTGCAACAAATTAATCGCCCAAAACCTATTTTCGGATCAGACAGACGTTAATTCTTCCTCACATTGAAAATTGCTGCATCGCGTCATATGCATGTTATTTCGTCAACACCTTTTGCATATCAGACATTAGTTTTGAATAGATTCTTGCAGTATATGGATACAGTCAGGCGAAAGAAAGGGTTGGTTGCTCACTCTTTTAGAACTGTTCACTTTCAGGACATCAAATTAGTCTAGGTTTATAGTGGTTCTAAGAAATTTTGTTAGAACGAGAGGACTTAATCACTTTTTCCGGCATGTTTCCCAAGTAAAAATGTCAAATTAGTACGAATCTGAACGTAGTAAAGAATTTTGGACCTGTTGGGACAAAAGATTCTTTAACAAAAACTTTTCCCAGTATGGACGTGAAAAGTTTTTAGATGCATCTATCTGCACGCAAATGGTTTTCCCCCTCGAAAATGCTTTGCTTCATTTCTTTAAATGAGTTATCCACAACAACCTGAGGACGCAAGCTTGTTGGGAGAATGAAAGCATTGTTTCATTACTGTAGATCACAATGGTACAGTAGTGAAATATCTTTTGAATTCGAAAACAATTCGGTGCATAACACAAATTATCGGGACCAGTTTGACAAATATTAATATTGTTGTAACATTTAGAGAGCATTGCGTTTGCAGCGCATTCTTCTATGAAAATATCACCATTTTCGCCAAGTCATCGTTACTTATGGCTGTAAATTCTTCTATATTGGGAGTTTTAATTAAACCCAATAGAAAATCTTTGCTTCTTTCTACTTTAGAAGCATTTTTTATAAAAGGATTTGAGACAGCATTTAACATTGCACGTAAATATTAAATAGTAAATTTGTATTGTTTGTTTTTATTAATATATCAATCGAATTTAAATAAAAACAATCTGCTCCTGGGGTTTAATTTTTTGAAAATTTTATTTCTATGAAGTATGGCTACGAAATGAGTCACATCTATCCGAATATATGTTTGTGGAACTACGTCACACTCTTCGGAAATAAGTTTAAAATACGTTTCTAAATAAGTAGATCTTGTTTTAAACTCAGTGAACTTATCTACTACTACAGAAATTAATACGGGGAAAATTCAACTGTAATTTCTGCAGGTTTTTTGAATTCCTCTAGCCATATTGCTAGGCAAGAGGAGATTTCGAATGCGGAAAGGTTAGTGGATAAAAAAACTACAAGGTATACAGCCCTAAGGATTGTAAGAAAGGGTGACGTAGGACTGTGTCATATAATACTCATTACATTGATAACATGTTTTAATCGATGAAGTATAACTTTATGTCTTATCATTAGATCAAAGACTAATGCAAACTGCATTTATGGCATATGCCTATTTGAGTATCTGTGAGTATCATTGTTTGAGTGTTTATTTGTAAAAGAGCGAAATATTCTGATTTAATTCTTCATAGAATGGTGGTTTGAAAAAAAAAACCGTTTGAAATTGTTTGGTGGCCCTGAAAAGAACTATGCTGATAGCACTTCTTAAAAATCAGTACTATAATTACTGTTGCCAATATATAGATGGATGTCGCTATTCGGTCCTTTAGACTCTAGGATGATGGTTGCCCGCTAATACAGGAGTGATAGGAAATACCAAATCCCTGTAAAGTAGAAATGGATTAGTTTTATCAAAATACTGACCGTACGTCAGTGCGATCGGGCGATAAAAGAGCAGACGGCGAACCTAGTGTGCTATTTTATAATCACTGGCACTGCGGTTGTACTTGTAAGCTAGTGTAGGTGTGGGAGAAACCAGATCGGCTGCTGCTGCTGCTCAAATAATTATCCGAATGGGACGTTTACCATTTAGAAAGTGTAGAAATATCTTTCCATTCTTCAATTACTATAGCTCTTATAAGAACTGTTTAAGACCACAACGGCCTGCTGCTGAATTTACTGCCAGTCAGTCGTTCCGTTTCCGTTTGCCATCAGTGTTGGTTTACGATAATTGCGATCGAAGTTGCCGCCAAAATGCCATCGGCTTTGCCTCCAATTGCCATAATGTTACCACTAACAACCGGCGTTGCCGCGAAATGTCCTTGGTCTTGCCACCAATTGCCATCCCAAGCACCTAGTTTGCCTCCAATTGCTGGTGTTTCTGCCATCCATTTGCCATCGGCGTTGCCACCAATTACTGGTGTTGCCCACCAATAGCCGTCGACAGTAAATACTGACCGTCCGTCAGTGCGATCGTGCGATAAATGAGCAGGTGGCGAACTAAGTGTACCATTTTATAGTCACTGGCACTGCCGCTGCTACTTGTAAGCTAGTGTAGGTGTTGGGGGAAACCATATCGGCTGCTGCTGCTTAAATGATTTTCCGACACTGATTGAGCAAGCTGTCGAACAATTTCGCATGTCTGCGATGGGGATAATGCAAAATGTAACGTAAAGTGCATCGTGTGGGATTCACGTTGGCCATTGCCCGCTGATTCCGCTTGTCTTCGGGGTCGGTGTTGCCGTCAATAGCCATCGATGTTGCCAATTGGATTGGAAAAGAGGTGTGGCTTACAAAGTGGTCTCAAAGGTTATCATTTGGATCCAAATCCTTTGGTGTATCTAATTGTCGTCCGTGCCTGTGAAGCTAGGCGATCACAAGGGAAATGTATGGGAAAATTCGACCTTAAAATGTTACACACATTTTCACTATTTAGCGTATAAAAAATTATTATTAATATATTACTATAAAATTGCTGGACATTTTATCTATCCAACGACATATTAACTGTTATGTTTCGTTCAGTAGTATAGTAGCTATTAGCGTTTGAAATATTTCATTCAAACGTTACACTTCTATCTTTCGTTTTTACAAAGTGCTACCCAATCCCAGTATAGTAAACAAAGACGTAGTCCTACGTCAAAATCAGAGGGGTTGTGTACAAGACACGACCGCATATATAAGTGACGCAGGACTACGTGAGTCTCTTTGTAGTGATAGTGGCATGTATTCATGCTTGTAATCATTCGATTCTTCATGTATAGATGCTATATGCCACATATAGAGTAGGGCGGGGCATAAGTGCGATGTTTGAAGTTGTCATCAATTTTCGCGAGATATAAATAAGAACAACAACAAAATATATTTTACAGTGATGCAGCAACTCAATGTCTTTACATTCAACTATAAATCATCTGGAATAATAGTGTTATTGAAAATAAATTCTTCATTCTTCTGAACAAGTGCCGATTCGCACTTTTACCCCACTAGCGGGGTAAAAGTTCGATTACCGCGGGGCAAAAGTGCGAAGCTCGAATCCATGAAATTAGCACAGCAGTAGCTAACAAAACCATATTATCGTTAATCTGCAGTATGTTTCGGTAAGGAATATTCTCAATTTACACCTTTCCTATTTTTCGCTGGTGTATTGCAGCCTCCGACAGATCGAAACTTTCCCAAACGTTTGTTTTATGTTTCATCAGCGGAAAAACATTGTTTTCCTTCGACCAACATCTGTAGAACACAGTTTTCTGCAGATCTTCCATTTCTAGTATCTGTAATATAGTGCCAAAAGCTGTATATAAGCTATACATTTTTGCCCCGTCCATGAATCGCACCTTTACTCCGCTAGGCGCTTGACGGGGTTTGATTAAATTATGGAAAAGCGAAACTGTTATTTTCTTGATTCAAATAGAATTTCGTTTCGAAACAAAAATATTTTTAGGTTGTTATAAAAATTTCGTTTGAAACAAACGAATTTTTTCGCTGCGTGATAGAACTAGAACTCCTTTCCCCGAACAACCCCGTTGAGAATCGCGGTTATAACGCTGACGGACGAACAGCGTCGCCCGCTACCTTACAAGTCGCAAGGACTTGCATAGTGTCGTCGTCCCGTCAGTAAAATGAGTTAGATTCTCGATCCATGAATCGAACTTTTACCCCGTCAATAAATCGAACTTTTGCCCCGCTAGGCGCTTGACGGGGTTTGATTAAATTATGGAAAAGCAACATATATTTTGTAAATTCTTCTCACCGCAATTTCAAGAGAGATATCTGAGTGATGTAAAACGCTGCTACAATTTGTGAATAAGTAATATCCTCCTGTTGATATCGTATTTGCCGTACAACGAAATATTACATCAAAACCGTTCTAAAATAACTTTTATCCATAACTCAGCAACTATGATTCGTAAACAACAAATGTTTATGATGGATTTAAGCTGTCAAAGTACTCACCCATCCATGCCAATGTAGTCAATTTACTCGAAATCCGCACTGATAAATCATTGAATCGCACTTTTACCCGCATCGTACTTTTACCCCTCCTTACTCTATACATGCTACATGCGTTGTATGTAACATTTATCAAAGTAGTAACATAGCATAGGTTCAATTCTCAAAAGATTGTGGAAACAATTTAACAAAATCAAGAACACAAACTATTGCTTTCTTGCTACCTTACTGAAATTAAAGATTGTTTTTATTATCCATGGTTTCCCACGTTGAAGGGATTTTACCAATTCAATCCTATTTTATCAACAGCACATCTTTTCACAAGCATGTGTATTCATACAGAGTCGTATTATAACCGAACAGTACAGCTGTAGCACATTTTTCCAACACAGATATCAAGTTCGCCGAGGTTTATTCGTCTCGCAGTAAAGAATTTGCGATCTGTTGGGACGACGAACTTGTGTCATTTTTTCTGGCACACTTCCCTAACACAGACATCAAATTGGACTAGGTTTAATCGCGTTCGTAAGGAATCTGTTGACACGAGGGGGCTTTGTTACTCTCTCTGGCGTACTTTCCAAGCAAGGACATCAAAATGATCTAGGTTGAACCGCTGTGTTAAGAAATCTTGTTGAAATGAGGAAATTTTGTCACTTGTTTTGGCTTACTAAGACGTAGTCCTACGTCAAAATGTCCTGCTGAGATGCTGGGATTTATACAAATGGTCTCCTACTGATAACTTTGATACAGTTTCTAAAACGTGTATCATTGCAGTTGTTAAATATCCAATACTGTAGAAACATCTTCATGGAGATATTCATTATTGATCATTTCATGCTTCATTTGAGTATATTTCTTCAAAGTGGGCAACATATTGGCATTCACATCTTCATTTGAATCAAACTCATCATTGATTATTTCGTTGCGAACATTGAGCGACGATTGAAACTTCGCTAAGGCTTTTCTTTCTTCACCGAAGATTCGCCGTTTTCTTCGGTACTGAATGTCAAGGCCTCTAGAATACATCAATTTTGCTTTTCTTTCCACGATTCGTGATCGTTGCACTGCAATCTGTACAACAGGCATTAGTGATGAGTTCCCCCGAAATTGATTCGTGTCGTTTAAACGTAAAGACACATTCATTTCCTTTCCCAGGGTGTCGATTATTCAGTGAAAATAAAATTCCCTGACTTTTCCAGGTTTTTCCAGGTATATTCTCGTTAATTTCCCTTTTTAAAGTGTTCATTTGGCTTAATTGGTTGTTTACTCTTAAATTATTATTTTCTAATAAGTTCGTTTTTCCTTTTCATCTTTTAATGCGAAATTTCTATGTGCAAAATTAAAACTAATTCGAACTTAATTAACGCACATCGAAATTAAAGAATTGAGCTAAATAAAAATTGCAAGATGTCTTTTCGGAAAAATGAAAGTAGTCTGCTGGTTTATCCAATTGCCAAAAGGTGGTGGGATAAGCCGTTTTGTCTAATTGATCACATGTAATGAATAGGTAAATCCGTTTCAAACATTTAACTATGCAAAACAATAAATATAGAAGTTGTTGTTGAAGAAGTTGATTAGAAGAAACTTTCTGACCCCAAGCCCGATTTGTCTGAGCAGCTATTTCGATTTGTTGGGAAAATTTACGGAAATAATTGTTCGTCGGGAATTTAAAAACTTTTGATGACAAATGACATAACGATGAATCGAGCAACGCAGCATCGTTGCATTATTTGCTTTTATTCGACCTAGGTACTTGCAGCCAACTTTTGATATTCAGGAAAATTTCGGGTTTGCGACTCTATCGACTCTCTGCTCGCAGTCTAGTTTCAAAGATATGACTGATTTGTTGTCAGAATGTTGAGGCTGAGATGGTCTTTCATTCGAATATGCTTAAAGCGTGGGTTTTCACTAGTGTTCGACATGAGAATAAAAATTAAATTCCGGGTTCTGACTCGTTCAGGTTGAATATCGTAGCTAATTTTTACAGACTGATCTTGGTACAGTTTGATTAGTCCTCGTTCCAATTACTGTCCGATCTCGGTCCGGAAGTTTGGAATTATCTAGAGGCAAAATTTGCTTGTTTTAAATGCTGTTTTTTTCTAAATATAAATGAATATTTGTTCTCCAAGCATCGAAGAGTGTTTTAACAATCTTGCTGAATTGGCCGCAGTGAAAATAGAAGAAGGATTCTTCCATCAAAGTATGCGGTTTGCGTGTCAACATCCACCAATCTGGCATGTACTTTTTATGTACATCTGTACAAAATAAGCAAATTTCTATACACAACTTTTGATCTAAATATTCCATTAATATCGAGGAATCCAAAAAATATTAATAATAATCAATTAGATTGTTAGCCCTTCGCTTTAAACCCAAAACCGATCAAATCGATCCAACCGTTGATTTATACACAGCAGAATAGCAGAATGCAAGTAAAAATAACATGTCATATTCTATTTGATTTGGGCACACGCAATGACCTTAAATAAAAAGGTGCCGGATACTTGAAGGCGATGCCATAACTTTTCCGGTATATTTTCTTCCCATGCTAAAAATCCCTGACTTCAAATGAAATTCCCTGACATTCCCTGACTTTTCCAGGTTGAAACGAATTTCCCTGACATTTCCAGGTTTTCCCTGATTTTCCAGGTAATCGACACCCTGTTTCCACTGCTTTGCCGACTAGCTTGCTTAACTTCCTACTCCAGCCGAAAGACAGCTGACCCTTTGGGTGTCCATGCCATACATTATGAGGATGAAAAAGATTTGGGTCTATATCAATTAATTTGACGATTGATAGGTCATCATCATCGTCGAACATTTTTTTAACTTTCGTTGCTAGTAAACGAAAGTGTTTCAGATTCTGTAAAATCTACCTGGTTTGGTGTGAAATCCGGGAAAATCTTACTAACATGCCGTTTAAAGGCAAGGTACTTATATCACCAGCAAACAGCGTATAAGCTTGCAAAGCGCTATCAGTTGCCAAACCATTTATTAGTACCGCTTGGACTCAATAAAGCTTGCTTGTAAATCTTAAAAAACGAGTAAGCTTTTGAATCGGTTCATGTATTAATTTTAAAATATCACTTAAGGCTTACCTTGAGAACAAATCATTAGAACTTTTGTAGGACTACGTCTCTCAGGAAGGTAGCTAGTATAGGGGGTAATTCCAAAAAATCAAAAAATGCAAGTGTCACGAAAAAATAAAATTTTTTGAACGCTAATAGCTCTTCCAATTGGTCGGTGTTAAGTCAGACCGAACCAAGTAACAAAAATCTAATTTCAAGAAAAACGAAGTCAAGGTTTACGATTCTGTGTTGTTTATTTGTAACATTTGTGGCTATTTGTAACATTTTTGTAATCTGATTAGAGTAAAATGTAGTTTAGGAAGTTCTTGATCAGGGCTGATGGTATATTTGTGTATGTGCCGTGACGCAGCAATTCTCAAAGCGAGAAAAATCGGCAACTGTCTTATCCGAGAAAAATGTTTGAGCGTTTCAAGTGCTGCTTTGTGTCAGTTAGTTGGTTGCAATTCTTTACATAGTTTCAATTGTATTTCTGTCAAATATGAAAATGGCTGTAAAGTAGAGTATCGAAAGGAACTAGTAAGATGCAGAGGACGTTAATTAATTGATATTTTAGTTGACTGTCCGCTTGTTAGTTGTGAGACAATTATACTTCAAAGCAATCTGTCATAATTAATAGTCCAATTAACAATTTCGTGGAAATTTCCGAATGCGAATCAGTGTTGTAAATGATAACCCAGAATAGTTAATTATTTTTTCAATCGTAGTTAATCGTAGTTGAAATCAAATTCCTTAAGTAAGCTAACTTCAACAATTGCATACCAGTTTCAAGCCAGTTGCCTAAAGTTGATTAGTGCTATAAGCAGGGATGGTTCGATCACTTTGACTCAATTTTGATTCATTTGACAGTGCCGTCCTAACGGGGCCAAATATGACAATGTTCTATATGATACATTTGTAGAGTACATTATTATCTATAATTTTGCTGAATAAAATTTTGCTGTATCTTTTGTAGTTACGGCGCCACAATGCTAGTATCTTATTAGTGACTAAATGAACGTTCATTTAGTCACTGATGAGTTACTAGCGCTGTAGCACCGTAACTACAAAAGATACAGCAAAACTTTATTCAAAAAAATTGTAGATTAGAACTAGTTCTACAAATGTCACATATATAACATTGTCATATTTGGCTTGGCTGAGACGGTACTGTCAAATGAATCAAAATTAAGTCGAAGTAATCGAACCATCCCTGGCTATAAGTTAGGCTAAAATTGCCAAATGTGCTGCGTGTCCGTAAAGTGAAACAGAAGCAGAAGAGAACAACCGAGAGGAAGGTGGCGTCATTGTTCCGCGCCTACAAGTTCCGCACCGAGTATCTACAAACGACAACAGCGTAACGGCTCCCAACCTCGAAGAGGTCCGACGAGAAATCGTTCTGCTGAAGATAAATAGAGCCGCCGGAAAGGACCGACTCCCGGTAGAACTCTACAAAAATGGTCAAGAACCGATAGCAACGGCACTTCACTGGCTGATTTCAAGGATTTGGGAAAAAGAGAAATTACCGGAGGAGTGGATGGAAGGCGTAGTCTGTCCCATCTACAAAAAGGGCGACCGGCTAGACTGCTGTAACTACCGCGGCATTACGCTGGTCAACGCCGCCTACAAGGTGCTCTCCCAGATTTTGTTGCGTTTTCTATCCCCAATAGCAAGATCATTCGTAGGGCAGTATCAGGCGGGCTTTATGGGGGCCCGTGCTACTACGGATCAAATTTTTACTCACCGACAAATCCTTCTGAAATGTCGAGAGTACAATCATATTTTCGTAGATTTCAGAGCAGCATACGATACCGTTGAACGAGAACAGCTATGGCAGATAATTCACGAGTACGGTTTCCCGGACAAACTGAGGCGGCTGATCAAAGCTACTCTGGAACGAGTGATGTGCTACGTGCGCGTTTCGGGGACACTGTCAAGTCGTTTCGAATCGCGCAGAGGGTTACGGCAAGGGGATGGACTGTCCTGTATGTTATTCAATATCGCTATTGAAGTTGTGATCCGGCGAGCGGGAATCGAAACGAGAGGAACGACCTCCAGCAAGAGTAGCCAACCCTTAGCCTTTGCAGACGACCGCGACATCATTACTAGAAACCGGCGGAGGCCGGGGACGGCGGAGGCAATCTACGCCAGACTAAAAACGAAGGCTAAGAGGATAGGGTTACAAATTAATGCGTTGAAAACCAAATATATGGTAGGAAGAGGCTCCCGATAAAGCAACGTTTGCCTCCCACGGACAGTGACTATTGACGGCGATGAACTGGAAGTGGTTGATGAGTTCGTATATTTGGGATCTCTGGTCACCGCCGACAATAATACGAGTGAGGAGATACAACGACGCATTCAAGCTGGAAATCAAGCTTACTTTGCCCTTTGCAAGACGTATCGATCAAAGAGCATACGCCGCCGCACAAAGTTGACGATGTACAAAACGCTAATCAGACCGGTAGTCCTCTACGGACTTCAGACAATAACTTTACTAACGGAAGACATACGTGCACCAGCCGTTGTTGAACGAAAGGTGTTGCGGACTATTTTTGGCGGAGTACAAACGGAAAGCGGAGAGTGGGGGAGACGTATGAATCACGAGTTACAGGCACTGCTTGGAGAGATTCCCATCGTACACCTGGCGAAAGTTAGGAGATTATGGTGGGCCGGCCACGTCGCAAGGATGCCGGACGACTGTGTAGTGAAATCCGTTCTCTTTAAGAACCCCACCGGTACCAGCAATAGAGGGGCTCAACGTGCTAGATGGCTCGACCAGGTTGAAGCCGGCTTGCGTGTGTCGAGACGCACAACAAATTGGCGACGAGTAGCACAGGACCGAGTACAATTGATAGGAATTCTTGAAACGGCCAGAGCCACGCTCTCGGCTGAATAAATCAGACTAATCTCAAGTTTTTAGTCTTGACCTTAAAATGTGGTCATACATATACATTAATATTTTTTGAAACGATGGTTCTACAATTGATGAAGGGACGGTAGGGGAAAGAAATGGAAATTTGGTGAAGGAGAGGAGTCAAAATGACTACTTGTCAAGCATAGCTACCAATATCCCCCCTCCTTTTCTTTCCGTTCTTCTCCTCCTTCACCAAAAAAATTTTCATATCTTTCCCCTACCGTCCCTTCATCAATTGTAGAACCATCGTTTCAAAAAATATGAATAAATCATCAAATCATGGAATAGCAAACTATCGTATCTGAACTATCCCGACGGTAGCTGATCCATCGGTTGTTTACAATTTGGGAGGACTGTGGGAGACCGCAGTGCACTCTGCAAAAAATTGCTTGAAGATGGAATAGACGGCACCAACCAATTGAACCGAAATTTTTTGGCATTTTGTTAGTCAAAAGATCAACCGGCTTAGGTTCTACCTCTTTATTTCAGTTCTCAGGTGATTCAAGTGATTTTCATTTACGTTCCAAGCTTACTTTTTGATTTAGGGCTTACCATCATACCCATTAGTCGTGCAGACCTGTACCAATAACGCAAACATATATTTCAACGGTATTGTTAGCGATGGAGTCAATAAATAAATGAGAGCCTTCAAATCAAACCGCTCGCTCCGGCAGTATCATGGTTCTTCGAGAGGACCTTCATTAGAGTGGTCACCGGACAAAGCTACTAAAACAGCTTGTCACTATGAATTTTCACCAGCAGATGATGCACAAGTTTTCTTTACAAAACCTATCTTACTTTGGCTATAAAATTTTTAGTAATTATGTCATTGGTAAATTATGTAAAACTTAGCTTCATAAATGGATTCCACAACAGTTTTCAAAAATTAGATAATACTCATAGGTTTCGTCATTATGCATGCCTTACATTTTTTCCATAGCGCATTACTTTAAAAAATGCTGTTCATAAATCAATCGTTGAAATGTTTATTGCCATTGTGTCATGATTAAAAAGCCTTCCACATACAACACCGCATTTCGTGCGATGTGGGCAACCGGGAAATATTTGAATATATATCAAAACCGAAAGAGACAAGCTACTACACGCATGATTTATAGGATCAGTCTGGCGTCTGCCGGTAAAGCCAGCCCCAACCACGGGTGAGCAAATTAATTTGCCGTAGAAAATTAGATGACTTGATCCTTTTCAGATTCAATTATCGCCGCCCGCTCGTCTCTTCTCGTAAACAGCTCTGACAGTTTCACCACACCAGCCAGGAGCAGCGCAGTGGTATCAGCTCCGGTGCTAATAATAAAGACCGTACAGCAAATTCATTTGATTTGAAACCATTTTTACCGGATGCTGAGATTTGGCCACCGACTGCGGAGCTGCTGGACGAGGATAATTTATCGCTTATGCAAGCCTGAACTAAATTGAAATCAAAGTTAAATATTTTAACAGCAGGATCTCTGTCTCTCGCTCTCCGGCTGGCAGTAAAATGTTTACCCTTTCCGTCGCACTTGTTTGCCACTGCACTGGTTCAACAACGGCAGCAACAACAACGACAACCACTACAACATGACGGGTATGATTGGGGGTGTGCCACGGAGCACAACACAACACATCGCATCTCGGTGGTTCGGTGGTAAGCCAACCCGAGTGCCTAGAGGAACTCCACGCCGCGCCGGCCGCCGCCCGATCGACGATGTTGCATATGATTCAAGTTATGGCATGTGGCTGATTACGACTGGTATGTGCAGGAATTATTCCACACTTTCGCTTGCGTTATGCGCAACCTTCTTCGGGAAGAAGGAAGCCTTACCTACCTACTCTGGTGTCGTATTTTCGTCGCCCTAGGATAAGCGTGCGGTGGCAAAGCATTTGTTGGAATAGGTACTGAAGGAATCGGAGTAAAGTGTAAATACCAGTTTATGATAATTACGGCAAACTTTGCCGATAATATATTCGGTAAGTTCGATGCAAAAGATTAGACGGTCAAAAAACGAAACGTTACGTGAAAAACAATTTAAATTTAAATGGTGCTCAGTAGAGAAGGTAAGCTTAAAGATTTGCAGAAATTAAAATGCAATTTAACACACTAACAGTATACAACAGACAAAAAATATCAGCACTTGGCAATCGCCGTCTCTTGTTCATTTAGTACAAATTGCACAGTCATAAAATGTTCATTTTGTTACATGAAACTCGCGAGGTGATGCCGTGTGTGACTACACAATTGTTTTATTCCTTCAGGATAGAATGTTAGCCACGTTAGGAACCCACGAAGGGTTTCTTTCGGTTCGGCTAAGCGTTGTTATCCAACAGTAGAAAAGGTGTAATTTTCCTAGCTGAATGAAGCGTAATCGTTTCCTGGTCGTTTCATTTTTTTTACTTATGGGTTTGATTCTTCTAAATGATGGAATACTTTTCAGCGTGTTTTAATCGTTTGCCCACAGGGACCTAAGAGAGCAATTGATCAAAACTTCCTGATTTGCGATCGATAATATATCATTGTTAACTACGGCTGACGGCGATCGAGATTGGAAAAAGCAGTAATCATCTCAGTGAGATAATGTGTCGTCTACGTGATATAACCGCCACACATAGCATTAGAAGCTCATTCACACGTTATAAATTTGCCTAAAAAAAGCAGTATTCTCACCATTTAACTAATTTTAGCATTAAAATGACCGTAGATTTCGTTGAAGCCAAACAACACTGTAAAGCGACTGTCGGGATAATTGTACTTGCACGTGCATTGAAAAACAATTTCCATAATTTGCATTAAGTGTTCAAAACATTACGTTCACAATAAATTGAACGGAGAGTTGTTTCTTTTTGATACACTGCGTCCGCCTTCCGGTTAGTCCAGGGTACCTACTAACGAATGTTTCGTATGTTGTAAGACTTCTGTAGGACCTTGTCCGGATGCATATTCCACTCGTACTCTCGCTTTCAATGCGCTCGCTGGCTGTTGCTCTGCTTTTTTTTTATTTCCTTCCTGACAGCTAACACACGACCTAAAACGTAATAATTACAAAAATCACCTGGTTGCAACTTACAACAACGGCTTTCCGACGTGAGCGGTTTGCCAGCCACTAGACAACAAGTCCCGTACGGAGACCCTCCGGTTCCCCTGCTTCACGGCGCTCGATATGGCGGCCAGCCGAGTCAGTGCGAGTTTAATTGCGAGTACCTACAGACCGAGAGTCGGCTGTAAAGATTTCCAGTGCACTGCGCGCCAAGGAAGACCATTTAGACAGACAAGGTTGATCAGTAGTAGTAGAGCATGGGATAGGAAAGTGCAAATATGGCACTCTTTTTACAATTCGAATGCGATTTTCGATTAGAGCATTGATGTTAGATTTTCAGGCAAATTGGTGTTACGCTAATGGAAGTTCTGGAACCTAGCTAAACATGTAAAATCGATTTCGAAAAACTCATCAGGATCCGAAAACTTGTTAATTGCGCCCAAATTTGGTAAAAATTCACACATACTATTCATATGCGTATAATTTTTATGTGTAGGTACTTCTGGGCGGATTGTGTTTATATGTGGCACATCAAAATCAAATGGATTTTCATATGGAAATTTACCATTGATTATGTGCAGAATATTTTGAGTGTAGACTGGTGTGGGCTGAGAAAATTCGATTATTTTTTAATGATTGTTACCAGCGCATCAAATCTACACCTTCACTTTTGATTTTTTTAAATTATTTAAAAAAAAACTTTCTCCAAAAAGTTGTAGAACATACTAAGGTAAGTAACTTTGCTGAATATAGTAACTATCTATGTCTTACTGGTTGCGAAATATAATGATTTGTTTAAAATGAGCACTTTGCTTTCACATATTCTACAAAGTTATTCAGTATGCTAAAATATACATTTTCTGTCAAGACTGTTTTTCATTAGGATGCGTATTTTTACCTTTGTTATACTATATCACAAAGATTTAGAAATTGATCGAAAAACCAGAGGGGTTGTGTACAAGACACGATCGCATAGGCGACGCAGGACTACGTAAGTCTCTTTGGTAGTGATAGTAGCATGTATCCAAGCGGATGGCAACTGGTTGAATAATGCGCTTCAGAACCTCGCGGTCTATTTTATACATGCAGTTATAAAGTAGAGTCCACGGAGGTCCACAGCCTCTTATTCAGCCACTCCTCTCCCTACCTCCTCGTGGTACCATCCGAGATACTTTCATAGTGGAAACCGGATAACCGGGAACTAGGGTCATATGCGGACAGGGAAGGGGCCACTCATGCGAGTGCTGAGTGTAAATTCTCCGCCTACAAATGACGTATCCCGGTAGGAACAGGTTCGAATAAACCCAAAAATACTGGGAACCAGAGCAGAGGGTCCAAAGCCACTTAAGTGATTGTGACAGTGAGATGACTGGAGGCTACGGTACCAACTCTCAAACTGTGGGAAGAAGCGCTGCTGAGAAAATACACCATGAAGAGCCTCTCGAGGCCCCTTTTGTTCAGGGGGTATTTCTCGAGCAGTGTGGATACTTCGAGTGAGAGGATCCTTCGTCTGCTCCAAAATCAGAACGATGGCTTCTCTACACAAACGTGGTGAGTATTTCGTCGCAGCGTGACGGGGAACACCGTCGAACTGGCGTTAGAGACAGACCCTCTGTCTGCTAACCTAATTGTCAAGCAGGGCTTCATGCTGAACTATATGTTCGGCAAGGCTCGCATGCGATAGGTTCTTCTGCACCAGGAACAGCGAAGGCACGTGTGGGGCAACCTCCCGAGGAAGTTTCACCACCACCTGCTCCAGGCACGTCGGCAACGGTTGCGCAGGTTCGCACAGTTCCCCGCAAGGGAATTCTGCATCAACCACCAACCAATGTCCTTACGTCTGCGACGGTTGCGAAGGTTCGCAAGGTTTCCCGAAAGGGAGTTCTGCATCAACCACCAACCATTCGCACAACTCACAATCGACCGAAAAGCGTCGGCCGTAATTCAGTCTGCAGTCGACTGCCATCGAAGCTCTATGAGATAGGGAAGCAGGCAAAACAAGAATCGTGCCACTGGCAGCCGTCCATCAGGTTCTGAGTCTAACGACTCTGCCAAGGACGGCGAACCAGTAACATAGCGGGCAGCCTTCACCGCATGCAAGCGAACCTTCAACATGCCAAAGGCGCTTCCAGTGTCCTTGATCGAAGGTTCGTAAACAGGCAGCTAACAGCTACCCTCATCCAAGAATCTTCGGCTCTCGGCATGAGAATTCTCGGCCTAGGAAACTACAGTAAGTTAACCTACTGTTCCACGCAACCCAAACCGAGGACTGCAATTCTGCTAACGAAGGAAATACAATTTTCTCCCATTACAGAATTAATTCAACGCGATGTCGTTGCTGTCAAATTGGAAGTGCCAACAACTACGAGGAATCAGGACCTGGTTGTGGTGTCCGCATACTTTACGGATAACAAGAGCGACATACCACCATCCGAGGTTGCGGCTCTCGTGCGGTACTGCAGGGCCATCAACGTGCCGTTCCTGATCGGCTGCGATGCCAACACCGACCACATGATTTGGGGCAGCACGGATGTAAATAACAGGGGTGAGTACCTACTTGAATACTTAACTGCTGACAATGTCAATGTATGCAATGTAGGGAACGTCTCGAACGAACTTTTGTAAATGCTATCAGAGATGAGGTCCTAGACCTCACTCTGTGTAGTACTTCTAAAGCTGAGAAGGTCAGAAACTGGCATGTCTACAGAATAGAATTATTAATGCTTATACGATGCGTTAACTGTCCGTTAATCACGCGGACAGTCTGCCGTGACGTGACCTGTTGGAATGAATCGCTTCGCAAAGCCAAAAGAAGGTCCAGAGTCAAGTTTTGCAAAAGCATCCAGACTCTGCCTGAGGCGGCGCGACGCCAAAGAGCGTTAGCCAAAGACCATAATAAGAGTCAAATGACTCGGTTCTACGTGCACGTCGACTGTTTACGGAGGCTTCACTCAATTGGGCACTCTGCTCCTTTGAACCAATGAAGTCTTCGGGTCCGTATGGCATACTATTCATCTTCTTACAAAAAGCGGACGAGATTAAAATGTTCGAGCTCATCAACCTCTTTCGTGCCAACCTTTCGTTGGAACATGTCCCGGCAAGCTGGCGGAAGGACAGGGTGGTGTTCAAAAAACGATTGGTTCGACGGCGAATACCAGCAATTAGTGCAGGCGAAAAATGCAGCACGTGCGAGAATACTGCAACACTGTACGAGGGCGAATGTGTAGCGATATAAACAAGCGTGGAACAGGCAAAACTCGGTCTTCCGGAGGAAAAAGCGTCAACAGGAGGAACGAGATCGCGAGACGCTGGAAGAACTGTACCGTGCTAATGATAAACGGAAGGTCTAAGAGAAGTTAAACCGTTCGCGCAAAGGCTATGTGCCGCAGGCCGATATGTGCCGGAACACAGACGGTAATCTTCTCACGAACGAACGTGAGGTAATCGAGAGGTGGAAGCAGTATTATGACGAGCACCTTAACAGCGATGTAGCTGTACATGAAGACGAACACGTGCAGAAGACGACATAATACCAGCCCCCGAACTCCAGGAGGTAGCAGAAGAGATCGGTCGGCTGAAGAACAATAAAGCGGCTGGGGCTGATCAGCTACCCGGCGAACTGCTGAAATACGGTGGTGACGCACTGGCTGGAGTGCTGCAGTGGATCATTGTCAAGATTTGGGAGGAGGAGCTACTACTGGAGGAGTGGACGAAAGGCATCGTGTGTCCGATCTACAAAAAGGGCGACAAGTTGGATTGTTGTAATTACCGCGCAATCACACTATTGAGCGCCGCCTACAAGGTACACTCTCAACTTTTAAGTCGTCGATTATCACCATTTGCAAAGGAGTTCGTGGGGCAGTATCAAGCGGGATTCATGGGTGCCCGTGCCACCACGGATCAGCTTTTCGCGTTTCGGCAAGTATTGCAGAAATGTCGCAAATATAACGTGCCCACGCACCGTTAATTCATCGACTTCAAATCGGCGTATGACACGATCGATCGATATCAGCTATACCAGATTATGCACTATTAAGGATTTGCGGATAAACTAACGCGATTGGTCAAGGCGACGATGGATTAATGTGTGTTGTTCGAGTACCAGGGGCAGTTTCGAGTCCCCTTGAATCTCGAAGAGGGTTACGGCAATGTGATGGGCTTTCATGTTTGCTGTTCAACATCGCTTTGGAGGGTGTGATAAGAAGAGCGACGAAAGATATAGTGGCACGATATTCACGAAGTCCGTCCAGCTTCTTGGGTTCGCTGACGACATTGACATCATTACACGTACCTTTGAGAGGATGGTGGTAACGTACATCGGACTCAAAGCTGAAGCCAAACGGATTGGACTTGTCATTAATGTATCGAAAACAAAATACAGGAAGGAAGAGGTTCTAGAGAAGTGAATGCTGACCGCCCTCCCCGGATTTATTTAGACGGTGATGAAATCGAGGTGGTAGAAGAGTTCGTGTATCTGGGCTCACTGATTACAGCAGGCAACGACATCAGCAGAGAAATACAAAGACGCATTATGACAGGCAATCGTGCCTAATTTGGACCCCTTAGGACACTGCAATCGAACAAAATTCGCCACCGCGCGAAGTAAACAATCTACAAGACGCTGATTAGACCGGTAGTCCTTTACGGCCATGAGACATGGACTATGCTCGTGGAGAACCAACGCGCCCTTAGTGTTTTCGAACGAAAGGTGTTGCGCACCATCTACGGTGGAGTGCAGATTGAAGACGGAACGTGGAGGAGGCGAACGAACCACGAATTGCATCAGCTGCTTAGGGAACCACCCATCGCTCACATCGCAAAAACCGGTCGCCTGCGATGGGCTGGGTACGTCGTGAGGATGTGGGACGACAGCCCGGTTAAAAAAGTTCTCAATAACGATCTGACTGGAACGAGACGGCGGGGCCCGCAGCGAACAAGATGGATCGATCCAGTGGAAGGCGACCTGCAAAACCTAAGCAGACTACGTGGCAATTGCGGCCATAGACCGAGTGGAATGGAGACGACTTCTTCGTACAGCAGAAGAAACCACGGCCTGGAGCTGATTAAGTAAGTAAGTAAGCGTACGTCGTAACGGCAGTCAATTTTCTTCTCCCGTCGTTGTATGCGTGCGACACTCAAACGTATCTAAGCGATAACAAGGTGATGGTCGGATGCAATAGCAGCACTGCGTTTGTTCCCTTCGCCATTTCGGCTGGTGCAGATGTGGTCTACTGTGGCCCACGTGACTGTATGTCCGGCGTTGGTGTATGGGGAAGGAGCGAACCACCGATGACCATGTTGTTAATACCACAAAATTCTGTAAACAGCTCGCCATTTTTGCTTATCTCTCGTAGACCTTGGTGGGCGTCCCATAACGCGTTTAAGGTCCGCGTTGTTTGAGTCAATCCTCGCGTTGAAGTTGCTGAAGTGGATTTGGATGACCCCCCTTCGGGATTTTCTCAACTACGCTGTTCAGCTGGCTGTAGAAACTCTTTTTCTCATGTAAGTCGGGAGCATCTGTTGGCACATAGCACAGGATTACTTTAGGATTTCTAACCCGTGTTCTGAATTTGACCACGATTATTCTTTCGTTTATCGGTTTTCACTTTATCAGGGCTTCATTTGCCTCTGGGCTCAGTAGGAATCAAACTCCTCTTTCTCGAGTAGCATTTTTACCTCGTATAACAGATTAGAGCAAGACTTACTCGGATGATGTCGTGCGTTTGCCAGTACCAGACCTAGCTCACAATCAGTCCCAGGATTCAAGCTTTAGTCTTTTATCTCCAGTGTGCGAAAAAAGATTAGCTACAGTATTCATGCATCATTCCCCTTCCCAGAAAAAATAAAATATAAAATAAATAAAAAAATTCGGAGGGAGAGCAAATGCGTGACAAGCAGATTGACAGAGTAATCTGTATCTGTATGCTTAAGTTGAGTAAAATCAAGCCTGATTTCAAACTCCTCCAATACTGGCGGGTTGAGTTATTTTTAGACACAAGTTGTGCCTCGACCGCCATCTCCATTCACGTTGACGGCATTGAACGATCTCTTGCACACTCATAAGAATGCCCATATGTGAATGCGGGTAATAATTTGCCAAAATGTTTCGAACTCTTACACTCTTTAACAAATTCCTGTTCTGCTTCACCCC
This sequence comes from Sabethes cyaneus, assembly GCF_943734655.1. NCBI lineage: Eukaryota > Metazoa > Arthropoda > Insecta > Diptera > Culicidae > Sabethes > Sabethes cyaneus. The sequence continues at coordinate 148,365,402 of NC_071354.1, forward strand.
TACAATAAAATTTGAAGGTGGCAGCTGCTAACGTTTGTCAACGAACGAGAAGTTTCATATAACTGGTTTTCTAACGGGACGACGAAATTATACAGGCACTTACTACTTGCGATGCACTGCTCGTGATTACGACATCCGCATTAGGGTGTTAGTCTATTTCGTTACTTTTTTCTATCGTTCCCTGTGCCTGTTGGAAAGACCACCGTAAAAAAACTAATTAATGTTTGACCTAGTTATAAAAAAGGTCAAAACAACGTAAGGTTGGCCTATGACATTCCTTGCAAATCATTTTGAGAAGTTGAATGTCAACTTTTTGCTTTTATTCGCAGGGAATGGTCGAACAATATCGAAAAAGTTGGATATCGGAGCATAAATGGGATCCCTGAGTTAGCACTATCGGTACTCTAAAAATATCAAAACTCATTGTTTTACTTTTTAAGACGTACGTCATTCAATGTTCTGATTGACAAGTTCATCTCATATCGCAAGCCTAGTATTTCGCCTACTCTGTTCCACTTGAACATTCTATAAACCGATACTTGTTTTTAAATGCCGTTTCTTGTCGATGCTGATGCCATTGCTATAATAACATTTACTTTCATCCGTTGCAAAATAATTCCAGATCAAGTGGTAGTATCTACCTTGAAAACTGAAAAGACATTTCTTACGCTTAACCGTTATGTGTTCGACAAAAAAAAACACCTTTAAGTGCAGGGTATTTATTATAACAAAAGTTTTACAGCTCCTAAATAAGCAAAGATAGAGGTATACTACATTCGGCAAAGTTGTTTATTTTTACTATTTGTACAACTTTATAGAACATGAAAAAATCATACAACAACTACAAAAAGAGCTAAAATAGAAAAACTGATTTTGAAGATTCACATATAAGAAATAGGACTTTTCTATCTTCGCTGAAGAGATAGAAGGTTACGGTCTTCAGCAAAATTTCTTGTAATAATATGCTCTAAAACTTTGCAGAACTCATCAATGTGTTATATTGAAGCTGCAGAAAAATAAATTTTTTATTTCACTTTTAGGGGGATTGTTCAAAATTTGAATTTCACCATACGATAGAACTTTTAATTTCAAGAAACTCTCCCAAAGGTTCCATAAACCTAAAATCAAGTTTTCCCACTCAAAACTCTAATGCGCACATATTTTTGGTTTTGGACAACTGTGAAGCCCCACAGGAATATGTTCCGGAATGGCCATGCCGTGGCAAAATCATCAGATAGAATCAAAATAATGAAAACTGACCTTCTGGAGTAATTTCATGAATTTCGACACCCATATTGCCAGTGTTGCAAACCAAACAGTTTTATGGCCACAGGAGGTCCCACGGGAACTTGTCGCAGAATGGCCATTCCGAAGATATATCATTGTATTGTCTTAAAATAATGAAGAATGACCTGTCGAAGTAATTGGAAGAACTTTGGACACCCATATTACTATAATTACATCCAAAAATATAAAAAGTGCTTTAATTCCGGAACACATCCTCGGACTGCCGGATTTCCGGGAACCAGATGAACCACTTCCGGCTCTGTTATAACCACACTGGAAGTGGATAAGTTCCTGAATCTTTTGGTGGTAAAAGTGTCCGAATCGGTCAAAAATTTCCAAAGTTACAAGCGTTTCAATTTGTGGGTACCCGGGTACCCTTGTCGAGCACTTAAGGGGTAAAAAAATTCGAAGCCCCCCCATTCCACCCCCTTAAGTGCTACATGAAAACTTATTTTATGAAAAGTTGCAATTCAACTAGTTCTTAGATGTCACAGAGTTTCAGTATCCTTGATCAAAGAAAACTTTAGAATTTCGTACTTTGAAAGCTGAAAAGGTACCCGGGTACCCTGTCGAACACATAACGGTTAAAAGGACACGAAATTCTTATTTGCACAGAATTTTATTAATACGTTTAATTCCTCTTATAAATCTATGAAAATTGGTTTTAAGGGGACATAAACGACATTATTTTGAAAGTCATCCAATTTTTATTTCAGATTTTAATTCTGCAGTCTATTTCGTTTATTTTGATACTAATTTTGTAATGATCCCGTGATCCCGTGGGCGGGAACTAGCCGAAAAACGATCAAGCACATAAGCATTCCAGTGCGGCATGGAAGACCTTCGCCGGAATAAAACGCCGCTCCTGTGAAACCACGATTTTCAAACTTTATGTACCTTTTTCTCAGAAACTACACAACGTATTGGAACAAACTTTTTTTTTGTTTTGTGGGTATAAGCTTGGCAAAGCCTTTTATAACTTTTGAGTTTTGTAAGCTAAACACAGCTTGAAAAAAAAAAGAAAAAGAAGAAAAAAAGATGACTGAAAAATTAAAATTTTTCTTTTTCCGTTTTCTCTGACTGTGTTTCGTTTACAAAGCTCAAAAGTTATAAAAGTCTTTGCTAAGCTTCTAACAAAAAAAAAAAAAGTTTGTTCCGATACGTTGTGTAGTTTCTGAGAAAAAGGTACATAAAGTTTGAAAATCGTGGTTTCACAGGAGCGGCGTTTTATTCCGGCGAAGGTCTTCCATGCCGCACTGGAATGCTTATGTGCTCGATCGTTTTTCGGCCACTTCCTGTGGTCGGGTTATTACAAAATTAGTATCAAAATAAGCGGAAAAGACTGGAAAATCAAAATCTGAAATAAAAAATTTATGACTTTTTTCAAAAAAAATTGTCGTTTATGTCCCCTTAAATTTGTAAAAATATGCTCGTGGTTCGTAGTAACTTAATCACTGATAAATCACTAAATATTTTGAGGTTTAATTTCAAATTAAACTTGTAACCTAATTCAGTTATTTTGACGTACGATTACGTCTCTCACGAAGGTAGCTGGTACAAAAAATCAAAAAGGGATAATTCCAAAAATTCAAGAATGCGAGCGTCACGGAGAAATGAAAAATTTTAAACGCTGTAGCTCTACCAATTATGAATGGACTTTGATGGTTTTTTTCCTTGTTGAGTACATTTTCCACTGCGAACAGTTATTTGATATATTGTGGCATTCTAATGGTTTGAATACCTATCGATTCATAATAGATGTAGTAATTATATGGTTTTTATTACAATTTTCATTTTCAATCACTAAATGGTGAATAATAACGAAATGTTTCATGGTCAAATTACCCCATATATTTTCTTCGTTATTACGTTGCTTCCAGGGAAGGACAACAGTAAAACACACCATCTGTTTAGCGTGGTTTCCTTTCACAAGTAACAAGTAACAAAACCCACCCGTCCCAACAGGTCGCAGATTCTTTACGACCTTTAAACCTATTTAATATCTGTGCTTGGTAAGTTCGCTAGAGTTCAAAACCACCCACTTAACCCAGCTCAATTTGATGTCCTAATAGTAACCAATTTTATTGAAATATAAGGCCACCTCTTTTCTTCAACCGATTTTATCTTTAAACATTGAATCTAGTCCAATTTGATACCCTGAAAGTAAAACGTCACAGAAAAGTGAACGATCATCCTCCCTTTTTGCCAGATTGCGTCCATATACTACAAGAATTTGTTCGGAACTGTTGTCTTGCGTGGAAACAGGGCGCAAGGGATATTTGTGCATGTGACGAGATGCAGCATTTCTCAACGCAAGGAAAGTCAGAGATTGTCTGAAGTTTTTGGAGCGTCTTAGTAGAATTCGAAATCTGAAATTAAATTAAATTAAAAAGAAAACTTAAATGCTACTATTCTTGACAGATACGTATTTCGCCTACGACTTGCAGGTTTTCTCCAGGCTTAATTTAATTTAATTTAATTTGAAATCAGTGATTGTCTTACGCGAGAGTAGTTTTTGAGCGTTTAATTTGCTGCTTTGCGTCAGTTGCTTGCAATTCTTTACATAGTTTTAATTCTGTTTCTGTCAAGTATGCAACTAACTGTAAAGTAGAGTGTCGAAAAAACTAGTAAAATGCAGAAAACGTTAACTATTTGATGTTTTAACAGGTTGTCCACGTGTTAGTTGTAAGACAATTATACTTCAAATCAATCTATCATAACGAATGGTGCTATCAACAATTTATGATAACACAATTAAACTATTAGTCTCTCAATTTTCGTAAGTATGTATATTGGTTGTTATATAACATCATTTACTGCGTCAACCTGGACCCCGACAATCATCTAGATGTAATATTAGGATTGATTATTTCTGATATATTTTTTCACATAGGATATTTCTAAACAGACTATAATCTACACAAGTCAGGGTATTTTTAAAAGCTGAGTTTTATTGAAAAGTGTGATTTATTCATACTTGCGAAGCCTTTTACTAATTAGTGTAACCAACGTATTTTGAACCCCATCAGTAGCTGTATATTATTTAGACATTCACAGCAATATCAAATGGAAGTGTCCAAATTACGTACAGCTGCTAATGGGATCCAAAATAGATTGGTTACTCTATTGCACTTATAATTTGACCTGCATAGTTAGTTTAAGCTGGATAACAAAAAAAGCAAGTGGTAATAAATTTATACTTTCACTCCTACTGATTCGGGCAACAAATAAAAATAAGAATTGCGGTGTTGTAACTCGGATAAGAATAACTTAAAATTTAATTGTGACCTTTCAGACTAGTTGATACATTTCCGCTGTTTATTATACATGAGTTCATTTTGAAACTGTGCGAAATTATGTTCGGCACATTGTTCCATGGCTTGTTGAACGATTACGTCGCAACAATTTCAGCGACGACAGTGTCAACAGTCGCAACACAACAACGGCAGGCAGAGAAGAACTATTTCACCGTTTCACCAGTATTAGTTCGGTCAAACATTAGCCCTCATACAGCGAAATGTTGCTTCGTTCATTTGATCGACATTTGATTAATCCTTTGCTCTCTTTGGTATCGTATTCTCGGTCTGTCCGTTTTTGTCTGTACATCGAAAAACTCCCCAGCTCGAACACGATGTGGCATAATGTTCCATTCCCTTCCACCATTCTCACCATTACAAAAATCGCCCCCGAACCGACCGGGACCCTCCGAACCTGGAACGCTGTTGCAGTCGAACGTTCGAGGGGGGCAATTGAACAGCGATCATTACATACGATTTTATAATCCACGTGATGCACGCGAAGCATTTTGCAGCTTGTTCCGACAATTACCGAGCGCCTGGTCGATTGCATCACCCACCACCACCCGGCCTGGTTGGGGTACCACCCACGCGCCGCTCCACCGCACCCACAGCAAGTGGTCTTCATCTGAAGGTCGTCGTCAGCAGTGGACCGTCCGTCGTCGTCGCCACCATCAGATGAGTGTGGGAGCTTGCACTCTCCCATTTTGCCCGATTTCTTTTCCGAAAGTGCGATTATAATTCAAGTCCTGTTTGCTTTATGGTTGTTGCGATTTACGGACCATTATCATGTAAATTAGGAGAGGGCTTAGAGGTTGACGAACGACAGAGAACTTCATAAATTTTCGTACACCTTACGTACACCTGCCCGCCGCACCGGTCAGCTCACAAACGAGAAAAATTTAAACCTCATAATGAATATTTATAGATGCAAAACAATAACTTATGATAAGTGAAATTTATAATGATTGGTGAGTATAATCACATGTGCTTTGCTACTGCAACATTGAATAGGTTACAGAAAAATGCTAAACTTTCATTGAGGAGCAAAATCGGCATTTTTATTCGGGTAAGGAACCGATTAATCAGGTGTTGCCCAATAATTTTCAATCAGTTAACTATAAATAAGCTTAAAATCCAGTACTATTGAAAAATCTTATCATTTTGGAAAAACGCCTGTTACTTCTGAACCGAAGAGGTTATCGACTTAGTTATTTTAAAGAAAATGTTCGTTTTTGATAGTTCTCAAAGTGCACTGAAGGCGTAATTTATGAGAAATAAACGCGAATGGAGATATATGTAAAGGCAAAAACGGATTTTCAGGCCCATCCTGACCAAAAACTTTTATTAATTTTTTATAACGGTAGTTTTTTACAATCGAGCGAGGGGGCGGTAGGAGAAAGTGATGAAACAAAGGTATTGATAGTATCCAAATAGAATGGGACAAGGCGTGAAGGGGAAAAAGCAAAAAATTAGGTAAGGGAGGGTCATAAAAGCAACGCTTAAGTAATCATGTAAGAGGAACGATACATACCCAATATCGGGGATCCGGGAAGCAAAATAAGCCATAATTGAGCAGAAATGGATTCGAATCTGGTTGTAATTGGTTCCGATGATAGTAATTTTGCTCTCTTTTGGCCAGACTAATCTCAAGATTTTAGTCTTGACCTTGGAATGAGGTCATACATATATTAATATTTTTTTTGAAACGATGGTTCTACAATTGATGAAGGGACGGTATGGGAAAGAAATGAAATTTTTTGGCGAAGGAGGGGGAGGGTGTTGTGGGTTCGAATCCGGTTATAATCTCAGATTACAGCTTGGTTCGACTCATGCACCTTCCAGCATTGGACAAAAGGTAGGAGTCAAAATGACTACTTGTCAAGCATAGCTACCAATACCCCCCCCCCCCTTCCTTTCCGCTTTTCCCCCTCCTTCGCCAAAAATTTTCATTTCTTTCCCATACCGTCCCTTCATCAATTGTAGAACCATCGTTTCAAAAAAAATATCTCTTTTGGCGTTTTTTGTCAGTATTTATTTGTGTCTTTTAAATTTTATATTTTACTGCATGCACTGTGCGTGCGTTACATGCGTCCAAACGAAAGCGAATTGAAGGTATCTAGCCGTAACATGTAATATATCGGTTTATTTGTCTGATTGGTAAAGTTGTAACTGTGTAATGCAAGGTCTCACTATGTCCATCTACTTAAGTTACAGTAACTCCTATCCCTATCTCGTTGTTAATGGTACTAACTGGGATACAAGCAGTGTCAGTGGAAATCGGCCGGTGGAAACCAAAGTCGTACGCTGACAGAGAAGAGCGCTTCTATGCGAATGGTGAGTGTTGACACGAAGAATAGCCTTAGCGTCTTTAACGTCGGGCTTAATCTCAGCGTTTGTTCTGGGGCAGGCAGCTAACTTAAGAAACGTTTTGTCTGGAACGCTAAAACCAACATGGCAACCCCATCGCGAGACTAGTAGGTAGCTAGGGTCTAGTAATAAACTCTACCTAGTTAAAACGATTACAAGCAGCAAAAAATCGACTCGGAACATTCCGTATGAGCTCAGGCAATGAAATAAGAAAATGAAATAAAACTTTGGTACTTGGAACTGCAGATCGTTGAGTTTTGTTGGTTGTGACAGGGTGCTACTCGACCCCAGGTTGAACCCCGAAACTTTGGACCGGTAGCACTGCAGACGATCTGCCATAAAGACAGCTGGTAAAAAGATCTCATTTTACCAGAGTTGTGAAGTTTTAAGGAGGAATTTTTTTTCCAATAACTAGACAGCACAGAAACGATTTCTATGCTATGAAACCGTATACATTCCTTACGACAATTTTAATGTGGTAGTACTGGAGCTTGTTTGGTTTTAGACAGCAACATACTGACAAGAATTGGCATATAACAACAGAACGGATCAATTAGTGTTGCTTCACTATTGTGTTGCTACGCCTTCTTGTGAGCATACTTACTTACTTTTACCAGCCGAGAGCCGGGGTTGCTCTTGCCGGATCAAGAATTCCTCTCCATTGTACTCGGGCCTGGACTACTCGACACCAATTCGATGCGCGTCTCGACACACGCCTGGTCGAGCTAGCTATCACGTTGGGCCCCTCTATTCCTGGTGCCGGTGAGGTTCCTGAATAGGACGGATTTTACTGCACGGTTATCCGGCATCCCTGCGACGTGGCCGGCCCATCGTAGTCTCCAAACTTTCGCTAGGTGTACGATGGGAATCTCTTCAAGCTGTGGCTGTAGCTCGTGATTCATACGGCTATGCCACTCTCCGCTTTCCGTATGTATTCCACCAAAAATAGTCCGCAACACCTTTAATTCAAATACGGCAAGTACACCTTTGTTTTCTGTAACCAAAGTTACTGTCTCAAGTCCGTAGAGGACTACCGGTCTGATTAGCGTTTTGTACATCGTCAGCTTTGTACGGCGGCAAATGCTCCTTGATCGAAGCGTCTTGCGGAGGGAAAAGTAGGCTCAATTTCCAGCTTGAATGCGTCATTAAATTTCCTTACTCGTATTATTATCGGCGATGGCCAGATGACCAGTCAATAGTCACTGTCCATGGGAAGCAAACGTTGCTTTCTCTGTAGTTTCTTTCTATCATATATTTGGTTTTCGACGCATTGATCCTCATAGCCTCTGTTTTTGATCTGGCGTAGATTGCCTCCGCCGTCCCAAAGTTTCTAGTAATGATGTCGAGGTCGTCTGCAAAGGCTAGGAGTTGGTTACTCTCGCTGAGGATCGTTCCTCTCGTGGCGATGGCCAGATTACACCTTCAATAACGAAATTGAATAACATTGAAGGCCATCCCCTTGCCGCAACCCTCTGCGTGATTCGAAAAGACTCGAGAGAGTTCCCAAAACGCGCGCGTAGCACATCACTCGTGCTGCGTAGGCGCCTTAGGGACTCCTGCTGCTTATTGAAATGAAACACCGTTGTTCTATGTCTTTACCGATCTGAAGGGTCGGAAAGTTAATCATCGAATTCTATATTTCCGAAAATTACAATAGAAAATTACAATTACTCCAGAGTAGCTTTGATCATCCGCGACAGTTTGTCCGGAAAACCGTCCTCGTGCATTATCTGCCATAGCTGTTCGCGTTCAACTGTATCGTATGCTGCTCCGAAATCCACAAAAATATGATGCGTGGGCACGTTGTACTCTCGACATTTCTGCAGTCGGAGAGTAAAAATTTGATCCGTAGTAACACGGGCCTCTATAAACCCCGCCTGATACTGCCCTAGGAATTCTCTTGCTATTGGGGATAGACGACGCAACATAATCTCGAAAGGCACCTTGTAGGCGGCGTTGACCAACGTTATGCCGCGGTAATTGCACCAATCCAGCCGGCCGCCCTTTTTATAGATGGAACAGACTGCACCTTCCATCTACTTCCTCCAGTAGTTTTCCTCCTCCCATATCCTAAAAATTATCCAATGAAGTGCCGTTGCTGTTGTGAGCATACTTAGACCATTTTTATAATAGATGGTGCATTGCCAATTGGTTCAATATTAGTTATATAAGCAGCCGCAATAAAACCTTTGTGTGGTTATACCTTAGTATTTCAAAATTGCTTCAATAACTTCAACATAAAACCATTAGCAATCATACAACCATTTCCTCCGCAAAATAGATATTTATTATGAAACTATTCGCAAGATTGACTAAATTAAGGAATGATTGGTATCTATCTCGGGCAATATCTTCTGGTACAAAAATCTGGACAAAGACCATATTAAATGCGGACGCGCGGGATAGGCTCTACATATCTACCCCCCCCAAAATACAGAGCTGTAAGTCTTTTCAGAAGAAAATTGAGAGCAACTGCTAGCTGTTGGGGGTTTTCTGCGCGGCCAGACTTTCGTGGTCGTAGGAATAATCGGGAACGACCACGGCAATATGTATTTTCTTTACTGATAATATTGATGATAGTATAGTACTATTAGTATTAGTATTTACATTTGTACTGAGGAAAACCTGCCAAAAACAAGCGCAAGGTGGTCGATAGGTGGATGTGGTTCTTAAATGAGCACCACCAATGGCCGAATATAATGGAAAAAGGCGGAAGTTAATCTGGAAGTGTCTACAAACGATAGTTGCATCCTAATTTTCGATCTGGAGGATATCTTGTGTGAAATCGAACTACTGAAGACCAATAGAGTCGTTGGAAAGAATCGATTCCCGGCTAGTTTTCAAGATATAGGAGGAGTAGAAATCACCCGAGAAAGGCAATTGGCTTGTTTTCTGTAATTAAGTCTATACTGATTGAGAATGTAGACTTTGCAAAGGATTTCGACGTCATTACTAGAAACTTTGGGATGGCGAAGGTTATCTGTGCTGGACTAAAAGGGGAGGTTAGGAGACTAAAAATCAATACGTTAGTTGTCAAATACATGATAAGCAGAGGATAAAGAGAAAATAACGTTTGTCTCCTATGAAGAGCGGCTTTTGAGGTCAATAGATTTGAAGTGAGTTCATAGATGGGGGGCTCCGTAGCCGCAAGGTTACCGATTTAAAATAAGCATATCGCTCACTCGCGATTATAGCAAAAAGAAAAGAAATAGATCAACTATACTGGTCGCAGTAATGAGCCCACACATGAAAAAAAAAGAGTTCATAGATTTGGGATCTCTGGTCAATAATGACAGTAATACCAGTAATGAGATTGAACACCGCATTCAAGCTGAAAATCGGGTCTTGCCCTTCGAAAGTTATTTCGATTAAGGCGCATAAGCTATCGCACAAAGATGACGGCGTAAAAAACGATGCTAATTAAATCAGTGTTCCTTATGAACTCGACTCTATAACTTTGTTTAAGAAAGAAGCATAGAAACTTGTCATATTCGACCGAAACGCTTTTTTGACGATTTTTGGCGAAGTTCAAACACTTCTTGGAGAGGTATCTATCCTACATCTAGCGTTGGAGTTGCTGGGAAGCTACGGAGGACCAGCCCCGTCGCAAGGTTGTTGGACAACAGTGCGGCGAAACCTGTTGTCTTCAATGATTCTATCGGCAGCAGTAATAGAAGGGCTCAGCCTAACTAACGTCTCGACCAGATCAAAGCTGACTGGTGTTGAGAGTCGGTACGCTCAATGACCCTTTTATATTTTATGCAAGTTTGAGAAAATCTTCGACTACACTTCTACACTTCTGTTGTGTAGGATTCGTAAGATGCCAACCGACAACCTTGCACCTACCTACTAAAAACTCTCTAACTCTAACTGCTCTCCCTTTCCTGAACCCCTCCCAAAACTACCGTTAGGTACGAGTACAACTCGTTCACCAACCTTTTTGCTTCCTCTAGCTTGCTAGAGGTCGGAAGTAGCCCTCTTACCGCAACAAGAGTGTGGCGACGTCAGGCAACTTTACCCTTAGACCACAATCAATCTGTACCACATACGCAAGCACTCGGCACTCATCTCGATCATACTATATAGTGACACAATAGGTACTTACCACAAAAAGTTGTACAAAGAATTTTAGTTTAATATAGACACTCGATCACGATAGTCGCCTCCGCGTTCAATCGTTACAGCGCTATCCGAAATCCATTTTGGGGAACAAACGTACCCCCATATATTGGTGACCCCGACCGAACAGGTCAAAAATAGTTCCAAAACCGCGTAAAAGTTATCCGCGTACCGCGTTATAGAAAATTGTCGCGAAAAAACACCGTTTCGAACGAAAAAACCACGCCAAAGTGAAACCATTACCCAATGGCTACGGAAAATACACGTACGGAAGACACACGTACGGAAAACAATAGCCCTGTGAAAAGTGAAGATGGCGCGGGTAAAGAAACCGCCATCATTGCAAAAATTAACTACCCGGATTTCGACCCAGACGACATAGACACGTGGTTTCTATGTCTAGAAGCCGCGTTCAGCGTGAATTCAGTGAAAATCTACAAATTTAAGTTCAACGCTGTCATCGTTGCGCTCGGCTCGCGCGCCAAATTTGTACATACCGTCATCGCTAATTGCAACGCGTCTTCCAACAACGACAAGTATAAGACAATTAAAGCCGCTGTTATCGCTCATTTTCGGCCATCGGAGACACAGCGACTCACTAGCTTATTGTCCGGGATGATATTAGGCGATCAAAAACCCAGCGTACTTCTATCGGAAATGAGACGCCTAGGAGGAGCTGGCTGCAGCGATAGCGTCCTATCCAATTTGTGGTTACGTGCATTACCAGATACCGTTCGCTCGATTATCGCTGCCATACCAACTGCATCTCTCGATGGACAAGCCAGCGTCGCTGATAAAATAATGGAAGCCCCAAGGAGTGACATCTCGGAAGTTAGTAGTGCCGAACCCGGATCATCCGTTTCAAGTTTGGAACAGCGCATAGAAGCTCTTTCCCGTAGGCTGGATGAAGTCTTGTCAGGCAGCTTCCGCGGCCGCGAACGAACCAGGGACCCATCTCGGCATCGTTCATCTAGCCGGCGCTCAGCAACACCATCGCAGCCCCGCACCCCGCGTAGATGGATTTGTTGGTTTCATTACCGCCACGGTGCCCAGGCCCGCAAGTGCGAAAAGCAGAAAGGAGATAACCCGAGCATCCCGTGTATTTTTTTCGACGGGAACATTCAGGTGTACACCCGACCGAGGGATTCATAGTCACCTTACCACCAGCGACACCACCTGTTGAACCAGTACAAAAGCCGACCAGAACCGAATTGAACCAACCCTCCAACATCCTACGTATACACGTTCATGACCACCACACATCTACGAAGTTTCTCATCGACACCGGTGCGGACATTTCGGTTATTCCACCCTCACTCCGAGAACAACTTCATGCATCAAATGCGAAACAGCTTTTTGCAGCTAACGGCAGCTCTATTAGGACATACGGCACTAAACGTTTGACTCTCGATATTGGACTTCGTCGGTCATTTGTTTGGATTTTTGCCATCGCTGACGTCAAATCGCCGATCATCGGTGCAGACTTTTTGCGTCATTACGATTTGCTTGTAGATCTGCGGAGAAACAAGCTTATCGACAACACAACGAATTTTGAAATCAACGACATCCAGGTAGTTGCTGAACCAGCTATAACCACGTACAACGTCAATTCACCTTTCGCGAGTATCCTGAAGGAATTCAAGGACATCACTATCCTCGACATGAACCATCGACCAACAAGAACGCAAACCGTGCACCAGATAATCACAACAGGCCAGCCAGTGTTTTGTCGCCCCCGCCGGCTTCCCGTAGACAAGTTGAATGAAGCCAAAGCAGAATTTCGTTTTCTCATGGAGCAGGGAATATGCCAGCCTTCAAAAAGTTGCTGGGCCAGCCCGCTCCATATGGTCAAAAAACCAGACGGAAAATGGCGTCCGTGCGGTGATTATAGAAACCTCAACGCCATCACTGTTCCTGATCGCTATCCCGTCCCACATATACAGGACTTCTCTAGTATCTTGCACGGTAAGACAATTTTTTCCTGTATTGATCTGCAACGTGCATATCATCAGATTCCCGTGGCACCGGAAGACATCCCGAAAACGGCTATTACGACGCCTTTCGGGTTGTTCGAGTTCAAATTCATGACGTTTGGTCTGCGGAACGCCGGTCAAACGTTGCAGAGACTTCTTCATGACATCTTGAGCGACCTGGACTACGTGTTTCCTTATGTCGACGATTTATGCATCGCATCGGAAAACATCGCCCAACATGAACAGCACCTGCGCGCAGTATTTCAACGACTTAGAGAGAACGGCCTCACGATCAACGTCGGCAAATGCCAGATTGGCTTACCTGAGGTCAATTTCCTGGGACATCTCATCACTTCAGATGGCATCAAGCCCAAACCAGACAAGGTAGAGGCAATTTTGCGAATTCCTCGGCCTACTGTCTCCAAGGAACTGAAAAGGTTTTTGGGCAGCATAAATTTTTATCGGCGGTTCATTCCGAATGCCGCCGACAGTCAACAACTTCTGCAGTCCATGATTCCGGGAAACATCCGAAACGACCAGACACCGCTCACCTGGGATGATTCGACATATGCTGCCTTCGAAAAGTGTAAACTGGATTTAGCAAACGCCAGTATGTTGGCACACCCTTGTGCAAATGCTTCCCTTGCTTTGGAAGTCGACGCATCAGCCACGGCCGTCGGCGCAGTTCTGCACCAGTTCGTCGAAAAAGGACGTCAACCACTAGGATTTTTCTCCAGCAAATTAAGTGATTGCCTCCGGAAAGCCAGCACGTATGACAGAGAGTTGTACGCAATGTATGCAGCAGTTAAACATTTCAAGTATGCTTTGGATGCCCGTACCTTTTGCATTTACACCGATCACAAACCTCTCGCCGTGGGCTTCCAACAACGTCCAGAAAAGGCCACTCCTACACAACAGCGTCGACTTGCTTTCATAAGTGAATATACAACCGATATTCGGCATGTGCCCGGTGAAGCGAATAAAGTAGCCGACATGCTGAGCCGCATCGAAGCGATCACCAACACCGATGACGTCATTGATTTCGAGCTTTTGGCCAAACACCAACAAGGTGATCCCGATCTTCAGTCATTCCTAGATGCACCACCGCTCAACACAGGAGTGAAACTGAAATCGCTAAAATTTCCACTCTGCCCGATTCCAATTTATTGTGATATTTCGACAAATTCAATCCGGCCATTTGTCCCGAAAGAGTTCCGTACACAGATTATTCGCAAACTACATTCTGCTTCTCATCCTGGTGTGCGGGCCACGACTCGTTTAGTCACCGATCGTTTCGTATGGCCATCGATCCGGCGTGACTGTAAAAATTTTGTTGTCCACTGCATACCTTGCCAAAAGTGTAAAGTTCAGCGTCACAATAAATCTCCAATCGTCCAAATTCGAACACCTGCAGAAAGATTCGCTCACATCCACATGGACCTGATCGGGCCGTTACCACCGTCCGACGGGAATGCATATTGCTTAACTATGGTTGACAAATTCACCCGTTGGCCAGAAATAGTTCCTATACCGAATATTACAGCAGCTACTGTGGCAAAGGCGTTTGTGAATGGCTGGGTCTCACGATTTGGAGTACCAGTCAATGTTACAACGGATCTCGGTAGGCAGTTTGAGTCCTGTCTATTCAACGAGTTGACCAGACTACTTGGAATCAACCACCTCAGAACAACCCCTTACCACCCTCAGGCGAACGGGCAAATCGAACGGACCCACCGTCAACTAAAAGCAGCGTTCGTGCAGGCTGAAGAAGAATCACCGAAAAATAGTAACAGCATTACACCCCCAGCTGTTGTTGTCGAACCCGAGCCCTATCGCACCAGATCCGGACGTCGTGTAAAGATTCCCCGCGAATATTGGAAAAATTGAGGGGGAAGTACTGTGGCGACGTCAGGCAACTTTACCCTTAGACCACAATCAATCTGTACCACATACGCAAGCACTCAATCCGATCACACTACTCGGCACTCATCTCGATCATACTATATAGTGACACAATAGGTACTTACCACAAAAAGTTGTACAAAGAATTTTAGTTTAATATAGACACTCGATCACGATAGTCGCCTCCGCGTTCAATCGTTACAGCGCTATCCGAAATCCATTTTGGGGAACAAACGTACCCCCATAAGAGTATTTGTCACTTCCTCGGTCGACGACAACCTCCGTTGCTTTTTACTACCGCTGTCGCCCATCTGCAATCTAACCGGGACGTCAGATTTCACTTCTTAGGCTGGGTTTTCATTGGGTCCCAACTCTAGGCCGCTATCTCTGCTCGTAGTATTTAGTTGCCTTTACGATCCCATTGTTATCTACGTAAGCAGGGAGGCCATGCGAGGGCCGTCTCCTATCCTCCATGGGGATAGGATTCAGAGCCAAATCAGTGCTAGTCAGGAATGTATCACCTGAGCCTACAACTATCGACTTTGACGTAGATGACGAGCTTAGAACGTACCTAGAGACCAAGAACGGCATTAACTTGGTCGACCACAGGTCTGGTTGCGTCCAAAGTCGGTACCGCGTGGAGGTAGGTATACTTCCCGCTCCCATTATTGTGCCTATCTAGGTTGGTACAAAGTCAACCTGACTTTGACCGGCCCATAACCTCGCTAGGTTGGGACCATCACCGCCCACGCTCAATGATCCTGGACCAAGTGAAGTAGAGACGAGTTCTAAATATGGCCCAAGCCAAAATGAAGAAGAAGAAGAAGGTTAAAGCAGTGCTCAAGAAATATTCCTCAAAATATATAAAAGAACATGAGTATGTACATTCCGCCATTACTGCGGAACGTCTGAACAGTTCTTCGTCAAACTTGGCATACATGTTCCTTGACATAAGGGAAACAGCACAGGGGTGACCCTTAGCAAGGAGTGAGGTCCAAATAAATAAACGCGATTACGTTTTTCTTGCATTTGGACCGATAATAGTTTGTTTCATTTTAATATGATTTTAACCATTTGGTAATTCACCACACCGATAATAGTTGTACAAGTGACTGGGGACAAGACGGGAGGTCTGAAAAGAGAGGAGAGTATGGCTTTGATTGTCTTGCCTTATGCGAATTACCGGATAGTGGCTGGGAGGTAAAGGGACCCGAGCGAAATCCGGCATCCAGCTACTTCCGAATACAGGCCGATATAGTAAATACAAATCAACGCAAAATAAACGCTGTAATATAAGGTCTCTCTTTACGCCAATATTAAGACTTGTCAATCCAGCCCTATGTTTGTAATCAACTTACTGAAATCACTTTTTTGTTGCAATAAAAAGGATATATCTATATAAATGAGAAAAATCACAAAAACGACCAAACTTGTCCACGAAATTGCCCCAAACGATGAACTGCAGTGGAAAAAAAACGGATATTGGGCCAGCGTACCCTGATCTGATAGAGTAAAAACGTGCAAGAAACCAATTCAGGTGACCGGTCCGTAAACATTTTTTTCATTTACCTGGCCTTTATTCAACGAATATGTAGTTCATAAATCATAAACTTACTCTTACTCGCGACGCAGATAGAGAGACTTGAAACTACAGACTGTTAATTATTCCCGAAGTGATTTTTTTTTCTTCAGAAAGCTTTGAGTTAAAAATTTAATGATATAAGATTAACTTCATTTACGGTTGCTGTAACTGACAAACTGTACTAAAAAAGATAGTTAAGAGACTTGCGAAATTATCCCGTACTGGTGTCGATCTCAATTTGCTGCAAAAAAGCAAAGGAAATATCACCAATCCGTGTAATAAATACCTGCCCAAGAAGAGCATAACTTTCGCAAAAATGTAACGAATTTGTTGCGTTTATTATCTAAAAGCTCAACCCAAAAATATCATTGGTAACAACGAAAGCAATGAGCGTTAATCACGTTCCACGAGGGATACCTGTGCAGTGCAGTCTCGTTATATTTTTGCTTCTTCACTGCACTGCTCTGTCCTTCACCCGAAACTCTTTCGCAAACTTATTCTGGATATCCCTTTCACAAATCTACCGCATCCATCCAATGCACAGACACCAGCCAGTGCTGCAGTTATACTGGGACACGCGGCAGTTTTGTGTAATCATACATTAGCGCATAATTGCATGCTTTATACGTTCACGGCAGGACACGTTTTTGTCCCCGGCCCGTACTCTTGGCTGTTTCGCACCTAGTCGATGGAGCACAAATTTCGAACCGAACAGCACAAATCATTCGAGGTGAAGTCCCTAAATTACCGCATGCCAGCCAATATTCTGCCGGTGCGGTGGAGAGAAACATATTTTTTGAATTTTTAATGCGTGACCGAATCCGCATTGAACTGTTTATGGGCAATGTATCGAATTAAGTGATCAGTAGGTATAAAATGTTAGTACCTCGCGTTTTAAGGTAAAGTAAACTGTACTTGCGCAAAAGCACTTTTTTCCTCTGAATCAGATGAACTTTATGAGATTATTTTTTGTAGAGGGAACATTCTGCATTTACCCTGGAAACAAGGAAGCTTGTCACAGTGATGAATTACAGGGCCGAACATGTTTGATAACATACCCGAGACTTGAACTTCTGCGCGGCCGCCATAATTATTGAGAGGTGCTTAAATTATAGATTTACTACTAAATGAATACTCGAACCGACTTATTCCCCAGCGTACTACGTAGTGGTAACAACCATGCTGTTGCAAGGAACTACGTTGAAATGCGAAGTACATATTTATTGCAAAGATTTTAATTCCTCTCAATTTTGGTTGTAGTGAGAAACCAAATTAATCGATAACCTTGAATCATACAGCTCTTTTACAGTTATTATCGATTTAAACTCGGTTTATACATTAACGGTAGAAGTTGTAAAGAATCTCGAATCCTGAATCTTGTCTGGTATTATATATTGAATAACCAGCAAGACAATTTTTTAGCATAAAAAAGAACAAAACTATCATAGGTGAAAATATCTTTATAGTTATACTTGAGAGGGCTTACCAACATTTCGAAAACATTGATATACACATAAAATAATTAAATAACATGATTTCAAGTTTGATCCACAAATGAAAAATCGGCGTCCAACTGTTG
Source organism: Sabethes cyaneus (assembly GCF_943734655.1). Classification (NCBI taxonomy): domain Eukaryota; kingdom Metazoa; phylum Arthropoda; class Insecta; order Diptera; family Culicidae; genus Sabethes; species Sabethes cyaneus. The sequence goes on from NC_071354.1 coordinate 148,383,510, forward strand.
GCATGCTACTGCTACTGCTGGCGTCAGCGCGAAAGCGGTTACGAGCAAAAACAGGTCCGAAGTTAGGTTCTTATCTTGACTGGGCAATAAACGACCACTTGGCCACCTCGGAAACTCGAGTATGGCAATGATTAGCGTCTTCCTCTGGGCGGTTCGCACTCACTGCACACAACTTTGCTTTTGGTAGAGACAGAATCAGAGCACTTCAAAGCCCTGTGTAACTATCGAACAGATGTTTGACTCACTGACTGACTTCGAAAGCACCCTAATTGGCTAAACGCGCTGGCGCGCGCGTTAAGCAGTGCTGACCAAAGCCAACTCGCGAAATATAAATGTAAACAAACTGAAATTCGAACGCCAAACCGAGTGTGGGTCGATGACAGTTTCGATGGTTGACTAAATATTTACTCATGCAAAGCGATTCGGAAATTGTGAAAACGTTTGAGGGAGAGAAGGGGGGCCATTAGTGGATGTCGATATAGTTTGAGAGTTTTATTAGGTGCGCAAACAGCGGTTGTTGACGGCTTGCGGGAATTTTGCGTCATACATTACCATGTAGGTGGTCTAATAGGACTTTGAACTCCAAATGAATTGATCGATTACTCGAGCATTAAGCTGAGAAATAATCGGAAATTTTGTATTTGTATGCTGATTCATTGAATTTGTCTTGGAGCGAATGACCGTTCGGCGGTTAAAGTCCCGTAACCAAAACAAAAATGAATTTGTCATAATCTAGAACAGAAGTACAGCAATATAGTTTCAAGCAATGTTTTCAACTACGAGCTGAGATTGTTTAGAAATGAAGAATCTTCGTTTGGTGATAACAGCGGTCCCAATGCAGCGGTCGAATATGTAAGCTTTTCATATTGTCTTATTATTTTTAAGCAGTTCTGCTCGGTCTGTTTTTTTCGCAGTGCAAAATTCACGTGGTTCTGAATGGTATTCATCATCTATTTATATAATCTATTTATATAAGAGGCTTATGTCTGTACCGAAAACCAGGTCTCTGCCAGGATGTTAAGAGGTTTATCGGTAACTAAAAACAGGTCCCTGACAGGACGTCATGATTTCGTAGCAATGGGTTGTATTCTCAGTCATCTGACTCGTCGCCTGCTGGACTGCTCGATTGATCAACTGGTTGACTAGACTGCTCGACTGGACTGGTCGATTAGACTACTCGATTTGATTGCTCGACTGGATTGCTTAACTGAACTGCTCGACTGAACTGTTTGATTCGGCTGCTCGACTGAACTGCTTGATTAAACAAATCGACTTGACTGCTTGACTGAACAGCTTGATTTAACTGCTTGAGTGGACTACTCGACTTAACTTCTCGATTCGACTGCTTGACACATTTGCTTGACTTACTACTCGACCCGATTGCTCGACTTAACTGCACGATTGAACTGCTCTACTGGACTGTTCGATTCGACTGCTCGACTGGACTGCTTGACTGGACAGCATGATTCATCTTCTCGACTAGACTGCTAGACTCAATTGCTCTATTCAACTGCTTGATTCCACTGCTTGACTTGACGACTCGAATCAACTGCTCGAATAAACTGCTTGACAGAACTACTCGAATCAACTGCTCGAATAAACTGCTTGACAGAGCTACTCGATTGGACTATTCGAATCGGCTGCTCGACTCAATTGCTCAACCCGATTTCTCGATTCAACTACTCGACTAGACTACTCGATTTGATTGCTCGACTCAACTGACAGATTGATTCAACAGCTCGACTAAACTGCGCGACTTATCTGCTCGACTTAGCCACTTAACCTGACTGCTCAACTCAACTGCTTGACTTCACTGTTTGATTCGACAGCTCGACTTAACTGCTCGATTCAACTACTCGACTAGACTACCTGATTCAATTGCTCAACTAGACTACTCCACTAAACTGCTCGATTCAACTGCTCGACTGGACTGCTCGAATAAACTACTCGACTCAACTGCTTGACTTCTGTTTGATTCGACAGCTCGATTCAACTGCTCGACTGGACTACTCGACTCGACTGCTCTATTCGACTGCTCGATTCGACTACTCGACTCGACTGCTCTACTGGATTACTCGACTCAGCTGTTCGAATAAAATGTTCAACTGGACTACTTGACTCAACTGCTCGACTCGACTGATCGAAAGAATTGGTCGAATTAACTACTCGACTCAGCTGTTCGGCTTAACCGCTTGACCCGACTGCTTGACTAAACCATTCGATTCGACTGCTCGACTCAAGTGGTCGGCTGGACTACACGACTTAACTGCTCGATTTAACTACTTGACTGGACTGCTCGATTCAACTGCTTAACTTGACTGCTCGACTCGACCACTCGATTCAACTGCTCAACTCGACTGCTCGACCGGACTGCTTGACTGAACAGCTTGATTTAACTGCTCGACTAGACTGCTCGATTTACTGCTCGATTTGACTGCTCGATTTGACTGCTCGATTTAACTGCTCAACTGAACTGCTTGACTCGATTGCTTGATTCGACTGCTCGACTCGCCTGCTCAACTCGCGAAATCGTATGGTCGGTGTTAAATCAGACCGAACCAAGTCGCAAAATTTTAAGCAAACGATCAAGAATTTTCTTCAACATTTTACTCTAATTAGACTACATAAATGTTGCAAACAGCCAGATGTTTTTATTCAGTTAAATAAAATCCAATACGACCATAAAAACTATTTGTTTCAGTTTCCGGCTATGACTCTTTCATGTAGATAATCTTAGAGCTATATTATGCAATATAAGTACTCAAAGAACTAATACAAAGATTACACTTCTTCGTAAACACTAGCCAATGGAATGTATCCGCAGTTTTCTGAATTCTTAACAGAAATTTATATTTTCCGGATCGTAAGATTCGCGCTCAACTAGTGGCTAAATAATTGTACACAGTCACCTCCAAAACCCCTCAGAACGCCAAGCTTTGATAAGCTTTACCTTTTTCACTGATTAAAAGGACAAAAAACTCTTACTACTGTGCAAAGTGCAAGCATCGGAGTGGAACTTTTGATCGTCAAGGCCATTCGAAAAGTTGAGGCTGATTCCAACAGCTCAGATTATAATTTGGCGAACAAACTGAATTATGGCCGCTGCACTGCGCACCAAAAACGTCTCCGGAAAGGCTACCGGTGTTACCGCGTAAATAAACAACCTAACCAAAGTCTTAAACAACAAACAGTGGTCAGAAACTGTACACGTACTTACGAAATGTGATGAAGGTGTCTTGCTTGACGGTAAACCCGATTCAAAATGTGATATCAACCAAATTCAGCTTCCAAAATTAACCAAATGGACTCAACTTCTAGCAAGTTCTTAGCAGATTCAAGTTGGTTTTCGATGATAAGTTCACGATAAAAATTCATGAGGATAAGACCATGAACTCGGAAGTATAAAAAAGGGAGCGCCTCACTAAACAGATTATAACCTTCATTAAGCCCTATGATGATCCAGTTATGTTTTGGTCAGACCTCGCTAGCTACCATTACAGCAAGGACGTGATACAGTGGAACGACAATCCAGTCCAGTTCATCCTAAAAGAGTCAGCTCGCAGTGACGTGTAACTCCTAAATGTCTAATTTTGGTAAACCCGCTCAAGCCTGTGTCCAGCTATAGAAAAAGCAAATATGATCGGTTTCTGTCTATGATGAAAGGTTACCACATTGCATTTGTTCAAAAACTGCCGGCAGCGCCAACTCTTCATACGATCTACACATAGTTGCAAGTAGTCGCAATCATTAGTACTGCTGATCATCTTATATATTTTGACATCTTCGGCGTACAACAGGCGGCATCCAGATGGTAGTATGACAGAAAGTTCGTTGATAAATAGTGAAAACAAAAGAGGTCCAAGATTACTACCATGGGGGATACCCGAAACATTCGTAGACACTTCAGAGCAAGATGTTGCGTTAAAGCAATCGATTTGTCAAACAGAATCTGTAGACTTCAAGTTTCTCTGGTTTGCTTGACAGAATTTCATGGTCCACTCGATTAAATGCGTCGCACTTCTCAAGTTCAGATTTGGCAACTTGTTCCCCAAGGTGAACTGACACTGGTAGATCATCAGCTTCTTTCTTCTTGAAATTTACGAAATCTCAAAATCACTTTAGATTTCTGCACAGAGACGCCAGCGTACGGAGAACACATCGTTGGTACAGATATATGTTGAGTTTCTTGTAGTCGTCACTTGCTCGATTGAATTACTGTGAGAACGATTTCGGCAGTATCTTCGTAGAGCTCTAACCCTTAGTCGTTTTGGTCGGAAGGAAGGATTATTCGACCAAGAAGGCTTTAGCGGCCTCGTCGGGTACAAATTCAGTTTTTACGCTCAAGATCGTTCGGAGAAAATAATCGACGCCTTCGACAATACATGTAGCTGAGTTTATTGTCTGGTCTGCCAGTCAATGAGGATTCTGCGTAGCGGATCTGATCTCATCATAATCAGCTCGTCGAAAGTCCAGTATACCATCATTCCCGAAAGCAGTCTCAAAATACTAATCGGCGTTGAGAGATTCAATAGAACGTCCAAAGCAGCATGGTCGGCGTCGAGAGTTATCAAAGACTCAATTACTTCCGAAAAAGTGCAGATGGGTGTTGCGGCTTCGTTAGCCAAGACCAAATCAAGAAATCTAGCGTTCCTGTTGGCTATATCATTGACTTGCATCAACCCGTGTAGGGTGAAATCGTCGATAAGTGTAGAAGTGGCGGCAGGTAAAGCAAATAGGAAATCGACCTGAAATGACCCGTCATTTGACTTATACAACCGCAGCTGAGATTGATTATAGTCCCCAAAATGCAGAGCATAATCACCGAGTTCCAAGTTGGAGACAATAGCATCAATAGAGTACACGTGCTCATGAATGCTGCTAATATCATTACGATGATCCGGGGGCAAATAGATGCCACTCATACTCGCAACTCAACGAGGCGTAGCGATTCTAACCCATGGCTCCTCTATAGCTTTGGAAACAGCTGTTGGATCGATATAGCTGTTCCAGCGTGTTGAAACAGCAATCAGAACATCCCCATCAAGGGTGTTTATACCGTTCGAGAGGTTATGATCAGTGCGATGGACAGCAAAGCCATTGGCGAACAGTTGCGTACTGTACAAACATTCGTCCAGCCATGTTCCGGTAACACCGCAGTCGTACCCGCTTGCAGCCACCAGGAAAAATGGATCTACCTCCATCCGTAATCCTCGCACGTTCTGGTAGTAACAGCGCATGGGACGGTTATCTTCCACATTGCTAGTTGCATTGTTAAACTCCAAAGTTGAGGTACGCGGAAAATGGCAGCATGAGAAACCGGTAAGATCAGAGTATTGACGACGACGGACTGAAAAAAACTTCAGGAAGCGAAGATGAGTTATCACGACTGAAATCACTTGTCACCGGTACCGAGCACAGGAATGGAACGGCTCTGATGGTAGGAACTGATTATAAGATCGACGAAACAGCGATGCTCGAGTGTCCCCGACGAGCTGAGCGTATCCACCATACCATCTGATGTGCGTTTCGTAGATAGAGAAATTGGGTACCGGAAGCCCTGTTTCACGTACCCGCATGCAGGACCGGGACGACTGTTTTACGCTGGCAGCAAAGAATCGACTGTGGCGGAGGGGTTGAGGGCTTCCATAATACTAATGTCATTGCGTCACAGTATACAGTTGAACGATGAAAGGTTGGCAGTCTTGCAATCGGAGTCTACGACTCCATTTGGGATGATCAGTGGAAGATAGGCACGAACTGCCTGCTGAAGTTACTACTAAACGGGTAGCAATCGGTGACCCTTGAGGTACGAGTGGGGTAAGAGTATTCCATGTGACCAGGTGCTTGTATTTAGCGCAGTATCGCGATATTTTTCATACATCCCGAATTTGAACGAGATAAAATTCGGAATAACCTCGAGAATTCTTCTACACGATCCCATAAATTATGTTCGAATCATTTTGGTTCGTCCGGGCATCCGTAGCTTATAGACCTAAAACTTTTCTTTTCACACAAGTTACGATGGCGCAAGCCTTTTAATTTTTCGGAAATTATTTTTTCAAATTAAATGACACTTTGTTTTTCTTAGTGCCACGCGTATCTGTAAGAATATGCTACCGCACACACTGGTCCGTAGCTTCTAACTCAGCAACTCCTATTTCTTCCTCCTCGTGGTACCAGTCGGGATACGAGCAATCATGGAGATCGGGTAATCAACAAACTAAGCTCGTACAGGGACAAAGAAGGAAGCACTCAGGCGTATGTTAAGTGTCAGCTCAAGGAGCAGCCTTGTCATCCTTCATTATCTGCCGTCATGTCAGGAGCGTCTCCTGACAACTCTGCATTCCTTAGCCTAGTAAGCGTTTGCACTCCAGATTAAGAACGGCTCAAGAATGCGTCTGAGCCGAAGAGGGTGGCTGAATTTAGAAACGGCAAAAAAAAATTAATTACATCATCAATTTTAGCAGAACAGTTGTAGAATAGTTGAAGTGACTAGGTATGACTAGTACAAGTAATAAATAAGTTATTTAAACTGAATGTGATAAAAGTGTGTTACTTGGGATAAACGAGCATTAGTCGTACGAAAGCGTTCTACACGTAGTTGGAAGCGACAGCTGTTCGCCACTAGACGTCAAGATCGTCATTAGGGATATGAACGCGAACGCCCAAGTCGGTAAGGACGCGATGTATAGACCGATGACTCATAGTCTACACATCGACATGAACACGGTTATTGTTAGTTGGTAGACCGACGGCTCTACACTGGTTTATTTCCAAGATTTGGAAAGAGGAGAATCTACCGGAGGAATGGATGAAAAGAGTGGTTTATCCCATCTAAAAAAGGCTGACCGGCTCAACTGGTGCAACTATCGCGGCATAACGCTGGTAAACGCAGCCCAAGGAACTCTCCTAGATCATTTTACACCGGCTGTCGGTGCACAGGGTTTCGTACGGAATTACCTGGCGGGCTTCATGGGGCTCGCGTAACTGCGAATAAGGTTTTTACAATCCGTCAGCTCTTGCAGAAATGTTGGGAGTACAACGTGCCTACACATACCATCTTGATTGATTTCAAAGCAGCATACGATACAGTCGATCAATACCAGTTACAGCAAATTTTACACGAACACAGTTTTCCGGATAAACTGAAGCAACTAATCAGAGCCACATTGGATTGAAGTGTTTCGTGCGCATCTCGGGGAGACTTTCGAGTTCTTTCGAGAAACGCGGCAAGGATTGTGACAAGGTGACGGCTAATCATGCACCGCTCTTGAGGGAGTGATCCGATAAGCGGGCATCGAAACGAGAGGCACGATTTTCACCAAGAGTAGCCAACTTCTCGGCTTTGCAGATGACTTTGATATCATAGTCAGGAACCTTGTGACAGTGGAGGCAACTACGCCAGACTGAAAGTGGAGTCTAAGAGGATAGGGCTAAAAATAAATGCGTCGAAGACCAAATACAAGAAAGGTAGAGGCTCAAAGTAAACGCATACCTCGCACGGACGGTAAAAGTTGACGACGATGAACTAGAAGTGGTAGATGAATTCGTGTATTTGAGCTCGCTGGTGACCGCGGACAATAACACTAGTAAGAAGAACCAGCGGCTCATTCAAACGAGCAATTGCGCTTCTCCGCCCTTGGTAAAACGCTATGATCAAGAAGCTGTACAGACTATGTACAAAACGCTTATTAGACCACTAGTTCATTAAAGATTTGAAGCCGTGATGATGCTCATGGAGGACATACGCGCCCTTACCGTAATCAAGCGGAAAGTGCACCGGACAATTTTAGGAGGAGTAAAAACTGAAAGCGGGGAGTGGCGAAGGCGTATGAATCTTGAGCTACATGCACTGCTCCCATCTTACATTTGGACGTAGATTGTACGAACATGCTGGTATAAAGGGTGTCCACGGTAAAATTGCAACACACAAAATTAATTCGCAAAATTCGAGCTTCTATCCGATTGTCATCAAACTTTCAGGGCATCAAATGAAATAATTAAACTTAGTTTTCTAAATTTAATTTCGCTTCCGTCCATGAATATCTGTAGTTTGGCCTTAACCCCATCCATGAGATTTTGCACGGGGCTACCCTATATGGCATAAAGCCATTTGGCATAATGCTGTTTGGCATAACGACATTTGGCATAAATTCATTTGGCATAACGGTTATTTAGCATAATGGACACTTGGCATAATGGTCATTTGGCATAACGACTTTTTGGCATAATCGGTAATTTAACCAGATTTTGTTGTTTGGTCTTGTAAGTAAAGTAGCAGTAATTAACAATTATTCTTGAGAAACGAATCAATGCGAGGACCAAGGAAAAATAAAGTTCACAAGTTCACAATAATGTTCTGCGGAAGGTCTCCTATGAAAAATGAATACCGAACTATTTCAGTTATTATTCTCCATTTCATATTGCACCATTTTGTCTGCAGACGTATCTTACCAAATGTTTTCGTTTTTGTTCAAAGGCTTCGCAATATATGAACGCCAAACATAAATAAAATACTTAGAATAGTAATTAGATGGCTTAGTTTATTATTAACGAATTAACGACATATTAAATGAAACAAATGAAATGAAAATGAAATTTTAACAGATTTTCACTGTGCTTTAGATCCCAAGTTTGCTGCAATTGACTTTAGATACTCCTGAACGTTACTGTACGAATCCATATGTTGTACCACCATCTGGATATTTTGGTCATATTTTTGGTTATTTGATTTGCGTTTCTTGCTTGTGTTGCAAGAGAGGTAACTATTTATTTGTCCTGCTGTGTACTTCTCCTCTGTCCGTAGCTCTATTATAATGCGGTGTATCCCAACATGACGACCAACAATAGCATTCCATCGACTGTGCCAACTTTCGATTTGGTTGGTGGTACGCGGAATGTTGGCAAGAACATTGTCATAGATCGACCACAGCTGAGGCGGGAATAGTGGTTCGGTTCTTATCTCACGTCCCTCAGATGTAACACGTCGAACCCTACCCTTAACGTAGTTATCTTCAACGTACTTGAAAAAACTACCTGCTTCGATGGGTGCTGACACCTTTAGTTCGTCGAAGGCTTCATTAATCTTTTCCGCTGGTAAAAATGCCAGAGCCTGCACACGTTTGAAATGATCATAAAATTTTTCATCGCTGCTAAAAACCTTGATCAGTCCGCTGTTCTGTATGTTTTTCCAAAGATTTTGACACCAGTGGAAAAAGCAACCGTTGTGTTTGGTATCAGGAAACTCTGCTGCTACTGAATTGATGATTGCCTTTTCGTAATCTGACAAAATTATCTCCGGGTTCAGATCCATGCCAATGTTTTCGGCGGCTTCTACAATCGTAGCAAATATTTTGCGATACAGTGCTTCTGCTTTGGTCGTCATTAGAGCATATACCATAGGGAAGGTATGTTCATTGAACGGTGCGCAGCTGCCGTGAATAGTGAAAAGTTGACGGAACAAACCTGGTACGCTATCGAATGTACCATCTATTACCCAATATTTGGCAGCTGCTAACTGTTTCAAGCCTTCTTTAGTAGCGAATATTAGCGCTCTATCCTTGCCCTCACTAGTGTCGGCCAACAGGAACCTGTCGCCATCCAACGTTGTCGACAACTCTTGAGGTACAACAAATCCGTCCAAAACCTCTGGCTCTTTATAATGATTCTGGATGTCGGCACGTGCACGTTTCACAATTTTGCGTTGTGCATTTAAGGAAATTCGTTGTTGAACCGTGTTGGGAAAAGATGATGATACTTGCCGAACTGTTTTAGATGGTATTGATCTATCCTCTATTGCCCTTTTTTTCAGGCTGGTTCTGTATTTTATTTGGAGAACATGCAGTGGATCGCTTTCATGATTATGCTTTGTTTCTGATCTCATGTGGTGTATTCCGTTTCGTTTTTCCGTGATTACTCGTGCTGAACATTTTCGACCTTTGGCTCTGGTTGAGTGACTTCTACCTTTGCACTCCCAGTAGTAAGTATTTTCAATCTGTAAATTCATTCTAACGATTAAACGACATGATTCATGCATTGGGCCTTATGTGGCGAGGTGAGTATGGTGAGATTTCACTACCCTTTTACATTGAATGAAATTGGAATTAAACTGAACTTGAAATTTGTACTTGACATTAGACTAAAAGTCGGTGTTTGAATTGGAATTGAATAGGCTTGATATTAGACTCATATTATACATGAATTTGAATTAGAAATCGGGAATGAAATTGAACTTTAAAAATTGTATGCCCTATTGCCCTATCGTATTTAAATTGGACCTGAAATTCTAATCTAATCTCACATTAACGCAGCCAATCCGGATCTAATTGGACTTAAAGAGAGCCAAAATGGTAATTAAATCAGACTTGAATTTGGATATAAAATAGGATATGAAATTGAACCAAAGTAGACCTAGAATAGCATTAAACTTGAAATTGAAGTTGATAATAGACTCGAAATTTTACTTGAAATTGGCATGAAATTAGACATCAAATTGGATTCAAATGACTTACTTACTTTGCTGCAAATTGGACATGAAATCGGAATTATGGTTCGACATGAAATTAGACTTGAATTTGGACTGGAAACCTAACTTGGAAATGGTCCTAAGTTGAACTTGGAATGGAATTTGAGACTGATTGGAGCTACCTTAATGCAATTAATTTGCTTATTGCAATAATACCATTGAAAAAACTAGTCCGATTTCCGAGTTGCACCTTGAGGAATTATTTTGTTCTATATTAATTATTGTAGAAAAGGTGCGGCACGTGCCAGTACTTAGACTCGATTCGCATAACACCAGTGAAAAAGGTAGTGACTGTTAGTAAGTGATAATTAAACTGAGCGTACCGGTTTTCTGTTCGAATAGTAGACAAATCCATGATACGCTAGAATGTCCTTGTCCTTTGTGCTCTTCAGAATTTCTGGCAATTGATTATCTGCCGACTCTTCGTCAACTTCGAGAAATTCCTTCTTGCTGCTTGACATCTTGAATACCACGGCGTGTGTGAAAATTTGAACAATCTTCACCGCAATGAATACTTGATCTTTCGAAAAACTGTTTTTTAGAAAAAGTCTCACACACAAAGAAAACTCAGTTAACTTTATAAAAAGCCCTAAGGTGCGTTACATATACCTAAACAACCTGAATGGCCCAACTAGCGACCACTTTCCTGTTCCATAGTATGCTAGAATGTCCTTGACTTTTGTGCTTTTCAAAATTTCTGGCAATTGATTATCTGCCGTCAACCTCAAGAAATTTTTTATTGCTTCTTGCCATAGAAAGAAATTTTGCATAACTTTTCGAAAAGAACTAAGACTATCACTTAAAAATGTACCGGTGCGTTACATATAGCTATACAGCCTGAATTCGTTGAAACGATAGAATTTTGAAATACAAGTGCATTTTAGTTAGAGCAGGGCCCAACTAGAGAACACCCAACTAACGAACAGCTCAATAAACGAGATTTTTTACATGCGAGTCATTCCTGTATTTGAAAGTCTTACTTACACTTCATATAGCACACAGTCACCATCCACCATAGACTAAATACAAAGTCAAGTTTTTAGTATATGTCCAGCTATCAGGACAAAAGTCATTATAAAAATTTTTTTTTGTTATTTTTCAACGAAATCTTGACAACAGATATCACAAATTATCACTTGTAAGAAAAAATAAAAACTTTCTAAGTATGTCATTCATCGTGCACAAAAATGTATTTACCGTTATGTCTGTGTCTTACTGACTAATATTTTTGGAGATAAGTTCTTGATTTGGAATAAACAAGATGTTTGGTGGAAATTCATTTTTCGAAAAGTACCATTTTGCGGGGAAAATTTTCGCGAAACGTACTGTTTGGCGGAAAACTATTATGCAGAAAATTCCTTTTTTCGGAAACTATATTTCGCAGTAATCCAACTACTTAAGCCCATGAACTTCGATCGCCTCACAAAGAAAGTGTGATCCGTCCTTACTCGCTGTCGCTCGTTCGGACCCAACTGAAGGAAAGAACTAGAGGTCAGTAAACCTAGGAAAACAAATAAACCTAAACAGATGTGATTTCTGCGGGGGGGCTGCCCCCCCGCAGTGGCCGGCGCTTCCGACGGCGGGTCACCGGCGAACACTCGCCGTTGCCTACGGCCGGCTCGCCCTGAATCATCTAGGAAAGCGATCATTAGGTCATAAAATAATGTTTGAGGAATTATGCCAAATGGCGTTATGTCAAATGAGATTATGCCAAATGGCGTTATGCCAAATGGCATTATGCCAAATAGCCCCTTATGATTATGCCAAATGGGTTATGCCAATTAGCGTTATGCCAAATAGCATTATGCCAAGAGACTTTATGCCATATGGGCGCCCCCCATTTTGCACAACCTCAAAATCAACATGGTTTGCATGTTTACCAAAACTTTCTTCATTTCTTCAACTGTTTTGACTACTTTAGGACGTTTCAGAAGATTCTGCTTCATAATAGCCTAGTATTTGTCGATTGGCCGCAGCACCGGTGTATTTGAGGGGTTATGATCTTTCGGCACGAAATCGGCATTATTTACCTTTGCCTATTTTCTTCCGATTGTCACGTAAAATGGTCGGTGTTAATTCAGACCGCACCAAGTCGCAAAATTTTAAAAAATGAGTTAATGACAGCAAACGATCAAGAATTTTCTTAGCTACACTTTACTCTTATCAGATTACATAAATGTTACAAACAGCCAGAATTATGAGATGATTTTGAAAGATCAATATAGAGTAGCAAACTTTGAACGCATTTTTATCGAAGTCAGAGTTCTGTCACTTGGCTCGGTGTGACTTAACACCGACCAAATAGTCTTCGAATTTCGGATATAACAACAGTTTTCTATCTGCACCAGCTGTTTTGGATAAATATCAATCTTTCAATTTTTATTACTTCGCAAATGTGATTGATCTGTACCATTAATAATGTCTTTTTGAGAAAATTTTCAATCAGGTATTAAAACAAATCAAGTTTTTGTTGGTTACTCCACGCGTAATATTGCAAACTATTATTTCAACTGTTTATGTCATTTTTCAATCACACGTAAGTATATCGAAAGAGGCAAAAGAGAAAATAAAGAATAGAACCTTTTCGAAAACTTCAACCTGATTATATCAGAATACCGTTGATTTGGAAAAATAAACAGTGAGTGGCTCGCCCAGTTAACTCCGGGGTACGATGCTAACCTAACAAGCGAGTCATATGTTCGACTCTCGACAGGCTACAGAGTGAAGAGGATCTTTGCACTAGCAAAGTAGCGAAGTAAGTAATGAAGTAATTAGCGAAAAAGTGATTTTTGAGAGGTCTTTATATAAAACGCCCTGTGAGATAGAAACTATAAAAAATATGCTTACTATATCTTTGGCAAAGTTATTTATAAAATCTTTAGTTACAACTTTGTCGAACAAATTATCCTCCTACCTCTTTTCTACAAAAAGTTATCATGTTTTTGAGAGTTGAAGAAATTTGCTGAAGAAATTTTCTGATTTCCGACGTACTTGTGCTGAACTTTTTCGCAAACGAGCTCTTCTTTCGACGACATTTTTCAAATCTTTGCGCACTTGTTTATTTGTATTTACTTGACAAAAAGATTCACACAGTATGAACAATACAGTTTGAACTTTCGCCATGTTATTAGACTAATTTATGTTCCTCTGTTATTGTATGCCGAAGACCAAATATTTACACTCAAACTTTCAACCAAAATTGCTGGAAACTTTTTATTGATTGCTAAACACATAGTAAAATGTGTGTCTCAGAAGAAAAGAATCAAAGATTGTTCCAAACAATCAAATAAATTAACTGATCTCTGCTAAGACGAATCAAGGTTGCAATCTGCATCTTTCGAATACCATGTGTATGTCTCTATCAGTTAGAAACAAAATCATCGAATTTCATAATTGTGTGGTATAACATAGCCTGCTGTTGATCATTTTGACATTCATTGTTGACCGTTTTGGCACTAATCCTTCAACCGAATAGCACCTTAATCCGATCCATCCATTGGCAGGCAGTGCAGTGTTTATTATTCGGTTCGCTTTAAAAGGTGTGCAATCAGAAATCCTTTACGAAGCGAGCACAGCAAGAGGCTCGTCGTCGATCATCATTAAGTGACTTACCCGCGGAGCGTGAGCGAGTGATGCCTCAGTAGACAGGGCAATTACTAAATGATGATGAACCGATGAAGAACCCGCGTGACCGACAAACTTGATCTGTTTGGGTTCCCGCAAACGATATTGCGCAATACTAGCGAGTTGCGGCAGATCATCATCGTTTGTTCGCGGAGATACGCGAAGAAGCTGTCGTAGCGGACCTGCCGGCACGAGGATGAAATGAAAACCATCATATCGATGCATCGGCTCGAAGCGGCTCTACTCAAGATTGGAAGCACTTCTGATAGATATTACGTACCTGAAACGAGAAACAAGAGTAGAGGTTTAATAAATTAGCGATATTAATGATGTTAACGAGTTTGAACGTCACATAATTTAATCTATTCATAATGCTAACATCAATTTCTGCCAAGGAGAATGGGCGTACGAGTACGTGGAAAGAAGTCTACTGGTGTTCAGAATCGATCTGCATGGTTGTTTGCAAATAGAGCTGATCGTTATTGTTGATGGTATGGCAATTATTATGCGGTAATTGTACTACTTTCCAAAATAAGATCCCGACTTCGATGAGAATAGACGGGCGCCATCAGAGCCTTGAACCGAATGTGCTCAAGCCTACCTTCATGTACTAGTTAAAGGCAGGTAAGATCGTCGGTATTTGTTCTCTCAATACGCTGCACCATATTGTGTCTTAAAAAATGAATTAAAAGCAATGTTTAACGGTCAATCGGCTACCGGCTCTACCCACCTGACTTGAACATGACCCATTTCGAAATAATCGCCTCCCGACGGTGCTCGCCGTGGTAGTTTGTGGTGCACCGCCAAAACATTGTTTACGACCCGCACATTGCATAATTTAGCGCACACTGTTTCTTGAAACCCGCGACAGGGTCCATCCTACGCGCATTTTAAAGTTTCTTTCGACCTAAACCTGCTCAAGGGTCTGGTATCGGAGTCACAGCTGGGGCGCGTAACTTTATTGCAGCGCCATCCATCGACATATCCCCTTCCCTTCAGAAGCAGTGAGAGCGCCCACAGCTTTGCCCCGAGTGCTAGTGGTTGGGGTCCAATTGAATCAAGAGTCTGTCAAGCGATCGCAGGTACACATCTGAGTAGGATTTACAGGCCGAAGGTAACTTTGGTGCTTTAATTCACCTTGGTCTAACTTTGAACACCTCACTAAGGCAAAGCTCCTGCTGCTAAGAAGCTTAAACCAATACTGCACAATGCAGATCTTAAAATTTTCCCCCATCAAAGAAGGTGGCGGGTTGGTTGAGCACTCGGCTGTGTATACACAAATTACAACCTGACAACCGTTAACCGACGGCGGCAGCACAGTGGGCAGATAAATGGATCTCCCAGCGGACTGACGGACGGATGGTGCGGGTCGGTTTCAAGTGCCAACCGGTGTGCAGTGCTGATTAAGAGACCCAGCTGGGGTGGATTAGCAGCTGTTGCAGTGTGCAAAATTAACGCGACCTGCAGTGTGCGATTGCACCGTTTTAATTCGTAAAATTCCATTCATTCGGAATGGCAGCCCACCCGAGGCAACCACCACACCACCGCACCGGGAATGCACGCCGAACGGGGGAAATTTGTGGTGATGTCTTGTTTTGTGTTCAAATGACAGCAGATTTGCAGGTTGCATGTGTGGTATCGATTTGTTATGGGGCTGCTTTTTTATGAAATATGAAGGACATTATAACGGCACGAGGCTTCGGTACTTTATGACCCGGTTCCAGTAAGAATGTTGCGCGTTGCTCTGTCCTCGAGACTGGTGAATGTTATGGTTTGGAGATTGGGATCTTGCGCTCAGGTGTGTTTGCATTTTATGGATAGGAAAAGAATGTGGTTATTGGGTTACATTTAACCAGGTGAACATGAGTTTCATGTACTCAAAGCAGTAAAATTTAAAATTTATTGGTAGTCGTCATAAACAGCACAGCGTTTTTAAATCAATAAATTGAATTTAGAGAAATAAGGCCTGCGAAACAAAATTATTTAAAGGAAAGGATCCTTTAATTTCGATTCACGCACTAATGATACTAGTGTTTAAAAATTATAATTAAGGATTAAAAATTATATCGGGGAGTAGGGAAAGCTGAACTGTGCTGCGCTGTACTGGGTACTTGATATTGCGTAATGTGATTAAACCACGAGATTTGCCGAAGCGCCTGTCGACAACGCACTGCTTGTTTCTATCTCACTGACCGCGTAGATAACCGTCTATTTTCTCGGCGGTAGAAACAAAGAGCAGTCATACATAAAATAATATATCGTATAGGAGTGTATGGGGCGTATATACGAGAATGATAAAATTGAGACAAATCAGGCATTAGACTACGTATATAACGGACGGCAGTAGTTTAGTGAGTAAAACATTCGAGTACCAATCGAAAGAGTGTGGGGTGAACCTCACCTGCCATTGCACAACCCAATATATTTCTGGTCTATTCCTTATATTTCCAGTTCATCCAGTTAATCATTCTTCGCATCAGACACTTCCACCCATTTCAAAATAATTGTGGAATGTAAAACAGTAATAAACATAAAAATATTTATACTGGATATTAAATTAAATTTTTATTAATTGGAAAAGCATTCATGAACATGTCGCTGACATCGGATCATCCACACAGAAGATAAGTAGTGCTATTATTGCAACCATTGAGTCGAGAGATCGAACGATCTCGATGAAATAACTGTTCAGCTATTGAAGCAGCCATACTAGGAGCTGCTAACCAGTGATGCCAGGTTTTGCTGAAGATAAATCCGTAAATTTACCATCTGTGATTTTACCATAGAAGAAAGGATTATAGTTGCGCCCCGCTTCATTCCGCTTAGACGTGTGATCATTATTCATCGCATAGGTATTCTGCCGCTATTCGCATAACAGTCCCATTTTCTATGGAGTTTCCTATACAAATGGCACTGTTATGCGAGTAACGGCAGTATTGTTCTTGATGGTATTTTGCATGGCAGCTAAATCTGGATTATTTTCCCAAATGCCAATGTATGTGACGGAACAAAACAACAACTTTGCTGTTGTTCTCTTTCTTACTACAGTGATTTCGGTTTGTCGTAGATTGATTGCAGTTATGTGCAGTTGCACCTTGCACTTTCAAATTGCGGATTAACGTTTAGTGGAATGTGCGGTATAAATATAGGCAATTAAATTTTTTTTGAATCAAATAAGTTCATGATGCATTTCAAATTTCGCTTAAGTTATTCGCGGACGCATATTCTAGACTTTCAATTGCCATCCTTACCGTTTTTCCGTCTTTAAATTTAAATCTTTAAATTTAAATTTTTTTGTTATGTGTACTCCGTTACCATTTGTTGTCGTTTTCTTGCCGTTTTTTGTTTTTAGTTTTAATTTGATTATATTTACTGTAACAGCTTGGATCATTCGTGTATTTTACGAGGTCGAGATTTGAGCGATCTCGGAGAGTATGCTAACCGCTGGAATTGATCTCTCATTTTAGTTGTTTTTTTAACGTTTGTGAGTCGTTTTGCGTAATTTTAAACATCTATCTTTTTGGCATCTTTACATACATCTTTTGACGTAGGACTACGTCTTACGGCAAGTTTTGAGATAGGGTGTCATTCCAAAAAATCGAAAAATGCGAGCGTCACGAAAAATGAAAGGTTTTGAGCGCTAATAGCTCAGCGGTTTTCTGATCGATTTTCAATATTCTTACACCAATCGATCGGAAAATCTTCTAAGAATTGACCTAAATGAAGAAAAGTATGGATTCTTGATGTTGAACTATTGAAAAATTGAAAATAATGAACCTATGTTTTACCAGAATTCTCGCTTCGTGATTGGTTGGAAGATTCTTTACGATGATCTAAACCTATACCAATTTGATATCTGTGCTTGGGAAGTAAGCCAAAACAAGTAATAAAATTCCTTCATTTCAACAAGATTTCTTAACACCGCGGTTAAACCTAGACCATTTTGATGTCCTTGCTTGGGAAGTACGCCAGAAAGAGTGACAAAGCCCTCTCCTGCCAACAAATTTCTTACGAACGCGATTAAACCTAGTCCAATTTGATGTCTGTGTTAGGGAAGTGTGCCAGAAAAAACGACCTAAGTTCATTGTCCCAACAGATCGCAAATTCTTTACTGCGACTGCGAGACGATTAAACCTCGGCGAATTTGATATCTGTGTTGGAAAAATGTGCTACAGCTGTAGCGTTCGGTTATAATACGACTCTGTATGAATACGCATGCTTGCCGTTTCATTAGAAGTATAGTGAAAAGATATGCTGTTGATAAAATAGGATAGAATTGGTAAATTTGGTAAGAATTGGTAAGGTAACAGGAAAGCAATAGTTTGTGTGCTTGATTTTGTTAAATTGTTTTCAAATGCACAATCTTTTAAGAATTGAACGTATGCAATGTTACTACTTTGATAAATGTTGCATACAACGCATGTAGCATGTATATATGTTGCATATAGCATGTATACATGAAGAATCGAATGATTACAAGCATGAATACATGCTACTATCACTACAAAGAGACTTACGTAGTCCTGCGTCACCTATATATGCGGTCGTGTCTTGAATACAACCCCTCTGATTTTTTTTGTTTCATTTGAGTGATTTGTTAGCATTCGTCGTTTGTGACGTTTTTGGTTTTATCGTCGTTTTATCGTCTTTTTATTTCCGTTTTATTGCTTTTTCTTTATCTTTATAGTAGTTTTGTCGCTTTGTATTGTTTTTTGACATTTTTTGTCGCTTTTTTGGTATTTTCTCGGTGACTTCTCATCATATGTATTTTTGTCGTACTTCGTCTTTTCCTCGTCGTCTTTTCGCTTACTTATCTTCTCTTGTTCATCATATTTTTGTCATCGCTTCGCTGGCTTTTCACTGCCTTTTTGTTGTTTATTTGCTGTCTTTTCGTCATTCTTCCATCGACTTTTCGTCATCTTACCGTTGTCTATCCATCATATTATCCTTGCCTTTGCGTCATCTTTTTGTCAACTCTTCGTTGCCTTTTCTTCGTATTCGTCACCTCTTTATCATCTCTCTGTTGTATTTTTGTTGTCTTTTCATGGCCTTTTCGCCATTTTTGCATCGTATTTTCGACAGTTTTGGCATTTTAATTTTGCTTATTTTCGGCGACTTCTGACCGTTCTTGTTGCTTTTTTGGCGTTTTTTGTCGTCATTTTGCTGACCTTTTTTTCGTTTTTTGTCATTTTCTCATATTTCGTCCGGTTTATTATCAAGACAACAACAATGTTATCTTTTTCCTGTATTATCGTCGTTCTTTCGTTATCTTTCTGACGTATATTCAGCAACTTCAGGTCGTCTTTTTTGCATATTTTAACGTCTGGTTGGCGCTTTTTAAATGTCTCTTTGCCGTTTTTTGTAAAGTGAGTAACCCACAGTTTTGACGACTTTTCGTCATCTTTTCATCGTATTTTTACGTCATTTCCTTCGTATTTTTGTCGTCTTTTGATCAACTTTTCATGAAATTCTCGCAAAAAAGCATAAAAACGTTAATCCTACATATCCAGCATTCCACGCGCGGTGATGGCGACTGGTGAGTACAACTTTCTGAAGGGTACAGTTCCGTTTTAACATTCAGTGCAGGAGTGGTTACTGCCGTTACTACCCAAGTAGCACACTTTTTGCACTTATGGTTGCAGAAACTTATTTATGGCTGAAATTAGTCATGAATCGGTTGCCACAACTGATTTGTAACAACTGTGGTACTAGGGTATGGAAGCCACAACGGTTTGCTGGTGAAGTGGAAAAATGTAAACATTGTTCAGTTTTCGCAGAACAGAATAGAAATTTAGTTGAACGTAATCGCTGTCTTGTGGCTATTTTTTGCTAAAATATTGCCAAATTGATCTAATGCAAAGGTTATTTCAGGAAATGATAGCCTTTAAAAGCACCAAAATTCGCTTCCCTTCAACTAAATTCTTCTTCAGCTGCTCTGTAAAAACTAAACAATGTTTACATTTTACAATATTTACAACCAGCAAACAACCGTAATGGGCAAACAGCCGCTCCTGCATAGAATGTCAAAACCGAACGGATTACCTACGAATGGCCGAAACACAAATGGCCGAATCACGAACGGCCGAAACACAAATGGCCGAAATTACAAATGGCATAATATATCTAATGGCCGAATCACCAATGGCCGAATCAAAAAAGGCCGAATCACAAAAGGCCGAACGTTATATTCGGCAGAAAATATTCATGGCCTTTAACCTGCAAAAACGTGGGGTACATGCTGTCTTTACTCGCTGCCGCTCGTTCGGACTTAACTAAGGGATAATCCTTAGTAGTAATTAACCTAGGAAAATGCATGCACCTAAATAGAAGTGGTTTCTGCAGGGGGCTGCCCCCCGCAGTGGCCGGCGCTTCCGTCGGCGGGTCACCGGCGCACACTCGCGGCCTGTTGCCGTCTCTCCCTGAATCATCTAGGAAAGTTTTACTACTAAGACGGTAAATAGGTCTCGCAGCTTATAATGAACGAAGTTCATTTGCGCTTAGGGGAACAAAGAACTATCAATCATCTATACTCTATAGTAAGTAGTTGTGTTGCTTATTTTGTTTTTTTTGTTTGATTAAAGTTATTTGTAACTACTTGCCAATTCTTGTTTTTTATTGAATAGTTATTTAGGCATTCCGAAAAAAATCGGCCTTTCGTGATTCGGCCACTCGTGATTCGGCTATTCGACATTCGGCCTTTCGTGATTCGGCCTTCTGTGACTGCTGTTGAAATTCGGCCATTCGCGATTCGGCCATTTGTGTTTCGGTCATTCGGTACCAGCCCAAATCGAACTATGTCCTTCAGAGAATTGTACCCACCAGCCGCCATTACCGCTCGTGGAATGCTGGATAGAACATGAATTCCACCTTACACCTTTCCACCAGTTGGTTACAAGGAACAACGGTAAGTTTTATTGCACTACAGAACTCATATTCGGAACTGTCAAAATGGTTGAAGAAATAGAAACGAAAATATTTGGCCTTTTTGCCGTCCTCTATTCTTTCTATCAGAAAGAATGAAGTTACTCTTTTTTTGTAACTAAAGAAACTTCTACCTTTTCCGAAGAATTTATGAAAATCCGTAGATATGAGCATTTGATCCGCAGGTCCGTAGAAAGTTCATAAATAGAATTCATAGTATAGCTTCGGATAAATCCGTAAATCTGGCATCCCTGCTGCTAACTATTCCGGTTGACGTTCCTGAAAATGTCGAGCACGTTATCGGCAGCGAAACGTACTGGGAACCCCACACGGGACGAAAGATTTCACCGGGTGAAGTCTTCCTTGCCTACTCGAAACATTATTGCATTCCACGGTTCTATCTGCTATCTCACCACGACAGACGGTCGGCCAGAAGCTGCCCTACAGAAGTGCTGGAAAATTGATACGCTATACGCATCAACGACAACGTGCGATTCCGCAGCTAGGTATCATTGTACGTCTAACGAGAGTTGAAGATCCTGACATCACCCTTGGAAAATATAGGTCAATAGTAGAGCGACGTTTCTCGACCCTGAAAAGTTGACTCGAACGAGAGCCAGCAACCAAGGCATCGTATCATCGGTTTATGTGGGAGTATCAGAGGCTTGGATTCGTAAATTGAAGAGCCTGCAGATGACCATATCCAGCATTGCTACATTTTCCATCACGTCGTACTCAAGGAGTATGGCACGACTACGAAGGTTAGGGTAGTCTACAACGCGTCATGCAAGACTTTGTTGGGTTACTCCTTGAGTTGCTTCTTGAACTCCGCTGTAGTTGACGTCGAGAAGACATATCGACATTGCATTGCCTTCCATTGCATCATCATGATGGTTTGGAATTCCTCCGCATGAATTATCCCAGAAATCCCCCTAATCCGATCACCACCGAACGAACTATAACTGAACTATGGTAGAACAGCAAGTGCTCCATACTTGGTAACAAAGACGCTTCAGCAGATTGCGAACTATTATAAGCCCCGCCGCTGTCGAAGCAGTCATCGAGGATTGCTATACGTTCAATCACGGCCATCGGACGTGAAATGTGCTATCATTCTACAACAAGAAGTCATCACCATGCTCAATTTCACTGGGTTCTGGATCTGGGTTCACTGGATTTTCCAGCCGTTTCAATTAAATATTACATTTCTGTCGTGAACGGTTTCCAAACGATCCCGAAAATACGACTGTCCTCTCACAAAACCATTCGCAGAATGAATCCTTTTTCAAGTTGCCTTCCTTTTCTTCTCTATTTCCCTAAAAATGCACTTTGAAGTATCACACCGGGTTCAGTTAGCTATCAATTCTTATTTATATACTATATACTAGCTGATTGCCCGATCTCGTTCGGGGCCTCTTTCTCACTCAGCCACTTGTACATCTGTTTTTGTAACGAAAACTTTCATAACGCAAAAAACAAAGCCCTTTTTTCATTTGAATATGTCTACTCCCTTTGTCAGTTCCTTTCACATTGTCCCCCAACCACTTGTAAATCTGTTTTCTTCTCGGTAATCCCCATAAATCGACACAAAGCCGTTTTTACGTTTTTGATCCTCCCCCTTTTTAATGGCCGCCCTGTTACCCCTTTCAGATATAAAACAACTTGTACAACTGCTATCGTTCGTTCCAAATACAAAAAAAAAAACGCATCCCTTTACCCATTTGAACCTTTCCCTCCCCTTGTAAGAGACCGTCTCCCTCTTTTGTCAACCCCCCGCGGTTGTTTCTTTTAAATCAAAAAATATATGTTTGACAAACGACGTTTAATGAAGAACAGTCCAGAAGTTCCAGAGCTATAGCGGAACATACATTCATACTCACATTTCTCATCCACCGACCTTCCCAGTCAGCTCCCCTTTCTGTCATGTAGCCAGCGTTGCCAACCTTCCAGATTTGTCTGGATTTTCCACACTTTTTGATGCCCAATCAGACGAAGAAAGACGCTCTTCAAACATTGTCTTTCATTAGGCCAAATGACATCCCGATTTTTTCCAGACATTTTTACTCTCGTTTTCCAGATTTTCGTAAAAACCGGTTGGCAACGCTGCACGTAGCTAATCATGCATCGGTTTGCTCAATGAAAATCGCTATAATGGAAACGAAACAAAGGTTTATTTACCATATATTCCTCTTCGGAGAATCCCCCCTCTTTACTCAAAGTCAGTTGCACAACTGCAATCCGTTTAAATGCAATAGAAACGCAATCCCTTTTACTTATTTAGATCTCTCCCCCTTGTTAGGAATTCCCCCTTTTGTCAACTTCCCAGTGCTGATTCCCTAATGTCAAGGAACTTGTATGCCAAGTTTGGTGAAGAACCGTCCAGGCATTTCGGAGTTATGGCCTCCCTCCCCTTGTTACAACGCCCCCCTCTCTTATAAACCCCCCAGTGCTGATTCCCTTAGGAATATGTGTGCCAATTTTGATAGAGATCAGTCAAGGTGTTCTAGAGGCATGGTGAAACATACATAAAAACATACTCACGCTCACTTTTATATACATATGTAGATTTTACCAATGTTTTTATTTGTATAAGAATAATTACATTTGGTAATAAAACAAACTTAATTTCTTTCCTTCATATTATAAAACCTAGTATTGTGCGGTATCTAGTATTGCATTAACCAATAAAAATATTAAAACCAAGGAAACCTGACCAGCTATCAGTTTTAGTTTAAAACATAAAGCATGAGTTCGGAATGCTGGTTATAGAATTTTACAATCTGATTAGCTAAACTTTCTTTAAGACATGTTTTCCCATAAATTTTAAATTAATAAACAAATAAACAATAAACAAATGTAATTGGAACCAAAATTAATTTCCCTTAAAACACATAAGGATGAGTTTGAAACGGCTGGCGATACTTTACTAATGCTCCACTAATCTTTTCTGAACTTGCAAGAAAGCATGTGAAAAGTTCAACACTCGCAATCATCATTTGCTACCCACAGCCGAAGGTCGTATTACGAGACAAAATTGCCCTTGATTTGCGATGTTCACTTAGAGGCGAAAGGCGTTGACATTTCTAGCCCACAGACGGCATTGTGTCCAAGCATCAGCCAGCGCTAGACAGCGTCTTGTGTGGGTAGAAGATTGACTTTCGCGTAATATTTGATGATTCACTCGGTTTGAAGCTGCATCTAGTGATCATCATGCATTGCACCAGCGCAGCGCACACAACCAGTTCTGCTTCATTCCTCAGTTCCGTTCATAAATTTGTGGCATAATTCGCCGTAATTGAAAGTTGTAGGCATAAACATAACACTGTGTTATTCCACGTAGAAACATAAACTCCATTCAATACTTCAGGTCCCATCCGTTTGCCCTACATCATTTTCGTCCAAAGAATGCAAATGTTCATAAACCGCCACGCGATCCGGCCGGGGTGCGGAGTATTATATAGTACAGGCCTACATACCTTCCCGTTTGCACTTGTATTCCACTGCAAGGAAGTATGTTCCCGGCACCAGTGAGGCGGTACTGTTCTGATTCAGCAACAGCGCATTGCACTGTGGGTACAAGTGAACGGGATGTTGGAAGTACCTTGGTTCTGCCATCATCGGCGGAGCAATTTGCTCCGGTATTTTTCGTGGGTTTGATTTCAATGACAAAATCAACCATTTATAGAGATGATGTTTTTTTGGTGTGCGCAGGAAATGTGACGGTTGAACGACCGTCACCAACCCACAATTGATGAAAACTGACAGCCACCATGCACCGATATAGATGTTGTGCATTTTCTGCCTGTCTGTTATCGTTACCATTTTGGTAAACTGTTCAGGTTCTTGACTAGCTCGGCATCGTAAATTGCTGAATTTATTCTTTGATTGCAGATCGCTCAAGGATTACGAAACAAAAATATTAAAAGGCAACGTATTATTATTCACAGCTTATAGCGCAATTAGCTCATAAAGTAGGAAGTGGAATAATTGGAAATATTACACTAATTTCTAACAAGCCAGAACATCATGGAATGCTTCTAGCAGAAACCGTAAGCCGGTGAAAAATGCCGTAATTAGAAAAATGATGTAAAAATCGCGTTAATGCAAAAACCGTCATAAAAAAACGCGTTAATTCAAAAATTGCATAAAATAAACCATGAAAAAAAAAGACTTGGGTGTACAGCAAAGTAAAATTTCTGGCTCCACAGTATTTTCATCGCTAACGCGTTTATGTTTAGATAAATATTATTGAATACAGATATAAAATATACCATAAAATACAAAAGTAATCTTCTTCGTCTAGCTTCTATCTTTCTATCTATCTATCTATATACATAAATAAAGTGAGCGTGAGTTTGTATGTTCCACCATAACCCCAGAACACCTTGACCGATATCCACCAAATTTGGCACACATATTCCTTGATATAAGGGAATCAGCCCTGACGGGTTGACAACAAGAGGGGCTGCGGGTGGGATTCATAACAGGGGGGGAGGCCATAATTCCGAAATGCCTGGACGGTTCTTCATCAAACTTAGGACACATGTTCCCTGACAAAGGAGAAACAGCACTGGGGGTTAACAAAAAAGAGAGGGGATTGTTCCCTAAAAGGAAGGGGGGAGGGTCCCTAATAGGGGGAAGCCATAACTCCGAATCGCATTGACAGTTATTTATCAAACTTGACATACATGTTCCTTGACATAAGGGAATTAGAACTGAAGGGGTTGGCAAAAGGGGGGGGGGGATCCTTAATAGGGTGAGGATACGAAATGTTTGCACGGTTCTCCCATTAGTGACGGTGGGGTGGCCATTGTTAAAAGCGGAAGGTGCAAATAGGAAAAATGTCTTTGTTTCTCTTTCTTTATAGGATTTTATAGAGATTTCCGTAAAGAAAACAGGCAAGTGGCCGGGTAGACAAAAAGGGGGAAGCAGACAAATGGGGAGGGACGTCCAAAAGAGGAACAAGCGTTATATTTTTGCATTATAAGCATTTCGGTTACAATAACTGATGTACAAGTGGCTGTGAGACAAAGGCGCCCCGAGTAAGATCGGGCACTCAGCTAGTATGAAATGAAGAGGTTTTAGCGTACAAATAGCATGACATTACCCCCCTCCCCTTCTCCCCCAAGTTCTGAGGACAGCTAGGACCTATATCGACTGATGCACATATGTAAAGGCTGAAATAGAATACTGCGTCAACGCATCCGTCAGCGTCGATTTGACAGTGAGTAGACCCATGTTTGTCGAAGCTACGGATGATACTACGTACGCAGAAATTCTTCGGAAAGTAAGGGAGACTCGGGAACTAAGGGAGAGTGTGGTAAGGACCAGGTGCACACAAAAAAGTGAGATACTCTTCGAGCCGAAGAGAGAAAAGCTAATTAAGTGTTTGGCCTTCAAGGAGCTCACCAAAAAGTCCATGGCGATTGAGGCAAACGTTCGAGCCCTATCTTATGAGTCAGTGATCGAATGTAGAAACTTGGATAAGATCACCACGAAGGGGAGCTAGAGTGCGCGCTTAAAGTGCAGTGCGTGGTGGGAGACGTTCCAATAACCATCCGGATGCGGAGAATACATAATGGAATGCAGACTGCATCGATACGATTATCGACGGCTGTAGCAAACAAACTGTTGTCACTTGGTCAATGTGCTCCCTAAGAGCCACCCCTCGAGTTACGAAGCAAATAGAGAGATTTACGGGGAGCGCACACGAGCCTGCCCGCTACTCAATCCAAACTTAGATCTTAAATGGATCTGTAGGATAAAGTCCCGGACCAAATTAGGCCATATTGGACGACGAGTCAAACATTTCTTTATTTTCATGCGCCGTGAGCTGTGCCGGAAAAAGTAGAGCACGGCCAACGGCGCTAACATTTAACATTTCCGAGAACGCTTAACGACTTGGCATTCATATTTCCGGTATACCTACATGCTGACAGCAAAAAGGGCTGATTACGCATAACACGTGGCTGATGCAGCATCACGCCATCACACAACTCCGGCGGGCTTGGCGTCCAAGGGCTGCGACGAAGAGCGAACAAGCTACGCAAAAAGAGCGAACAAGTTATGCAAAAGCGCCTCGAGCGAAAAACGAATCCGTTCCTCCCACTTCGCAAACTTAAGCGACCGGATGAACACCAAGACGAATGGGAAGGATGATGGCATTCTTTTGCGTCAGATGTAAGAAAAGGTATGTGCGACTTTGTTCGCCTAGGGGCGGTAGTATAGGTGGGGGTTTTCCCCTCTTTAGACTTAAGTAGCAAACCAATGTACTGGAAAATATAAGGGAGCTCTTGAATTTTGACCACCGGCCCGTCAAGTAGGGAAGGGGAGGGCAGAATGAAACCGCCGCGTTTCATTTTAATTTATTTCTTCTTGGATTTTTAGAATTGAGGGGGCCCTCAAGATCCCTTCATAAGGTGCAATTTGGTTTTCGGAAAGGCTGTTGGCCTGCTGTTGGCTGTTGATGCCATTCGTACTGTAGTGGAGAAGGCCGAAAAGTCAGCCAAACAAAAACGAAGGGGCGATCGATATTGCGCTGTGATGGCGATCGATATCAAAAATGCCTTCTATAGCGCCAGCTGGGAGGCTATCACCACATCACTGCACAGAATGAGCGTCTCTGGCTGTGCAAGATCTTGAAGAGCTACTTCCCGAATAGAGTGCTAGTCTATGAGACAGCCAAAGGGTAGAGTTGGGTAAACATCACGGCGAGAGCTCCCCAAGGTTCCATCCTTGGACCGACGCTCTGGAACGGAATCTATAGTGGAGTACTGACGCTGAAGCTACCCAAAGGGAAAATGATAGTTGGTTTTGCGGACGACGTAGTACTATCGGTTGCAGGAGGGACGCTGGAAGAGGTTGGAGTGCTGGCCAGTGAGATGATCGGAATGATAGAAAATTGGATGCAAGGGAAGTAAGCTGCATGTAGCACATCACTGCATTGCAAGTAACTGTATGTAATTTAAAAGCGGTTCAGCGAGCGGAAATCACAGTAGGAGAGTATGTCATACCCTCGAAGCGAACAGCAGCAGTAAGCTTCGTCTTTTGGCTAATGTTTCCTTATCCATCCTCAGATATGAAGGTCCGGCATGGATTCCAGCGTTAAAAAGCAAACGAAACGTAGCGTAGTTGATCAGCACAGCCTAGCCCATGCTTACTGGGTGTTCAATAAGTTCGAATATAACTTTTCATCGTTGTGTAAGTGCGCTTCATGTGAATTCTGTGTATTGTTATTGGTGTCAGTTTTAGCCTTATATATAGGCTAACCGACGTGCAAAGTGTCGACTAGATGTCATTTGTTATTTGTTTACCGCGCGCGATGAAGGAGTACCGCAACGTCGTAGTAAAGTTGTTTGCGGGAGGTGAGCGACCTGGCGACATATTTCGGCGGAAATCCTACGAGGTGAAGCGAAATTTCATTTATAACACCATCCGTCGGTACCGGGATACGGGCTCGGCCAAGGACCGTGCTAGATCCGGGTGGCCGCGTTTGGCGAGGACGCCAGTCGCCATCAAGGTGGTGAGGGAGCGGGTTCGTCGAAAAATGAACCGCTCGATCAGGAAGACCGCTGTTGCCCTGGATGTGTTGATCGGGACTGCCCACACCATCATGGTGAAGGACATGGGATGCAAGCCGTACAAGAAACGCAAGGTCCAAGAGATAACGGAGGCTATAACGAAGAAGAGGCTGGACAGAGCAAAACTGATACTTTCGCGGCACGCTGATCAGGAGTTCGTGTTTTCTGATGAGAAACTCTTCATCTTGCAACAGCCGCACAATGTCCAAAATTATCCGTTGTGGGTGCCGACGTTAGCCAGCATCCGCCCGTCCCACATAAACATCCCGCAGTTCCAGAGCACCGCGTCGGTAAAGGTTTGGAGGGCCGTATCCAAGCATGGGAAGCTTCCACTGGTGTTTATCGAGAAAAACGTGAAAATCAACGCCGCGTAGTATAAGACCGAGGTTCTGGAGAAGGTTGTGGCCCCGACACTTCATGACCTCTACGGGAAAGATCATTACGTCTTCCAACAGGACGGCGCTCCTATACTCAACAACAAAACGAGTTCAGAAAGAAATGATAGTATGTATGTGTTATCTCTCTCTCTCCTCTTTTTGTCGATATTTTTTGTTTTATGTATGCTTGCCCAGTTTTGCTTAAAATGGCGTCGAAACAAAAAGCATTTCGGGAGCGCGTTGTACACTTCTACGAACTGACACAAAAATTTCGGCAAAAAGTATACGGTACAACATTTAAAAAGCGAATATGTTGTGGCTTCGACTGTTTACCATATCCTACGATGCCCCACAACTATTCGCAAGCAAGGTAGTGGAAAACCAGCCAAAATTATGGACGCAGAAGGACATCGGTCTCTTTCTCGTGCCTTCAACAACAAGCGTTCTGGTTTGGCTATCAATTAAGATTTAACGTTTGAATTAAAGATTCGGGTTTTCGTACGTAGAGTGATCTGGTTTGAGCGCCAAATGTTTCGCAGACCTGCAAAGGCACCCCTGGCCTTCCTGATCCGTGTGGCTATATCAGTCTTGGTACCACCATCGGGCGTTGTTTGGCTACCAAGATATTGAAAGGCGGCTACCTGCTCAATTTGTTGTCCCGCTGCTGGGAAGTTGGTGGCATTGTCAGTGTTCACTACCATAGACTTAGTTTCGCTACATTGACTGTGAGACCTGCTACTTGGGAGCTCTCGGAGAGGTCATCTAACTTGCTCTGCACTGCATGTCGTTTCGGCGTTGTGCGAGCAAGACAATGTCGTCGGCTAGGTCGAGGTCATTTAGCTGCTCCATCGTTAAAGAATTCCAAGGCAATCCTCGATTTGGTCTACTGTCAATTGCTCCAACTAATATCTCATCCATAACGATGAGAAACAGAAGCGGTGATAAAATGCAGCCCTGTCTCACGCCAGCAGTAACCCTTATGGGGTCGGACAAGACGCCGTCGTGCTAAACCTTGCACGAGAACGCCTCGTGCAAGGTTTAGCACGACGAGCCTCGATGAGATGGACTAGCTTATCTGGAACTCCTATACGCCTAAGTACGCCCCAGATGTTTTCGTGATTGAGTCGGTCGAACGCCTTTTCGAAGTCAACGAACACCAGCAGAAGAGAGTCCTGGAATTCGTTGATCTGCTCCAATATAATGCGGAGCGTTGTGATATGGTCTACACATGATCGGTCAGCACGGAATCCAGCTTGCTACCGCCGGAGAGTAGCGTCGATCTTCTCCTAGATCCGGTTGAGGATTACCTTACAGAGTACTTTAAGAGTAATACAGAGCAACGTGATGCCACGCCA
This sequence comes from Sabethes cyaneus, assembly GCF_943734655.1. Classification (NCBI taxonomy): domain Eukaryota; kingdom Metazoa; phylum Arthropoda; class Insecta; order Diptera; family Culicidae; genus Sabethes; species Sabethes cyaneus. The sequence continues at coordinate 148,413,892 of NC_071354.1, forward strand.
GTTACCGCATTCCATTAGGTCTCCTTTCTTAGGGACTTTGATCAATTTGCCCTGCATCCAGTCCACCGGAAAAGTTGCGGTTTCCCAAATATTGCTGAAAAGCTGATGCATCATCTGACAAAGATGCTGACAAAGATGGGTCAGCTTTGAGCATTTCGGCTGAAATACGATCTATCCCTGGCGCTCTATTGGATTTCATACTCTTGATGGCTGCTACAATTTCATCCAGCGATGGCGCCTCCGAGTTCACGCGATTTATTCGACGAACTGTAGGCGTCGTACACTACTGGTTTTGTTGGTCTCTGACATTTGAAACTCGGAAGAGTTGTTCAAAATGTTCAGTCCATCGTTTAAGCTGTTCTGTACGGTCAGTCAATAGCTGACCAGCTCTGTCCTTTAGCGGCATCTTAGTATTCATCCTGGCACCACTAAGGCGGCGAGAAATATCGTACAACAAACGGATATCACCATTGGCGGCGGCGGTTTCTCCTTGTTCGGCTAGGGAGTTAGTCCAGGCTCCCTTTCCCGCCTACAAGCACGTTTAACAGCCCTCTTCAGTTCGGCGTATCTTTGACGGGCAGCTGTCTTAGCCGATCTGGTCCGCGCTCGCTCAATGCCGGCTTTCGCCTCTCTCCGCTCGTCGATCTTCCTCCAAGTTTCATCCGAAATCCACTCCCTCATCATCACTGGGTTTCATCACTGGTCGTGATGGAGGCGTTCTTGATGCCGGTCCATTGCTCTTCGGCGGTTCCACCAGGTGGCAACTCCGAGGCTCAGGATTCAAGTTGTTCAACAAAGGCCCTTTTCACCTCAGGATTCTCCAATTGGCGGACGTCGTAGCGGCACCCAACTTTCTCCTCCCGTCGTTGGACACGTGCGACGCACAGACGTATCTCAGCGATAAAAAGATGATGGTTGGATGCAATGTCAGCGCTGCGTTTGTTGCGTACATCAAGAAGGCTCCTTCGCCATTTCCGGCTGATGCAGATGTGGTCGATTTGGTTTTCTGTTCGGCCGTCGCGGGAAACCCACGTGACTTTATGTACTGGTCTATGGGGGAAGAGCGATCCACCAATGACCATGTCGTTGCTGTATGCCTGCGAAACGTGGTGCGTCTCAGCGGAGACAACGCAAAAACTGCAGGTATTCATTAACCGGTGCCTGCGATACATTATTCGTGCCTGGTGGCCTGATAATTGGATATCCAATGAGGAACCACATCGTCGGTGTCATCAACAGCCGATAGCCACAGAAATTCGTGAACGTAGGTGAAAGTGAATCGGACACACCTTGAGGAAAGGAGCGAACGAGGTTTGCAGAGCAGCACTCGACTGGAATCCACAAGAACAGCGTAGAAGAGGCAGACCCAGAGGCTCATGGTGACGGAGCTTAGCCAACGACATCCGCTCTGTAGACGAGAACCTGTCCTGGCGACAGGTAAAAGCCATGGCGGGTAACCGTCAGCAGTGGAGATCTCTGATTTCATCCCTTTGTTCTGCCGGACCGGCGGACATGGACACATAAGTAAGTAAGTAAGTAAGTATCAATTAAGATGTGCACCAGTCGAATGTTTGAAGAAAATTTTGATCCCGTTTCTACAAAAACATCATGCAGATGGACAGTACCTGTTTTGGCCGGATAGAGCATTATCGCCTTACGCCTAAAAAACACAATCGTTCCTGAATACCCATTCGATCCCATTTGTACCCAAAAACCACGACCCGAAAAATCTGTCTCAGTGCGCCCAATCAAAAATTTCTTCGAGATTTTGAGTTCCTTGGTGTACAAAAATAACAGGAGAGCCACGAATTATACGTAGTTGATTGGCATTCGCAAAGTTGACATGACGGCCGTACAACGCTGCTGCTCCGATATCAAAAGAAAGCTTCGCCGAACAGCCGATTACGGACCGTTTTCAAATGTACACTAATTTTTTTTCAACAATGGACAATTATCTTTAATTTCGGTAAATCAGATCTTCTTCGTGTATCTTTGTCTTTTTTGACAGCTTGAGAAAAAAAATCCAAAATTTTAGTTGTCACCCGTTAGTTTCTGATAATAAAGAACAGAAGTTGGCGCTAGTAATTCATCATGCGCCATGCGTGAGAGTACGCTTGAAACTATCAATGTTTCCCTGTTGAATACAACAGATGTCGTTACTTTGTAACGCATATTGTACATATTGGAAACAGCCCAATTTTGCGCGACAATAAATTTACTCAGCGCAGCAATAGTACTCTCTGATTCATCTCAACTTCTTTTGCGTTTATCGCTAATCACATTATAACGTTTGACACCTGAACCAATAAATAGTTGTTATACATTGTTTTTATTTATCGCTTTTTTCTTTCTTTTTTCTAACGACGTATAGCAGTCGGCTATACTTTTCTGCTGGGGAAGAATAAATGCTTAATGCGAGAAATGTAGATTCAGGCAAACTGAAAATTCTTGATATTAGGCCAAAAATATAGACTTAGCAAAGGTGAGAGTCGAACTCACAGCACCCAATCTCTAGTTGAGCGTGTTGTTTAACCAATTACACCACTTATTAATCGCGTTCATGTCGCGAAATTTAATTTCTTCGAATTGAAAAGTCGCAAACATATTCAGCTCCTGGCTCTCGTGCGGTATCAAAATCATTATCCCGGGCTCATGGAAGAATGGTAGTAAGATGCTATGGACAGGTATAGGAAAAGTTTGTTTTTTTTTAAACCAAATTAGGCAGAAGTTATGAAAATTAAGCATTACAAAGTAACTGTACCACAAATAAAATGTGATTAGTGATTGTTTTATAGGTAGCTAGACATAGATAAGTGGAAATTAAGATTTTACTACCACTAAAAAAGAGCCATCTCTTAAAAACAAAGGTTCGTATGGTGCCCTATTAGACGTACTGGCAGCGGAAGAGGAAGCGGAGCGGTCTATCCACATCCAGTAATGCGGAACCCTACCATTCCTTCTAGTCTGTCAAGTAAATTTTTCTTCTCCTAGGCTCGTCTAATTCTTGTTCATTTCCAAATGTCACTTATTGTATCAAATAGTAGATGAGTTATTATGAGTTATTATTTCAATCGAATATTTTGCCCGAAACGAATAATCGTCATCAAATCCAGATGTCTCACTTATTTTGCCTCCAACTTTGTTTGATCGCCCACGTGTTCATATTCGTTTTTTTATAGGATCATGATTCAGGAATATAAATGGATAACTGGTAGTCGCATGTATGCTAGTTATACGAAGCAATATATGTTTGCTCTTATATATTTGAGATAAATGGGAGTTTTTCCGACTGTGATGATAATAGGTTGGAGAATTGGCTGTTCAGTCTTTAAATGCAGTAGAAGATTTGTTTTATTTACGCCAACGTTTCGATCTTTGGTTTAGATCTTCTTCAGGGCTTCTGCAATGTGTCTTTTATTAGTTAATTGTGATCTATCTTGTAATTTGTGATATGACTTACAAAGTTTAAACCGTCTTTGTCTAGAAGATCTAAACCAAAGATCGAAACGTTGGCGTAAATAAAACAAATCGTCCACTGCATTTAAAGACTAAACAGCCAATTCTCCAACCTATTTGAGATAAATATAAGTTATTCCAAATGCAGAGATTTCTAAGAAGATGAAAATTATCAATCTAAAGCTTCGCAACAAGACATTGCTATTTGAACAACCTTTCGAAATATTGTCTAATAAAGTTTGGTTTTAGCGTAAAACTGTTCAAAGAAGCCCGGCACCACGGTATCTAGCAATTAAATAAGAATTTTTTTATATAAGAACCACGTAATTGCAGCATTTTTTTATGAATCTAATGGTATGCGAAGTATTAAATGTCTTGGAATGACTTCCTGTAGTAAGACGCAGTCCTATGTAAAAAATAATAAACGCAAGTAGCAGTAGCAGCACATAAACAGCAGCATAATTTAATGCTTCTGATTTTCATGGCGTTTGTTTCGTCTACATCAAACGTACCTAATTAGCGCAAAGATTGTAATTTCTTTCGAAACCTTGATTTTGATATTTTCCTGAGAAGCCGTTTTAAAAAGCTTCTGAGCTTATTTTTAGCGAAAGTAAACTAGCTATGTACCTAATATTTCTTCAAATGTAAATAAATATTTATACAGCAGCAACCATTCAACATACTTTCATTATAATAGCTTAAACAGCATTCAAAATTTTCCAACGTACTCTATGGACAATCCAAGTAAAAAGTACCCACTGACCTATATTAAACATCAACTGAACTGCTGTATGTAAATGATTTAACGAGTAACCCAAAGAGTCGTGATTCGTTAAATGGTCTGATTCCTTCACTTCACCACGGATCCACGCCGGTTACGTTGGCTTAGATTAGGAAATTTATGGCTATCTATTCCAGCGAAAGACAAACTTGCCGCAATAGGCGACAAAAGCGGAACTGTCAGTGAAGATGGCGTCGGTTGTCGGGTTACGTTAGCTGATAGAACAAGATTATTCGTAACTAGGAAATGAATCACTACTACGATTAGAGTTACGATTGTGAGGCCAGCTGGCGAAGCGAAACACGACGCGAGGAGGGAGGGGTGGGATAAATTTGTACGACACCGGCGATGAAAGTCTCCCGGAAGAGAAGGCAAAACAAGCCAGAAACAACAGCCGCGACAGGCCACTCGCGCCGGAGACACCCCCGCAAAAGTTGCACGGACACAGTGAAGGCTGACTGATGCCAGACCGTGTGAGAAACCTCCTGTACGATGCGATGGTCCGGATTGCATTGGTATGAAGTACGATGGTGCATGCTTCTCTTTCCTTAGGGTTTTTTTTTTCGGATTTTGTAGGATTGATGTCAGATCACCGTCGCTCGCTAGCGAATTGTGTGGCGTTGTGTTTGGATATACAAATTATAGACGAGAGATAAAGATCAAAGCTGTGCTCATGCACGTTGACATGCTTCAGGGTGATTCTGTTTTTTTTTTGTTTTTCGAACAGGTTTGAAGGTAGGTACGACAAAAAGGTACGAGAAAATTGAACCATTGGAGGTGATTTTCATGCTGATTCATGCTGTGATCAGAAAATACGATTTTATTGACATAAACTGCAAAAAACAAACATAATCCTTCGATTTGAGAAATGTGAATTATGTGTTGAGCAGCAGCAGTGAAATTTTCCAGAGGGTTTCATCACACCTCATGATTGAAGAAATAATAAGTTATACACTTCATGGTACAGTTGCTTTAAAAATATCAAGTTTCAACTCAACTCAATCAAAATAACAATATACTTATTTGGATTAAGTGGTCAGTACAAAATTTATAAGGTTTAATATTCATATTTACTGTTGAACCAATCAAAAAATGTTAAACACTACCGCATTGAAAAGCTCATGTGATTGATTTTAATTGCCCCCGACGAGATTAATTAAAATTTCAGCGAAAATCTCCAACCTCCGCTGTCATCCGCTGACAGATGCCATTCAAAAGGCGAACATACGCTTGTCGCACATTTCAACAGAATCGCATATAACTTGCATTTTAGTTGCAATTAACGTCTTTCCGTTCAAGTACATTTCAATTAAGCTTTCATGTCAGCGAGTGAAGGTAGAAACAACAAAAATATTACTAAAGTGAGTGAAAAATAAGAAAAAAATAAAACCAGCTGACAACAAGAAACAGCCATATATGCGAATTAATATTACTTTCGGTTGGGCCCACATCGAAGCACTGCGAATGCGAATGTGATAAAACCTTGACTGAATATTTTGTTTTTGGTCCACTTATTTCCGATGTGGTAGAGATTATACAGCCAGCCTGTCATCCGAACGGGTAGATGAAACAGTAGCTGTGAGATGACAGATAAATGCGATCGATTACATATTGCCATCATGTTTTTCGCAGAAGAAAAGGGCAGGTTGTGTTTACTTGTTGAATGCGTTTCTGGAATGCGGTATTTTTTAAAGCACAAATGTAAGATGGGTTTAAAAAACAATCAAGATATACCTAGGTATAGTTATTTTAGTTATCATCCAAAAAACATATATTAAGCCTAGGTGCTACATTTCGTTTTTCAAATTCGACCTTCTGCTTTTTTATATGACAGACTTCGCAGCCAACAGTAAGAACACAGGACAATCGTGGGGCTAGTGCTCCGATCCCATGGACTCCTACAGTCTATGTTTTAAATTCAATTAAATGAAAATAAAAAATTTATAACACAATGAGTTCTAAATAACAAGTATTTTATGACAAAATCTTCTTTTGTTTTGTTATAAACTTGGCCTCGTAAGTACTTTAATTAACAAAAGTTGTAAGTTGTAACTTGTAACAAAAACTGCTTTGAGTAATAGCTATCACGAATATATTAAACGATGTTATAATTTGATCTAGTCTATATTAAGATTTGTTACATAAACCAACATTTTGTCCTGCTTTATAACTAAAGTGTAACAAATGTATTGTTTTGCTATCTTATAGCCGAACGATCTTAATCAAACATTTTGCGCTTCAAATTTCTAACAAATTTAATTTGCAGAAATATACAATTCGGTAATTTTATTGCTAAAATCCTCTATTCAGGTACCTACCGAAATAGGGTAAATGTATTCGAGTGGAATCAGTAGAATTTTGATACAAACAACCTTAATGAAGATCGGGTAACCAACTTCGGTGAAACCTGAAGTCGTATACTAGCAGAGTAGAAGGCATTCATGCAAATGCAGAGTGTCAGCACGAGTAGTAGTTTTACCAGCCATGAGCATCTGTCCCCATGCCTGGGCGACTGTCGTCGACTTTACATTCCTCAACCAAGTGAGCGCCTGCACTCCAGGTTAGGAGCGGCTCACAGCAGCGTCTGATCCGGAGCGGACAGCTGAATTAAAAAACATGGTGTCCCAGCACTAATGCTAAGATAGCAGCCCCATCTCGGGACTAGGTAGTGTCCTAGTTAGGCAACCTACCATATATTGATTATACGAACATTCAAACAAACACGTATCGGAATATCCGGCATCGACTTAGGTAACCAAATAAGGATGACGCGTGGAAACTCGGTACTAGGAACTGAAAATCGTTGAATTTGGCCATCAATGCCATCAAACTAGTTTTGTAGTGTTGGGCAGAATGCAGGATCACGTGATAGATTGGAACGCGATAAACGAGAGGATGAGTCTATTTAATTACAGCACTATCAACATGCACTGCTCGCAAGAAGGTAGCCCTAACGATGAGAAGGATGCGTGCTACGCTATGCTGGAGATAAAGTACGACAGCTTTTCGCTACAAGACATCAAGAAATTGTCATCGGGAATATAAACACTCAGGTCGGTAGGGAAGAAATATACAGTCAAATTTCGTTAATTTCACTAAGGTTATCGCCGATGTTTACAAAAACTTTTATTAATTGCGCTGTGTTGTTATAGGTAACAGTTCAAGTGTTGTTTATTTTAGCTATTGGCTTTATCAAACCAGCGCGATTATGTAGAATTATTCTCAAAATCGACGATAACCTTAGTGCAATTATCGAAATTTGACTGTATAATCCGATGACAGGGCCCCATATCCTACATACCGATACGAAAGACAACAGCTAACGATGTATGAAGTTCGCATCTTTCCAAGACCAAATGATTCGAAGCACGTTTTTGCCACGCAAGGGTGTTCATAAAGCCACCTCCAGATCACCTGGTCAATGTATAATGAACAAGATTGATCACGTTCTCATAGATGGCCGATTCTTCTCTAGCATCACGAATACGCGTTCCCTACGGGGTGCGGATATTGACTCTGACCATCACCTAGTAGCAGTATAGGTGTTCTCAAAACTGTCAACCTTAACCAGACACGCAAAGCGGTCCTTCTGGGTTGAACATTGGGCAGCTAGATAATCTGCGATCCACCATAAACTATGCGGCAATACTGGATGAGGGACTCCCTTCTTCTAAGGAGTTAGGTGTTTTAACCTTGACGGTTGTGGTAGAATATGTTCGATCATCGGAGAGGCCGCTACCGCGATACTAGATGAAGTGCCTTGGATGGTGAATACCAACAAGCGGTGGAGAGAAAAAAGGCTTGAAATAATTATCGCGAGTATTGCCACTAGAGAGAACACATCCAAATACCGACGAGTAAGACACTAGTTCATCACGATCCAGAGGAGTAGAACTGATATGTCCGGAAAAAGGATGGGTTTTTGATCTCAAACGAGTGCGAGGTGGTCGACAGGTGGAAGCAGTTCTTCGATGAACACGTCAATGGTGGAGTTGCAGAAGGACACGGAACCTAGAAATTAGATAGTTATACGTGAAATCGAGTTACTGAAGACCAACAAAACCGTCGGTAAGGACCGCCTAAGCGTAGAATTTTATAAACATGGCCGAGAAACGTTGACAACGGCCCCACACTAGACAGTGGGGATTTTTTATAAAAAAAGTCCTTCTTCTCTATATCTCAAAATGCCGCTGAACTCAATCTTTTGATGTCAAAAGAAAGACATTTTGATAAGGATTCCAATGATGTGATGCTTGTTTACGGCACGCATTTACCCTACTTTTCTCGACATAAAGGGATATAAAAGTCCATATCTCCGGATTCCGCTGGTATAAAATTGATCTTTTTTCGCCATAAATAAGCTATCTTAAAGCGGAACCCGCGGACATGATCTTTATTTACAACAAACGGTTGTTTCTTGTTGTTTTGGCAGATGTTTTAACCTAGTTTTATAATGATTATCAATAAAAGTGAATATCTCTAGTTTCCACTGAGATAAATTAAAACTTTTTACACCAAGAGATAGATAATTTTATATGCATTCGAACAGTTTGGTGTTTGTCCACAGCACTTATTCACTTCTTGTAGTTTTGGTTAAATGAAGATCATGCTGCCTTAATTTAGTAACGGTAACTGAGAAAATAAGGGTAAAATGACTAATTTTGCCGCAATCAAATACCCTACCATCGGAATCTACATAAAAAAATTGGTTTTATCCCAGCGGGTTCCAGAGTTATTGATCAATATATCTCTGTACGCCTACAAAAGTAGGGTAAAGTCTCCTTCATTTGGCCAAAACTTCTAGAAATAGTCGCGTGCCTTAAATAAGAAATCACACCATTGGAATCTCCATTAATATACTTTGCATTTGAGGTCAAAGTATTGAATGTAGCCCAGCGACATTTGGAGATATTGGGACTTTTTTACAAAAAAATCCTCACTGTGCACTAACTTATTTCCAAAAATTGAGAGGAGGAAAATTTGCTTTTCCAATCTACAAAAAGAGTGATCAGCTCGACTGGTGCAAAGTCCACCTACGAGGTACTCTTCCATATTTTGTTACGCTGGCTATCAACGAAGGCTCAGCACAAGGGTTCGAAGAGAATTTATACGCGGGATTTATGGCGGATCGCGCTATTGCGGACCAATTTTTTCACTTTAAAGCAACATACGATACAGTCAATCGAGTCCATCTATGGCAGATAATGCACGAGGACAGTTTTCCAGACAAGCTGATGCAACTGATCAGAGAGATACATTGGATTGAGTCTCGTATCTCGGGGACACTCCCGAGATCCTGCGAGACGCAACGAGGGTTGAACAAGGTTCCACGCTAATGCTGCATGTTATTCAACCTCGCTCTTGGCTTCGCAGAGGACTTTGATATTATTTGATTTTTTACGCCACCTTCGCAAGCTCGTGCAGACTCAATATACTCATAAACTATTAGTTGAGCCCGAATCTTACGCTCCGGATAATATAAATATCTGTTCAGAATTCCGAAAACTGCCGATACATTCTATTGACCACTGTTTGCGAAGATGTTCAATCTTTGTATTAGTTCTTCGAATTCTTATATTGCATAATATAAGATGTTGTGCATAAAAGAGTCATAGCCGGAAACTGAAACAAATACTTTTTATGGTCGTATTGAATTTTATTTAACTGAATAAAAACTTCTGGCTGTTTGCAACATCTCTGTAGTCTGATTAGAGTAAAATGTTGCTTAGAAAATTCTTGATCGTTTGCTATCACTAAGGCCATTGCAAATATTTTATAAAGTTTTTGTCCTTCCGCTATTGGGCCACTGAAGGGGCGTTGCGAAAAAAACAAAGAGATTATTTTATTCGAGCAAAAACATATGCGTTTTAAGCATTTTTACATAAAGTTTGAACGTGAAAACCAAATCAATTCTTGTGAATGTGAAAAACATACGCATTATTATTTTCCATGCATAATCCCACAAAAAGGAAGACGAAAATGATAGAAAAATTTTTCTGCCTATTTTCGGAAATTTCATTATTCGAATTTCAATTTCTGTTTCGTGTTGGAAGCGTTAACTCTACTCGTTCAAAAAAATTTGATGTATATCATGCAAATTATTTTTTGCCGCCAATTTTTCAAGCCAATTTCCAAGAGGGGGGTGACAAAAACTTAAAAAATAATTTGCAATGGCCTAACTCATTTTTTAAAATTTTGCGACTTGGTCCGGTCTGATTTAACGCCGACCATATGATATTGCGACAAGCAATCGAGTTGAGCAGGCGAGTCGAGCAGTCGAATCAAGCAATCGAGTCAAGCAGTTGGGCCGAGCAGTCGAGTCGAACAGTCAAATCGAGCAGTCAAATCGAGCAGTCTAGTCGAGCAGTTAAATCAAGCTGTTCGGTCAAGCGGCCCGATCGAGCAGTTGAGTCGAGCAGTTAAATCGAGCAGTCCAGTCGAGCAGTTTAATCGAGCAGTTAAGTCGAGTAGTCCAGTCTAGCGGTTGAATCGAGTAGTCGAATCGAATGATTTAGTCAAGCAGTCGGGTCAAGCGGTTAAGACGAACAGTTGAGTCGAGCAGTCGAGTCAAGCAGCCGAGTCGAGCTGTCGAATCAAACAGAAGTCAAGCAGTTGAGTCGAGCAGTCAAATCGAGCAGTCTAGTCGAGCAGTTCAATCAAGCTGTTCAGTCACGCAGTCCAGCTGCGCAGTTGAATCGAGCAGTCGAGTTGGGCAGTTGAACCGAACAACCGAACCGAGCAGTTGAATCGAGCAGTCGAGCACTTGAATCGAGCAATCGGGTTGGGCAGTTGAGTCGAGCAGCCGATTGAATAGTCCAATCGAGTAATTGAGTCAAGCAGTTCATTCGAACAGCCGAGTCAAGCAGTTGAGTCGAGTAGTCCAGTCGAGCAGTGGAGTCAAGCAGTTGAATCGAGCAGTTGAGTCGAGCAGTCTAGTCGAGCAGATAAATCACGCTGTCCAGTCAAGCAGTCCAGTCGAGCAGTCGAATCGAACAGTCCAGTCGAGCAGTTCAATCGTGCAGTTAAGTCGAGCAGTCGGGTCGAGTAGTAAGTCAAGCAAATATGTCAAGCAGTCGAATCGAGTAATTAAGTCGATTAGTCCACTCGAGCAGTTAAATGGAGCTGTTCAGTCAAGCAGTCAAGTTGATCGGTCTAATCAAGCAGTTGAGTAGAGCAGTAGAATCGAACAGTTCAGTTGAGCAGTTCAATTATGCAGTCCAGTCGGGCAATCAAATCGAGCAGTCTAATCGACCAGTCCAGTCGAGCAGTCTAGTCCACCAGTTGAGCAATCGAACAGCCCAGCAGTAGACCACTGTGGTGACTGAGAATACAACCCATTGCTCCGAAAGCATGACGTCCTGTCAGGGACCTGCTTTTAGTTACCGATAAGCCTCTTATGACGTCCTGTCAGAGACCTGGTTTTCGGTACAGATATAAGCATCTTATATAAATAGATTATATGAATAGATGTTACTTCGTTTATTCGTTTATAATTGATATTCGTTTAGAGTAGAGTGTTCTCGATGGGCATAGAGCATGGACAATGCTCGTGGTGGATCTGCTCGGAGTTTTCGAACGACGAGTGCTAAGTACGATCTTCGGCGGCGCACAGTAGAATGAAGTATGGAGGCGGAGGATGAACCATGAACTCGCACAGCTCTCTGGCGAATCCAGTATCTAAAAGGTGGCTGAAGCTAGACGAATACGATGGGTAGGACTTGTTGCAAAAATGCCGGACAACTACCCTGCAAAGATGGCCTCAAATCCGGTTGAAACAAGACGGCCAGAGCACTCTCTGTGTACCACCCAGTGTGAAGAGATAGTGCGCCGAAAATACTTAAGATACAGCATCACTTAGTTCAACAATCTTATAGATAATAATCGACTCTATAAATGCCCCATACATAACATTTTCGAATTTTGTTTGGCTCGGGTGCTACAGCTAAACAAGCAAAATAGGTGCACTGAGTGCAGGACAGCCCTGTCAGGAGCGCAGCGAACAAGATGGTTAGACCCTGAGAGAGAGAGTCACGAAGACGGTCTTCTTTTTCTGTTGCTTAAGCTGTTCTTCTTCCCATTACGTTTGCTTTCATTTTCGGGCAAATAACTCAAACTTGTGCGTGGACTCCTCATTGGACGTGCAAAGTGTGCGTTTTATAAGGACATATTTTGGTGCTAATTGATCCACGGGTATTTCAGTTTTTGCAAAAAAGTTAATTTACATCTAAGAAAAACAATACTAATTCAATCCCAAATGTGTGTTTTTCAAAAAAACACCAGCAGAAACCTTATATGAATTATCAATACTTTTCCATTTGCAACCAACGATAACAACTGGCTGCATTTGACAGATCGTTCTGGCTGCATTTGACGTTAGATTTTTTCCTCTTCGCGAATCTCTCTCAGATTAAACCAAGTGGAGCGAGATCTGGCGGAGAATACCCGGTGTCCGAGGAATTGGAGAGCGGTATAGCCCACAACCGAGAAAGTGTCTGAGGCGTAGAATGATCGGTACCCGACTGTTTTACAAATAAACTACCGTCGTCCCGTTATATTAGGTAGACTAATACCAAGTTCCGTTTTATTCTCCAATTTTATCATTCTACATTCGCACCACACCCTCCTTTTTTCCAAAAAAAAAAAGAGTTCACGTCATGATCGCGTATAAAGTCATATTCATGAAAATAAAAAAGAAGAAACACACACCGCGATGGTTGAACACACGAAGATTTGCCGGAATGACAGTCGGCAATGCACTCCATGTTTCAATCACACTGATCGAGTAGATAACAGTCTATCTTCTCGACGATGGTGTGTATACGTACCATATTCGTAGAATGATAGAATTGAAGAATAAAACAAATAGGTATTAGACTACCTTATATAACGAAAAACTGGTGACGAGTGGCCCAAGATCGGTTTGAATGGTGATGATTGTTTGAAATAATCCGGGCCACTGCGGCTAGTGGAAAACATACGAAAAACTTTTAAATCGTAGGCAAAAGAAAGTGTCGATGATGAAAGCAACTCCAACAAGTCATTGATATAGATGATAAAGATGAAGGGGCCTATCACACTACCTTGGGGTACCCCAGACGATAGGCAGAATATTTTGGAGTATACGAAATTCACTTTAACGAAGACTCTGCGGTTAGACAAGTACGAGCCTAACCATGCAGTGAACCATGATGGAAATCCCATGTGATTCAATTTGTCGATGACGAGATAATGCGGCACAGTATCAAAGGCTTTGGTAAAATCACAATAAATCGAGTCAACTTGTCGGTTAAATTCAGTCTCACGCGATATCGCTGTCATATAGCATATTAGATTCGATTAGGGCGATGCTCTATGAAGTCGTGCTTCCTGGTCGGGATGATTGGTACTACTGATTTATACAAAGTTCTGTGGATTAGCTAAAGCAACAAATGATGGATTCACGAACCGGCAACCTGTAGCCGCAAGGTTACCGAGTTTGCCTTGACAAGGGAGTGGTCGTAGATTCGAATCTTAGTAGAATCAGGTCATTCAATGTTAACGGGAAATTAGCAGTCATCAACTTTTCGTCGGAAAGCCCAATATTGGAAGCAGTTTTTGTAAATACTGCATTTTTTTTGCGAATCTGGACACTTCAAATATATTTTCATGGGCAGAATTTTTGATTCAAGCCAAAAAACTGCTTTTGAAATTGGCAGAATCGATGACGGTTAATTTCACCTTAAGTGACTTTAACATGGTTTTATTCTCAGGCCCCTCCACATCCTTCCTACTGCATTCTGCATTTACTAACAATGAAAGCCTCTTGCCAGGGCAAGTTATAAGAGTGGTACTTGCTTGAGGTGCGAATGAAGCCTCTTGTTCAAGGGCAAATTATAGCTTGTTCTTGTTCCGCTTCCTGGTTCTGGGAACGAGATAGGTAATGCGTATTCACATACACACCCTCACTCTGTGCTGAACTCTGCTTTCCCGACCATGAAGCCTTTAGCCGGGGCTGGTTGTAAGAATGATACTTTCTCGAGGTGCGAATGAAGCCTCTTGTCCAAGGACAAATTATAACTAGTCTCCGCACTTCCTGGCTCTAGAGCTAGATTGGTTGAAAAGTAGTAAGAAGCGTAGCGGGAAAAAAAGGGTGAAAATACTGTTTTGGAGTGCGTTCAGTTTTGAAAGACTTATGTTTACAAAATTTTTGCCTTTAAACCAAATTGCAGAATACAAACCAAAGCAAATAAAATCGATATAATGAAATTTCGCCTAGGCGTAACTCAATGCGGAATAAAAGTATAAGAGAATTGATGTCATTCTAGATCAACCACATACCTCTGCACTGATGAGTCAACAGTAGGAAAGTTGATCGTACATATTCGACTACCTTTCTTAGGATTGCTGTATAGATCTTGCCATAGGATGACGATCCAGTCATTCACCACAAACTCTAAAACCTGTGCTTCATGCTGAGGATAATTATGGGTCTAGCTAACGTTGCGTGGAGAGGCATCGAGTGATTTATTTACCTGCAAAACGGAGGGAAGGGCATGTGGGTTACGTTAACGAGAGTTGACACAATCGATTTATGCAACTTGACATCATTTCACGAAAGCAGAAACAGTAAGACCAATTTGTTTGTTTTAGTCAACCACAGGTTGGGGTAACACAAAAGTAGTCAACATGAGAAGAACGCCGCAACGTCAAGTCGCATCGTCGGTTGTATTGTAATTCGATTCCGATAGTTGATCATGTCGGTGGGATTGCACTTTGTCAGATGAATATCTAATGAAGTCCAAGCCAGCTCTCGTCAAAATGAAATTATACCTAGTTAAAAATGGTACCGCTAATAACCGTTAATGAGTAACACTGATAGAACAAACCCCTAAAAATAAATAGTCACTGTATTAAAGTAGTGCGATTTGTTTCAAAAACGTTGAGAAAGTTTTCCCATGCAATCAAAAATTTAGCTTCTATGTTACAAATATTATCACCGAACTAGTTCAAACTGTAGTTTTCACCCGAGAAAACTATCACCGCCAACCATTGAATGGCATTGTCTGCACTAAAATACCCAAAATGGGAAACCCCGCGGCGTCTGTTATGATTACATCAAAGTCAAGATGACAGCACATTTTGTTTATCACGCACTGTTCACTTTCCCAACCTCATCATTTTAAACATAATAGTATCGTTATTTTATCATTATCATCATTTCCAACGCCATCAGCATCGAAAAAAAAACTGAAAGTGTTTAAAATGGCGATTTCTTAACTATCGTCACGCGAACTTCCACCAGATATCAATTTCTCCCGCGACTTCCTGCCCCACCGTGTCATGTTTATTTATGAACATAAAGCGCACTATTCTTCTAAACATATCCGAGCGCATTCAATTTAGAAATCGAAATCGTTACGGATAGCATAGGAGAAGATGAATGAAGCCCCAGCCGGAGCCGACAGGCGGGCAACCTTGAACCGGCCTGGCCGCCCGGCCCCACCGAGTCCGCATCATGGTTTTTTGATCAACTTACGGGGTTCGAGAATACTTTACTCCGATGAAACGAAAGCAATGACTGCAGGTTGATCGGTGTGGTGTGGTCGGTGGACCACTTGGTGGGTTTACGGCATGGAAAATGACACTGAACATACTGGGCTGTGCAGGCGGATCGCTCTGACGGTGGTTGCCGGTCTTGGGGTTTGCGGCGATGAATGGGGGATTAGATATATGTAGAGTGAAATGAGATTAAGATCAACGTCGGGAAGCAGAGCGCGAGCGCGAGCTCGATCGCTTTCCTGGCCTGATGTCCATATGTCTGTCCGTCCATTCGGCTGTCTGTCGGTTGTCTTCGGGTTAGGCTTGCTCTGGGCCGCTGGTGGTTGTCATATCATACTCATCGGGGGAAACCTGCGTCCCAGTGGAGAGCGGGAGCGCTGTTTGAAAGCAAAAGTGAATTTTTTCGTTTATGTAAATTCACATGTAGATTCATTTGATTATAAGTATAATGATCTCGAATGCTTAGATTTGATAATTTATTTGATTATCAAATGTAAGTATTATTTGATACTCGTAATGTTGGTTACATTACGGTAACGCATGGTGAACCGACTTTTAAAAATGTGATTATTTGAATTAAATAAGAACGCCATTTCGCTAACAGTAAACCGTTTCCACGGAAAGAAATCTGATTACGATACCATGAACAAAATCATGAAATCATAAAGTTTAAAATGCGGTGAAATTATTATTGAACAGCCATAGCAGGCAACACAATATCATGAAACATAATTGATTTTGTGTTGTCTTTGTGCTGCAAGAAATATGTGTTATTATGTTTGACTAAAGTTTTTATGAATATTACTCATGGTGTATATTCATTACTAGGCTTCATTTTCAGTTTCTTACTCAGTAGATGCTCATTTGACTCATTTGGCGCCTTAGCGAAACAAAATTTGAAAATGTAGTGTAAAGGGCAATTGCAGAGTTAATTATTATCTACAATATTGTTGAAGAAAGTATAGTTTTCTCTTGCGTATTTACGACGCAATGTGGCTGCTACCCCGTTGGCAGCAAAAAGAATTCTCATTTTGCTACCAACGGGGTAGCAGCCCTATTGCGCCATGAATACAAATGATAAAACTATATTTTCTTTTTCAGCAAAATCAGTTGGAAATTACTGCGCTAAAAAAATCATCCAATGAGATAGTTAGGTTTTCATTACAAATCGGTGTAATTATTTACATTGAGCAGACATATCCTGCGATTCTAGCAGCTTGTTAGGAAATTAGATCACATTCTTTATTTCATATGCTTTCTGTCTACCACTGATTTGCCTCTATAGTTGGAATATCTATTCAATACCTATTATGTAATATCCAGGCTTGTCGACAACATCACAGTGAATGGATTCTTACCTGTAAAAGAAACAAAAAAAAGATTTTATTCACAAGAAAAGAATACTTTCTTAACGTTTATGGGTATGGTAAATATTGGAATCACACATAACAGATTTCTAAAGAGAGACTAATCATAAGGATGAAAATCCAACATGTCGTGCAGGGCGGGCAAAATGCTTTCAGGTTGTTCACATAATTGGTAACACATCAATCCGATAATTTAACTATAGCAAGAAAAAATTAAAAATATCATCAAGTGAAGCAAGTTTTAGTGATCCCAATCGAAAATCTAAACTTCCAATTCAATTTGCAATAGTGGTCAAGCTTCGCAAACCGCGCCAATCGATCAGTAATTAATCACGTAGCCTGCCCGTAGCATACAAACCCGTCAAATTCCCAGTTGCGTTGAAAGTTTCGTATCAAACAATCATTAATCACGACCTTCTCAGGCGGTACCATCGTTCGGATGCACGATTAATTCGAGACGATACTCGATAGTTCCTTAGTCCACCGCTCGGCTCGCTGCTGGCTGGTACAGTTGCCGCCAATTTCGACCATCGGTCGTCGTGCGCGCAATGTCCTTGGCGCCCGCTTATTTGCTGCAGGGAATCCGCTGACCATTACAGGCACGCGGGTCTAATCAATTTACGCTCGATAACGATCAGCCACTTTCACGCTTTCCAATTGCACTACAGCAAGCGGCCGGTCGGACTGCTACTGACTGCCGGCTGCCGATGAGGCCGATGGTAGGCAATGTTTGGTTTCATAATTTGACATCTAAGCGTTTGTGACCGCCAGACGATCGCGGGTGCCGCGTTAGTATGTTAACCTTTGGTAACCCCTTTGACGGCCAGAGGTTGTGACCACGAATGGTCCGAACCGAACAGAAAAGTCAGTGACTAGCAGGTTTTGACCGGAAGTGTAAACATGGTCACTTTTGATGAGGTGAACTTTGTGGCCGAAGTGTGGCTCTGTAGATCAATTTGTTTGACGAAGATAATACAGGCTCGCACATTGTACGCAGCTTGCGACATTTGAACGATTTGCCAATTTAAGGTAGATCGTGAAAGTTTTGTTAATGGAACATAGTTTCCGCTTATTATAAGCGGAATGCGATAAATATCAATCTTTGCGAAAAATGTGCAATATAAGCTAACCTCCAACTTTCTCATACCCATGAAAACGTTTTTTGTGGATTGTGCCGCCAGTGTTTGAAAAATGAAATGAATTGAAAAATTTGATAAATGATTCTGTAAAAATAACAACCGGATTTTGCAGAAAAGACGTTCAATTACGTGACTGATTTCTTTCAATAGTTTATTGATACTGGATCTGGATATTGCACGACTAGTTTCATACTGCTATACAACACTGTGCTGAAAAATCGTATGTTTGTTAGCTACTGTTATTATAAACGACGAAATATCAACATTACACGTCGAGTCCCCATCTTAGTAAAGGAAGGTACATACTTAATTCGCCTAACGTCTTATGGCGACTCCAGTTCCACGGGCGCCCAGTGCTCGGCAGATCTCGCTCCACCTGGTCTTGCCACCTCACTCGCTATGCCCCTCTTCATCTTGTTCCTACCGGACTCGATGCGAAAATTATGTTTGCAGGATAATTGTCCTACATTCTAGCAATATGTCCTGCCCAACGTATCCGTACAGCTTTAACTACTTTCTGAATACTGTGTTCGCCGTAGAGACGCGCGACCTCGTGGTTCTTCATTCTTTGCCTCCATACACCGCTCTCCTGCACGCCGCCAAAGATGGTTCTTAGCGCCCGTTGTACGAAAACTCCGAGAGCTCGTAGGTCCTCTTCTGGCAGTGTCTACGTTTCATGCCCGTAGAGGACAACCGGTCTAATTAGCGTCTTGTACAACGTGCATTTTGTACGGAGGCTCAGATTGTTCGACCGCAAATGTTGGTGGCGTCCGTAGTAGGCCCGACTTTCGCTGATAATACGTCTTTTAATCTCACGGCTGGTATTGTTGTCCTCTGTTGCCAGTGAGCCAAGGTATACGAACTCGTCGACTACCTCGAACTCATCCCCGTCGATTACCACGGTGCTGCCCAAGCGAGCCCTGTCGCGCTCGGTCCCGCCCGCCAGCATATACTTCGTTTTAGACGTATTTATCTGCAATCCAATCTTCTCTGCTTCGCGTTTTAGTCTGGTGTACTGATCTTCCACCGCCTGAAATGTTCTGCCGACAGCATCCACGTCGTCAGCAAATCAGATAAATTGACTGGATTTATTGAAAATCGTGCCCCGCATTTCGATCACCGCTCGTCTTATAACATCTTCAAGCGCAATGTTGAATAGCAGGCAGGAAAGACCATCTCCTTGTCGAAGTCCCCTGCGAGATTCGAATGGGTCCGACAATCCACCCGAGATTCTCACACAGTACTGGATCCCATCCATCGTAGCCATAATAAGTCTAGTAAGCTTACCCGGAAAGCCGTTTTCGTCCCAAATTTTCCATAGCTCTTGTCGGTTTACGCTATCATATGCGGCTTTGAAATCGATGAATAGGTGATGCGTGGGGACTCGGAATTTGCGGCACTTCCGGAGGATCTGCCGCATGGTGAAGATTTGGTACAACAGACCCTCCATGAAACCGACCTGATAACTTCGCACAAATATATTGGCTATTGGCGATAGTCGATGAACGATGACTTGGGACAGCTCTTTGTGGCGGCATTAAGGATAGTGAACGCTCGGTAGTTTTCACAATCCAGCTTATCGCTTTTCTTGAAGATAGGGCAGATTACTCCGTCTTTCCACTCCTCCGATAGTCGTTCTGTTGCTGCAGACAACCGGCCAACTTGTCCGGATCCATTTTAATAAGTTGCGCTCCAATGCCATCCTTTCCCGCTGCTTTGTTGCTCTGCCACCGCAGGATGGCTTCTTTAACTTTCCTTATCGATGGGAGTGGTACATGGTATATCTCCGTTGCTTGCTGCACCAATGAATTCACTTCCTGCACTATCATGGTCTTCCGTCTGCACGTCACTCAGGTGTTCATCGTAGTGCTGCTTCCACCTTTCGATCACTGGACGGTCGTCAGTCAAGATACCTACATCTTTATCACTGTACACTTTTGCCCGCGGTACAAAGCCTTTCATTGAGTCTCTGACAGAACTTCCGTTTGTCGTGAAAGCGGTACAGCTGCTCGAGCTCTCCTTCTCCTCCTGGTGGTCGCTGAACATTCTGACGGGTGGCTCTACGCAGTATCTGTACCCGCGCTGCGTTCTTTGCATTTAATATCTGCTGGCACTCCTCGCCTAACCATCCGTTACGTCGATTCGATGCTACACTGCCTAGAATGTTCTCCACTACGCTGTTAATGGCTGTTTTCACGGCATTTCAAGTTGAAATTTTCAACAGTCCTCCAAAGGGGCTTCATTTAGCTTACCCTCTTCAGGTAGTGCGGTTTCGAAAGATAACGCGTAGCTTTCGGTGACATCCGGTTGCTTCAGTTGCGCGAGATTTTACCGTGGTGGGCGCCGGTCTCGTATGCTGTTCACAACAGATAGTTTTTGACGTATCCTTACCATCACTAGGTGGTGATCCGAATCAATATTAGCGCCCGGATAGATTCTGACGTCGATAATGTCTAAAAATTGCCGACCATATATCTGAACATGGTCGATTTACGAGTTCGTCTATTGTGGTGATCTCCAGGTGTACCAATGGTGGAGGTTATGCTGGAAGAAGGTACTACGTATGGTCATGTTCTTGGAGGGGGCGAAGTCGACAAGTTTTAAGTTGTTTTCCGAACCGTCCAATCACCGGTTTAAATTCCTCCTTCTGACCAACCTGAGCAATATAGTCCCTGATATTGATTTTGTCTTGGGCAGCGGTCGTATTCGCGCCCATCACCATAAAAGCTGTGCCCAGCTCGTGTGTACCCAAGTAACAATTCCAAGTTTTATTACGTTTGTATAGCGCTTTTCATGACCAATTTCATAAAACCACCAATAAAACTATGAGCTCCACCAGAACTTTCTGATGACCGTTATAAAACTGCTTTCTGACCAAGTGGCCCACTCCTCAGAATGTTTTCATAACCGCTATAAGAATCAGGTTATAAGCTCGAGTAGTCGTATCACGCTCTGCTGAAATAAGCAATGAAACCGGTTAAGCTTTCGCTGCTTGACAGCCATCGCAATAATTTAAAAAAGCTTTTCGCTTTTCGCATTTCGCTTTTCGCTTTTCTGGCAAAAGCTAAATAAGTGCACTAGCTTTGTCAACTTGAAAATATATCCGTGAGCAGAAAAGTTTAGGTTTACTGACAGATCATTCTGAACGATTTGGTTTATCCAGCTTTTTACGAGCCATAATGGCCGACGTGTTCGTAATATATATTTGAACGACATTTTTGACATTTCCCTAATACATCGCACGTTTTCTTTCCGTACGTTCACGGTAAAACTAAAGGAATGTACGGAAAGAAAACGTGCGATATATTGGGGAAATGTCAAAAATGCTGTTTGAATATTACGAACATGTCCGCCATTATGGCTCGTAAAAAGCTGGATAGTTACCAGAATAAAATATCCCATAGAATATTTATTAAATTTTAAGCAATTTCATTGGTTTGCAGCATATGCGCATTTAATTTCATCGTGCTATGATATATGATAGGTCGATAAAATCAGCGCGCCACTGAAATTTCGCAATTTTCGGCCATTGTAAATCATTTTCAAAGTTTTTGTCCCCCCCCCCCGGGAAATTGGCTTCAAAAATCGGGAGGCAAAAAATAATTTGTAGGATATGAGTCCAAAATGTTTTTTAAAATCAATTGTCTGTGGGCTCTACAGTCTGAAAACTCGAAAAATGAGTGTACAAGTTGAGTTAACGCTCCTAGCACGAAACAGAAATGGAAATTCGAACACTGGAATTTCCGAAAATCGTCCAAAAAAATTTTCCTTCGTTTTTGTATTTTTGCATAGAAAATAATAACGTATATATTATAAGCAAGAATAGATTCGGTTTTCACGTTTAAACTTCAAATAAAAATGCTTAAACCCAAGTTTGTTTTGCTCGATTAAAAAATTCACTTTGTTTTTTTAGCCCCCCCCCCCCCCCCCCTTCAGTGGCCGAACACCGGAAGGACAAAAACTTTATAAAATATTTATAATGACCTAAATTGAAAATATTCAGTTAGTCAGTCTCAATTTCTAGCAATTTAGTTGCTTCCTCTGACAGAAAAACTGACTAATAATAATTTTCTTTCTGCAAAACACTTTGCTTTCATGGATTGTTGTTTGCGAGTTAAAACAAAATCCTAGAATATGGCAATATGGCTTCGCATAAAAAAATGATTTTGGTGTTGAACTTTGGTATTCTTCATAATAGCAGCAAAAAAACTGTTTGGTCAGCATGTTACCGTTTTAATAGCTCAATAAAACTAACAAATTTATTGCTGTTTGACTAGCAACCGCGATAAGAACAATTTTAATTGGTGTGCCATTTTGTATTGCTACGCCACACTTATGGTAAGTTTATAAGAGACGTGGTGCAGCCAACAAGTTTTAACGTGGTAATAAAGCAACCACAATAAATTTGCTTTATGAACAGTTTTATTATGGTTTTCTAGCTAGCTATAAGTGTGTTTGGACTCGAATTCTTTTGGTATTGCGCATTTCCACAATAAAACTAGAGGTAATGATTAATACCGTAATGAAACCCTTATAAAATTCAAGTAAAACCAAGTGGCTTTAGAATTGTTACTTGGGTATTGCCGCAGCTGTGGAAGATGGAATGACCATCCCTATACGTATGTAACATCGTTTCTTTGCAGCATACCTCCTGCAGCGCTACGATGTCGAACTTGCGGCTTTTCACTTCTTTAGAAAGCACGTGGGTTCTTCCGAGAAAATTTAGAGACCGACAGTTCCATATTCCTTATTCCCAATTGTAAGTCTATTTTCGTCGCCTCGGTCTGGCAATTTTTTCTTTTCAAGACTTGGTCAAATTTTCATCCTTCATAGCTTCTTCTTAGATAATTTTTCCCAACTTATTTTTATTCCTTTGCATCGCTTGCTGACATTTTCTGTCACGCCAGTTATTTCGTGACTCGGAGTTTCTTCACATAAAACCGCGGTTGAGGCCTCATCGACGGTCGAGCGTACCTTCGAAGTCAAAGTCAAAATCCACAGTATAAGAAAGAGCGCGGTTAGTTCTAGTAGTAGTAGTAGTAGTAGTAGTAGTAGTAGTAGTAGTAGTAGTAGTAGTAGTAGTAGTAGTAGTAGTAGTAGTAGTAGTAGTAGTAGTAGTAGTAGTAGTAGTAGTAGTAGTAGTAGTAGTAGTAGTAGTAGTAGTAGTAGTAGTAGTAGTAGTAGTAGTAGTAGTAGTAGTAGTAGTAGTAGTAGTAGTAGTAGTAGTAGTAGTAGTAGTAGTAGTAGTAGTAGTAGTAGTAGTAGTAGTAGTAGTAGTAGTAGTAGTAGTAGTAGTAGTAGTAGTAGTAGTAGTAGTAGTAGTAGTAGTAGTAGTAGTAGTAGTAGTAGTAGTAGTAGTAGTAGTAGTAGTAGTAGTAGTAGTAGTAGTAGTAGTAGTAGTAGTAGTAGTAGTAGTAGTAGTAGTAGTAGTAGTAGTAGTAGTAGTAGTAGTAGTAGTAGTAGTAGTAGTAGTAGTAGTAGTAGTAGTAGTAGTAGTAGTAGTAGTAGTAGTAGTAGTAGTAGTAGTAGTAGTAGTAGTAGTAGTAGTAGTAGTAGTAGTAGTAGTAGTAGTAGTAGTAGTAGTAGTAGTAGTAGTAGTAGTAGTAGTAGTAGTAGTAGTAGTAGTAGTAGTAGTAGTAGTAGTAGTAGTAGTAGTAGTAGTAGTAGTAGTAGTAGTAGTAGTAGTAGTAGTAGTAGTAGTAGTAGTAGTAGTAGTAGTAGTAGTAGTAGTAGTAGTAGTAGTAGTAGTAGTAGTAGTAGTAGTAGTAGTAGTAGTAGTAGTAGTAGTAGTAGTAGTAGTAGTAGTAGTAGTAGTAGTAGTAGTAGTAGTAGTAGTAGTAGTAGTAGTAGTAGTAGTAGTAGTAGTAGTAGTAGTAGTAGTAGTAGTAGTAGTAGTAGTAGTAGTAGTAGTAGTAGTAGTAGTAGTAGTAGTAGTAGTAGTAGTAGTAGTAGTAGTAGTAGTAGTAGTAGTAGTAGTAGTAGTAGTAGTAGTAGTAGTAGTAGTAGTAGTAGTAGTAGTAGTAGTAGTAGTAGTAGTAGTAGTAGTAGTAGTAGTAGTAGTAGTAGTAGTAGTAGTAGTAGTAGTAGTAGTAGTAGTAGTAGTAGTAGTAGTAGTAGTAGTAGTAGTAGTAGTAGTAGTAGTAGTAGTAGTAGTAGTAGTAGTAGTAGTAGTAGTAGTAGTAGTAGTAGTAGTAGTAGTAGTAGTAGTAGTAGTAGTAGTAGTAGTAGTAGTAGTAGTAGTAGTAGTAGTAGTAGTAGTAGTAGTAGTAGTAGTAGTAGTAGTAGTAGTAGTAGTAGTAGTAGTAGTAGTAGTAGTAGTAGTAGTAGTAGTAGTAGTAGTAGTAGTAGTAGTAGTAGTAGTAGTAGTAGTAGTAGTAGTAGTAGTAGTAGTAGTAGTAGTAGTAGTAGTAGTAGTAGTAGTAGTAGTAGTAGTAGTAGTAGTAGTAGTAGTAGTAGTAGTAGTAGTTAAAGCATTGCAGGAAGCAATCAAAAACAATATTTGTACGAAGGGTTCATTCAAAAATAGCGTAACAAATCAGATCACAACGGGCGAGTTTATAATTTATATAAAACACAGATCGTGAGCAATTACGCTGTAGAGCATTATTGTAATGAAATGTAGTTGAATATGGCGTTGTATCCAATTCTTGCGAGACGTAATTTAGGATGAACCATTGTTTAATAGTTCGAAAATACGCTTATGATCTGTTTGTTCTACCATGCCCAATTCGGTAGAGCTACTCATGAGAGATAGTTACGCTATAATAACCACAACACTTTATTGTTTCAATTCCAGTTGCAGATTTGCTTAATTATATCAAATTTACCTTTCCAAATTCAATTAACATCGTTTAGGTGTTACCAAAATGTGACCAAACTGTTTGTTCCCTCACAAGCTGTGCAAATGGGTTTCTCTTTTGGGGCCCCTTGGTTTAGTCCTTTTCGGTTTTATTTTAAAGCGTTACTGGTATAAATATTATGTAATTGAACTGAAAATGTTCGGTAGTTCAACTAAAAAATGTATTAAGACAGGAAGTTTTGCGCTGAAACACTTTATTTTTAATAGGTCCCACTTGCCCCGGGTGCTTTGAAGTTCCGACCTTATTTCGACCTATTTTTTTAACCGTTATGTGTGCAACAGGGTACCCGGGTACCTTTTCAGTTTTAAAATAGTTATAACTCATTCAATTTAAAACATACGTTTTTGAAATTTTGCGACATCGTAAAACTCGTTGATCTTAAGTAATTGAGGTTTTTTTGGTGCATATCCATAATGGGGATTAGTAATGAGAGGCCCTTGAATTTTTTTATTACGTAGGAGGGCGACAAGGGTACCCGGGTACCCATGATTTGCTATGTTCATAACTTTGGCTATCTTGAACCGATTTGGCTGAAACCAGTGGCATTTGATTCGTACATTTATCTAGTTTTGATTAGATAAAGCATTTGGCCATCAAATGACAGGTAGTTCCCGGGAATCGGTAATTCCGGAGCAACGTCCGGTAAAACGTGGGAAGCCGCTTGTTTTGAAAGAATATCAGCCTTCAGTAAAGCTATAAGTTTTGAACTTGACATTGTGGACCCTTTTTTCATCTTATTATATAAATTGGTGACTTTAGATCGCATTGGCCATTCCAGAATTGGGTCCCTGTAGGGTTACAGATGGCCAGTTGAGTGCCTAATCCAATATTAGAATTGGTTTAGCAGATCTTTTAGATGTTTTGAACGGATATGGCCAGTTTAGTACTGATTAATAATTTCGGAACTAGTTCCAAATGTATAACGGATGGTTCTACGTTTTAAACTGTTCTGATAATGCTAAGCATTATCTTGAATCGTGCGGTATCATCTGTGACCCCGTAGAAACCATTTTCGAAATAACCAATCAAAATAAAACGAAATGTAAAAAATATCACCTACCGAACTAATTCCAAGAACTTTGATACCCATATTGTTAGGTTTTACCTCCAATCCTAGACTGGCCACCCATGACCCCACAGGAACCTACTCCGGAATAACCAACCTGATTCATCTCATTATATGAAATAGTTCATTGTATGAATTTTTAGAGTTTTTATATCCGCATGACTGATTTTCCTGCAATACAACCAGTTCTCTACCTCACAGCGGACACTCTGTCGAAATTCCGGATTTTCGGGCCCCGTATATCTTTTAATGGCCAAATAGCCAAAGAATTCAAAACTAGATAAATTAACGAATCAAATGAGACCTATTTCATCAAAATCGGTTTAAAATTATTGATGTTATAACAATATCAATTTTGGGTACCCGGGTACCCTTGTCGCCCTGCTAAAGGTGTTATTTTTGTCGCACACATAACGGTTAATGCCGTTTGTCAAATTAAACAACTAGTTTTCGGGTGTAATTTGTTTATACACTCATTATGTTTACCTACTGTCAGAAAAACATGTACTTTTACGTAAAGCCTGTGGGCAAAATATCATTTATAGAAAGGTGCGTCAAACTTACAACGCAAATTGAAAATAACGCTCAAATTTCAAGTCTAATTTTGATGTTTGGAATGCCTGTTATAAATAATCTATATTTTAATACATGCGTTTGAGTTGTATCTTTCATTTCTAGAAAGGTTCGGTTGGAGAAAATGAATTTGAAGAGAGTTATGAGCTCCGTTCCCACTTACCCCGTATTCCCACTTGCCCCGGGGTACCTTAATTGAAATTCCAAACATCTGAATTGAACTTAAAATTTGAGCGACATTTTCAATTTGCTTTGTAAAGTTGGACACACCTATCCATAAATAAAATTTAGGTCGCAAGTTTTCGTAAAAATGCATATTTTTCTGACAGTAGGTAAACATAGTTAATGTATTAACAAGTTACACACAAAAACTTGTTGTATAATTTGACAAACGGCGTTAAAGATATGGGTTGAGACGTCAGAGAACCCGGGGCAAGTGGGACCAATTTTAAATAAAATGTTTCAGCACAAAACTTCCTATCTAAATACATTTATTGATGCACCACCGAACATTTTCAGTTCAATTACATAATATTTATATCGAATGATTGGGATTTTGGCCGTTCAGTCATTAAATTATAGTAGACGTTATATTTGCCTTTTTACGCCAACGTTTCGATCCGGATTTGGAACTTCATCAGGGCTTAAAGTGTTGATCGTCTTTGTCTAAATTCGTTTAGCCTACAGTGTTGTCTGGTTTTGGATTTTGGTACAATTTGTTTTATGGTAACTGTCATTTGTTTGCGTTATATTTATTACTATTTTAACCTGTCGTGAATTGTTCTTCCTATATTGGGCACGATACTTTTACTATTGGCTTGAGTTTAATTGTACTATTTTTTTATTGGTTTGTATTCGTCTGGCGTAAAATACTAGTGAATTAATATTTATATCTTTAATGCTTTAAAATAAGACCGAAAGGGACTAATCCAAGAGGACCCAAAACAAAATCCATTAACATAGCTTATGAGGGTCCAAACAGTCTGGTCATAATCTGGCGACACATAAACGATGTTAATTGAATCTTGGAAGGTAAAGTTAATTAAGCTAATCTGTAACTAGAAGTGAAACAGTGAAACGTTATGGTTGTTATAACGTAACTATTTCTTATGATAGTTTTACTAGTTGCTCTATCGTATTGGGCATGGTAGAACAAACAGATAATATTTTGGAGTTATTAAAGAATGGTTAATCATAAATTACGACTCGCAAGAATTGGATATAGCTCATATTCAACTACATTGCCTTACTATACTGCATTATTGCGGTATTGGTCACGAAGTGCATTTCATATTAATTTTAAAGTCCCCAGTTGTGCTCTAATAGTAACCCTAACTATGTAATTTTCAGGTCCCATTTACCCCGGGGTTGCATAATTTTACCATCACAAAACTCCCCAAGAAGCACAATGTCGTCACGGTGAGTTACAGCCACCTATTTGTAACTGAAGTTAGTCATAAATGAGTTACTGCAACCAAATGTGAAAAAAGTGTGTTACTTGACGACAGAAGTACTTCGCTTCATAATTAAAACTGTGTAATTGGTCATAGATATTCACAGTACCTTTGTTTTAAATTGATCAAATGATTGTAATATTTTATAATAGGCTGTAACCAATCCGGTTTGCTAGAAATAAACTTTTTCATCTCAGAGAGACACACCAGCAATTAGCGCTTGCATCATGAGAACAAAGCAACCTTTGCAAATCATCACGAACGATTACACATACGGAATCGTTTCCCATCCAGGATGCTTGTGATCCTCGAGCTGTGTTATTCAGCATACCCAATCGGTCGAATGGGTCTGATAATAACTATATTTCAAAGACAAGTTCTACCACACCAGCCAAAGGGCCACCATAGCTGTCTCGAAGCCATTCGAAACGCAATCCTTTATAGCACCAGCAATTGCAGACTGTTGCGTTGTGTATGTTTTCCTCAAGACATCACTTTTCGATGTGGTGAGGCGTATTTTGAAGCGTGCAATTCTTCGCCCGCAATCGATTAATCGTACACCCTGCGTGCCGCTATCCGCTAATTCTTCGCGGCTGCTCCCAGTCCCTGACTTGGACAGCACGAATAATGGATTTTCATTCACGGCTCATAATGGAGCGGACGCGGCAGCAGACAGCCTGTTGCATGATGCAAATTAAGCATAATCACACCAGTTGGATTATGCAGCAAGGTTCGCTCGGCGGGGTATGCGGGCTATGCAATGCAATGGTGCGGCTACTTGCTAGGATCTATTCAAGAAATCACGATAACGATGCTTTTGAAAATACTGACTCTCGGCTATCGCAAAGAGCAACCACCGCCAATGAGTTAAACGTCGTTGATGATGATGGCGATGATGACTGGATGAAAGGCGATAATGAAATGCATAATTTTTTATCCCTTCGGTTACGTGAGACGAAAGTTCAAGGTCTGCCAAGATATCGCTGACGTCAGATTGCCAACGTATGGAAACTAAATGAGTTGAATGTTTCTCGAAAGAAAATAAATATCGTAGCTGTCAAAGGCCTAGAATTGAACCTATTTACCAGTAATAGAACAACTATCAATTACGGGCTAACTAGAGCACGGAAACGTGGCGGATCTTTCATCGCATCATCGATTCAACATTGAAATTCATTCGAAACAAGCGATCATTGACTGCGCCGCTAGAGATGCACTTCAAAAAAGGGGGGTTGACTTCAATAGCGACCTGTGAGAAATGCAACGCACCACAGCACTCCATAGTTCGCCACCAGTCATGCGAAACCATCATACACATATCGAAAAGAACGTACGACAGCGGGTGTGCTTGCCGAAGCCCTGCCAACCGTTCCGTCTAACACCGAACGGAACTAGTGGGAACTTCATGTGTTTATGATCGCAATCTGTGTGCGACGGAACTCTTCACCGATGGCTACGTTGGGAGTGGCTCTTGGACTGCCAATTTGCCAGCAGCGACAACAACAACGGCTGGCCAGCACGAACGATCGATTGATCGGAACGGAACGGATGCATCAAAGTCGACAGCAGGCGGGTAGGTGGATAGTCGAGTCGGTCCGCTCAAAGGAAACCGGCGATCAACATCAGCTGCCGGCTGCCTGCCATGCTGCTCGAACAGCAAAATTAACCGATTATTAGTGTCAAGGCGGCCCGGACAGTGGAACGTGAATGGAAAAATTTGCTTATTCTCTGCACTGACTGCGACGATGGCGGCAAAAGGAGGAAAACCGCACCAATTATGACACTTTTTATGTGAGCGATGATGAACCCGATCGGTAACAGCCGACGAAACCCTTTAATCGAAGTCCCATAGTCATTGGGATGGTTTGCAGTGGCTTGTTGATTCTGTTCACGACGGAGCAGTTGCCTCTTCCTAGTGAGAGGAAGGGAAGCGGTTTTTAAGGAAATAACGAATTTACTGTCATTGCAAATTTGGGTGACATAAAAGTAGACAAAAATTACACTTGACTTTCGACAAGACTTTCGATTGTTGTTATAAAAGTGAGTCCTCTACTTTTACTTACTTTCTTCCATTTTACAATATAGGTATCAGCCAGACAAGCTTTGAGAACTCAAATTTTGCCGTTTTCGAAAGTTGTCTTTTTTCTGGTTTCATATAGGGTAAATCGCCGGTTTTAAGCAGTCTAAGCGGGTCACTGATTGTTTTCGATGGGTTGACTAAGTGGGGGATATCAGCATACCAATTTTCTTGCTATCTTTAGTTCTTCAAGCTATTACCATTGGAAGACACTATTGTTGTGTTAAACTTTTGATTTTCCGCTTTAAAAGTTGGAGCGGTGGAACTAATTTTGATCAGACCGAACATATTTTCACCCTCAAGGTGCTTTTTTAAGCAATCCTGAAATCTGAATTTTTTTACGTCCCCGTAAAAAATACCTCGAATTTTCCCCCCTATTCAGTAAGTTCGCGTTCCTATCCGCGACCTACTAATCGGCATCTGATGCGTAATCAGCATAACGTATCGGCATAGATGCGTGAAATGCCATCTGTCTAAATGGTTTATCGGGGCATACACTCACCGCACCGTTCGGCAAACGGTATTCGTCGTCTCTTTTATTCTCTAGTGTTCTTATGAGAAACTGCGAGTTTGACGTCTCACTCGCTGTTCATAAGGATGGTGGGAGAACAAAAGAGGCAAACATAGCAGTACACACGGTCCGACCCAGAACAGTGTTGTCAAAGCAAATAACATTGAAACACGTCGTTGTTTCATTAAACTACTGAGAAAATCTTCGAAAATTATTGAAAAAACTGTCTTTTCTGTTGCTTTTAATGAAGAAAAAATAATTATGAACATACATTTTTCTTGGAAGTATTGAACCACGTTTTCACCATTGGAGGTTTCAGTTAATTTCAAACCTGTAATTCTTATTTCCAGAACCGAAACAGTATCTTGGCAACACGATAGTTCATCAGTTATGCTGCAGCTGCTGCTACTGGTGAACAGGTTCCGTCAATTCAGAATTTGTTTTCAGTTTTGTTATAAAATAATAAGACTTTCGGTTAGTGACAAAGCCTAAGATAATAGAAAAAAAGAGAGTGAATAATATGGTATGTGACAATTGCGTGCTTGAATTTTAGAGTAGTTGTAATCAGTGCTGAAAAATGTGATGGATTCGTTAGTAGCGAGGTGGCGATTGCCTTCAGCAGCTGAAAAATGTACGTTTTTGGACAACAATTTTTAATTCATCATATTTCTTGTCGGAAACCCAGTAAATTGTGTTTGTGTGAATTAAATGTATGGTTAAGTGATTTGTGAAGATGATCCCATCAAAAGATTTTGAAAATATGCATAAAAAAGTGCATTTTCGGCTCATTTATTTTCAACTGATTAAAATAGGTAACACTGCTTAACCCGTTCCTTACCCTATGTACATGCCAATTCTTAGTGTATATGATTATCAGAAAGCTAGTTGGTTTAGTATTTTAACTTAGTTAATGAATAAAGCAAAACGTTGGGCTTAAACGTGTTTCGAAGACTTGACCTTTTATCGAAAGACTACGCGACCGGAGTACAAGAGTGTACAGGAGTACAAGTCAGTTACGGGGCTAGTGCAACAATCCTACTGACCTATCTAGCAGAACCGCCTAGTCGAGATTCGAACATACAACGACTGACTTGTAAGACTAGCATCGTACGTCGACGTTTCCACTATCTGCTTATGAATCACGATACCGGTTAATTAATTTAGAGAGTCTTCAAAAGCGAAAAGAGTTTGCTATGCTTGCTTTTATAAACGATGTTGTTGCACAAAGAGTGAACACCATAGAAATACTAGAATATTTGAACTTTAATACTTCAACTCGTGCTTCAAGAATCAGAAACTTATTTTATATAAATACTCAAAGAACAACCTATGCCAAAAATGGGCCTATGAATAGAATGATCTTTTGCTCTAACATATACTGTGAAGTATTAATCAATTTGACTATGAAGTGCGCTCAAAAAACAATTTTTTTCTAGGTTAGTTAGTTAAGAAACTTTTTGTAACTCTAATGGTCTACGTTTGATTGACAACGAATAAATAAATAGGTAATTAAATAAATAAATAAATAAATAAATATTTGTTTCTCCATACCCTAAAACGTGTGAAGCGAATTAAACCAAACTTATAAACATCATCATCATAAAGAAGTTCCTATAGGAATTGGCATGTGTGGGCATGCATATGTACACCTTTTTCGATAGATAAAATGTTCGAAACTACGGAACATTTTTAGTGTAGTCTCTCTGTTGTAGCGCCAGTTCGTTGTATGGAACGGCACATCGTCAAAATTTGTTTTCGGCTATTATAGACAGAGGTTGTTCTCTGTTTACAAAAATTCATATATGTATTCATTAAGTCGCGTGCTATACAATATCCTCACAACTGAATGCCAGTAAATTGAATTGTAGCTCAAATTTCCAGCAAAGCGAAAGCCAAGCGCTTGCCTTGCTGAACTTAATTTACCCCATTACGTACAATTGAGCTCTGAAATGAACAGAGCGAACAGACGAGGGCACTCGTATGCAGGGTGTGAAATAACAGGAGGTAGAAAAAGTAGGCACAAGTGTCGCATGTAGAACTCGCCTAGGGACACTAAATAGGTGGGGAAGTTTCCCTTGTTTTAGGTTAAGAACAAAACCGTTTGAAATTAGTAAAATATATCGATTCAGAGTTCAGACCGTCAACTCCTATGGTTGGCAGTACGACCACCGACGAAGCGACATAACATCCCATACATTTTTCTTAGAAAACTTAGTGTCCGAAAATTTGAATCAAATTACGTTAAACAGTAACACCATCTGCACAACGGATCGCTATTCTTCTTAGAAAAGTAGAGAAAAAATTTGGTAGAATGTCATTCACTAACTATGTGTGACCAACACGAAAAAATAAAAGCACACAAGGTGTACAAGTGAATTCATAAAGCCCTTTGTAAAAATTACTTTATCCTTTGTTTTTGCAATACACAAAGAATTACCGGGTTATTTCCAATTCATACAAATTTTCGGTGAAACAAACTGAATTTTGCATAAATATGTCTCCCGTACCTTTGTACATCGCTCTGCTGTTTGACATAAGCGATCGCTCGCTTGTAAGCAAGTGGTCCTTTGCTTGCAAGATCTTGTGAGTCAAAAATGAAACGCCCGTGTCACGTTAGTTCGTCAGTGCTACGACAAGAAACACCCATCTTTTATTGATTAATGTTAAGGTATAGGAAGGACCGACCCAGCCTCACTTACATGGATAAAACGTTCGACGCCATTTAGACAGATAGTATCCTGCAGGCGGTTGCGGATTTTGGCTTCAAAAGTTCAATTTACAATTGGCTAGGAACTAATTTGCTAAAAATAAAGCCTATATGCTATATTCCGTTATCGTTATCGTTATATTCCAAATACCAGATTTATAGCATTGGACAACATTTCTAAAAAGTTTATTCGACACCAATACAAACAGCTATGAACCCAGATGGCTACCTTATGGTACTCCCGAATTAAAAACAAACGAACCTGCAATATTTTCCTTAATTTTCAGATATTGAACGCTGTGCTAATATAGTGTTCTTCACAAACATTTTAGTTGGACGAACCGATAGTCAAATACTTGCTACCACGGCTGCATTTTAACCAAGGCCAAATCGCCTATAAGCAATGAAGAGTGTCTTGTGCTCCATACAGCTACAACATACTGATTCTAATAAACTTTGTACGGGTGCAGCGTCAGTGCCCAGTACGGGTAACATTGACCACCGGTGACCGCGACGGTTACCATTGACCGAAGCTGCACGACAGCGAAAGTTTTACCTTTCGATACGGCCGTAAGGTTTAGTTCTATGCCAGGCTCAGGGGCACGCGCAAATGTTTGCACATGGAAAATAACAAACATTGTACGTCGAACGTGCGATGGGAGTTAGCTTAGTACATGTGTGAGAAGTTTCGCGCGCCAACTGAGACTCTCATAGAACTTAAGTTCCGCTCTACTCTCTCTTTGTTTTTCTCAGCAGCTGCTCTAGTACTTCTTGCTACGAGCAATTAAAAGCTGTTATAAATACGGGCGGCAACGCCACGAGGAAGGGAGATTAATGATTTTAAAGACTCAAGTGAAAGGTGGATCCCCGGTGGGGGATTCAGACTCAGTTGTGGTGTTTTTGTGTAATGATAATTTAAAACCTCAAGCAGAGGGTTGTTGCTTTTTGGAAGGTGTTACCCCAAGTGAAAACGGGGGCTAGAAAGCGTTGTAGGGTTAGGATAGTAGATAGTGATTTTAGGAATAAATTTCTACACCCTCATCTTGTGTTTTCCTTTTAAAATCGCCGTAGCGTTTAAGCTACAGAGCTACATATGGTGACAGCGTAAAAGAAGAAAAAAAAAACACTTCAGGGACGCCAAAGATTTCTGACTGGTAGTAGGCAAAGTTAAAAAGTAGGACAATAGTGGAGTGAAGTTTAGTGAAGTGCTCAGGCATCGATACTGCGACGGTTCAGATGAACACCGTTCAACTTGTACTCATTTCTAGCGGAAAATCTACTGGGTGGAGAGCTGAACGGAGGAACTAAAGACAAGTGAGTAAAAATCATCTACCATAATTGAAATAACGATACAAAGTACGCGGTTAATTTGCAAAGTGATATAAATATCAATCGGGTCTGTTCAGATCAAATGCATGTGCGTCCAGATCAAATGCGTATGCGTAAGATTAGGGTGTAGTGGTGAACCATAGCAATGATGCATATTTCAAAAACATACTCAACATCGGAGAATCAACTCGACATACACGCAGATCGGTGCTCCAAAGCGTGTACAATAGCCGGAATAGTGTATGACTAGTTCGTGTAATGCGGAACAACGATATTTTGTACAATTTTATTTTTGCTAAATATTTGGACACAATAGTCCGTAGAGTAGAGTAATTTGCCAATGATCGCACAGCTAAACCGCTGCGTTTTGAGTTTAACGATATTTGCTAAACAAATAATTACAAATAGACAGAAACATAAAAATTTGAATCAGATACAAAATATGTTCACATTGCATGGCCATTTACACGAAATAAATAAACTTTTCGTGGAAAAATATGCGATTTTTGACAACGCTTGAATGCCCAATCGTTGAACAGTTCTGAAACCGTATTGTCCTATAGTTGGACACTTATGGTCCAATGGTCGGACATGCAATATATTGCACCTCAAAGTTAATTTGATAGTTTACTAGTAAGAATGAATACATTTTATGATATATTCATTAAAAATAATCAGCAATTAGTTAACATGTTACTAATTATCAATATATTTCTTAAGGGATGGTATTTGGCACTTCTAAACTTCGATGCTTTACGGTTCCCGCGAAGCATACTTTTTCTATTTTTCTATAGTTCCTGGGGCCTAATGGCAAGATTTGTAAAAAGTATTTAAAAAAAAAAATTCTAAATTTTGTGAAATTTGAAAAAAGTAAACAGAAAATGTATGTAGAAACAAGTTTAGTGGGAGTAATATTTTGGGATAGAGCGTCTAATAACGAAAATTAAAGACCAACAAAAAACAAACCTTAGACTTACTACTAGGAAAAAGTAAAACACAAGTCATATTCTCAATTTTGGGACCAACTTTTATTGAAACATATCTCGACAAAAAAAATAATTTTTAGACTTACCAGATAACTTAAATATGCCAAAACGCACAAATGGCGGTATAGACGCTGCAATAATACAGCTCATTGATTTCGACTTCTCTTTAAACCAGTTTGGAATTAAAACTGTATTCAAGGTGGCACTAGTTAAAAGAGAACCACTTACAACCAGACGGGTGATTGTAAATATTATAAATATCTCACAAGGAAATAGTTCAACAAATATTAAAGTGACCGGAAACGGGGAATTTCAATTAAAACCAAATATGAGTATCCAGACGGAAAGCGTAAAATTAAGCAATTTTAATGAATTTAAAAACCCCAAAACAATATTAGAAATACGAAGCAAACTTGGGGAATTTAATAGTAGAAGAAGGGAAGGAAGACTAACTCCCCATTGTTAACTTATCAGAGAAGTAGTAGTCCAACAGAAGGATCAAAATAATAGTCTCGCTTAATTTTAAAATTAATGATGAAAAAAAAAAAATTCATTTTTAGAAATTTTGAGAATAAGTAAACTTCACACAATTTTGAGCGCTAATAAAATGACAGATGGTAGCTGAAATTCGGAGTAAAAGTAGTAAATTCAAAATTTTAAAGTCGTAAACGAAACATATATATTGAACACATCAATGGAAGTAGCAGTACGAAATCTGTGAAAGAAGCAGTACAAGCAAATTCAAAGCTTTATCCATGTAGTTGAACGAACCGTATACCTATACGTAGGGTGTGCAGGTAATAGGCGAAATTAAGTACCTCGTTTTTAAGGAGGTAATACGGCAGTGGTCAAATTCAATGGTTTAACGTAACAGTACGGAAAGTATCGTTATGGAGAAAGAATTTCATACGACGATAAAATTCTTGTGACAGTTGCGGACAATGCAATTGATAAGATAAAATCTATACCTATAAAGAAGGATTTCTGTCTGTCTGTCTGTCTGTCTGTCTGTCCTGTGTTCCTTATAGAATCAAAAACTACTGAACCAATCGGCGTGAAAATTTGCATGTAGAGGTTTTTGGGGCCAGGAAAGGTTTTAGTGATGGTTAGAGACTCCTCCCCACACTAAGAGGGGGGGCTCCCATACAAATGAAACACAAATTTCTGCATAACTCGAGAACTAATCAAGCAAATAGAACCAAATTTGGCATGTGGGTGTTTTCGGTGACAAGAATTTATTCTATGGTAAATTGAGACCCCTCCCTCTTTATAAGGGGAATTGTAACTCCTCTCCCCTTTAAGAGGGGGGGCTTCCATACAAATTTCCTCATAACTCGAGAACTAATCAAGCAAATGGAACCAACTTTGGCATGTGAAGGTTTTCGAGGGCAAGAAAATTTTCTACGGTGAATTAGGACCCCTCCCCACTCTAAGAGGGGGGGCTCCTGTACAAATGAAATACAAAATTCCTCCTAACTCGAGAACTAATCAAGCAAATAGAACAACATTTGGCATGTGGGTGTTTTTTTTTGGTGACAAGAATTTATTCTATGGTGAATTGAGACCCCTCCCCTCTTTATAAGAGGAATTATAACTCCTCTCCCCTTTAAGAGGGGGGACTTCCATACAAATTTCCTCATAACTCGAGAACTAATCAAGCAAATGCAACCAAATTTGGCATGTGAAGGTTTTCGAGAGCAAGAAAATTTTCTATGGTGAATTAGGACCCCTCCCCACTTTAAGAGGAGGGGCTCCTGTACAAATGAAATACAAATTTCCTCATAACTCGAGAACTAATCAAGCGAATTGAACCAAATTTGGCATGTGTGTTTTTGGAGACAATTTTTTTTCAACGATGAATTGGGACCCCTCCTTACTTTAGGAGGGGGGGTCCTATACAAACGAAATACAAATTTCCTCATAACTCGAGAACTAATCCAGCAAATGGAACCAAATTTGGCGTGTTGGTGTTTTTGGAGGCAAGAATTTTTTCTGTGATGCATTAGGACCTCTTCCCACATTAGGAGGGGGGCTCCAATACAAATGAAATACAAATTTCCCCATAACTCGAGAACTAATCAAGCAAATAGAACCAAATTCGGCATGTGGAGGTTTTTGGAGGCAAAAATATTTTCTACGGTGAATTAGGATCCTTCCACACTTCAAGAGGGGGGGCTTCTACACAAATGATATTCGGCGAAATGTAGTACAATCATTGCGAATATTACTATCCGCTTTCTGGCTATGCAATGAGGGGACAGGGGAGTTATTTTCTACTTTACTGCGAGGAAAAATTGCAAATTTGTATATTGAACTACCCATTACTGGTAACTAATAAGCATTAACATAAGCAGCAAATCAGCGTATCTGGCATTTTATACTGCACGTTGTTGTATATTAGCTTTTTGACTGCATAGGTGCATCCAAAATTGTATTCAAATTCTTCGTGTCGGTAATTAGCTGTAAATTAGCATTGTCAGCACAATAAGAAGGTTATCAGTAAAGTAGCTGTATATTTTGCCAAAATAGCATTTAAGTAGCATTTAAGGCGACTTAAGTACTTATTGGCCTACATTTGAATAGCATTGGTGATGCTTATTGGTTACCTGGGATGCTTTCATAGTTACGTAACTGCCAAAATGAATCATCTAAGATTGAACTCCTCAGAAACTTGCAAAACTCGAGATTGTGACAAAGATTCATGATTTATGTACAATACAAGTTAATTTGTGGCAATACGAAGTTTGTCGGGTCAGCTAGTAGGAATATAAATATCTATAAAGTAGACAATTACGGGATGGACAAGAGCGAGGAGAAGTCGAAACCGGGATAGACAGGAACGAACATATAATAATGGCTTAACCTTCACGAGAAGGGGGATTTCAAACCTTTCTATTCTTTTACTAACAGTTTATATTTTCCAGGAAATCCTCAGAGTAGGGAAGCGGACGCGCGAACCTCTGATCGGAAGGGGGAGAGAGATGCAACTATGCAAACGGAGAAGAGTAAGTAAGTCTTTCCGGCTAAGGCTAAGGTAGAGTATATTTTGGCATAAGGAGAAAAATAAATTAGTTAGAGTTAAATAGAACGGAAGCTAATTTGTTTTAAGGTTATAAAGTTTTAAAATTTTTAAATAAGATAGTTTGTTTTTCTCCGAAGCCTTACAGTTTGCACCTTTTTTTTTATTATTATTACTCTTTTACTTTTGCATTTTTTTGTTGTGTAGTAGATTCGAGAAAAAAAAAAAAAATTTTTTTTGAAAGTTACAATAATATTTTAAAAGTTAAAGTTAAAACATACTTTGAAAATTGAAGATTAAAGAAAGGAGAGTAACAAGTATGGCTCCATAGAAGAATTAAGAGTAACAGGTATGACTCCGTAGAAGAATTAAAAGAAAGGAGAGTAACAAGTATGACTCCGTAGAAGAATTAAAAGAAAGGAGAGTAACAAGTATGACTCCGTAGAAAATTTAAAAGAGGGAGAGGAACTCCCGATAGAAAATCGAAAGTAATATTACGGTTAGTGACATAAAAAAAAGGGTCAATAGAAACAGTAGATAAAATGTAATTTAATGTAATTCGGTGAACAAATTGAAAGTAATAAAGAACAGAAGTAAATTATATCAAAGGCGTGAAGAGTACAATAAAACCATAAGTCGCCATAAAATATTAATGAAAAAGAAATTAAATTAAGTGCGTAATTCCAGTATTAACGTTTAAATGTAAACCAATCGCAGAGAAAAGGACAATAAAATTCGGTGCGATCGAAGCATCACAGCAAAGTCAGAAACTTTTAATTTTCTTTTGTGATTGGTATAGATTTTTCTTTTCGCGAGTGTAAATATAAGAAATGAAGATCAGTGAGACCAGCAGCCGGAAGACGACCCGAGACGAGGGAAGACAGCCTGCAGTACGAGTAACGGTGAGTTCAAGCTTGGAGAGCTCTCACAGGCGCGAGAGGAGAAAGGACTGTGGGGAACAACGAGTGTAGACGGCCCAGGAATACGTAACAGTACACCAGAAACAGGCGAATTCCAATACAAGAGGTTTCCGGATTCAGTGTGAGGGCAACGCACTACACCAAACAATTAATAGGGGCGATGCAGATATCGCAAAGACCACAGCCCGGCAAATAGTTCAAGAAGTAAAATGCAATTAAAACGCAATTCAGGTGGGATTGGAATCTACTTCCCAAGTCGAGTGAACATACGCTATACACCCTACACATATACACTATAACTATACAGTGTACATCAGAAAACGTAAAGGGGGTCAAGTATAGAACTTGGCATTATTAATACACCACTTACCACAATTTCGTCCAGCAAATAGACGAATGCTATCACAGTTCAGTATCAAGAATACGGAGTATTAGTACAATATACGAAGTACGGAGAGTGAAAGCCATTACTCCGCCAGCCTCTTGGATAAATAACCGAATAAAATTAGGCAACGTGAGAAGCGAAGGCGAGCAACAGAAGAAATGGAACCACAGCAACCACTAACGATCTCCAGGGGGCGGCTCTGCACTCAATGTTTCCCCGTTCTTCCCCACTCAAGCCATACAGCACCTTTTTCCGACCCGAATTAAGAATAAATTGAAGACGCCAGCAGCACCGCGGAGACGAGCTCCAGAATAGTGTTTAAGACAAATTGTATTACATATTATATTACACATTATATTACATAGTTGAACAACATACAACATAACAAATTATCTGGCAGTAGTCCACAATAGGGAAGTTTTTAACACCGAAGAAGAAAGAGAGAGAGAGAGAGTTAAAATTTTCCAGCTAACGTACCCTCGCACAATCTGTTGACAAATTCTGCGACCTCATTCGGAAGCAATGTAATATATACAGGTGTGGCAATGTTGGTTAAGTGGTGTTAGTGCAATGAAGAAATTTCATCATGGTGTGGGTGGAATCGTAAATCGACCAATCACGATGAAGCGTGACGTAAAACTACAAAAACAAACCCCATTGTCCGACGCGGTTTGTTTTTGTAGTTTGACGTCGTTTTCTGATTTTTCGCTACTAATACCATCAAATGTCTTCATCTGCCACACCTTTTTAAACCTCATTGATTCGGAAGGGGGATCTGCAGCGTCAGTGCCCAGTACGGGTAACATTGACCACCGGTGACCGCGACGGTTACCATTGACCGAAGCTGCACGACAGCGAAAGTTTTACCTTTCGATACGGCCGTAAGGTTTAGTTCTATGCCAGGCTCAGGGGCACGCGCAAATGTTTGCACATGGAAAATAACAAACATTGTACGTCGAACGTGCGATGGGAGTTAGCTTAGTACATGTGTGAGAAGTTTCGCGCGCCAACTGAGACTCTCATAGAACTTAAGTTCCGCTCTACTCTCTCTTTGTTTTTCTCAGCAGCTGCTCTAGTACTTCTTGCTACGAGCAATTAAAAGCTGTTATAAATACGGGCGGCAACGCCACGAGGAAGGGAGATTAATGATTTTAAAGACTCAAGTGAAAGGTGGATCCCCGGTGGGGGATTCAGACTCAGTTGTGGTGTTTTTGTGTAATGATAATTTAAAACCTCAAGCAGAGGGTTGTTGCTTTTTGGAAGGTGTTACCCCAAGTGAAAACGGGGGCTAGAAAGCGTTGTAGGGTTAGGATAGTAGATAGTGATTTTAGGAATAAATTTCTACACCCTCATCTTGTGTTTTCCTTTTAAAATCGCCGTAGCAATTAAGCTACAGAGCTACACGGGTTTTTAAATGCGGCACGCAGTATGGTTGAGTTTTTAGACAGGCCAGCTTTGCGGTTTGGGTCCATTTTCGGTGTTTATCAAAGGAAAAGAATTGTTCTAAAAAATCTGTGAAAAACATCACTAATATTTTATAATGTTAGCCTTTCCAAGAGACGAAGGAAATTGTAGAAGAAACTTGTTGATAGTACCTCTAGGGCGAGGCAAGACGTGAAGCATTAAAGTAGCACTTATAGAGTCGTAGTTCGTTGCTTTTTTACCAAACTGAGAGATCCACGGATTGAACCAAACTATAATGGGAGTCGGATTCGACCCCAACATTTTCCCGCAGGCTCTGTGATTCGTAGATATTATGTAACCTTTGAACCTGTTACCGTTCGTAACATTTATACTGCATGTTGGTAAATTATTTGAGTAAAATTGT
This sequence comes from Sabethes cyaneus, assembly GCF_943734655.1. NCBI lineage: Eukaryota > Metazoa > Arthropoda > Insecta > Diptera > Culicidae > Sabethes > Sabethes cyaneus. The sequence continues at coordinate 148,455,888 of NC_071354.1, forward strand.
CTAATAAAATATTTGTAGTCTCCGGAGCACTGAAAACAAATACGGCCAGTTCAAATGTACACTATACAAATAGGGATAGAGTTAAGCACACACTACATTAAACACGAAAAACGATAAATGAACCAGTTCAAGTTCAGTTCAATGGGAAGTTGGAAAAGGAGGTATAAGGAAACAGCGAAAGAGATGGCGAATAAAGTGAAAGGATTGTACAAACTCACCAGAGGAAGTTAATTGGTAACGAACCACAGACTAAACCACATTAAAGTGGACAAAAAACGTGGTTTTAGACAGAGTCAAGGGAAAGTAGTTAAAACTTAGATCTAGGTAGTTTATACAAAAATAAGAAGTGGAAGTTACAAAAAAAGGGAGTCGAATAAGGTTAACTAAAATGCCACAAAATACTGTGTAACTCGTTTTCCCCATAGGACCCGTTTAAATTGGCTTATTTCCCCGGTAACCAGCTACGGCGATTTCGAAGGACCTGTCGGATTAGAGAATGGCTAAAGCCTAGTTAGAGGCTATAGTCCGCCAAAGTTAGAGCGATTGAAAACCCGTATAGTGAAATCTCAATCAACCCTTCACCACGTGTCAGCTTCCGACGTATAGGTATAACCAGCCTCCAGAATCTGCAGTCTCCAGTGTCCGGTTCAGAAGGTCGCCGCGTTACTTACGAGAGACTACCGTCGCTGTTCGGTTGCTACTACAGACCGCGGCTACTGAAAGAGGCAACCGTCGTAGGATACCATGGGCCGAACTGGCCTCAGCCCACGAAGATTTGAATGTTCCCTTGAATCACATCATCAGCAACCCGTCAGAGTAGTCATCCCGTCATCATCGTCATCCCGGCAGTAAGTCGAAAAACCACCGTACTGAACCACCCATTTATTACTACAACACTCACACACAGTTCTATGTATCCATTAAGGAAAATTAAAAGGATAAGTTATACACAGTAGCTTTTCTTTCGTACACTTATCACAGTCCTGGTTAACGGAATAAGCCAGAGCCGACCTTGAGCTGATAGAGGTTCACGCTTGAGCTCGGGTAAGGAAAAGAGGTTGTAAGCACCCAACCCAGACGGTCCCCAGTGGTTCGACCCAGCGACCAGGGGTATAGTAGGTGGAACCCCTCTGGTTCCGCCAGTAACAAACCACAACAGACTGGTAAATGGGAATCTCTATAACCTTTATATCAAGTGTGCGACACTTGGCAGAGCTAAGTTACTTTATCGACACGTATTGTGTCATCGCCGTCTAGTACTCAATTACCGATCGGTAATCTAACTGGTTTGTTTTTCTATCGGGAGCACGAAACTGTATCAGTATATATCGATAACAACGAAATCTTACTGATATTATTGTTTACTGATAACTATCAGTAGGTATTGATAGTTTACCCATCCCTACTCAAATAGCGATTCAGTCTGTTAGCTATGTTAGCCGATGCAGGTCGCGTGTGTAACTTGCTCCCGAAGTGGATGAATAGAAGGCACGACAGGACGCTAGCGTTGCCACAAGTACAGATATTTGTGCGTGTATACATTTGACACCCTGCTATTTTACCCTGCGTATTTTATTTTTCCAGTCTAATCTTTTACGCAACAGAAATATTTTACGGATTACTTTAAAATTCAGGAACATATCTGTTGTCTGAGCAACCTTGGAATAGTTAAACAGTTAATTTTTGCTAGTGACTCATTTATAAAATTCACTGGAGTTGGTAAAGAGTCTGATTAACTAACGATTAAAATGGTTTTGGAGAAAAAAGTGAACCTAAAAATAAAAAATAAGGAAACTTATCCAATTTAATTCTACTATGTGTATTTTATTCACGACAGATACGTATTTCGCCTACGACTTGCAGGATTCCTCAGTGTCTGTTTTCGAACTCGAAACCGAGTTCTCGAAAAAAAAAACTTCAGTCGAAAAAAGTGAAGCCAGAAATTTTGGAAAATTTTGTTTGGAAATACATTTTCAGAGGAAAGCAAAACAAAGGAATTGCTAAATGTGTCAGATGCAATAAAGATTCTAGCACAAGCGGATTGAAGACATATATTCCAACACAACATGCAATAATCTTAGATAAACGAGCTACATTTGTTTTGACGTATGACGTATGACGTCTTTCAGGAAGGTAGCTGGTAGAGGGTGTCATTGCAAAAAATCTATCTGACAAGTGACATATTGAGTACTGTCAAAAAGTGAAAAAAAATCATACTCGCAGGCTCAAAGTGAAAGTCTTTTAACATAAAGTTAATAAAATCAAAGTTTAGGTTGCAAAATTTTCGTTGCAAAATGCTGCCAAAGGTAATAGAAAACAGAAACGGTAGATTTCAGGTTAGGTTCATTTGGTTTTTGAATTAGAAGCGGCAATAACGATGGTCAGGATGGGTACAATATCGGATTGGTGATGGGATTCGGTGCTAGATTTTGACGTAGAACTACATCTTACTGCAGGGTGTCAATCCAAAATTTGGATTCAACCCAGCGTCACGAAAGAATGAAAGATTTTGAACGCTAATAGCTCTGCCAATTCTAAATGAATTTTCATTTGATCGATTCAAAAAAGATGCACCATTTATGCCATTTCTATTGTAACATTCTTTTTCAAACACTAATTAGTAAAAATTACCGAATAGTTTCAAGGTCAAATTACCCATACATTTTCTTTGTGACCGCCTTACTCCACAGGCAGGGACGACAGTTAAATACACCATCTGTTTACTGTGATTTCGTTTACTTTATGTGTAGAAAAAAGCAACAAAAACTCCTCGTCCCAATAGCTCGAAGATTCTTGACGACGCTTAGACTTATACTAATTTGATATCTGTGCTTGGGAAGTATACCAGAAAGAGTGATAAAGTCCTCTCACCCTAACAATATTTCTTAGGACTGTGACAAACCTAATCCAGTTTGATGTCCTGAAAGTAAACAAATTTGTTAAAGCATAAAACCACCGCTTCGTTTCAACGTAGTTTATTCTTAAACACTGAATCTAGACTGAAGTTTTTGGAGCGTCTTAGTAGAATACGAAACCTAAAATTAAAAAAGAAGAAAACTTATCCAATTTAATTCTACTATGTAGATTTTATTCACGACAGATACGTATTTCGCCTACGACTTGCAGGCTTCCTCAGTGTCTGTTTTCGAACTATCACCTGCTCTGCTAAGCTGGCCCTTTGTTCCTCAAGCTTCCTTCCTTTTCTGCTTTCTCCTTTCGCATTCGTTCCATTCCTTGCTTAACGGGAAACTAGCAGTCATTAGGTTTTCGTCGGAGAGCCCAATTTCGGAAGCAGTTTTTGGGCCCAAAAGCGGGGTTCTGGTTATAGAAATGTATTCACTGCATTCTTCTTGCCAATCTGAACATAGCGAATATATTTTCATGATAAAAATTTATGTTTCAAAGAAAAAAAAACTGCTTTCGAAGTTTGCAGAATCGATGATGACTAATTTCACCTTAAGGTTTACGACAATCTATTCGAATCTATAATCATTCAGTTGAAATGTAGCACAGTTGATGATAATATAGATGTAGCTTTGTTTTTGTTACCTTTTACTGTCAAACTACAGTTACTGAGTTTGCTTACTACGATTGCTGACTTGGATTAACTTCGTTCAAATGCCCGACTGGAAAAAAATCAGAAAGGCTGTGTACAATACACGACCGCATATAGGTGACGCAGGACTACCTAAGTCTCTTTGTGACGATAGTAGCATATATCCATGCATGTAATAATACGATTTTTCATGTATACATGCTACATGCAGCATATATAGGGTTTGTTGAGACTGCAGGTTGAGAATATTTAATTATTTTTGAATGAATGTTAATAGCGCATCAAATCTTATTTCATCACCAAACTCTATTTAGTTAGACATCCTATATGTATTTATGTATTTGATTTGATGATATCAAAAAATTGTTATTTGGTTGGTTTGGTTGTGCAGCAGGTGGAAAAATCCAAATTTTTGCAAGTCGATAATTTTTTACTGCGTTTTATTCATTCTCATGATTGAAAGCTACTAAATAAGTTAAAGTTGTTTGCAAAAGGTTTTGTACCTTACTGCCTTATACTGAGTTGACAGTCAAATAAACATTAGCATCACTACGGGTCCCTCCTACCTTGACTTGTCCATCATTTTCGAAAGAAATTAATCTAAATGTCATGCTTGACTATGGAAACTATGTAAAGAATTGTCAGCAACTAACTGATGCAAAGCAGCAAATGAAACGTTCAAAACTATTCTCGGATAAGAAAGTCGCTGATTTTTCGCTTTGAAAAGTCTGCGTCACGTCACATGCACAAATGCAAGACAACAGTTTCGGACAAATTCGTGGAGCACCTATATGGATTTCAATCTTAAATGTCAAAGGCGGTTGAAGAAAAGGGGAGGCTTTACACTTTAAGTACATTGTTTACCTTCAGGACGTTACATTAGGCTAGGTTTAATGCTGAATCGATAATATCGGTTGAAGAAGAGGGATGGTTTTGCATTTTGAGGTACTTCCCAAGCACAGATATCAAATTAGTATAGGTTTAAACACCGTAAAATTTTTTTGACCTATTGGGACGAGGAGTTTCTGTCGCTTTTTAGCAAAAAACACGTGCACGTCTTTTGTTCGACCAATCAAGATGCGAGGATAACTAGTTGGACAATGCTTCATTATTTTCAGTTTTTCAATAGTGTAGACTTACGAAATAATAGCGTTCTTCATTTGAGCCAATTCTTAGAAGATGTTCTGATCGATTGGTGCAAAAAATATTAAAAATCGATCGGTAAACCGCTAACCTGACCACTGACAACTTTTCGAGAAAGATGTTTTTGAATGACACCCTACCCAGCCAAACCTTGCCGTAAGACGTAGTCCTACGTTAAAATATAATATACTAGCTGACCCGACAAACTTCGTATTGCCACAAATTAACCTGTGTTGTACATAAATCATGAATCTCGAATGATCTTTGTCACAATCTCGAGTTTTGCAAGCCCCCCAGTGGGCGGCGCTTCCGACGACGGGTCACCGGCAACACTCGCGACCGTCTCGTCCTGAATGATCTAGTGTTACTATAGATAGTTTTTGTGGTCTTGTATTGACTAATGTTTTATGGAAGAGTCTCGAATTTCTCGAGTTCGATTAGTTTTTGAGTTTCGCAAAAATTTCTGTTTTATTTGTATGAGAGTCCATATCCCCCTACCACAGGGGTGAGAGGTCTCTAACTATCGTAAAATAAATTCAAGACTCCAAAATCTCCCACATGCCAAATTTGGTTCCATTTGCTTGATTAGTTCTCAAGTTATAGGGAAATTTGAATTTCATTTGTATGGGAGCCCCCCTCTTAAAAGGGGAAGGGGTTGTAATTCACCATAGAAAAAATTTCTGCCATCTAAAACTCCCACATGCCAAATTTGGTTCCATTTGATTGATTAGTTCTCGAGATAAGAGGAAATTTGCATTTCATTTGTATGGAAGCCCACCCTCTTAGAGGGGAGATGGGCCATAACTCGCTTTCTAAAGAAGAGAGGGGTCTCAATTCACCATAGAAAAAAATCTTGCGTCCAAAACCACTTGCATGTCAAATTTGGTTCCATGTGCTTGATTAGTTCTCGAGTTATGAGGAAATTTGTTTTTCATTTGTATAAGAGCCCCCCCTCTTAAAGTGGGGAAATCCATAGAAAATATACCATAGAAAACATTCTTGCCCACAAAAACACCCACATGATAAATTTGGTTCCATTTGCTTGATTAGTTCTAGAGTTATGAGGAAATTTGTATTTCGTTTGTATGAGAGCCCCCCCTCTTAAAAAGGTAAGGGGTCCTAATTCATCATAGAAAAAATGGTTGCCTCCAAAAACACCGACATGCCAAATATGGTTCCATTTGCTTGATTAGTTCTCGAATTATGAGGAAATTTGTATTTCGTTTGTATAGGATCCCCCCCTCTTAAAGTGGGGAGGGGTTCTAATTCACCATAGAAAATATTTATGCCCTAGAAAACTTTCACATGCCAAATTTGGTTTCATTTGCTTGATTAGCTCTCGAGTTATGAGGAAATTTGCATTTCATTTGTATAGGAGCCCCCCTTCCTAAAGTGGGGAGGGGTCCCAATTCATCATAGAAAAAAAATTTCGTCTCCAAAAACACCCACGTGTCAAATTTGGTTCCATTTGCTTGATTAGTTTTCGAGTTATGAGGAAATTTGTATTTCGTTTGTATAGGAGCCCCCCCTCTTAAAGTGGGGAGGGGTTCTAATTCACCATAGAAAATATTCTTGCCCTCGAAAACTTTCACATGCCAAATTTTGTTCCATTTGCTTGATTAGTTCTTCAGTTATGAGGAAATTTGTATTTCATGTGTATAGGATCCCCCCCTCCTAAAACGGGGAGGGGTCCCAATTCATCATAGAAAAAATTTTTGTCTCCAAAAACACCCACATGCCAAATTTGGTTCCATTTGCTTAATTACTTCTCGAGTTATGAGGAAAATTGTGTTTCTTTGGTACAGAAGCCCCCCCTCTTAAAGTGGGGAGGGGTCCTAATTTACTATAGAAAATATTCTTGCCCTCGAAAACCTTCACATGCCGAATTTGGTTCCATTTGCTTGATTAGTTCTCGAGTGATGAGGAAATTTGTATGGAAGCCCCCCCTTTTAAAGAGGAGAGGAGTTATAATTCCCCTTATAAAGAGGGGAGGGGTCTCAATTTACCATAGAATAAATTCTTGTCACCGAAAACACCCACATGCCAAATTTTGTTCTATTTGCTTGATTAGTTATCGAGTTATGCAGAAATTTGTGTTTCATTTGTATGGGAGCCCCCCCTCTTAGTGGGGGGAGGGGTTTCTAACCATCACTAAAACCTTTCCTGGCCCCAAAAAACCTCTACATGCATATTTTCATGCCGATTGGTTAAGTAGTTTTCGATTCTATAAGGAACATACGGACAGACAGACAGACAGACAGACAGACAGACAGACAGACAGAAATCCTTCTTTATAGGTATATATTTAATCAAAATAAATAATAGTATGCTGTAAATATTACCTAGAAAACGTCAAACACACATAAAGAAGGCGTAGGCGCTGAAGTTTTTTAAAACAGGCGTTGCGTAGTACGCGATCTAGTTTTATTTTTAGCAGCTGCAAATAGTAAAACTGTCGAGCAGTTTATAACATACTAGCTGACCCGACAAACTTCGTATTGCCACAAATTAACCTGTGTTGTACATAAATCAAGAATCTCGGAGAAGAGAGGGGTCTCAATTCACCATAGAAAAAAATCTTGCGTCCAAAACTACTTACATGTCAAATTTGGTTCCATTTGCTTGATTAGTTCTCGAGTTATGAGGAAATTTGTTTTTCTTTTGTATAGGAGCCCCCCCCCCCCTCTTAAAGTGGGGAAATCCATAGAAAATATACCATAGAAAATATTCTTGCCTACAAAAACACCCACATAATAAATTTGGTTCCGTTTGCTTGATTAGTTCTAGAGTTATGAGGAAATTTGTATTTCGTTTGTATGAGAGCCCCCCTCTTAAAAAGGTAAGGGGTCCTAATTCATCATAGAAAAAATAGGCTCCGTTCCTATGACAATTGACCAAACTCGTGACTTTAGTCATGACCTTGAAATGCGGTCAGGCATATATTAATATTTTTAATAAGGGAAAGTAATGAAGAAGGATTTTTTTTTCCGGAAATGAAGGGAAGGGAAGGGTGCCTTTCTCCGAAGAACCGCGCTGAGAAACGCGGACTAACACGCTTTCGGACGAACAGCGTCACACGCAGTACCTTGCAAGTCGTAAGGGCCTGCATAGTGTCGTCGTCCTGAAAGTAAAAACACGTTAGATTAAAACTTCTCGGTAGGTGGGTTCTACAGTAGGTGGAGGAATAGGCACAATTTGTGTCTAAAAATAGACCAACTCATGTCGCTTTGGTTAATAAGGGGGTTGTGCAGACTTCTTTTGTCCAGCGCCTCTGTGGTTCAAAGGTACACGGGTACCAGTGAGCGACACGCCATGGCAGGTGTTGTGGGTTCAAATCCGGTTATAATCTCTGATTACAGCTTGGTTCGACCCATGCACCTTCCAGCATTGGACAAAAGATAGAAGTCACAACGACAACTTGTTAAGCATAGCTACCTATTACCCCCCGCCCCCTTCCTTCCACCCTTCCCCTTCATTCCCGGAAAAAAAATCCTTCATTACTTTCCCTTACCGTCCCTTCATTAATTGTAGAATCATCGTTTCAAAAAAATATTAATATATGCCAGACCGCATTTCAAGGTCATGACTAAAGTCACGAGTTTGGTCAATCGACCTTACGTTAGATGAATTGACATCTAATAGGAATCGATGTCACATAAGCATAAATGATCATGATACTAACAGAACATGGCATCTAGGTCTGCAAAGAGTAGAGGGTTCTAAGAATGCGGAGCGGTGTACAGCATGAAATTACAACAGATAAAGCAGTGATGGCAAAACAAACTCTATCTCATGCGAGCGTCACGAAAATAAGTAAGATTATGAATACTAATAGCTCTGCCAGTTATGAATGGATTTTGATGGTCTGAATACCTATCGATTCACAATAGAAATTATGTGGTCTATATGACAAATTTCATTTTCGATCACTAAGCAGTGAAAATTAACGAAAAAGGTCAATTTTCCCCAGACACTTTCTTCGTGATTACCTAGCTTCAGATGCAGAGACGACAGTTAAACACACCATCTGATCTGATTTACAAAAAAACCAAAACCACCCCTTTTCTTCAACCGATTCTATCGTTTAAACATTAGGCTTAGTTCAAATTGATGTCCCGGAAATAAACAATTTTGATAAAATGTAAAACCAAATAGGTTTCACTTTTAAACATCTATCCAATTTTTTTTTCTCTCTTGACGTTTGGCTTAGACCGACTGATCCATAAAGCCAGGTCTTGTGATTTTACGTGTTGCTAATTTAATCGGAAATATTAATTTAAAAAACCGAAAAAACATTGATTCCATATGTTCTGTGTTTGCAGTTCATCATTTCGCATCGACTCGCCATTTATGGCTTGTTTTGTGATCTTTAGAATAAGTTATCGTGGATTTAAATTATTATTCTTCAAACGTTACATTTTATGGACTTTAAGTATGAGACTATAGATTTATACTCATTTTCATCTTTCTTTTCTAATATTGATTGAAGAGGAATTTCATTTTTTAGCAAAGGATAGTTATTTCTTGCAGAATCATATTTTGTGCATTGGTAAAGCATATGGTGAAAGTTTTCTGTGATGTTGCATGTGCCACAGTTTCCTGTCGGTATCAAATTCCATTGTGCTAGTCGGTCTTTCGTCACCGTATGTCCTGATCTAATTCTTGTAATGATTATTGTGTCTAGCGTACTCAGTGTTATATTATTGAACCACGGTTTGGTCTGTACTACCTTTGCATGGTCGTAGTGAAATTTTCCTTTTTGTTCGGATATAGTTTGATATTTTTCTTGCCATAAATCCCATGTTTCCTTTTTGAGAATGTTTAGTAGATCTTCCTTAGTGTAGTTTATATTTTCAATGTTATTTCTAGCAGTTCCGAGTTTTGCTGCATAATCTGCTCTTTCGTTTCCTTCTAAGTTTATATGTCCAGGTACCCACTGAGTTTTGACGTAGGACTACGTCTTACGGCAAGTTTTGATATAGGGGGTCATTCCAAAAAATCGAAAAATGCTAGCGTCACGAAAAATGAAAGGTTTTGAGCGCTAATAGCTCAGCGGTTTTCCGATCGATTTTCAACATTCTTACACCAATCGATCGGAAAATCTTCTAAGAATTGACCCAAATGAAGAAAAGTATGGATTCTTGATGTTGAACTATTGAAAAATTGAAAATAATGAACCTATGTTTTACCAGAATTCTCGCTTCGTGATTGGTTGGAAGATTTTTTACGATGATCTAAACCTATACCAATTTGATATCTGTGCTTGGGAAGTAACCCAAAACAAGTGACGAAGCTTCCTTATTTCAACAAGATTTCTTAACACCGCGGTTAAACCTAGACCATTTTGATGTCCTTGCTTGGGAAGTACGCCAAAAAGAGTGACAAAGCCCCCTCATGCCAACAGATTTCTTACGAACGCGATTAAACCTAGTCAAATTTGATGTTTGTGTTAGGGAAGTGTGCCAGAAAAAATGACACAAGTTCGTTGTCCCAACAGATTGCAAATAAACCTCGGCGAACTTGACATCTGTGTTGGAAGAATGTGGTACAGCTGTAGTGTTCGGTTATAATACGACTCTGTATGAATACGCATGCTTGCAGCTTCATTAAAAGTGGTGCGAAAAGATGTGCTGTTGATAAAATAGGATTGAATTGGTAAAATCCCTTCAACGTGCGAACCATGGGTAATAAAAACAATCTTTAATTTCAGTAAACTAGCAGGAAAGCAATAGTTTATGTTCTTGATTTTGTTAAATTGTTTTCAAGTGCACAATCTTTTGAGAATTGAACGTATGCAATGTTACTACTTTGATAAATGTAACATACAACGCATGTAGCATGTATATATGTTGCATATAGCATGTATACATGAAGAATCGAATGATTACAAGCATGAATACATGCCACTATCACTACAAAGAGACTTACGTAGTCCTGCGTCACCTATATATGCGGTCGTGTCTTGTACACAACTCCTCTGATTTTTCTGGCACACTTCCCTAACATAGACATCAAATTGGACTAGGTTTAATCGCGTTCGTAAGAAATCTGTTGGCATGAGGGGGCTTTGTCATTCTTTCTGGCGTACTTCCCAAGCAAGGACATCAAAATGGTCTAGGTTTAATCGGTATGTTAATCGCGGTGTTAATCTTTTTGAAACGAGGTAACTTTGTCACTTGGTTTGGCTTACTTCCCAAGCGCAGATATCAAATTGGTATAGGTTTAGATCATTGTAAAGAATCTTCCAACCAATCACGAAGCGAGAATTCTGGTAAAACATAGGTTCATTATTTTCAATTTTTCAATAGTTCATCTTCAAGAATCCATACTTTTCTTCATTTGGGCCAATTCTTAGAAGATTCTCCAATCGATTGATGTAAGAATATTGAAAATCGTTCGGGAAACCACTACAAAACCTGACCACTTTTCGAGAAAGATTTTTTGGAATTACCCCCTATACCAGCTACCTTCCTGAAAGACGTAGTCCTACGTCAATAATCTGCGTAAATGGCATCTATGACCGCAAGAATTTTGTTCTGTTGTATTCTACGGAAACAGGGCTGAATGGGTATTTGGGCATGTGATGCAGCAATTCTTAAAGCGAGGAAAATCAGCGACTGTCTTATCCGAGAATAGTTTTTGAGCGGTTCATTTACTGCTTTGCGTCAGTTATATATTTGCAATTCTTTACATAGTCTCAAGTGAATTTTTGTCAAGTATGCAAATAGCTTTAACCTAGAGAGTCGAAAAGAAAGAAAATTATACTCCAATTCAATCTATCACAATGAATGATGCTATCAACTATTTCGTGGAATGGACAAATGCGAATCAGTAATGTAAATAATAACCCTGAATTGTTATTTATTTTTTAGATTTTACAAGCTCCTTAAGTAAACTGCATACCAGTTTCGGTACTTGTTTACAATCAACGGAAGGGTCGATTGAAGAAAGTAATGAAACAAAGATTGACCAAACTCGTGATTTTAGTCATGACCTTGAAATGCGGTCAGGCATATATTAATACTAGCTGACCCGACAAACTTCGTATTGCCACAAATTAACCTGTGTTGTACATAAATCATGAATCTCGGATGATCTTTGTCACAATCTCGAGTTTTGCAAGCCCCCCAGTGGGCGGCGCTTCCGACGGCGGGTCACCGGCAACACTCGCGACTGTCTCGTCCTGAATTATCTAGTGTTACTATAGATAGTTTTTGTGGTCTTGTATTGACTAATGTTTTATGGAAGAGTCTCGAATTTCTCGAGTTCGATTAGTTTTTGAGTTTCGCAAAAATTTCTGTTTTATTTGTATGAGAGTCCATATCCCCCTACCACAGGGGTGAGAGGTCTCTAACTATCGTAAAATAAAGTCAAGACTCCAAAATATCCCACATGCCAAATTTGGTTCCATTTGCTTGAATAGTTCTCAAGTTATAAGGAAATTTGAATTTTATTTGTATGGGAGCTCCCCTCTTAAAAGGGAAAGGGGTCGTAATTCACCATAGAAAAAATTTCTGCCATCTAAAACTACCACATGCCAAATTTGGTTCCATTTGATTGATTAGTTCTCGAGATAAGAGGAAATTTGCATTTCATTTGTATGGAAGCCCACCCTCTTAAAGGGAAGATGGGCCATAACTCGCTTTCTAAAGAAGAGAGGGGTCTCAATTCACCATAGAAAAAAATCTTGCGTCCAAAACCACTTACATGCCAAATATGGTTCCATTTGCTTGATTAGTTCTCGAATTATGAGGAAATTTGTATTTCATTTGTGTAGAGGCACCTCCTCTTAAAGTTGGGAGGGGTCACAATTCATCATAGAAAAAAATTTTGTCTCCAAAAACACCCACGTGTCAAATTTGGTTCCATTTGCTTGATTAGTTCTCGAGTTATGAGGAAATTTGTATTTCGTTTGTATAGGAACCCCCCCTCTTAAAGTGGGGAGGGGTTCTAATTCACCATAGAAAATATTCATGCCCTAGAAAACTTTCACATGCCAAATTTGGTTCCATTTGCTTGATTGATTCTCGAGTTACGAGGAAATTTGCATTTCATTTGTATAGGAGCCCTCCTTCCTAAAGTGGGGAGGGGTCCCAATTCATCATAGAAAAAAATTTTGTCTCCAAAAACACCCACGTGCCAAATTTTGTTCCATTTGCTTGATTAGTTCTCGAGTTATGAGGCAATTTGTATTTCGTTTGTATAGGAGCCCCCCCCTCTTAAAGTGGAGAGGGGTCCTTATTCACCATAGAAAATATTCTTGCCCTCGAAAACTTTCACATGCCAAATTTTGTTCCATTTGCTTGATTAGTTCTTCAGTTATGAGGAAATTTGTATTTCATGTGTATAGGATCCCCCCCTCCCAAAACGGGGAGGGGTCCCAATTCATCATAGAAAAAATTTTTGTCTCCAAAAACACCCACATGCCAAATTTGGTTCTATTTGCTTGATTAGTTGTCGAGTTATGCAGAAATTTGTGTTTCATTTGTATGGGAGCCCCCCCTCTTAGTGGGGGGTGGGGTTTTAACCTTAACTAAAACCTTTCCTGGCCCCAAAAACCCTCTACATGCATACTTTCATGCCGATTGGTTCAGTAGTTTTCGATTCTATAAGGAACATACGGACAGCCAGACAGACAGAAATCCTTCTTTATAGGTATAGATATTTTTGAAACGATGATTCTACAATTGATGAAGGGACGGTAAGGGAAAGTAATGAAGAAGGATTTTTTAGGGAATGAAGAGGAAAGAGTGGAAAGGAAGGGGAGGGGGTAATAGGTAGCTATGCTTAACAAGTTGTCGTTGTGACTCCTATCTTTTGTGGGTCGAACCAAGCTATAATCAGAGATTATAACCGGATTTGAACCCACAACACCTGCCAGGGCGAGTAGCTCGCTGGTACTCGTGTACCTTTGAACCATAGAGGCGCTGGACTCATCGTTTCAAAGAAACAAAGATGTTGATAGGATCCCAATAGAATGATAGAATGGGACCAGATTTTAAAGGAGAAAAGCGGAAAAATGAGGTATGGGAAAGTTCACGACTGCCAAATAAGTTCAAAAGTTCATCACTGCCTGTGCTCCAAAAAGCCTGGGAGGAGAAGCGGGTTCGAATCGGGTTATAATTGACTCCATTTTTAACCTGGTTTCATCCGCAATTCCCCCAGCTTGGATAGAAAGGAGCGGTACACAACTTCTTAAGCGTTGCTTCAATGGCCCTCCCTTATCTAATTTTTCCGCTCTTTCCCCTTTACGCCTAGTCCCATTCTGGTTCGATCTTATCAGCATCTTTGCTTCATCACTTTCTTCTACCGTCCCCTTCTTTGATTGTAAAAAACCGTTATAAACAAATAACTAGGACAAAAGCCGCGTAGTATACAAAATGATTGGTTGGATAGGGAATGTCAGCAAATGGTGAAAGAAAACAAAGGTTTGGAAAAATTATCTGAACATTGCCATTAGAAATAATTTAAGCAAATATCGACAAGTGAGAAATTAAAAAATTAGTTCGCCAACAGAAGCGGCCGACCTGCAAAAGAAAGAGAGAGAGATAGATAGATAGATAGATAGATAGAGAGAGAGAGAGAGAGATAGAGAGAGAGAGATAGATAGATAGAGAGAGAGAGAGAGAGAGAGAGAGAGAGAGAGAGAGAGAGAGAGAGAGAGAGAGAGAGAGAGAGTTTATACAGCCAGCTGAACAGCGTGGTTGAGAACTTCCCGAAGGGGAACATCCAAATCCACTTAGGCGACTTCTAGGCAAAAACGTGTCATGGCGATGCCATGGCCTAAGATCGTGAACGTAGGCGGAAGTGAATGGGACCGAAAAGAGCGAAAAAGATCCGCACAGAAGCACTCGACCGGAATCCGTAAGGAGAGCGTAGAAGAGGAAGATCCACAGGCACCTGGTGACGCAGCTTAGTAAACGACATCCGGGTTGTGGACCTGTAGATCCATAGCCATAGCGGGTAACCATCAGTAGTGGAGAAGGAATTAGTTGATCACGATCCTAAAGAGTAAAAAGCGCTAGCAAGAGAATTATAACAATTATTCCGAGCAAACGACACACGCAAGTTTTTCGAGAATGTGAGCCAATCTCGTAGGGGCTATACACCGAATCCTGACAAGACACGGGGGAGGGAATTTAATCACGCAAGATGGTCGACAGGTGCAAACAGTTCTTCGATGAACATCTTATTGGCGATGTTGCAGGAGGGGGCGGAATGGAAGTCAAGCTAGTAATGCCCATGGAAGATAGTAATGTCTCAGCAATTGATTTCCAAAAAGTTGAGCGAGAATTCCGGTTGCGGAAGACCAACGAAGCTGCTGGTATAGACCGCCTACCACCTAGAGCTTTACAAACAAAGAGAAACTTTGGCAACGTTTCGACACTTAGTGACTTCCTAGAATTGGCAATAGGAGAAGCTACCGGAGAAATGGATGGAATTGTTTGCTGCATCTAGAAAATGGTGATCGGCTCGACTGCGGCAACTATCGCGGCATTTCGCTGGAAAACACCGCCTACAAAGTACTCTTCCAGATCCGATTACGTCGGCTGTCACCAATAACACAAGGTTTCATCGGGAATTATCAGGTGGGATTCATGGGCACTCACGCCATTGTGGACCAAATTTTTACAATCCAACAGGTCTAGCAGAAATGTCAGGAGTACAATGTGCCAATGCATCGCAGTTTTATTGACTTCAAAGCAGCATACGATCCAGTCGATCGAGACCCATCTATGGCAGATTGTGCATGAACACGATTTTCCGTCAAACTGGCGCGACTGTTCAGTGCTATAGCAGGATCGAGTGATGTGTTTCGTCCGCATCTCAAAAACACTCTAGAGTCCCTTCGAGACGCGGTTAGGGTTGAGACAAGGTGATGGCATACTATTCAACATCGCTCTTGGGAGAGTGATCCGAGCAAGAGGCTCAACTTTCACTTCGCAGAGGATTTTAATATCTATTTCTAATATCTAATTCTAACGGAAATCTAGCGGTGCGTTCAAGCAGAAAATCAGGCCTATTTTGCCCGTCGCATACACAGCCGTACGAAGCTGATAATGTACATAACCCTTATTAAACCGGTAGTTCTTTATGGACTTGAATCTGTAACCCTGCTTACGGAGGATATACGCGCCTTTCCCTTATTTGAGCGGAAGGCGCTGCGGACTTTATTTGCCGGAAAAGAAACTGAAAACAGAGAGTAGCGAAGGCATATGAATCACGTTCTTAGTAGTAGTAGTAGTAATTGCTTGGAGAGAAAATCGGGAGGCGATGACAGTGACAACGACAACGAACTGCTTTTGTTAGATATGATTGGAGATCCCAAACATATGAACTCATCAACCACTTCAAGTTTATCGCCGTCAATCACCAGCTCATGGGAAGTGAACGTTGTTTTCTCCCGAACCTCTTCCAGGCGCTTCCAGAAAAATGAAACGATTTTCAAGCTGATAAGGTATCCGTTGTTTTCTATGGACAATAGCTGAAACCTTGTTCAGTTTGCAGCCGAATATTCCAATCTATAACAAATATGAAGAAGACAAGTACAGAGCTGGACGGGGGAAAAATAAGTTATACGGTTATGGTCTTGAAGAAGCAGACGATACATTAGACGTCGATCATAACACGTTTTGAAAAGTGCAACAGTAGTTACTTCAGTTAGAATTTACTGTAAAAGGGCCATAAAATAAAAATCCAGTTTATCGTCATCGCCAAATCGATATACGTTCAATGGAAGGCAAAAATAACCATACTTAAGGACCTGAAATTTGAATTCTGAAAGAATCCAGAATGTTACTTTAATTTTTAGTTAAATACTCACTAACCCAACCCAATTTAACCATACACACTTAACAAAAGGCACCGAATTCGGTAAAATTTTACCGAAATCTAAACAACTGAACGTTCGGTAAAAATTTCGATAGTGCCAATCGACGTTTACAGATCATTAGTAATGTTTGGTGCAATAAAAAATTTTACCGAACGTTCAGCTGTTTAGATTTCGGTAAATTTTACCGAATCGTTTAAGTGTGTACCAACAGTGAAACTGTTTTATGCCGTTCCTATAATATTATCTAATCCAATCCGAGAAAATAATTACCACCACTTAAAGCTGCTACTATTTGGATGAAAGTGAGACTATTTAGGCCGTTGGCTTCCCTGTTATTAATTTCATGATTTGTTGTCGAATGATGCCTCTCTATATCCACATTTATCAAATCTCTGTCATTATTGAACGTGTAATTTTCCGGCTATTACTATTACTGTTGAACCTTCACAGAAGGTGTAAATTCCCATTCGCATCAACGGCTCTTTCTGTACTCGTTGTGCGTGACCAACTAGACACACCTTCGACAATCCACTTATTCATACACAAGCAATGCAAAACACTCGCGAAACTGGTACTCAATTTTGCATCTCACTTTCATCTGGCGCACGACCGACTGTGAGGTTGACGGCAGCGGCGACGGCGGTCAGTCAAATTATCCTGCGCACCAAACAGTTGAACATGCGCATCACGCACCATTCGTCATCGGGCTCGTACGACGGGATTTTGATGGATGGCGGTGTCAGTCTATCATCATCATCATTGCAATCATTATCGTCATCACGATGACTGAACTGGGACGGTAGGTGGCAGCCGCAGTCAACAGCAATCACACTTAATCAGCGGAAGACATTTTTTTTCCAACGACGTACAGTTGAAACGAAATTGAAAATGTGGTGCGATTCTTTGACGCGCAGTGATCTAAGGCTGTTAGGAAACAATCCCCGCGATGGCAGTTCTTCATGTGAAACCAATACCTTGGAGAAGGGAACGGATTTGCGACTAACGGTCACGATTCGCGTCTTGTTATGACGTTGCGCACGCCGGCAGACCCGAAGTCAGGAGAGTGTTTCGGAAAGAACTAAACCGTTGCGGTCCGTAAGAGACGAACCCGTGCCGAGCCATCTAGATTGAATAGGATCGGATTGTGTAATGTTGCAAAACATTCCAAGCGTGGTGTTTTCGACTACGATGACAGGACGTTACAGACAAAGTTAAGTGAACGAAAACGATTATCGAATGACCGCGGTATTTTTTCCCTTCTCGTTGCCGTTGGTTATCGAATTTCTCTGATGGACCGCCGCACCGATTGGCGATTCAATTCCTGGTGGTAAAGAAATTGACACGATACTGATTGATGCTGGCATGTTAATTTTAGCCGAACGACGGGTGATAAATTGGAGTCGACGGGTTATGACAATTGTTGAAAACTAAATTCAAAAGGTCTATCAAAATCGATAATTTGCGACGGCTAGACATACAATGGTTGTCCAAAATTTGCCTAGATCAATGGAACTTATTTAACTGTCGGATTTCATAATCTAGGCACTTTGAAATGCTACTTTGATATGTGTTGAGAGTACAAAAATGTGTTAACAATCAAGTAACTTGGAGTAGCGCATAACCGAAACACCATTACCAGTACATTTGCTAAATAAATTGAAATTTGCTATTCCAAGATTTGAAATGGTTTTTGCTGAGAGTGAATCTATCAATTTAGGTAATTTATTAAAAATAATGCAAATTCAACAAAGCTCACTCTTTTGGTGTCTATCCAAATCACTCACCTGAAACAAAAAGAAAAAAATATATTAATCTATTGGAAATATTTATTCAATCAATAGCCAATGACACTAAGCTTAGGCACAACTCTAACTGAACACGCAACGTTTTTTTTTTCGCCCGGGATCTGATAAACCTACATGCGGTCAATTTGCTCCGCCAAAGACTTAAATGCCGCTCGTGAAATCTAATTTATAATCACGCTCTAATTGTGCCAGTGGCGGTTCATCATTGTGACCGCTAAGTCACCGCCAATCAACAGTCGCGATGCGTACCGGCTGACCAACCAACTGTTGTTATCTACCGCATGCCATCTGCGGCAATTCGCACAAGTCCCGGTTGAGCAGGAGCAGCTCGGCTCAGAGAACAGGTTTCCTGTTCCAGCTCGCGGGGAAAAAGTGACACATTAGGAACACACATCAAACTGTCGCGAACGGCCGACAGGATGAGCTGTACCCGCGAAGTGATTAGTCACAGGTACATCCTCATAAATTTACTACGCTGTGTAAGACGGACACAGTCTCGGGGAAGTGCATGAAAGGTACTAATTTGCATCTAATCAACCAGCTCTGGTACGGGACTGGTCGTCTAATTCGATTAGAGCGGACATAGCCGCTGGCACCGCAGTACGGTTTGCTACACTGTTGATGTTGATTTGAACCGCGAAAGCAGGTTACAGCCTATGTAATTATATAAAACAGCTGCCTGGCCTTGATTGATGATTTCTCCAAAACAAACATTTTGTGTAGACTGATATTAGCAAAAACGGAAGCAAATTAAATGCAATGTAAAACAAATTCTTAAATAAATATTAAAGCAAATGTTCAATCATCAGATGAAACACAAAGGTATCAATTAAATATGATAAAACTTGGTCTTTGTATGGAAATTATATGGCAACATTTATCGGAAATGAATTAAAAACTTTAATTCATGGATATAACCAAACTAATTGGAACTAATTATGCTTATTGATGTTGAAGTATATTGTAAAGTTTATTGTGGGGTAACACCTCATAAAAGCAATAATAAAAATGGTACACTAAAATACATCATTACAATCGCTTACAAAAAGCTCACTGACTGGATTATTGTAAAAAAAAACAAACTTAAGTAGCAAACTAACCAACTAAACCGAAACCGAAACCTTGAAGCTGATTTTCTCTACAAAAACAAAATAATGAATTTTCGAATAAATACCTAAGCCCAATTTTTATAAACAGCAGTAGTTGGTCCCTAAACTACGAGTCAAAACTTATACTCTCCATTCGAATTATACTCTCCATTCGACATTGTGCTGTCGTGAAGGGAGGTTGCTGCAGCGAGATGCATCACTGAATAAATGCCACTCAGTGAACATAAGCAGTCGGCCACAAGCCTAATACATCAACCATGCCATCGTATCGAGGATGTCATACTCCAAATTTTCTCAACCATTTTCACTCAAATTCTTAGAGCACATACATTTAAAAAAAACTAGCCCTAAGGGTTGTACGAAAGGGTGACGTAGGACTATATCAGATCATTAGATCAAAGACTATTGTAAACTGCGTTTCTGGCATATGTATGTTTATAAGAATCTGTGAGTGCCATTGTTTAAAAGAAAAAGCGAAATATTCAGATTCAATTCTTCATTGAATGCAATGGTGACTTTCAAAATACGTGGACGGAGGTTCATAAGTAACCTGCAACCATTGAGATATAGAGATTTCTTTTAAAAAACACTGTGCATCGTAAAGGTTGCAACAGAAATGAATCACCAGCCCACAGATTATTGTATTAAATATGATTATGCGTAGCTTGACATGTTTCAATAATCTTACTTTTACTCTCTTGTGGCCTTTAAAAGGGCCATTGGTTACAAATAACATTAAATCAACGTGCTTTAGATTCGCATCGCAAATATGACGTGCCATTCGAATGTCCTTCTCGTTTGACATGAATGGCAACAGGTACGTAAGTTAGCGGCGTCGATTCACTGTCTTTTGCTCCGAGAAGGTTTTACTAGTTTGCTTTCACACCTTACCGCAGAAAATATGGCCCATACGCAAAAATTTCTGTTTTATTTGTATGAGAGTCCTTATCCTCCTACCACAGGGGTGTGGGGTCTCAAACCATCATAAAATAAATTCATGCCTCCAAAAAGCCCCGCATGCCAAATTTGGTTCCGTTTGTTTGATTAGCTCTCGAGTTATGAGGCAATTTGTATATTATATGTTTGGGAGCCCCCCTCCCAAAGAGGGAAGGGATATTAAACCACCATAGAAATAGTGTAAGGGTCCATGCCTAGTGGCACGGGCGCAGGCTTGAAGTAGGACTACGAATGTAGAGCAATTCGTCTCCCAATGCCAAAGCCGGTGATTTTTGTACGAATTTCATATAATAGATTCCCCTGTTGCGCAGTAACGGAAGGTTTATTTTTATTTTGTACAACACCTGTGAACCGTTGACTTTATCTCGGTATATCTCGGGAATCTAGCAATAAATAAAATTACTGTTTTCAGTAAGGTTGATCCGCAGACAAAGATCTTTCAAATGGTGGAAAAAGTTCCATAAGTTTTTCACCAAGTGGCATTAGTATTCGAGAGAATTCTATTACGTTCTAGCATGCCTATAAATCGGAGTTGATACGAGTAACGAAAGGTAAAGAATTGTGTTCTTACCTGTGAAAAATTCATAATTTCAACTCTTCAGCTAATTTAAATAGTGGACCTGAAAAGGTCCGTTTGTTAATCTCGAATTCTCAAATTAATGACTCGTGGTGGCCATTGTCTACGTTCGTCCATGAGATAGGTTATTGGTGTGTGGATTAATGGTGGGAATACCGTGGACCCCCGTTCGTTTGACCGTTTTTAATCTGAACACTTTTTAATTTGAACCCCATTGGTTTGCACGACGTGCAAATTAAAAATGGTTCAAACGTCATACTCAATATGACATCATTTGCTTATGCAGACAATGCACATAAACACGATTTGTTTGTGCTGATCTAGCGTGTTTAATCTGTTTCACATTGCGTTTTCCCAACGATTATGGTAAAAATCCGATCGGAGAATGAATATTCGCTGCTTGCAACTGCCAACTGAATCAAACCACCAAAACAATAACAAAGAGCAGGGCAGCCAGTTCACACCAGTTCCAGCATATTTAGGGTTACCAGCAATGTTGCTATTCATCGATAAAAGTACTGATTCGGTTCGAAACACACTCAAAGGTGATTCCATAGCGTCAAATTCTCTGGCAATGATTTTCTAGCTGAGAATTATTTAATGAGAGTGAGAGAAAAGCGAATTACCACTCACTCTTTTTCATGCATGATTTGATCGCTAGTGATGCAATCAAATACGAATAGCTCGTATTTGGCTCATCGCGATGATTTATCAATTTTGGAAAACAGGCAAAAACGCTTTCGGATATTGAATTATACCGTCAAAAAAACTTGTACCTAACACTTATGTTGGTTTTTCACCTGAGATACTTGGAATATACATTTTTGCGACACCAACGTTCTTCTACACCCAGAAGACTTTTAATCTCATAAAATTATTTTAACATGCTATTCATAAATTTTCAACATTCACGTTAAGTGCAGCATAAATCTTTTTTTCGTGACAATGACAAGCACCAGCAAGCAGCAACGTTTGCAAATATTTACAAGATATAAGCGATTTATCAGACATGTTGACAGGATCAAATTTTGAACAGTGGCCGACGGTATTTTTATTATCAGCCTTCATCGTTAGTCACATTAGAAGAAGATGTATTATTTTTCATTGCTTCGAACCTTCGAGGCACCAATTGATAATAACAATATTGCACCAGGTTTGCATTTCATTGAAACTAAATCTTGAAACTATTTTGTTTGTCCGTGTGCCGCTTGAAGTTACTGGTTGTGTATGGCGTTGCAAGTATATGTTGACGTTTGACAAGTTCATAATTATTATACGTGATACGAATAACGTTTTATATTTGAACGAGCAATATTTTTTTTTGTAATTTGCCAAAAAATATGCTTGTTTACGTTTCATCGCAAAATACATTCTTGGTTGGATGACAGCGATTAACGATGATTAGCGATGAGTGTGAGACAGAGATACCGAGCGAGTATTTGCGAGCGTAATCAATTCATATTTTGCTAACCGGTTTTGCGTCGGCGATTCATCGCGAGCAATCAGGATACGATAGTGTTGCCAGTTGATAAAATTCAAATCGCTGACGAGCAGGTGATGAGTCTTCATCGTGATGAGAATTTGGAACATTGGTTACCAGTTGTTCAAATTAAAAACTAACCCCGTTAGTTTGCATGAGGAATCGTTCAAACGAACGGGGGTCCACTGTACTGTTTATGGGACAAACGCTACTGGTAGAATCTGTAATCAAGATAGATTTTTATGTTTATGATGTTATGAGTCGCAAGCTAGCTGCTTGCCGATGTGTCTCCAATGAAAGCCGGCGACCGACTGATGACGCACACCGAGGCAAAGGCAAACAATGTTTCAAATACAACCTTTCAAATTGCCACGGATGTGACTCAAAAACTTGCTGTCCGATGCGTCGCAAGCAAGCTGCTAGCGATGTGTTTCCAATGAAAGCTGGCGACCGAAGAAGGTAAGGGAAGGAAGTTTAACCCATAGCTCATCTCGTATATATTTCTGTCATCCGTGCTAGGGAAGTACTGACGTGGGAAGGCAAAAAAATGCAAATAATGAAATATTAAATATTCGACTCATATTTTCTCAATTATTAAACGTCTGTTAGGGAAACATGTAATCTACTGTGTTGTAACGGATTTTTTGAAAAATTGCCAATCGATTGATACCAATATCTCTAGAATCTGTTGACGGATGACTGAGTTATAAGCGTGCCATCCATAACCAGTTTTCGTTACATGTTCCCTTTTCGTTTTTCTAAAGTGCACCCCAATATAGAAATCAAAGAAGTAGTCCTACTTCAAAAAATCTTGCCTTCTGCAACCTCCACATGCCAAATTTGGTTCCATTTGCTTGATTATTTCTAGAGTTATGAGGAAATTTGTATTTCATTTGTAAGGGGCCCCCCCTCTTAGAAGCAGAAAGGGTCTCAGTACACCATAGAAAAAATTCTTACCTCCGAAAACCCCGCACATGCCAAATTTGGTTCCTTTTGCTTGATTAGATCTCGAGTTGTGAGGAAATTTGTATATTATTTATATGGAAGCTCCGCCCCCCCTCCTATGGAGGGGATCCACTATAGAAAAAAATCTTGCCTTCTAAAACCTCCACATGCCAAATTTGGTTCTATTTCCAGGGTTTCATTTGCATAATAGCCCCCCCCCCTCTTACGCCCTCTTTAAAATTACTCTCTTGCCCAACATAAAATTGCTGGTCATTTTATCTATCCAACGACATATTAATTGTTCAGTTCCATTCAGTAGTTTCAGTATTAGCATTTGAAATCTTTCATTCAAACGTTACACTTCTATTTTCGTTTTCACAAAGTGATACCCAGTCCCAGTGTAGTAAACAACGACATAGTCCTACGTCAAAAAAAAAAAACGAATAAAAGATGGAAACATGATTACACTTAGGACTGAAAATAAGCTTTGAGGTGCGATGCTGAAGTGCTAAAAGTGGTGTAGAATTGAGACAGGCTTCAATTTGGTCTAGTATTGTTTTCATGCCATCGTAGACTGTATGATTGTACGATTACCAAGAAGAACTCGGTGAAAGGGTTTTGCTCGGAATTGACGGCGAGTTCCTACTACCCTCCGCAATGGGCAGCTTTCGATGCGATTAGTGATGTCCGTTAATCGTTCGATTAATTCAACTAATCGAATAACATATGGAATATTCGAATAATTTTTAATCGAATACTGCCAGCACGAGTAGTTGAATTAATCGAATAGTTCAATGAGTACGAATAACGCCCGAATAATGCTCGTTAATCGTTCATAATCGTTCGATTAATCGAATTAATCAAAGAAATATTCGGATATTTTTAATCGAACACAACTAACACGAATAGTTGAATTAATCGATTAGTGCTGACAACGCTCACCAATTAATCGGTAATCGAATAATTGAAAATTTCGGACATCACTAGATGCGATTTCGATTGGTAGCTACGCTTAACAAGTTGTTGTGACTCCTACCTTTTGTCCAATGCTGGAAGGTGCATGGGTCAAACCAAGCTATATTCTGAGATTATAATTGGATTCGAACCCACAACATCCGCCAGGACATGTGGCTCACTGGTACTTGTACCTTTGAACCATAGAGGCGAGACCCTCAACGAATTGACGATGAATAGCCCAGGAACGAGTACAGCGGAGAGAACTTCTTGATACAGCGCGAGCGACCTTGGCACTTTCTCCAAAAGGCCCGCGAATACAGAGTCCCCACGCAGCATTAGTTCGTCGAATTCAAAGCTGCATATGACACCATCGACCGAAAAGAGCTATGGAAAGTTATTGGCAAGTGTAGCTTCAGCTCATCAAACTGAATCAATCTACGATGGACGGTACACAGTGCAGTGTTCAGATCTCAGGTAGATTGACGAGTGCATTCGAATCACACAGGGGGCTTCACCAAGGTGATGGTTTCTCACAGCTGCTGTTCAACATAGCGCTACTATATCAAGCTGTTATGAATCAAGCGGATATCAACACGTAGGGCACGATCTTCAACAAATCCAGTCAATTCATCTGTTTTGCCGATGACTTGGATATTATCGACAGAACATTTGTGGTGGTGGCTGAACAATACACCAGACAAAAGCTCGAAGCAGAATGTTGGCCGGCAGAATCGTGGTCGACCGACGCCACTTGGGCAGTAATGTAACGACCGACGATGATGAATCAGAAGTAGTCGATAAATTTGTCTACCTTAGCTTATTGGTAACGGCAGACAATGACACCAGCCGTAAGATTCGACGGCGTATTATCAGCGGAAGTCGTGCTTACTAAGGGCTTCACAATCAATAACGAACGAACAGGCTAAGCCCCGTACAAAGTGCATCCTGATACATGACGCTTATTAGACCGGTTGTTCTCTACGGGTGTGAAACGTGGCTAATGCTTCAGGAGGACCGCGAGTACTCGGAGTTTTCGAGAAACGAGTGCTAAGAACGATCTTCGCCGGCGTATACAGGAGAACGAAATATGGAGGTGGAGGATGAACCATGAACTAGAACAGCTCTTTGGTGAACCCAGTATTCAAAACGTGACTAAAGCTGGATGAATATGATGGGCAGGGCATGTTGCAAGAATGCCGGACAACTACCCTGCAAAGATGGTGTTCGCTACATATTCGGTAGGAACAAGATGACTAGGAGCGCAGCGAGCAAGATGGTAAATAACCGACCTTCTATAAGAACGTGGTAAATTTTGTGGATTTGTAGATATCTATGCACGGGAAAAAGATACATTTGATCACCTGGCGTAGGAAAACCTTAGGCGCCAAATCTCGTTACACCTGGTCTAACCATTTATTTATTTATTTTCTGTTATTTTCAAATATCAAGAATACATGCCCTCCAGGG
Source organism: Sabethes cyaneus (assembly GCF_943734655.1). Lineage (NCBI taxonomy): Eukaryota > Metazoa > Arthropoda > Insecta > Diptera > Culicidae > Sabethes > Sabethes cyaneus. The sequence continues at coordinate 148,481,717 of NC_071354.1, forward strand.
TGCAGACAGTGATTCTGACCATCACCTAGTAGCAGCATACGGATATTTAAAAATATCAACCGTATAGCATACATGTCAACGATGTCCTTCTTAGGCGAACGTCAGATATCTAGGCAACCCACAATCTGCCGAGAGCTATGCGCGAATATTGGATGAGGAACTGGCGTTCAAGGAGTTAGGTTCTTCAATTCTCGAAGACTGGCTCTACCGCGACACTAGATATAGATCCCCGGACTACCTGTCGGCTCATAAGCAAACATTTCTTGTGTGCTGGAAACGACTACGAAGTTGCTAATATTTGTTTGGTTTTTGCGTGAGAAAAAAGTGAAGGAAGTATTTTTGCTTTTGTTTTCACGCAAGTTTTGACAATGGGTTAAACAGGATTAAAAATCTCTTTAGCTTTCGCAGTCGCAAATAGGTACTGGAAGATTTTTTCGGAACTGTTGTCTTACAAGGACAAATCAATACCTATAAAAATGGATTTCTGTCTGTCTGTCATGTTCCTTATAGAATCGAAAACCACTGAACCGATCGGCGTGAAAATTTGCATGTAGGGGTTTTTGGGGCCAGGGAAGGGTCTCTCGATGGCAAAAGACCCCTCCTCCCACTAAGAGGGGGGGGGGCTCCCATACAAATCTATGCCTATTAAAATGGATTTCTGTCTGCCCTATGTTCCTTATAGAATCGAAAACTACTAAATCGATCAGAGTGAAAATTTGCCTGTAGGGGTTTTTGGTGCCAGGGAAGGTTCTTATGATGGTTAGAGATCCCTCCTCCAACTAAGAGGGCGGGCTCCCATACAAATCTATACCTATAAAACTGGATTTCTGTCTGTCTGCCCGAATGTTCCTTATAGAATCGAGAACTACCGAACCGATCGACGTGAAAATTTGCATATAGGGGTTTTTGGAGCCAGGGAAGGTTCTTATGATGGTTAGAGACCCTTTCCCTCACTAAGAGGGGGGCTCCCATACAAATGAAACACAAATTTCTGCATAACTCGAGAACTAATCAAGCAAATGGAACAAAATTTTTTTATGGTTTTTTATGGAACAGAATTTTTTTATAGTGAATTGAAAAAAAAACTCCCCCCAACTTAAGGAGGGGGGGCTCCTATACAAATGAAATACAAATTTCCTCATAACTCGAGAACTAATTAATCAAATGGAACCATAGTTGGCATGTGGGTGTTTTTGGAGGCAACCATTTTTTCTATGATGAATTGAGACTATTGATGTTGGTGGCACTAACGGGGAACCGCTTGAAGCACCGTGGCTAAAGACAACAGAAAGCATAAAAATCTTAGGAATCATCTATACCAACTCTATACGAACAATGGTCAAACTAAACTGGGATGATTTACAAACAAAATTCGCCAGAATACTGTTTTTGCACACAATGAGGACTCTAAATCTACTGCAAAAGGTAACTTTGCTCAACACTTTCGCAACTGCCAAAATTTGGTACACCGCCTCCGTTTTGCAACCAACCAATGCGCACGTGGGTAAGTTAACGTCAGCGATGGGAAAATTTCTCTGGCACGGCCTCCCCGCAAGAATACCAATGGTACAACTGGCACGCAACCGAAGGCAAGGTGGACTGAATCTACAATTACCAGCCTTTAAATGCAAGGCACTGTTCGTTAACCGACATCTTCGGGAATTGGAGTCCATGCAATTTTATAAATCCTTTCTGGAAGCAAATACAATTCGAACACACCTGCCAGTTAACTGCCCGTGTATAAAACAATTACAACAGCAAATCGCCTTACTACCAACGCACATCCTAGTGAACCCGTCCGCCGATAACATCCATCGCTATCTAGTGGACAGTACAGAAAAACCAAAGGTAGAGCGTGAGAACCCCACAGCAAACTGGTGTCAAATATGGTCAAACGTACTGCGGAACCAGCGGCTGTCGTCAGATCAAAAAACGGTGCTCTATCTGTTCGTGAATGGTAAAACAGAGCATCGCCGCTTAATGTACATCACTCAGCGTGTTGATAGTGAACAGTGCTTGTATTGTCACGCAGCAGTAGAAACGTTGGAGCATAAACTGGTCGAGTGCCCGCGAGCAGCCGATGCATGGAAACTGCTGCAGCAGATGATCGCAGCGTGCCTTCCCGGACTACGAAGAATGGAGTATGTAGACATTAAACAACCAGTACTCAATAGAATATCGAGAATAAGCAAAACCAAAATACTAAACCTAGTTTCAAAGTACATATGTTTTCTTAATGACTGCAATAATGTAATAGACACAAACTCGCTAAAAGCATTTCTTGAATTGTAAATATTAATTTAAATAAACATGACAAAATAAAAGAAAAAAAAAAAAAATTGGGACCCCTTACCTTTTTAGGAGGGGGGACTCCCATACAAATGAAATACAAATTTCCTCATAACTCGAGAACTAATCAAACAAATGGAACAAAATTTAGCATGTGGGTGTTTTTGTAGGCAATTTTTTTTCTATGGTCTCTTTAGGAGGGGAATAATGACCCCTTCCCCTTTTAAGAGCGGAGGGGGCTTCCATTTAAATGAAATACAAATTTCCTCATAACTCGAGTAGGATTGGGCGATACCGTATCGATACCCGCGATATCGATACTCGAAGGCCGATATTTCGATATATTTCATCGATACTTACGACGTCGATATTATGCTAAATCGATAATTTCATCCCGATACTGTTCTGATAAAGCGGGATATGCAGCTGAAAAAATATAGACTAAAGCTAGGTCAGGAAATGCTCAAAAAAACAAAATTTTTAGGATTTTTTCTCGCACTGTTTTCTTTTCGGGTAGCTTTTAAGCTTAATTCTCAAATTTACTTTATTAGAAATGACCTCGACACAGCCGTTTTTATGTTAGACGACTTGAGACGAGACGATTTCGGTACAAGTACCGAGCTGCAAGATTTGTTAAATTCGTTATAATCTTATCGATCTGGCAACCGTGCTGTGCAATGTGCTGAGTGTCCGACCCCTTGGAATTGACTCTTATGCAAAACCTTGAACAATGTCACTTACGTGTTTAACGCTTATTGAACAGTAAGTGCGTACGATATGCGATTTTCAGCAATTCAAAACTGACCAGAGAGCACATAGAGTAGTATTGGGCGTTGAAGGCATAAAGATTTTCCAGTTTTTTACGCGCCATAATAGCGGTGAAAGTGGCAGAGGTGGGACAGAGATCGAGCAGAGCTAGAACCGGAAAGGAGCAACTCCCGGCGGAACTCTGCAGGAATGGCCAAGAACCGCCAGCAACGACACATCACTGGATGGTTTCAGGGGTTTGGGAGAGAGCTGCCGGATGAGTGGATTGAGGGTGTGGTTTGTCCCATCTACAGAAAGGGGGATCGGATAGATTGCTGCAATTACCGCAGCATAACGCTGGTCATAGTCACCAACAGATTTTGTTACATCGTCTATCCCCGGTGGCTGGAGAGTTCGTAGGGTAGTACCAGGTTGACTTTTGAAGGCCCGTGCTAATACGGATCAAATTTTTACTCTTCGGCATGTCATCTAGATGTGTCGGGAGTACAACCCATCATATTTTTTTGAATTCCGGGGCAGCATACGATTCAGTCGGGCGTGAACAGCTGTGGTGCGGTTTTCCGTACAAAGCGACGTGTCCGAAATAGAGTTGTACTGGAGCGAGTGATGTGTTGCGTGCGTGTTTTGGGGGCCCTCTCTTTGCTCAACATGTTTTTTATTGATTAATTTTTATGAATCCCTTTTTTTGAGTAGCATTTCCTAATCCCAGAATGCCGCCTTAAATAGTATCGATAAATCTAATATCGATGCTTGACGAGCGATATATCGACGGTATCGATAAAGCGGCGGATTTGATATTGATATTCAATTATCGATACTTTCGGGAATTTTGCCCAATCCTAAACTCGAGAACTAATCAAACAAATGGAACAAAATTTGGCATATAGGGAGTTTTGGAGGCAGGAATTTTTTTAATGATGGTTTGAGACCCCTCATCCCTGTGGTAGGGGGATAAGGACTCTCATACAAATAAAATAGAAGTTTTCGCGTAACTCAAAAACTAATCGAACTCGAGAAATTTTCGAATCTTTCATAAAACATGAATCAATAACAAGACCACCAAAAACTATCAATAGTAACATTAGATATTTCAGCGCGAGACCGCGCCACAGACCGCGAGTGTTGCCGGCGACCTGCCGTCGGAAGCGTTGGTCAGTGCGGGGGCAGCCCTCCTTAGAGATCACCTCTATCTAGGTTTATTTATTTTCCTAGATCTACTGACCTCTATTACTTTCCTTCAGTTGGATCACCACTGCGAAATGGTACTTTCTGCGAAAAGATTGTCCGTGAAATGCTACATCCCGCGTAAGGTTTTTCGCGAAATGGTATTCCGCGTTATGGTCAACCGAGAATTGGTGATCCGCAAAATGATATTCGGCGAAATGGTTTGTAATGAAGGCGAATATTTTAATGCTATCCGCTTTATTTTACCAGGCTGAGCAATGGGGGGAGTTGTTTTCTACTTTACTGTGGGGAAAATTTGTATATTAAAACACCTCATGAACTCCCCAGAAACTTGCAAAACTCGAGATTGTGACAAAGGTCATCCGAGATTCACGATTTATGTACAACACAGTTTAATTTGTGGCAGTACAAAGTTTATCGGGTCAGCTAGTAAAAGGATAAAGTTGAGTAAAAATTAAAACAAAAAATAAATAGCTTTGAAACGAAATTAAAATAAAAATTAATTGCACTAAAATTTCGTCAAAATTTGGATTAAATTAAAGCTATTAGAGCTGTTAGAAAGCTTTTATAGGTACAGTATCGGTTAAAGGTATGCTCATGTACCGTATCTAAAACCGATATTGGTGCAGCTGTTCAAATTCACATAATACTGTGCTAAAAGGAGCCTGCAGTTTATGAACAGGTTGTACCTCACTAACCTAAGTACACAAACTGGGATGATTCTCGTTAGCGTTAGGCGACAGGCGGTCGGTCAGTTTAAACGTGCGTAATTTTCCGGTTTCTAGGAAAGCAATTAATACCGTAAGGCATGTTCATTATTTGTTTATTGTTGTTCTTCTGCTGTAGCTGGTCTGGTACAGGTACCGGTTGTGTAAGAGTTACATTCTCCGGCCAATAAATAGTACACAACACGGCAAAACGTAATTGATACGTGTTGGCACAAACATCCCAGAATGATGTTATGCAACAGTTTGACTTTGACTTGACGAAGAAAGACGAAGAAATAGCCATCATTTCATGATCGTACTAAAAGTTCATGTTCGCGAGAGCACACCCTAGCGAGCGGGTCCACCGACAAACGTACGTACGGTCATTGTTCCCAGCTGTCGGTTCCCAGCAGCACCGATTGCCGAGAGCAATCGGGTAAGGCGGAACATTCTGCTGAAAACAAAAAAAAATGATCATGCAGAACTTCTCCTAGGTACATAGTGCCTCACTCGGAGGCCTCAGAAGTGACCAATAAAGTTCAGCTTCTCATGATCTCCGCGCGCTTCGGTGTTAATATCGTGCGATCATGTTTGTTGCGCCACCTGGAGCGAAATTTGTATAATTTTGTAGTTTAATCAATGATATTAGAACTGACCATCAAATGAACGAGTAATTGGCGGTTCTCAGTTGTTTGCCATTCGAAAGTTTTACGGTTAGTGCGTTTGTGAAGCTATAGGATATGATTGTCATTAAAGTAGTCTTTAATTGCTTTGTGAAAACCAGTCGAAGACTGCACTTTAACGTAAATATTCTGGTGAGTATTGTATGGTTTAGCGGCGTGACGATTCTTCCTCATTAAACGTAAGTTTAATATACTGGTCCCGCTTTTTATTCCTAAATACAGATTAAAAAATCAACAAAAAATCAATGAACATAAATTATTAACAATATTCTATGGACCAGGATGGACATCGACCCATGTAAAAAAGGTTGTGTATTTCCTTCACACCCATCCGTGCTGTCTACTGCTCAGTTTCGAATGTGCACATCAGTTGTCTATTCTCGACAAGTCATTCACCATTTTCAGGTCGATCCTCTTTCCGTAGCTTTCATGGCTTTTGGCATTGGACGAACACCCCGTCTTATCCCGTCTCGCTCGGGTGGTATGGCTCCAAACTACGGCCCCACCGCAATAAACAGCAATTTATTGTGCAGGTACATGTAGTAGGTACATGCGGCTCAAAAACGAAGCGGCCTACATAAGCGGTACTATTAACTCCGGTAGCTCCTAGAACCGAGAGGGAAAAACCACGCATCGTCGTGGTGCGCCCACAGCAATTCGTTCGGAGCTAATGTGAGAGTGCACACCGACGGATGTCGTGCAGGTTTCAGTGCCTTCATGTAGGTAGGTAGGTACTTACCTACTGCAAAGAACTGAAATGTGATCGTTTGGAAGCTGATATTGCGCGAAGCCGTCGGACGATTGCTGGAGGTTGGGTTAATTGTAGCATGAATGAAGATGTTGCGCTCATTGACAAAAAGTGCTCGGATTAAGTGGCGCTGGCAGCAGTAACAGAACAGCACTAACCGTAGGTGCAGTTGAGATGAGCGATTATTTCACGCCAAATGGTTTAGCGTAGTTAAAAGATTATTTGCTTTTATAGTCGACAAGAAATACGTGCAAACTGCATTGGGGCCGGGCGGTGCTGATTGCGTAGATTATGATATAGGTTTTATGCAACCATACCTTAGGGCACTGCTGGAGATGGTATAGAAGAAAGACGAATAATTTTATATGGCCCAACATTGTAGTACTTTACCCCCTCTGGGCGACCGCAAAGTTACATTCGAATTTATGATTATGTTTGACTTCGATTGCCCTCTTAGAAGTCACCATGTTTCCGAACATGGTAACATTGTGCTTTGTGTCTCTCTTTAGCACTCACAACCGCTTGGATATTGCTATCTCAAAACAGAAGTGGAGCACTTCTTATCACTCTAGTCCACTTAGAGAACCAGAGTAATGGCTTTCCACTCTTATTCAATGGGATAGAGCAATGCCAGACGGTTGGAATGAAATCGCACTTGCTGTGAAGACTCGGCTTTTTGAAGGCTTTCCGAAGCTGGTCTGGCTATCTCTCAGAATTATAAAAACTGCATAAATTAATTTGATTACTCGTGGAATGAACAGCATTTCCCCGGAAAAATGTACACCGAATATTGCCTCAATAGTTAGTTGGACGAATGTTTTATTCATCTTTCACGCTAGTTCAAGTCTGCTGCTTCGATTTGCTTCAACGCGTTTAGCATATCCGCGGAACGGGAGAGAGGAGCGGGTTTAGACGGTTCATCATCATCATCATCATCATTCTTATCTTCATAATTCGTCTGTGAGTTGTGATTTTAGCCGAACCCCGCAGTCCGATTTGAAATGGAAATTGAGATGCTCGCCCAACGCAGCAACAAGTTCTTGATCGCCCATCTGTTTTTGGTATATACTCCCTTATGCCGCCGCCGACCGCTGTCGGAAACTTTGTCGAAATAATACAAAGCCCAAGCTTCTCAGGCCCAGTTCCTCTTGAAGAATTGGAGATGCCTGGCGTGGAGTATTTTCTTTTACCTGCATACCGCCAAGTAGCATTACTCTGTTGCGAAAGCAAATCCAAATGAATTGACATGTTTACCACAAGGTGTGGTTGCCTGCAGACAGGCAATGTTGCCAGATTGAATGTCTAATTTGTATCAGATGCTGCGAAAAGCACCAAAATCAAGCCAACGAGCAAATTTAAACAGTTATTTATGCAACTTTATATAGTACCTGAAATGGATATGAAATTGGATTTGAAATCAGACATGAGATTAAACTTGAAATTGGACATGAAATTAAATTTAACAGGTCCTGAAAGAGCTCTTGACAGTTTACCTCAAGTTGATACTATATTAGGAGTAGGATTTGGAATTGGACTTAAAATTTAATTTGAAATTGAAGACGAAATTGGACTGGAAACCGGACTTCGAATTGGAGATGAAATTAGACTCAAAATAGCACTTGTAATTGGACATGAAGTTAAACTTGTATTTGGATTTATTTAGGTGTTTTACTTTAAATTAAACAGAAATTGGATTTAACATTGGACGTAAAATTAGATTTGAATTTGGAGTTGTAACTAGTATTTCAAATTGAATTTGGGCAAATTGAATTGAGCTTGAAAATAGACTTGAAATTGATTTTTTATTTGCCCCAGTTTAGGCACGCCAATGATTACTGTCCCGATCAAGGTTTGACAACAAATATATATCAAAAAACTACAAGGTATACTGCCCTAAAGATTGTACGAAAGGATGACGTAGGACTATACCCAGCTAGCACCAACTCGTATATCAATGTACGAAAACTATCGTAAATATCTCCCAACAAACTCGAAATCGTAACTAAAGCTGGATAAAGTGGGATCAAGTTAATTTTTTGTCATATATAATGATAATGAGTGACATACATACGATTTTCAGCACAAAATCGTAGAGTAGTACGGAGCGACTCGCGCTTAATCGGATATTATCGTATATAAATACTTATACAGTCGTAACGCTCAAAATTATTCGTAATCACGTATATCGCCTCCAAAATAGTACGGATATGCCAATTTTGCGCATGAAATACGATTTATTTAGCATGTATATCTGTACGTAATGCTGATTTTTACCTTTTTTATACATATGAAAATGCTAGCTGGGTATCAGATCATTAGATCAAAGACTAATGTAAACTGCATTTCTGGCATATGTATGTTTATAAGAATCTGTGAGTATCATTGTTTGAGTGAATTTTTAAAAGAGAAGAGCGAAATATTCAGATCCAATTCTTCATTAAATGCAATGGTGGCTATGAAATTAAGTGGACGGGGGTTCATAAATTCAACGCCTGCAACCATTGACACATCGAGATTTCTTTTAAAAATCACTTGTGAGAAATAGTAATGAATGACCAGCCCACAGATTATTGTATTAAATATAATTATGCGTAGCTTGACACGTTTCAATAATCTTATTTTAACTCACTTGTGGCCTTTAAAAGGGCCATTGGTTACAAATAACATTAAAGCTAAAGCACGTTCATCGCAAATATGACTTTTGTCATGAATGGCAACAAATACATACATAAGTTAGCGACGTCGATCAGGCTTGGCATACACTTTTCGCTTCGATTTTGCTCTTTTGATTACTGCACCTCAGCGAAGCAGAATTTGAAAAAGAGGTGTATGGAGCATTTGAAGAGCTAGTAATTATTTATAATATTGCTGAAGAAAGTAAAGCTTTATCTTTAATATTTACGCCGCTGTAGGGCTGCAATGCCGTTGGTAGCAAAAAGAGCGCTCTTTTTGCTACCAACGGCATTGCAGCCTTATAGCGCCGTAAATACTTAAGATAAAGCTTTACTTTCTTCAGCAATATCATAGATAATTACTAGCTCTACAAATACCTCATACATCACTTTTTCAAATTCTGTTTCGCTGAGGTACAGTAATCAAAAGAGTAGAATCGAAGCGAAAAGAGTATGCCAAGGCTGGCGTCGATTCACTATCTCTTCTCCGAGAAGGTTTTACTAGTTTACTTTCACAGCTTACCGCTTGCTACATAGCAGAGGGTATGAAATGGGGAAGGCTACTAGGAAAAAGCGCCTAACATAGCTCTAGCCATCCCAAGCCCCTACCTAGCGCCTCCACGTGGCCATACCTGAAAATATTTCAATTTGTATAATTGAGTAGCCAAGCTAGGAAGTGCGGGGTTATGTTTTTGGCAAACTATTCTATTTTCAGTGAGCAAAATAAGGCGCTATATCATTGGCCATTTGCAGCCTGGCTTCTAGTCTAAATGCCATTAGATCATCCCTGAGGGTCTGGAGTATCACTTAACCTTTATTAGCAAAGATACTTCCAACGACTGTAAATAAATCGTTATCTATGTATAAAGGAAGCGTTCAGTACGGGAGGCTTTCTTCCTTCCCCTTGATTTCAAGGACTTTCAAGGAGTTAGAATTAGGCATTTTTTCTAGTTCCACTTGATTCCTTGGAATTCTCTCTGCGGTACGCTGCGCAGTTGGCCTATCCGTTGACAAGAAAAATGATTGATTGAAGTAATCGACATTTTCCAGGATGCCTTCAAGAATTGGCTACGTTAGTGTAAAATTAGATTAGATTTGATTACCGCTTGTTACATAGCTGAAAATATGGGACAAACGCAAAAATGTTTATTTTATTTCTAGGAATGTCCTTATCCTCCTACCACAGGGGTGAGAGATCTCAAACCATCATAAAATAAATTCATGCCTGCAAAAACCCCCACATGCTAAATTTGGTTCCATTTGCTTAATTAGTTCTCGAGTTATGAGAAAATTTGTGTTTCATTTGCATAGGAGCTCCCCCCCTGATAAAAGACAGATGGGTCTTAGTACACCTTAGAAAAAATTCCTGCCTTTTAAAACCCCCACATGCCAAATTTGGTTTCATTTGCTTGATTAGTTCTCGAGTTATGAAGAAATTTGTATTTCGTTTGTGTGGGAGCCCCCTGTTAAAAAACGGATGGATCTCAGTACACTGTAGAAAAAAAATCCTGCCTTCTAAAACTCTCACATGCCAAATTTAGTTCCATACGCTTGATTAGTTCTGGAGTTTCGAGGAAATTTGTATTTCATTTGTATAGGAACCCCCCTCTTACGCCCTCCATAAAATTGCTCTTTCGCCCCCTCTATAAAATTGCCGGTCATTTTATCTATCATATAAATGTTCAGTTTCGTTCAGTAGTTTATTAGTTATAACAATTTGAAATCTTTCATTCAAAAATTACACCTCTATTTTCGTTTTCACAAAGTGCTACCCAGTCCCAGTATAGTAGACAAAAACGTAGTCCTACGTCAAAATGTCTGTTGTGAACAACATACGATACCGGCTCACACCACAGTATAATCTAACGCGACTGAAGCAACCGGATGTCGCCGAAAGTTACGCGTTAACTCTCGAAACCGCGCTACCGGAAGAGGGTGAGCTGGATGAACCCCCTCTTCAGGACTGTTGTAATATCGTGAAAACAACGTAGCGTAGAACGTCTTAGGCCGTGTGGCACCGAATAGACGTAACGAATGGTTTGACGAGGAATGCCAGCAGATATTGGATGAGAAGAACGCAGCGCGGGTACAAATGCTGCGTAGAACCACCCGTCAGAATGTGGGAGCGATACAAACAGAAGCGAAGACAGCAAACCCGACTCTTCAAGGAGAAGAAGCGCCACCAAAAGTAGGAGTGCGAAGAACTCGAACAGCTGTATCACTTTCACGACACGTTCTATCAGATGTTCTATCAGATACTCAACGGATATCGCAAAGGCTTTGTGCCGCGTATCGAAATGTGCAGAGATAAAGATGTAGGCATTTTGACTGACGCTCGTACGGTGATCGAAAGGTGGAAGCAGCACAACGATGAACACCAGAATGGCGTGCAGGCGCAAGACCATGATAGTGTAGGAAGTGACCTCATTGGTGCAGCAAGCGGAGATGTGCCACCTCCATCGATAAGCGGAGTTAAAAAAGCTATCCAGCGGCTGAAGCACAACAAAGCAGCAGGAAAGGAAAGCATTTGGAGCGGAACTTATTAAAATGGGCCCGGACAGGGCTGTTTGCATAAATTGATTGTCTAGATTTGGGATACGGAACGACAACCGGAGGAGTGGAAAAACGGAGTTATTTGCCCTATCTCCGACATCGTAAGACAGTATCAGCCGAGTTTTAGGGGGGATCGTGGTGTTACGTGCTGTCCTGACCTGGCAAAGGGTGAACACGTGCACTGTATAACCTCTGTTCACTAACTCCTATCCCTACCACCACATAGTGCCGGCTGGGGTACGCAACCTTGGTTGTCGTACGCTAACAGGGAAGGGGGCACAGTGGCACCCGCTCACCCTAAGATGGTAGCCTCGTCAGCGGGATACGACCTTAGGCTAACAACATACTGTACCCAAAAACCAAAAAAATTAATAAAACTGAAAGAAGAAATCAATCTGGATTATTGGCAACGACCTTTAGCGTAAAATACAAGACATCATCCGGGCAAGTCTTGCTCTACTCTGAAATACGAGGTGAAAATGCTACTCGAGAAAGAGGAGTTGGACTACTACTGAGCCCAGTGGCACATGCAGCCCTGATGAAGTGGGAATCGATAAACGAAAAAATAATCGTTGCCAGATTCAGAACACGGGTTAGAAACTTTACAGCAATCTAGTGCTAAGCGCCAACAGATGCTGCCGACCTGCAGGAGAAAGAGAATTTCTACAGCCAGCTGAACAACGTGGGACATCCAAATCCATTTGGACGACTTCAACGCGAGGCTTGGGTCAAACAACGCGGACCTTGAACGCATCATGAGACGCCATTGTCTAGGAGAGATGAGCGAAAATGGGGAGAATTCTGTGGTAATAAAAACATAGTCATTGGTGTACCGCTCTTTCCCCACAGACACACGTATAAAGTCACATGGATTTCCCGCGACGGCCAAACAGAAAATCAAATCGACCACATCTGCAACAGCAGAAAATGGCAAAGGAGCCTTCTTGATGTACGCAACAGACGCAGCGCTGCTACTGCTTCCGACCATCATATTGTTATCACTGAGATTCAATGTTTGTGCGTTGCACATGTCCAACGACGGGAGGAGAAACTTGGGTACCGTTACGACGTCCTTCGATTGGAGAAAAAGGCCTTTGTCGAACAACATGAATCCCGAGCCTCGGAGTTGCCACCTGGTGCAACCGTCGAAGAGCAATAGACCGGCGTCAAGAACACATTCATCACGACCAGTGACGAAACCGTCAGCAAAGCGCGAAGCGGTCGGAAGGAGTGGATTTCGGATGAAACTTGGAGGAAGATCGACGAGCGGAGAGAGGCTAAAGCAGGCATTGAACGAGCGCGAATTAGATCGGCTAAGACAGCTGCCCATCAATGATACACCGAACTGGACAGGGCTGTTAAACGAGCTTGTAGGCGGGACAAGAGAGCCTGGACCAACTCCCTAGCCAAACAAGGAGAAACCGCCGCCACCAATGGTGATATCCGTTTGTTATACGATATCTCCCGCCGCCTTAGTGGTGGGATGATGAATACAAAGAAGACGCTGATGACAGAGCTGGTCAGCTACTGACTGACCGTACAGTACAGTTTAAGTGATGGACTGAACATTTTGAACAACTCTTCCGTGTTCGCAACAGCGAAAATACGCTAAAATCCGCCAATCAAATGAAACACGTGCTTTCGAAGATTCGAGAAGCATCTCCAAGCTGCCTGCATCTGCTAGCAATGTACAGCGAACATTCTAGGCACTTCTTTCCTATGCCAGCAATGTATTTCGTCGAACCTTCCCGAAGTTGCCCAAGGTGACCAGAATGTCGCGCCGTGTAGTATAAATACGGGCGTTTAACAGAATGCAAAAAGAAGAAGTATTTCAATCGTAAACGAGACAACATCGATTTAACCACCGTGATAGTAACAACAAGTGATTAGAACTAAGTGAAAGTGCCACATTGTGCAAAAGTATAGTTAAAATAAAAGTAGTGTTAAGTAAAAGTGATCTTTTCTTGACATCCGAAAGAATTCCAGTTTGCGTCGTCCCTAGTCGGTAAACCGTTCCGGCTAGGATTCAGTGTTTTGCGTGACCCTTCCACCCTCTCCGGCGTCGCCTCTGGACTCTACCCTTCGCAGTGGTGTGGCACAAATCCATCCAGCTGTTGTTACCGTGACTATTGTTCCAACGGCGGTAAGAAGGCACCGCTCACCCACCCGCCTTCACATGTTGGTATTGGTGCCAACACTTCCGTGTTTCAAATGTCAGAGGCCAACAAAACCAGCAGCGTGTGACGCCAACAGTTCGTCGTATTAATCGCGTTAACTCGGAGGCACCATCGACGGATGATCGGCAGCAAGCTGGATTGCGTGATAGCCGATCATGCGCAGACCATATCACAAAGTTCCGCATTATAAGTGAGCAGATCAACGAACTCCAGGATTTCTTTTTCCTGGTGTTCGCTGTCTTTAAAAGAGTGTACAACCGACTCAACACGAAAAGATCTGTGGTGCACTTAGGCGTAGAGGAGCTCCAGATAAGCTAATCCATCTCATCGAGGCGTTCTTGTACAAGGTTTTGCACAATGGCGTATTTCCCGACCCTTTAAGGATTACGGCCAGACAACGCCAGATGGTGGTACCAAAACTGATATAGCCACACGGATCAGGGGCGCCCTTACAGGTTTGCGAAATAATTGATGCTCAACCAGATCACTCTACATACGAAAATCCGAGTTTTCAACTCTAACGTTATATCCATACTGCCCTATGCCTGCCAAACGTCGTGCGTCTCAGCGGAGACAACGCAAAAACTGCAGATATTTATTAATCAGTACCTGCGATATATCATTCGTGTCTGGTGGCCTGACAACTGGATACTCAACGAGTAACTCCATCGTCGATGTCAACAACGGCTGATAGCCACAGAAATTCATGACCGTAGGTGAAAATGGATTGGACATACTTTGAGGAAAGGAGCAAAAAAGATCTCCAGAGAAGCACTCGACTGGAATCCGCAAGGACAGCGTGGAAGAGGCTCATGGCAACGCAGCTAAGCCAACGACATCCGGGCTGTAGACGAGGTTCTATTCTGGCGACAGGTAAAAGCTATGGCGGGTAATCATTGGCCGTGGAGGTCTCTGATTTCCATAGACCGTTTATTTTTATTCCGGGATGATAAATTGGTTCTGAGGAAAAAGCTGAATACATAGAGGCGTCAAGTGCCGCCGGGAAAAAATACAAAATATTAAGAGCAGCTTCTGTTCAAAATTAACACGGCAATAAAAAATGTTCTCAACACCTAAATTTTCTGGCAACAAAATTTGAAATAAGATTGTATCATTTTATTGTGCGGGCGACTTCCCTCAAGCAGAACGATACCTCAAACAAACAAGCAGGTGTAGGTGAAGATTCCCATCCAACTTTGCAGTAAATAAGTTCCAAAATCATTACTCAACCTGAACAGCTACATACATTGCCGCACATGTAGCGCATTCGTGAGGTAGATGATTGATGGCGCTCTTGCACCCTTCCTAAATATGGAAGTGTTTCTGAAAGAAGCCACTTTCGCCTCTCGGAACTGCATGCATGCTTCGTCCTATAGAACCGCCCAAAAAAAATCTTAAGGTTGACGCCGCCAACCTGTGGCAAGTTGTGTGGCTTCTACAAAGAAAGATCCATAAATCGTGAGAAATTTTCAACTTTTCAACTCAACTTTCATAGCTTGGCTAATGGGGATGTATTGTTCGATAGCGGGGCACCGACCGTCCCTTCCTGGCATGTTGCAAGATTTCCCATCCGAAAGCAGTTTTCATTCATATGCTAAATAAATAGCCGCTCACCATTCGTCCTCCGCCGCAGAACGGGCCTTGAAAAAAATGGCAGTTTAAATTTAATGGGCTGCTCCACGAGTTATAAAAGGTATCCATTCGATTAAGTTATCACAAATCATCGGAATCGGAACGCGAAAAAATTCGGCCAATAAATTGCTCATCTCTTCTCTTTCTCGATATAACCCGTTCGGCTCCTTCGATAGGGAAATGAAAATTCATTGAAAACTGAAGTGGCCAATTCAAATTATCTTCTCATTTCTGGATAACTATAAATTTGTTTATGCACGCTGATACGTGCTGTTATAGACTGGAGACTGAGCGACTCATGATGATTTCGCCTCGTAAATTTCGTTGGAATTTTGGCACTAAAACTGCCCCACGGTAACTGCTGCTGAAGTGTCGATTTCAGTGAGATCATATTGCTTGTTAGTTATGCTAATTGGCCGAACCCATAACAACACATTTATCGAAGGATTTTGACGGCTTAATCTAGACGTATTGCGAAAATTTGGAAGTGATTTAAGCAGATGCAGGAGTACTACAGCTGGTGATTTGAATATTCAATTGATTTTCTGTATCGGGTTTTGCATCTAAATATAATTTGTTTTCTATAGTTTTACATCCCTTTAAAAATTAGCTGGAGAAATTAGTTTGATTTGAATATTTAGCAGAATGATAAATGATTTGTGGATTCGGAAGTTGATGTAAATTAGTGAGATTAAATGTCAACACAGAAGCAAAAGAAAGTGTTGTGTTTAACAAACGAGGTGTTGAAATTAGTCACCAGAAGCTTGAAAACCATAAAGCAAGCTTAGCGCCTTATTAAGGATTCATTACTTCTACACAACTGTGCGATATGGGCGGAATGTGAAAATGTGGCTTTCAATCGTATAATTTGAATAAGCTTTGTTTATTTCACTCAATGTTCATGTAAGTTTTTCAAATGAACGCCAACAAATTATTCAAATTTAATAAACATCCATGCATGGAAAGTCAATATATTTTACACGCTTATCAAAAAATGCCGTCTTGGTTGTTTCACAACAAAATTTAGACGGTGCGATAATTTTAGGCGAAAATACGAGTATATCATTTACTAATTGTCAAAGCTAATTTTAGAATAACTTGTAAGTTTTAACAATTGATTGCAAATCGTTAAAACCCATGAAAGATTAGGCAGTACAAGTATTCACATGATAAAAATCACTGAAAAATGTCAGTATTGGTGTTATTTTACTCAGGACCGTTTTTGAAAAAAAAAAAAAAAAAAAATGTTGCAATCGACTAATTTCGACGTCGTTTGGTTTGGTCAACAATTTCAAAATCATAACTGTGAACATGCTTTCATTGCAACAGTTGCTTCGCAACAGCTTATTGAAAAGGATAAAAGCTCTCGATTTACAATCAGCAAGATAAACGATGATTTATGCGATACGCTCATTTCAAATGTGACGCAAGATGGGCTCTTGCTCCCATACTTCCATTATTGACGCTACAAAAGTGAACATATTCCCATAAAAATAATGAGCCAGTAATTATGGATGGCCTGAAAAATCGAAGCTTCATTCACAGTTACGGTGGCAGTTACGTGAAACAAAGCCTGAAACCGTCAGTGTGATAGAGGGTAACGATAAATAGACTGAAACTTGTATGTATCAACACGTAAAAATTGTATAAATTGTATAGGTTTTTTACGAAAACCATATTGCTGTTCATTCCAAATTCCACATGAAAATTTTATTCAGCGACGAATCCCATTTTTGGTTCAATACATGCAATGTCGCAATTAGAATGAAGGGAATCCTTGTGCCATTGTCGAAACTCCGGCGCATTCCGAAAAAGTAACTACTTATTGAGCTGTAAGCCGACCAGAACGTTACAGTTAATGATGACCGCTATAGGGTCATGATGGTCGACTTTTGTATTCCATAAACAGTTGGTGGCTCTTATGGTAAAGGAGCTTTCAAATTTTCAAACAACATTCCACTGATTTAATAGAAGAAACGTCCGGCAAACGAATAATTTTGCACAGTGGATTCATAAATTGACCTCCAACAAAACCTAATTCAAAGTTTAACAGTTATTTGTGTTTTACTTCAATTTGAAGTTCCAAATCTTTATAAAAACATCTTTTATAATGGATCATTCTTCTATCAATACGTCGGTGGACGCGGCTGTAACTGGGGAATAAGGGAGCAGACGGTACAGAACATATTCGGAGAAGACGGAACAGGGTTAAACAGTATCGAAACAATGAGTGTGGTTTTTAAAATCATTGCTAGTGCGGACAAATGTGAGTCATTTGTATTTTCGGTTGTAAAATGGCAGGATAATGCGTACCATCGAAGTCGAAGAGATGAGGGTCGCTTAGCCTGTAGCCATAAAGGAGACTCCAAGTTGGTTCTTAGCCTTTTATCCAGTAACTTCTATGTCTCCGGGTGATACTAGCTAAGATACGAGTGACCAAAGGAAGATCAGGTAACCAAATCCGATGAGAACCTACTCGTGCGCTAACCAGGATGGAGGGCAGGGATGGCACGATCACTTTGACTCAATTCACATTCGTTTGACAATACCGTCTCAGCCAAGCAAAATTTGACAAAGTTTAGTATGGGACATTTGTAGAGTTCTCTACAATTTTGCTGAATAAAGTTTTGCTGTATCTTTTCTAATTACGGTGCTACAATGCTAGTAGCTCATTAGTAGCTAAGTGGACGTTCACTTGGCTACTAATGAGCTACTAGCCTTATAGCACCGTAAATACAAAAGATACAGCCCAACTTTATTCAGAAAAGTTGTAGATAATAAGTAGTTCTTCAATCGTCCCATGCAAAACTTTTTCAAATTCTGTTCGATTGAGAAGGTACTGTCAAATGAATGTGAATTAAGTCAAAGCTATTGTGCCATCCCTGACGGAGGGTTCCTTCGAGATAATGACCTTCTCTTCTCCATGTTAGAAGCGGCTGATCATTGTCATCGTTTCAATGTGGGACTGTTAATCAGTGATCGATCGCCCTCTGATGAGACAGGGGATCAATGCCGCAGGCCCTACAAGCCGCCACCATAAAAAATCAATGCGCACAGATAAAAAAATCAGAGGCATAGGGGCGGGAACAATCGAAATAGACCAACGCGACGAGAATGGACTATGGATTGGATTGGAAACTTGGAACGTGGATCTACCGATCTCTCAACTTCCAAACGAGCATCCAAGTGCCGTAGAATGGACGTCGTATCGTTGTAGGCCGTATGCTGGAAGGGCTTAGCAGTTGGTACATTCAGGAATGGCTTCAGAGAAGCGGTAATACACATAAACTGGGTACAGCTTTACTAATGATCAGCGAGATGCGACAATGGGTACTTGGGTGGTGGCAAATCAATCCTCAAATGTCCTGATTGAGAATTGAGGGCCGAGTTTTCAACATCTTACCTTCTTGGTGGGGCGTAATGTACCCAGCGCTTTGCCAGTCTTTGCCGTCTAACATCAAGTAGGTCTAGTCATCCTTCGCCGCAAAGATGTTTTTTACCAGCACCTTCAGTCACCCTTGACCGACGCATCCACATAAAAATGTCCATTTTGGCGAGTATTTCTTTATTGTTTAGTTCCGACCTCCCCAAGGCGCGGCGGGCTGAGGGCACCTTGCTCTCGGTGTCCCTTTTTAGCTTCTACTGCACTTAACCATTCCCTAGAAGGGAGAGGATGAAGGCATCGGCTATATCCGGCGGACACGAAGTGCCTCACGATGTCCAACATCTTCACTCCGAGCTACATCTGGCAATACAAACAAGCATCGAGCGTAGTTGTTTGCCTGTTTTTGTCACAACTGCTAAAAATCAATTGATAACGCTGTCAAATTTTATTTATGTACACCATGTACACAATCAATTCCTACGATTGACGATAGGTGGGTTCATCATCAGTTGGTTGGGTAGTTGCATGAAAAATTGCTAAAATCAGTTAATTTTTTATGCATATATCATGAATTGTCGACAGTTATTGCGGAGTTTCCACCTATTTAGAGTCCCACGCGAAAATTATTAGCGTGGTTATTTTCTGCGTTTACCACGCATGTTTGCAATTTAGCAATTTGAACTATCAGTTTTTCGTTATTGCCTCCCCACTGCACCCCTCCTTGCTTGACAAGCATATTTTCAATGTATTTAGTAAGCACAGGATTATTATTATTAAAAAAAGAATTTGCATGGGACTCGTTAAATTGCTGCCAGGTGTAATACTTGCGCTATATAGAGTACTAGTTGGCCCCACAAACTTCGTATTGCCACAAATTAAACTGTGTTGTACATAAATCGTGAATCTCGGATGACCTTTGTTACAATCTTGAGTTTTGAAAGTTTCTGGGGAGTTCATGGGTGTTTTAATATACAAATTTTCCACACAGTAAAGTAGAAAATAACTCCCCCCATTGCTTAGCCTGATAAAATAAAGCGAATAGCATTTAAATACTCGCCATCATTACAAACCATTTCGCCGAATACCATTTTGCGGAACACTAATTCTCGGTCGACCATAACGCGGAATATAAAGTTTCGCAGAATACCATGTCGCGAAAAATCTTACGCGGGATGTACCATTTCACGGAAAATCTTTTCGTAGAAAGTACCATTTCGCAAGCGTGACCCAACTGATGGAAAGTAATAGAGGTCAGCAGATCTAGGAAAATAAATAAACCTAGATAGAGGTGATCTCTACGGGGGGCTGCCCCTCACAGTGGCCGGTGGCCGTGTCGCGTTAAATTATCTAATGTTACTATTGATAGTTTTTGGTGGTCGTGTTACTGATTAATGTTTTATGAAAAAGTATAAAATTTCTCGAGTTCGATTAGTTTTTGAGTTACGCAAAAAATTCTGTTTTATTTGTATGAGAGTACTTATCCCCCTACCACAGGGGGAGGGGTCTCAAACTATCATTAAAAAAAATTCCTGCCTCCAAAACCCCTCACATGCCAAATTTGATTCCATTTGCTTGATTGCTTCTCGAGTTATGAGGAAATTTGTATTTCATTTCTATGGGAGCCCCCCCTCTTAGTAGGGGAAGGTGTCTCCAGCCATCATAAGAACGTTCCCTGGCCCGAAACCCCCCATATGCAAATTTTCACGCCGATCGGTTCAGTAGTTTTCGATTCTATAAGGAACGTAGAGCAGACAGAAATCCATTTTTATAGGCATAGCTTTGTATGGGTCTTTTGCCATCGAGAGAGCCTTCCCTAGCCCCAAAAACCCCTACATACAAATTTCACGCCGATCGGTTCAGTAGTTTTTGATTCTATAAGGAACATACGGACAGACAGATAGACAGAAATCCATTTTTATAGGTATAGGCATGCTCAAACAAAAATATAGTAATTTTTGGGTAATTTAGATTTAGCGATTAGCGATTAGAGAAATTTTCGCTAATCTGAGTTTATCGATAAGCGTTTAGAGATCAGCGAGCTAACTTTTTCGGTTAGCGGATTAGCGATTGGCGACGCTAAATTTTCGGTTGGCGGTGCCCACCACTGAATAGGTTTAGGTGTGATTTCATGCTTTATTTTCTGGGGCAATTTCGCGTCCAATATTAAGCAAAATTTTGTGTCTAATTTCAAGATCAATTTCTTGTTCAATTCCATATAAAATTTCAAGCTCAATTGAAAGTCCTGTTTCAAGTTTAGTTTAACTCTAATTTTGAGCTAAATTTTTGGTTTTATTCCAAGTTCAAGCTTCAAGTAAAATTTAAATAGGGTATGTTGCTACATCGTCGTAATTGCCTATTCCCGTCCTATCCAACACAAATTATTAAAAATGTCAGCATTTTTATGACACACAATGCGAAACTAGTTAAACTAGCCAAATTTCCTACGTTTTTCAGTGCGACGAAGAAGACAATGTCGACTAATCGTTTTAAATTCCGTCATTCATAAATGGAAATAACTCACGCAAGGCATTGTCGTTATTCTACAGCCAGGAAAAATTGCCTGACCTGCAGAAATTTTGTAGAATAACATTTGTCATGCCGTCCTACACAAATACATGCGCGTTAGTTTCGTAAACATTGTTGTGATTTTTACATCGGACGATGAAAAATTTTGATGGACGGATTTGAAAACGGTACGACGAATTTTAGAAATAAAGTGTTGCATAATTTCAATAATATGCTTTAATAGTCGCTTTTCAGTGATTTCAAAGTTCACGGATCGGAAGGTCAGTGTGTTTTAGTCAAATCAGCACAAGAACTTTTGGAGTATTCATTAAATCCATCCAACAAATGATGAAAATTAGAATGACTTTACTTATTACGACGGAAATTAGAAAATAATCCTAATAATTTTTAGTCCGATTTTTAATTTTAAGTAAAATACCAGCTGCGAGCTTAAGATCTACGCGTGCAGGGCACTATATCTCTGTGTTGATAGGAGGAAATGCTTATCAACTTAGGGACTATATTGGCACACTTCATTGTGCCTGATTTTTAATTTCAGGTATAATAAATTTAAGTTTGTCACGAGGTTTTCAAGCCACCGTAAATCTCGCATATGCATAATCTTTCTCGATATAAATTTTCAAACTGTGGTTCATTATGTAGTACCATTACCATTATATTTCATTTATAACAAAGTTGTATTTTTGATCTTAATTTTCTTAATTACTGGCTTTACACGAAAATTAACGAATATCCAGGTTAGTCTCATACAACTGGTGCTTACATACTGAGAATCTTTTCGTATGGTAATTTAGCATCATTTGCTTTCGTGTCTCGCTCATTGCATTTTTCCGACAGCGGTTGTTTTAGAACGCCATTTTGAATTCATTTGAGCACACTTAGCAATGGTGCGTTAAGAAACCGGAACTTTTATTGAAATCTTATAAACGTGCATACTAATCGTAAAATTGGTTACCTAGGAACATCACGCGTTATTTCCATCGTATGATTATCAAATATCAAAAGTTTGATAGCTTTTACACAGCTCCCTTATAAAGTAGTCAGAGTTTTTAAGCAAGTTCTATGATCGAAGGATACCAAAAGGTATCTCGCGCAGTCAATGTTTTCGATTAAATTACCAAAATAAATCCGTTTGTCTCAGGATAGCTTTCGTGCAGGGCAACAAATGTCTATCGGTATTTAATAATTGACCGCGCGCGATTTCGAACGAATCGAATATGTTGATAGCACATAACTTTCGGTGCGGTAAACTGATTTCTCATAGTTCTTTCCTATATCGGTATGTCGGATTTCCACTACCTGTTTCGCAAAGGCCACGTAACCAAAAACGTCCTCAAATCGTACGGGAGCACGAATGACAGTGATCGCACCACCTGCCTCGGTGTATCAATTCCTTTCTACTAACAACAACTCCTTCCTGCGACACTTGTGGATGATGCAGAGGATTCCTCGGTCTCTAGTAGCAGCAGGTGTTGGACTAACATTCCTTTCCCTCCCAAATTGACCTGCATGGGCGTGGCCAGCTTTGCTATTGATCATCACAAAGAATTAGATCACCAGAAAATGCACACTGAGAATGATCTGCTACTCCCAAGCATCATTCTGATGGTTCTTTGTGCAATCTCAGCTAATCTAGATCAATCGCGGGCAACTCACGGGCGGTCAAACTATGCTATGCTAATTCCAGCTGCGAGTTGAAGATCTATTTTAAATGCGATTTCAAATCCACTTTAAGGCCTATTTCAAGTTCAATTTCATGTCCTATATCAAGTCTTATTGTTCACATCTGAGTTCAATTCGAATCTGTCTGTTTGTCTATCTGTCTGAATGAATGGCTTTTTACAATGTAGGTCTGAACTAAATAGTATCAATTAACAGAGATGTAATTTATTTAAAAAATGTTTGTATATCACAAGTTTCGCAGTGTAACTCATACAAATATGATTATGCATTAAGGTCTCAATTTCAAATCTCTTTGGTCAGGTTATTCTGTGGGGGAATTTCACAATTTGTTTTAGGAGGTGCTAAATAAATCATCTTAATTGTAGTAATATAAATTCAACAGAACATTCACGGTTAGTTTGTTCCCCTCATTCTTACCTATCCAATATTTGTGTAACATTTTACCGCCATAAATGCCAACCTCAAACGCCCTATGAAAGGAAACCGCTGCCTCAAAATTCCATAACTAGAATAAGGTAGCACCAAATTCAAACCGATTGGACCAACAAATTGGTTATGAAACTTCCAAGTGCACAAACGTGTCAAGTCAAACAAAGAAATTTGATATCACCACTTGAGAAGATCAGCCTTTTACGATGCCTTCGCTTAATCAGAACCATCTGGACCGTCGCGTCGTCGTCTAGTAGTGATACCCTGCCCTGGCACCGAGGAGGACCGCTCGCTCGCGATCAGAAGAAGTGAGGGTGTCATTTCACGCTCAAGTCGGCACTAGGCACAAAAAGACTTAAGCACCTCTTACATGCAAACCGCGCATAGAAACGAAGAAAACGAAAAGATCATCAGACTTGTTAGTTACAACATAGCCGCGTACTGTTTGAACATGATCCCCCGAAGAAAAACAACACTCATTCGACATGACTCCGTTGCCGACCGTTCTGCACGTCCCGGCCCGGACTCGGGAACGACAGAGCAGAGGTGGTTCGATCGTTATTGCCAGGGAACTGTCGCCTTTAGCCGTTGACGATAGAACTTTAAAGAAAACATTCTATTTACACGAGATGTTGGCAGTTTGTTCTTCTTCGGCCCCCATGATCTATAGGAACTTCACATGTGATGACTAAGGTGTTCTATGATCCGGTCAATTTCCATCGGTGCACATTACACTGTGGAAGGAACATTTCGATGGGGTGAATTGGGGAAAGCAGGAAGAACTTGTTACACTGCACCAAAGAGTGGAAGATACAAAAAGGCAAGGCGCCGCACCGGGAACAGAATATTGCCGCCCTAAAGTGGAATATACTGGCACATGCAGACATTGTTCAAACAAATAAGTGATGTGACTCCTACTTGACACCTGAAAGGAATGATAGAACAACACTTGCATGCGGTCTGCGAAGAATCAACATGCTTGCAATGGATCAAGTTTTCTGCAGTAATGTAGCTCTTATGCAGAGAGTTCCCGTGTACAATGTATTCAGTTTGAAAACATGTGTACAATTTGTATTTTTATATTTACAGTAAAATAATCATGATTTTATTAGGAATGTTAACCGATAGAACAGAAAATAAATAGAGCGAAATATAAAATTGAGCTTTTTTGTAACACGAGCTTTGAAATTGAAAGTTGTTAAGAATAGTATTTTATTAAGATGACAAAACAATATTAATTGGCATAAGTGCACCGTTTAATACGCTAAAGGTATAATTTCACAGCTTGTTAGCACCGTAATCATCCGTTCACAAATTCAATCCTATGTACGCTAATGTGCATAAAAAATGTATTTCGTCTCAAAAAGGAAACAAATCGCCAGCTGGTATTATTCGAAATAACCATCCGTACTCCAAAACGACCATTATTCCATCACGGAAACCATTGAATCGAGCGAACCCTAGTCCTAGTGTATAGTATCGTCTGGTTTCTAAATTGCCCCATTGAACGGTAGTCTGGCCTCAACCGAGGGGGGTAATACCCGAGAAAGGTAGCGTCAAAACGCTCTCATCATCATCGGTACCATAACGCGGATGATCTTCGTGCCACCAGCAGCAGGCAGTGCTGTCTGAAAAACGCTGCATTGTCGGGACGGTGTTGATTTCTCAAAGAAGGGGGAATCATCATCACAACCCTTTACCACGCTTAACGATCGGCTACGTAACGTGGAAATGCGAATTGCAATCCTTGCGCGCTCGCGACCACGGGGGGAAATGGATAAACTTATAAATCACTTTTTAACGATCGTTTCAGCCGGTCGGGTTGGTTACGGTTTAGCGGGTAATTCAGGTTCAGGTTTTCGGTCGCAATCAACAAACACCTCCCGCTCTCTTTGAAGCTGTGAACTTAGCATTCATGCCACGCCTGATAGTTGGATGAAAGTAAGCTCCTTAGTGCGAGCGACCGGCAAGCCGGTTATGTGATTTTTTTGGCAATAAAATTGCATGCTAACGCTAATATACTGTCATTACCATCATGCCTGGTGCTGTATGCAGACATTATTTGCATTCGTTTCGCTGGTAAAAGAAAAGCCTTGGACTTAATAGTCTTCTAGAGAATTGACCTCTTTATCGACAAGACAGTCGGCTGTTACTGTAAACGACAATTACGGGGCTAAAGTGTAACAGTACCCAGTCTCCAGCCGAGATTCAAATATACGACAAATGAATTGTTATGTCAGCAACGTACTTCAAAATCAATTGGAAGATTTTGTTGCAACGTATTCAACTCAGGTCCATCGCAAAAAATAAGATATAGGGTATGTTGCTGCTTCGCCGTAATTTCCTATTCCAGTTCTATCCAACTCAAATTATTAAAAATATCAGCAATTTTTATGACACATAATGCAAAATTAGTTATTCCCTAATATTTTAATTTGATGACTATCATACGCGATCAATCAAAGTGAGCTGAGATCTATTTAAGTGCTTTTTTCATCAAAAAATTCCTAGCAACCAAATTTCCTACGTTTTTTCGTGCGACGAAGAAGAAAATGTTGACTAATCGTTTCAATTTTCGTCATTCATAAAATGAAAATATGGAAAATATTGCATTGTCGTTGCAGAAATTTTGCAGAATAACATTTGTCATTCCGTCCTACACAAATACATGCGCGCTAGTTTCGTAAACAATCTTGTTATTTTTAGTTTGGACGATGAAAAATTTTTATGGACGGATTTTAAAACGGTACGACGAATTTAAGAAATAAAGTCAGTTGCGTAATTTTAATAAAATGCTTTACCAATCGCTTTTTTAGTGAATTCAAAGTGCACGGATCGGAAGGTAAGTGTGTTTGAGTCAAATCAGCACAAGAACTTTTGGAGTATTCATCAAATCCACCTAAGAAATGATGAAAATTAGAGTGGCTTTCCTTAAAACGACGGGAATTATAAATAAACCCTACGTTCCTTTCAAATTTGAGCATCTAAATCATTTCATTCCATCGTTCGTGACTCAGCTTAGACATATTGTTATTGATATTCAAACTCTGGTTTGATTTTAATAAAGTTCTGGGCAGCTTATGACGGAAAAATTTAACGGAATGAAGTGCCTACTCTACGAAATGCGAAAGCATTTCGAAAGTAACGCGTGGCAACTAAAATTTTGGAATTTTTTCGCGGCCCTTATGCTCAACAACAAACGAGCTCAGAGTAAAATGAGAGTATGTATGTGTTAGCTCTCTCTCTCCTCTTTCTGTTAAAATTTTTTTTTGTTTCTGCTTCCCGAGTTTTGCTAAAAATGGCATCGAAACAAGAACTATTTCGGGAGCGCGTTGTACACTTCTACGAACTGCAACAGAAATCTCGGCAAAAAGTATACGGTACAACATTTAAAAAGCAAATATGTTGCAGCTTCGACTGTTTACCATGTCCTAAGATGCCCAACAACTATTCGCAAGCAAAGTAGTGGAAGACCAACCAAAATTATGGACGCAGAAGGATATACTAATGTGATGTATATACTGGACACTATCACTTGTTGTTCTTACAAAATAAAATAAACATTTACCTTATTCGCCAACCGGTTTCGGGTAGATGTTACCCATCATCGGGGCTAGGTCCAACTGATTTTGATAAGAGAGTAGTTACAACTTCAGCTTTGTTAGATGAAAGAGCGGCGATACTATCGGAGCATCGTCTTCATTCATCAAACATTGTTCAGCTGTGGTGATATGCAGCGACTCCCAAGCGTTCAAATGCGATGACTTCCTCACTGGTTTTATTAGTTTAGCACTGTTCCAGTTTATTTTATGCTGATGATTGGCAGCATGCATCGCGACACTAGATTCGTTCACTCGTTCGTTCTCAGTTGCATTCTTATGCTCTTTCACACGTTGTTTAAATTTGCGGCGAGTTTGTCCGATGTAAATTGCCGGGCAATCATTACAATCGATTTGATAGATTCCCGACTTATCTTCGGCTGGAAAATCAGTTGGACCTAGCCCCGATGATGGGTAACATCTACCCGAAACCGGTTGGCGAATAAGGTAAATGTTTATTTTATTTTGTAAGAACAACAAGTGATAGTGTCCAGTATATACATCACATTATTAGTTCAATAGTTCTTACGTTGCACGAAGATACGAAAGTGAAAGCAGAAGGATATCTTTCTCTTTCTCGTTTCTTCAACTACAAGCCCTCTTATTTGGCTATCAATTAACCTGCACCAGACGAATGTTTAAACAAAATTTTGATCCCGTTTCTATAAAAACATCATGCAGATGGACAATACGTGTTTTGGCCGGATAGAGCATCATCGCATTACGCCAAAAAAACACAATCGTTCCTGAATACCCATTCGATCCCATATTTACCCAAGAAACACGACCCGAAAAATCTATCTCAGTGCGCCCAATCGAAGATTTCTTCAGAATTTTAAGTTCTTTGGTGTAAAATAACTGGAGAACCACGAATTGCAAACAGTTGATTGGTAGAATCAAGAGATGCATTCGCAAAGTTGACATGAAGGCCGTACAATGCTTCTGTTTCGACGTCAAACGAAAGCTTCGCCGAACAGCCGATTATGGACCGTTTTCAAATGTACACTAATTTTTTTTCAACAATGGATAATGTATCTTTAATTTCGGTAAATCAGATCTTCTTCATTTGACAGCTTGAGAAAAAAATTCCAAAATTTTAGTTGCAACCCGTTATAAACTGTTGAAAAATGTACATCAGTCACCAATCCACGTCCCCATTTTTATAACAATGTACATAAATACCGAAATAGTTCACAATATGACTTGTTCTCAACCATCTCCAAATATCAAAGTCAAAGTCGAATTTGACGCGTGGTTGAATCGCAAGCCTAAAACAATCAACTACTACAAACAACTACAATGCTAAGGACAACGCATGCGAAATCAGGACATGTCCTGGTAAATCAGGACGTGCGGTCAGCCTAATGGTTAGGTGGTTAGACCAGGTGGAGTAAAACCTGGAAAGTGTGACATATTCGAAGAATTAGAAGTCAGATCAACTACCTACCACCGCGTTGGTTATATCTGGACAAGTTCCGGGGTCTTCCGGGAGCACCTAGACAAGTGGTCAGTTTCGCACCTGAACAAAAATTTATCACGCGACAACTTAAATCAGACTAAACCTCTAAAATAGATTCATGTAAGCCATATTAAGTACCTAGGGCCACAAAGGCCAATTCTGGACATGATATTATTAAAAGTATACCACAGGAGTTCCCGGAGTCCCCCTAACATGTCGAGATATGACCAACGTGACCCTATATAGCAGATTTGGCTTCCGTTGATCTAGTTTTTGAATTCTAGTTTGATTTAAGGTATCACACGATAATTTTTGATTCATTTACGAAACTGGCCACTTGCTTGGCTGTTCCTGGGAATCCCCAGAACTTGTCCAGATATAACCAACGTGGTGATAGGATATCACCAGAATCTACTGCAGAGTAGTGGAAGAGACCTTTAGGCTATTTAAACTGGACACACCGACATTGGGGTTCAGCATTTAACACTGCTAATGCAAAGTAATTGGTTGCTGGCAAGGAAGGTGTGAGTCCAAATGGTGTTGGTAGCGAGATGGAATACGAATTGCTGTCGCGAAACGGGTTTAAACGGGTGACAACTAAAGTTTTGGAATTTATTTCTCAAGCTGTCAAAAAATGACAAAGATACGTGAAGAAGATCTGTACAACAAGAAACTCAAAATCCCGAAGAAATCTTCGATTGAGCGTACTGAGACAGATTTATCGGGTAAACCACTACGATTGGGTACATAAAGGATCCAATGGCAATACAGGAACGATTGAGTGTTTTTAGCGTAATGCGATGATGCTCTATCCGGCCAAAACACGTGTTGTCCATCTGCATGATGTTTTTGGCAGTTCGTAGAAGTGTACAACGCGCTCTCGAAATGCTTCTTGTTTCGACCCTATTTTAAGAAAAACTGAGCAAACATAAAGAAAACAAAAAATATTGACAGAAAGAGGAAAGAGAGCTAACATATACATACTCTCATTCCTCTCTGAGCTCGTTTGGTGTTGAGTATAGGGGCCTCCAAAAATTTCCAAAATTTTAGTTATCACCCGTTATGCGGATTTTGTAGTCAGCTGAAGTCCCGTAGTGGGAACATTTACACAATAATTGTGCTTTACAAAACATTATTTCTCCCGGTGGTCTTTTACGGAAAAGAATCATGAACTAAAGTGCTTGGGAACTCCGCGAGGGAAGCTATCATTCTTATTTACATCAAGCAATACCACAGATATTTTTGGCACATTCACAGAGGAGGGTAACTAAAAATTTCCGTTGAAGAGGCCAGAAAAAACTATAACCACTGAGTGGAATCGCCCAGTAATATCATACATGTCGAGCAATGACCAGTCGTAACACGATCAGACACGAAATACCAACCATTGCATAAAAACCATAGTTCACAATTTCCATCACTGGCCTCGTAAATTATTTTCCCGGACGTAATGTGAAACATTTAGGGGAATTGTGTATAATGTGCCCCCCCCCTAAGAATAAATGGATATATCTCTGTTATGCTTCCCCAAATTAACGTGACAACTGCGAGTATATGTTGGTATTTAAGCTGACAACTAATTGCAATTGTTTATTTCATTTAGTATTGTGGTATAAAGATGCTAGGAATTATTTAATAAAAGCACCTAAATGTTGTGTTTCTCGTCTGCGCGGGGTAAAATGCCCCACCTGAGGTATAATATGCCCAATGCGGTAATTTGAGCATTTGAGTATCTACCAGTGACAGACCAACTCTATTTTGTAGAAAGTAAACAGTAAATTTCCTTTGTTTTCAAAATATCGTATTTTTATATAAAACTAGCTGACTCGACAAACCGCGTATTGCCACAAATTAACCTGTGTTGTACATAAATCATGAATCTCGGATGATCTTTGTCACAATCTCGAGTTTTGCAAGTTTCTGAGAAGTTCAACCTTAGATAACTATGAAAGCATCCCAGGTAACCAATAAGCATCACCAATGCTATTCAAATGTAGGCTAATAAGCATTTAAGTCACCTTAAATGCTACTTAAATGCTATTTTGGCAAAATATACAGCTACTTTACTGATAACCTTCTTATAGTGCGGACAATGCTAATTTACAGTTAATTACCGACACGAAGAATTTGAATACAATTTTGGATGCCACTTTACAACATCTATGCAGTCAAAAAGCTAACATACAACAACGAGCAGTATAAAATGCTAGATACGCTGATTTGCTGCTTATGTTAATGCTTATTAGTTACCAGGAATGGGTGATTTAATATACAAATTTGCAATTTTTCTTCACAGTAAAGTAGAAAACAACTCCCCTGTCCCCTCATTGCATAGCCAGAAAGCGGATAGTAATATTCGCCATGATTGTACTACATTTAGCCGAATATCATTTTGCGAAAAACCTTAAGCGGAATGTACCATTTCACGGAAAACTTTTTGGTGGAAAGTACCATTTCGCGATCCTCTCCTTACTCGCTGTCGCTCGTTCCAGGAAACCCAGGTAGACCTAGGAAAACAAATAAACTTAGACAGTAGTGATTTCTGCGGAGAGTTGCCTCCCCCCAGTGGGCGGCGCTTCCGACGGGGGGTCGCCGGCAACACTCGCGGCCGTCTCGTCCTGAATGATCTAGTGTTACTATAGATAGTTTTTGTGGTCTTGTTATTGACTAATGTTTTATGCAAGAGTCTCGAATTTCTCGAGTTCGATTAGTTTTTGAGTTTCGCAAAAATTTCTGTTTTATTTGTATGAGAGTCCTTATCCCCCTTCCACAGGGGTGAGAGGTTTCTAACTATCGTAAAATAAATTCAAGACTCCAAAATCTCCCACATGCCAAATTTGGTTCCATTTGCTTGATTAGTACTCAAATTATAAGGAAATTTGTATTTCATTTGTATGGGAGCCCCCCCCCCTCTTAAAAGGGAAAGGGGTCGTAATTCACCATAGAACAAATTTCTGCCATCTAAAACTCCCACATGCCAAATTTGGTTCCATTTGCTTGATTAGTTCTCGAATTATGAGGAAATTTGTATCTTGTTTGTATAGGAGCCCCCCTCTTAAAGTAGGGAGGGGTCCTAATTCACCATAGAAAATATTTTTGCACTCGAAAACTTTTACATGCCAAATTTTGTTCCATTTGCTTGATTAGATCTCGAGTTATGAGGAAATTTGTATTTCATTTGTATGGAAGCCCCCCCTCTTAAAGGGGAGAGGAGTTATAATTCCCCTTCTAAAGAAGCGAGGGGTCTCAATTTACCATAGAATAAATTCTTGTCACCAAAATCACCCACATGCCAAATTTTGTTCTATTTGCTTGAATAGTTCTCGAGTTATGCAGAAATTTGTGTTTCATTTGTATGGGAGCCCCCCCCCCCTCTCCTCTTAGTGGGGGGAAGGGTCTCTAGCCATCACTAAAACCTTTCCTGGCCCCAAAAACCTCTACATGCAAATTTTCACGCCGATTGGTTCAGTAGTTTTTGATTCTATAAGCAACATCCCGACAGACAGACAGATCCATTTTTATATATAAGATAAACCTAGTTTCGGCCTTCTGGTGCACCTTTTCTTTTCTGAATAGGGCACATTATACTGCAGCTGTGGCATTTTGTACCGCGTAGTTAAATTACTTGGAATTTGGACGTTGGTAATAAATTATTCCCACCACGGTTACTCTACAATACTAATTGAATTAAATAATGGCAATTGACTTCAACTTAGATCTGTTTACTTATGTTTATAGCCACATTTGTAAGGGGGGCCAATTACACCACCGCAAGTGGGACCTTATTTGAAACAATATTAAATGCTAAAGCAAATCAAGCGTTTCAAACCGTCATTTTTGTCAGGGATGTCTTTTTGAAGTTTACTTTACGCAATCGAATCGCAACAACCGGTTATTTACAGATTTTGACAAGAAAATAGCTTATGGAAATGACGCCAAAAGTTACATTGGAAGCTGCTCAAAACAACTTTATTTTTGTTTTGTTTTTACAGCAATTGACAACTGTCATACTTGCATAGTAGGCTAGTTCCATCAAATACTATGGTTTCTGGGTAGTTTAATTTCGTTTGTTTAGGGAAAAACGAAGGGGTGGCACATTGGCCAGAGAAGGCACGTTATACACAATTCCCCCCGTATATAGATCGTAAAAACATTAAAATCTCATATCATCGAATTTGCAAATTAAGTTAAAAGAGATTCAAACAAACTATTAAATTCGGACAATTTAAAAAAAATATTGCTCGTTGCAAGTTACCCCGTTCAAGGGATTTACGCTTTATACAAAAATCAATCTTCATCACATTTTTTTCTCAATATGCGCAATTATTCTCTTCCAGGGCTAATTATTAAATGTCATTATTAAATGTTCTGTGTAAATTGCGCAGTACATAAGTTTTTACTTGCACCCGGAGATGGCTGATTATCTTTTGGAAGGAATTAAGGTACTAGATTCTCTTGACATGTTCTTTTACATGTTTGATGTAGGCTGTGTTTGATGTATGTTTGATTTTAATGTTAACAAAACTAGACCCAAGAAAAAAAACTGTAAACTTACAATAATTAAAGGTTCAATCAAAAAAGCTATGAAGCAACAAAGTCACCGAGTCGTAATAGTATTGCAGTAAATATTTTGCACATCGAATGCAGAACTAAAGAAACAGTGTTGTTTGTCACAATCACAAAAGTTGAAGAATAGCTAACTTTTGAACATTTTTTGCAACTTACGAATAAATCATCAGCAGTTTGCTGTGGTTTTTGTCGTTTACTTGCCGTTGATTTTTAAACTCACCTGTGAAAGAAAAAAATTGAGATATTAGCGAAAAGATACTGCATGAATTTAGATATTAGACAAAGAATGTTTCATAAGAGCGTTGACATTATTTTAGCACAAACTCCCAGAACAGAAGTGGAATTTCGCACAATGGCAACGAAGTCTCTAAAAATTTTGTCCTTCTTTCAAGCGACTGATCAATTTCCCTGCCACAGTTTTCATGGGGTAATTAAGCCTACCAAACGAAAAGTTATCAATAAATCTATAGATTAAGCATGAAAGAAAATATCGTTAGGACTTGTAGAAATAAATACTTATCGCAAAAATACCGGGTGACCAAATTAAGTTTTCCACACTTCGCCCAAAGTCTCACTTTGAGAATTTTGTTTTGTTTTAAAATAAATCTTTTAGAAAAGGAGAGGTACGCGCTGCACTGTGTACCAACCTGGGCACGTCAGTGATAAATTCGTGTTGTTACTTCAAATATGGGTTAACGGCAATGCTTATAAAATAAAAATTATTCTAACAGACAAGTTGTAAATAACCTCATATTCGAGGTACAAGTAACACTATTTTGATTGAGTTCTACAGTTTCGCGTAGTTATTTTTTCCTCATATTCGTAATTTCGTTTTTTTTTTTTCAAAAGCTCCTTCGCAATTATTTTTGTTCTTGGTTTAGGATTAACAACCTCAAAAATCTTTTCTTTTTTTTTTGTTTGACTACTTTGTCCATTAATTTGAACTTTTGTAATATACCAAGGTAGATTGGGATTTCGAATTTGGCATGGTTCGATTTTGCCATGGTTCGATTTTGGCATGCCTCGATTTTGGCAACAAAAGCATCCCGTTTTTGGCAACACAACATATTTCACTTCCAAAAATACGCTTAAATATCAGTTAGTTTCAGCAAACATGCTTTAAATGACGGAAAATGATGCCCTCAGTGTGTTCATGAAAAAAAATTGCGGTTATAGAACAATAATATTTTTATTGCCGTAGGACTACGTCTTACCAAAGCAAAGCAAAGCAAAGCAAAGCAAAGCAAAGCCTAGGTGCTACATTCCGTTATCGAAACTTGACCTTCTGTTTTTATATGACAGACTTCGCAGTCAGCTGTTAGAGTACAGGACAATTGCAGGGCCAGTTGCTACGATCCTATTGACTACGTAAGACTGCGTCTTACCACAGGTTGCAAAAAACTTACTTGCACCGGACAAATAATTCTTGGCGTACTTTTAAAACATATAATAGATGCAATTATTGATTAATAATATCTAGTCAGATTCTAACCCATTTACATTCAATTTTTTCATATCAAAAAAGGGTCTCGATTTTGGCAACATAGGCGAAATGCATTTGTTGCCAAATTCAAAATCCGACTGTATATCAAAAACAAAAACCTTACCACTTACGGTACGGTACACTTACAGTCTTGTGCCGCACGATGGCATCAGTCGGCGTTTTTAGGGCAGTCCTCCCATTAAGTTTAAATGCATGACAGATACGAGAACATGGTCAGCTCTTGTAGAAATTCCACTGATTACAGGTTATGGATGAGGTGACATATTTTCCTGTTTTCTTTCCGACGTGCGAACAGACGGAAGCGATGCATTGAAAGCCACGATTAAGAGTTGCGTTTGATTAATAATTCTACCTGGTAACCTCAGATGATATCACGTGAATGTTTATCATGCGTATTAGTAGCTACCATGTACCACCATGTCGAAACATGGTTGTGTGCTATAAATTTACTTCGCTTTGGTTGTACTTCTATTGAATTGCCAAATACACGTGGAGGCTTGAACCGAATGCCGCTATAGGAAGGTATTTAGTACGAATTAAAGCGTAAAAGGAGCAATAAATCACCGAAAGAGCATCTTTCACTTTTCTAATTCCAAATGGATTCCGGCCGCAGAAAGTGAGAGTTGCGAGGCCGAGGTTCTCGCCTCTGCCATTGCTACCTTCAACTTTGGCTTTAATGCTGTAAAGGATGAACGCCGGAATAGTGATTTACGTACGGTTTACCTCCAAATGCGTATCTAATCGAGCATTTCTCAATTAGGTGTCAATATTGAACTTCGATGATGCTTTTGATGGTTCGAAGCTGGGGGGAAATGAACGAAACTGGGTTACCTGTTGACCTGAAATCGGTGCAACACTGATCAGTCAACAACATGTAACTGGTGGTCGACCTTTTCTTCCGAAACGAGGAACACTGGAGGAGTTAGTAGAATGGGAGAGAAAGTCCACGCGACCACGTTTTCGAATCGGTGAAGGTTTCCTGGTGGGCCATTTATGAATATGGGTATGCTTATCAATAAGGGTGTTAATGGTGCGTGTCTATATAAACAAGGATGAAAAAAATAAGCCACATGAAGGAGAATGCGATATCCGATAAATAACGATGACCGACTTTCGACGACCAAAGCAATTGGCGTTGCCCTTGTACTATACTTTTTTGACTGAATAAGTAAATGTCATTATTCGATATTATTGATTTTCGTTTCAAATATGTGATTACGTATAGCACTTCTCAAACGGTTCTCAATTCAAACGTGATTTTAGATACGACATGTATTGAAATGTCAAATCAGGAAAAACTCCCACTTCCGATGACCTTTAAGTAGCCACTCCAATGCATCATCACTCGCCCATTAATCTAAAATTAGAGCCCCATGGCGAAAAAGTTAATGATATGAAATTACACTGAAATATATTGCTTGAAATACTTTTTCTCATTATCAATTAATTCAAGACCATTACCTTTACCCTTCGGCGACGTAAGCTCTCAAACACATTCTACAAAGTATAAGCTGAATCATATCCGCTACAGTTTGTCATAGACCCCAACGAGGGCCACTTTTCCCATCACGAAACTTGTGATTCCCTTCCTAGTTATCCGCGATCTGAATAGAACTCGAACCCGGTGGGAACGAAAAGAAAGCTCCTTTGTTGCTTCTTTGTTTGCGCTCCGATAGCGATTGTGTTAAAGCGATCGGAGATCGTGATCTGCTGTGTTCTGGAAATTGCAGGCTGCATCCGCAGGCGATGTGCTCTCACCGCTGCTGCCGCCGCATCGCATGCCAGAAGGTTCAAAAGGTTCTGAGAAGTTTGCTACACTTTCATTGCTGCGTCACGTTCTTGCGGCGGGAAAGCTCTGACGCCGGACAGCTGGAGTATGCAGCTTTCGAGTGCACGGTTCGTATTATTGATGCACCGCAACCGACCGAGCGTTCACCCTTGTTGGAAGCTGAAAAACCAACGCTGTCAAGCTGCGGATCAGTTCAGGGTCCACGGGCGGCAGCAGAATGGATCGTTGCTCATTTGTTAAACATGTTATTCGTGAGGTGATGGCGCTCCGCATTTGTAACCGGTTCAAATTTTATAGTTTATAGAACTACTGTACTGTGGGTTTCATCGAGTCGTACATATTTTACAACCGCAATAAGGGTGCTCGATGGGATATTAAATATGTGTCATTCCTTCCTGGCTCAAAAGTCAGCTAGAGGCCACACATGATCGATGCGAGATGAGGTCTTCGACTGAGAAAAAGAAGACAGGAAAAGCACCTAAAAAACAAAACATTCGCGCGGTTGGAGTCCGACACGGATTGGTCAAACTGTGAAATAGCCATTTAGATTTTGACATTTTGGAGTCATTCCTCGCCAGTTGGTCAATCGTTTAACGGAACTAATCACCCTTTGCTTGTACGCAGTGTAAGTTTATGGGACTTTCTTTTTAAAGGGTCTTCTTGAACGAACGGAAAAAGTAGGCCGCCAGTCAGTGCCATGTTCTGAAATATGTATTTGACCCAAAATGCTCGAGCACGGTAAATTAGCATCGGGATAACGGTAAGTATTTAAAATTATTACTAATTTCGATTCGAATCATTAAGTGCTGCTAAAGGAGCTCCGAGTGAATTTTACTTTTTTGACGAAATCAACAGCTCATGGCTGCAAAATTTACGAGTACGCAGTGTTGCAAAAGTTTCGAATAGAATTCTTCTGAGAGAAAGAAACGAACAAAATAGTAACGAGGATTTACTAATTGACTTAAAAAGGGAAGATTTTTGTTATTGCTGCCATGTTGTCAATACAAACTTGCCTGTTGCACTTTGAAGGCAGATAGAATAATTTTCTATAACATATGTTACTTACTTACTTATTCAGCCGAGAGCCGGGGTGGCTCTTGCCGTATCAAGAATTCCTCTCCATTGTACTCGGTCCTGGGCTACTCGTCGCCAATTCGTTGCGCGTCTCGACACATGCAAGTCGGCTTCAACCTGGTCGAGCCATCTAGCACGTTGAGCCCCTTTATTCCTGGTGCCGGTGGGGTTCTTGAAGAGAACGGATTTCACTACACAGTCGTCCGGCATCCTTACGACGTGGCCGGCCCACCGTAGTCTCCCAACTTTCGCCAGGTGTACGATGGGAAGAGAACGGATTTCACTACACAGTCGTCCGGCATCCTTGCGACGTGGCCGGCCCACCGTAGTCTCCCAACTTTCGCCAGGTGTACGATGGGAATCTCTCCGAGCAGTGCCTGTAGCTCGTGATTCATACGCCTCCTCCACTCTTCGCTTTCCGTTTGTACTCCGCCAAAAATAGTCCGCAACACCTTTCGTTCAAAAACGGTAAGTGCACGTATGTCTTCCGTAAGTAAAGTTACTGTCTCAAGTCCGTAGAGGACTACCGGTCTGATTAGCGATTTGTACATCGTCAGCTTTGTGCGGCGGCGTATGCTCCTTGATCGAAACGTCTTGCCAAGGGAAAAGTAGGCTCGATTTCCAGCTTGAATGCGTCGTTGAATCTCCTTACTCGTATTATTGTCAACGGTGACCAGAGATCCCAAATATACGAACTCATCAACCACTTCCAGTTCATCGCCGTCAATAGTCACTGTCCGTGGGAGGCAAACGTTACTTTCTCGGGAGCCTCTTCCTACCATATATTTGGTTTTCAACGCATTAATTTGTAACCCTATTCTCCGAAAGATAAAGTCCCCGCCGAAGAAAAATCGGGAATTTATCAAATCGAGTGTCAAGATTGCCCGGCGATATATATTGGCCAAACTCGTCGAAAAATTAAAGTCCGCGTGAAAGAACATAAAGCTGCAACCGAAAATAAACGTACTAATGACTCCAGTGTGGCAATGCATGCCATTAGCAGTGAACATGTGATAAACTGGAATAGTGCTAAACTTTTAAAAAATGTACGAAAATCATCACATTTGAATGCGTGGGAGTCATTACACATCCTCACAGCTGAGCGGCCACTGAGAAGAGAGCGGCCACAGAACGAGGATGATGCTCCAATAGTATCGCCGCTCTTCGGCTTAACTAAGTTAAGTCTGTAGCTGCTCTCATCAACATAATTAGTTGGACTCGGCCCCATAGATGGGTAACTGCTACCCGAAACCGGTCGGCAAAAAAGGTAATTTTTATACTTTGTAAGAACAAAAAAGTAAAGTGTCCAAAGACATTTAAGAGCTATCCTCCTAGCCTCCGTTTTTAGTCTGGCGTAGATTACCTCCGCCGTCCCACGGTTTCTAGTAATAATGTCGAGGTCGTCTGCAAAGGCTAGGAGTTGGCTACTCTTACTGAAGATCGTTCCTCTCGTTTCGATGCCCGCTCGCCGGAACACACCTTCAATAGCGATATTGAATAACATACAGGACAGTCCATCCCCTTGCCGTAACCCTCTGCGCGATTCAAAAGGGCTTGAGAGTGTCCCCGAAACGCGCACGTAGCACATCACTCGTTCCAGAGTAGCTTGGATCAGCCGCGTCAGTTTGTCCGGAAAACCGTACTCGTGCATTATTTGCCATAGCTGTTCGCGTTCAACGCAATCGTATGCTGCTCTGAAATCCACGAAAATATGATGCGTGGGCACGTTGTACTCTCGACATTTCTGAAGGATTTGTCGGAGAGTAAAAATTTGATCCGTAGTAGCACGGGCCCCCATAAAGCCCGCCCGATACTGCCCTACGAATTCTCTTGCTATTGGGGATAGACGACGCAATAAAATCTGGGAGAGCACCTTGTAGGCGGCGTTGATTAGCGTAATGCCGCGGTAGTTACAGTAGTCTAGCCGGTCGCCCTTTTTGTAGATGGGACAGACTACGCCTTCCATCCACTCCTCCGGTAGTTTCTCTTCTTCCCAAATCCTTGAAATCAGCCAGTGAAGTGCCGTTACTAGCGGTTCTTGGCCATTTTTGAAGAGTTCTGCCGGGAGTCTCTCCTTCCCGGCGGCTCTATTATTCTTCAGCAGACTGATTTCTCGTCGGATCTCTTCGAGATCAGGAGCCGGTACGCTGTTGTCGTTTGTAGGTACTCCGAGGTTAACTTCCATTGCGTCTCCTGCTGCTATATCGCCGTTGAGGTGTTCATCGAAGAACTGCTTCCACCTGTTGACCACCTCGCGCTCGTTTGTGATTAGATCCCCTCCCTCGTCCCTACACATGTCAGGATTTGGTGTGTGGGCTTTGCGAGTTTGGTTCACCTTCTCGTAAAACTTGCGGGTATCATTAGCCCGGAATAGTTGTTCAAGCTCCTCACGATCTCTGTCCTCCTTCTGGCGCTTTTTTCTTGTCAAGATCGTGGTCAACTCATTCCTCGCTCGTCGATACTTGGCCAAATTCTCTGTTGTGGATATGCTCAGATAGTTTTCCCAAGCTCTTTTTTTCCTCTCTATCGCTTCTTGGCATTCCCCATCAAACCAATCATTTCGTGCACTCAAGGTTTCCACACCTAGCACCACGGTTGCGGCCTCGTTGACGGCCGAGCCTATCCTACTCCATCCGTTTTCGAGATTCGAAGCATCTAGCTCCACAGAAGAAGGCAGAGCTTCATCCAGTACTCGCGCGTAGTTTTCGGCAGTTCGCGGGTTGTCTAGTTGCCGAATGTTTAGCCGAGGAGGGCGACTTTGTCGTGAGGTATAAACCGTCGATAGTTTTGAGCGCACATGTACTGCTACTAGGTAGTGGTCCGAGTCAATATCCGCACTCCGTAGGGAGCGTACGTTGGTGATGTTCGAGAAAAATCGCCCCTCGATTGGAATACGGTCGATTTGGTTCGAGGTTCGTTGGTCAGGTGATCTCCAGGTGGCCTTGTGGATATCTTTGTGAGGAAAGAAGGTGCTTTTGATCACCAAGCCTCGGGAAGCCGCAAAATTGATGCATCGCTGGCCGTTATCGTTCGTGTCGGTGTGCAGGCTATGGGGCCCGATCACCGGTCTATACATTGCTTCCCTGCCGATTTGGGCGTTCATATCCCCGATGACGATCTTGATGTCCCGTGGTGAGCAGCTGTCGTACGTTGCCTCCAACTGCGCATAGAACCCTTCCTTCTCGTCGTCGGCTCTACCTTCGTGTGGGCAATGCACGTTTATGATGGTGTAGTTGAAGAAACGGCTTTATCCTCAACACGCACATCCTCTCGTTGATCGCTTTCCAATCCATTACGCGATCCTGCATTTTGCCCAACAGGATCGTCAGCATGACTTTTATTTCATTCAAAGTTGGTATTGACCCCGCTTTGAAGTCGAGCGCACTTAGCCCTTCGACTTGGCCTGAAGCCATTGTGTTTCGCGAATTCGAGGACTTTTCTACGAAGAATTTTCGAAAGTCTCCAGCAGTGTGCCAAACGCCAACGTTGACTACATCGCCGGAAGCAATGCAGCAATAGACAATGTTTCGACTTGTCTGAACCTGCCTAGTAAAGGATTATCGACATCATCCCGGAATACCGTAAACATTTTGAAACGACAAGGAATTGATGTTTCCGCCACACCGAGACGCACCGTAGAAAGCATTTTGGAAGCCCCCAGCCCCACCAATCCAGTCGCGCCTACCGCAGCCAGCGCTCAGCATAGTCGTCTCGGTCCTGCGGTTGGTGGTGGAGTGGGGGTTTTCCACCTTGCTTCCAAAGGCAAGTATTTTTGTGACAATAGTTTCTCTCTCTGTGATGAGCTCTCCCACAACCAGACTATTACGACTTCCCCCGAGGATACCGAAGCGGATGGTTGGATTCGATACGCTGTGGACTTTCATCGTTCACTGGGATGCACTACAACTAGCAATATGGAAACTCTGGAGCCCCCCGCCACAGTCGCGCCTTTGCAGCCAGCGATCATCAGTCATCCCGGTCCTGTGTGCGGGAGTGGTGAAGGGGTTTTCCAGAATGCTATCAATGGCAAGTATGAATCGGATCCAATTAATTCTGGCGCTGATTCGTTTCGCGCTTCCAGTCTTACGGTTCCCCGATTCGATCGCCTCATGATTTCCTACCACAATGCTGGCGGTATGAATACTTGTATTAACGAGTACCTCTTGGCCTGCTCTGATGATAGCTACGACCTGATTGCCATCACGGAAACATGGCTGAACGCAGAAACCTTGTCGTTGCAAGTTTTTGGGCCCAACTACGAAGTTTTTCGCACCGATCGAAGCTCACGCAACAGCTCTAAGTCTTCCGGCGGTGGTGTGTTACTTGCAGTTCATCGCAGTTTAAAAGCGCATCTGATTGAGAATAGTGTAAGCGAGTGTGTTGAGCAGGTTTGGGTACGAATCTCTCTAGACGGATACTCGCTCTACTTCTGTGTTATATACATACCGCCCGATCGAACACGTGATTTGACACTGCTTGATGCGCACAACGATTCGCTGAAGGCGATATCCGCTCGGGCCCTTCCTGTCGATGAAATCGTTATTGTCGGTGATTACAATTTTCCCGGTTTGAAATGGTGTTCTGCTGAAAACGGTTTTTTGTATCCTGATTCAGAACGTTCATCTTTTCATGCTGGCACTAACAGCTTAATTGACTGCTACAGCTTTAATCTATTGCGTCAAATCAATCCAGTACTGAACGAAAATGGTAGAATCCTGGATCTCTGCTTTGTTAGCTGTTCTGATTATGCACCGAAAATTTGTGAATCGCCTTCCCCTCTTGTCAAGAGTGTTAGATTCCATCCTCCTCTGCATATGGCTCTCGACGTTAAACGTGCTACTCTCGGCTGTCTAGTTTCCGACATCGTCAGTTACAATTTTAAGAGAGCTGACTACGATAGTATTATTGACATCCTGTTGAACATAAATTGGTTTGAAATTCTTGACAATGACGATGTCAACCAAGCTGTAAATACTTTTACCAATATTTTGAATTACGCCATTGATCGCCATGTACCCAAACAGGTTTCCACTCGGCATTCTAGACTACCGTTGTGGCATACTGTGGAGTTAAGACGTTTAAAAACAAGTAAAAGGGCTGCACTGAGGCAATACACAAAGCATGGTGGTTACTTACTGCGCCAGCGTTACGTACTAATCAACAGAGTCTACAAGAGGACAGCTAGACGCTGTCATACACATTATTTGCAGAACGTCCAACGCAGGCTTAAGTCAGTCCCAAAATCATTTTGGAAATACGTGAATGAGCAGAGGAAGGAACCTGGACTACCCTCAACGATGCACTATGAAGCGCAGACTGGCTCGCGCCCACAGGAAATTTGTCAGCTGTTCGCTAGAAAGTTCGCCCGCATTTTTTCAAGTGAGACGTTGTCAATGTCTGATATATTGCTTGCGGCGCGTAACGTTCCCACATCAAGCCAGTCGTTAGATTGTATCGATATCAATGAATGCATGATACATTCGGCTAT
Organism: Sabethes cyaneus; assembly: GCF_943734655.1. Taxonomy (NCBI): domain Eukaryota; kingdom Metazoa; phylum Arthropoda; class Insecta; order Diptera; family Culicidae; genus Sabethes; species Sabethes cyaneus. The sequence continues at coordinate 148,524,636 of NC_071354.1, forward strand.
AAACCGAATGAAAACATCGACGTCTGCGGGTCCGGATGGGATACCATCAGTCCTTCTGAAACATTGCTGCGCTGCCTTAGTAGCTCCTTTGAAACATCTGTTTGGCATGTCGCTCACATCCGGAATTTTTCCAACTCTCTGGAAATCTTCATTTATGTTCCCAGTTTACAAAAAAGGAGATAAAAAGCAAGTTGATAATTACCGTGGGATTACGACGCTGTGTGCCGTTGCCAAACTTTTTGAAATGGTCATCTTGGAACCTGTCTTCAATCATAGCAAGCTGTATATTGCCGAAACTCAGCATGGATTTTTACCAAAACGTTCTACCGTTACGAACCTCTTAGCATTCACAACATATGCTACAGACGCAATGTCCAATGGCTTTCAGACTGACGCCATTTACACGGACTTATCGGCTGCTTTCGATAAAATTAACCATGCCATCGCGATAGCAAAGTTGGACAGACTGGGTTTTGGTCCTAACGTTCTACGTTGGTTCCAGTCGTACCTAAGAGATAGGCGTTTGTCAGTCAAGATAGGTGACTGTATATCCAAAGAGTTCTCTGCCTCTTCCGGAATTCCGCAGGGTAGCCATCTTGGACCCCTGATATTCCTACTTTATTTCAACGATGTGAACTTCTCTCTTGAATGCCCGCGGTTATCTTTTGCCGATGACCTTAAAATATTCTGTGTAATTCGGACCACCGAGGATGCTCTCTTTCTTCAACGTCAACTAACCGTTTTTGCTGAGTGGTGCCAAACTAATCGTATGAGCTTAAACAACAATAAGTGCTCAGTCATCACTTTCACACGAAGGAAAATGCCAATTCGATTCGACTATCATCTAGCAGGTAACGCAATCAATAGAGAAACATGTGTTAAGGATCTCGGTATACACCTCGACGAGCAATTATCTTTTAAACAGCATACTTCCTATGTAGTAGCCAAAGCATCTCGTTGCTTGGGATTCATAATGAGAGTGTCTAGGAATTTTACAGACATTTACTGCCTGAAAGCTCTCTACTGTTCACTCGTGCGTTCAGTTCTTGTATATTGCTCGGTAGTTTGGAATCCTCATTACCTCAACGGAGTACACAGGATCGAAGCTGTCCAACGAAGGTTTGTTCGATATGCTCTTCGGCGGTTACCATGGAATAATCCACACCAGCTGCCAAGTTACGAAAGTCGTGCACAGCTTATAGGACTTGACTCACTGCAAGTGAGGCGAGAGCTTTCCCGTGCTATGCTGATTGCTGATCTGCTAACCAATCACATCGATTGCCCTTCGCTTCTCGGCGAATTAAACATCAACGTCCGCTCTCGAGCTCTTCGCGATGCTGCCTTCTTCAGATTGCCTGTTCGACGTACTAATTACGGAACCCACGGTGCTGTCATCGGTCTGCAGCGAACCTTCAATAGGGTTTCTTCCGGATTCGACTTCCACATTCCACGTTCTAGAATCAAAGTAAATATTTTAAGTATACTTAAGCATCATTAGGACCATCTGGGTCTGTTGATTGGTAACAAATAAACAAATAAACAAATAAACAAACACTACGAAGCCCGTTCCCAGCTCGTTGGTCGCTCCACCACTCTGGAAAAATCGGGCTCTGCCGCCACGGATTCTCCACACCTTCTCGCCCTTGCGACAGATCTCCTGCAGTGCCATGATGCCAAACTTTCGGGGTTCTAGCTGATCGAGCAGCACCCAGTCGCCGCCAACGAAATTTAGCGATCTGCAGTTCCTTGGTACCTGGAACTCCATTCCATGTCCTTATTTCGTCGCCTTGGTCCATGCCGAATATTCCGAGAAGATATTTCTTGACTCTTGTTGTAAGTTTTTTTTTGGTTTAGAAAGGTAGCCGTACTAGGGCTTACTCTACCGAGTCTCGTGATGGGGTTGCCATCTTGCAGTGTCGAGACACACTGTGCCTCCTCCCCTGTTGGTATACGACCTTAGTTTCCACCGGGGATGGTTACCCGATCTCCGCTAAGGTTGCTCGTATTCCAGCTGGTACCGCGTGGAGGTAGGGGTAGGAGTTGCTAGATAAGAGGCTAGGGACCACAATGGGGTCTGTTTTACGCGTTATCCAACCATTTACCAACCCATATATAACATATGTTAATGGCATGATATTCTTTACTTCCATGCCTTCGCTCTCTGACAATGCCATATTTAATGGTAAGTCCACAAAAAAGTGCTATCGAACAGAAAATGTGCTCCGGTTTTGTTCAAACTCCCTGCACACTTTCCATCCATCCATCCAACCATCCATCCATCCATTCATCTGTTTGTCTACTATCCAGTTTAGTCGAGCAGTCAAGTCGCGCAGTCTAGTCGAGAAGTCAAGTCAAGTACTTGGTTCAAGCAGTCGAATTGAGCAGTTGATTCAAGTAGTCCGAGTCGAGTCGAACAGTCAATCCGTGCAGTCCAGCAATCGAGTCGGCAGTCGAATCGAGCAGTAAATAGTCGCATCGTGCAGCCAAATCGAGCAATTAAGTTGCATTGAGCAGTCGAGCCAAGCAATCCAGTCGAGCAATCGAGTCATACAGTTGAGTCGAACAATTGAGTTAAGAAGTTGTGTCGAGCAGTCCATTCAGTCCGTGTGTGACACGTAACGCAGCAAGTGAAATACAGGATCTAGGGTGAAACTTATACAAAAATTTTCCACATGACGATATCTAAGCCGGATTACCACTGGTGAGGTCTAAGCTTAAACCGAAGAGAAACGTTGGCCTGAACGAATGCGAATGAAAGACGCTAACAACTCAGCTTATTTATAGCATTTCAGTAGCCTTCACATGTCAGGAAAGCGGGGCTACGTAAGTGGCGTAAGTTTATTCTTTTTTTTTTCTTCTTCTTGATGCAACAGCAGCAGTTTTACGTTTGGTGTATGTAATAGTCGTCTGTGCCTGTGAAGAAAATGTATGGGGCAATTTGACCTCGAAAGTTTTCGTTGAGCGTTAGCGATTGGAAAACAATCTTTTCATGAAAACCACATATTTGCTGCATCTTTTGTGAGTCGAATGGTACGTGAACCAACAAAATCCGTTCTGAATTGGAAGAGTAATTAACGGTCAAAATTTTTTATTCTTTCGTGACGCTGGCCTGGATCTAAATTTTGGATTGAAACCCTGCGGTAAGGCATAGTTCTACGTCAAAATGACGACATAAAATTTAAAAAACTTTATCTTTTTCCAAAAAAAATAACATCCTCACCATTTTTTCGGAAAATGCACTTCAAATGAGTTGTTTTTAAGATATGATTTTTTAAGAAAAAATCTCTGTTTGAAGTATGCCCTATTACTCCTGATGAAGCCAAATTATGTTTAATGGAAAATAACTCTACATTCGACATAAAATTGGACTTTAAGTTTTACTTCGAATTGAATTTGAATTTGGTCTTGCAATTGGACGCAAATTGGACGCAAATTGAACTTGTAACTGATTTATTTTTGCGCAATTGACATACATACATACTGCGTAATTGATAATACAAGGAAAAGTTGACTATGAAAACCACAATTAACTACAAAAAGACGTTTGGAACGCATCAAAAAGACCACCAAAAACCACCACACGGTGCCTTATCGGTGCCTCAGCCCCTTATTCAGCAATATCTATACCTACTTCCTCGGAGTACCAGCTGAAATACGAGCATCCCTTGCCGAGATGGGATGACCAACTTCGGTAGAAACTTAAGTCGTATATCGTCAATGAAGGAGGCACTCATGCAACTCAACGAGGAATAGACTTGACTAGCTTGAACGTCTACTCCCATGTTAGGAACGGTTCATGCTAGCTTGACGATTCCTTAATCAAGTTACCGGTTTGCACCATAGGTTAGGAGCGGCTCATGACAGTGTCTGGTCCAGCGCTTACTTCTTACTTCTACCGGCAGAAAGCCGGGGTGGCTGTCACCGTATCAAGAATTTCACTCCACTGTGCTTCGTCCTGGACTGCTCGTCTCGAGTTCTTTGAGCGCCTTGACATACGCAAGTCGGCTTCAACCTGGTCGAGCCATCTAGCACGTTGGGCCCTTCTATTTCTGTAGCCAGTGGGGTTCTTGAAGCGGACGAACTTCACTGCACAGTCGTCCAGCATACGTCCAGTAGGTGTACGCTAGGAATCTCCCCAAGAGGTGCCAGTAATTCGTGGTTCATACGCCTACGCTACTCTTTAATTTCAGTTTGTACTCCGCCAAAAATAGTCCGCAACACCTTTCGTTCACCTGGCTGGTAAATGGCTAGGTAATGCGTACCATCGGTGCCTTGTGCACTGGGCATAAAATAGACCCCACAGTGGTTCACAGCCTCTTACCTAGCAACTCCTACCCCAACCTCCTCGTGGTACCAGCCGGGATACGAGCAACCTCGGGTGGAGATCGGGTAACCAACCCCGGTGGAAACCAAGGTCGTATGCTGACAGGGGGGGAGGGCTCCTTCGAGCTACGTTGGCCCTCCGGCGATACTGTGGGGTTGGTTGCGGGCTTTGCAAGCCTGAACCACTAAAAAAACCAAAGCAATGGACTCCGTAAGTAATAATAATAACTCTAATCGGAACAATCGGCAAAGACCCAGGCGACGAAAACGGACCAACGATTGGAAATTAGGAACATGGAACTGTCGGTCTCTAAATTTCCTCGGAAGTACCCACGTGCTTTCTAAAGAAGTGAAGAGCCGCAAGTTCGACATCGTAGCGCTGCAGGAGGTATGCTGGAAAGGAACGATGGTACGTACGTATAGAGATGGTCATACCATCTACCAGAGCTGCGGCAATACACACGAGCTGGGCACAGCTTTTATAGTGATGGGCGAGATGCAGAAGCGGGTGATCGGGTGGTGGCCGATCAACCCCCGAATGTGCAGATTAAGAATCAAGGGCCGATTCTTCAATATAAGCATAATTAACGTGCACAGCCCTCACCTCGGAAGTACCGATGATGACAAAGACGAATTCTACGCGCAGTTGGAGCGTGAATACGACCGCTGCCCAAGACATGATGTCAAAATTATCATCGGGGACTGTAATGCTCAGGTTGGTCAGGAGGAGGAATTCAAACCGGTGATTGGACGGTTCAGCGCTCACCCGCAAACGAACGAAAACGGCCTAAGACTTGTCGACTTCGCCGCCTCCAAGAACATGGCCATACGTAGTACCTTCTTCCAGCATAACCTCTACCATCGGTACACCTGGAGATCACCCAACCAGACAGAATCACAAATCGACCACGTTCTGATAGATGGTCGGCACTTTTCAGACATTATCGACGTCAGAACCTATCCGGGCGCTAACATTGATTCGGATCACTACCTAGTGATGGTAAGGATACGTCAAAAACTATCTGTTGTGAACAACATACGATACCGCCGCCCGCCACGGTATAATCTAGCGCGACTGAAGCAACCAGAGGTCGCCGAAAACTACGCGTTATCTCTCGAAACCGCGCTGCCGGAAGAGGGAGAGCTGGATGAAGCCCCTCTTGAAGACTGTTGGAATGCCGTGAAAACAGCCATTAACAGCGTAGCGGAGAACGTCCTAGGCAGTGTGGCACCGAATCGACGTAACGAATGGTTTGACGAGGAATGCCAGCAGATATTGGATGAGAAGAACGCAGCGCGGGTACAAATGCTGCGTAGAGCCACCCGTCAGAATGTGGAGCGATACAAACAGAAGCGGAGGCAGCAAACCCGACTCTTCAAGGAAAAGAAGCGCCACCAAGAGGAGAAGGAGTGCGAAGAACTCGAACAGCTGTACCGCTTTCACGACACACGGAAGTTCTATCAGAAACTCAACGGATCTCGCAAAGGCTTCGTGCCGCGGGCCGAAATGTGCAGAGATAAAGATGGAGGTATCCTGACTGATGACCGTGCGGTGATCGAAAGGTGGAAGCAGCACTACGATGAACACCTGAATGGCGTGCAGGCGGAAGACCATGATAGCGAAGGAAGTGACCACATTGGTGCAGCAAGCAACGAAGATGTGCCACCCCCATCGATAAGGGAAGTTAAAGAAGCCATCCAGCGGCTGAAGAACAACAAAGCAGCGGGAAAGGATGGCATTGGAGCGGAACTTATTAAAATGGGCCCGGACAAGTTGGCCGGCTGTCTGCATCAATTGATTGTCAAGATTTGGGATACGGAACGACTACCGGAGGAGTGGAAAGACGGGGTTATCTGCCCTATCTACAAGAAAGGTGATAAGCTGGATTGTGAGAACTACCGAGCCATCACTATCCTGAATGCCGCCTACAAAGTGCTGTTCCAAGTCCTCTTTCATCGACTATCGCCAATAGCCAATAGATTTGTGGGAAGTTACCAGGCCGGCTTCATGGAGGGTCGGTCTACAACAGACCAAACATTCACCCTGCGGCAGATCCTCCAGAAGTGCCGCGAATTCCGAGTCCCCACGCACCACCTGTTCATCGATTTCAAAGCCGCATATGATAGCGTAAACCGACAAGAGCTATGGAAAATTTTGGACGAAAACGGCTTTCCGGGTAAGCTTACTAGACTTATCATGGCTACGATGGATGGGATCCAGTGCTGTGTGAGAATCTCGGGTGGATTGTCGGACCCATTCGAATCTCGCAGGGGACTTCGACAAGGAGATGGTCTTTCCTGCCTGCTATTCAACATTGCGCTTGAAGGTGTTATAAGGCGAGCGGCGATCGAAATGCGGGGCACGATTTTCAATAAATCCAGTCAATTTATCTGCTTTGCTGACGACGTGGATGCTGTCGGCAGAACATTTGAGGCGGTGGAAGATCAGTACACCAGACTGAAACGCGAAGCAGAGAAGATTGGATTGCAGATAAATACGTCTAAAACGAAGTATATGCTGGCGGGCGGGACCGAGCGCGACAGGGCTCGCTTGGGCAGCACCGTGGTAATCGACGGGGATGAGTTCGAGGTAGTCGACGAGTTCGTATACCTTGGCTCGCTGGCAACAGAGGACAACAATACCAGCCGTGAGATTAAAAGACGTATTATCAGCGGAAGTCGGGCCTACTACGGACTCCACAAACACTTGCGGTCGAACAATCTGAGCCCCCGTACAAAGTGCACACTGTACAAAACGCTAATTAGACCGGTTGTCCTCTACGGGCACGAAACGTGGACATTGCTAGAAGAGGACCTACGAGCACTCGGAGTTTTCGAACGGCGGGTGCTAAGAACCATCTTTGGCGGAGTGCAAGAGAACGGTGTATGGAGGCGAAGAATGAACCACGAGCTCGCGCGTCTCTACGGCGAACCCAGTATTCAGAAAGTGGTTAAAGCTGGACGGATACGTTGGGCAGGACATGTTGCTAGAATGCCGGACAACTATCCTGCAAAAATGGTTTTCGCATCAAATCCGGTAGGAACAAGACGAAGAGGGGCACAGCGAGCGAGGTGGCAAGACCAGGTGGAGCGAGATCTGGCGAGCACTGGGTGCCCGCGGAACTGGAGATCAGTTGCCATGGACCGAAACAGATGGAGAAATTATACTGCGCAGGCCTTGTCATAAGACGTTAGGCCAATTAAGAAGAAGAAGAAGAAGAAGAAGAAGAAGAACCTTTCGTTCACATACGGCAAGTGCACGTATAACTTCCATAAGCAAAGTTACTGTGTCAAGTCCATATAGGGCCTTCGGTCTGATTAGCGTTTTGTGCGGCGGCGTACCTCCACGAAGCGTTTTACAGAGGAAAAAGTAGGTTCAACTTTCAGCTTAAGTACGCCATCGAATCTCCTTACTCGTATTATTTTCAACGGTGACCAGAGATCCCAAATATACGAACTCCTCAACCACTTCCAGTTCGTCGCCTTCAAACGTTGGTTTCTCTGGAGCCTCTTCCTGCAACATATTTGGTTTTCGACGAATCGATTCATAACCCAAACCTCCTAGTCTCCGTTTTTAATCTGGCGTGGATTGCCCTCGCCGACCCAATGTTTCTAGTAATGATGTCGTCTGCGAAGGCTAGGAGTTGGCTACTTTTGCCGAAGATCATGGATCTCGTTTCGATGTCCGTTCACTGGATCGTAACTTCAATAGCAATGTTGAATAACATACAAAACAGTTCATTCCCTTGCCGCAATCCACTGCACGATTCGAAAAGATTCGTGAGTGCCCCCGAAACTCGCACATAACACATAACTCGGCCCAGACTAGTTTTGATCGGCTGCGTACAAACTGACGGCAAAAACGTACTCGTGCATTATCTGCCATGGCAAATCGCGCTCGACTGTATCGGATGCTGCCCTAAAATTCACGAAAATAGGATGCGTGGGCACGTTGTACTCCCTATATATCTAGAGGATTTGTCGGAGAGTAAACATTTGATTCGTAGTAGCACGGGCCTTGTTTGATACTGCTCTACGAATTCTCTTGCTATTGGGGATAGACGAAGCAATAAAATCTGGGAGAGCATTTTGTAGGCGGCATTGAACAGCACAATACCGCGGTAATTACAGTAATCTAGCCGATCACCCTTTCTGTAGATGGGACAAATCACACCTTCCATTCACTCCTCCGGAGGTTTCTCCTCCTCCCAAATTCTTGAAATCATTCAGTGATGTGCCGTTGCAACTGTTTCTTTTCCATTTTTGTAGAGTTCTGTCAGGAGTCGGTCCTTTCCAGCGGCTCTATTCTTTTTCAGTAGACTGATTTCTCGCCAGATCTCTTCGAGATCGGGGGCCAGCACGTTGCTATCGTTCGTAGGCACCCCTAGGTAAACTTCTGTTGCGTCTTCTTTTGTTACATCGCCATTGAGATGCTCATCAAAGAACTGTTTCTACCTACCGACCACCTCTCGCTAGCTTGTGATTAGATTTCCTCCCTTGTAGGGACTAACAGATATCAGGTTTCAGGTGTGCAACCCTTACGAGTTTCGTTCACCTTCTCGTAAAACTTGCGCGTGTCGTTGGCTCGGAAGAGTTGGTCTAGCTCTTCACGATCTCTGTCCTCCTTCGGACGCTTTTTCCTCCTCAGGATCGTGGCCAACCATTCCGTGCGTCGATACTTGGTCAAATTCTTCCTGGTGGCAATGCTTAGATAGTATTTCCAAGTTTTTTCTTCTCCATCGCTTGTTAGCATTCTCCGTCAAACCAATCATTCTGTGCTGTCCAGATTTCTTCATTCAGCATTGCGATTGTAGTCTCATTAACGGCCGAGCCTATCTCACTCCAACCGGCTAGCTCCACAGATGAAGGTAGAGTTCCATCCAGGACGCGTAGTTCTCGGCAACTCGCAGGTTGTATAATTGCTGGATATCTAACCGAGGAGGGCGGCGTTGTAGCGAGGTATAAGCCGTCGTTATTTTTGAGCGCACATGTATTGCTACTAGGTAATGGTCCGAGTCGATATCCGCACCTCGTCGGAAGCATACGTTAGTGACATCGAGGCCATCGATGAGAATATGGTCGATTTGGTTCGAGGTTCTTGGAGCAGGTAGTCTCCCACAAACAGTCACTATTGACGGCGACAAACTGGAAATGGTTGGTGGGCTTAGATATTTGGGTTCTCTAATCACCGCCGATAATAATATGAGTAAGGAGATCTCAGGAGACGCATTCCAACTGGTAGTCGAGCTAACTTTTCCCTCCGTAAGATGTTTCGATCGAGGAGTATACACCGCCGTACAAAGCTGACGATGTACAAAACGCTAATCACACGGGTCGTCCCCTACGAAATTGAAACTGCAACTATGCTTACGGGACATACACGTTCGCTTGCCGTATTTAAGCGAAACGTGTTGCGGAATATCTTTGGCGAGATGCTGGCTCTGGGAAAGGTTACTACCGTCAACAGGCGAAAGTTGGGAGAATACGGTGGGCTGGCCACGTCGCCAGGATGCCGGAGCACTGTGCAGTGGAATCTGTTCTTTTTAAGAGCCCCACCCGCACCAGGAATAGAGAGTCCCAACGTACTTGATGGCTCGACCAGGTTGAAGCTGACTTGCGTGTGTCGGCTCAACAAATTTACGACGAATGGACAAGGACTAAGGACAGTAGAGAGGAAATCTTGATACAGCAAAAGCCACCCAGGCTCGATACAGCTTGAAGTTAATAAGTATGTGTGCATCCTCAGTATTAAAGCACATCTTTTTACCTTTGTTATACAATATAACAAAGGTTTAGGAATTGGTCGAAAAACACGAAGTCGATCTGAGGCCCGGAGGGCCGTGTCACATATACCAATCGATCAGGTTCGACGAATGAGCAATGTCTGTGTGTGTGTGTGTGTGTGTGTGTGTGTGTGTGTGTGTGTGTGTGTGTGTGTGTGTGTGTATGTGTGTATGTGTGTGCGCTTCAATTTTTAATCGCCTATTTCTCGGAGATGGCTGAACCGATTCGTCTGCTATAACTTTTATTTGAAAGGTATTTTTACCTAGTATATCACTATTAAATGGTTTCGTGGTCTCACTTTTAGTTTAAAAGTTATAAGCAAAAATGTGAAAATTACGTGACACGATTTTCTCCGGCACCACATAACCGATTTCATCGATCTTAGTACCAAATAAAAGCTCTTACTATTGCTAAACTTCACGCCAATTTTTATAGAAAACAAACAAGTGGTTTAAAAGTTATGCTTAAGAAACCAGTTTTGACAAGGTTCAAATGATCGCCTGTTTCTCAGAGATGGCCAAACCGATTTACGTGCTATTAGTTTCATTTGGCAGATAATATAGCCGGATAGATCACTATTGAATGGTTTTTTGATTGGATGTTTAATTTGAAATTTATGAGTTATTCAATACACCACACCAAAATTAACAATAATTTATAATGATTTTAACCAAGAAAAATAACCTAATTTCAACCCAGCAAACCAGATATCGTATATTCATGTCGAGATTTAATCTTATATAAATAGATATCACATCGGACTCGTATAAACGTACACATGTTGTAAGCACAATGTGTAAATTTCATCGTATGTAATGCACACGATGATTGATATACGAATTAATAGTAAAAATCGTAAATAGGTCGAAAGATAATCGGGTTATGCTTAGCGAATATCGCATATGACGATTTCTTAGATTTAGTTACCAACAATGGCTATCATGAAGATGTAATCGTAGTTAGTAACAGTTTTCATCGGATTATGTTTTGCAAAATGTTAGATTTAGATTTATATACCATAAGGTCGCCATTCACCGCTCAGCTCCATTTACCGCTCATTTCAAACAAAAAATGCTTATATCTTTTAAAATGGTTCATTATTGCAAAAACTATTGACAAACAATAATTTTGTATATTTAATGATACGAATTAAACATAAATTTCCATTATATTCATAAAAGCTCATTTCCAAAATAAATAATCTTTATAGTGAGGGACGAAGAACGACATTTTGATCGCGTCTTTATTAAGACCGAGTGCAAATGACTAAGTTAAATGACTATGGGCGGTGAATGGCTCATCATATTTCAAGTGAGCGGTAAAAGGGGTTATGAGATTGCATTACTTTTTAAAAAAAAAGTCACTATTATTAAATATTTAGAAACCCAGTAAATTTTTCTTGTAAACACAATTGTTTTCTCTGTCTTATAACGTAAATTGGGTTTCGATGGACCTGAATTTAGATTTGCTATGGACAAACTAACTTAGAATCGTTTTTAAATGAGCGGTGGATGGCGACCATACGGTACAAGCAGTGAAAATCATGAGATTCTAGGTGCATTAAAATAAGATTTGCATCAATCACGTCCAAATTTGTTTTTATTTCTTTATAACAAAAACAACAAAATAGAGAGATTTCAATGAACGTATCAGATTAATTAATGCAGATTTGTCAACCAAAAAAATTAACGGTTTCTTCGCTTTTATTTTAAATTTAAATATCTATATTTCTTTTATTAAAATTGAACTAATTTTTATTGTGGCGGAATATTCAAAAAACTATTGTCTGGTTTGAAAAGCTTTTACAATTACCTTATTAACTATTACAAAAATGTTAATAATTCAAGTAAGCCCGCCTAAGTATCAAGCAGCAAGCATATTAAGTCATACTGACAAGACAATAAAAGATCTTATGAAAAAGCACTCTTTGAGGAGTTTGATTGTTTTTTTGGCGTATTAAAACCACGTAACGTAACGTTTTAAAAATTAACAATGTTAAAAGTAGAAACTCATATTTTTTTAGATATTTCTCTGATAGGTAAGTGAACGAACGGAAATCTTAAAATTTACCAAGGAGAGCATTTCTCAGAACTGGGCAAGTCAAGATTATAATCCATTCCGCTAATCTAAATGCCTTAATATCAGTGCATCTTATGGCTTTTCAGAAGAAATGCAAATGTTAAGTGGAATTGGAAAAAGACATTCAGCATTAAACTGGTACAGTAAAAAATAATGTTTGATGTTTATTGTTGTAAGCAATTTTGAGCTGTCCTATAGCATCTAAATGTTCAGCATTCTATTTTAAATAACTTTTAATTTCTTTTTAAGAGTTTCTGAAATAACAGACAACATTTTTGTACTTAAGCTTTAATAATATTATCTCCATGTAATCAAATATGAATATGCATATAATGTATATTTAGAACAATCTGTACCACGGAATGCAAGCAAAGGTACTGCATATCATTCCAGGAAGTCAGCATTTTAATTTAATTTTAATGATATTAACGATCAAATGCAAACTTATGTACGACACTGTAATTCAGTCACAATTGACACAAACTCGTATGTCGGATGAGAATAAATCAAATCCGCACTTACATGTTCAATGCATCAGATAAGATCTCATTGCTTACATGTACGATGACTGCGGTTTAAGATGTGCAAAAATATCATTGAGGTACTGATGTACCAGTAGCTTAAAGGTAATGAACAAATACTGCGGTACGGGTGGTTCTTGGTTCTAAACCAGGTGAGTACAGCTTTGTTTTAAACGATATAGACAAAAAAGTTAAATATTGTGACAGGTCGATAATATCTGGAAGCTTACGAAAAAAAGCTTTCAGCAAAGCTTTTACTTTTTTGTCTCATTAACTTGCAGGGCGAATATTTAGCTATAAATAGCCTGCTCTGTATGCAATTTTTGACACTTGCCATTTACCACATGGGGAAAGGCGAAGGGTAGAGTAGAAATATTATCGTAACTGTGTGTCGAAATGCAATCCAGTCAATCGGCTCAGTCGTATAAACTGGTTTGTTTTGTCGGCATTTCAATTATTCTGAAGAACTAAATCATGTATATCGCCTCCACTTTTGCATGTATATGCTGTTTCTGCGCATGATATATGATTTGATAGACCTTATATGCTGACGTTTATCTCATTTAGAATTAAGTTATACAGACCAAAATGTTTGCTGGGAATTACTTTAATATCAAACGAGAGGTTTTCACACTACGAATATATATGCAAAATTTCATAAGAATTGGTTTTACCGGTCAAAAGATATTAACCCTCGTACACTCGCGCCAACTTTTATAACACAGTTACTTCCGCGCACAATAACCCAAAACCAAAGAAAACGTGCGCACTAGAGTTTTGGCTAGGAAAACTTGGTTTTAAGTTTATCGAACCTTTGGAAGAGTTTCTTAAAATTGAAAGCTCGATCGTCTGGTAGAATTTGAATTTTGATTAATCCCCCTAAAAGTGAAATAAAAAAATTATTTCCTTTCAGTTTCAATATAACACATTGATGTGTTCTGCAAAGTTTTAGAGCATATTATTACAAGAAATTTTGCTGAAGACAGTAACCTTCTATCTCTTCAACGAAGAGATCTTATTTATTGTATATGAATTTGTAAAATCAGTTTTTCTATTTTAGCTCTTTTTGTAATTGTTGTATGACTTTTTCACGTATTACAAAGTTGTATTAATAATAAAAATACACAACTTTGCTGAACATAGTATACCTCTATGTTTGCTTGTTTACGAACTGTAGAACTTTGATTATAAAAAATACCCTGATTTTGACCCCGAATTACTCGACTACCAACAGACGGATACATTTTAAACATTTTACATTTGCTGGTAGTTTTGCTGCACACAGACACCATTTTTCCATATGAAGAAACGAAAGAAAATTTCAGTTGGGGCCAATTGCGGTACACCTCACATGCTACTTGCTTCGTTTCTGTGATGACGGTTTATGCTAATCTATTTTCCTAACAATTTAAAGTATTAATGCATTGAATAATTCTGACATTTTGCTCATAACAAGTTTATTGAAGAATATACGTTAGTATATACGTAATATATGATTTGTAACTATATAACAATATGGCATTCAAAAACCTACATATGGTATACAAAATACAACAACGTGAGTAACCGAAGGTTCATAAAAATTGATGAAATTTATTCAAGAAAACTTTATTGTTGTGAATCAAATAGAATGGCGTTACTGGAAAGTATGCATAGTTCAAAAACCTATAAACTAGACTTTTACTACGCAATGTATATGTTAAAGAATAATATTTCATCTTACAACTTACTTTTACTTGCACTTACCCTCATTAGTAACTACTTACTCAGCAATTTCATGAGAAAAGAAACTATCAAAATTTATAAGTGCTTCTATTTGTTTCAAATTTTGTAAACTTATTCAATTTCCAAAAATTTCATGTAAACCAAACGTGTCGATTTCTATCTCAAATTGCAAGTAAGACCGTATAACAAAGGTTCCTTTCACCACTAGGTGGATTAAATCAGGTTTTTTTACGAGTATGGAAAACTACTCAGCACCTTAGAAGATACGGTACTATGGGGTACAGTCTGGGTAGCTGCCGCATTGACTGCTACCTAGACGGCCAAGCTAGAACCCATCCTTTGGACAAAATTATCTGGAGTAGTGTCCTGTCCGCTCACTGCCATCATGTTGCTTCTAGCGCCCGCGAAACGAGGGCATATGAAGAAAGCATGTTCTGCAGTTTCCTCAACGTCCACACATTCGGGACACGCGGGGGACTCCGCATGCCCAAACTTGTGCAGATACTGTCTAAAACAACCATGCCCTGACAGAATCTGTGTCAGGTGGAAGTTGCCTTCGCCGTGGTGCCTATTGACCCACCCGGATAGTTCCGGGATAAGTCGATGTGTCCACCGGCATTTTGTGGAATCAGACCATGCCATCGAGGCCGATCTTGTGGTACTCCGTATGCCTCTAGTTCCACGTTGGTTGAAGTACTCGAAGTCCTCGCTGATGATGATGCCAACAGGCATCATTCCCGCGTCATGTGAAACTGTGCGATACGCACTCGCCACTCTCAAGCACATGAGACGATAGGTACTTTCAAGCTTACCTAGGTAACTTTTGGTTCCTAACGCTGATGACCACACCGGCCCGCCATGCCTAAGGATGGACCACATTGGCTAAGAGCTTGCTGCCATATACTGCAAAGCTATTAGACATCATACGAGACAATGCCAAAATAGCTGTGGTAGCCCTATTGCAAGCATAATCGACGTGGCTCCCGAACTGGAGCTTATCGTCCCGGACCATGACTCCCAGAAGTTTTAAGGACCACGTTGACGAAATAGTGCAGTCCCCGCCGCTTGCTTGCTGCACCGATTTGCGGTTGTTCACCACGATAACCTCCGTTTTGTGATGCGGTAGTTCCAATTTCCTGGAACGCATCTAATCTTCAACAATGTTTATAGAGTGGGCAGCCGTCAACTCGACCTCTCCGATAGATTCACCGTAGACTCACCGTTTACTCAGTAAATATGTTACTAGTAGAGTTATACTAAAAATACTTTTTCCAAACAATATATAAAGACTCTTTATTAAAGAGAGAACAGAGACAATGGAAGCGCATCCAATTTTATGTAAATGAGAGAACACTTTTTTGACCAGTTTTATCAAATAATAAATATGCAACTCGGCTCAGGAGTCGATAGCTATTATCTTTGTACATAACATAGATGGTGGAGCACGTGCCCATGTATGCCGCTCCCTTTTCATCATAAAAATTGATGGTCAGATATTTCAGTGATAATCGTCTCGAACCGAAATTTACATTTAATACTCATCACAACACAGAACTTTTTCAAATTATTATTTTATACGGATTACTCGCATTCGACTCAAAATGTTTCACATGTCGGGCATTTATCTTTCGACATCATAAAAATCTGAGACTAAAGTTAGATGTGCCGCCCGTTTAATTTCGAACCCACCAATCAACTAAAGACACAATAAACAACTAATAAAAAATGACGATGGCCGTAAATCTAAAAGCACATTTTGCTTGTCAAAATACCGAATCTTTGAAGCATTAAGCGATATTCTGAATTCGAAACACGGTGCAATTACAATCCTATAATCCAACTAATTACTCCATTTTACGGCTTGCCATGTCAAAAGCTATAAAACTCCGCGGACGATGCAAATTTCGTGTTCTGCAAATCTAACTGCGGACCTCAACTTTATCAGCTGAATCTTCATTTGGGACCCACACCTTCCCAGAGAGCATGCCAGCTCATCGCACTGGGTGGAATTGTATAGTAAAACGAAATAAAATAAAACTCAAGCAAATGATGAAACCGAATTGAAACCTGGGCGAGACACAAACACACACACGAGCGCGCTAGTTCGAGTGGTACCAAACAAAAGGTAAATTTCTTCTGTCCAAACCATTATTGCAGGCAATTTAAATCGGTTGAATGCCCTCCGCTTATTGCGTACGAAAACATGAAGAGAAAAAAAATCGGCTCCTGTATTTGGACCCACAAATACCCTCGGGCTGCTTGACGGGCGCGAACCGCGAACTACTTCAAGTGCTGAATGTTCTTTAATCTGGCGGCTTCTGGTTCTGGCCGGGCGTGGCCGTGTGGCAAAAGGTCCGGAATTTTACGTCTTGTCTCGGAAGCCAGTTCAGTTCAGCAGCGGTAGTGATTGGCTTTCAGAGACGCGGTTCTTTGCTGTCCCGCCCGACAGAGACCATATGCCCGGGTAATTGAGGGCAGTGGAAAAGTTCACAATAAGAGGGTGCCAATGGAATGTTTTCCGATTTATGCTTATGACCAGAAATTTTGCGCATTTTACTCTGCTGGCCGGAGCTCCGGGAGACAAAAGAACCGCCCGGCTTGAAGTGAGCTGGCAGATACATTGTTTGCCTGCAATGCGGTGGATGTGTGACGGGTTCCAAGAGTAGTGGGACAAGAGTGGAACGGTAGCGCAGGGTAAAGAATTGCTCCGAGCGTAACAATGCAACATTAAAGGTTAAGTATTAAGTTTTGAGAGACCGACGCGTGATACATTTATATTGAATTGCGACCATTTCGTCCTCTAACATGACACTGGAAAACAAACTGTTGTTGGGTATATCAAATGACTTTTTGAATTGATTGACATTTGCGTGTTGTTTTGCTCTCTAGAACGCCAGTGCATAAAAAAGTTGAAAACAAAAACCTTGAATGGACCTTAAGAATGACTCTTAGAACACGTCAAAGAGTAAACTTTTTAAACAAACATATTTTCTAGAAAGTAATACTGATGGATTGCTTCCGCGTTATTTTATATCGTCTGATTCTTTGTAAATGCAACAGCTGCAGGCATTATGTGGGAGTAAACAAATCATTAAAATGATTGTATTGCTTTAAATAAGCACGGATTCAAACAATTACGCGTGTTTCAATGTAAAGAAGACTAAAATCGTTGACATGACCTACAAAGTACAAAAGCTTAGTAATAGTTAATGGTTTAAAAGTAACAGCTTAAAACTAAAGTTGGAAGTTCAATAATTAGAGAAATTACTGTTTTACATTTATGTTTTTCTAAAAATATCATCCTGAAGGAATACGGTTTGTTTTGTTATCTTGAAGACTTAGGTAATCGGCCCTTACACATGCCATGCTGACATGTTGATGAAAAATAAAAAAGTTGCGGTGCTAAAATTTCTGTAGACTTTACAGTTTGTTTATTTGTTACAAATCAACAGACACAAATGGTCCTAATGATGCTTAAGTATTAAAAATTTGCCTTAATTACCTTAGAACTTGGCCTGCCTTAGAACTTGGAATGTGGCAGGTTCGCTGCAAACCGTTGACATCATCGTAAGCTCCATAATTAGTGCATCAAACAACCAATCTGAAGAACGGACGTTTATATTTAATTCACCGAGAACCGAAGGGCAATCGATGTGATTGGTCAACATATCGGCAATCAGCGAGGCACGGGTAAACTCTCGCCACACTTGCAACGACTCAAGTCCAATAAGCTATCCACGACTTTTGTAACTTGACAGTTGGTGTGAATTATTCCAGGGTAACCGTCGAAGAGCATGTCAAACAAATCTTCGTTACACCACTTCGATTTTGTGTACGCCGTTGAGGTAATGAGTGTTCTAAACTACAGAGACTTCAGACAGTAAATGTCCGTAAAGAACTTAGACACTCTCATTATGAATCCCAAGCAATGAGATGCTTTGGGTACTAGGGTTCGTGTGGGTATTTTCAACCTATCAAGTGGTGGCCGGTGAAGGCCTTAACCCAGCGAGGTTGTGGGCCGGTCAAAGTCAAGTTGGCATTGTACCAACCTAGATAGCCATTATAATGGGAGCGGGAACTCTTATCCCTTCACGCGGTGCCGGCTAGGACGCAATCGGGCCTAGGGTCGACCAAATACTAATTGTGTGCTAACAGGGAACAGGGGGAAAGTAGTGCCTGCAAATGGCATAGTGCAATGATGTAAAGAGGCGTGCGTAGCTCAAGTCCCATAAACCAGTTGCAGACGTCGTAGTGTCCTGTTAGAGTTCAGCACTTTAAACTAAAAAGCCAATTCGGGAGTGCCGTTGGATCCAGGAAGATCTTAATTATGGCATACTGGTGGGATACGGTTGGATAAGACGCTGTAGTGCTGACGACTGTACTATTCTACTACCTTAGGTAAGGAAGGGTGACACCTTGCCGAAACGAGGTCTAGGCTAATGGAACAGCTGCCTTCCGGCCCAACAAAAACGTGGTTGGTCTCTAGGTATATTCGGTATATAAGCTCATCACTCATGTCAAATTCGGTGATTATAGGCTCAGCGCTCAGATGATACATTCCTGACTAGCGCTGGCTCTGACTCTGAGCCCTATCCTCATGAAGGATAGGGGACAGCTCTCGCATGACCTCCCCGCTTGCATAGATACCCATGATCTCATAACGCCGACTACATACTACGAGCAGAGATAACGGTCTAGAGTTAGGACCCAATAAACATGAATGAATATCTTATCCAAAAAGGGTTCGATCGAGGGTGCTACTGGAGGTAGCGTTAGCCGCCAACGACGAAATTGGTGGCGCCGGAATTGGTGGCGCAAGCCAAGAAGGGAAGCCCATCGATATCGGGGACACTTCCCAAGTGTTACGTATGATTAATCAAGGGAGACTTCAACGTGAAGAAAGATATATATGATGCTCTAGTTACAGTAACACTAGCTGGAATTACACAGTTCTTTATTCGTACTCGTTTTATATCCTCTCCAATGAGATCTAACAGAGATTGAGTTCTGTTAAGCGGTGAGTTATCTAATTTATATAAAAGGGTTCGGTCAACTGATCGAAAGAATATATAACACCAAGAAGGGAAGCCCTCCGAAAACGGAAGCGCTGCCCAGAAAGTCGACTCTACCGAAGTCTAAAATCCCGGTTAAACTGCAGGTGGCTGCCGCTGGTAGCTCCGCCAAAATGATGGGCTACAGCGGTAGTAAAAAGCAACCGAGGATGTTGCAAATCCTCTTGCTGAGAGAGTAACGCTACCCCCAGCCAGTAGCAAGCTGGAGGAAGCAAAAAGGTTGGTGGACGATCTTTACTTGTTCATAGACTGATATGTTTAGAAACACGCTTCGGAATTGCCTAGAAGTATGCGAATTCCTAGGCAAATCGAAAATCCAGAGATTGGTACTGCTACCGAAGCCGGGGAAACCATTAAGGGATCCCCCTCATCGTACAGGCAGACTTGCCTACTTGGCACGTTACTAGAGTTACTAGAGCACGTAATCCTAAACAAGCTAACGCCCGTTGTGAAAAGTTATACCGGGCTAGCTGGGACGCACCTTGGATTCCGTAAGGGAAAGTCCATTGTCCATACCATCAAATCCGTCATAGAGATGGCCGAGAAGTCTATGAAGTAAAAGAGGCGGGGCGATAGCTGCTGTGCCATAGTTACGATCGATGTTTAAAATGCCTTTAACAGTGCTAGTTGGGATGCGATCGCCCTAGCGCTGCATAGGATGATGGTACCCCCCTAAACAAGTTGCTTAAAAGCTACTTCGAGAACCGGACACTAGTCTACGACACGGCAGATGGGGCGAAGAAGTATACAGTACCAGCGGGTGTTCCACAGGGCTCGATTCTTGGACCTACGCTCTTTTTTTGTATTGTTTATGCAGGGAGAAAATCTTCATAGACAGCACCTTCACGGTACCGAATAGGATTCACACGGTGCCAACGTGCGCCTACCTACTAAAAACTATCCTGCTGCCCATTCCTGAACCCCTCCCGGAACTACCGTTAGGTTTTACTTCAGGAGGGAGGACGTGCCGAAGCACTCCGACTTGTCCGTTGCGTGTGTGGGTTCACACAACACCCTTGCCATTTCGTACCGCCACTACCCTTCACTTAGGGCCTGGGCTGCCCAATCAGCCCATTACTGACCCTAGCAAGCTATGTCAGGCCCTGTCGTTGCAAACGTTCTAGCCGTTGCAACTCCGTTATCACCGACGTTGCCGCCCTATCGACGGACCCCATGCGCGCTGCTCAGCGCACATTCTCTGCACAATGTTGTCGGCGTTGGTGTCTTCCCCAACGACCGCAAGCATCACCCGCCGAGTGGACGTAAACCGCGGGCAGTGAAAGATCACATGCTCCGCCGTTTCCTCGGCTACCGTGCAAACGGGGCGAAAGGGTGAATCTACCCGCCCGCGTGTATGTAGATACTTCTTAAAGCATCCATGACCCAACAGAAACTGGGTAAGGAAAAAGTTTACCTCACCATGTTCTCTGCCGATCCAGGACGATATGTTCTGGATCAGCCTATGGGTCCACCTACCATGGTCGGTGCGATCCCATTCCGCCTGCCAACGCCTAATAGAGTCCAGCCTAACTCTGTCCCTAGCGCCCCTGACGTTCCTCTGCACTCGATATCCTCACCTAGGAGTATGCATATTGGAATCATGGCTGCAATAACCCCAATCGCATCCAACGATATGGTACGCTAGTTGCACGCAACGCGCAACGCTAACAGCCTGAACACCTTGTTCAGACATGCCTGATTGCGCTTACTCTCCAAAGCCGGGGCCCACGCCGGTGCACCGTATCGTAGCACCGACATGGCAACGCTGGCCATCAGGCGTCTCTTACTGCTGCTAGGACCGTAACCGTTCGGCATGATCTTAGACAGCGCAGTGACCGCCGTTGACGCTTTACCACAAGCATAATCCACATGGCTGGTGAAGTTCAGCCTGGTGTCTGTCATGACACCCAGGTACTTCACACTTCGTTTGGAGACAATCACCTGTCCCCCCACGATTATTTTTGCCTCTAGGGCCGACTTACGGTTACTGACCATCACAGCTTCCGTCTTATGGTGGGCCAATCGCAGATTGACGCCCGCCATCCAACCCTCTATTATGCTTATGGCGTCTGATGCCAGCATTTCCACCTCCTCCAGAAACTCGCCTACCACTGTAAGGACGATATCATCGGCGAAGCCAGTGATCTCGACCCCAGTGGGTAGTTCGAACCTCAGCACCCCATCGTACATGGCATTCCAGAGCGTGGGACCGAGAATCGAACCCTGTGGAACACCCGCTGTCACTTTGTACTTCTTCGCCCCATCCGCCGTGTCGTACACTAGCGTCCGGTTCTCGAAGTAACTTTTAAGCAACCTGCATAGATGATCCGGTACCCTCATCCTATGCAGCGCTAACGCGATTGCACCCCAGTTAGCGCTGTTAAAGGCGTTTTTGACATCGATTGTGACTATGGCACAATACCTGTCGCCTCGCCTTTTCCGTTTCATAGGCCCTCTCCATCACGGACTTTATGGCGTCTACAGTGGACTTCCCCTTACGGAAGCCAAACTGCGTGCTTACCACTCCGACATCACTTTCAACCACAGGCGTCAGCCTGTTTAGGATTACCCGCTCTAGCAATTTGCCTAACGTGTCTAATAGGCAAATTGGCCTGTACGACGAGGGATCATCAGGTGGTTTCCCCGGCTTTAGCAGCAGTACCAATCTTTGGACTTTCCGTTTGTCTGCAAATTCGCATACCTCTAGGCAATTCTGAAGCATCTCTCTAAACATATCGGGATATGCTTGGATCGCCATTTTGAGTGTCTCGTTCGGAATCCCGTCAGCACCGGGCGCTTTCTTCGTGTTTGCCCCTGGCAATTACGATGAGTTCCTCATTCGTGACCGGAATGAGAACATCATGCGATTGACCCTTCTGGGTCGGAGGCCACCAAACTGGATCATGTTGCGGAAAGAGCCCTTCCACGATGACTTTCAGCTTTTGGGGGCAGGTTTCGCGCGGCGCGGATGTACCCTTCATCTTTTTCATCACCACCTGGTATGAATCCGCATCGCGGCATAGCTCCTGAAAACACGATTTATTGCTACGCCTAACCTACTTCTTGAGCGCCGACCTGGCTGCTCTAAGTTTGACTCCCCCGATCTTCAGCATCTGCATCGGTCCGGGCCCTCTGCGCTAGCCTTCTCGCTCTGTGGCACCTGGAGCGGAGCTGGGCAATGGTATCACTCCACCAGTATACCGAGCAACGACCGTTCATTGGCTGCCCCGTCCTGGGCATAGTGGTATCACATGCCCGTACTAGGACTTTGGTCAGCTCACGAGCACTCAGGTTCGAGCGGTTGCTCTCTGCGCTGAGTGCTTCAATGAACAGGTCTTTGTCGAAGAACTTCACTTTCCACCTTCTCCCTGTCGACTTCAACCCGCGTGGCCGTAGCGTCCGTCGTTCAATCGTGTACCGTATAGCTTGGTGGTCGGTATGAGTGTACTCATCTGACACCCTCCAGCCCATGTTGGCAAGCAACGTTTGGCTGCACAAGGTGATGTCGATGATCGATTGTTGTACCCCCCTACAGAAGGTACTGACGGACCCCCCGTTAGCCAGACTTACATCCAGCTTGGACAGAGTTTCCAGCAAGCGTTGTCCCCAAGGGGTAGTGCACCTGCTACCCCATTCGACAGCCCAAGCATTGAAGTCTCCTCCAACGACAATGGGCTTGCGGCCCGTGAGCTCGTCGGTGAGCACGTCTAGCATCCTGTCAAACTGCTCCGGTGACCACCTAGGTGGAGCGTAGCAGCTACAGATACAGAAGCCATTAACCACAACAATCACGAACCCTTCTTGGTTGGACGAAACCACCTCCTGGATTGGGTATCTACCCATCACGGCAATCGCTGCCATCCGACTCTTGTCGATTACCCAGTTTGCGCCGCCCCGGGGGACATGGTAGGGATCCGCGATAATGGCAATATCGCACCCCGTTTCGGCTGCCGTTTGCCAAAGCAACTCCTGTGCCGTTTCACAGTGGTTTAGGTTAATCTGTATAACCTGCAGCATTATCGTTGCAAAGCCCTCCTATAAGCCGCACACAGTGGGCCACCTGTGGCATGATTATTTCCTGCTTCGGCTGTGCAGAGCAAGCACCTGGGGGGATTGCTACATACCCTGGCGAAATGGCCATCTTCGCAGCACCGCCTGCACAGCTTAGACCGATCGGGGGCCTTACACTTGCCTGCCCGATGGCCAAAGCCCATACACCTGAAACAGCGTTTAATACGCCGTTTCGACGCAAGTGTACAGACTGACCAGCCCACTCTAATTAACCCTTTGTCTGTACACTGGGGTCAATTTGACCCCAGGCCACTTTGAGAAGCTATAACTTTTTTGTTTTTCAATGAATCAATCTACTTCTTTTGTGACTAGGTGTGTCTCCCAGAGATCTTTTATTATAGAAGTTATTTGATGAAAAAATTTCGAAAACTTACATTTTGCGACAATTTTATTAAAAAACTTCCGTGGTCTGTACATTGGGGTCAATTTGACCCCAAAATTCAAATTGCTGTATCTCAACGAAAAATAGACGGATTTCCGATTTTTTTTTAAATTTCAGAAAGGTAATTCAATGGACTGAATGATGAAATTATGCATGTCGACTTAGCAGTGGGGACCTTTAACAAGGAGGGGTTTTAGTAAAGAAAAGTCGGAAAAATCGGATTTTTTCAGATTTGTGACGTTTATATCACGAAATCCTTACCACCTAGAGCGAAGATTCCTTCTACAAAAATATGCGCGTACACGAGATCTTCAAAGTTACATGTGCCATTTTACAGGATTTGCTCGCTAGGTGGCGTTAATGCGAGAATAATCAACTTTTTTTTGTTTTAAATTTATGAATTCTACTTGTTAAGTCGTTCTTGCTTTCGGAAAATTTGAACAGATAGACAAGATTTGCAGTAAACATGATCTTGGGACAAATAAAACCTATAGTGTGGTTCAGAATTTGACCGCTAGGTGGCATTGGTGCTTTATATGTTTTTATTGTTTACCGCAGGTTAGCATACAGACTAGATATAATTTTTTTTGTCTACGGCGTAATTGTTCAAATAGTCGAGACCACTCTATTCTGAAAATTTTGGTACAAAATTCAGTCGTCAGGCGACGCTAGTGATGTATTCATTTTCTTCCGGTACTATGCTCAATTTTCGCGGATCGTTTTAACATAAATCCTGGCTGAATCGGTACATTACTTAGCCAGTATTGCGAATAATTGTTACTAGTTTTATTTTGCGAATAAATGTCGAAGGCGACGACCTCTTATCGAAACAATATGTTCATAAACAATAAATAAATCAAAACAAAAAGCACACTAGCGCCACTTGGTGATTAAATACTGTGCTAAATTGTCTATCATAGAATGATCTGACCAATCTTCCTGAAGACAAGAAACTTGCATGTCATCTACTTGTTTAACTGCGAACAATATTTATAAAATGGCACACGTACACCACCTGGTGAGTGAATTCTGAGCCGTTCGCCAAGTTTTTATCTCCCACCGGACTATATTCACTTCGTACCTTGTCTATATAATCAACTTTAGCGAGAACAAGAACGATTTACACTAGTAGAACCCAAAAAATTTACGACCAAAAAATATCGATTTTTCCAGATAAACGCCACCTAGCGAGCAAATCCTGTAAAATGTTGCAAGTAACTTGAACATCTCGTGTTCGCGTATATTTTTGTAGAAGAAAGCATCGTTCTAGATGGTAAGGATTTGGTGATATAAACATCACAAATCTGAAAAAATCCGATTTTTCCGACTATTCTTTACTAAAACCCCTCCTTGTAAAAGGTACCCCCTGCCAAGTGGACATTCATAATTTTATCATTTAGTCCATTGAATTACCTTTCTGAAACATCTAAAAATTTGGAAATCCGTCTATTTTTCGCTGAGATATAGCAGTTTGAATTTTGGGGTCAAATTGACCCCAATGTACAGACAACGTAAGTATTTTTTTGTACAGACAGAAGGTTAAGCCAGACACCAACATTTTGTTGGCGATTGCCTGTGGCACGTTTAAAGTTGCGGTTTGCATATATCCATATGCCTTCTGCAACCGGATGTCTGCGGGTGCCACATCAACATTAAGCTGATCCCGCAGAGCATCCTTCAGGTCAACTGCCGTCGTGATCTCGTCGAGGGTTTTACACTTGACAAGAACACGCTGCGACAGCGCCTTGATCTGGCCCGCTTCGCCCAGGGACTGCTGTTTGAGCTCCAAGAGCATATCCCCGGCCTGGGTTCGGCGGATCTTCACTACGTTGGCCCCAAGCTTCTGCAACTTGGGGTCCACCCGAACCTTACGCAGTAGGTCGGCGAACGACAGATTACCTATCAGCTTCACTACTAAGGCGTTGCCCTTATGGACACGCCTTGGGTTTGGCTTTGCAGCCTGGTCCTACGCTCTGGAATGCCATGTACGATGGGGTGTTGAGGCTCGAGCTGCCCACTGGGGTCGAGATCACCGGCTTCGCCGACGACATCGTCCTAAGAGTGATAGGCGAGTTTTTAGAAGAGGTGGAAATGCTGGCATCAGACGCCATAAGCATAAGGGATGGATGGCTGGTGTCAATCTACGATTGGCACACCATATGGAAGCGGTGATGATCAGTAACCGCAGGGTGGCCCTAGAGGCCAAAATTATCGTAGGGAGCCATGCCTCTAAGCATAGTGTGAAGTATCTGGGTGTAATTAGAGACAACAGGCTGAACTTCACCAGTCATGCAGGTTATGCTTGTTGTAAGGTGTCACGGTTACTGCACTGTCCAAGATTATGCCGAACGGCTATGGACCTAGCAGCAGTAAGAGACGCCTGATGGCCAGCGTAGCCACGTCGGTACTGAGGTGTGGTGTACCGGCATAGATCCGGCTTCGGTTAGTGAGCACAATCAGGCATGTCTGAACAAGGAGTTCATACTAATCGCGCTACGCGTAGCGTGCGGCTACCACATTATATCGCTAGATACGATCGCGGTCATTGCAGCTATGATTCCCATATGCATTATGCAGGGACGCTCGGAACAGAGTTAGGCTGGACTCTATTAGGCGGTGGCAGGCGGAATAGTAGACGACAGGTGGACCCATAGGCTGATCCAGAACATATCGTCCTGAATCCGTAGAAGACACGGCGAGCTAAACTTAAGTCAACTTTTATCATGTCATGGATGCTTTAAGAAGTAGTCACATACGCGTGGGCGGGTAGTGTCGCCTTTTTGCCCCGTTTGTACGGTGGCCGAGGAAACGCCGGAGCATGTGATTTTCACTTGCCACGTTTCGAGGCCACTCGGTCGTTCGAGGAGATACCAATGCCGACAACACCGTGCAGAGAATGTACGCGGAGCAACGCGCGTAGGGCGCCATCGATAAGGCGGAGACGGACGTGATGACGGAGTTGCAATGGCTAGAGCGTCTGCCAGCGCCTGGTATAGCTTAGCTGGGGTCAGATAAAGGGCTGAGTGGGCAGCCCAGGCCCTAGCTGAGGGGTACGGCGGTATGATGTGACAGGGGATGTTGTTTGAAACTACACCAACAACGGGTATGTTGGAGTGCTTGGGCACGTCCTCCCTCCCGAAGTAACATAACCTAACGGTAGTTCCGGGAGTGGTTCAAGAAACGGGGTGCAGGAGAGTTTTTAGTAGGTAGGTGCAAGTTGGCACCGTACGAATCCTACAAGATACCGTGGAGGTGCTCTTTGGAAGATTTTCTCAAGCCTGTATGAAAATATAAAAAAACCTATTAAGAGGTCACCTGAACAATCTTCATGGCTTACGTGTAATATCCGACCAAAACATCTACTCCTAGCCACTCACTTAATGCCTTTTCGCTGGTATCCACTGCACACTCGACCACACTCTGTCAACCGACCAGTTACACGCTACCGCATATTTCCCAAGCATCGTGTCTAACATACCTTTACACACTTCAGGCGAAGCCTTAGGATATAGTATAAATAACAGGATGCCATATTACGTTGAAACTATATTTATTAGAGATAAAGACAAGATTTTCATATCAATTTACTGAATATCCGGGTGCAAATCAGTGCTTAAAATTATCAGTTGACACTCATAAAATTGAATATCAACTCGCTTCCTATGTAGCTGATATTTATCGGCATGAAAATCAATTTCAATATCCCGCCACGATATTATTTGAATAGATAATCATTATTCCATCTCTAAAACTGAATATCAAATATCAGTATTAACGAATTCTAAAAGAAAAATGATACTCAGTATCAAAAATGTCAGTTACATCTCGAGGTGTTGATATTTTCACTAAGCGTTGTTTTTACCATAAACGTTTGATTTCAACGAAAACCGCACAAACATTTTTTTGTTAGGGGGGACTTAGACTACTTTGTCCATTGAATTGAATTTTTGTAGTAAGCACAAACAGTTATCTCAACTTTAAAATAAATTGTCATCACAAAGCCTACTGCAATCTGTTGCGTCCCAATCCACTAGAATATAAATATTCAGTGCAAAGCGTTGAAACTGATATTCATATTCACTGCCATGGAACTGAAAATGATATTCAGCTCTGACTTTTTTGTAACTCATTATGAACTTTTCGAAATGAATATACAGCAACATAGAAACTCAGCGGCTTAGTTTATCAATAAAGTTTTATTCCAATGATATTCGTATTCCTTCGGGAAAAAAGAATTTTGATATTGCATTGACTCAAAATCAATCATTTTGAGTTTCGATAAAGTGATTTTTTCCAGCACTGATTGTGATATTGGCATCAAAATGTCAAGAAATTTATTCTGAACACACTTTTTGTATTGGCAAACAAAAGCTTCATTCGACAAGCAGTTGGTGCTGCAGTAAAAATAATGGCATATAAAATTAAAATCATAGTAGTAAAATTAAAAACAGTAGTAATTTTTAATATACCCACCCAATAAGCATTACCATAAGCAGTAAATCAATCGCTTATTAGCATACAGGTATACCTCCATAGAACGTACCCTCGTTAGTACGTACCCTCGATAATACGTACCCTCCATAATACGTACATTTTGCCTCGATAGTACGTACATTTTCCAGTAATGATTTTTTTTATTTTCTATAATAACGCAGAAACTTTTTTATGAATATTTATGTGTCAATACAAGCAAATACGTATTCAATAATTCAATTTTTTTAAAAATATCAGTTATTTCTGTTATGTAAAAACCATTAATTTAAAATTAAAAACAGTACCTAAATAGTAAACTAATCAAATATACGTTCTAAATAACAGTTTTTTTAGGATTCTGATTTTGCAGATTTTTGCTCAGGGAATTCATCTTTTCTGCGATTTACAATCTTTCCAACTGCAACGGGGAGATCAGCAGTCAATGTTATATTCGTTTGTTTGCAGATACCAGTGATCGTCAAATACGTGTATTACGATTACTACCCATAAAAGCATAACTGTCCCATATGGAAAAAAGTGAAGTGTGGAAAAATGAGACTGCAATCAACTGACTAATTTATAAATATATTTGTTGTGCGTCATTATACTAGAATTATTTTACTTTCTTCGGAGCAAAAATTACGTTGTGCTAGTAATTAAACTATCCACATTAGACATTAATTTTGTTGTAAAGTAAACACAAATGCATATTTTTTTAAAATTTCGGAAATTGGTCAGTTATGCTTTTATGCCTGTCCCATATAGCATAGCCCTGGGCTTAAACATCTTTCTAAGACTTGACCCTTCTTTATCGACAGACTTCGCAGACGGCTGTTAAAGTATAGGACATTAACGGGGCTAGTGCAACAATTGTACTGACTCTATTTAGCAGCACCGTCTAGCCTATATTCGAACATACGCCGACTGGCTTGTTTGACCAGTATCGTACCTCGAAGTTAACTGAGCGCTTATTCCCGATCTGCCCCAAATAATTTTTTTTTAATTTTTAACAGTACATGACGGAAGATAGTTCCTATGCAAATGTATGCGCAACCGGAACGCTCCTAAGATTTTAAGGTCGCGATTAAAGAAGCCAAGAAAGACGTCGCGGTCTTGGACATACAGTCATCGGCCTGGCTTCAAAATGCTCAATTTATAAATAAAGATTATATTCCAAAGGGGGAAGCTTCGCTGTTAAATACAACAGAAAATGATGAAGTTTGAATTTCGAACTTCAAGTATGCTTGCTGTCGAAAAAACAAAACGAGCTAGTTTTTTGAAAACATCTCAAATGAAATAAAAAATCACCATAAAGGACTGAAGTTTTTGGAGCGTCTTAGTAGAATACGAAACCTAAAAATAAAAAAGAAGAAACCTTATCCAATTTAATTCTACTATGTAGATTTTATTCACGAACAGGCACTGAGGAAGTCTGCAAGTCGTAGGCGAAATACGTATCTGTCGTGAATAAAATCTACATAGTAGAATTAAATTGGATAAGTTTTCTATTTTTTAATTTTAGACACCATAAAGGACATTGTGGAATCGAATCGGAGAAAAAAGCTGCCCTATCAAATACTCTTCTCCCTGTCATCGCCGAAGGAAATATTGCTGTCATATTACTTTTTTGTCAAGTTATTATCACACTCAATAGAAGCGGAAATTAAAAGAATATTGTTACCTTAACTGGCAAAAAGAAATTGCTTTTAATGGACAATACTATGGAACAGTTATGCAATGCAGTTTGAAAAATTTTTCAAACAAAGTCCGTGTAAATTACAGTTGTTTTAGGTAAATTGGGATATAAATAAGCTACATCCGTGTTTTTTCTCAAAATCGATAAAAAATTCATATGGGACAGTTATGCTTTTATGGGCAGATAAGCAGCCTTATAGGAACTTCTCCAGTTTTCGCAGCCTATAATTGAACCTCCGATTATTGTAGTGAACAATACTTACACTTACTCAGCTTATTGTCCAGCATATAGATACTGGAAGCTAACTCGATCGATATTAGCAGAATTGGAATGAAATATCCCATATGACGGCTATTGAGCTCCTCTTTTCATGCTTCCTCATTTCAGTTTATATGGACTACTATGTACCAAATCTTTACCTAGATTTATTCGATTAAAATACGTAAATTTTCAATTTGAGAGAGAATTTTGAAAAAAAAAACTAAATGTTTTTGGATTCCTTTTGCTTTACTTTTCAACTATTTTTTAACATTTGTAGTGTTTTTTCTAAAATAATTTTACTAAGATAATTATTTATTTTATAATATGTTAAAACTTGGAAATTTTAGACAATATTTAGCATAATAAAAATAATACTTTACATTAAAAATTGTGATTCGATATTACGTACGTTTCGATAGTACGTACGCTAAACGATGCGCGGGTGTACGTACTATCGAGGTATACCTGTATCTGGCATTTTATACAGCACGTTGCCGTATATTAGCTTTTTGACTGCATAAGTGTTGTAAATTGGCATGTAAAATTCTATTTTAAATCTTAAAAAAAATGTATGCGACCAAATAAATGCGTTTTAAATATCTTTACTTACTATAAAGTTTAAATGTGAAAACCAAATCTATTCTTGCTTTTCATATAGACGTTATTATTTTCCTTGCAAAAACCGATGGAAAGAAGGACAAAAATGAAAGAATTTTTTTTGCCGATTTTCAGAAATTCCATTGTTTGAATTTCCATTTCTGTTTTGTGTTAGAAGCGTTAACTCCACTCGCATACTCATTTTTGGAGTTTTTAGGCTTTAGAGTCCACAGGCAATTGGTTTATTGAAAAAATATTAACGTAGGGTAAGGAACGAGCTAAGCAGTGTTACCTATTTTAATCAGTTGAACATAAATGATCCGAAAATGCACTTTTTTATTCATATTTTCAAAATCTTTTGATAGGATCATCTTCACAAATCACTTAACCATACATTTGATTCACACAAACACAATTTACTGAGTTTCCGACAAGAAATATGATGAATTAAAAATTGTTGTCCAAAAACGTACATTTTTCAGCTGTTCTTCAGCAATCGCCACCTCGCTACTAACGAATTCATCAAATTTTCAGCACTGATTACAACCACTCTGAAAGTCAAGCACTCAATTGTCACATACCATATTATTCAGTCTCTTTTTTTTCTATTATCTAAGGCTTTGTCACTAGCCAAAAGTTTTATTATTTTCTAACAAAACTGAAAACAAATTCTGAATTGACGGAATCTGTTCACCACTAGCAGCAGCTGCAGCACAACTGATGAACTATCGTGTTGCCAAGACACTGTTTCGGTTCTGGAAATAAGAATTTTAAGTTTGAAATTACCTGAAACCTCCTATGGTGAAAACGTGGTTCAATACTTTCAAGAGAAATGTATGTTCATAATTAATTTTTCTTTATTAAAAACAACTCAAAAGACAGCTTTTTCAATAATTTTCGAAGATTTTCTCAGTGATTTAAAAAAGCAACGATGTGTTTCAATGTTATTTGCTTTGACAACACTGTTCTGATCGTTTGTACTCGGATCGTTTGTACTGCTATATGTTTACCTCTTTTGTTCTCCCACCATCCTTATGAACAGCGAGTGAGACGTCAAACTCGCAGTTTCCCATAAGAACACCAGAGAATAAAAGAGACGACGAATACCGTTTGCCGAACGGTGCGGTGAGTGTATGCCCCGATAAACAATTTAGACAGATGGCATTTTACGCATCTATGCCGATACGCTATGCCGATTACGCATCAGATTAGTAGGTCGCGGATAGGAACGCAAACTTACTGAATAGGAGGAAAAGTTCGAGGGATTTTTTAACGGGACGTAAAAAAATTCAGATTTCAGGATTGCTTAAAATAGCACCTTGCGGGTGAAAATGGGTTCGGTGTGTTCAAAATTAGTTCCGCCGCTCCAACTTTTAAAGCGAAAAATCAAAAGTTTAGCTCAACAATAGTGTCTTCCAATGGTAACAGCTTGAAGAACTAAAGATAGCAAGAAGATTGGTATGCTGATATCCCCCACTTAGTCAACCCATCGCTTGTAATAAGGTAAAACAATCAGTGACCCGCTTAGACTGCTTAAAACTAGTTCTTTACCCTATATCCTACAAGTTATTTTTTGCCCTCCAATTTTTCAATCCAATTTGCAAGGGGGAGTGACAATAACTTGCAATGGCCTAATTGGACATTACATTATAATTAACGTTAACTTTTAAAATCACTTGTATTGCAAAGAGCTATAAACAAACTTAGAACCATAGTATCTACGGTAAAGCACTGCTACACCTTTAATTTAAAGATCAATGCTGATTCAGCACCCATCGATCGAAGGAATAAACACGGAACTGAGTCCAATCTGTGAAAGTCAAGGAAACGTAACCCGGTGTACCTTTTCGCACATCTGAAACCGTGCAGAAGTGGAGTTTGATTAAGTGCTTCCTCTCACAACTCAACAGCAGACTGCATTGTGATCTGGCGGTGGCGGCTTTTCATGCTGAACCACAGCGAATGATTGAACGGTATGTATCCTTGAGTATAGACCCACACTTGTGCTCTGCTGCTGCCCTTCACTTCACTCATTGTTATCGCAGCGATAACCCTCGGGAGGAGTGCGCTTACTTGCGGTGAGCCCGCCGTTCAAAATCTGGCAGTGACGGCGGTAACAACGTCTTATTTTGGAGAAGCTGGCTTTCGTGCCCTTTTTTTGTCTTTTAGTGCCAGGATACCTACCGAATGGGTACCGAAAAAACCTTTCGAGTCACAGGTCCCGACCCACCAATCGCGAGACAATGAATAATGGATTAGGGACAAATTACTCCGGGGAGCAATCACTTCAGCCAGTGGCCCATATGAAAAACAACGTCTCTATCATGATAGTCGCCGTTTTTTACACCGGCGGGCGCGTACTGAAGATGGTACCCGGGTTGGCGGGAAATGCTGTCGGACGTAGCAGTAGACAACAACAAAAAAAACGTGAGCAGGATATATTTTAAATTTAATCAGGATGGTAAATGCGCAAAGCGAATTGTCGATGAAGTTATGTTTTTCGGGGACCTTATGAACGAACTCCGTTGTCCATTCGGTGCGTGGTGGATTCGGTGAGAATGCGAAAAAAAAGAAAGAGGTGAAATTAAGACGAATTAACAGTGAATCTTTTCTGCTTTTCGGTTGCCAAGGGAATGATGCTGCTGCTGGATAAATACGCTGTGTGAAGCGGATAACGAACGAAAGTAAATAACACCGGTTGATGAAATAATGCAATTACTTACGCATAGTTATTTTGATTGGAATTTGAGCTGAGCGTACTTTCCTTGCATAAAGGTAACGGCTATCGAAAATTACGACATCTCTTTGTTGTAAATTGGATGTGAAACTCGTTGGGATTTGCGTCAGTCTTGCTCTCGAGCTATTTAACATTTAAAAGCTCATTTATTACCAGGAAACTGATGGTAATCACAACAACAAATATGGAAATGGAATATTATTCAGCCCTTTTATTTATGGCGGATGAGTGAGTGGGCTAGCAGAAAGTGACTATTAAAGCAATTTATTCGTCTTTTTAAATTACTGCTTCAAGTTCCTGGAAACATCACCTTGGCATCATTAGTTCCCAATATATTACGATTAATTCGACTAAAGTTAGGTTGAACTTAGAAATTTTTACAATCTTTTCTAGCACCTGTTAGCCAGCTGAAACGTGAAGTTAATTAATTTGATTGATAAATAATAGCCAGTACCAGACGTCAGACGACAGGCGAAAATATAAGGAATTATAACGGTCCTAAGTTACTTCCCTGTGGAACTACAGACCGATTGCAGAAACTGTTCTAAATAACGGAGTCTGAAAGCTTACGATTTTTTTCCTAAATTTCTTTGTGAAACACTTTTCATTTCGTTCAACCTGATGGATGGAGAACTATCAATAAAACTTTTTAAATTGACCTAGTTCAAAAAGAACAACCGTAGTGACAAAAAATAAAAATAAATAACTCTTATTATTACTTAGAATAGTTACACCATTAAGTCGAATGACGAACTATAACTTAAGCAGCTTGTTTCCGTTCTCGAATCGCCTTCGATCACCATGCAATCATTCATGAAATGCTTGAGTACAGCTTCGAAATTGCACAATAATTTTAATGAAACTGTCATTTAACAGCACGACATTGTGCAGAACCGCTTCCAGCGTTCGAAATACCGGGCTCGGAAACGCTCGAATTAAGACGTTCGTTGCAATTAAGTTACCTGTATCACCAAATCCTTTCAATTATACTGCAGCGCAGCTGCGACCGATCTGCCCGCAGCAGCGCAGATACAATGCGAACAATCGCACCCGCTATACTAATTGTTGCCCAATAAATAAGGTCCCAGCAGCAGCGGCGTACGAGAGCCTGGCGCACTGCTAAAAGTGACACATCTGGTGGCGATCGCGTTTTGAGTGACACTCCCGCGCACAAAAACAAAATCGCAAAGTTTCAATTAGACATCGTGCAGTGCTCCGGAGAAGCTAGATTAAGATAGCTGTCCCTATCTACCTAGCCACCTACAACGGTTTGTGATTTAACGCAACTTCTCGTCCTGATCTAGCCGTCATGTCAAGTCTGGTTACAAAGCACAGAGCGAGACTCCCCCGGGGGCACAAACTTCTAATAAATTTGTTCGACACACTCGCGCACTCCCAGTTGCCTCTCCGCTGCGCTGGCTGACGGCCGCCGTGGAACTAGATTCCAACCCAAGCCGGGCGGTGGGGCGGAGATCTGCTGCAATTGTCACATTGCTTGACTTACTGACTGACGGTCCAAACCTCGGCAGGGTTCATAAACAAAACCGCTCGGTTCGAAGCATTCTGAAAAAGTTCTCACACCGCCTCGCGAAAAGGCGCGACATGGGCGCTGGGGTTTCAAATGACAGCAGCTCACTTTACGAGATCTCGTTATACTTTTCGAAAGGGTTATGGAATTATGGCGGTAATTTATTGCAGTGACCTTTGGATGGCGATGATCGTTGGAAAATTTAATTGGTTTCCATTTGTCAGGGAACCCTTTTTTGTTTCGAGGCTCTTGTCGTGTCAACGCGTTCTGGTGCGCTCGCGCTCACGAGAGAGCCATCCACAACGACTTCGGCGAGAGTTGTCAAAAAATCTATAAAACGCGTGTGATTTACGGTCAGTCCAGCGCGAATTGCCATGTTCGGCGGCTTGCCTAATTTATGAGCTCTTTGTGCCCGCAAGCATGGCTGTTTTTTGTTGTTTTCGCAGTTGGCGGCAATCGCAGGCGTAGGAGGAAATTTCGGATCCGCAGTGCAACACGGCACGCCAATTGACGACCAGAGAACGTTATGGGAATTTTGAAGCTTCGAATCCAGATGGTAGAAGTATATTTTATGAAGTAAATTTTTGCCCGGCACTCGCCATGAAATCGATCCACTGTGTAGCACGACACGGCCAGGCGAATATCATCGTCTGACTCACAAAGGAGTTCTGTTGTCGAACCGACCCAACGACCCGGAGAACACCCGGAGTTCGCGCCCAGACGCCGACTGTCATACACCAGTATCGGTTCACAAGACGGTTCTAATAGAGACCCGAATGAGCATAAATCACAGCGATAAATTAACAAATCGCCCTCCGGTATGGTTTATGATAAATTAAAACAGCTGTTGAATGTCGATCGGTCACTGTCTCGCCTGCGATCTATGTCTGTTCAACGTCGGATCGTTTTTGCCTAATCGCCAAGATGGATTGCGATTGCAACGTTTTGCAATTACGAACCGCGCTTCATACCTCGATTGCCGAGGAGACCTTGACGACTCCGCGCAAAACGTTCTAACATCCCTTAATGGAACCGATTGATCCCTTTATGGTCCCAAATGGTCGTCGTCTCGAGTGTCGTAAAACCGCAGCCAACGAGGGCGAGCAGAAAACAGTCAACTTGAAAAAAAAAAACAGAGTCGCCTGCAACGTTTTACCGTTGAGATTATGACAGAATGATGTCGGAGCATAATTCACCGCTTTTTGCGGGTGCGTTGACCATATCGTGCGCGGGAAACTGGAACTCTTCACGGCGGCGCGACGCAGCGCAGCGTCTCACTGAAATAGCACCGTATCCATTGCGGGAAAACAACAATAAATGTCGCGTTCGTTCTGCGAGATACAATACTCGATCCTGTCCTGCGGTGATGACGGAACCAAGCTCGAATTATAAAGTCTTATTTGGTCGGCGGTGGCGCCATCGGTAGAATATTGCTTTCCGCTATGCTGCTGCCGTGGCGTTTTAATATTTATGAGAGAATTTATTTGTTTTGATTCTCGTTAAGTGCTTTTTGCCTAGCCGTTTTATTATATGGCCAATTCGCAGAATGAACGACTATTGAACGTACACGTTCGAGTGAGCGGAAGAGTTTGCGTTGAATCTCGGAAACGGTTAATTCTTGGATAGGTACATGAACTGCAAGAGGTACAATTAGTTGCACAATGGGAAAAAATTGATATGCCATTATGGGCACATCGTTCGAAGCAATTGAATATGTACTTACTGATGTCTCCGGTGCGACATGAGAATAGTATCGTCTCTTATCAAGGAATAAAATATAAAAAACATTCATCTAGAGTTAAAGGGTCATTAATGTAAATAAATAAAACTAAACTCCAAATGTAAGCTTTTTCAATAAAGCTCACAATTATAAAAAGATAAATACCCCAACTGTTAAAAAATTATCTGTATGTATGTCTGTCTCAAACTCTATCAAACTTTTCCCGATAATCTCAACAACTTTTTAACCGATTTTAATGTTCCTGATTAATTTATAAGGTCTTCTCCTCCTAACATTCACTTACAAGTTCTACTTGGTAGCCTTCGCCAGAAGAAATCTTTGCCAGAAAAAAACATTAATACCGACAGCATGTCTGTACGGAAGCAAAGGATTGCATTTTTAGGCACGTTGCGAAGAGCTTATAAAGTGTGTTGCTTAAAGAGTCGAAACTAGTCTACATGTATCAAGTATCATAATCTAGGCGGCTAATTTACTGACCCAGTTCAATTGCTTACTAAACTCTCCTTACAATTGACCCATTGCAATGACGAAAAAGACAACTTTTTGAAATTATAAATTGTCTTATATCGAGGTATCCCTGTATTACTCTTAAAGTACTTCGTAAGGTAACCTTCAACTGGATCCAGGAGAAGATCGTTGCCACCCTCCCACGGCAGTAAATTGAACTCCGTGCTGGTGGATGTTGCGTTGCGCATTATATTGGAGCAGATCAACGAATTCCAGGACTCTCTTCTGTTGGTATTCGTTGACTTCGAAAAAGCGTTCGACCGACTTAACCATGAAAACATCTGGAGCGCACTTAGGCGCAGAGGAGTTCCAGATAAGCTAGTCCATCCCATCGAAGTTCAGTACGAGGCGATCTCGTGCAAGGTTTTGCGCAACGACGTCTTGTCCGACCCTATAAGGCTTACTGCTGACGTAAGACAGGGCTGCATTTTACCACCGCTTCTGTTTCTCATCATTGTGGATGAGATATTAGTTGGAGCCATTAACAGTAGACCAAATCGAGGATTGCCTTGTAATCCTCTAAAAATGGAGCACCAAATGTCCTCAACCTAGCCGACGACAATGTCTTACTCGCACAACTCCTAATCGGTATGTAGAGCAAATAGGATGACCTCTCCTAGAGCTCTGGAGTATTAGGTCTCACAGTTAATGTAGCAACAACTAAGTTTGTAGCAATAAACGCTGACAATCCAACCAATTACACAGTAGCGGGACAACAAGTTGAGCTGGTGGACACCTTACAATATCTTAGTAGCCAGACAATGCCCGATGGTGGTACCAAAACTGATATAGCCACACGGATCAGGAATGCCATGGGTATCTTTGCAGAACTGCGAAACATTTGGCGCTTAAACAAAATCACTCTATTTACGGAAACCCGACTTATCAACTCGATCGTTAAATCCTTATTGATGCATGCCTATGAAACGTGGCGCGTCTCAGCGGAGTTAGCGCAAAAACTGCAGGTGCCTGCGATATACCTTTCGTGCCTGGTGGTCTGACAACTGGATGTCCAATGAGGAACTCCATCGTCTATGTCATCAACGGCAGAGAGCAACAAATATTGAACATCGTAGGTGAAACGTGGAAATGGATCGGACAAACTTTGAGAAAAGAAACAAATGAGATTTTCAGAGAAGCGCTAGTCCGAAACTCGTAAGGACAACGAAGAAGAGGTTCATACCGACGCAGCTTAGCCAACGACGACTGAATTGTTGTTGGATTGTCTGATTTCATCCTTTTGTACTGCCGGCCCGGCGGAAATGGATCAATAAGTAAATAAGTTTCAATACTAACTGGCGTGCGTAACCTATTGATAACTTTACCGCCGAATGCTAATTTTACCAATTTTGCGAAGATTTGTTAGATAAAAATGAAGATTCCTTTAACAATAATCAAGAGATACTGATTGTAGCTCGCTCTGGCTGTCAGATGATTACTGCACGCATTTGTGTGAGTGAATGATAATGCCCATTTCCAGTGTTGATAAATCTCATAGAGCACTTTTATTTTCAGCCCGGATAATCGAATCACCCGGATAATCGAATCATATTTTTGATACTAAATTTTTTTTTGAGGGTCATGTGTTTTGATTTTGAGTTTCGTCTGCTATTACATTTTTAGGGTATCTGTTAATTAATCTATTTGTGAGTCGTATTGGATAGTCATTTTGCTTTAGCTCTTCTATTATTGTCTTGTTTATATCTGTTTGAGTTTTTGTTGTTGTTAGCTTGTTGACTCTTGATATCAAGTTGTACGCTGTATTTATTTTTTGATACATTGGATGCATTGAGTGGAAATTAATAAAGCGTCCAGAAGCTATCCGTTTTTTGTACCATTCTGTACCAAATGTTTGGTTGTTATTTCTGGTAATTAGCATGTCTAAGAATGGTAGCTGTCTATTCACTTCTACTTCAACTGTGAACTGTATTTTTGGGTGGTAATTATTAAAGTTGTTTAGTACGTTTTGTATTTCGTGGCTTGGTATTAATAAACATAGATCGTCTACGTACTTTTTTAAAATTGGAATGGGAATATTAATATTTTCTATAACCTGGTCTAACAGTGCATTCATTACCCAATCTGCCAGGATGGGCGACAAAGGGTTACCCATCGCAGTACCCCTCACTTGCTGGTAGTACTGTTGTCGGAATTGAAAATAACTGGCATCCATGCAATAGTCAATCATTTCCCAGAACAGATTTAGATTGATGTTGGTGTGTTTACTTATTTCAGGCCAACTTGTGTGTATAGCTTTCCTCACTAATTCTCTTGGTATATTGGTAAATAATGATGTGACGTCGAATGACACCATTACATGTGCAGGAGGCGCTGTAAAACTGTTGATGTATTCACAGAATTCATACGAGCTATTGATGTTGTGTGTGTTGTCTATTGCTGTTTTGAGTATGTTGGCGATGTATTTTGATAGTTGATAATTTGGAGCTGTCATGTTGGGGACGACCGGTCGCAGAGGCAGATTAGCTTTATGTGCTTTTGGTTGTCCATAAATTTTGGGACAAACAGCGGTGCTGCATTTTA
Organism: Sabethes cyaneus; assembly: GCF_943734655.1. Lineage (NCBI taxonomy): Eukaryota > Metazoa > Arthropoda > Insecta > Diptera > Culicidae > Sabethes > Sabethes cyaneus. Next base: position 148,564,674 of record NC_071354.1, read on the forward strand.
ACAGCTTTGCAGTGTGTTTTTCGATCAGTTCGAGATTTAACAGTCGTTGTACAAAGTTGTTGTTTGTGTTTTGTAGTTTTGTGGTTGGATCTCTGTTTAGTTTTACGTACGTGGTATCATCTTCGAGTAGTTGCTGCATTTTGGTTTCGTATTCGTCGGTCAACATAATAACCGTTCTATTGCCTTTATCGGATTGTAGGATACTGATGTTCAGGTGGTTTTCCATAAACTGTTTGGTGGTTTTAAGTGCATTATTGCAGTATTTTGCTGTTGCCGGTATCTGTTGTGTACTGTTTTGACTGTGTATATGGTTCATTATGATGTTTACCAATCTGGCTCTTGTCGTATCCATATTGTAGAAGCCCTGAAGAAGATCTAAACCAAAGATCGAAACGTTGGCGTAAATAAAACAAATCGTCCACTGAATTTAAAGACTGAAGAGCCAATTCTCCAACCTGGTGTCATAAATCTATTTCTAGTTAATCTCCCCTAAAGTTAGAAAATTCCTTTCTTAAGATTTTTTTCACTGACAAATTTTATTTTTGGTGCAAATATTTTTTGTATGCCATATTTTTTTTACTTTTAGGTATCATAAATGTTTTCTATTATTGAATAATTTACCCTACAGTTAGAAAATTCCTTTCTTTAATTTTTTCATTGATGATGATGATGATGATGGTTGATAGTAATGATTTTGCTGATGATGATTATTTTGATGATGATGATGATGTTGATCATGATGATGAGCGGTTTGATGGTGATGATTATTTTGATAAAGATGATGATGATAATGATGATGATGATGATGATGTACCGATGACGACAAGGATGAGTTCTACGCGCAGTTGGAGACCCAAGCAACAATGTGAGTTTTATTGTACTCTTATGACGGTTTGGAAGACCAAGTTTGGTCTTGAATGCCATCATAAGAGTGTAATAAAACCCAAATTGTTACTTGGGGAGTGAATACGACCGCTGCCCGAAACATGATATCAAGATCGTCATCGGGGATTTCAATCCACAGGTCGGCCAGGAGGAGGAATACAAACCGCTGATTGGAAGGTTCAGCACACACCAGCGAACCAATGAAATGGGCCTAAGACTTGTCGACTTTGCCGCCTCCAAGAATATGGCCGTACGTAGTACCTTTTTCCAGCACAAAATTCAGCACAAGTACACCTGGAGGTCACCAAATCAGACAGAACCACAGATCGACCACGTTTTGATCGACAGTCGGCACTTCTCAGACATTATCGACGTCAGATCCTATCGAAACGCTAACGTTGACTCGGACCACTACCTAGTGATGGTTAAGATGCGCCCAAGACTCTCCGTTGTGAACAACATTCGATACCGACGCCAGCCTCGGTTAGATCTCGCGCGGCTGAAGCAGCCAGACGTCGCACATAGGAGTATTTGCCCCAAAAAGCTGGCCAAAATTCTAAATTGCTTCTTTCCAGTCGATATTGATAAAACATGATCAGAAATTAAATATTTCCCAACTCTGCATATGAAGTTAAAGAAATTGCCAACTAATCCCCTGTAAAGTTCAATTCGTATCTTTCTCTTATATTTATAAAAAAAAACGATTAAGAACATAACCATTTATTAGGTGTTGGGATGTGTGTATGTATGTGTGTCAGTATGTATGTGAGCTAGTACAGGTGTATGTGTGATGTAAAAGTGTATGTATGTATGTAAATATGTAGGTGTGTACGTATAGTCTTCTGTTTCATAGTCGCTGCATTTCTCATATTCTTCAGTTTGAAATTGATTTGCCTCCAACATCTTCAACGTTTCGGTCGAAAAAGGTTTGCTTTTTTTCTTGGTATCGGCCTTGAGCTACTAAGCAATGGATCCGAATTAAGCAGAAGTCTATTCAAAACATCTCTGTTGCATTGTATTCTTGAAAATTTCCTACCAAAGTTTTATTTAGTACAGTATATTGTTTTTTATTAAGAATAATTTAAACATACATACTATGAGAATAAATGGAATTTAAAATTAACTAAGCCCATCATGTACTTTCTCGAATCACTCTAGAATTCGATGGCAAACCCAATAGAAGTCAAATCATATACCTTAATGACCAGAGCCGAATAACTTCCGTTAACCTCCGCGAAAGTGGTCAGTTTACTGACCATCGGACGATAGTCATTAATACGGTACATGTACGGTAACCATAATGAGGGTTCTCCGTAACATTGAATAACATCTTTTTCTCTATAAATGACTTTGAACGAGTGTGTGAAATGATTCAGGGCGAGACAAACGCAGACTGTAACTGTTGCCGGCGACCTGCAAATATGCCTTTCTTACCCCGTTCGAAAGGTGCCGGTCTTACTCCCAAGGCACGTTTTTTAAGAAGACGATTTTTATACATTTATTAATCATATTTCTACTTAAATCTCACTTATGAAAAACAATGCTAGCTAGAATATATAAAATCTTAAAATTTAGTTTGAAACTTCTTCTGAGAAATAAAGCTTAAAACCTACTCGCGAAAAGTCACAACGGGCTGCGCATCAGCGACACTCGCGTTTATTTTGTTTATTATTTTGATATTTTATGATTTATAGTAAGCTCGATCTGTTTTAAAACATCTGAAATAATAAATACAAATATGTTGAGTCTTTAATAACACAATTGATTAATGCATTCTAGTAAAACTCTATGCGTGCTTGTCTTATCCCCTGTGCCGGTCTTACCCGCACGACTCCTACCTTAAAATAATTAAATGTCTAAAAAACGACAAAGCGGAACCATGCGGAAGATTTTTCGATTCCACTATATTCTGTGATGTTTGACCTATCTGATGGTGATTGAAATTTTGCCGGGACATGCTCGGAAGGTTACCAAAACATTGATTAAAGTATTAAGATCTTACCACTATTTTTGGGGTAATTTTCGTAATCACTATTCGTATCGAAGACATTCATTAATTTTATGCAATTATACATGAAAACTATTGAATAACATCCTTCTTTGCTGATAAATACTTACCCATGGTGAATAGACACTATTTCACTCGGATTTTTAGGTTTTTGCACCAACGAGCGGAAGAACGCATTTTAAAAGTGAAAAAATTTACTGCCGAATGGCGTTCTAAATAGGCAGCTTGCTGAGCGAAGAAAAGCATAAATTCAGTTCAAAATCATACTAACGTGACTAGTAGACTATGCTGAGATTACAGATACTACATATAAATAAAAATCATGCATTTCATATTTCGGACTTATGGCCAACTTTTTGGGCCAAATACTCCTATGTGCGTCGCCGCAAACTACGCGCATTCACTCGAAGCTGCGCTGCCGGAGGACGAGCTGGACGAAGCCCCTCTCGAGGACTGTTGGAACACTATCAAAACAGCCATCAGCAGTGTAGCGGAGAGCTCCATCGAACATGTGGCCCGGAATCAGCGGAACGATTGGTTTGACGATGAATGTAGGAGGGTGATGGATGAGGAGAACGATGCGCGGGCGGCCAAGATGCGCAGTGCCACACGTCAGAACGTGGAAAGACACAAACAGAAGAAGATGCAGCGAAACCAAATCTTTCGGGAGAAAAAGCGCAACCTGGAAGAGCAGGAATATGCAGAGTTGGAGCGGCTGCATCGTTCTCAGGAAACGCGGAAGTTCTACCAGAAACTGAACGGATCCCGCAAAGGCTTTGTGCCGCGAGCCGAAATGTGTCGGGATAAGACTGGCAGTATTCTGACGGAAGATCGTGAGATGACCGATAGGTGGAAGCAGCACTTCGACGAACACCTGAATGGCGCCCAGGCGGAAAACCATGGCGGCGGGGAAAGCGATTTCGACGATGCAGCAAACGGGGAAGAGGTGCCAGCCCCAACGATAGGCGAAGTTAAGGAGGCCATCATGCAGCTAAAGAACAACAAGTCAGCTGGAAAAGATGGCATCAGAGCGGAGCTTATTAAAATGGGACCAGAAAAGCCGGCCGTTTGTCTGCACCGACAAATTGTTAGAATTTGGGATACGAAACAGCTACCGGAGGAGTGGAAAGATGGGGTTATCTGCCCGATCTACAAAAAGGGCGACAAGTTGGACTGTGAGAACTATCGAGGGATCACCGTTCGCAATGCCGCCTATGAAGTGCTGTCCCAAATCATTTTCCGCCGACTATCACCAATTGCGAATAGATTTGTGGGAACTTATCAAGCCGACTTCGTCGAAGGTCGGTTTACAACGGATCAAATATTTACACTGCGGCAAATCCTCCAAAAGGGCCGTGAATACAGAGTTCCCACGCATCATTTATTCGTTGACTTCAAAGTCGCATATGATACCATCGACCGGAAAGAGCTATGGAAAATCATGGACGAGAACAGCTTCCCCAGGAAGCTCATCAATCTGATTAAATCTACGATGGATGGTACACAGTGCTGTGTTCGGATTTCGGGTGGATTGTCAAGTTCATTCGAATCACACAGAGGGCTTCGTCAAGATGATGGGCTTTCATGCCTGCTGTTCAACATAGCGCTACAAGGTGTTATGAACCGAGCGGATATCAACACGCGGGGCACGATATTCAACAAATCTAGTCAATTCGTGTGCTTTGCCGATGACATGGATATTATCGGCAGAACATCTGTGGCGGTGGCTGAACAGTACACCAGACTAAAGCGCGAAGCAGAAAAGATTGGGTTAAAGGTAAATACGTCTAAAACAAAGTACATGCTGGCCAGCGGAACCGATGCCGAACGACACCGCTTGGGCAGTAGTATACTGATCGACGGCGATGAGTTTGAGGTAGTCGATGAATTTGTCTACCTTGGCTCACTGGTAACGGCGGACAATGATACCAGCCGTGAGATTCGGAGGCGTATTATCAGCGGAAGTCGTGCTTACTATGGGCTCCACAAGCAATTGCGGTCGAGCAGACTAAGTCCCCGTACAAAGTGCACCCTGTACAAGACGCTTATTAGACCGGTTGTTCTCTACGGGCATGAAACATGGACAATGCTCGAAGAGGACCTGCGAGTGCTCGGAGTTTTCGAACGACGAGTGCTAAGAACGATCTTCGGCGGCGTACAGAAGAACGGAGTATGAAGGCGGAGGATGAACCATGAACTCGCACAGCTCTATGGCGAATCCAGTATCCAGAAGGTAGCTAAAGCTGGACGGATACGATGGGCAGGGCATGTTGCAAGAATGCCGGACAACTACCCTGCAAAGATGGTGTTCGCCTCAAATCCGGTAGGAACAGCGCAGCGAGCAAGATGGTTAGACCAGGTGGAGCGAGATTTGGCGGAGAGTACCCGGTGTCCGAGGAATTGGAGAGCGGTAGCCCTCAACCGAGTTACATGGAGAAACTTTGTTCAACAGGCTTTGTCTTAGGACGGCAAGCCACCTAAGTAAGTAAGTTTTTTAATTTTTAATTTATTCGGAGGCCTGCTGTTTATCAATAATATTTTTTAGGAATTCGATTTTTTTGACATCACTCAGAAATAAAAAATAATACTATCGTGAACATCCCCGGCTGAACATCAGGCAGCTAGATAACCCGCAAGCTGCAAAATTATCTAAGTATTGCCACTAGAGAGAACCTGGCCAAATACCGACCAGCTAGGAACCAGTTGACCACGATCCTGAGGAGAAAAAAGCGCGAAAAGGAGGACAGAGATCGTGAAGAATTAGAACAACTATTCCGAGCTGATGGCACGCGCAAGTTTTATGAGAAGATGAACCAACCTCGGAAGAGCTTCACACCGAAACCTGACATGTGTAGGGACGAGGGAGGGAATCTAATCACAAACGAGCGCGAGGTGGTCGACAGGTGGAAGCAGTTCTTCGATGAACACCTAAATGGGCAAAGTCGCAGAAGGAGGCACAACGGAAATTAACCTAGGAGCGCCCATGGAAGATAGTAATGTCCTAGCACGTGATCTCCAAGAAGTCAAACGAGAAATCGGGCTGCTAAAGACCAATAAAGCCGCTGGGAAGGACCGCCTACGCCAGAGCATTATAAACATGGCGGAGAAACGCTAGCAGAAGCTCTACACTGGGTTATTTCGAGGATTTGGGAGGAGGAAAAGCTACCGGAGGAATGGATGGAAGGAGTGGTTTGTCCCATCTACAAAAAGGGTGATCGGCTAGACTACTGCAACTATCGCGATATTACGGTACAAGGTACTCTCCCAGATCCTGTTACGCCGATTGTCACCGATAGCACAAGGTTTCGTTGGGAATTATCAGGCGGGTTTCATGAGGGCTCGCGCAACTATGGATCAAATGTTTACTATCCGACAGATCTTGCAGAAATGTCGAGAGTACAACGTACCCACGCATCACATCTTTATTGATTTCAAAGCAGCATACAATGCAGTCGATCGAGACAAGCTATGACAGATAATGCACGAACACGGTTTTCCGAACAAACTGAGAGTCTTGGAGAATTGGGCTAAAAATAAATGCGTCGAAGACCAAATACATGAAAGGAAGAGGCTCAAAAGAAACAAACGCGCGGCTCCCACGGACGGTGACCGTTGACGGCGACGAACTAGAAGTGGTAGAGGAGTTCGTGTATTTGGGATCGCTGGTGACCGCGGACAACAACACTAGTAAGGAGATCCAGCGGCGCATCCAAGCGGGAAATCGGGCCTACTTTGCCCTTCGTAAAACGCTACGATCAGGAAGCGTACGCCGCCGCACGCTAGTACCGGTAGTTCTTTACGGACTTGAAGCCGTGACGTTGCTCACGGAGGACACACGCGCCCTTGCCGTGTTCGACCGGAAAGTGCTGCGGACAATATTTGGCGGAGTACAAACTGAAAGCGGAGAGTGGCGGAGACGTATGAATCACGAGCTACAGGCACTGCTTGGGGAGACTCCCATCGTACATCTAGCGAAAGTTAGCAGGCTACGGTGGGCCGGACACGTCGTAAGGATGCCGGACGACAGTGCGACGAAAACAGTCTTCTTCAACAACCCCACCGGCACCAAGAACAGGGGTCCCAACGTGCACGATGGCTCGACCAGGTCGAAAGCGATTCGCGACTTCTGAGACGACTAAGAAATTTGCGACGAGTGGCCCAAGACCGAGTCGAATGGAGACGAGTGCTTGAAACAACACGAGCCACCCCTCTATGCTGAAGAAGAAGAAGAAGAACAGCTAAATAGTTTAATTAAAAGAAAATTTTCATGTTTCTCAAAAATTTTCCTCTTACTAAAAAAAGTTAGCGGCTTATTTAGTGGCACATTAATTTAGCGGAAGCTAACAAAAACGCTAACGGTTTTAAAAATGTTGGCTGAGCCAATTAGCTGTTAGCGGATTAGCGGAACTGTGCCCACCTCTGGTCGAGCAATCATTCAGCAATGCAATCCATGACTGAATTGTTTTGAAGGGTAGAAAACTGAGAACGACGTATACTATCAGCAGTTCAGTAGTCATGTCCATGGGATGACAGATAAAAGAATACTACTATAGGTAAAACTGTATGCGCTATTTTCGTCTTCATGCAGGGCTGTCAATTTTTTCTAGGACTGCCCACTTCACTTTAACAAAATAATCGAATAAACACCAAAATAGAACTTAGTAGAACTTACTAATATTGCTGGAAAATTTACCGCCTTTGCTAAAACGAACGCTATCGATAGTGACGCAAATCAATTTTTTATATTATGCAAATAATTTAATATGGCCCACGACCCACGAGCAGCTTTTGTATAAAGGCCCGGTTAGTCTCTTCACTCAACGCGGCATGTTGCTTGTTACTTATGCCGAAGTTCAGAGTTAAACTATGCCGAAGTTCAAAACTCTATAAAATTCTGGGACCCTTCAGCTCAAATCTACAGATCTACAAATGTCCACAAAGATGGTGAGGTGGTTATATATAATGTCCAAAAAAACTACTTCAAATAAATTTGTTAAAACGTGATTAACGATTCATGATTAACGTAGGATTACTAAAGCTTTTAATTTGATTCAATAGCATGTTATTTCAGTTTCTGATCGTAGTTTAAACGTCGGTTATTGATATTAGAAAGAATCAAGCTTTCTTCCTAGCCGCAAGACAACGAACATTGAAAATAGTATTGACAGTTTCTAGTTATAGTTTCTCGGTCGAAAGAAATCAATCGGAAGAAAACAAACGAGTCCCGCTATACCGTCCTCTCCTCACAGGAGCATAATGTAGAATGAAGAGTACAGTCAAGTTGCTTTGTATGCAAGGAATAGGTTTCAAATTTTCTATGAAATCGCGTAAAAAGCAATATTTTCCTACTTCTGGTTTCTTATGAAAAATCACTTTAAATTGTTTAAAATTCGTTTGATTATTGTTGCGAGTCGCTAAATACACCCCTGTGCGTCATGACAGATGATGGTGATATTGATGATGATGATGGTTGTGTAAAACGTAATCAAACAGCATAAGTTAGAATAGTGAAAAAGTGAACGATACAAAGTATGCAAAGCAAGATTGGTTTGGAGAGATAAATTAAAGTTTTAGAAGTGAAAAAGTTCAAATTTCGAGAAAGAAAGTTCGCGACAGTGCAATTTAGCTAAAATAGACAGTTTGCTGCAAAGGACAAATATACTAGCTATTCGGAGAGCGGTTTAACCACTACGTCGTTGATATTAGGGGTAATCTAGAACAGAAACAAGAGATCTGCCGTTCATCCGTTGTTGACTGCGAATTGTTTCGGAGTGATAAAAAAGACTAAATGTAAGTTGAACAATTACAAAAATACTTAGAATCTAAAGTTTGATCAGAATTTAAAGAGAAGGACCCTATGGTTTAAAACCACTCTAAAAAACAGAATTTAAAGATAATGAAATTGCATAGTCGATGTTGTCAAATTACATTTAACATAATAAACTGTCGAGAAAAGTTACAAACTCTACGAAGTGTGCAATAAATGACAAATTACCAAACTTGCAGAAATAGTTAGAAAAGAAATAAAATAAGAATTTGTTTTTAATGGTTACGGAGCACCTGTAATTTCACAAATATTGTGGCACATAAAAAATAAACTAAGAAAAGAGAGAACAAAATTTTGTCTACTTATTGCTATATAGGAGAGAAAAAGCTCGTTTTATAATGAACTAATTAGTGTAAAGAACTATCTCAAAATTGTAGGCAAGAAAAAACAGCATTAAAACCAACTTCGATGCAAATTTCATTCAAACTTAAGCAAACAAAAAATTATCTGTGGATTGTCTCTTTATTACCAACAAAACTATACGTAAGAAAACTACTATTTTCTACCATTTTCAGAAATTTTCCTTGTTTAATTTTGCTATTAGACAGGAATTTGCTGATCATTCGGGGTAAGTATTTAGGCACTTTTAAGCTGCGAATTAAATTATTTACAATTTTTATAGAAGTTGGATAGCTCGTGCTCGTGTTCACTCGTACAGGTCACATTTCACCATGTGGAATTCTAAATATGCCGTTAGTAATCATTCAATAACATTTCGCAGTGACAAATTCATTGCGACAGAAAACAGCGAAGCTCCTACCATATTATTCCAAGCACGTCATCATCGAACGTCTCGGAAGCGCAGCCAATGTCTTCAATAGCATAACAGCACACCACTTTGCCACCAAAAGTGCACATTATACACTATTGGCCAATGATGAAATGCACCTCGATATGGTTTATGATATTTCCTGATCTTTGTGTTCCAACTCGATCGGCGGGCTTTTGGGACGACTTCTCGGCTGATTGTGCCATGGGCGGCCGCCGCCATTAGATGGGGATAAATGAAATAGGCACTCGCCGGTATGCCGAGACCAGCAGCAGCAGCAACCAACGGCGGTACTGATGGGTCTCAGCGATCGACGAGAGAAAGAGGAACAAAAGTGCAAATATCGTGATTCTTTCCATAAAAAAAACGCCACGCTGAATTGCGCAAATATTGTTGCTGCAGCAGCTGCCAGGGCTCCTCGGACGAGCGGTCCGCCGCCGTTTGCCAAAATGGTAAAAAGCGCATTCGATGGCAAATAAAGCTAAATCTCTGAAAGCCTGTCCTTGCTAGTTTGGCCAATTGGACGGGCTGGAAGGTGCTTCGACGAAGCAATGATGAAAACTTATTGAATTACTTAAATAGACAAATAGAGAGTGTTATTTATTCAATTTCTGGAATATGCAAATGACGTTTAGGGCGCTTCTTACGTTGGAATAGCGAAACTTTACGGGAGGATTGGGAAAAAACAGGGTGAGAACGTATTGTAAGATCGTCTACCGATCCTAATAAATATATTTGATCGGCTGTTTTGCGAGTCGGATTTTTTGCTCAGGAAGAAAAATCTATTTAGCTATCAATTAGTCACAGACCATAGACGGTGGCGCAAAGACTGCACTGCACTGGTCTGGAAGAGCTGGAAGGAATCGCTTTTCTATTATGCGTTGCCGGAAGAAACGGATCGACAGAGTCATAAAATTACAGATTAATACACCGCGCCGTTAGAACGCACACGAAGGTGCAGCCATTGCATTCAATGGGCGATTGTAAGCGTGTTAGAATGGAACTATCGATATGGTAATTGCGGCTATTTGAACGTTGCACAATTTAAAATCCGCCTTCGGCTTAGATTGTATGGTAATCGAGGCATGCTTCAATGTGTGTTCGGCAATTATGCTGCTGAGGTCATTGTGTGATACTAGATGTGATCTGACAACGCGAAATTGTTTGGGTTGATTATATTGTAGTATTACGATATACGACCCTCATAGAAAAACAGATTGAAATAGGCGAGCTTTAACTTACAGTATCCAAAGCAAAACGGGATTGGGCGCCGCACCCACGCCCACGTCAAACAGTTCTTACCTGCCATAAAGGAAGAAAAAAAAACAAATGAAAGGGAAAGTTAGTGAACAGTTCATAGAATGTAGATCGAGTCGAATAGAACACGTGCTCCAAATCCTTGGCAATTCGTAAGCCCCGTGCCCATGCAGTGTTTAAAGAATGTTACAAGTTTACAACTTTTACAATCAACATGGTGACATGAGTAAGCCTACTTAATTCCATAAGTAAGTAAGTAGTTACAGGCATATGCGTATTCGGTTAGCATAATCGCACAGACCGCCCGCGAGTACACGCGAGCCGATTCATTGGTCAACGATACTAAAGTTGTCAGCTAATAATAGCGTCGTACTAATAATAGCAAACGATATATATATCGGCACATTTTCCTACCATTTCACAAACTACCACCAACCAGTTATCGTAGTTGTCCGGTTAACAGCCAATCATTAGTTTACCGAACTAAATGAACCGTGTAAGTGTAAAATCGAAGTGTTTGTTTTTGGTAACGGAAACCGCGATTGCCGGTGCGGTGGTTGGATAGATGGATGGAAGGAAGTTTGGTTGTCACCTAATACTTGAATGTATTTCTAGGTGTCGTAGAAAACAGAATAAAAAGTCAAGCACTACGACCGAACTGGAATTGATGACAAACTGTGAGCGTCATTAATTAGATGTGAGTATTGATTTCAATCTGGCATTGAATCTGAACTCGGTTTTGGTTATTTGTTTTCAAAGCGTGGGTTTATATTACATAGAATTAAATATCAACACGTTGAGAAAGAAGTAGATACTACTCTTAATACATATCATTTCGTTAAGTGGTTTTAACCAAAGGAAATTAAATTAAAACTTTGACTTTTATTTTGAGTGACATATAATGTCCCGCTTATCACGCGTTCCATGATAATTCGTAGTAGTGGTTTTAGCGGTTTCCGCAGGAAGCCGTGTTTTGCAGGAAGTCGATAATATCGGATTGCTGAATAGCTGAATCCCATATGGCAAAAACTGAAAAAACTAGACACTAACGTTGAATGTTGGTCCGATATTGGATCCGTGGCAGCAAAGTCCAATTTTACCAGAGCGGAGGGGCGACCAACGTGCTAAGAACGGATTTCGTAGTGATGGGTAGAACGCAGAATCGCGTAATGAACTGTAAAGCGTTTATCGGGAGCATGTGCATGTTGAGGATTCTTCAACTACACCATCATAAAAGTACATACGAAGGTTGAACCGACGACGAGAAGGAAGCGTTGCGTTCAACTGGAGACAACGTGGGATATTTCTTCGCCATGGGACATCAAGATCGTCATCGGGGATATGAACTCCCAGATCGGCAGGGAAGCTATATATTGATCGGTGATCGGGCCCCATAGCCTGCACACCGACATGAACGATAACGGACAGCGATGCATCAACTTTGCAGCTTGCCGAGGTCTGGTGATCAGAAGCACTTTCTTTCCTCGGCAAAGATATCCCCCAAAACCACCTGACCAATGAACCTTGAACCAAAGTGACAATATTCTCATCGAAGGCCGGTTTTTCTCAACCTACACCAATGTGCGCTCCCTACGGGGTGCGGGTATCGACTCGGAACATTTCCTAGTACAAGTGCGCTCAAAACTACCAGCCGTCCTGGGTTGAACAATCGTTAGTTAGAACTACGTGAGCGTACTAGATTTTTTTCCTCTTCTGTCGGGTACCCTTACCACTGCGTTGATTATTTTGAACTATTGTGATATGCCCAGTTTATTTCTTTTGCTTCAAGCTTACCTATCACTTATTGAGGAAGTGATAGGCTGGTAGCTGGAGCAAGTCAGGTGCCAATCAGGGATGACTTGATTAGCGTACTGGATTAAGCTCTACCTTCTTCTGTGAAGCTTGATGCTTCGACCATCGAAAACGGATGAAGAAGGATACACTCGGCCGTTAAGGCGGCCGCAACTGCGATGCTAGATGAGGAAACACCGAGCGCACGAAATGATTGGTTTGACGGGGAATGCCAACAAGCGATGGAGAGGAAAAAAAATTTGGAAAAACTATTCAACATTGCCACGAGGAAGAATTCGACCAAGCATCGATGAGCGCGGAATGAGTTGACCACGATCCAGAGGAAGAAAAACCGCCAGAAAGAGTACAGCGAAGAGCTAGAACTAGTATTCCGGGTTAATGAGAAGCGCAAGTTCTATAAGAAAGTGAATAATCTCGTAAAAGATACACATAGAAGCCTGATATGTGTAGGGACGAGAAGGAAAACCTGGTTACAAACGAGCGTAAGGTGCTCGACAGGTGGAGCACTTCTTCGATGGACATACCAACGGCGATATACCATAATGAAACGCAACGGAAGCTAACCTAGGAGTGTCTACAAACAATAACAGCATGTCGGCTTCCGAATAATAATAGAGAATAATAGAGCCGCTGGAGGGGGCCGACTCTCGGCAGAACTGTACAAAAATGGCCTAGAACCGCTAGCAACGGCACTCTATTGAACAATTTCAAGGATTTTGGAGGAGGAGAAACTACCGGAAAAGTGGTCGAAAAATGTGGTTTTTCCCATATACAAAAATCACGGCATTACGCTGATCAACGCCGCCTCCAAGGCAGAGATGCCAGAAGTGAAGACATGTCTTCACTTTGAAGACATTTTTGGTACAAAAAAGTGAAATGTCTTCACTTGAAGACATGTGAAGACATGTCCTCACCATGTAATTTAAATGGGCGGAAAGCCGAAAGAAGACAAATGAAGACAATTTTTTTGATTCGTGAAGACTTTTCAAAAAATCACCTGGCATCTCTGCTCCAAGGCGCTCTCTCAGATTGTGTTGCGTCATCTGTTCCCGATAGCAAGAGAATTCGTAGGACAGTATCAGGCGAGCTTTATGGGGGTCCGTGCTACTATGGATCAAATTTTAACTCTCCGACAAATTCCCCAGAAGTGTCGACAGTACAACGCGCCCACACAGAGCAGAGTTGAACGCAAACATCTATGGTGATAATGCACGGGTATGGTTTTCCGGACAAACTGACATGGCTAGAGCAAGTGATGTGCTACGTGCGCGTTTCGGGGACACTCCCGAGTCCTTTCGAATCGCGCAGAGGGTTGCGGCAAAGTGATGGACTGTCCTGCATGTTATTCAATAGCGCTATTGAAGGTGTGATCCAGCCAGCGGGAATCGAAATGAGAGGAACGATTTTCAGCAAAAGTTGCCAACTCTAAGCCTTCGCAGACGACCTCGACATCGCATAGTATGGTCACGACTGTTTGTAATTTCTTTGGGAAATGGTGTATGTAGTCAAACCAAAATCGTAACAAATTTTCAGTTACTCCCTGACGTTTCGCTCGGCATCTTTACTAGAAACCTTGGGACGGCAGAAGCAAACTGCGCTAGACTAAAAACCGAGGCTAGGAGGATAGGGTTACAAATCAATGCGTCGAAAACCAAATATATGGTAGGAAGAGGCTCCAGAGAAAGCAACGTTTGCCTCCCACGGACAGTCACTATTGATGGTGATGAACTAGAACTGGTTGATGAGTTCGTATATTTGGGATCTCTGGTCACCGCTGGCAATAATATAAGTAAGGAGATCCAGCGACGCATTCAAACTGGAAATCGAACCTACTTTTCCCTCCACAAGACGCTTCGATTCTGGAGCATACGCCGCCGTACAAAGCTGACGATGTACAAAACGCTAATCAGACCGGTAGTCTTCTACGGACTTGAGACAGTAACTTTGCTAACGGAAGACATACGTGCATTTTCCGTATTTGAACGAAAGGAGTTGCAGACTATATTTAGCGGAGTGCAAACGGAAAGCGGAGAGTGGCGGAGACGTATAAATCACGAGCTACAGGCACTGTTGGAGAGATACCCATCGTGCACCTGGTGAAAATTGGGAGATTCCGGTGGGCCGGCCACCCCGCAAGGATGCCGGACGACTGTGCAGTGAAATCCGTTTTCTTCAAGAACCCCACCGGCACCAGGAATAGAGGGAACCAACGTGCTAGATGGCTCGACCAGGTTGAAGCCGACTTGCGTATGTAGAGATGCGCAACGAATTGGCGACGAATAGCCCATGGCCGAGTACAATGGAAAGAAATTCTTGATACGGCAAGAGCCAACCCGGCTTTCCGCTGCTAAACACGAAGGGTACCCAATTACACACAAGCACGCTTAAAATTCAATAAGCGTTTTGCTCAATCAATAACGATTATAGCAAAAATAAATGAGCACCTAATTCTCGCTGAAACGAGGCCACTACTGACACGGGGTCTTCAAATATTGGAACTTTTGCGCTTAATTGGTTGAAAATGGTTAAAAAATAAGAATTACATTTTTGATACCTCGAAATAGTGGACCCCTCGTGCACCAAGGGGCCAAAAAGTTAAAAAAAAGTTGAATTTTGAGCAAATGTTAAGAACTATATCATGTGATATTTTATAAATTTGCCATGAAACAACTAACAAATGGTTTTGTAAAGAAGAACAGGGCTAAAAAAATTTTTGGCACAATTTTCATATAATAATTGTGATATTTCCGAAATTTGCTATGAAACAAACTACAAACGACACGGGTTTGTAAAGAGGAGACATAGGGCTTATAAACGAAGTGAAAAAACTTGGCGGCCATTTTGGATTTCACTACAAAAACTTTTTTTATATGCCAACGTTAGAACCGATAACTCAATATTTAGTGAACGGGACACAACACTAATAGTTCTTACAAAACCGATAGTTTACCTTTTATACCGACCGGTTTCGGGAAATATGTCTCCCATCAACGGGGTGATGTCCAACTGATTATCTTGAAGAGATAGAGCATCTACATCCTTAACTTGGTCAAACTGAAGAGCGGCGATATTATTGGAGCATCGTCCTCATTCATTAAGCATGTTGGATTTGGTCGCCATATTTGATATTATCAAAAACCGCCGTTTTCACCATGAGCTCCCCAATCGATTTTCATTTTAAAACCACCATTGGAAAGCTGAGAAAAAATACTACAAGAAACATTCATAAAATTAGGTGTCCAATGGCATTAACTGAATAAAACAACTTGTTATTTGTAGCAAGGTTCACAATTTTCATATCATTATTGTGATATTTCCAAAATTTGCTATGAAACAAACTACAAACGATACGGTTTTGTAAAGAGGAGAGATAGGGTTTATTAACAAAGTAAAAAAAATCGGCGGCCATCTTTTAATTGCCAAAATATTCGGTACCAACCGAGAGAGTGTGGGTTGGAGTCCCACCTGGCATTGACCGACCCAATATATTTTTGGCCTCATATCGAAATTTCCCGGTTTCATCCAGTTTACCATTCTTCTCACCAAACACTCGTTCACTTACAAAAACATAGTGGTCTAACCAAACTGATTGGGCAAGTACGTACTACCCTTGATGGTTCAAAATCAACCATCAGAATAACGGGCTCGTTTGTGACGTTAGATGGTTTGAAGCAAGGAGACGGGACTATCGATCTTGCTGTTTAACATTTAATCGAAAGGTATTAATCTAAGGCGTGTAACTAAGTGGTACCATTACCACAAAACCACACATATTCCTAGGGTTCGCAAACGACATTACTATCACCGGTGCTATCCGTAGGGCTATGGAAAAGGCGTATACGCATCTTAAGGAAAAAGCTGCGAGGATGGGGCTTATCATAAACTTTACCGAAACGAAGTATATGGTGGTTTTTGTCATTCTTGGTGCATTGCATTGGTGCGACAAGCTACAACGATGTGCGCCATGTGAGGCTCAAATAGAGCCTTCATATAATATACTCAAGCAGTACACTTTTGTCATTTCTGGTTGCTGCAAACTATTTATGACTGAAATTAGTCATTAATCGGTTGCCACAACTAGTTTATAACAACTGTGCTAGTAGGGTATAATGTGTCTTTTGTTCCGAAGTAAACAATGTAATACCTTGGTCTTGGGTTTAAACGCCTGTAAAGGTTTGACCCCTCTATATCGACAGACTTGACTATTACAGTACAGGACAATTACGGGGCTAGTACGCTGGTCCTACTAACACCAGCAGCAGCACCGCACAGCCGAGAATAGAACATACGACGATTGGCTGGTTAAGCCAGCATCGTACCTCGAAGCTAACCGAGAGGTTGAGGTATTTCTATACATTTTTCAGCATTTTTTGTTTTTATATCCCTTATTATCGTTAATACTATGAAGGAATTTTTTCACACAAACTTGAATTTTTTACGAAATAGTTGTTTTATATTACAATCCAGCACGTTTTACTTATTAAGTTAATACCTAGTCAAATTTGATTACTACCAAACCTAACGATGTAAGAGATAATCTTGCTCATTACCAATGTCATTAAGGTTCTAATCGATTGCCTTGAACCAAAATGAAAATTCTGTTTTATCTATTTCCTTTAAAAAGAAGTACATAAATGTGGCTAAAAAACAAAAGAAATATAATAAATTCTCAACAGTGAACAGTGGGTTTGCAAAATCGATTCGCAGAAGACCGGAAAGTTCGATGCGGATAGTTTGTTTTCTGGCACCATAACTATACCGCCACTCTGTCGTGAACCGTGTTAAAGGAAACTTTATGTACGTAAAACAGCAGTATAGAAAATCAATAAATAATTCTTCTCTACCAAACCAACAGAATTCACATCGAACAGATGTCCTCCAATGATAGCGCACGGGGTGTTCGCCGTTGGCAAGCTGTTTTTACGAACGGAAATGGTATGTACCTAACCACAACTAATAGGATGAATGTTGAGAAACATTTGGTTTACCGTTTTAGTTTCGTTGAAATTAGTCTGAAGATCGTCGCCGATAATCAGAATTGATCTTTCTCACACCTATCTCCAGGAATATAAAGTCCCTACTAATTGAGTCATTAAGGGATAAATTTATACTTCTGTGGCTGGAGACAATAGCCGTCCCCTCCGGTTAAAGATGGAAAATCTTCAGAGTCACTTTATAATTGGAAAGAGAAGTCAATTGTTCCACCATCACGCGGAAGCACATTTTTACTGCTGGATGCCCAAATGTCATTAGCCTCTATTATTAAAACAGTGGGGGTTATAAACTATAAAAATATGCTAAGCCATTCTCAACGCAGCATGACTATGATTGGGTGCATCATTAAGGTTATTGATGCACTGTCCAGACATGGTTGAAAGTATAAAAAACTATTATTTTCTCAATTTAAACTGTGTTAATAAATCATTTGCATACTAATTTACACAACAACGCTGAAAAGTATTCACGTATTAGTCACCAGGCGAACATGCTTTGTATAATCTCCAAAAACAGTATCCGAGTGGTTACCATTAAACTTGGCCTTCGACGAATCTGAATTTTTACTCAATTTGAACTTTCGTTGATTTGTAGCATCATCTCGAACCAGTCAATTCGGAATTTTCATTTCCGCTACTCCTCCCACCCATGCAACGTGCGATGAATTATTAATGTGATGTGGCTGAACTTGGTGATGTTCGATTTGGTTGAAGTTTATCACGGTCAAAGCCAAGAAATGATCGGTATATTTTCTGTATCGTTACACCTGAACTCAATTGTTATCGTTTTGATACAATAACAACCGATTTTCCGAGCATTTTTAGCATTTCGAAAACCAGTACAGTTTAAAGTTTCATCATGTTCAAACGCCAGGTTTTCCTGAAGTAACCACCAAAAACAAAAACAAACCGCGCAGCTCAAGCAAATTTTCCCTGGTGCTATTGTTTGTGCTGAAAAATAAAAATAAAAAGCTAGGAAAAAAGAAAACAACAAAAACAAACCAGGTGGACCGCCGCCACCCTGCACGAAGGCGGATCGAATCGTGACAAACCGTCCGTCCGTCGGGGGAAACCTCGTCTTCTCGGAGTGGCTTTTGCTTTCGTCGATTCATGCAAACGGTCCTTGCGGATCGCTACCGCTACCGACCCGACCCCGCCCGGCCCGGTTGAACAATAAGAATTTCGCTTTCGTTCCGAAAGGTTCGCAGCGCGCATAGAACCCACCGCGCGCCGGCCGGGCCGCGTGGATTACATCACAACCAGTGCCGCTGAATCACGCAGTTGACTTTTCGGCGGCACCACACCAGACAACAGTCGGTGGCGGCGGTAGTTGAATCAGGAAGCCGAAAAGGTTAAAAGAGTGCACACTGACATAGCGGCGGCGAGTGCAAATGGGAGCTACCAAATTTGCATACAAGTTGTGCTAATCTATTTTGTCTATTTGGCCTAGTCGGTTTCTCGGTCCTGTAATGTCACCTTTCGGTTAAGGATTGATCTCTCCGGTAAATTGGCTCTGGGTAGGAGAACTTTCAGCTGATGGGGGCTCTACGGTGGGTACTGTAAGAAAATTGGACAGGACTAAACCCTGAGCAAGGCAGTTACCACGAATTATGCTAATTTTTGTGTTTCGCTAGCCAGTGGCATTCCAGGCTTCTATATTCACAGGCTCAAAGAAAAAGTGGGATGTTTTGAATAGGTTTAATCGGCTTTGCATAAGACCAAGTTGCGGCGATTGCTTACTAGTTGTACATAATTACACGCGCAAAGATGGTAGGCATCGGTCGATTTGTGCAAGTTTATGCGACAGAATAATGAGACAAGTTATTAAATAGCGGACAGTCGCTGTGAGGCAATTAAAATTTGTTCGATAAAACAAGTCATTCATAAGTAGCTAATTTTTTCTTATAGCCTAATTTAAAAATAAAATAGTTGAGAAATTCTGGTGAAAACTGGATAACGTCTTGCATACCTACACACATTATTACTCTTATCTATTGTGACAAAGGGTGTTACATTCCATATTTAGTCGACTTAACATCCGTCATTTAGTATGTGTGTGCATATAGAATGATGCCTCTATTCTAAATTTAAATTTTGCTATTCTGTTAAAACCATCCAATTTTTGCTCGCGGGACATACATTGAATTGACGAAATTGTGAAAAATGGCCTACTCAACTGTTAAAGGGTGTCCCACGTCAAATTGCAGCACCGAAGAAACGCTGTAGAAAATTACCTAATTGACAGATCTTTTTCAAACTTTCAGACAATAAAATATAACCCATTAGTAAGCTGTTGGCATATTTAGTTCAATCAACTTCAGTACCATAACCGTATGCTCGCATCTTACGCTTAACTCCGCTCAAAAAGTTTTGTACAACATCTGGCTGCAGCTTCTTTTGTACGGAAACCCACTTTTTCTTCAAGTCTTCCTCAGATTTGACCTTCTTGGGATGCTTCCGTAGTGCCTGCTTTATAATAGCCCAGTATTTTTCGATGGGCTACAGTTCCGCTGCATTTGGGAGGTTTATGTCCTTGAGTACGAAAGTAACCCCATTGGCTTCGTGTCACTCCACGCCACATCCTTTGAATAGTGGCACGAAGCTAGACCCGACCAGAAGATCGTAGGACCCTCGTGTTGCTTCAACAGAGGAAGCAGGTTGCAGGTTGCCACATGAGCAGGTTGCTTGCCAAATCATGTATTTCTTGACAAATTTTGAAAGTTTCTGCATCCTTACTTCCTGCGGAATATCAAATTTATGCTGGGCGGTGAAGGACAGTATCCTCGGAAGCTGCCGGAAGTCCGCCTTGATGTAAATCTCATCGTCCATGACAAGAAAGTTAAGGATTTCCCAGGTGTAAGGCGCAAAATAAATTCCGGAGATTGCTTTTCGGGCGACGCCATTTTTTCCTGTTTTCGAAAAACTGACCGCCATAAAATTCAGTGTAAACCATACACTCCAAACTACTTCTACCCAAATTTTTAAGAGAAACTACCCAATGGGTAATTTTCTACAGCGTTTCTTCCGTGGTACTATTTGATTTGGGACGCGCTTAAAAAAGATTTGCCAATATTTTCTGAGTATCCCCAGGGGTGGCTTATCAAGATCAATAACTTCGAACGGTCTTTGGTGACCGTTGGAGTTGATTACAAAGCGTTGCATGAAAGATTTGGTTTGAGAAATGGGGCGTTACAGGCTTCTTTGTCCAACCAGCACAGCCAGCGTGTCGAATATCATCAAAACATTGTAGTTACGCTACGGTCGATCGGAATCGTTGATCAACGCGCTCACTCAAAAGATTCTTCGTTTTCTTCCAAACATAGATTGATTACGTCTTCGTTGCTAAAGCTAGCGTTAGAGGTGATGGACGACACCCCTGTAGGAAAGACATCCCAGGAAACTAATAAGAAGCCCAAAGACCGAAGGTTCGTGCAACCTCATTCGTAGCAATCTTTGTCTGGTTACTATCGGCAAACGGCTGTATACTCGCACCCGTGAAGCAACCAGACAAGGTCTTGGTCAATCAATGGTGTTGACTCAGCTAGAATATATCCGGGGGCGTACAGCCCGTATCGGAACCTGTGTTCATCTGTGGGTTTCACGTTGGAGAATGGAACAATCCAGAACATGAGTTGAACCAACCAGCCCAAGTAGATCATATTACACTGAACGAATCCGGAGCGCCCCTCGAATCATATGGCGAAAAACGAGCACGCATGTTTCTTCAGTCGACTACAAAAAAGATCGGTAAGAGTGAAGAGACTGACTTTCTATGTAAAAGAGACTATATCGAGTTCTCCAATAGCTACGGGATGGCATACAAGCGTTTGCGCTCACTGGAGAGACGACTTAGCAACGATTTCTCATCGTGACGACTGTGCCCATCAAAAAATCCGGGAGTATCAAGAGAAGGGCTACACTCAATGAAGGAACGAACGGAAGAACTAGCTAACCGAAGTCATGAGACACGCTGGTACTTGCCGTTTGGAATAGTGCTAAACCCTTTTTTTTACTTATGTGTCCATGTCCATTGGTCCGGCAGAACAAAGGGCTGAAATCATAAATCTTCATTGCTAGCGGTTACCCGCCATGGCTTTCACCAGTCTTCAGGACAGGTTCTCGTCTACAGCCCGGATGTTGTTGGCTAAGCTCCGTCGCCATGAACCTCTATCAGACACCTGAGAAGACAACTCAGGGAGCGGGGTTTGGTATCCCGATCCCCCTAATGGGACGTGAGGACCCAGACCCACTAAAACCCTACTCGAGTCTCCAGCCTAAATCCCCCCTGGTACCACCTTATCGGTATTACTTCAGGGAGGGGCTATTGTGCTCAACGCACCCTCTTGGATTACTACTGGACTATGGTAGTTAGGCTATTTACTCGCCGTTGATCGGCTCTCCAACGGTTTTGTAGCTCAAGTACGATTTTGGTAGCAGCCGCATTCATCGCTCGCCAGACGTCCGAGCTAGAACACATCCTTTGGACTAAGTTGTGTGGCGTAGTGCCTGCATGTTGCTTCTCGCGCCCACGAAACGAGGGCATATAAAGAAAACATGTTCTGCAGTTTCTTCAACATCCACACATTCGGGATACGCGGGGGACTCCGCATGCCCGAACTTGTGCAGATACTGTCTAAAACAACCATGTCCTGGCAGAATCTGTGTCAGGTGTAAGTTGACTTCGCCGTGGTGCCTGTCGACCCACCCGGATGCTTCCGGAATAAGTCGGTGTATCCACCGGCCCTTTGTGGAATCAGACCATGCCCGCTGCCGTGTGGCCATCGAGGCCGATCTTGTGGTACTCCGTATGCCTCTAGTTCCACGTTGGTTGAAGCACTCATCGTCCTCACTGATGATGATGCCAATAGGCATCATACCCGCTAAAACGCAGGTTGCGTCATATGAAACTGTGCGACACACACTCGCCACTCTAAAGCACATGAGACGGTAAGTACTTTCAAGCTTACCTAGGTAGCTTTTGGTTCCTAACGCCGATGACCACACTGGTCCGCCATACTTAAGTATGAACTGGAGCACGTTGGCTAAAAGCCTTCGCTTGCTGCCATATACTGCAGAACTATTAGACATCATACGAGACAATGCCGAAATAGCTATGGAAGCCTTCTTCCATGCATAGTCGACGTGGCTTCCGAACTTGAGCTTGTCGTCGACCGTGACTCCCAGGAGTTTTAAGAACTGCGTTGACGAAATAGTGCAGTCCCCGACGCTGATATTTGCTTGCTGCACTGACTTGCGGTTGTTCACCACGATAACCGCCTTTTTATGATGCACTAGCTCCAGTTTCCTGGAGCACTTCCAATCTTCGACAATGCTTATAGAGTGGACAGCCGTCAACTCAACCTCTCTGATAGATTCACCGTTGATTTCCAAGGTGATATCGTCCGCAAAGCCGACAATCACCACCCCTACCGGGAACTGTAGCTTCAACAACTCGTCATACATGATGTTCCACAACACCGTGCCCAGTATGGAACCTTGCGGAACTCCAGCGGTGATTGGAACCCACTTCTGGACCTCCTCTGTGTTGTAGCATAGCACACGATCCTGGAAATAATTTTCCAGAATCCTGTACAGCGACACCGGCACTTGGACGTTCCGAAGCGAGTTAGCTATGGAGTCCCAACTACTGTTTTATCTGACTCACTGCGAATATGCGTATTATTGAAATAAAACGTAACCATACGTTTAATTCGTTTATAACGCATATTTAGTTAATATCGATAACAAACGATTTTTTATAAGTTGTGCTTTTGTTATTGCATTTAATTTGTAAAAAGTTGCATAAATAACAATTCAGTTTCACAATACAATTATTGCGTACTACTGGCATATTAAATGTAACGTTTAAGTACGTTATTTTTAGAGATCTAAATTAACGATATTTTCGATACAAGGGCGATATTTTTCGAAACCTTTCGAACCAACACGATCCCGCGAACACAACGCATATTCGCAGTGAGTCAGGTAACACAGTAGCGCTATTAAACGCATTTCTCACGTCGAGCGTGACAACTGCGCAATAGCGGATACCCGTCCTCTTACGCTGGATTACCACCTCGGCTGTCTTAGTGAAAGACAAGATGGCATCCACCGTTGATTTGCCTTTACGGAAGCCGAATTTGTTACTTGACAGACCGTTTGTACCCTCCGTGTACTGTACGACTCTGTTAAGGATAACCTTCTCTTGCACCTTGCCGGCAGTATCGAGCACTTCCATCTGTCCGGGAAGTGGCCATCTTCCAGGTATCTACTTATTACTGCTCCGAATAATTCGGGAGTCTCCAAAATAGCCGCTTTAATGGCCAAATTCGAGATTCCGTCCGGTCCCGGTGCCTTGCTCACCTTTAGGGATTTAGCGATCTCAATGAGTTCCTCGTTCGTAACCGTCGCTTCCTCCCCGACCTCCAAACCGCCGTCGCCCACGTTACTTTGGATATTCGGCTGGGAGGCCGACCATCCTACGCTATGGTCCGTGATACTGGAACGTCGACCGTGGGACGACTCAGCGGCCTGAGGCCAGGGCCTTGGCTCGTGGCGCGGAAAGAGGCCTTCGATGATTTGCTTCAGTATCTCTGGTGATCGCTCTGTGGGCGCCATCACACCCCTGGTTTTTGCTATTACGATCCTGTAGGCATCACCTCACGGGTTCGCATTGGCACTAGCACATAACCTTTCAAAGCAGGCTCGTTTACTAGCTTTTATCCCACTCTTAAGCGCTACGCGTGAAGCAACAAGTGCTACTCAACATTCAGCCCTACCTTCATCTGAACGAGCTCTTTGCATAATTATCCTCGCACGAAAGCACGCTCCGCGGAGTTCCGCAATTTCAGCTGTCCACCAGTAAGCCGGTGACCGCCCATGCCTAGGTCGGCTTTTCCTAGGAATGGTAGCGTCACACGCTCGCGACAGCACCTCAATCAAATGGTCAGCGTTCGGATCGGGCATACCGCGTCCACCGCACTCTCTTCGGATCGCTTCCACAAATACTTCGGGATTGAAGTATAATGTCTTCCATCCACGGGTGGTTGAAGTGTCGGCTCTACTCGCCGCCTACCACTTCGTTATCTTACCGACACCATAACGGACCGCCTGATGGTCACTGTGAGTGTAGCCATTGTCTACCCTCCAGTCTCCTATCAGACCAGGACTGCCGAAAGTCACGTCGATGATAGACTCCGCATCGCTCCTACTGAAGGTACTTGTGTTGCCGACGTTGGCCAGATCTTCGTTAAGCTTTGCCAGGGCCTCAAGCAGAATCCGACCCCTATGGTTCGTGCGACGACTTCCCCACTCTACCGCCCAAGCGTTAAAGTCACCCTTCACAACTACCAGCCTTAAACCAGTCAGCACAACTGGTAATCGGTCTACCATCCGCGTAAACTGCTCAATAAACCAACTCGGCGGTGCGTAACAGCTGCAGTGGAACACTCCACCCACTTTGGCAACCGCAAATCCCTCGTCTGCAGTTGACACAACCTCCTGAACCGGGAACCTGCTTGTCGTCCATATAGCCGCCGTCCCAGACCTATCCGAGACCCAGTTGCCGTTTCCGGCAGGGACGCGATATGGATCCGAAATTATGGTAATGTCCATTGCTGACTCAGAAATTGCTTGGTGTAACAGCTGCTAAGACGTGCTGCAGTGGTTCAGGTTGAGTTATGTCACTTGCACTATGAACGTGGCTTAGCCGCCGGCACATCGGTCCGGCACCTTGGACCTCCCGTTACGTGCTTTGCTTCCCGTTTACCGGTACAGATCAGGCACTTGGGAGGCTCCGCGCAGTCCCTTGCTTTATGCCCAGCACTGCCACATCTCCTGCACAACTGGTTCCTATCTGGCCCCTTGCAGTTCCAGGCTTTATGTCCGTGCTCGAAGCACCAGAAGCAAGCTTTCGACTGCTTGAACACGCTCAGTGGACATACCGACCACCCCACGTTTAGCCTAGCAGCTTTAAGGGCTTCGTTTCCGTCAGTCAGCGGGAGTCGTATGGTGGCTACCTGGGTCACGGCCGGACCCTTGCGTAGGCGAACCGCCTCGGTTGCCACCACCACTCCACTTTGCTCTTTGAGAGCTCTTTGAGGCTCGGAATTCAAGTTGTTCGACAAAGGCCCTTTTCACTACAGAATTCTCCAATCGGCGGACGTCGTAACGGCACCCAACTTTCTCCTCCCGTCGTTGGAAACGTGCGACGCGCAGACGTATCTCAGCGATAACAAGATGATGGTCAGATGCAATCAGCGCTGCGTTTGTTGCGTACATCAAGAAGGATCCTTCGCCATTTCCGGCTGATGCAGATGTGGTCGATTTAGTTTTCTGTTCGGCCGTCGCGGGAGGGCCACGTGACTTTCTGTACTGGTCTATGGGGAAAGAGCGATCCACCAAAGCCTAGGTGCTATATTCCGTTATCGAAACTTGACCTTCTGTTTTCATACGACAGACTTCGCAGCCAGCTGTTAGAGTGTAGGACATTTGCAGTGTAGGGCCAGTTACTAAAATCCTATTGACTCTAACAGCCTCTCCCAGTCGAGATTCGAACATACGACGACTGGCTTATTAGGTCAGCGTCATACCTCGAAGCCAACTGGGAGGCGTTGACCATGTTGTTATTACCACAGAATTCTGTAAACAGCTCTCCGTTTTCGTTCATCTCACCTAGGCCATGGCGTCCCATGACGCATTCAAGATCCGCGTTGTTTGAGCCAATCTTCGCGTTGAAGTCGCCCAAGTGTCCCTCTTCGGGATTTTCTCAACCACGCTGTACACCTGGCTGTAAAAACTCTCTTTCTCCTGTAGGTCGGCAGCATCTGTTGGCGCATAGCACTTCAACAGGGCCGCATTTGCCCCTGGGCTCAGTAGGAATCCAACTCCTCTTTCTCGAGTAGCATTTTCACCTCGCATGCCAGAGTAGAGCGAGACTTGCCCGGATAATGTCTTGTGTTCGTCAGGACCCGGCCAGCGGGCCTCGCTCAGCCCCAGGATTTCAAGCCTCAGGCGGCTAGCTTCCCTTGCAAGTTGAGTCAGCTTGCCATGCTGGGCAAGCGTCAGTATATTCCATGTTCTGATTCGTGTCCGTGTTTTCGTGCTAGAGACCGTTGCCAATAATCCAGAGCAGAGAGATTTCTTCTTTCATTTTCATTAACTTTTTTTGTGTTCCGGTACAGTAGGGTTATGGAATGCACATGTTCACCCTTTGCCAGCCTAGGATACCAGCAGTTAATAATACGGCAGTGTTATATTTCTGCAATCTACAATTGGGATTCCGCCAAGATACCAGTTTAAAAAAAACAAAGCCTCGGTGCTACACTTCAATTAGCCCTTCTGTTTTCAATTGACCGACTTCGCAACCAAGGTTTAGTGTACAGGGCAACTGCGGAGATCCTATTGATTCTGCCTGTCCCAGTAGAGATTAGAGCATACGACGCTTGGTTTATCAGAGCATTATCGTACCTCGAGGCCAAGCTCTGGGCCATTACTTAATTGGTAATTTGTGCGTGTTTTGTTATGCTTTCACTTATGCAGTAATAACTTCAACTAAAAACAAGTGCGTAGCCTGAATGATAAATTAAATTTATTTTTTTAGAACGATCAACATTATTACCAATGCGGCAATTGTATTCACGAAAAATACAAACGTTTAACTTAAGATGAAAATTAGGCAGTAACCGTTAAATAATAATTTCTTCGTACGTGTGCAGACGTTTCGAAATCACCGCCGGTAGCTACGAAAGGGAAATAATATTCCAAAAGCCAGTAAAAAAATAGATTCTAAGCTGATACTGAATTCTTTCGTGGCAAGTACAAACCATCATTGATCGCAATTAGCCGTAATTGCGCTAAACAGTTAGAACAATTATGTTTCTCAAAGCACTGAACAGCGGTGATAATTATCTATACTAGCAGTTTTGTTATTTCACCTAAATCAGCTTTCCTGGCTACCCGCACCACGCTAATTAGATCCGAACCAGAAGACCACTAAATGCTAGCGGCACACGCTTTGCATCCGTTCGGCAACGATTTCCTACTTAACCGATTTTTTTTCTCTACCGCAAAGAGTTATGACAGACGAGCATGCAAACAATTTAGCAATAATTTTCAGCCGAAAGAAATAAATAATCTAAATGGGCTCTAACGTTGTTAGCAGTGTGCTTTGGCATCGCTTGCCTTGCACCGCGCCGGGATTCTCGGCTTCCTGGTTCAGGTTGAAGCCGCGTCTGATTTGCATGAGTTTCGGTTGGGGTAGGTCCGCTCTGCGTATAGCGTGAAAATACCCTGTCGTTTGTTACCCGAACAGTCCCCGTCAGCCAACCGTCGTCGTCGTTCCGGAGGCGATGGCCATATAGCGCAGGTCCGTCATCGTTCGTCGCCGTCGCAGTGCAACACCGCGGTCCGCGGTCTCTACGACAACCGACGACCGCAAAAATGACGACGGTGGCCCACGGTTGGGGCGGGTTTGTTAAACACACATCTAGAGATGAGATAAGCGCTCGACCATACTGCGGTATTTGTTGAAATAAAACGGATAATGATGGTAGGAAACATTAAAACTCTAGCAGGTTTAAGGCAAAACTTTTATCTACGATTAATTCCACTGCAATGAACCGTTTGTGCAATCGAAAACTGCGCCGAAAGTGAAAAAAACTCGTGGGTGTGCGTCAAGTATTTTAAATGGTACACCATTTTCATCATGTTCACAACCAAACAGTTTCAGTTCTATGTTTGCTCGTGTCCCTAGGACCCAATCGCAGACAGAGTAGAGCTCTACATTGTTACGGCTTCAAGGTCACTGAACTCTAATGTCTCTTTTCGAGAGCAGCCTGAGCACCAAGTTTTCATTTTCATCGTTCCATCGTCCATAGTGCGAACCACAAATAGGTACGCCTAAGTTATGGTTCCGCGAAGTTCGATCTCCCACGACGTCGATGGCTTTGACTTGGCGACCCCGACCGTAACATCATATTGGAAACCAGCCCGGCCACATTCCGTTTTCATCTGGGCTAATCTTTGACGTTATTATTTATATTTGCCTCAAATATATAATTTATTTTCCCATCATAACCTCCAATGCAATAAGATATTGTGTATTGCAAAACTCAACCCAGTAGCAGTAGCGGTAGCGGTGCCAAACAGGAGTTCCTCTGACCATAGGGGGAACCATATGGGCTCTATTGTTTGTTGCCATAAAAACCACTCTCCAGTTTCTGTTGCAACACGGTACTTGGTGGGATTTAAAACAAAACGGTAGGTCAACCAACCGCCGCGCCGGTTGACGACGGTTACGTTTTCGGTCGCTGAGTTTTGCGAAATCTGTCCCGATGGACTCGAGGGCCAATTCGCGGTTTATGATTCATGACAGCGATAGCAAGCACTGTTCATACTTCGGTTGGTTGCTTAGGACAACACAACGTTTAAACAGGATAGGATCTGTTTTGCGGTGCAGTCACTACGAGCGGTGTGCCGTCGTCGTCTATTCCTGGAGGACGAGCTCGAGCATTAGCTCAGCATGGGTGCTACCAGAGAGTACAAAGACCCTTAACGGCCCGTCTCGAGCGGGTGATCTATTGGTACCGGTTTTCTTATCTCCTTCGTCCAATGGTGCATGCTCTAGAACAGGTTGTTGTCATCGTTATCGGTGCCGCTAAGGTTTAAAGTGTGTGAATCAAGTGTACATCGTAATTTTAAAAGCCAATACCGAGTTAAATGATTTTCTTAAAGTTTCGTTTCCATTGATGGGATCTATGGGGCAATCAAGCCTTTTGATCCTCACGCATACGCAGTCACTAGGAAGGTATCAACGCAGGAACGCAACAAAATGCGGCAATCGATTCCGCAAAGCGCTGTCACATCTCGCTATCTTTACTGAGGACGTCGTTCGTATGAATTTTTGCCGTTTTCTTACACGTAGGCGCCACACGGTCAGAAATTACACTGAAGACGGCACGAGAGTGATTTTCCTTTCCAATTTTCTTTCCTTACCTTCCATATCAATATGTAATCAATAAATTAAAAATAATCAATTCACCGTGGCCTCACCTCCTATTTTCTCAACATTTAACTTGTTAAGTGGACGGTGTTAAAACTAGGAACGTGGGAGAAGTTGTAAGTGTGTGTGAGTACGCGCGCGAGATGGACAGATAAGTCTTATTAGCTTTGCCTGGCACCAGACGGATAATCAACACTGGCTTTCAGGCGATTCCGCAACGCGCTGCTCGCACTGGCGGAACGGGCGCGCGATTGTGAATAAAGTCCGATCCACGCGGGTGACGTCGGTGGAACGCAACTTTTTTTCAGACAATCAAAAATGCGGTATTTTAAGAGTTTCCACTGTGGGAAAATTCATATATAGAGAAATTGCTTTACCAGCTCCAGCTGTACAAAATAAATTTTGAAGGAGTTTTGACGTAACACATCTTACACTAGGGTACGGCAAGGTAGTAGGGTGGCACTTCAAAAAATTAAAAAATTCGACCCTCACGAAAATATGAAAAATTTTGAATGCTTACAACTCGGGCATTTCCAGATCGATCGGAAAATCTCCTACGCATCGACTCCAATACAGAAAACTATCGACTTCTATATATAAAATATATAAAATATATAAAATAATGATGATTTGTTGCGGATATTTATTTCAGTGTAATTATAAAGTATGAAGTAACGAAGCAAAACCTCTGCTGTGATTTTTGTAACCGTTCGACCGTATGAGTGGTATGTAAAATGCGGCCCATATTTTATTCGTATTAGATCTGCAAATAATAATCGTCAATGTGCATGTATATGTTTGCTTTCGATTGCGTTCTCTTTGAAAATCGAAGCGTACAAAAAAGAAAGAGCAACAGGTTGCGTTGACATCGTAATTGAAACCAGTGTTGCCACACGTTATTAAAGAGAAAAATCTGTTATTTTTGCTATACAGTCGTCTTTTGTCTTTGATTGTTGTTGTATTTTTTGTTACGTGTACTCTGTCGACTTTTGCGTGTCATTTTATTGTTTTTATTTAAGCGTCTATTGGTCGCTTTTTATTGTTTTTAGCACCTGGTTTTATGGCATCTTTACGTCATCATTTTATCTCCTTTAAGCGATTGGTTGTCATCTTTTATCGTCTTTTGTGGCATTTTTCGTTTGATAGCGTCTACTTGTGCTGAGTCTTCTTTCATTTCGCTGTTTTGCTGTGTTTTTATCGTCACTTCTGCATCTATTTATATTTTTTCGTTATTATTGCAATATTTTTTCAAATTGTTTGTCGCTTTCTTGAGGAATAATCAAGAAGTTATTTTTGAGCGTCTTAGCGTCTCAAATATGAAAAAAAAACAGATGGGTTGTGCATAAAACGCAACCGCATAGGTTATGCAGGACTACGTAAGTCTCTTTGTAATGATAGTAGCATGTAATCATACATTTCTTCATGTACATGTTTCATGCTATTATATGCAGCATTTGTTGAGACTAACTGCAGGCAAGGATGGCACGATCACTTTACTCAATTCATTTGACAGTACCGTTTCAACCAAGCAAAATTTGACAAAGTATAATATGGGACATTTGTAGAATTTTTTATAATATACAATTTTGCTGAATAGAGTTAGGCTGAATCTTTTGTAGTTACGGTGTTACAATGCTAGTAGCTCAGTAATAGCTAAGTGAACGTTCACTTGGCTACTAATGAGCTACTAGCATTGTAACACAGCAAATACAAAAGATACAGCCCAACTTTATTTAGAAAAGTTGTAGATAATAACTAGTTCCCATTCCCATTCAACTTCTTCAACTGTTTCAAGTTCTGCTTGACTGAGACGGTACTGTCAAATGAATGCGAATTAAGTCAAAGTGATTGTGCCATCCCTGACTGCAGGTTGAAAAAATTCAATAAATCTATACCTATAAAAAAGGATTTCTGTCTGTCTGTCTGACCGTATGTTCCTTATAGAATCGAAAAGTACTGAACCGATCGGCGTGAAAATTTGCATATACGAGTTTTCGGGGCCAGGGAAGGTTCTTATGATGGTTAGAGCCCCTCCCTCACTAAGAGGGGGGGGGCTCCCATACAAATGAAACACAAATTTCTGCATAACTCGAGAACTAATCAAGCAAATAGAACAAAATTTGGCATGTGGGTGTTTTCGGTGACAAGAATTTATTCTATGGTAAATTGAGACCCCTCCCCTCTTTGTAAGCGGAATTATAACTCCTCTCCCCTTTAAGAGGGGGGGCTTCCATACAAATTTCCTCATAACTCGAGAACTAATCAAGCAAATGGAACCAAATTTGGCATGTGAAGGTTATCGAGGCCAAAAAAATTTTCTATTGTGAATTAGGACCCCTCCCCACTTTAAGAGGGAGGGCTCCTGTACAAATGAAATACAAATTTTCTCATAACTCGAGAACTAATCAAGCAAATGGAAACAAATTTGGCGTGTAGGTGTTTTTGGAGGCAAGAATTTTTTCTATGATGAATTAGAACCTCTCCCCACTTTAGGAGGGGAGGGGGGCTCCTATACAAATGAAATTCAAATTTCAAATTCAAATTTCCTCATAACTTGAGAACTAATCAAGCAAATAGAACCAAATTTGGCATGTGGAGGTTTTTGTAGGCAAGAATATTTTCTATGGTGAATTAGGACCCCTCCCCACTTTAAAGGGAAGGGGGGCTCCTATACAAATGAAATACAAATTTCCTCATAATTCGAGAACTAATCAAGCAAATGGAATCATATTTGGCATGTGGGTGTTTTTGGATGCAACTATTTTTTCCATGATGAATTAGGACTTTTTACCTTTTTAGGAGGGGGGCGGGGAGGCTCCCATACAAACGAAATACAAATTTCCTCATAACTTTAGAACTAATCAAGCAAATGGAACCAAATTTAGCATGTGGGTGTTTTTGAAGGCAAGAATTTCTATGGTTCTATGGCATTTTCTATGGTGAATTAGGACCCCTACCCACTTTAGGAGGCGGGCCTCCTATACAAATAGAAAACAAATTTCCTCATAACTCGAGAACTAAACAAGCAAATGGAACCAAATTTGACATGTGAGTGGTTTTGGAGGTAAGCTTTTTTCTATGGTGAATTGAGACCCCTCTCCTCTTTAGAAAGCGAGTTATGACCCATCTACCCTTTAAGAGGGTGGGCTTCCATACAAATGAAATTCAAATTTCCTCTTATCTCGAGAACTAATCAAGCAAATGGAACCAAATTTGGCATGTGGGAGTTTTAGATGGCAGAAATTTTTTCTATGGTGAATTACGACCCCTTCCCCTTTTAAGAGGGGGGCTCCCATACAAATGAAATACAAATTTCCTTATAATTTGAGTACTAATCAAGCCAATGGAACCAAATTTAGCATGTAGGAGATTTTTGAGTCTTGAATTTATTTTATGATAGAGACCTCTCACCCCTGTGGTAGGGGGATATGGACTCTCATACAAACGAAAAAGAAATTTTTGCGAAATTCAAAAACTAATCGAACTCGAGAAATTCGAGACTCTTCCAGAAAACATTAATCAATAACAAGACCACAAACACTATCTATACACTCGAATCTTTTTTTACATTGTTTGTTTTTTTCGATTACTCAAGAACGGTGCAATTTAGGGACCATTTACAAAATACGTGACGAATGTCAGGCCTCTCCCAAACGTATTGAGAAATAAATGAATGGTCCCTAAATAGCCCCGTTCTCAATATTCGAAAAAACTAACCGTGTAAAAGAAATCAGAGAGGTTGTGTACAAGACACGGCCGCATATATAGGTGACGCAGGACTACGTAAGTCTCTTTGTAGTGATAGTGGCATGTATTCATGCTTGTAATCATTCGATTCTTCATGTATACATGCTATATGCAACATATATACATGCTACATGCGTTATATGTAACATTTATCAAAGTAGTAACATTGCATACGTTCAATGCTCAAAAGATTGTGCATTTTTCTATTTCATCTACAGCACATCTTTCCACTACACTTCTAATGAAACAGCAAGCATGCGTATTCATACAGAATCGTATTATAACCGAACACTACAGATGTAGCACATTTTTCCAACACAGCTATCAAGTTCGCCGAGGTTTAATCGTCTCGCAGTAAAGAATTTGCGATCTGTTGGGACAACGAAATTGTGTCATTTTTTGTGGCACACTTCCCTAACACCGACATCAAATTGGACTAGGTTTAATCGCGTTCGTAATAAATCTGTTGGCACGAGGGGGCTTTGTTACTCTCTTTGGCGTACTTCCCAAGCAAGGACATCAAAATGGTCTAGGTTGAACCGCGGTGTTAAGTAATCTTGTTGAAATGAGGAAACTGTCACTTGTTTTGGCTTACTTCCCAAGCACAGATATCTAATTGGTATAGGTTTAGAGCATCGTAAAGAATCTTCCAACCAATCACGAAGCGAGAATTCTGGTAAAACATAGGTTCATTATTTTCAATTTTTCAATAGTTCAACATCAAGAATCCATACTTTTCTTCATTTGGGTCAATTCTTAGAAGATTTTCCGATCATTTGGTGTAAAAATATTGAAAATCGATCGGAAAACCGCTGAGCTATTAGCGCTCAAAACCTTTCATTTTTCGTGACGCTCGCATTTTTCGATTTTTTGGAATGACACCCTATCTCAAAACTTGCCGTAAGACGTAGTCCTACGTCAAATGTACTTGAGTGTAGTAACACTAGATCATTCAGGACGAGACGGCCGCGAGTGTTGCCGGCGACCCGCCGTCGGAAGCGCCGCCCACTGTGGGGAGGCAACTCCCCGCGGAAATCACTACTGTCTAGGTTTATTTATTTTCCTAGGTCTACCTGGAACGAGCGACAGCGAGTAAGGAGAGGATCGCGAAATGGTACTTTCCACAAAAAAGTTTTCCGTGAAATGGTACATTCCGCTTAAGGTTTTTCGCAAAATGATATTCGGCGTAATGTTGTACAATCATGGCAAATATTACTATCCGCTTTCTGGCTATGCAATGAGGGGACAGGGGAGTTGTTTTCTACTTTACTGTGAGGAAAAATTGCAAATTTGTATATTAAACTATCCATTCCTGGTAACTAATAAGCCTTAACGTAAGCAGCAAATCAGCGTATCTGGCATTTTATACTGCACGTTATTGTATGTTAGCTATGGTGTTTTGGCACTCTGGCGTACTTCCCAAGCACAGATTTCAAATTGGACAAGTTTATTAATCGCGTTCGTAAGGAATTTTGTTGGACGAGGAGGCTTTGTCACTCTTTCTGGAGTATTTCCCAAGCACAGATATCAAATTGATCTAGGTTCAATCGTCGTCGCAAAGAATTTTCGACCTGTTGGGACGGGGAGATTTTGTCACTTTTTTCTAAAAATACGTTAAAACTATGATGGCGTCTTTTACAACCAATCACGACGCGAGGATTGCCAGTTGGACACTGCTTCATTATTTTCAATTTTTCAATAGTGCGTACTTTGAAATCATTGGGTTTCTATATTGGAGTTGACGCGTAGAAGGTTTTCCCATCGATTGGTGCAAAAATATTTAAAATCGATCTGGACACCGCTAAGCTATTAGCGCTCAAAACCTATCACTTTTCGTTACGCTCGCATTTTTCGATTTTTCGGAATGGCATCCTATCCCAAAGCTTGCCGTAAGACGTAGTAATGGACGTCAACCTACAAAAATAAACCGCCGCACTATGGGCAAAAACGAGAGAAAAAACGGACGCAATTAAGATATGACCTGCAGGCTTATGAAATATAGGTGATCTTATGTAAAATTTTCTGGAGAATCGCGTGGTGCCCACTCCTTTCCAGTTTGTTATCGGGAAGTGCCCCATTTTGCACATTTTCCCCTATTTTCAACATTTTTCACCCTTCTAGCAAGGTTTTCAGAAAACAAACCGTAAAAAACTACTATTTTTGTGTAAAAAAGTCCGCAGAATCGAATAGGGTTTATCTCATTTATTTTAGAGCACATTGACTTTTTTGTTTGAATTCCCGTTTGGTTTGACAACAGGAGCTCAACAAAAAAAAAATGTGCTCTAAACCAAATGAGATAAGCCCTATTCGATTCTGCGGACTTTTTTACTCAAAATTATTAGGTTTTTAACTTTTGTTTTCTCAAAGCCTTGCTTGGAACAGTCCAATAAGGCTGAAAACTATTAAAAATAGGGGAAAATGAGCAAAATGGGGCACTTCCCGATGATAAACAGGAAAGGGGTCGGCGCACCTCGCGATTCTCCGGAAAATTTTACTTAGGAACACGTATATTTTATTAACCTGCAGGTCGTATCTTGATTGCATCCGTTTTTTCTCTCATCTTTGCCCAGAGTGCGCCGTGGACAATGGGGTTTGTTGTTGGAGTTTGACGACACGTCGTGGTTTACTCGTCGATTTACTATTCCACACGCACCATGATGAAATTTCTCCATTGCACCAACACCAATTTATCAACTTCGCCACACCTGTATATATTCCGACCGCAATGAAAGTTCAAAGGGAGAGAAAGCGGGATTAACTAAATTACTCTAAAAGAAAAAGCTCAGCTACAGTACAGCTGCTAAATCAACATCGGATGTAATAACCGCTCCTTACTCAAATGCGATAAAACGATTGACAGTTTTTCTTTCGGATTTT
This sequence comes from Sabethes cyaneus, assembly GCF_943734655.1. Classification (NCBI taxonomy): domain Eukaryota; kingdom Metazoa; phylum Arthropoda; class Insecta; order Diptera; family Culicidae; genus Sabethes; species Sabethes cyaneus. The sequence continues at coordinate 148,600,851 of NC_071354.1, forward strand.
GCGAGTGTCATAATCTCATGCAACGCCAGAACTTAAGATCTATGATTCAAGCTCACAGCGAACCTAACCTGAAGTGCTTCAAAATGGCGATTACTGCGGCCATGCTATGCGATTACGCTGGTGATAAATTAGCGGAAAGTGCAGTTGATATAATTCAGCAGCACGCGTTAAATATCAAAGTACGTAAAGCTGGGCGTAAGTTGCTTGAAAGGGTAGAACGTTGACCGAATTAAGCGATGAGATTCGTGGATGCGAGTTGAATAAAATCAAAGAAAAAATGTTGCAATCGACGACTAAAGTGCTTGTACAATTCCAATCGTACAAACTATTCTAACGGGTTATCGAGTTATTTTTGGACAAGGTCGCAAGGTCGAGGAAATTACCAAGACTACAGAGGAGCTGTTAATTGTAGTCATCGTACCGATACTCAAATGGAAGGGTTTTAACAAAAATAGAATTGCCGTAATGTCGAAGGACGAAAAAGACGTGACTGAAGAACCAGAAATTAAATTAAAAAGAAAACTTCAATTAAATCCTACTATGTATATTTATTCTTGATAGATACGTATTTCGCCTACGACGTGCAGGCAGGGATGCCACATACAATTCTGTGTTTTTTGTTGGAAAAATCTGATAATCTGTACGGCGAGGAAAATTATCTGTGCAAAAATCTGTCCAATGTAAAACAATGAGAGTGAAAGAGATAGAGAGTCATTTTGCTGACTATTTCCGTCTCTTTCGTTCTCATGTAAAAGCTCAAAAATCTGTTTAATCTGTGTAATTTGGCGAAAATCTGTATTCTATGCATACAGATTCTGTATAGGCGATTTCTTTCAAATATCTGTTAAACACAAAATAATCTGTGCATGTGGCAACCCTGCTTGCAGGCTTCCTTAATTCGAAAACAGACACTGAGGAAGCCTGCAAGTCGTAAGCGAAATACGTATCTGGCAAAATTAATTAATATACATAGTAGAATTTAACTGGAAAGTTTTCTTTTTAATTTAATTTCAGAAAAAGACGTGGTTGAATATAACATAGTAGGTGAAGTTTCGACTTAAATATTATTAAAGCTAGATGGCAATATGATTTGAGGGTTATATAAGTTCGTATGGATAAATAAATAAATAAATAAATAAATAAAGGTAAGGATGATATCCGGCTGGTTGCGGATATCAGAGGTCCAAACAAGTGCATCAGACGGATGCCGACTTTGAAAGAAATTTTGTCAGCACAGTTCAAAGTGATTCTATGCCATTGCGCCTTCTTCCATGTCGAAATTGCTGAAAAACTTCGACATTTGAATATTTTGACGTACGACTACGTTTTACCGCAGGGTGTCTTTCGCAAATTTAGACACAGATCGATTTGATGTCTGTGTTAGGGAAGTGCGCCAGAAAAAGTGATGTCTCCTCATTCCAACAAGATTTTTTAGCAGCGAGTTAAACGCGATTAATCGGTAATCGAAAAATTGAAAATTTCGGACATAACTATCCACTTACTGCAAGAATGTATTCAAAACTGTCTGATCCGAAAGTGGGGTTTGGGCATTTAATTCGTTGCTTTACGATTAGTTGCATGGAATTGTTTAAATACTTTCGATTGTCAACTATGCAAATTGTTTACATATAGTTGCTGTCAACTGTGAAATAACTGGTAAACAGAGCGCCAAGAAGAACTATTACTGTACAGATGACGTTAGCTAATTCTCGGGTAATTTTTCAAAAAGACCTATGTGACAATAAGAGATTCTCTTCGCGTCTCCTCTCTTCCGCTTTTTACGGCGATACTAATGCGATGGGGACCAAAAAGAGTCTCTCAATGTTACTTAGGTCCTTTTGAAAAGTTACGCGAGTATTGTCTAATGTGCCGTTTCTTGCCAACCGGAATCTAAGCAGTGCTGTGCAGTGCAATTGGCACAAAAAAGGACAGAAGCAGATGAGCATTACAAGTGCGAAAAAAGACGAAATGACGACTGTGCGCCTGCGTCGGGACATTACGTATCACCGATGATAATCTTTTCCTGCCAAAGCCATCCATTGCGTAGTTTATGTAGATACAAAATAACAGTGGCCCCAATTTGCTATCCTGCGGTACACCAGAACTATTTGTGAAGTCATACAAGAAGTTGCCTATTCGTACGGTATGTTTTAAACTATCTACCAATTTTAATGGCACACTCAAGTTTTTCCACCTCACTCCAAGAGGCATAGTATCAAAAGCGAGCGGCTTTCAAGTCAGTATAAAATGTATCAACATGAACTTTGGCACTCATATTATTTACGTAAAACGTTGCAAAGTTCACTAAATTTGTTTCTACGGATTGTCCGGAAAAGAATTCATGCTAGCTGCAAAAAACGCGTCTTCCATGATAGTCTCAAACATCTTGTACTCAGCGCACAGAGCAGTTATTTCTCTGTAGTTCGCTACATTACATTTGTCCCCCTCTGGGAACATGCTTATAAAACTTATAAAACAGTTGCAAATGAAAACTATGAAAAAAGTTTGCTATTACCTATTGTTTTTCTTATATAACCTATTTCCAATATTAACCTAGTTCAGTTTCTGACCCGAGGTACTCATAACATGACTCAAATTAGTTGTGTTATATTTTTAACACCGTGTCATTCCGTAAACCACGAAACATGTACACTTATATAAATTACAACCATGAAGTTAACCGGGACATTAGGGTAACAGAGCCTCATGGTGCCAACATAATTAAATTATCTTCACTAAATTTAATAAATCAGGAAAACTATTAAATACAGTCGGAGTAATACTGTCACAACGAGCGGTTGGGATAATTTTCCCAGGCCTTCAGCGCGCCAGCTGTCTTCACTCGGCAGTACATCGATCAAGCTTAAAATAATGCCATTTTAAACACAACCCCATTAGCATAAATTTCCAGAATGAAAGTGAAACGGGTGTAGGATAATGTTTCAGCGGCTCATTGCGGTTGATCAGACCAAAGTTTTATACGGCAAACCAAAAATACAACAAGCGTAACCATAAAGTACGCCGAACAAAAATGCTGTCATGACCAAAGTGGAATATCATGTCACCAGAAATTGCAAGTGACTTTGTCGCATAGGCAGTTGTTGGTTGGGTCCGACCGATCGTCTCTCGTGATAGGAACGAGGGGTGCGATCAGCCAAGACTTAAGGGCAGGCAACGCAATGGCGCGCGTAACGTTACGCGTATGATGATTTCGGTGTTTTAATCGACCATAAAAAGATATCTTTATAGCGCCGCGGTCGCGTTCAAACGAACCAGTAGCTGTGGCATGTTCGTTTTCCGATCTGCTGCCACGCAGCCTTGATATAGGTTTCACAGGAATTCCTCGTAGAGATGATTTACGAGAACAGTCAATTAGCTAGGCAGATCCCCACGAGGCAATGAACTTAGCAACGATCATCGTAGGAAATGCCGACTGATAACCATATGTCAGAAGGACCGAGTGTTAAGAGCAATCGCATGTTAAACAACCTCGCCTAACGTTGATGACAAACTCGTAAAAAACGGTTTCAAAGAGAGTATTCAAGTTTTTATCAGCTTGCATTAACATCGCTAACAATCAGAAGACACAATCAGCGGATCTGACTTCCGTTTCAATCCGGTCGTCACCCGCTAACCTCGCCCCACGGTCCGTTCTCCTGTTTTTGTTGCATCAACTGGTTTGTTCCTTCGACCTCGGTTTCCAGTAGACGCGATTGGGCTGCCGTGACTTCTCCATTAGTTCAAACGAAAGTGAAACGCATTTCTATGGGAAAATCATCATCAAATTTCATGCTTTTACTTCTTTTGTCTTGTTTTCTTCCGCTTTTTGACAGCTGACGTACAGATGCCGGTGCACGCGGTCGACGTGATTTGGATTTGGTCCGAAGCCGCCAGTTGGATTGACCACGCTACACGGTGGAAGATCGGGCCACCGAGGCCACCACCTTCGTCGCGCGGTGTGAAATAATTATCGCCTCAATTTCGTAATTATATTGATCAAGCGCAAAGCTGGTATGAGCTGTCGTTATTAGCCGTTTTCGGTTTTCCGCCTTCTCGGAATTACCTACTACTAACACTTCGGTTCGTGCAATCCTGCTGCTGCTCGAGCATGTCCGCTTCGGTCTGCACCATCGCTGGGAGTGGCACATCTTATAACTACTGGATTATGCAGCAGCAGCAACATCAGCTGCTGCAACCGAGCGGATGTTGATTGCACTCATTTTGATAATTGAGACCACTAAAACAGTTGGTCAATAAGATGGGTTCACATTTTAGCCATCCATAGAATGATCTGTGTAATCTTCGAATGCCATTACTTAGTTTCAGCTGATCGTGATAATGTGGCGACTGATTTAAAATTTATTCGAGGGTCTTAGTAATTCTTAACTCTATTAAACCTTGGTTAAAAGTTAAACTGGACGCCTAGAACAACCTATAATCACAGACAAACAGACGAGACACTCGTGTTAATTCCATCGCCCATTCAAAAACCACTTAGAGTAAGGAGGGGTAAAAGTGCGATGAGGGTATAAGTGCGATTCAATGATTTATCAGTGCGGATTCCGAGTAAATTGACTACATTGGCATGGATGAGTGAGTACTTTGACAGCTTAAATCTATCATAAACATTTGTTGTTTACGAAGCATAGTTGCTGAGTTATGGGTAAATGTTATTTTAGAACGGTTTTGATGTAATATTTTGTTGTACGGCAAATACGATATCAACAGGAAGATATTACTTGTTGACAAATTGTAGCAGCGTTTCACATCACTCAGATATCTCTCTTGAAATTGTGGTGAGAAGAATTTACAAAATATATTTCGCTATTTATATTTAATCTAACCCCGTCAAACGCCTAGCGGGGCAAAAGTTCGATTTACTGACAGGGTAAAAGTTCGATTCATGGATCGAGAATCTAACTCATTTTACTGACGGGACGACGGGACTATGCAAGTCCTTGCGACTTGTAAGGTACTGCGCGCGACGCTGTTCGTCTGTCAGGGAAAGTCAGGGCGAGGAGGGTAAAAGTGCGATGAAGGTAAAACTGCGATTTAATGATTTATCGATGCAGATTCCGAGTAAATTGACTACATTGGCATGGATGGGTGACTACTTTGACAGCTTGAATCTAACGTAAACTTTGGTTGCTTATGAAACATAGTTGCTGAGTTATGTGCAAATGTTATTTTAGGGCGGTTTTGATGTAATTTTTCGTTATACGGGTAATACGATATCAACAGGTTGATTTTACTTGTTGAAAATCTGTAGCAGTGTTTTACATCACTCGCATATCTGTTTTGAAAATCCGGTGAAAAGAGTTTACAAAATATATTTCGTTTTTCCATAATTTAATCAAACCCCGTCCAGCGCCCAGCGGGGCAAAATTGCGATTCATGGACAAGGCAAAAATGTATAGCTAATTAAATACAGCTTTTGGCACTATATTACAGATACTAGAAATGGAAGATCTGCAGAAAACTGTGTGCTACAGATGTTGGTCGAAGGAAAACAATGTTTTCCGCTGATGAAACAAAAAACAAACGTTTGGGAAAGTTTCGATCTGACGGAAGCTGCAATACACCAGCGCAAAATAGGAAAGGTGTAAATTGAGAATATTCCTTACCGAAACATACCGCAGATTGAAGATAATATGGTTTTGTAAGCTACTGCTGTGTTAATTTCATGGATTCGAGCTTCGCACTTTTGCCCCGCGGTAATCAAACTTTTGCCCCTCTAGTGGGGTAAAAGTGCGAATCTGCACTTGATCAGAAGAATGAAGAATTTATCTTCAATAACACTATTGTTCCAGATGATTTATAGTTGAATGTAAAGACATTGAGTAGCTGCATCACTATAAAATATATTTGGTTGTTGTCCTTCTTTATATCTCGCGAAAATTGATGACAACTTCAAACATCGCACTTATGCCCCGCCTTACTCTATTTTTCAAAAAAAGCATGTTTCGCAACATGGCCAAACCGCAGCGCTCGAGTGTTGCTTCGCGTTTTCAGTATAAAACCCTGCAAATGTAAAAAACCTTCAGTATAAAACTCTGCAAATGTATAAACCCTACAGTACAAAACCCTGCAAATGCAAGCTACTCCGCTACATGCATAACAGAGGGTGCTAGTGTGCAAGCAAAATGTGTAGGATGATGGTTTTTGAAGGAATCTTCTATATGTGTCATGTCAGTTCCTCAGTGCTATAATTCTGAAATGGAGTGTTGCAAAAATCCCGTAAATGATTGGATTGCATTATTTTTATTTAGCTTTAAGTTTCACAGTATTACATCATTTCATATCTCTGTTGCTAATAAAATCTCGAACTGTTTTCCTAATAGAACTCATCATGCCCTGCACTATTGAGGGTACGACTCAATCCGCATTTTTCTTTCACTTTGAGTGTATTTCTTTGACACTGTTGACTGTCCCCCCGTTTTGTCGAAGTCGTTGTTTGGCAATTGCCCAAAATTATTTTTCAATGAGTCGAAACTCCGGTCAGTTTGGAGGGTTCATCTCTTTTGGTACGAAATCGATATTATTGCATATTCGTACAAACGTCTAGTACACTTCTTAGGCACCAAATTCTACTTTAAGTACCGATTGGAATGTTTGCAGGTACTGTAAAGCCAAGAGCCTTTACGAGCGGGGCTTTCTTGACGGCTTTCTATGCCTAAGTTTTCCTTATAACCCTCCTGGATATTACACACTGTTGATTTTGGCACTTTGGGCAACTTTAATTCAGACCATTCTAGATATTCCCGGTGTTTGTGAAAGATTTTTTTATGTCGTTCGAGTTCCATTCTGTACTGCTCCGTAAAGTGGTTGAATATTTTGACGAAACTTGCACCAGTTGTTCTTCATAAGCATGTAAACAAAGTTATGTCAAATGGTTCCTGTTTCTATTACAAGAGGCGTGCTGGGGACGCACGAGGGATGTTCAGATCTACCTTTAGTCAGACTTTAGCACCTGATCGTTGGGTACCGTTGCGGAAATCAGCATAATGCAAGACAAACAAAGCCCTTTTCACGTATTTGGACCTCATCCCGCTTTTCAGGAACCACCTACTTTTGTTAATTCCCGTTTGCCACTTCCCTTATTTCATGTAAGGCTCGTTCGCGACAAAATTTGGACACCCCTAAACATACACAGCTTCGGAAATACATTAACAATGAGTGAAATATTTTACAGAGTGGTAGACGTATTTCTGTTCTTTCTGAAAATATAACACTTGTTTATATTACAAGCGCTCAGCGTTCTCGTTAAGAAAACTTGCCAAAAAGCTTGGATTTCCTCCAAGCACTGTTCACAGTGTTTTAAAATCGTTCTATACTCGCTTGACAACTGCTAGGAAGAAGGGAAGTGGAACAAAAACGGATCTGAGGAACCACCACAAGGATGCCAAGGTAAAACAAACATTACGGAGGAGACCAGATCTTTACGTACTATTGCTCGTAAAATAAAAATGTCGCCAACATTCGTGCACACTTCTAAGCAACGACAAGGCATGAAGTCTTTCAAGGTGAGGACTGTGCCAAACCGTAATGATAAGCAAAACACGACGGCCAAAACACGCGCTCGTAAGCTTTATCGCGAAAATTTAACGAAGTTTCCGTGCGTTATAATGGACGATGAAACGTATGTCCTTGAAGACTTTAAACAGCTTCCTGGTATGTCTTTTTACACTGCCATGAAACGGAATGGCGTTGCAGAGCATTTTAGGACAAAGAAGAAAGCCAAGTTCCCCAAAAAATGTATAGTATGGCAGGCCATATGCAGCTGTGGTCGAGCAAGCAAAAGTTACATCACTACGGGAACGGTTAACAAGGAAATATACCGTGGAGAATGCCTACAGAAACGATTGTTACCGTTCCTACACAACCATGATGTACCGTCGCTGTTTTGGCCTGATTTGGCATCCTGTCACAACGCCAAAGATGTTTTGGAATGGTATGATGCTAATGGAGTCCATATTGTACCGAAGGAGGCGAATCCAATTTTTGTTATTGGCCATTACTGAAGAGCAAGGATATATCAGAGAGGGGCGATGGGATGAGAGCCACGACCACGATTGAACTACTTGTTGACTCAGTACAGCCCACTTTGAAGGGGCTAATGAGACCACTATGATGGGGAAGTCTATCCAAGGTACTAACGGCGTTTGTTAACGGCAATGCTGTCCTGCTCGTTGTGCATTAAAACGCACCTTCTCACCCAACAAAATATGAAAAGTTATGTGTGGGGCACATATAAAGCACATTATTATATACAAAAATGTTGAAGAAAATTCTCTACAATGGAGATTACCGGAATGTAGGACCAAAACGCCTAAATGTACATCTAAACGCAATGTAACTCTGTGAGTGTAACTACATTGCTGATGCTTAACATTGACGCAATCATAGCTTTTGTTTGAATCTTTGCTCATATTTATATACTGATTTGTCACTGTCAACTGCGGCACTGAGGTTTTAGCCAGGACACTGACATCGGTACATCGTTGTATCACGAATATTGTAATTGAAACACAAATTCTGCACCCCTTTTCGTTCGGACCTACAACAAATCCTGCCTCGGATGACAGAGTGTTCATGAGGTGCTTACAACAGCTTTAGTTTCGGTGGCACATGTACTAGTTTCAGCTTTGTACAAAACGTAAACGGAACGATCTACGAATCTTACCACGAAAATATGACATTCTGTCAAATGTCTTGGAGTTGCTACAGACTACTCTCGGAAAACTGATGAGTGGATCGGTGAACAAGTTGAAGGGAACCTGAACGAGCAGTGGAAGCACGTCCGCGATACGATCAGTACTAGAGCGCGAAAAGTGTTGGGTACTACTGCTGCAGTCACTTCCAGTTTCCAGTTCAGTGGTTTGACGCAGAATCCTAACGGCTGACTGACGAGAAGAATCGAGCCAGACCCAGAAGACACATATTGGCTGCAACTATGACACACTAGAGCAGAGAGAGATACCAAGAAGCTAGAGCTAACGAAAAGAGACTTCACCATCGTAAGAAACGCCAGTACTGCGTTCGCAATTTTGCAGAGACGGAGAATCGCTGCCAGAGGCAGGATACGAGAAGCGTCTGTAAAACAATCAACGAAATCAGGAACCGGTCCGTGCCAACTCCTGTTATGTGCAACATCAATAAGAGGAACCCGATTACCGAGAGATCGGAGGTGGCCAGACGTTGGAAACTTGAATTTGCTGTCCAACATTGCTTCGAATGCATGCAGAGAAGCGGTACCATCATTATGAAACCTCACATGGTCCTAGGGTTCCCGGATGACATCGAAATCATCTGTAGGGTTTGCATTGGCACTAGCACATAACCTTTACCGACATAGCAACGCTAGCCGCTAGGCGTCTCTTACTGCTGCTATGTCCATAGCTGTTTAACATAATCTTGGACGGCGCAGTAACCGCTGGTGACGGCTTACCACAATTATAATCCTCGGGGCTGGTGAAGTTCAGCCTTTTGACTACCATAACACCCTGGTACTTCACAGTACGTTTGGAGACAATCACTTGTCCTCCAACGATAATTTTGGCCTCTAGGGCCGACATGCGGTTACTGATCATCACTGCTTCCGTCGGAGAAGCCTGTGATCTCGACCCCAGTGGGCAGCTCGATCCTCAACACCCCATCGTACATGGCATTCAAGAGCGTCAGACCGAGAAATGAGCCCTGTGGAACATTCACTGTCACTTTATACTTCTTCGCTTCTTCAGCCGTGTGTACACTAGATTCTCGAAGTAGTTTTCTAGCAACTTGCAAAGATGGTGCGGTACCCTCGTCCTATGCAGCGCTGGCGCGATAACACCCCAGCTAGCGCTGTTGAGGATTCAATCACATCAATCGTGACTATGGCACAATACCTGTCGCCCCGCCTTTTCTATCTCATAGGCTTCCCGGCCCTCTTTATGACGGACTTGATGGCGTCGACAGTGGACTTTCCCTTACGGAAGCCAAACAGGCGTCAGCCTGTTTAGGATTACTCGCTCTAGTAATTTGCCTAACGTGTCAATATGACAAATTGGCTTGTACGATAAGGGATTCCATGGTGGTTTCCCCGGCTTTGGTAGCAATACCAATCTTTGGATTTCCATTTGTCTGGAAATTCGCATACTTCTAGGCAGTTCTGAAGCAACTCTCTAAACATATCAGGGTATGCTTGAATCGCCACTTTGAGTGCCTCGTTCGGAATCCTGTCAGCACCGGGAGCCTTCTTTGTTTTTAAACCCCTGGCAATCACAATGAGCTCCTCATTCGTGACCGGAACGTGGATGCCATTCGATTGACCGTACGAGGTCAAAGACCATCTCACTGGATTGTGTTGGGAGAAAAGCCCTTCCACCTTTAGCTTATTTAGGCAGGTTTCCTGCAGAGTAGATGTGCCCGTCATCTTTTTCAGCACCACCTTGTTTGAATCTGCATCACGGCATAGATCCTGAAAATGGGATTTCTTGCTACGCCTAACCTCTTTGCTGAGCGCCAACCTGGCCGCTTTAATTTCAATCCCACGCGCTTCGACATCCACCTCGGTTCTATCCCTCTGCACCCGCCTTCTCGCACTGTGGCATCTGGAACGGAGGATAACGATGGTCTCGTTCTACTAGTATACCGAGCGACGACCGTTCGTTGGCCTGCTCCGTCCTTGGGATGGTGGTATCACTTGCACGTTTTAGGACACTGGTCAGCTCACGGGTACTCAGGGTCGAGCGGTTGCTTTCTGCACGAACAGGTCTTTGTCGAAGGACTTCCTTCGCCCGGTAGACCTCAACCCGCGTGACCGTGGCATTCGTCGTTCAATCGTGACCATATAGCCTAGTGGTCGCTATGCGTGTTCTCATCGGACATCCTTCATCCCATGTTGGCTAGCAACGTTGGGCTGCAGAAGGTGATATTGATGATCGATTGTTGTACCGTCCTGCAGAAGGTACCGACGGAGCTCACCAGACTTACGTCCAGCTTGGACAACGCTTCCAATAAGTTTTGCCCCCTGCTTCTTTGACCAGCTAATTGGGCGGGCATTATATCCCCAAGAAGAACAAGTCGAAACTGGATCCCAAAGAAGGTTTAATATTCGGATTACCACAAAGGCTAAACCGAAAAGTACAATTCGTTTGTAAACGATATGATGCGCATTGAAGAGGACACAGTGGTTGTTGAATACCAGCTCGATGCAAGCCCATATTCCGTAGGTCGCATACCTACGTCCCGTGCACCAGACAGCGATTACGACTATCATACCCTGATGATGAATTTTCCGATATTACGAGCGGAAACAATACAGTGATGACGGATGATGAAGTTGTTGCGAGGGACCCTTCTATGGTTCAGAAGGAGTTTCCTGAGCAGTTGAATGGAACGATTGTAAATGGGACATTTGTAGAACTAATTTTTATCTTTTGCTGTATCTTTTGTAGTTACGGAGCTATAATGCTAGTACCTCATTTGTAACTAAATGTACGTTCATTTAGTTAATAACGAGGTACTAGCATTGTAGCTCCATAACTACAAAAGATACAGCAAAACTTTGTTTAGTACAATTATAGATAATAACTAATTCTACAAAAGTCTCATACAGAACTTTGTCAAATTTTTCTCGGTTGAGACGGTACTGTCAAATGAATCAAAATTGAGTCAAAGTGAGCGGTCCATCCCTGCCCACGGACAGTGATTATTGACAGCGATCAACTTGAAGTGAAGTACGAATAATACGAAGAGATTTAACGTCATATAAAGCTAAAATTAGAGCCTAGTTTTCCCTCCATAAGACGTTTTGATTAAGGAACAAGGGCACAAAGCTGACGGCTGGCAAAGGGTGAACATGTGCATTCCATAACTCCTGTTCATTAACTCCTATTCCTACCTCCACGAGGTGCCGGCTGGGGTACGCAACTTCGGTTATCGTATACTAACAGGAAAGGAAGCACAGTGGCTCCCGCCCACATTAAGATGGCAGCCCCATCAGCGGGATAAGGATCTTAGGTTAACAACGCGGATCTTAGGAAGCTTGAAATCCTGGGGCTGAGCGAAGTTCGCTGGCCGGGTACTGGCGAACACAGGACATCATCCAGGCAAGTCTAAGATTGGCTCAAACAACGCGGACCTTGACGCGTCATGGGACGCCATGGCCTAGAAGAGATGAGCGAAAACGGGGAGCTGTTTACAGAACTCTGTGGTAATAACAACATGGTCATTGGTGGATCGCTCTTCCCCCATAGACCAGTACATAAAGTCACGTGGGTTTCCCGCGACGGCCGAACATAAAACTAAATCAACCACATCTGCATCAGCCGGAAATGGCGAAGGAGCCTTCTTGATGTACGCAACAAACGCATCGCTGATATTGCATCTGACCATCATCTTGTTATCGCTGAGATATGACTGCGCGTCGCACGTGTCCAACGACGGGAGGAGAAAGTTGGGTGCCGTTACGACGTCCGCCGATTGGAGAATCCTGAGGTGAAAAGGGCCTTTGTCGAACAACTTGAATCTCGAGCCTCGGAGCTGCCACCTGGTGGAACCGTCGAAGAGCAATGGACCGGCATCAAGAACGCCTTCATCACGATCAGTGATGAAACCTTCGGCAAGGCGTGCAGCGGGCGGAGGGAGTGGATTTCGGATGTATCTTGAAGGAAGATCGACGAGCGGAGAGAGGCGAAAGTCGGCATTGAGCGAGCGCGGACCAGATCGGCTAAGACAGTTGCCCGTCAACGATACACCGAACTGGACAGGGCTGTTAAACGTGCTTGTAGACGGGACAAGAGAGCCTGGACCAACTCCCTAGCCGAACAAGGAGAAACCGCCGCCACCAATGGTGATATCCGTTTGTTGTACGATATTTCTCGCCGCCTTAGTGGTGCCAGGATGAATACAAAGATGCCGCTAAAGGACAGAGCTGGTCAGCTACTGACTGACCGTACAGAACAGCTTAAGCGATGGACTGAACATTTTGAGCAACTCTTCCGAGTTTCAAATGTCAGAGATTAACAAACCCAGTAGCGTATGACGCCTACAGTTCGTCGAATTAATTGCATAAACTTGGAGACGCCATCGCTGGATGAAATTATAGCAGCCATCAAGAGTATGAAATCCAATAGAGCGCCAGGGATAGACTGTATTTCAGCCGAAATGCTCAGATCTGACCCATCTTTGTCAGCCCAGATGATGCATCAGCTTTTCAGCAATATATGGGAAACCGCAACTTTTCCGGTGGACTGGATGCAGGCTATGCTGGTCAAAGTCCCTAAGAAAGGAGACCTAACTGAATGCGGTAACTGGCGTGGCACCACGTTGTTCTGTATTACTCTCAAAGTACTCTGTAAGGTAATCCTGAACCGGATCTAGGAGAAGATCGATGCTACTCTCCGGCGGCAGCAAGCTGGATTCCGAGCTGGCCGATCATGTGTAGACCATATCACAACGCTCCGCATTATATTGGAGCAGATCAACGAATTCCAGGACTCTCTTCTGCTGGTGTTCGTTGACTTCGAAAAGCGGTTCGACCGACTCAACCACGTAAACATCTGGGGCGCACTTAGGCGTAGAGGAGTTTCACCTCTCTGAGAGTTCCCAGGCAGCAGGTCTCACAGTTAATGTAGCGAAAACTAAGTCTATGGTAGTGAACACTGAGAATTCCACCAACTTCACAGTAGCGGGACAATAAGTTGAGCAGGTAGACGCCTTTCAATAGCTTGGTAGCCAGACAACGCCCGATGGTGGTACCAACACTGGTAAAGCCACACGGATCAAGAAGGCCAGGAGTGCCTTTGCAGGTCTGTGAAACATTTGGCGCTCAAACCAGATCACTCTACGTACGAAAACCCGAATCTTTAACTCAATAAATTCATTAAATCCGTACTGCTGTATGCCTGAGAAACATGGTGCATCTCAGCGATGACAACGCAAAAACTGCAGGTATTCATTAATTGGTGCCTGCGATACATCATCGTCGGTGTTATCAACGGCCGATAGCCACAGAAATTCGTGAACGTAAGTGGAAGTGGATCGGACACACCTTGAGGAAAGGTGCGAACGAGATTTGCAGAGAAGCACTCGACTGGAATCCACAAGGACAGCGTAGAAGAGGCAGACCCAGAGGCTCATGGCGACGGAGCTTAACCAACGACATCCGGGCTGTAGACGAGAACCTGTCCTGGCGACAGGTAAAAGCCATGGCGGGTAACCGTCAGCAGTGGAGATCTCTGATTTCATCTGATTTGTTCTGCCGGACCGGCGGACATGGACACATAAGTAAGTAAGTAAGCACAAAGCTGACTATGAAAAAACACTAATCAAACCGGTGATATTTTACGGACTTGAGACTGTAACTTTATTTACGAAAGATATACGTGCTGCAAGCACTACTTGGAAAGACTAGTATCGTACGCCCGGCGAATGCTCGAAGGTCACGGCGGGTCGGCCACCAGGAATCCCTAGCAGCACACTTCCCTCGCATTCAGTTACAGTAATTTATTTATGACTATTTCTAGTCATTTATAGGTGTACTGCTTGGGATAGTAGGGCCCAGCGTATTAGATGGCTCGACCAGGTTGAAGCCGACTTGCGAGGGTCGAGACACTCCACGAATTGGCAACGACTAGCCCAGGACCGAATACGATAGAGACAAGCTTTAGAAACCACCATATCGTAGCTGGAGAAACATTTGGCTTTGATGGTTCTTGGAAATGCGAAACAGCCTCAAGCCGAGAAATCTACATCAAGAAGCTAACAAGCCGATGCGGTTTAGGACCGCTTTTGGTTTAGAAAATCATCCAATCGATATATACAAAACTTGGTGTATGTGATAGACCGACTTCATGGTTGCGTTCATATACATCATGCTGCACTTTTTGTGTCAAGCTGGATTCCACACTTCTGTAGTCCCACAAGGCAGTAACTTAGTGCCTTTGCTATTTGGTTTGTACTTCAACGATATTGTTAGTCTGCTGAATTCCGAATACGAACTAATGTATGTCAGATATCTAATCTACTTCAAATTCCACAATTCGCGTTTCATCTTCGATAACTTTTCAACGCATGTATCAATCCTGGTTAAAGTTTCATCGCTATGTAAAAAAAATCTTTCAGGTCAAAACGTTGTCATTAGTTTCTTAGCGCGACAAGTAGAAACGCTGCAGTAATCAGAAAGAAGCGTCAAAATACTAACTGGAACAGACGTTAGTGAATTGTGTCTTGTCATGTTGTGTGATTGCAAGATTATAACAAAGGTTATTACAATTTATCTAATTGAAGTTGTAAATGTTAATGGACGTTAATAGTTTTTAATCACTACGAGAGTATTTTAACCACTATGTCCCCCGCTAATTGGAAATAAGTGGAGTTATATAAAACTCGTTAGTTTATTACAATTTAACATTGAGACAAATCTTACAGCTAATATTTCGAAGCTATCTTTCGAAATTATTGTTCATAAACGCTACGCATATTTATATTTATGGAATATGCAGCGTTACGGGACTATGCGAATCAGTTCCTGTTTCATCACATTGGCATATCACTGAAAAATTAGGTCACCTTTAGTTACAAATGTTTCCAGTTATTTACTAAAATTTTGATGAAACTGGAACTAATTCACGCCGCAAAAATACTTGCTAATTGTGTTCCGTAACACTGAAATATGTCATTCCTATATTTAGCTTAAAGCTAAGATAACAAAAAGCCACCAACTATCCCAACTACTCAATTTTTTGGAGCCAAGAAAACAATTCCCAATCACATTTTTTCATGTTACATTAGATTACAATTTAAACATGTTTCATATCAAGAAGAATAGAAAGCATTTTCTCTCGCGTCGCGCTGGATTAGCTAAACAAACGGAGATGGTTGCCTTTGGCAAATTCAGATTTGCATTTTTCATCCCACAAACACATCATGCCACGCTCATTGCATAGCACCCTGCCTGCCCTCCCAAACGATCGATTTCGCGACATCCAGCACAGTGGCAAGCTAGTGGCCAGGGTATTCACAGACCAGTTTTGCAATTCATCGGTGTTAAAAATTAACGATTATCTACGTTACTACTACGACAGTTGTTGGTTGATCCATCTACTGCATGCATCCCGCGGTTCCCGATTCTGTTTGGAGGCGTATCCAAGATAAGAAACGCTTTCACTTTCCTTACTTATAAAAGCAAATTTGGCTAAATTGACGCGGTGTGGTCCGTCGGACCAGTCGGCTTATCCATTCGTGTTGTTTTTTTTTGCGTTCCGAGCCTATCTGGTATCCATCGCCTCCAGTTTTTTGAAGAGCACCAATTTAAAACTGTTTGCTCTCGATGCTAACGACGAACGCAGCATAAGCGCGCGTATATTTGTTTCACAAGCAGCCATAGTCGCACTCACCTGGAAAAGAAAAAGAAACGAAGAAAAAATAGTTCATCAGATAGCTAATCGAATTATTGTTTGGATAAATAGAAGAGTGGAGAAAACATTAGGCAAAGTGCTCCACGGATCACGGCATTCTCAATGGGACGCCAACGTTGCCCGCGGAAAACGAGTCAATGGATTACATATCTCAGCTCAATTATTGTGTGACTCCAAACATACCGAGTGCTTTGCCCCTTTCGGGCAGGAAACCGACCAACTGTTGCTAGCGAAGCATTTTCAGCTTTTATAATATTGACAAATTGACAGTTCGATCCAGATACGGGAAACGCAAGGATTGAGATGTTATTGCCGCGGCATGGTCCGTAAAGGGTCACAGTCATAGTTCAAATCTGATTCGGACTTGTGGTTCACAGTACGATGCGATGGCCGGGAGTTGTTCTGCCAGTTTTCACTTTCACACAAAGACGAAAAGCAAAACATTCATTCGAATGGAAAGACAAATGGTATGCATATTAATCCTGTCCGGTATGAAGCAAACGAGAGATCAATCAAATTGATTTGGGTTTTCATAAAAATGCTCCACAATGCTGGCTGGCACGCGATGACAAATTGTTTGGTTAAATAACACGAACACAGCGTTGAAGTATTTACTTGTACAGTAAAGACGATAAACAATAGTTATCTAACCTTAATTCACACTCAATGGCAGCATATTATGAGTTGAAACCTCATGAATTTGTCAATGTCGGTGAAAAATGCATAGAAGCAAGTTGCATAATTTCCGTAAACGATTTCACTGGCCAGTAATTCCGAAATAAAATAATCGAAAAACTTAGGAAAATAAACATACGACCAACGACGCGCTGCTTGCCCCAAATATTAAATGAGGGAAAACAACATTAACAAATTAAACCCCAGTACACTGACTTGACCTCCATAGACATATGGCATTCCTTAGCAAAGAAGTTGGCCAAGTACATTTCCTCTTCCTGCAGAGCAACATACATATTTTGAAGCACGAAACCTCGCTGACTTCTAAACCAAAATAAACAACGTTCACTTTGGTGAGCTATTTCCCCGAAAACTCGGCAAACTCGCCATCGTCGGTCCGCCGACAGGTGGGCTCGGTGTCGAAAGGGCCCTCTTCACATTTCGGCGGTACGGCGAAGGGCATCAGCTTGCCCCGGTAAGCCCTGATGCATTTCGGCTCCGTTTCAAACGGTGACGACGACGACGACTATGCGATGCGATGCGATGTGGTGTGGTGCAATAAACATCATGTTGCGCTCGTTAGGAATCGTTGTTCGAGAGTGAAAATACAAATATTTTGTGAGTGAAATTTACTCTTTACTATATTTGCTTTCGGCTAAACATTAAAATAAAAAAAACGGAACCAACCGTGTGCGGTGGCGGTGTTTTCATTTTCATTAGGTGCCTTTCTACGGCATCCAAGGCCTACCGTGCGCGGCGCGCGGTTGTTGTCGATTGTCTCTCGTATGTTTGGGTGGATGGTGCGACTATTTTCATATGTTTAAACGGTAGTAGGCACCTACTATTTACAATACAACATCTCTAGCAACCTCTAGATCTGGCTTATTAATGTACCGAAGCGTCCGTTGGGAGTGCGCACCATCACCACTGGCACTGATGCAGCCAGTCGTTTGTACACTGGAGCACGAGAAAGAAGCAAACGCTTTACGTAAACTACTGTGACAGATTTATACCGTAATTGATTGAAAATATGGTAAAATAAAGTCCGACAGGAAAAAATCCGACTTCAAGTCATTATAAAAAATTATATCGATGTCATCCGCAAAGCAAGAAGCACGTAAAATTTCGTAATACAGATACTTACTTTACTTCTCATTCCTTAACTTTATTTTATTTTATTTTATTTCTCACTCCACTCTACTCTACTCTACTCTACTCTACTCTACTCTACTCTACTCTACTCTACTCTACTCTACTCTACTCTACTCTACTCTACTCTACTCTACTCTACTCTACTCTACTCTACTCTACTCTACTCTACTCTACTCTACTCTACTCTACTCTACTCTACTCTACTCTACTCTACTCTACTCTACTCTACTCTACTCTACTCTACTCTACTCTACTCTACTCTACTCTACTCTACTCTACTCTACTCTACTCTACTCTACTCTACTCTACTCTACTCTACTCTACTCTACTCTACTCTACTCTACTCTACTCTACTCTACTCTACTCTACTCTACTCTACTCTACTCTACTCTACTCTACTCTACTCTACTCTACTCTACTCTACTCTACTCTACTCTACTCTACTCTACTCTACTCTACTCTACTCTACTCTACTCTACTCTACTCTACTCTACTCTACTCTACTCTACTCTACTCTACTCTACTCTACTCTACTCTACTCTACTCTACTCTACTCTACTCTACTCTACTCTACTCTACTCTACTCTACTCTACTCTACTCTACTCTACTCTACTCTACTCTACTCTACTCTACTCTACTCTACTCTACTCTACTCTACTCTACTCTACTCTACTCTACTCTACTCTACTCTACTCTACTCTACTCTACTCTACTCTACTCTACTCTACTCTACTCTACTCTACTCTACTCTACTCTACTCTACTCTACTCTACTCTACTCTACTCTACTCCAGTCAGCTCCACCATCGGGCCATACCCGTAGTAATGGCGGATGAATTGCACACTATACTTTTAAAAGTTCGAGAAGAACTCTCATCTTTCCAGCAGCTTTGAGCGTTGAGAACAATCTTCAACTCAATAATTGCTTTATCCACGTCGTCTACAATTTGCAGATTTACAACCTGTCCCTCATACTCGATCTCTATTCTGTTCCTATTGGCGAGTCTTTGGTTTTCACCATTCCACAGGTAATCAGGTTCTCTTCCCCGACATTGCACATAGCCCAAGTAGCACAGTTTTTGCACTTATGGTTGCAGAAACTTATTTTTGTCTGAAATTAGTTATAAATCAGTTGCCAAAACTGATTTGTAACAACTGCGCTAGTAGGGAAACATAACCCATGTAACGATTCTGAGGCCGCTTGGTTTTATTTGTGTTTTATAAAGGTTTCATCACGGTAATGAGTAATTCTCGTTGAAACCGGGTCACTACTGACACGAGGTCTTCCAATATTCGAGCTTTTGCACTTGATTGGTTGAAAATGGTTATAAAATGATTGTTACATTTTCAATATCTCGAAACAGTGGACCCCTCGTTCGTCAAGAGGCCCGGTAGTTTAAAAAAATTTGGAATTTTTAGCAAACCTTGAGATCTATATCATGTGGTTATCATTTGCAATGAAACAACTAACAAATGGCACAGTTCTGTAAAAAAGAAGAACTGAGCTTTCAAATGGAGTACAAAAATTTTGCGGCCATCTTGGATTTGGTCGTCATATTAAATTGTATCGAAAAATCGCCGTTTTTTGCAATGAGCCCTCAACCGATTTTCATTTTAAGAAGCCACCATTGGAAAGTTGAGAAAAAATACTACAAGAAGCATTCATAAAACTAGGTGTGCATTGGCAAATAAATAAAAAGGTGTGCAAATAAAATAACTAGTTATCTGTAGTAAGGTTCACAGTTTTCATATAATTATTGTGATATTTCCAAAATTTGCTATGAAATAAACTACAAACGTAACGATTTTGTAAAGAGAAAGGATAGGACTTTCAAAGGAAGTGGAAAAAAAATTGGCGGTCATCTTGGTTTTGTTCGCCATGTTGACTTTTATCAAAAATTGCAATTTTCGGCATGACTATCCCAACCGATTTTAATTTTAAGACCACCATTGGAAAACTGAGAAAAAATGCTATAAGAAACATTCGTCACATTATGTGTGCAAAGGCATTAAGTAAATGAAACAATAAATTACATTTACATTCTCATGTAAGCCGGCAGCTAGCTGTTTTGAGCTTATAGCAGAATTTTTTGCGCTTTTAGCGACATCATCTCCATATTTTCCCACCTAATTTGAATACGTTTTATGCAAGTTGGGACCTTTTGCTTGGATGTCTATTATGTGTGTTGCTATATTCTGGTATATTTTTAAGCCCGCAAATAAAAATTGATCGAAACAGAGTGTGATTTGCAGAATTAAGGTTATTAGCAATCGGTTTTCATGTCACAGGAAGCAACTAAAATGATTTTACTAGAAATTGAGATTGACTACTTGAATAGATTCATTTATTTAGAATAACAAGGGTTGCGACCCCAGAAATTACCACTTTTGTAGACAGAAATCAAAAAATCTGAAATTCATTGCCATATAGTTCCATATCGATGAGCAGTTTCAGCATATAATAAACGGAAACATTTTTACTGCATTTTCAGTATAAACATTAAGACAAAATATTTGAAAAATTAATATTTTTGTGAGGTTGAAACGGTAGAAAGGACGGTAGAAGAAGGTAATAAAATTTTAGAGTGGATGAGAAAGAGCAGAAAAAAGGTGAGAGGGGGGGGGGGTTTACTAGTAGTTACGCACCTGGGACTTGGACTTGAACTTGGCCTTGGTCTTGGAGTTGTCCTTGGCCTTGGACTTGGAGTTGTCCTTGGCCTTGGACTTGGAATTGGGCTTGGACTTGGACTTGGACTTGGAGCTGAACTTGGACTTGGACTTGGACTTGAACTTGGACTTGGACTTGGACTTGGACTTGGACTTGGACCTGGACCTGGACCTGGACCTGGACCTGGACCTGGACCTGGACCTGGACCTGGACCTGGACCTGGACCTGGACCTGGACCTGGACCTGGACCTGGACCTGGACCTGGACCTGGACCTGGACCTGGACCTGGACCTGGACCTGGACCTGGACCTGGACCTGGACCTGGACCTGGACCTGGACCTGGACCTGGACCTGGACCTGGACCTGGACCTGGACCTGGACCTGGACCTGGACCTGGACCTGGACCTGGACCTGGACCTGGACCTGGACCTGGACCTGGACCTGGACCTGGACCTGGACCTGGACCTGGACCTGGACCTGGACCTGGACCTGGACCTGGACCTGGACCTGGACCTGGACCTGGACCTGGACCTGGACCTGGACCTGGACCTGGACCTGGACCTGGACCTGGACCTGGACCTGGACCTGGACCTGGACCTGGACCTGGACCTGGACCTGGACCTGGACCTGGACCTGGACCTGGACCTGGACCTGGACCTGGACCTGGACCTGGACCTGGACCTGGACCTGGACCTGGACCTGGACCTGGACCTGGACCTGGACCTGGACCTGGACCTGGACCTGGACCTGGACCTGGACCTGGACCTGGACCTGGACCTGGACCTGGACCTGGACCTGGACCTGGACCTGGACCTGGACCTGGACTGGTTTATTTTAGATTGAATCGGTTCGGTGTCTGCGGCACAGTTTTTCTATATGTTCAAACCAATATGTGCGCCGAAAACACCGAACCGATTCAATCTAAAATAAGCCTTTTATGAGTGATTGCGAAGTTTTGAAAGTACAATTTTCCTTGCAATTTGCAAAACTATATCTTATGTTTAAAAAAACTATCCAGAGCACTCCAAAGCAATCTCGAAAAAAATCAATGGAAAAGTGTGCTATTTTTTGTTAGAATTGCTTATAGCGCGCTAAGAGAAAGAGATAGAGAGTTACTGTATTTAACAAAGTTGATATATCTTACAACTTCTGAATAATTCTGAATAATGTACCTAAAAACAAAAATTTGTATCAGCGTAATAGGTGGATTTCCGTTCACCCTACTCATGTAAAATGATGCGCTATATTTTATTAACTAACTTTTCAAAAGCCACCACCCTTGAAAAATTACGCATTTTTTACACAATAATGAATGATCGTGTTTTTGTGATTTGACCCCTCAGTACAATGTCTAAAAGCGCTCTTCCCATCTGTTATATTATTCATTTGTCAGTAAGCCGGTCGCTGCAATCAACATTATTGAACTGACGATAAACTTTATTTTTGACTGTTCTGGCCTTTCTATCCCTCTCTGTTCTGATTCGTAGTCACAATGGTAAGCGACTGAAGTGTCTCATGTTTAAGTCACTTGAAATTGAATTGGCTGAACTTACTAAGACGCAAACTTACGACCCTCCGCGTACTAAAGCTTTGCGGTTACTGAACCCGCATTACGTTTACGTCACAGATATTTTAGATATCAAATAGCTTTCTTGTCAGTAGCTAACCAGGAAAATCAAAAAGTAGCACGATTAATTGTCTTGAAATATAGTCCCACCTAACATTTTCTACACAGTATCGAACTATGTATATTATACTTTGTATCTAGGGTTGCCAAGTCCGAAAATTTCAAAAACCGGCCGGTCGGTCCTGCCTTCAAAAATTGCGGGGGGTTGTGGCAGCATATTACTAGAGGATTTGCCTGGAATGTGCAATGTGCGTGTGCGGTAATTATGCGGTAGTCGTGGAATCGAAACCACAACGAACATTGCATGGATTATTGAAGATACTAGAAGACAACTAGTTGCTTCTGGTGCTGATGGACAATTTAATGTATATTACCGCCAGAAGCAAAGTATTGTCACTGCAAAACTGGCTATCTTCAATGATCCACTGCTCAGGATTGCTAATAAATTTATCAGAAAATTTAACAAATCAAGAAAAAAGTACCAATCCGGCTTCCTATGTCGGAAAACCGGCTTTTTTGCAGGATTGACCGGCCACCGGCTTTGCTGGTGAAAAACCGGCCGGGCCGGCCAAAAACCGGCCACTTGGCAACCCTATTTGTATCATTAAGCCTCTAAATTTACGGTTATTTACTCTTCATAAACTAAATTCTGAGTAAGCCTAATTTCTTCGGTAGCTCCTAGGCAGAAGTGGAAAAGCAACTAGGTACTCTTTCCAATCGAGAAATCTGATGAACAATGCGTAGGAACTATCGTCGTACCGATCATAATTTTATGCATTATGCAAGCTGAACCACTAACTTTATCTTTATTACACCGTGAATAGCTCGTCACTAAATGGTAATGAATATTGATTTGCTACAATGTTGCAGTTTTTTCCTGCCAAACGTAGGCCCTTGGGGCGACCATGCAGCCAAATGGTCACGTATTTTGTTCAGACCGAGTCTAATTCAATTCCGGTACCCCTCGTTTGTTTGCTTACTGTCTTGGTGCTCCCAATCGGGTGAACCACCGTGCCATGTCCCATAGCCAAAGGTGTGACCCAGCGCCGGGCGGTACCGGCAGTAGAAGTCTCCCACAGAAGATTGCACGATGACCGTTGGTCTCGGATTGTTTATGCCGGCGCGAACAATTGTTGTTTTTATATCGGCGTCCTGCCGGCGGAGTAAATACCGATAGGAAGAACAGCAATTGGAAAGCGCAAGCGCTCCGAGCCTTCGAGTTGGCTGGTCTGATGTGCTGGTTCGGTCGGTCCAAGTCGATCTGTATAAAGGTGACGTGCCCAGGCGCAGGCCTGTAGATCGGCAAAGATGCGCCTAGTCGTCGGTGGTCATCGAACGGGCAAAATTATTGCCTCTTTGCGTTCAAGTACCAGCGAAAGGCATTTGGCGCTGTGGATCGTCGTTTTCCTCGCCCGTAACGATCTAGACTCGTCTGTAGACGGCGGAAGAGAAGATGACCAGAATGGCCTGTCACTGCATAATTTTGTTTAATTAGCAAAACGCTTTCAGTTTTTCTTATTTAGTTAAGGTATTATAACACCTCGGGTCATGCACGCTACGTTATTTGTCAAGTGTTTAGTAAGGAGATTGCTTCAAGAAAAAGCTAATTTTTCATGGAAAAAACTAACTTACTCTTCATGGGTGCAGCAATAATCCCTAAAAATGTAAAAGTCTTATAATAAATTGATTACACTTAATGATTTCTCTGCTCTACATCCAAATATGGTACCGAATATAAAGTAACCTCAATTATAGCCATAGATTCTACTGACAAATCCTCATCGTACTGTAATAGTTCACTGTAGTAGTTCAGTAGATTGCTGGCACTACAAAATTAAACAATCATTATGAGAAATTGCGTTCAAATAAAACTCATCGAATTAACTCTGACAACCGTTGCCAAAAAAAAAAGTTTCCCAAACATTTCAATAGCACCGCATCCCACCCCCATCATAAAACAATCATAAATGACAACTCAATGAACCAGTCTTAACCATGCATCAATTAAGTTCAGGAACGTCATGTTTCAATGACGCTTCGATAGTTATATAACATAATGATTATTTTAATTTCTTGTAATAAAACATAAGTTCAGTAAACTCTCTCTCTCCCCATTTCATAATTATCGAGCCACGCATCGCTTCGTCACTCGTCACTGTGAAAAACAGAGGGTATGTTCTTAGCGATATGGAGGGACCGTCCGCTTAGTGCGCATATGTTTTCTTTCCCATCTTCGGTCAGCTCTTTTAGGAATAAGTGGAAAGTGTCCAATTGGGGAAACATATGCATGTTTTGAATTCTCGATATGAATTGGTTCGTTGAGAAAATTGATGACTCGTGGCTTGTGCTGATGGGCCACAAAATTTAAGCAGATTTTCGTTGTGTGAATGTATTTGTACTGTGCGGATAAAAGAGCCATGATGAATGCAATCCATATGGAACTACTCTTAACGAAAGATGTATGCTGGCTAATTGAAACTAGTTATGAACTTGACAGTGACGAATATCATTGAGTATAATACACATTAATCTTTTTCAAGTGTGCATAGTTGAATTCTGTGCAGATTCTTTGAATCAAATGTATTTAATTTTATGTTTCGTGATATTATATTACTTTTCATAAAATGTACTCTTCAAGACTAATATGAACTGGTGTCAAAAACTCTTTCGATTTCTTTTCAAGTGTATAGAACCAAGTAGAGTAGGGTTAAGTGCGATGTTTGAAGTTGTCATCAATTTTCGTGAGATATAAAGAAGGACAACAACAAAATATATTTTATGGAGATGCAGTAACTCAATGTCTTCACATTCAACTATAAATCATCTGGGATAATAGTGTTATGCAAAATAAATTCTTCATTTTTCTGATCAAATGCCGATTCGCACTTCTACCCCACTAGCGGGGTAAAAGTGCGAATCGCGCGGGGCAAAAATGTGAAGCTCGAATCCATGAAATTAGCACAGCAGTAGCTAACAAAACCATATTATCTTCAATCTGCGGTATGTTTCGGAAAGAAATATTCTCAATTTGCACCTTTCCTATTTTGCGCTGGTGTATTGTAGCCTCCGTCAGATCGAAACTCTTCCAAACGTTGCTTTTTGTTTCATCAGCGGAAAAACATTGTTTTCCTTCGGTTAACATCTGTAGTGCACACAGTTTTCTGAAGATCGTTCATTTCTAGTATCAGTAATATAGTGCCTAAAGCTGTATATAATTAGCCATACATTTTTGCCTCGTCCATGAATCGCACTTTTGCCCCGTCCGTGAATCGCACTTTTACCCCTCTAGGCGTTTGACGGGGTGTGAATAAATTATGGAAAAGCGAAATATATTTTGTAAATTCTTTTCAGCGTATTTTCAAAACAGATATGTGCGTGATGTAAAACGCTGTTGCAAATTTTCAACAAGTAATATCCTCCTGTTGAAATCGTATTTGCCGTATAACGAAAAATTACATCAAAACCGCCCTAAAATAACATTTACACATAACTCAGCAACTATGCTTCGTAAGTAACCAAAGTTTACGTTAGATTCATGCTGTCAAAGTAGTCACCCATCCATGCCAATGTAGTCAATTTACTCGGAATCTGCACCGGTAAATCATTGAATCGCACCTTTACCCCTCCTTACCTTTTATCAAGTTGCAAAATTTTCACGACCTCTATGAGCTGAGACGCACCTAGCTTCTTTTTACCAGAAACACTACAGGCCAAAACTATTGACTTAACGAACCTAGGACCCAAACCCACAGCTCTCAACAGTTTTGCGTTTAAAGGTCTAAAAGCTTCTCCCGCAGTCCTTTAGTCGATTCCGATAATATTGAGTGCATCTGCAAATTGGCTTTGCAAATTGTTATGTTTGATTTCGTTATAATCATACGTATATAGAAGCGTTTTAGGTCTCATCAGCTATTCATACATATAATTTTGATATCTGCAGTGTCATTTGAAGCAGTTTAATCAGTTACACATGCTCGTCATATTTCGATTAACTGAATCACTTACGTCTTGAAATCGACCCTCTTAAAAACTAAAACGTTTCCGCTACCGTTAACAGTATGATGAATAGCACACGGAAGAGCACTTTGTATAGCATAGCATAGCATAGCATAGCATATAGTACACGGAAGAACACTTTGTATGTAGAATTAATCAAAGTAATGCTTTAATAGCCGCAACAGTCTAGTGAACCAAATGGTAACAAATCACCAACACTGAAGAATTAATTTCAGATTTGTGTTGAATACAGTGAAATTTTATTAAGAAATGTTATTCCGGAAGATTATAGGGCCTAATAGTGATTTTTTCTTAATTATGTCATTTTTGTACCAGGGTCTTAATAGCGAAGTTTCATATTAAAATTTGAATGTGAACGTGAATTATACTCAAAGTTTTAAAGATATGATAATAATATGAAGATGCTCCAAAAAGCAGTAGCCCCAAAAATAATTATAGCAATGAATATAACGAAGCATACACTATTTCAGAATTTCAATTACAAAGATTATGTGTCACATTGAAATACGTGTTATGTATACAGGTCGGACTCGATTATATAGAGTCGGCAAAAATTTTTCACTGCATGTAATCTATACCTATAAAGAAGGATTTCTGTCTGTCTGTCTGTCTGTCTGTCCGTATGTTCCTTATAGAATCGAAAACTACTGAACCAATCGGCATGAAAATATGCATGTAGAGGTTTTTCGGGGCCAGGAAAGGTTTTAGTGATGGTTAGAAACCCCTCCCCCCACTAAGAGGGGGGGCTCCCATACAAATGAAACACAAATTTCTGGATAACTCGACAACTAATCAAGCAAATAGAACAAAATTTGGCATGTGGGTGTTTTCGGTGACAAGAATTTATTCTATGGTAAATTGAGACCCCTCCCCTCTTTATAAGGGGAATTATAACTCCTCTCCTCTTTAAAAGGGGGGGCTTTCATACAAATTTCCTCATAACTCGAGAACTAATCAAGCAAATGGAACCAAATTCGGCATGTGAAGGTTTTCAAGGGCAAGAATATTTTCTATAGTAAATTAGGACCCCTCCCCACTTTAAAAAGGGGGGCTCCGGTACCAAAGAAACACAATTTTCCTCATAACTCGAGAAGTAATTAAGCAAATGGAACCAAATTTGACAAGTGGGTGTTTTTGGAGACAAAAATTTTTTCTATGATGAATTGGGACCCCTTCCCGTTTTAGGAGGGGGGGATCCTATACACATAAAATACAAATTTCCTCATAACTGAAGAACTAATCAAGCAAATGGAACAAAATTTGGCATGTGAAAGTTTTCGAGGGCAAGAATATTTCATATGGTGAATAAGGACCCCTCACCACTTTAAGAGGGGGGGGGCTCCTATACAAACGAAATACAAATTTCCTCATAACTCGAGAACTAATCTAGCAAATGGAACAAAATTTGGCACGTGGGTGTTTTTAGAGACAAAATTTTTTTCTATGATGAATTGGGACCCCTGCCCACTTTAGGAAGGGGGGCTCCTATACAAATGAAATGCAAATTTCCTCATAACTCGGGAATTAATCAAGCAAATGGAACCAAATTTGGCACGTGGGTGTTTTTGGAGACAAAATTTTTTTCTATGATGAATTGGGACCCCTACCCACTTTAGGAGGGGGGGCTCCCATACAAATGAAATTCAAATTTCCTCATAACTCGAGAACTAATCAAGCAAATAGAACCAAATTTGGCATGTGGGAGATTTTGGAGTCTTGAATTTATTTTACGATAGTTAGAGACCTCTCACCCCTGTGGTAGGGGGATATGGACTCTCATACAAATAAAACAGAAATTTTTGCGAAACTCAAAAACTAATCGAGCTCGAGAAATTCGAGACTCTTCCATAAAACATTAGTCAATACAATACCACAAAAACTATCTATAGTAACACTAGATCATTCAGGACGAGACGGTCGCGAGTGTTGCCGGTGACCCGCCGTCGGAAGCGCCGCCCACTGGGGGGCTTGCAAAACTCGAGATTGTGACAAAGATCATCCGAGATTCATGATTTATGTACAACACAGGTTAATTTGTTGCAATACGAAGTTTGTCGGGTCAGCTAGTCTATACCTATAAAAAAGGATTTCTGTCTGTCTGTCTGTCTGTCTGTCTGTCCATATGTTCCTTTTAGAATCGAAAACTAAAATCGAAACCGATCGGAGTGAAAATTTGCATGTAGGGGTTTTTGGTGCCAGGGAAGGTTCTTATGATGGTTAGAGATCCCCAATTTAGGAGGGGGGGGCTCCTATACAAATGAAATTCAAATTTCCTCATAACTCGAAAACTATTTAATCAAATGGAACCATATGTGGCATGTGGGTGGTTTTGGAGGCATGATTTTTTTCTATGATGAATTTGGACCCCTTACCTTTTTATAAGGGGGGGCTCCCATACAAATGAAATACAAATTTCCTCATAACTCGAGAACTAATCAAGCAAATGGAACAAAATAAGACATGTGGGTGTTTTTGGAGGCAAGAATGTTTTCTATGGTGAATTGAAGCCTCTCCCCGCTTCAGAAGGGGGGGGGGCTCCCATACAAATGAAATCAAAAATTTCCTCATAACTCGAGAAGTAATCAAGCAAATGGAACCAAATTTGGCATGTGGGAGGTTTTGGAGGCAGGAATTTTTTTAATGATGGGTTGAGACCCCTCACCCCTGTGGTAGGGGGATAAGGACTCTCATACAAATAAAACAGAAACTTTTGCGTAACTCAAAAAATAATCGAGCTCGAGAAATTTCAGAATCTTTCATAAAACATTAATCAATAACAAGACCACCAAAACCTATCAATAGTAACATTAGGGGATTCAGAGTTGCCTGCGACCTGCCGTCGGAAGCGCCGGCCACTGCGGGGGGCGACCCCCCGCAGAGATCATCTCTATCTAGGCTTATTTATTTTTCTAGATCTACTGACCTCTATTACTTTCCTTCAGTTGTGTCACCCCTGCGAGATCGAACTTTCTACGAAAAGATTTTCCGTGAAATGGTACATCCCACGTAAGGTTTTTCACGAAATGGTATTCTGCGAAACTCTATATTGCGCGTTATAGTCAATCGAGAATTGGTGTTCCACACAATGGTATTCGGCAAAATGGTTCGTAATGATGGCGAATATTTAAATGCTATTCGCTTTATTTTATCAGGCTACGCAATGGGGGGGAGTTGTTTTCTACTTTATTGTGAGCGAAATTTGTATATTAAAACACCTACGAACTCCCCAGAAACTTTCAAAACTCGAGACAAAGGTCATCCGAGATTCACGATTTATGTACACCACAGTTTAGTTTGTGGCAATACGAAGTTTGTCGGGTCAGCTAGTCCTCTATATAATCGAATCAAGAAAAAAAATTTCTTTCATTGTTTTATATACGTAATTTTGTGTTTTGCCTTTCTACTATATGAAAATATAGTATAAAGGTATAGGAATCACTCGAAAAACCGAAAATCGAAAGAAAGCCTAACGGGACGAATGTCATATACCATTCGACTCAGTTTCGAAAACTGAGCATTTTCTGTGAGTGTGCGTGTGTGTGTGTGTGTGTGTGTGTGTGTGTGTGTGTGTGTGTGTGTGTGTGTGTGTGTGTGTGTGTGTGTGTGTGTGTGTGTGTGTGTGTGTGTGTGTGTGTGTGTGTGTGTGTGTGTGTGTGTGTGTGTGTGTGTGTGTGTGTGTGTGTGTGTGTGTGTGTGTGTGTGTGTGTGTGTGTGTGTGTGTGTGTGTGTGTGTGTGTGTGTGTGTGTGTGTGTGTGTGTG
Organism: Sabethes cyaneus; assembly: GCF_943734655.1. Lineage (NCBI taxonomy): Eukaryota > Metazoa > Arthropoda > Insecta > Diptera > Culicidae > Sabethes > Sabethes cyaneus. Next base: position 148,631,153 of record NC_071354.1, read on the forward strand.
TGTGTGGGTGTGTGGGTGTGGGTGTGTGGGTGTGGGTGTGTGGGTGTGGGTGTGTGTGTGTGTGTGGGTGTGTGTGTGTGTGTGTGTGTGTGTGTGGGTGGTTGTGTGTGGGTGTGGGTGGGTGGTTGTGTGTGGGTGTGGGTGGGTGGTTGTGTGTGGGTGTGGGTGGGTGGTTGTGTGTGGGTGTGGGTGGGTGGTTGTGTGTGGGTGTGGGTGGGTGGTTGTGTGTGGGTGTGGGTGGGTGGTTGTGTGTGGGTGTGTGTGGGTGTGTGTGGGTGTGTGTGGGTGTGTGTGGGTGTGTGTGGGTGTGTGTGGGTGTGTGTGGGTGTGTGTGGGTGTGTGTGGGTGTGTGTGGGTGTGTGTGGGTGTGTGTGGGTGTGTGTGGGTGTGTGTGGGTGTGTGTGGGTGTGTGTGGGTGTGTGTGTGTGTTGGTGTGTGTGTGTCGGTGGTGTGTGTGGAACGCTTTTGATTGAGCCAACTTTTCTCGGAGATGGCTGGACCGATTTTAATGATCTTAGTGTGAAATGAAAGGTCTAGATGTCTCATTGTTCGCTATTGAGTTTCATACTGATCGGACTTTTAGTTATGTATAAAAATGTATAAAAATACGAAAGTTATGTATAAAAATACGAAAAATGTGGGACTTCATTATCTCATAGGTCCCTTAACCGATTTGACAAAATTTATTGCATATGAAAGGGGAGTCTTTCAAAACCTTAACTTCCACTACTTAAAGATATTCCCATAGCATAGGATCTAGTGAAAGTATGGTGGGCTGGTCACGTCGCAAGAATGCCGGATGACTGTGCAATGGCATCTATTCTCTTCAAGACCTCCATCGGATTAGGAATAGAGGGACCCACCCAACGTGTTAGTTGGCTCGACCAAGTTAAAGCCGGTTTGCTTGTGTCAAGACGCTCAACAAATTCGCAACAAGTAGCCCATGACCAAATACAGCGCAGAGTAACTCTAGATGCCGCACAAGTCATCCCGGCTCTATGCTGCTAAAAAGAAAGAGGAAAGTTTTATATTGCGACATTTGCCCCTATTTAGACTACCCCGATTTACACGATTATCACAGTCGAATCTCGCACACAATTTCGCTCAAAGAAAATGAAGTGAAAAAGAAGGGGAAGAAGGAAAAAGAAGTCAAACTCATTAGTAGATCAAATTAAAAGCCACTCTAGTGTCATATTAACAGTGCAAAATGCGGTACGTTGCACTAAATGATTATCACAGTAGTCTAAATAGTCACAAAAGGGGCAATATTAACCACTTGTTTATTTATAGCTCCAGTTAATTTCGATCACTATACCTACCAAAGTTATAAATTCGCAAAATACATGCTAACGTAGTTGCTATTTGGATTTTGGGATTATTCGCAACATGATAACATGGATTATTGTAATTTTTTGACGTAGAACTACGTTTTACAGAAGGGGTGTCACTCCAAAATTTGGAGTCAAACCAGCGGCACGAAAGAATGAAAGATTTTGAACGCTAATAGCTCTTCCAATTTAAAACGGATTTTGATCATAAAAGATGTAGCAATTGTATGGCTTTCTTGAAAAGATTGTTTTCCAATCACTAAATGGTGAAAATTAACGAAAACTAAAGCTAAAAATTTTCCATACATTTTCCGAAGGATAGTCTTGCTGCCCAGGCACGACCATTACACACACCAAGCTGTGACAGCTGTAGCTGCTGCTGCTTCAAGACAGAGGAGTAAAATAAACTTGGGTGTTTTTACGCTTACTACAAAGCCCAGTAAAGCCTAGGTGCCACTTTCCGATTTGGAATTTTGAGCTTCTGTTTTTATACGACAGACTTCGCAGGCAGCTGAAAGAATACACGGATAGAAATTTGATCTCCAAAACGAGCCAAATGACACATGATTCCAGGTTTCTAGCTTATGATTTATGAAAATACACCATGAATAATAGTCATGATATCACGAGTTTCTTGCAGTACAACACAACGCAAAATCATGAACTATTATTCATGGTTTTGTACTGTCTGATATGGCAGTTCAGTCATGATTTAATAGGAATTCGCATTTCATGATTTCATGATTTCATTCATGGCATCGGAGTCAAATTTCTTTCCGTGTACAGGCCAATTATAGGACTGGTGCCACAAATCCTTTAACTCTTACAGGCTTTTTCAGTAGAGATTCGAACATGCGACATCTAGCTTGCTAGACCAGGGCCGTACCATGAGGCCAACTGAAAGACTCAGACCACTGAAGGCCAACTGGAAGACTCAGACTCTAACGCTGCAAATAAGCGATAGCAATAATGCAATTATGGACTATCTCATTAATGCCTGTTCTCTTATTATAACATATTATTTTGAGGACTTAAGTTTTCTCCTAGAACTTTGGGTTAAAACCACTCAAAAAAAACTTTGTTAATAGCTGGATGCGTGAGGCAGATTTTTATACTGAAATACTCCGATTTTGGCACTGATAAAAATATTCGTTTTTGATATCAAATATAGCTCACCTACCAAAAATACGATACAATTTATTAAGCAACATAATATTACTATTATGCTGCTTGTTTTATCTAACATTACGCAGTTTTACACTACACATATACCAATATGGTGTAAAACGTTTTCTTTAATATTCGAGGTTTTTTCGCGAAAATCAGCCTAACGTAGTTCTACGCCAACTTCGCGATCATGTCTGGAGCACAACCTTTCTGGTTTGATTTTTACTATTATTTATGATCAAAACTTTATGAAAACCTGAAATGTGGCCTCATTTTATTGGAATTGTAACAGTTGAACGCAGATAAAAGAAGGGTAATGTTTCATAATCCGCTCACGAGTACACAAATTTTATTAATATTAGTCTAATGATAATAATGATCATTAAAGCAAGCAGAAGATGACTGGTAGGGGGATTGTCGTCAGACTATATAAACACAAAACATTTCGGACCCATTTGGTACAAGTTGACAATAGTTTTATACTCTAACAACTCATCATGTCGTGATCGAAATTAGATACACCTGTGATCGAAATTAGAACCACCCCTTAAAATTGATGATCGGAATTAGGTGCACTGATACATCATACTTTGATGCATATTTTGTAACTTTCGGTAAATAATTTAGGCATTTTCATATTTTTCCATGAAACATAATTGAAAATACTTGCTAAAGACACATACCATGTAAATAAATGTCAAAGCTTCATTTTTCAGTGAGGGCTTCAAGATGAATCATGCCTTAGGTGATCGGAATTAGGTGCTTTTACGGTACCGTCACCCGGGGATACTTGCAACACCCCTATTTTCGGTTCATTCTACAGATTCATTTAGTTTATATTTTTTCTCATAATCATAAATCAAAAGTACTCACCACTATACAAGTTTTGGCTACTTACACTTGGACCTAAACGGTATACTTATACTAAGTATAAACGGAACGGAAAGTTATACTAAGTCAAAGTTCAAAAGTGTTGCAAGTATCCCCGGATGACGGTAGTTGTTTTACTGACAAGCAATCGTAATCACCTGCACATCGGTTCGGACCGATTGTGGAAACATCGGCTGACATTGATTTTTCTTGTATCTTTGTCAGTGCGGTGAAAGATGCTTCTCTTAACTCCACTAAGGTCTTAGTCATTTTTATGCACTGCAAAAGACACTAAAATAGTCGTGTATTTTTTACCATGACTCATATTGTTATAACTGTTGATAGAGCAGCATTAATGGTACCAGCCATTTGCGTCGACTTTGATATCTTCGGCATAATTTCTAATCAAAAAACTGATAACACTTTGTATTTTGATGGAATCCCTACCGTTATTTTAGGCCGGTGTACTAACACTTTAACAGCACCATTCTATTGTATCTTTAACAAATCTATCACCCAAGAAAATTTTATGGATATTTGGAAGCATTTATTCATGTTCCCGATATTTAATAGTGGAGATCACTGAAGAGTCAGAAACTATCATGTCATTACCAGTTTGTCCGGCACCTCCAAGCTATGTGAAATAATCGTGAGCGCCGCTTTAATTCGGTGACTACATTTCTTCTGACCAACATGGATCCATGGCTGGCCGCTCCGTGACGACTTCACTTTTAATTGCACTGCTGAAATGGACTGCAAGGTTTGAAAGCTATCTTCGACTGCTTCAATCATCGCATACTTCTTGGCACAATACCACGACTGGATGTTTCGCAACGGGTTTTGTGCAATTTGGTTCAAAGGTATCGTCCCCGTTCACGAATCAATCTGGTGTACCGCAAGGCAGTAACTTGGAACCACCTTTGTTTATTTTATTATTTACCGACGAAGCCGCTGCACTTGAAAGAGGTTGCAGGTTTTAAAATCTACATGATAATTTGTTGCATCGTGGATTGTCATTGGTGCAAATTGAATAACTTTATTGAACATTGTTACTAAATGCGAGGTAATGTGGTTCCACCGAAACAAGTCGCCAATAGTTCTCGACTACAAAATTAATGATTAGGTATTGTAAAGGGTTGCGCATGTGAATGATCCTGGTGTTATTCTCGATCCCAAATTGGCTCGATCGTAAATCGAACGATAATCTCAAAGTAATTTTCCGAGATTTATACGCGGTTTCAAAGAACCGGACTACCTAAAAGCACTACATTGCATCTTAGTTCGTCTTTTTCTCGAAAATGCGTGCCTTATTTGGACTCCACATTAACTTTGTTGAAACCTTAGAATTGAACGAGTGCAGAGGAGGTTCATACGATTGGCCCTGCATAGTTTACCTTAGCACGACCCGAAAAATTTACCTATCCTGACCACTTTCTGACACAGTCGACGTTTTGCTTGCAAAAATTAACACAATCAAAAAAAAATTGCACAGGTGATATTTTCTCTCACTCCAATGCGCGGCCTAACCTGTCGCATTTACTCTACTTGCTAATGTCCAGCAATCAGTAGGTAACCGAAATTCGCTCGAATCGGTTGTTTGACTTTCTACGGCATGTTTCGGGATGAACATCATAATTACTATTGATGGTACGATCGGAAAAAGGAGTACTCGAGCAGCAGTATACCGTGTAACTTGTCCGATCGTTTGCTTTCCCGACTCCAACAACCAAGGCAGCCAACCTTGCCCGATTCCCGGAGGGCATCATCGCCGGCAGAACGGCAATGTAACACCGTCATGTACGCACCGCCGCCGCGCCGTCCGCTCATGGATCGATCAATAATTTATTTGCCTACCGGCCCACCATCGTAGTACCTTGCAGGTTCGGGCCTGCGTCGTGATGGTTACCGACTAAGACAGAACGGGTCGGTTGTAATTTTCATTACACTGTGCACGCAAAATTCAAGTGCTTCTGACCCATTTTCAGTCAAAATTAATAAATTAAATTTAATTAAACTCTACGCCTCCAGTATTTAAATTTTTACAGGCCAATCGACCGGTTTTCCTGTCCGGTTCGGGCGGAATTCAATCCAACAATCAGCGCGCAGTCTCCAGTGGAACTAAAAAGGGTATTAATAATACCGACAATAAAGCAACTAGCCACCAGCTCGTGATGGGAACCAGTAATCGAAGTACTCCCTTATCTTAGATTGAACCGAAAGTCGTTTATGGTTTCAACCGCGTCGGGTACCAGCGGCAACATACAGTGACCTGTAGGTACAACAGCAGGCAACTTATCAGCGAAATTGCGAGGAGGGTTCTGGCTGACCAGCTCACCTGGTTTCATTAAGATCCAATCAATATCAGCTTTGCTACCCTAGAAGATGGATTTCGTTCAGGTCTCGGCGGGTGAAACTCGGTGGCACGGTCCGTATACACAGACTGAGTTCTGAAGCCGAAAAGTGATACCAAATTAGCATCAACCTTTGGAACGTGGAAGGTGGTAATGTTCACAGGTTTTCGGGCTATCATTAACAAATTATGGACCTTCGATACAGCAGCAGCAGCGTAGAGATAATGGTTTGTTTACTTTTCGAGTTACCTTTCTATCTCCAGGCGAGTGATCTGAAATCTACGAAATCTGGGATGTTGCTGACTAATCGATTTTTTCGAAAACATTCGTAACAATAATCTATCAAAATGAGGTTTGGAGAAGATTGCTTGTTTGTTTTAAGCCATGCAAGTGATTCTAATGCAAACTCAACTGCTGTTTATGATCATACTCCTGATGAAATATATGTGTTTTTACGTTCATGTCAGTGCACCATCCTTCTAGTCTATCCCAAGCAACGATTCAGTGTGAAAAATCCCATTAAACTGAATGCTAATCCCAGCCAGGCACGCTGTTCATATAAATACTGCTAGGCATAATCCGCCAAAGGCCATATAGAAAAAGCAAACCCATTGATTTCGGAGCACTTTTTCTTTCCCAACTTCCCTTTGGAAATCCATTCGCAGCCTGCCCGCGTCCCTTCCGGTCTCCCGTCGAGTATGAAACAAAAAAGCTGTTAGAACTGTAAAACAAGACAATTATCAAGTATTTTGAACTTTCCGGAGGGGGGCATTAACCGCACATTGCTGCTCCGGGCGGCGCAGAGGAGATTCCCGTGAACTTCTGCGCCGAGCTTAAATAAACTGATCTGCCCGTTTTGCTCGCAACACTTTAATGACATTCAGCTCTTAATTAATTCATATCATCGGCACGACCAACCGGAGATGGTTTCAGTTGCTTCCCAAGCCATTCTAGTCGTCAGCTGCTGGTAGAAATAATACAAAGCAGCAACCATGCATTCCGTCGCAACTTGCTGCCCCTCCCAAACCCTGCCATCCTCCTGGGAACGTCTTCAAAGTGTCAGAAAGAGAACAAGCAAATTAATGAACTGTGCAGCGGAATTAATATCTGATTATGACACCCTCCCGCGCATGATGGTACAGAAAGACGTAGCTTGTTCGGCACATACCGATCTATTTGTTCTAACCGTCGTCGTCGTCGTCGTCGTCTTTGTCAGTTGCTAGCGTAGGAAGAGACAGGACCCCTACACTTCAGTGCGTTACGTTGTTGTTGGTTGGGTCAATCGGTTCCCGAGAACATCTTGGGGCGGGTTCATTGTGATAATCAATCTTCCTCCTCCGGGAGTCTAACAGTCATCACATCTGTCTTGAACTGTACAACACATTAACTCAACACTCAACGTGATACAAATTTCACGATAAAATTGTAATCCGTGGTAGAGTACGCCTTTAAAGCGCCCATGTTGATAAGTTTCTAACAGCATTTATACGCGCGCTGCTGACGGTTAGTTTCAATGTGGTCCAGTTTCTTATGATGGAAGCTGCTGTGTGAGTAGAGTGCCGACTAATAAAATTAAAACATAATTACAGTTATTGTAGCATCGTACATCTAAGGCGATTATGGTTGTTTGGGAGATTAAACCTATATAAATATTATATTACCCAAGTAAAATGGTACAAAGCATACACTTTATTCGAATCATCAAAAGTTCCTATTCGGTCTGAATGCTCTTTTATAGCAAGAAATTTAGCAAATAAGGTTAAACATTTGCGATTGTGATGGCGCAACAAATAAATTGCAATAAATGCATCGTTTTACAGAATTTTATGTGGTTCCACACCATGCGCTGTTTTATTGACGTAAAATGAATTACCTTGTACCTATAGTTGCAACTTTACAAGAACTCAATTGTACTGCTTGAGATCGCACAAAAGTTGCGCGCAGCAATGGGTACTTTGTACAACATTAACTAAGTTGTATGTAATCGTTGGCTATTTACTCGCGAACCTGGTGCACCAAAAATGATTATTTCTTCGTAGAAGGCGTCAATGTTTCACACGAAAAAGGCACGCACGAGTTCACTGGGTCCACGAACGCCATAAGATAAAGTCAAATTTGCTTCTGTTTCCTCGTAGAAACAAAATTATGATTTATAGACATGTGCCCCCGCCGCCGCACAGTGGCGCCAGTCAGAACAAAAGTGGGACAAAACTAAAAAAAGTCTCCAAATAGCATGGAATTTATACGTTTTAGTTGTTTTGTGATCAAAATTTAATATTTCAACTAAAACTATTGAAATGTTTAAAAAAAACATTAATTAGGGTGTCTCTAAAATACTTTTTCTATAAAATATAACATAAATATTTAATTTGTAATTTCTATCTTGTAATTTTTTGTAGTAAATGTATAAAAAATAACTTCCTGTCACGTATTATTAATTAGGGTGTCTCAAATTTTTGAATTTCAGTATTTCATCTTATTTCAATCTAAATTTCGTAGTTAAATGTGTTTCTGTCCCTCAAAAGTTTCATTTATAAGGTTTTAGAAAGTATTAAAATCCTAAGTACACCGTGTACATCCAAAAATTAAAACATCTATTTAGTTTTTATACAATTATTTTTTTTTTCAATAGACTATGTACTTCTTCCGGCAGCTCAATCTTCTTTTCATTAGTTCCATGGTGAAACTTTGTTTTCAGAGGATCAGACGCGATCAGAAGTCCATGGAAAACATCAATCAAAGTATTTTCACGTGAATTTTTCCGGGAGTGATCGTTCCGTAATCGTCTCACTTCTTTGTTTATCGACTCTTGGGCGTCTTCGGACAAGCGACCAATTGGCAAAACAGCTTTAGTTATTATGATGTGACCATGAATTAGTAGCTTATGCAAAGTGGTGGGCATATGGTACCATCCATATTTTTTCACATACAATTCAGCTGTATTATGAGTAAAAGCTTTGAACTTTTCTGTGTCGATTTCTTCTCCAGAAGATACCGCAATCAAAATGGTTCTCAATCTTTTGATAAGGCCTACATCGATACCGATAATTTCTGAAGACTGTTCTGCATTTCGAAAAAATCTCCTTGCAGTATTGCCGTCATTGCTGTTTCCACACCCAGAACGCGGTTGATCAATGTGTAATCCGAGTTTATCAAAAAACTCCTTCTGAATTTTTGATTTAGTCTCCGTAAACTCTCTTTCTTGTCCAGCTTTCGACCAGTTTTTAAACTGTAGTCTGTATGCAATGTGCACCATACATTCGAATACCCTAATCAAACAATGCAATGTACTTAAACCGTAATCCAGGTGTGTTTCGTCTATCGTTCGATTGATAATTTTTTCCAGATTATTGAAGAGAGAAGCTGTAGCACCACATAAATAACACCTTTGCCCAGAAGATGTTTCAGTATTGGCGTTGATGGTCTTACCATCAACCATCGTCATGAACATTTCCACGTTGACTACTAAGTTTTGTTCCATTACTGACCATGTCAAAGCGTTCAGGTTTGCAATTTCTCTGCACATACGTTCATGTTCTTCGACAATAACATTTTTCGTTTCCTTTGTTAATCGTAACGAAACAGGGCGGCAATACCTTAAAAGAAAATTCTATTTAAATCTACTGTACAAAATGATTTATAATTCGGGCAATACCTTGTTGACGATGGTCGAGGGTTATCCCATATTATAACGCCATTTCCTGTCAATCGCAATGGGACTAACGATGTAAGAAAGACACTTGCGTCTGAGCTTTCAGTCTTTGTGAACCTTTGTTTGTATTCCTGAAAGCCAGATGACCCATCGCAACCCCATTTAACGTAGAGTTTATATGTTGTACACACTTAAAAAAAAGTACCGAGTTCGGTAAATTATCGTAAATTTTACCGAACTCTGAGCAGCAGAACGTCCGGTAAAAAATTTTTTTTAATGCCAAACATTACTAATGATCCGTAAACGTCGATTGGCACCATCAAATTTTACCGAACGTTCGGCTGCTCAGAGTTCGGTAAAAGAAATTTAAGTGTGTAGGCTCATTGCATACGATAGGTAATATTTCGTCATGTTGAAGCAGCTTTATTAATCGATTGCACGTATGATCTAGCAGAGCCTGCAACTCAATTTGGCAGTGTACCTCAGAAACATCGAAAAAATTTTTGAGCGGGTAGCAATTCTGTTTAGCTAATGCAATATTTTTATACGGTGGATAGATATGGAGGAGGAGGACAAGGAGATCTTATGATTTCGTATGTTCGTCTAGTTAGCTTAGCATCCACGAATACTGCCAAAGCTTTCTCTGCTGAAATCATACGATCTTGATCAACGCCTATTGCTTTCATTTTATTGCCCTCGGCTCGCAGTTGCAGTTCCGCAGCGAAAAGCAACTCATCTGAACTATGAGTATTTCTTAACTCTTCTGTCTTACGACGCTTACTTTTCACACTACATTCGTTAAAAGTTTTTGAAGGACGCCCGCCATTCTGGCATCCATCAATTGATGTCGCAGCTCCACCGAAAATAACTTACTCTTCTAACCAATCGCAGTTTTCTCTAAGAAAACGCTCTTTCTTACGCTGTGCGCGTTCCCAGCGACGTTGAAATTCTAACCACAGAAAATAAATGCCGGATTGGTGCTCTACTTCATTACCAATGTAGTTTTGTAGACATTTCGTCAATTTCTCTCGTCTTTCTGCCATGCTTGACGAATCGAGCAAGTCGTCGTTAAAAATTAATTTTCTTTTCAAGAAAAATTCTATTAAACAATATAAAGAAATACACAAATTACCATATTATTCAATATTATTACGCTCATGGTGAGCTTACTACTGGGTTGCGTCATGGCCATATTCTCATCTCCAAAGATTGAAGGTAATAAAACAGTATCTCAAAAGAATAACCAGATTTTTCAGATTAAATTCACTGACTATCGTCGATGATATATCGCGAGCTTGACACTAAACTTCCAATTGTCAAATGCTCACGGATGTACTTGAGAAAATAGGTTGTTGTATGTCGTAGTTAATATAGTGTTGGTAGAAGCGGAGACGAAGCGAATCAGCCGTCGTTCCTGAAAACTTGGTTTTGCAAAACACGATTTTTCAAGACTTTGCGCAAATCTGCGCAAGATAAGCAAATGATTTTTCGAAAGTAGACAAAATTTCATATAAAACATGGAAAAATGACGGTTTCCTTCTGTTCCCAAAAATAGATGTTCAACTTTAAAAATGCGAAATATATATTTTCCATTTTTTTAGATTTAAACTAAATATAATTTAGAGTGTACGCGACTTTCGTCAATCTGCAAAATATATTTAAAATCAGTAGCCATTTTAGTACTATGGGCTCCACAAGCAATTGCGGTCGAGCAGACTAAGTCCCCGTACAAAGTGCACCCTGTACAAGACGCTTATTAGACCGGTTGTTCTCTACGGGCATGAAACATGGACAATGCTCGAGGAGGACCTGCGAGTGCTCGGAGTCTTCGAACGACGAGTGCTAAGAACGATCTTCGGCGGCGTACAGGAGAACGGAGTATGGAGGCGGAGGATGAACCATGAACTCGCACAGCTCTATGGCGAACCCAGTATCCAGAAGGTAGCTAAAGCTGGACGGATGCGATGGGCAGGACATGTTGCAAGAATGCCGGACAACTACCCTGCAAAGATGGTGTTCGCCTCAAATCCGGTAGGAACAAGACGACCAGGTGCGCAGCGAGCAAGATGGTTAGACCAGGTGGAGCGAGATCTGGCGGAGAGTACTCGGTGTCCGAGGAATTGGAGAGCGGTAGCCCTCAACCGAGTTACATGGAGAAATTTTGTTCAACAGGCTTTGTCTTAGGACGGCAAGCCACCTAAGTAAGTAAGTAAGCCATTTTAGTACAATATTGGTTTTTTTTGTTTGTGGAAATTCATAATTTAAAGCGACTGGGGACAATTCTTTGATACATCCGCCAAACGCAAAAATATGCGAAGTAATCGCACAAGTATTATATTCAAAAAAGTCCTGAGAGGGCTAGATCCTTCGTAGCGTCCTAAAATTTTGGATTTAGGGTATTTAGACATTCTACATTCATATAAAAATAATACTTCATGGAAAACTTCGACTTGATTTTAGGGGTTTTGTCCGACTTATTTCCACTGTGCGCCGCGCCGTCGGTGCTTTTTACACAAAGTACGCCGCCACAGCTAATTTAGAGTCGTCGCACCGCCGGGGTAATTTTTCCCACGCTGATTACGTTGACTGATCTTTATATCTTACACAATTTTGGTACCATAACCATAACTTACCATAAATTGGTAACGATTCTCCACGTCATAATTTTACCTAACTTCTCATTTATATCCCGCATATCTGTAGGCATAAAAAAGGTCCCGTAGTGGTTCTCAGCTCTTCATCCAGAAACTAATATGTACCCCTATCTCCTCGCAGCTTTAATTGTTTTAGGTTTCCGATGACAATCCACTTATCGAATCAGCACGGAATTTAAGAGCCGTTTACTCGTTTGTCGGTCTTAGGCTACCGTGCTCCAATCACCCCTAACTCCCACTGTTCTAGCATATTTGTTAACAACGTTCATCCAACGGATACAAAGTCAGCTTCGAAGTCGTCGGCCTCTGTCGAGTTCTCTGCTGAACATGGTTTTTGCAGATCTCACATCCAGTATCCAGGCTACGTGGCCCATCCATTGCAGCTTGCCTTGTTTTTAGTCGCTTCACAATATCCCCATTTTTGTATACTTGTTACGAGTTTTGTACGGAGTCGCAGGCTACGGGACATACGGACGATATTCGGCGGAGTACAAACTGAAAGTGGAGAGTGGCGGAGGCGTATGAACCACGAGCTACAGGCACTGCTTGGGGAGACTCCCATCGTACATCTAGCGAAAGTTAGCAGGCTATGGCGGGCCGGACACGTCGTGAGGATGCCGGACGACTGTGCGACGAAAATAGTCCTCTTCAACAACCCCACCGGCACCAGGAACAGGGGGCCCAACATGCACGATGGCTCGACCAGGTCGAAAGCGATTTGCGACTTGGCGACGAGTGGCCCAAGACCGAGTTGAATGGAGACGAGTGCTTGAAACAGCACGAGCCACCCCGGCTCTATGCTGCTGAAGAAGAAGAAGGGAACGTCACTAACGGGTCGATGTCTCACCGACTATTCACACTATGAACACTTGATTTTGAAACATCAAGGGTAGCCATGTTCAAATATAAACCGTCAGACCGCCACAGCTCATTTCGTTGAGCTGTGTCGTACGCCGCCTTGAAGTCTATAAACAAATGGTGTGTCTGCAAGTTGAAATCCAGGAATCTGTCGAGGATTTGTCGCACGAAGAACATTTGGTCCATCATGGAGCGTCCCTCTCGAAAACCGCACTGGTATTCGCCAATATAGATTTCCTGCTACGGCCTCAGTCTGAGGAACAGAATGTGAAAGAGAATTTTGTATGCAGAATTGAGGAGAGTAATGTCTTGATAATTGCTGCTTTTTTTGTTAGATTATAGTCACTTTAACAGCTTATGTCATTTGTGACTTCTGCGGGGTTACGATTTGAACCCGCGTCCTCGGCGTGAGAGGCGTGAATGCTAGCCACTACGCAATTGCTGCATTTGAGTCGATGGGCCATTTTGTAAATAGAGCATATGAGACCTTTCATCTAGTCTGTAGGTAGTTGCTCCTTAGTCCATACCTTTAGTGTAACCTGATGCAGTGCACAATACAACCGTTTACTCTCGACTTTTAAAAGTTCGACGGGGGTGCCGTCCTTTCCAGCTCCTATGCCGTTTTTCAGCTCGTCCTTCTCGGCTAAATATTCGGCAACTGGGCAACCTACAAACTACCAATTGCTATGCTGGATAAGACTCTATGTTCTTCTGTGGAGTTAGACCCCCGAACACAGATAGAGAAGAATCATGTTCTCCCTCGAGGGAGGTCGCAACCATGACACGGCAGGTGAGGATATCTCGAGTGCTTGAAGGGGACTGATGAAGAGGAAAAAAGCATCTAAGCATTGCGACGACGAAGAATTTGGCTAAGCGGAATAAGTAAAAAAGTGCCCCAGAAGTGGTCTTCTACCACTCATTTTCTTAAACTATCTAAGCTGGTCTTCTTTCTGCTAAGGGAACCCTCTTCTTTACCATACACACAGCCTGCACCACATTTCTCTGGTTTTTACCAAACGCTACCGTCCATGGCCACTGCTTCCGGTCTGGATGCACTTCGAAATTGTCAACCAGCGACCCTTGCTGCTCCTTCCGCGCTAGATGGCCAACAGATCTAGAAATCTCGACCTTTTCCGAACCGCCAAACGGGCTTGGCTCCACGGAGAATAGTGTTGGATTTGAAACAAACGCGGCGGGTTTCTGGAGAAAACATCGGACTAGTTTGCTGACGATGGCAATAATTAAAGAAACGGCGTCACTTTACAACTTGACCGTTCCGTACCTACGGTTGATTAGCTGATTGTTAGTTGCCTATTGGGTAGTGTTGGGTGGAACACATTTCAACATTTTACACACGATTCAAAAGAATATTAATTACACACATTCTCAATAACCTTCTAAGCCAGTTCTGGCCAAACTGTGGCCCTTCGTGATGATTCGTGCGACCCGCACACTGATTTGAGGGATGGCGGACTTTTTTTTTTGATGATGAGGGGTCACTCAGTTCAGTCGTAATACCTCGTGCATATTGTAGAGCTTTCCAGTTTAAATCATGTGGTGATTCCTAAAAATCGGCTTTTGCTGTCGCTTATTTTACATTTTGTTATGCGCAAAAATGGTCAGAGGTCGTTGTGGCCCGCGGACTCATGGAGCGATCTGAGTTGGCCCGCTCCACGCCCATGCCTGGGCACCACTGTTCTAAGCGGAGACTGCCAACGCTTACAGACTCGCGAAAATGGTTGGTACACGACTGGATTGCTGTAGACATAAAATAGGCCCCGCAGTGGTCCTCAGCCTCTTATTCAGCAACTCCCATCCCTACCTTCTCGTGGTACTAACCGTAATACGAGCAACCTTAGCCGAAATCGGGTAACCAACCTCGATATAAACTGCACTGGGTGCCCGCGGAACTAGAGACCAGCTGCAATGGACCGAAATAGATGGAGAAATTATACTGTGAAGGCCAAATGAACCACAACGTAATAATCAGCATGGACGTAAGCGAGCTTGGTACTTGGAATGTCAGGACTCTACTTGAACCGGCACGCGCGGATATCCTAGCAAGAGAGCCACAAAAGGTGAAAAGCATATGAAACATGTTATTAGGTGGAGGCCCATTAATGACCGTCTATGCGTATTGAGGATTAAGAGCAAATTCTCTAACTACAGCCTGATAAATGTGTACTTTCCGCCGAATGACAAACCCGATGACGTGAAAGAGTCGTTGTATGATCTTCTCGAAAGAGCATATGGAGAGCGCCCAGATCATGACGTAAGGATAGTCATCTGGGATACAAACACACAGGTCGAACGCGAGCAATTCTTTTGCCACGTTGCTGGTAGACTATAAGCTTCCATCCTACCACAAACTACAATGGTCTGAGGTTTATCAACTTCGCCGCAGCCAGAGGTATCGGTATATGTAGTATCCATTTTGCATGACGAAACATTCCGAAGCACATCTGGAAACATTCTAACGGAGCCTACGCCTACTCTCAGGTGGAACACGTTCTGGTTGATGGCCGGCGCTTTTCTGATGTCGCAGACGTGCGATCTCTCCGGGAACCTAACGTCAACTCGGACCACCATCACCATCAGTAGTGAGTCACATTCACGCCCGGTTATCCAACGAATTCGAATCCAACGAATTCGAATCCAACGAGGAAGATAAGACTGAATATACGGCGGCGATCAGCGGAAGGAGTTGCTGCAGAGTGCTCTCGGAAAACTGATCTACGGATCGATGAACAAGTTAAAGGGAACCTGAATAAGCAATGGAAGCACATCCATGATACAACCAGTACTACAGCGCGAGAAGTGTTTGGTACTACTGCTTCAGTCACTTCCGCTGAGTGCTTTGACGCCAATGGGTGATTTACGGGGAGAACCGAGCCAGAAGCACAGAACAGAAGTGGAAGTCCGAACGATTCGGCGATCAAAACTGGTTTCGAAGAAACTCATACGGCTGATCATAGCTAACCTCGAGTCCTTTCAAGTCGTATCAAGGGTTGCAGCAAGAAAAAAGAAGGATAGACTATACTGTATGTTGTTTACTACTACTGTGCACAGTTGTCACTGTAAACGCGGTTATAAAACCGAAAAAAATTGAATTGGTTTTCTAACAGCTTTCGATGTTTTTCATAAGATTTCATTTCATTTTCATAAGATCCAAAGGAAAATCCAAAAAATTTATATCTGGCGAAAAAACAGTGAGAAACGTTTGATTTGCTTTTGCACATAATATTTTTCCCAATTGACATAGGTAAACAAGTATAAGTGAAAGCCAATGGCTATCATTAACTCCAGTTGTATTGTAGAATAAAAGTTCTAAGAATAATGTATTAACGGCGTCTAAATGCCAGGTTACTCAACTAGCTGGGGCAATATGCCCCATGCAGAAAGAAAAACAATACTTCTGAAGGCCGAAACTAGGTTCATTCTAGAACGATACAAAGATCACTCGACAAATAATTGAGTATCATTCGCGAACAGTCTGCCAATTACCTATAGCGTTAGCGTGAGTACTTTACTACGCACGGACGATAACCTACCATGCACTCGTATATGGTCTGTGCGACTGCAGATTCCTAGACGTTCGTGATGAAGGCGACAACGCGAAAATGATCAGGAATTTCACCACGGTGTGATGCTACCTACACAATCCGTACCTACTCCAGTTCATTTCTGCGAAGGCGCGTGTTTAGTCGCTAATCGCTGGCAACACAAATGGGCAATTTGGCGCAGTTTTGTTTCGCGGATTTGTTCGCGTGAGCTAAACCGCAACGCCGCGCCGCGCTGGTTGGCTGTCTGTTCCTACCGACTAACTGCGAAACTACGATAGCACGGGGCGCGAATGGCGCAAGTAATCCGTGACTCACTGAAGGAGACCGGCCCCAGATGGATGGGCGAGCACACCGCGCCGGTGTGGTGGCGCAATCGGGACCGTTTTCCAATCAGGGTGGGAAATTTGCTGCAAATTGGTAGCGCGCGGGCGAAAACAGTCCGCGAACAGACGACTGATAAGGCGTTAATTGAATAGTTATGTCGCTACTCGGTAAGGTTCGCGCTGGCGTCGTCAGGTTCGAAGAATCCAACGGAAACGTTCATTCATAACAGCAACTTGGATGATCTCTATTTATTACATATGGTATAGGTCGGTACGAAACTCCTCGTGAGCTGCACCGTATGATTGGAAGAGTTAAATTCATACAAAACTTGAGACCTACGAGCTTTTTTTTAAATAAACATTTAGATATTCATCCAACCAGTTACACACAAACTACATTGTTCATCATGACTTTTTTTTGCAAGCTTATCTTCATGGTGGACAATTTGGACAAAAAAGTGCTGCAGCCGATCACCTTTTCTGAAATCTTCATGGAGACGTCACCCCGGGCCCTGTCACGACAAGTCGTCGTTGAACATCGTTACAACTTGCGCTCGAAACAAATTGTATGTCACCGCTGCCCATGTTCTTTCTGCACTGCAGGCCGACAAGTTCTTGCCTCGGATAAAAAACTGCACTCTTGTACATTGCCACATGAATAAACATCACCGCCTTGGTTGGCGGCCGGTTCGGTTCAGTTCTGACCGCTGCCGCGCCGCCGCTCCAAACGATGGATGATGGCGACAAGATGTTGGTTGCCGGCCGGTTTGTTTTAATACACCACCCCTTATCTTGACCTGTGGATCGCTACCGGCCGGCCTGCACAGGCTATTCTAACGGAGGCAGCCAGAATTAATATTTCATGCAAGCCTTCGGGGTTACCGTTCTTGCATTATGCTACAGCAGAGGTGAGCCAATGTGTATGTATGTGTGTGTATGTATATGTAATCTGTCGGTATTGTTCTAATGGGATTTTTGCACTGCAAAAAAACGCAACTGTGCAGAAAAAGCTCGTAGCAGCGGCTCGAAGCTGTAACAAATCATTCCGAATAGATCGCTTCCTGATTTTGACTGGTTGCTGCTGCCAGCGCTGCAGGATGATGAATCGGTACCCAGGGATGACACGAACAGTTACTTCTGCTAATGTGAATCCAGATGATGGACACATGGCAGACGGTGTTTTGATTGATTGACAAATTTTGATGGCCGATACGGTATGCACTTTGTTAAAAATTGTCTAATTTGTGGATTACATCGCATTGACAAATCGGCTTTTACGTCATTAAAAACATCATTAGTCAATATTAAATGACTAGATATAGGGTACGGAACGGTACTGTGTGAAAATGTAGGGAATAATTATGTACAGATAGCTTAAAATCGGAACGTATGGGGTGATGAATACCGTCGACCTTCGCCATTTCGACATGCAGAAGGCGCGGCTGTGAGTCATTCCACTAAACTGTCTAATTGAGCCAGGAAGTCGGCTTTGTGGAGAGTTTTCCCCAAGAGCCGATCTCGAGTTGGCGAAGGAGGTCGGGATTGCTGATCGAAACATCGAAGCGAACGAACCTTTTCGCTTGAGTGATTGGTTCGACCACGTTAAAGCGATCTTTTGGTTCTTCAAGTTTCTTCGGCGAGCCAGAACAACATCACTGAACCTTCTGGAGTGGACTATTCCTCTTCGAGGGCCCAATCAGCACAACGGACAACCAGCTGGTTGAAACGGAACCGCGGCAGACGTCACCAAGGTCGCTAATCTCGTCCTCATCACACCAGCTGCTCGGTGATTGACCAGCGTCGTCGACCATCCGGTCGATAGAAACAACCGTTTTGGGGACTCCTCGGCCGCAAACCGCATCAGGTACTCCCATTATTCAAAACCGAAGACACCGATCTCGTGAAAACGGGATCATGGGGAACGTTATCCAGTCTCCAGCTTTAAACATAACCACACCGAACCTCACCGAAGCGTCAAGTGGCCTGTTTTGTGACCCCTCTAGACATAACCAGAACGCTTTAAAATTGACCATGCCGAACACGAACTGATACGCGGTTCACTTGCATCACACTGGACGACCGGTTAATCCTCACCCGACGATAACCACCCCCTCCGTTCATGTCGAATAAATTAAACAAAAAGATACGGTGTTTGTATAGGTCAAACCATACATCCGAAATCTTCTCCGTAACCATAATGCCCTGGGACTCGGAAACAAAAGAGGCCTTCTCTGCCCACTCCACAACTCCCAGACCAGAAGTCGGAGCTTGTAGCTTCCTCTTCTGGATTGCTGCACTTTTCCGAGGCAAGAACTTATACCTGGAGAACAAAAGATTTTGACAATGACCTGTTCATCGAAGCACTTGACCTGGACGCGTTGTAGCTAACTACGGTTCTGACAAATGCATGTGACACAAAAATGCAAGGAAAACGCGAACCGAGATATGGTCATCGTCGTGTAACCGTCGTTGGTGGAATCAGACAATGAGCTCCCTCCGAGCCAGTTGCTTGCCAGCTAGAAGAAAGGTGCAAAGGGCCAGAACCGAATAGGGTAGGGAGGCGCTAAGAGCCACCTTCAAGTGCTTCAAGTGCTGAGAGCGACACTTAAAACTGAAAATAGACAAAGTTAAGGAAGGTGCTTCGAAGTACTGTGCCGTGAGGTAAATGCAAACCTTTGGGGCGACACGTACAGAGTGGCAATGGCGAGAGTTAGAGGTCTCAAAGTTCTCTCTGGAACAAATCCGGAAAAAATTAAGGTTATTATAGAGTAGGTATCTATTTCCGAAGCACAATTCAGTGGTCTGGCCTCTAACTCCATATGGACGTGAGGCGGAAAACCCGTTCATATCACCAATGAAGAGCCTTGTGGCAATAGCCAAACGACTAAAAGTGAATAAACGCCCGATCCGGATAGAATTCCGAATGTTACTCTCAAGACAGCAAATCAGATGAACCCGAATATGTTTCGGACTACTCTCCAGAAGTGCCTAGAAGAAGGGTAGTTTCCAGATATGTAGAAAATACTAAAACAGGTTTTGCTGTCGAAGCAGAAAGGCAATTCCTCGTCATAGAGGCTTGCTTGAAACGCTCGGGAAGCTACTCGAAGAAGTCATCCTCAACAGACTCAGAATATTTACGGAAAGTGAAAATGAACTTTTGCAGATGCTGTTTGGGTTTCACTCTGAAAAGTCCACTATAGATATCGTTCGGATGGTGGTACAAAAAACCGAAAAAGTATTACAGCAGAAAAGGAGGAGCAGTCGGTACTGCGCAGTCGTAACATTGGACGTTATGGACGCGTCCAACAAAGGAAGGGTAGCCATCGCTGACACAAGATGACAGTCCTAGGCTACTTGGGCAAGATCCTAAGCAGCTATTTCCAGGATCGAATCTTAGTCTGCCATACAGACGTGGCTCTATCGTAGGCTCTACACTGTAGAACGTATTGCACAACGGGGTTCTACTTCTAAGACTAGTCAAAGGGGTTGATATTGTGGAATGGTTGGTAAACGGCTGGATAATACGGAATATAGACCCCATAGTGGTCGTTAGCCTCTTATCCAGCAACTTCGATCCCGACCTTCTCGTGGTACCAGCCGGAATACGAGCAATCTTAGCGGAGATCGGGTAACCAACCCCGGTGGAAACTAAGGTCGTATACTAACCGGAAAGGAGGTATAGTGAGTCGCGGCACTATAAGATGGCAGCCCCATCGCGAGACTCGGTAGCTACACACCTAAACTAAATTTAAACTAACAAAATTCAAGCAAATTCGGAGCGTAATATTCGGCATCGGCATCGGCATACTTCGAACTGCA
The DNA here is from genome assembly GCF_943734655.1 of Sabethes cyaneus. Lineage (NCBI taxonomy): Eukaryota > Metazoa > Arthropoda > Insecta > Diptera > Culicidae > Sabethes > Sabethes cyaneus. The sequence goes on from NC_071354.1 coordinate 148,651,738, forward strand.
GATCGCTAAACTTCGAAGGTTGCGAGCGGGTGCTGATTGAACAGCTTGAACCCCGCAAACTCGGCATCGTGGCTCTGCAGGAAATCTGTCGCAAAGGAGAAAAGGTATGGAAGATCCGTGGCGGAAAGGCCCTGTTTTATCAGAATGGTGGCGCTACCAACGAACTGAGAACGGGTTTTGTAGTGCTGGGCGGAAGGCAGGATCGCGTGATAGATTGTAAGGCGATCAACGAGAGAATGTGTGTATTGAGGATAAAGGGCCGTTTCTTCAATTATAGCATCATTAACGTGCACTGCCCGCACGAAGGTTGACCCGACGATAAGAAAGAAGCGTTCTACGCGAGGCTGGAGGCAACGTACGACAGCTGCTTGTCACGGGACATCAAGATCGTCATCGGGGAAATGAACGCCCAGGTCGGTATGGAAGAGATGTATAGACCGGTGGTAGAACCCCATAGCCTGCACACCGACACAAACGATAACGGCCAACGATGTATAAACTTCGCTGCTTCCCGAGGCCTGGTGATCCGAAGCACCTTTTTCCCGTGCAAGGATATCCACAAAGCCACCTGGAGATCACTTGACCAACATACAATAAACCAAATTGACCACGTTCTCATGCAGGGCCGGTTTTTCTCTAACATCACGAAGGTGCGGATATTGATTCTGACCATTACCTAGTAGCAGTACATGTGCGCTCAAAGCTGTCCACAGTATACCGGACATGTCAAAGCCGTCCTCGTCGGCTGAACATCAGGCAGCTAGATAACCCACAAGCTGCCGAGAACTACGCGCGAGTACTGAATAAGGCACTGCCTGCTTCCGAGGAGTTAGGCGCTTCAAACCTTGAAGACGGTTGGGGCAGAATACGCTCGGCCATCGGAGAGCACTAGGTATTGAGCCTCGGAGTACACAAAATGATTGGTTTGATGGGGAATGCCAACAAGCGGTGGAGGGAAAAAAACTGTTTGGAAAAATTATCTAAGTATTGCCACTGGAGAGAACCTGGCCACATACCGACGAGCTAGGAACCAGTTGACCACAATCCTGAAGAGTAAAAAGCGCCAGAAGGAGGACAGCGATCGTGAAGAATTAGAGCAACTATTCCGAGCTAATGACACGCGCAAGTTTTATGAAAAGGTGAACCATACTCGGAAGGGCTACACGCTGAAACCTGACATGTGTAGGGACGAGGGAGGGAATCTAATTACAAACGAGCGCGAGGTGGTCACCAGGTGGAAGCAGTTCTTCGATGAACACCTCAATGACGAAGTCGCAGAAGGAGGCGGAATGGAAATTAACCTAGGAGCGCCCATAGAAGATAGTAATGTCCTAGCACCTGATCTCCAAGAAGTCAAACGAGAAATCAGGCTGCTGAAGACCAATAAAGCCGTTGGGAAGGACCGCCTACCGGCAGAGCTTTATAAACATGGCGGTGAAACGCTAGCAAAGGCTCTACACTGGGTTGTTTCGAGGATTTGGGAGGAGGAAAAGCAACCGGAGGAATGGATGGAAGGAGTGGTTTGTCCCATCTACAAAAAGGGTGATCGGCTAGTATGCTGCAACTATCGTGGTATAACACTGGTAAACGCCGCCTACAAGGTACTCTCCCAGATCCTGTTACGTCGGTTGTCACCGATAGAACAAGGTTTCGTAGGCGGGTTTCATGAGGGCTCGCGCAACTGCTGACCAAATTTTTACTATCCGACAGATCTTGCAGAAATGTCGGGAGTACAACGTGCCCACGCAACACATCTTTATTGATTTCAAAGCAGCATACGATACAGTCGATCGAGACAAGCTATGGTAGATAATGCACGAACACGGTTTTACCGGACAAACTGACGCGACTGATCAGAGCTACATTGGATCGAGTGATGCGTTTCGTACGCATCTCTGGGACACTCTCGAGTCCCTTCGAGACGCGGCGACGGTTGAGACAAGGTGACGGTTTATCCTGCATGCTGTTCAACATCGCTCTTGAAGGGGTGATCCGACGAGCGGACATCGAAACGAGAGGCACGATTTTTACCAAGGGTAGCAACTTCTAGGCTTTGCAGATGACTGCGATATCATACCCAGGAACTTTGCGACGGCGGAGGCAATCTCAGCCAGACTGAAAGCGGAGTCTAGGAGAATTGGGCTAAAAATAAATGCGTCGAAGACCAAATACATAAAAGGAAGAGGCTCAAAGGAAACAAATGCTCGCCTCCCACGAACGGTAACCGTTGACGGCGACGAACTAGAAGTGGCAGAGGAGTTCGTGTATTTGGGATCGCTGGTGACCGCGGACAACAACACTAGTAAGGAGATCCAGCAGCGCATCCAAGCGGGAAATCGGGCCTACTTTGCCCTTCGTAAAACGCTACGACCAGAAAGCATACGCCACCACACGAAGCTTACAATGTACAAAACTTTTATTAGACCGGTAGTTCTTTATGGACTTGAAGCCGTGACGCTGCTCACGGAGGACATCCGCGTCCTTGCCGTGTTCGAGCGGAAAGTGCTGCGGACGATATTTGGCGGAGCACAAACTGAATGCAGAGAGTGGCGGAGGCGTATGAATCAGGAGCTACAGGCACTGCTTGGGGAGACTCCCATCGTACATCTAGCGAAAGTTAGCAGACTACGGTGGACACGTCGTAAGGATGCCGGACGACAGTGCGACGAAAATAGTCCTCTTCAACAACCTCACCGGCACCAGGAACAGGGGTGCCCAACGCGCACGATGGCTCGACCAGGTCGAAAGCGATTTACGATTTCTGAGACGACTAGGAAATTGGCGACGAGTGGCCCAAGACCGAGTTGAATGGAGACGAGTGCGTGAAACAGCACGATCCACCCCGGCTTTATGCTGCTGAAGAAGAAGAATAATTATGGGATTTTCCTACGACATAGTGCTGCTGGTAGTCGGGGAATCATATGAAGAGATTGAGATGCTGGTCACGGAGGCTATGAGGTTAATCGAACACTGGATGCAAGAGAAGATGCTAAATAAAGCCTATCAAAAAAGTGGAGTTGGCACTCATCAGTAACCACAAAGCAATCCATCGGGCTACAATTGTTCTAAGAAATCACACAATTGTGTCAAAGCGGAATATTAAACATTTGTACAAAAGCGTCGAAGGCGATCTCCGCATTGGCTAGGATCGTGCCCAATAGCTCGGCTATTCATAGAAGTACGAGGCAGCTGCTAGCAAGCGTACGCACATCAGTACTTCGGTATGGAGGTCCAGCTTGGCTAACAGCGTTGAAGACGAAGCGGGAAAAAATTCGCCTGACCAGTACTTACAGACTGATGGCCATGCGAGTAGCGAGCGCCTACCGAACTATCTCGCTGGATGCAGACTGCGTCATAGCTGGAAGGATCCCCATTAGCTTCCTGCTGCTGAAGGACAACGAGTGCTACAAACAGGTGGGCTTCAGGGGAATAAGAAAACGAATTAGTTGTCAATCGAAGTCCATGTCCAGGGAAGATGCACTTACAGACTGATCCCGGATATCCAGTCTTGGGTTGATGGAAAGCATGGAGAAGTCGGTTTCCATCTGACACAATTCCTATCCGGACATTATATTGCTTCCGAAACTACTTTTGCGCTGTGTGTGGTGGCGTCAAAGAAACACCTGATCACTGATCTTCGAATGCCACCAATTTATCCGGAGCGAATGCGATCATGGCTTTGTTACAGCGTAAATGGCGAAAGAACCAAAGACGGACCTCCATTGCGATACCTCGAGTTAGCGTGAAAAGCAACAGCAAATAGAAAACTCTGCGAGGGTGGCCGTGAAGTGATGGACGTTAAGTTGGTAGCCATCTCTGCATCGGTGCACGTCTCAACAGGTGACGAAGCTGTGCAAATACAAACCCACCTCCCGAAGTAACGCTTAACGGCAGTTTCGGGAGATTTAGGATTTTGGATTAGAAGGTGAGGTTTCTTGTGCGCTAGAGTCTCACATAGTGTCACGGAACATTTTGAATATCTGAAAAAAGAGAGTAGCGCCACTGTAACGGGGACTGATTAATTCGTATAAACTCGTATAAATTCGTATAAATCAAAACAGATTGCGAGGATTGTCGAAATTCAGAATTCGTTGCTTTTGTAAGTAAATTGGTACAATGTGCCAATAGCCGCCGTTTTTGATGATTTATTTGATTTTACCATTTTTGATAATTACTGCTATCAATAATTATCAAAAATTTTCAATCATCGTTTATTTAAAAATATTTTAGTTTTATATATAAAATGAAAAAAAAACAATTGATAATAAATTAAACCCCTTCTGCTAAACAATATTATAAATACGACTCGGTGTCTGTATTTAGGACCCCAACGACAGCTGCAGAACCGTAATTGACAGTACCGAGATTGATGTTGAGTAAACATTAACTGTGGTGGTTCCTGCCAATACGATCGAAATCAACTCAGTTTGTTTGCTGCTGAGAAACAATGGAAACGCACACACACAGAAACACCGCCCGCCTGCAAATTTGTGGTTGCAATCGATCAGAAGAGGCAGATCATTTTTCATTATTTTGAATGACTCGCATGTGTCCTACCTCAGCTGCACGTGCGCCAAAAAGCGCCTCTCTCTGACAGGTTGACGTCCCGCAAGATACATGATGCTCGATTGGGTGAAAAGACCTCCGCCGATTTCATCATTCGTCGTGGCACAACAATTGCGAACCGAGACTAACAAGTGGGCACCAAAAGTGCACTTGAGATAACTTCTGGTTCTTCTGGTTGACTGCACAGGAAAGTCCTGCGGAAGCAGACAGGCACTCGCTCGCACGCACACCTATCGATGCGCTGATGCCGCCTGCAGGGTGACGTTGATAAAACACTGCAGTATTGGTTTTAATCTGAAGGTGGAGGAAGAGACTTCAAGAGGCTCGCGGTTTCGCGGGAAGATATGCCTTTCTCCACGGTCATTGGTGAAGGTGCGATCTGTGGCTCTAAAGGCCAAAGAGCCAAAAACTGATCCGATGAAAAATGGAAGACATAAATTGTGGCAAAGGTAGCAATTATATTGGTTCAGCGAGTTTGCGTACAGAGTGAAAAAGCAATTTGGCAATCCGCCGTTATGAGCAAGTAATTGAGTTAGATTCGCGAATACGCAAAGGATGCGTTCCGATTGTAGTTGGTGAAATAAGATAAGGCCACACAATTTAATCTGAATTCCTATTAAAACCAAATAAACTAGCAATTTCTTAACTTACGTTATTTATTCCACACTAAACGTAGCGGTTTTTCACTCACCTGCAAAGAAAGGAAAGATTATATTAATAAATTGTTGTTGGCGTAAATCGCAGATAGCAATTAATAACTTTTAATTACAAAACCAGTTCCGTCACGTTTGCCGGTAATGATGCAATATTTATACCCTTCGAAGAAAGCAGATAAAAGTCCTAATCCTCTCTAAGCTTCGTACCGTCTTCCCAGCACTATAACTTCGACGACGGTGGAGAAATAGAATCTTTCCGCTGCAAAAGTTGCTGTTCATTCCAGCTGTACATAGACAGTAGAACACAAACGATCACCCTCCGCACACCGGGAGGTAGAGGGAACTGAGTGATAAATCATTTTCGGAATGTTTATTATGAAATGCATGAGTACAACTGCATGTAAAGTACTCTAGTATGCTGCCGCCGGCCGCCGCGCCGGTAACAACAACGCAACGGTGCCTTCGAGCTTGCTTGCACCACGATTCGGGCAGCGCCAGTTGTACCTACACTGCGTTCCTGGCTGCCTGCCTGCAAGGCGATGATAATCCCTCGAATAGTTGCTGTGACACAACGACCTAAACTATTTCCGTCCAATTCTTCTGCTGGATGGTGTTGTGGGAATGCACCACACCGACCGTGTGGAAGCAAGCGATGCCAGTTTTCCGTAAGTAATCCGAACACAAGTAGTAATTTTTCATATTTTTGGTAGGAGTTTTTACGTCGAAGGATTTTTGTTGTACACCAGATGAAAACAAAAAGATTGTTGCAAACTGGACACATCGTACAGTATGTATGGCATGAAATAAACCTGTTCTTTGCGGCTATACATTCACAGAAAAAGAAGAACCAACATGAGAAATGATTCACTAAATAATAATCGGTAATGCTTAATCATTAATCAATTTACCACCTGGTAAATTGGTTACGAAAATGGTGGAAATTTGGTTGAATCAAATTTGACGTAGTTGGTTTAATCGTGCATTTAAAAATCTTGAAGCAGGAAGGGTTAACAGATACGGAAGGACCATCAGATCGGGAAGAACAAAAACTGACCGGAACGGCATGGTCACCTGTCCACTCTCTGCCCCTAACTGAAAACAAAAACAAACAGCTGCCATATTACTAAACCTGTAAGTTTTACAATTCTTGACAGATAGATGTCTCTGGCTTGAACACCGCATATTTTGTCGAAGAACTTGGCAAATTCGTTGAAAGTGTCTAAATCGACTATGACACTGCAGTGTTCGGGAAACTTTTGTCAACTGGTAGAGAGTTAAAACCAGGAGTAAAACGAAAGCAGGGCGCTACAGCGATCAGAAGAACAGCAGCCGACATATTTAAACGCAACCCCAACCTTTTCATCAGATGTATGTTGGAAATAAATCAGTGAAAACAACACTTCGTACACCACAGTGCTAAGAGCCAAGAATTGAACAGGGCTTTCAACTGTAAAAGGTTACAGTGACATTCTATCGAGATGTAAGTAATTAACAAAACTCCCCGACCGAAGCAAGCGCACCTAAGTTGTATACGATATTGTTGGCTAATGTTAATTACGTCCTAATGGTCGATGAAACGGACGATTACGTCCTAATGGACGATAATACGTTGAGGTGTATTAAAAAAACAATTGATACAGAAAAAGTTATCAAAGTTCGTGGGAAAATGCTTGATTTGGCAGTCGACCAACACCTGTTGGTCGCAAAGCGACATTATTATGACAATTGGCACTATAAAGCAAGAAAAGTACCCTTCAACGTGACACGTACCCTAAACAGTCAATCTCACAAGTTTTCTTTAATTGCTACATTAAACGATGTCCATCTGGGTACACAGGTAACCAATAAGAATTACCAATGTATTTCTAATGCAAACTAATAAGCATTTCAGTCCCCTTAAATATTACTCATAAACTGTGACTACTTTACTATGCAAGCCCTCTTATAGTGTTTCAGCTGATTAATGACAAGCAGAATTCGAACAGAATTTCGGGTGCCAATTTACAGTCGCTATGCAGCAGTCTAAAAGCTAATATACAGCAGTATGCAGTAGAAAATGCCAGAAATGCCAATAAACAGTTGATTTACTGCTAATGTTAATGCTTATTGGTTACGTGAGCACAGAAGCTTTTTTGGAAAGAATTTCTTCTTGCATACAAATGGGGTTTAGGGTTTAGGGTTTTACCGCTTCCAGGATTCCATCTCCCTACACATCGCTTTAAATCTATGGTAAACAACGAGCAGCTGAGGTATTTCCACCGCATAGCTACACACCGAACAGTGACTTTGCGTATTCGAATCGATGTAAATACTGTCTGAAACAACCATGGGCCAAAACAAATAGGATAGGATTTTTTCGGTGAACTTTCTACTTCCTGATCAAGTCATTTAGCACGTGACTGGTAGGGTAACCAACGTATTTTGGACCCCCTCAGCAGCTGTACATAATTTGGGCACTTACAGCAAAATCAAATGCAAGTGTCCAAATTATGTACAGCTGCTGATAGGGTCCAAAATAGGTTGGTTACCCTAAACGACTGAATAATGCGTACCGTCGGTGCCTTGCGTTCATATAGGCGTAAAATCACCCTTGCTTCATGCTGAATTCCATATTATCCCGATAAGGCCTATCAACAGTGCAAAATAGGACCCTTATGGATAAATGCACTGGTGTGCTGTGCCAGGGATGGCTATAATTGGGGACAGCACTATCATGTGGAACGAGGGTAAAGTAGACAAAACATTGAATGAAGGGTAAAACCCAATTACACACAAGCACGCATGAAATTCAATAAGCATATCGCTCACTCAATAGCGATTATAGCAAAGAAATGCAGTGCAGGTCATACAGTAAACACCCGGGCGATATAATAATAGATCAACGATACTGATCGCAGTGATGAGTCCATACAGGAAAACCTGATTTAATCCACCTAGTGGTGAAAGGAACCTTCGTTATACGGTCTTGCTATTTGAGATAGAAATCGACGCGTTTTCGGAAAATAATTCATCTATTGGTTAACGTTGCATTGTGTGTTGGTTTACATAAAATTTTTGGAAATTGAATAAGTTTACAAAATTTGAACAAAATAGAAGCACTTATAAATTTTGATAGTTCCTTTTCTCATGAAATTGCTGAGTAAGTTGTTACTAATGTGGGTAAATGCAAGTAAAAGTAAGTTGTAAGAAGAAATATTATTCTTTAACTTATATATTGCGTAGTAAGTAACGTTTTCTTGAATAAATTTCATCAATTTTCATTAACCTTCGGTTACTCACGCTGCTGTATTTTGTACAACATGTGTAGGTTTTTGAATGCCACATTGTTATATAGTTACAAATCATTGTTTAACTAACGTATATTCTTCAATAAACTTGTTATGAGCAAAATGTCAGAATTATTCGATGCATTAATACTTTAAATTGTTAGGAAAACAGATCAGCATAAACCGACAGAAAATCACAGAAATGAAGCAAGCAGCATGTTAGATGTACCGCAATTGGCCCCAACTGGCATTTTCTCTCGTTTCTTCATATAGAAAAATGGTGTCTGTATGCAGCAAAACTATCAGCAAATGTAAAAAGTTTAAAATGCATCCGTCTGTTGGTAGTCGAATAATTCGGAGTCAAAATTAGGGTGTTTTTTATAATCAATGTTCTACAGATCCTAAACAAGCAGACATAGATGTATACTATATTCAGTAAAGTTGTGTATTTTTACTATTTGTACAACTTTGTTATACATGAAAAAGTAATACAGATTTACATTTACAAGTGCATTTACAATAAATAAGATTTCTCTATCTTCGCTGAAGAGATAGAAGGTTACTGTCTTCAGCAAAATTTCTTGTAATAATATGCTCTATAACTTTGCAGAACACATCAATGTGTTATATTGAAAATGAAGAAAAATATTTTATTTTACTTTTAGGGGGATTAGCATTCGCATTCGATTTCAAAAAACTCTTCCAAAGGTTCGATAAACCTAAAACCAAGTTTTTCCAGCCAAGCTCTAGTGCACACATTTTCTTTGGTTTAGGGCTATTTTGCGCGCAAGTAACTGTATTACAAAAGTTGGCGCGAGTGTTCGAGGGTTAATATCTTTTGACCGGAAAAACAAATTCTTGTGAAATTTTGCATATATATTCGTAGTGTCAAAACCTCTCGTTTGACATTAAAATAATTGGAATTAGGCAAATTAACTTGGTTAAAATCTGTTCCGTGATCGTCGTAAGGTGGGCCGGTTACCAACGGGACTGTGATATTATTATGCAATATGTGACGAAAGTGTTGCGTTTTGCACACCATCGCCAGCGGCGGTGGCTGCGAACGGACTGAATCTAGCCAGAACAACGATAGCGCTTTGTCTCATATTCGACCGAGTACACTGATTGTTGTTCTGCTAGATGTGAAGGCCAACGCGGTCATATTGCGGCTTTGTGCCGCAACAAAATCATTATAAATTATAGTTAATTTTGGTGTGGTGTATACGGTTGCTCATAATTTTCAAACTAAACTTTTAATCAAAAAACAATTCAATAGTGATCTATCCGGCTATATTACCTTTTAAATGAAACTAATAGCGCATAAATCGGTTTGGCCATCATTGAGAAACAGGCGATCATTTGGACCTTGTCAAAACTGGTTTTTTAAGCGTAACTTTTAAACTGCATATTTGTTTTCGATGAAACTTGGTGGAAAGTTTAGCGATAGCAAGTGCTTTCATTTGGTACTAAGATCATTAAAGTTGGTTGTGTAGTTCAGGAAAAACCGTGTCACGTAGTTTTCACATTTTTGCCTATAACTTTTAAACGAAACGTCGTACCACGAAACAATTAAATGGTGATATACTAGGCATAAATATCTTTCAAACAAAAGTAATAGCGGATAAATCGGTTCAGCCATCTCCGAGAAACAGGCGATAGAAAATGAGCTGCACACACATACATACACACACACACACACACACACACACACACACACACACATACAGACATTGCTCAATTCGTCGAACCCTATCGATTGGTATATGACACTTGGCCCTCCGGGCCTTGGTTCTATTTCGCGTTTTTCGACCGATTTCTAAAACTTTGTTATATAGTATAACAAAGGTAAAAAAGCGTAAAATAAATCCTAAAGTGATTCACAACCTGTTATTCAGCAAATCCTATCTCTACCTCCTCGTGGTAGCAGCCGAGACACAAGCAACCTTGGTGGAGATCGGATAACCAACCCCGGTGGAAGCCAACGTCGTATGTTGACAGGGAAGGATGGCTGTTTTGAGCTTCGTTGGCCCTCCGGGGAGACAGGGGTTTGGTGAAGAATAAAGAACAAAGAAATTCGGACTGGAACAATCGGAATAGACTCACGCGACGGTACAAAATTATGTATTAAAAACTCGGCACGTGGAACTGCCGATCTCTCAACTTTCACGGGGTCACTCGAGTGTTCTCGAGCCGCAAAGGAGAAGGAGGAGGAGGAGGAGGAGGAGGAGGAGGAGGAGGAGGAGGAGGAGGAGGAGGAGGAGGAGGAGGAGGAGGAGGAGGAGGAGGAGGAGGAGGAGGAGGAGGAGGAGGAGGAGGAGGAGGAGGAGGAGGAGGAGGAGGAGGAGGAGGAGGAGGAGGAGGAGGAGGAGGAGGAGGAGGAGGAGGAGGAGGAAGAGGAGGAGGAGGAGGAGGAGGAGCACAGGCTCCTATACAAGTACACCGGGAGGCCACCAAATCAGACAGAATCACACATCGGCCACGTTTTGAACGACGGTCGGCACTTCTCAGACATTATCGACGTCAGATCCTGTCGATACACCAACGTCGATCGCTACCTAGTGATGGTTAAGATGCTCCCAAAAATCTCCGGTGGGAACAACATTCAGTACCGACGCCAGCCTCGGTTAGATATCGCGCGGCTGAAGCAACCAGACATCGCCGCACTACGCGCACTCACTCGAAGCTGCGCATCCGGGGGAGGACGCGCTGGGCGAAGCCTTTGTCGACAAAAACAGCCATTCACTGTGTAGTGGAGAGCTGCATCAGGCATGTGGCACAGAATCAGGAGGAGGGTGATGGATGAAGAGAATGCTGCGCGGGCGGCCAAGATGCGCAGTGCCACATGTCAGAACGTGGAAAGGCAAACAAACAGAACAAGATGCAGCGAAACCATGTCTTCCGGGAGAAAAAGTGCCACCTGGACGAGCAGGAATATGCAGAGTTGGAGCGGCTGCATAGTTCTCAGGGAACGCGACAGTTCTACCAGAAAATGAATGGATCCTGCAAAGGCTATGTGCCGCGAGCCGAAATGTAATGGGATAGGAATGGCAGTATTTTGACGTGAGGTGATCGTGAGGTGACCGAACGGTGAAACATTTCAATGACGCCCAGGCGAGAAGCATGGCTGCGGAAAAAGCGATGTCGACAGTGCAACAAACGAGGCCAGCCCCAACGACAGGCGAAGTTAAGTAGCTGGGAAAGATGGCATTGGGGCGGAGCTTATTTAAAATGGGACTAAAGAAGCTGGCCGTTTGTATGCACCAGCTATGCTACCAGTTAGAACTTTGGATACGCAACAGCTTCCGGAGGAGTGGAAAGATGAGGTTTTCTGGCCGATCTACAACAAGAGCGACAAGTTGGACTGTGAGAACTATCGAACGATCACCGTTCTACAAAGTGCTGTCCCAAATCATTTTCCACCGACTATCACCAATTGCGAATAGATTTGTGTAAACTTATCAAACCGGATCCGTCGAAAGACGGTCTTCAACGGATCAAATATTCACACTGCGGCAGATTTTCCAAAAGGGCCGTGAATACAGAGTTCACATGCACCATTTGTTTGTTGACTTCGCATATGATACCATCGAGTGGAAAGAGCTATGGAAAATCGTGGACGAGAATAGGTTCTCCAGGAAGCTCATCAGACTAATTCAATCTACGACGGTCGATGGATGGTACACTGTGTTCGGATGGTGCTGTGTTCAGATTCGAGTGGATTGTCAAGTTCATTCGATTCACACAGAGGGCTTCGTCATAGTGCTACAAGATGCTATGAACCGAGCAGATATCAATACGCTGGGCACGAGCTGCGACATATCTAGTCAATTCGTCTGCTTTACCGATGAGATGGGTATTATCGGCAGAACATCTGGGGCTGTGGTTGAACAGTATATCAGGCTTCTTCGTCTTCTTCAGCAGCATAGAGTCGGGGTGGCTCGTGCTGTTTCAAGCACTCGTCTCCATTCAACTCGGTCTTGGGCCACTCGTCGCCAATTTCCTAGTCGTTTCAGAAGTCGCAAATCGCTTTCGACTTGGTCGAGCCATCGTGCACGTTGGGCCCCCCTGTTCCTGGTGCCGGTGGGGTTGTTGAAGAGGGGTTGTGCGACTATTTTCGTCGCACAGTCGTCCGGCATCCTTACGACGTGTCCGGCCCACCGTAGCCTGCTAACTTTCGCTAGATGTACGATGGGAGTCTCCCCAAGCAGTGCCTGTAGCTCGTGATTCATACGCCTCCGCCACTCTCCGCTTTCAGTTTGCACTCCGCAAAATATCGTCCACAGCACTTTCCGCTTAAACACGGCAAGGGCGCGTATGTCCTCCGTAAGCAGCGTCACGGCTTCAAGTCCATAAAGAATTACCGGTCTAATAATGGTTTTGTACATTGTTAGCTTCGTGCGGCGGCGTATGCTTCCTGATCGTAGCGTTTTACGAAGGACAAAGTAGGCCCGATCTCCCGCTTGGATGCGCAGCTGGATCTCCTTACTAGTGTTGTTGTCCGCGGTATACCAGACTAAAGCACGAAACAGAAAAGATTGGATAAACACGTTTAAAACAAAGTACATGCTGGCCAGCGGAACCGAGGCCGACCGACGCAGCTTGTGGAATGTTATAACGATTGACGGTGATGAGTTTGAGATAGTTGACGAATTTGTCTACCTTGGGTCACTGGCTACGGTGGGCAGTGACACCAGTGTACCCTGTACAAGACGCTTATCAGACCGGTTGTTCTCTACGGGCATGAAGCATGTACAATGCTCGACGAGAACTTGCGAATGCTCGGAGTTTTAGAAAGGCGAGTGCTTAGATCTTAGAACGATTTTCGGGGGCGTGCAAAAGAACGGAGTATGGAGGTGGAGGATGAATCGTGAACTCGCACAGCTCTATGGCAAATCCAGTATCCAAAAGGTAGCCAAAACTGAGCAGGGTATGTTGCAAGAATGCCGGACCTGCGAAGATGGTGCTATCCTCAAATCTGGTAGGAACAAGACGACCAGGGACGCAGCGAGCAAGATGGTTAGACAGGTGCAGCGAGTTCTGGTGGAGAATTGGAATTGGAGAGTGGTAGCCCACAACAGAGTAAATTGGAGAATGTTCGGAGCATCAAGTAATCTATCACGTTGGGCTTCACTATTTATGATGCTGGTGGAGTTCTTGAAGAGAACAAATTTCACCCCAAGTAACAATTTGGGTTTTATTAATACATGATGGCATTTAAGACCAAAATTGATCATGAAAACCGCCCTAAGATTACAATAAAACTCACATTGTTGGTTGGGTACCGCATAGTCGCCTAGCATTCTTGTGACGTGGCCGGCTGAATGTTGTTTTTAAAAGTGAATGCACGAAATGTGAAATAAAATTTCTTGATGCCACGTTTAATATTTAATTTTTATTACCAATATAATTAATCTCATCTCGTACCCAGGTTTATGAACTTACTGAGTTATGATACCCAAAAAAAATGACTGCCAGCAAATATTCAATAAACGATTTGTTTGTCTATAAAACTCATGAGTAGCACAGAAAAAACATTTCTAGTCAGTGGCGTTATCTCCCCAACAAAACACCGCTATGCAAATCATCTAGAATTCCTATCGCTTTGGCATCACTGAGCAGATGGGTAAAGGCAGCGCAGCAGCATAGCAGCTTCAATCAACATCGGCAATAATCGCTGGCTGGCTGGTTAGCTGAAGCAGGACTGAAAATTTGTATTTCCATTCAATAGACTCCGGGTAACATTTCATCCTTCCGCTTTCACCATTTCCACCCTCCGACCATTATTGTGACCTCCCCTTCCCTCCCGCCCAAGCACCAGAATCCCTCCGGCTAGTTTGAAGAGAGCAAACGAGATGCATTCATAAAATTTTGCAGAAGTTGCTGCTACCGGTGGTGGTGGTGTTTTATGCTGTTATGCACATGGTGTGATCGCCGCTGCACAACCGAACGCTGAGAGGTGATATTTCATTTTCATTCCAACAATAAATATATGCTTCCTCTTTCCCGGTTTGGAAAATGGTGGTTTGTGGTGTACAATATCGGCCTAGTCCGACCAGACCAATTTCTCACCAAACTTCGAACATAATCTGGTGAATTGCTGGCTGGCCTGTGCGGGGGCTTGAAGCGAAACCAATAATGGTAATTGAAGACGGCAGAACAAGGTCATTACGTAATGAATAGTATTGTGGGGTGCTCACAACGGCGCAAGCTTCGGCCTCAACGCCGAGTGGGTTCACGGCCTACAAGTACAGTAAACACGATCGCTTTGTGCCGTCACCACAATGCTCCTGGCTTCCATGCTGACCGTTTCACGTCAGACAGGATATACCGTTTTATCGGCGGAGAGGACACAGGACAAAGCGAAATTGCATAACGTTCCGGACGAGACGCCGGGAGATGACATTTGAATAGGTAAGTCTACAAAAGGAGAATTCAAACGGTCACGTGTTGTGGGTTACGGCGGTTGTTCTAGTTGAGCCGGACAATTTGTTGTCCATGTGGCGAGAGGTGGCATGCGCTGCAGCGGTGAATATTTATTGCAAACACCACCACGCTTTGGCGGAAGAAAGGTGATTGAACTGTTGACTAAACCAGCACGGACGAGCCGGGTATTAAATTGTCTCCGGATTGATTTCAATTGAAATTGAATGCCTGTCGATGGAAACGATTGAAGCAAGTGCATTCTGGACAACGCTTTCGAGTTGGGTTTCAAACTAATTCTAAAGAACAAAAGAAATTATATCGACAGAGTTCATCAGCTTCGAAAACGTGCGCGTAGATCACTCATTTACTTAACGGAAATATTAAACGATTTGATCAACATCAACAGTCTTCTTTTCCGGAAGTAAGATTTTCTCATGATCTGCATTTGCATTGACCGGTTCCAGTTTATCGCGTAGGGAAATCAGTTTCCCACATTAATGTTCAATATCATGTTGCATTTTGACTTGCACTACATGCCATCAGACTGGGTGGACATCAAATTCACACCGCCAGTTAAAATCGAGCTCGGACAGTAAACAAAAACTGCATTTCCTTTAAACAACACCCGGCAAATTAATAATGCGGTTAGAGTATGCAAAACGGATGCCATACGTCGTTTCGATGTGCTAATCCAATGACTGCTCCAACACCCTGAGAAGGAAATTTGCCCAGTCTACCTGGGACGACCGATCGCGAAACTGAATGAAGGCTTTTCTGCCGTAATAGTGAAAACCACCGCACTTATGGAAACCCTATCCGAGTCAACGACGTTGCGGCCTTAGAGGAAAAAGACGCCAAAAGCAGACGTTTGCCGCGTACCACGTCTAACGGCGAACGTGTCAATGATTTTGCTCGGGTCTACCTTTGGGTGCAGTTGTACATGACGTGAACGGCTGTGAGTGTCAACTTCAGCTGTTTAGAAGACCGGGTTTGTTGGGGGTTTTCCTGTTATGGCTAAGTAAATGTTGCGATAAGCAAGGCGGCGGGGGCTTAGAATGTTCACATAGACCATGAATGAATTTCTAGGCAAGAAACTGCCCTTACATAACTTTGTTTACTGTCGAAACATTCTAACATATACAACGATTAGCAAAAAGCAAACCTTGGGCGCTACATTTCGTTTTCGGCACCTGACCTTCTGTTTTTATGCGACAGCCTTCGCAATCAGCTGTTAGAGTACAGGGAAATTGCGTGGCTAGTGATACGACTTTGTTAGCTGTAACAGTTTCCCCGTTTCTAATAGTGGTCTCACCATGGAACAATACAATCCTTAAAACCTTGTCCAATTTTCGAAATAAAGCCGAGCTGTCTTAGAGATAATAGCCGAGCGATTCAGGTTTAAGTTATGTTTTGCATCGAGAATAACGCCAAAATCGTTGACTTGTTCAACCCTGTCAAACGCTTGACCATCAATGTTGTATCGAAAACAACAGAGTTGGCAATGCGATGGAATGTCATAACCTGACACTTTGAAATACTAACAATCAACCAGTTCTTGCGACACAAATTCAAGAAAATATCCAGCAGCTTTTGAGATTACGATTACGACAATCTTCAATTGACCATACAACTAGATACAATTTCAGATCATCTGTCTATACTAACTTACAACCGTCACCCAGAAGCAATCCGATGTCATTGATGTACAGCGAGAAAAGCAGCGGGCCCATACTGCTGCCTTGTGGTACGCCGATTTTTTTGCAAATGGGTAATTGAGCTGTGTTAACCGGTTAAAAACACGACTTAATGGTTCGGGCATAACGTTTGCCCAGGAATCCCATCCGAATCCCAAAGGTGCTCAAATCAATCATATTAAGCGGTACCAACTCGGTAGCTGCCTCAGCGTCTAATTCAGACGCAGTACTATTGGAGAAAACCAAAGTTAAAAATTTAGCAAACAATCCGAATCCAATGTAGACGTTGCTTCTATACCATCGAGGCAAAAATTCGATGGAATAGTAGAGTTTTTGCGCTTAAAATTAAAAAAAATCCATAATAGCAGTATGAAAAAAAAAGCCATGGGTTTATACCGTCTTTAGACATTACCCCTCTTTATCGACAGACTTCGCAGCCGGCTGTTAGAGTACAGGAAAATTACGGGGCCAGTGCAACAATCCTACTGACTCTAACTAGTAAGCACCGCCTAGCCGAGATTCGAACATAAGACGACTGGCTTGTTAGACCAGCGTCGTACCTCGAAGCTAACTGGGCGGCTGTGAAATTCGTTTGAAATTACATTTTGACTCATCAGTTTGTGATCATTTTGACGCCAATTTCGGTGCTTACGCTGCTTATCACTTACTCGCTGACTTTTTGTCGCACAACTCAGCATTGAAGCAATATGTGCATCGATAACAGTCACGTCGGTGCTCTTGTCTGGCGGAATATACAAAGCGCAAAACGGAGTTCTTAAACTATGAATGACGGCACTCACACATATCTGCTTCGGATTCTTACTTACGCGTCGGAAGGACCACGACAATCGACCCCAGTCCCTGGTCGAACCACTGGGGACTATCCAGTGCTGGGCTCCGAAGTCTTCTTTTTATGACTAGCTCGAGCGTGAGGTCCGGAGGCTCAAGGTCGGTTCTGGGACAATGTGACACCAATCGGAAGTCCAAGCACGGTCTTTCAACCGTGTTCAACTCGAAGGCGAAGTCCGGTAGCCAGCTTCGTGCTAGGTTCAGTAGCGTGACGAAATCGGTGGGCCAAGTTCCTGGCCTAGCCTGGTCAGCGTTACTCCCGCTGACCCTCGGCTCGGTTGAAAAGGACCGTGGCTTGCCAGCCGCGCGGTTGACGTTCAACTAGTGTAAAATACTGGGTCCTGCAGGTTGGGGAAGGAGGAACAAACGGAACTTCCTAGACTTCTTCAGCCTTCAATTTTCCTCCTTTCCTGATTCTCTTCAATTTTGCTTATCATTAACTTCTTTCTTTTTGTACTTCACTTCAGCTTTTCTCTCACTTCGATCTTCTATAATTCTCATTTTCAAATATATACTTTACTAAATAGTTATTTCACTCCGTTGCCTTTGACGGTTTAATGATAAATGGCATGATATAATTGGCTTTTACAACTGTAACCTTTCCTTCCTCCCTTTTTCAGCCCCCTTTCTTCCTTTACCAAACCTCCTTCCAGTGCTTATTCCAGTCACGTATTTCCGCTTTCCCAGATCCAGCAAATTTCGTGTTTAGTGTATTAACGATTTTGATATTTATTCTCATTCTAGCCTTAGACCGTAGATTAATAATTTTAGTGCCCAATTTTACCCTATCTACACATATCTACAAATCTTCAAATAACATTTATATGTAAATTTGAAAAAACTAGCAATAAGAAATATGACGGGACTTTAAACTTTATAGCAAGATTAAATTGACGCACATCATACTGAATAGCAGTATAAACGTACTCTCGCGTTGCTATTCCTGCGTAGTATATGGGGTAAAATGTGCAAACGGTAACAAGATGGATACCATGTGAGGTTAGGGTAAGCCGTTTAAAACACTGTACGCAGCTTATTTATAACCATTTTGTTCATTGCGTGGCAATGTCAAAAATTTGCAAAGCAGCCAAATTCCAAAATTTTAGAATTTGCATGTGTCACTTGGGTGCCACAGTGTGCAACAAATTGTGTAATGAATGTAGGGGAGTGTCGTCGTGGTTGGGCCACGTTTTGGAATTCGCACATAACTTTCGTTTCAAAAGGAATTTTGGAAATCTAAATACATCGTTGCAAAGATCTAAGAATAAGGTATATTTCCGGGGAGTTTTGAACTGATTGCTTGAAAAATAAAAAAGTTATAGGTATTTACGTGTAGACAAAAAATGCAGTCATAGTCGGGCCATGTTGTACAGGTTAGGCCACCGCGGAAAATCTAAAACATACGTATTGTAATTCTATATAGAGACATGAAAAGATTGAATTCCGTGAACAACAGCTCATATATGTACAAATACCTTATTTTTAATTGCATTTTTACGAAATTTTGGCGATCTTGTAAAATCAATATTGCTACAATCGCCTTTTCTGAAGTGTACAACTACAACGAAAAAAAAACAACAAAAATCTAGGTTTTTATCGTATTAATTTTGCTTTATTTCATCACATTTTACGTGACTAATGTTCTCTAGCGATTATTGAGCTTCTGCGCTTAAAATTATGGTAGCCCAACCATGACTACTCAAGTGACCCGACCTTTACAAATAGCGTTTTTCTAGTAT
Organism: Sabethes cyaneus; assembly: GCF_943734655.1. NCBI lineage: Eukaryota > Metazoa > Arthropoda > Insecta > Diptera > Culicidae > Sabethes > Sabethes cyaneus. The sequence goes on from NC_071354.1 coordinate 148,670,931, forward strand.
TTCACCTTAGCTTTCCCAAACACCTTACTGGAGGGGATTTTTCTATAGTCTTCGTGTGCAGCACAACACACTTCATACATTTTCAAAATTTATCTCGATAATTGCATTTCATGTATCATTTCGTGAAGAAAAGTTCATTGCGCCTGGAAAACTTTTTTGTAAGATTTAGTCACTGAATTCAGTACGGGTGTTTTGAATACACGGTTGAACCTCACAGTATTGTGAAAAATTAGCTATCACAATAAGAAGTTTTACAATGGTTGTATTATAGATATCATGAGTTACTAAAACTGTAAAATCGTGATGGCCCGACCATAACAGTGGCCCGACGATAACGACAATACCCTACCGCAATTGGGATCAACGAGCTGAACTGTATGACATTCTTCACTAGATGGTTCCTAGCACAATGTTCTCAGCGACTTTCCCCTTGGGAAAACCCCAATACAGAATACACACAGGTGCGCATGAAATTATTAATATGCATATCGCTCACAGCAACAAATGTCCGTAATATCACAAAATAGATACACTGTAAACCGAATGCGACCGTACTATTAAAATGTATGAGGTTTACGATCTAAGATAGATTCTATCTTTCCGGATAAAAGTGAATGCCATTGCGATAATCCTCAATTTGGTTTACTAACAATGGCTCCAGTTAAGATATCGTCAATAACGCGGAAAAACAATAGTGTGAAAGTATTCAGCTCTGTCTAAGCCTCTTTTAGGGTTTGAACATGCAGTTGTGCAGCAAAAAAAGCAAAGCCTTGGGTTTAAACATCTTTCTTTCTAAGACTTGATCCTTCTTTATTGACAGACTTCGCGGCCGACTGTTAGAGTACAGAACAGTTATGTGGCTAGTGCAAAAATCCTACTGACTTTATCTAGCAGCACTGCCATGCCGAGATTCGAACATACGACGACTAGCTTGTTAGACTACCATATCAGAGCTTACTATATTAAAGGATTTACTAGTAATGCGTAATGTGTAGTATTTACACATTATTTTGGTAGTTGCCGATGACGTCTAACTAAAATAGAAAAAAAGACAGCAGTTTGGCTGACGAACTTTGCGCAATAACGGAGGGAGAATGAGTCGCGCTGGCATGCTAAATATGGAATATTACATTAGCGGTCAACTGCCAAATAGAACCTCCGTTGGTAAGAAAAATGAAATATATTTCATAATATGACGTACAGAAGTGTGAAAAATGGTTTAAGTTTGTAGGCATTTATGTTGTTTTGCAAAGTTGCAAAGTTTGTAACAAAGTTTGTGTTTTTTACATATCCAACCCGTCAGTTGTGCTGGCTACACATGTCATGGTCACACATCATGGATATACAGATTTTCAGCTTTTCGATCCTCGATTACATCTCTTAATGTCGAGAAAACTAGGGTAAAATGCCCTACTTTTGGCAAAAACGGTTGGAAACAGATGCGTGCAGTAAACAAGCATCACACCATTGCAATCCTTACAAAAATATTTTTCTTTTGACATCAAAAGATTCATCCTAGCTCAGCGGCATTTGGAGACACTAAGGTAAAGGACTTTTTTGCGAAAAATCTCCACTGTGGGTTGTTTCAATATCAGCTAACAACGAATCTTCAGAATTGACGAGGGTGATGGGACGTACTGTAGGGATCACGCATTGCTGGTTTTGTTGGCCTGCTCTGTTCTTAGACGGCATCTTAGCATTGGTTCTAACGCCAATCAGGTGATGAGAAGTATCAGCTGATGTTTCCATTGGTGGTACCTCTTTCATTACCTCAACTAGGCCGTTGACTCAATTTCTCTTGTCTAGTCTACAAAACTTTTCAACAACTCACTCCAGCTCGGCGTATCGTTCACCTGGCGCTTTCTCAGCCATTTAGCTCGTGCCTGCTCAAAGCTGGCATTCGTCATTCTCCTATCATCGTTCATTCTTCAGGATTCATCTAAAATCCATTACCTCCAATCACTTCGCACTCTAATGAAGGCTTTATTACTTGTTGTGACGAAGGAGCTCTTGATACTATTTCACTGTTCTTCAACAGTTCCAGAAGGCAATTCAATTCCTCTTTCCCGAGTTGCATTATCACTTCGTGTACCAGAATATAATAATACTTTCCCAGATAATGTCTTACGTTCATACGTGGTCGACCAAAGGATCTCGTTAGATTCCAGTATTTTGATCTTTAGCCTGCTGGACGATTGTCAAGGCGGTGCACAATGGGCAAAAACGAGCTCGTAAACCCAAGAATTAGAAGCCACTGGTTTGGAATATTACCAGATACCTATTCTTATGTAAAAAAAAATCAGAGGGGTTGTGCACAAGACACGACCGCATAGGTGACGTAGGACTACGTAAGTCTCTTTGTAGCGATAGTAGGATGTATCCATGTATGTAATAATACGATTCTTCATGTCTACAAGCTACATACGTAACGTTTATCAAAGTAGAAACATTGTATACATTCAATCCTCAACCGATTTTGGAGTTATATGCATGAATTGATTGAATCTATTCTATTAAAACGAAACCAAGTCAGTAACTAAACCAAAGAGTAAACAAATTTTAATGATATGTTTCTACGTTGAATAGTGCTTTTCCTCTGGTAATCGGTAAACGGTACGCGCGAGTTTCCAAAAAGTTGAAAATTTTGCGCAGCTTTTCTGCGGCTTACAAAAGAACACTGATAAAGCATTTACAACCTGCAGACGTTTTGGAAGTCGCAGAAAATGTCGCCCGTGACCAGAAAACTTATTTCCGTCATTTGTCGGTCATCCGCAATGGCGAAAAATTCAACTTTTCCCTCGTTGCCTGTGTTATTATGGTATTAACTAGGCAAGAAAATATAATAAACTCTTCAATCGTTGTGTGGCCCTTGAAAGGACCGATTGTTTGATTATCATAACTTCAGCTTGCAATAAACTTGCACTAACGCACTTAACGAAATTCTCTGTTCAGTAAATTGGAGTACCGATAACCGCTAACCAGGCACGGCTTGTTGCAACGGACCAGCCGGAAAGCTTCAGCAGCTATGCGATCAACGAAGCCGTTCGTGTATGGTCCTGAATCACGATGAAATACCACTCCAAGTGGCCAGCTGCAAGTGACGTGGGATGCTTCTGGTCGTTTTGATGTCGCGTGCAGCATATTTCCTGCCAATTCCAGAACTTCAGCAGGCAGATATTTTATCAAGGCAACGAAACGAGTGCTCCAGCTCCAACACACTGCACTGCACACACACTGCAAAAGTGCACGAGGTGAGCGTGACTTTCGTTTGCCCTGGCAAACGATGTTGGTAGTAGCTCAGCTAGCGTTTGAATAAATTTGTTCGCCGGCTTACCTCGTGTTATGTACCAGAGCAAGCGACAAGAATCGGCCACACCTATTTTTCATGGTCCTTCATTCTATCATCTACGTTAAATAAAATAGAGCATTTCAATCTCAGTCTGAACAAAAGACCAAAGTTACCAGTGAGCCGTTCGCCTTTTACTGCCAAAGAAAAATTACGCTACGTATTATGACTGTAGCATTGGTGATGGATAAATTTGTGTTGCTAAAGAAAACCGAGTGAAAAGCCCTAAGTTCCAAGTTTCGTAAGTTTCATAAATTACCGAAAATCGTTCTTTGAAGAACGAACAAATTCTTATATGAAGATGCAAAAGATGTTACTAAAACATTCATTCATTCATTCATTTTCACTCATTTCATTCATTCATTTCATTCGTTTTCATTCATTTTGACATTGACCGAACACATTTACTTGGAGCTGGTATATTTGTTCGCTGCTTCTTACCTTCCGAGACGGCCAACTCAACCAGCAGCAACAAGCGAACATTTTGTCGACGTGATATGTTGAAAATTGAAACCTATTTTTCCATTTTCTTGGGCAGCAACAAAACAGCTTGGATGTTCGGACACTTCTCTGAGCAGTGGTGACACGGGACAGCAATTTGTTCAACTCTTCGTTGTTGCGGATGGCCAGCTGCAAGTGACGATAATTCTGATCGTTTCGTTGTCGCGAGCAGCATGTTTCCTGCCAATTCCAGAACTTCAGCAGCCAGATATTCTTTCACGGCAGCGAAACGAGTGCTCCAGCTCTAACACCTCGTTTGGTGAATTTGCATGTCTTCGTTGCCTTATCCGTGGGAAACAGCAACAGCTGAAGCTCAATTTTCGATCGGATTCTACAGGACGTAAATTAAATACAATCATAAGGAAGCTTAACCCATAGCTTATATCGTATATGTTTCTGTCATCCGTGCTAGGGAAGCATTAACGAGGGAAGCCAAAAATATGAAAATAATTAAATTTTTCAATGACGCGCATTGAAAATCAATAGTTTTCTATATTTTCAAAATCTTCAATCGATTTTCCGATCAATTGGTGTAAATATCTTGGAAATCTATTGAAAATTGACTGAATTATAAGTCGAAGCGTGAAAACGCGTTTCTACTTTGATGACGTCATTTTCAACAACCAATCACGAAGCGAGAATTCTGGTAAAACATAGGTTCATTATTTTCAATTTTTCAATAGTTCAACATCAAGAATCCATACTTTTTTACATTTGGGTCAATTCTTAGATGATTTTTCGATCGATTGGTGTAAGAATATTGAAAATCGATCGGAAAACCGCTGAGCGCTCAAAACATATCATTTTTCGTGACGCTCGCATTTTTCGATTTTTTGGAATGACACCCTATCTCAAAACTTGCCGTAAGATGTAGTCCTACGACAAAAGTGCAGGAAATTGATTGGTGATGGTTTCTTCCTGCGCAGACTTCGGGAAGTGCTCCATTTTGCCCTATTATCCCCAAAAGTCATGATAAAAGCTAATTAAACAGTATAAAAACTTATTTGCCGCTAGTGAAATGAACTCAAATAGCTTCCAAATGTTATCAAAACATCAAAAGAACCAAATCCCTTCCATTCCATACTGTGCGAAATGCAAGAATGGTCCATTTTGCCTAATTCACCCCCATATACATAGATAACGTAATTAAAGCGATTAAATCTAACTCAAATGCAAAAACAGTCTTCAGAAAAAATGTGTATTCTATCATACTGAATAACTTTGTATAACAGTTGAAAGCAATAAATAAATTGGATGCAAAGTTATTGTGCAGAAGTGATTTTTAAGTGTACTTTTTAACCAAATCATTATATCTCGCAACAAGTAAAAGGTATATAGTTACTATGTTCAGCAAAGTTGCTCATTTTGATGTGTTCTACAATTTTTCTAAAAACAAAAGTTTTTTTTGGACAAATTCAAAAAAACAAAAGTTTGTATCACCCTGATAGATGAATATAAGATCACCCTAATAATTTAAAAAGATACGCTATATTTTATTGATAAACTTCTCTAAAGACTCCGTTGTTGAAAAATTGCGAATTTTTTACGCAATAGCAAATAAACGTGTTTTTAATGTAGCAGAGAATCAGGCAAAACAGACCGTGTGTGACTTCATCACGGTACTAAGTCGATGACATTCAACTCTTCTGATGTTTTACAAAAGTACTGTTGCTATTCGAGTTTATTTCCTTGTCTTTGAATCAGTTTTAATCGTTTTAATTAGGTTTTACTATGTATTTAGGGGTGAATTGGGCAAAATGGACTATTCTTGAATTCCGCACAGTAGGGAATGGAAGGGATTTGTTTCTTCTGAAGTTTTGACATCGTTTGGATCTCTCTCTCTCTCTCCTCACTCTTACCTCCCTTTCTTCTCTCTCTTTTCTTCTCTCCTCCTTCATTCTCCTCAGCCACGATGCGGATGCGACCGCAAGGCTGAAGTAGAATTACTATAGACTATCTTGTATAAATATGGTCCAACTCAAAATGAGTTCTGCATACCAAGCAGATCTTTACCGATCTGTATCTCGTAATGTATTGCCTAATTCAATTCACATTACAGTTCATCTCTGATAGCATGATGGATGTTTTCAGTTTTCCTGCCAACTAAAACACCAAAATTAAATTGATAACTCTTTAACAAAATAAATAGTGACCCTGAAAAGGATCGCTTTATTTTTCCGCTTATCGGGAATGATTGCTATAACATTTTGATGTATGTGTTTGAAAGCAATTTTTCAACAGTCATCTATTGAAAATAATGAAGCATTCAATTGCGAAAATTGATAGAAATATTTCTCATCGATTGGTGTCTTTAATATTGAGACTATTATAAACTTTCTAACTGAATATAGTTATTTCAACAGTTTGGGTCATTCGTGGAATGTGCGGAGTTGGGATTTGAATGTGTTGAGTTCAAAGTGCTCAAAAGCTCATTATGCGTCCTACTTTTGGATTTTGAAATTGCGCTCCATCATATTACCACAAACTGTCAATATTTAACTCTGGCTGGCTGTAAAATTGCCAATTTCCGATTTCACTTAAAACTTATAATTTTCACTCGTGTGAAACTCGCAATCCGCCTGCAGCCAGCCAAAATTAAATCGTTTAAAGCATGCACTTGCACGCTAAAAGACATTCCGAAACGAATAATTCCCACTTCCTGCCGATCAAAGCCCAAAACCACATCTTATATAGCTTCATCCATTCAGTGGTTTGTCACTGACTTAATCACGTGAAAAATAGAGCAAAATCGCTTTCAATGTTTCTGTCCAGTACTGCCTACCGCCACCGACCGACCGACCGACCGGCGGCGCCGATACCGGAAAAATATGCATTTTATTAACAGAAGCTATAGAGCCTGTGGCCGCCGCGGTGCACTTTTCACGGTATGGTGGCACTGCAGCGCAAGGAAGTCGAAGACGAATGATCACATTGATGCGGATTTAAATTCGCAATTTTTCATACAGGTCTGAAACAACAACGGAGGCCCTTATATCGGAGCACTCCGCGGTGACCAGTCCGGCATCAGCCCGGACCTGGGAAAGTTGGTATTTTACGCGGAAGGTAACCATCACCGAGCCGAACGGCCCCGGAGAGGATATGGAAATTGGCCTGCTCTAACGCCGCGCCGGGGCGGTTGTGGGGGCAAATCGCAAGTGCGCAGATCTATGTAAGCAGCAAACTGGATTGCATTCCTCTGGCTGCACTGGTACCGTCGTCGTCGATCCGATCGTGATCACTGGGTTTCGTGTTGTTGGAAATATTGTTTATGGTGGCAAGTTTGAAATTAAAACAATTCATTTTTCATAAGTCGGCGAGCAGTCAGCGCTAACCGCGGATTTCCAATCGTTCGCAGTGTGTACTTACTACATACGGAAGTTGAGCCAATTGGAAATAACGATGGTGATTTAGGTGGAAGATATTGAATTTGTCATTTTTGCATATGCGCGCCTAATTTGAATATGAAACATTCCATCATTGATAGGAAATCTATAAAAGGAAACAGCGATCGCAAAAAATAAAAAAAAACAAAAAAAATCATGAATGAAACGTGAGTATTTGGGGACCGGAGATCATTCTCGCGATTTTTATGAGGGAAACAGTGGTAATTTTTCACACACAAATGTTGATCTTGTTTCTATGCTAGATGAAAGCTTACCGCCAAAGCATCCGGTGAGAATTGGTGGAACCGAAAAATAAATCTTCAACATCTTCAATAAAAATTCAATCCGCGGGAATGACAGAAACCATGGGTTTACATAATTTACTGTTTGGCAAAAGAAGAAATAAAACCAAAAAACACCAATCGGAAATTCTGAATATTTCTAAACGCCTTCCCACTGACTGCCTCCTCCAAATTACAGCGGACCGGAAGGACAACACCGCTAAAGATCGAACGGTTCTATCGAAAGCAGTAAAATGGCAATAATATCTAGACTGTTCATTCTCTACAAATTTCAACTATAATGGTTGCCTAATCCATCCGTTTGATCAAAGAGATAACTTCTAATTTGATCCATTATTGGCAGTCTTTACCTGCGCCTGGGTCTGTGCCCATCCGAATCGAACCGAACTATGCGGTTGACTTGGCTTAGAAGAGAACAGCTGGAAATGGTCATAATTGCGAAGAACATAACGTATTCGCGGTTCGTGCGGAAATGCTGGGTTTCTAAAATACCTATCCCAAAGCGATATGATGCAAATAGGTATGCGACCTGAATCTAGATAAGAGGAAAGTCAACGAACTAATAGTTTTAACTGAAAACTAGAAACTTTTGGAAAACCTATGTGAAGTAAATGGACTTGATGGTTTTGATAACAGCTTGCAAATAATATAGTTCATATTTTTAAGAACAATTTTTCTATATCCTATTTTTTCTATAATTTTTCTATAATCTATTCAGTATTTACCATTAGATGATCCGAACCTACTGAAGTTAAAACAACATTTTTCCTTTACCCAATCAGCTATTCAACATGATGACGTAGGTAATAAATTATAGCAGCAGTTTATTATAATTTGAGGTTCTTTAATTAACTGATTGGTTTTGATTGATGCATATTCTGATTAGTTTTGAATTAGATCTATTTTTCTCTCTATCAGCGTCTGCCACAAGCCAAATCGTAATAGTCGATTACATTCACACACTTCTCCACTCATTCGCAATGATAATAAATGTTGCAAAATTCTGCTATACACGTAGCTAACAGTGCATTTTGTTCCGTTTTAGAAGCATCCATTGCACTTTTACAGCTTTTGACTAGAAGAAAAATTTGATGAACTGCGCCATGTAACTTGACACTGTCGTCACTTAAATATAGAGTAACTCTATCCAAATTTCAACTCTATAAATATATCTGATTTGGTCTATCATTACGCGTTGCTGAAGTTTGGGCTTGATACTTTTCCAATAGCTTTTGTTTTTAAGATAAGACCCTTGTTGACCATACATTTTTGCAAATTTTGTCGCTATCATCTAGCCGTCGTTAGAATGGGAAAAATCATTACAACGATGATATGTATCTCGGCAGCTCCAAGGTAAAATAAATTTAAATTTATTCATTAAAGTGAATTAACAGTCAACCCAGAGTCCTGCGCTGGTTTCTCCACCATAAGCTGGTTCATCTACCATAAAGTTATTTATACATATTCTTCGCACGGTTTCCTGTTCTGCATATTGCCTATAGTCAAACAATGAAGAATATTATTGCATCGTTTACTTTTGTAACTCTGTAAATAGTAAATTCTTACCACAGATTCAAATTACATCTTTTACCAACAATCAGGCTTGACACGCTCATTTTGCTTTGATTTTACTCATTAGATTGTACCGCCTCAGCCGAACAGAAAATAAAGTTACTATCCCGTTGCAATCGAAATGAGCACTCATTTGGTTACTAACAGTGTTGCAGTGCATTAGCATTTTACATATAAAATATAACCCACTGCTCAATTTAGTCGTTATAACTACGTATAACAAGCGTTTCACACAGTCCGTTGGACGATATAGTCAATTGAACAAAATCAAAACAAAAGCCAACAAGTTATCAAAAGTACCAATTCTCGCGTAACTTTTCAAAAGGACCTAATTAACAATGAGAGATTCTCATCGTGCCTCTTCTCTTTCACCTCCCACGGCAATGCAAATGCACTTTAAAACACCAGCTTTGCATGAATCGGTTGCTAGCGTCATTATCTAGCTAAACGTGAAGAAGTTTTTTGTTGGAATGCATACATGTCGCCATAATAATCTGAAGAGAGGGACGCCAAAGAGAGTCTCTCAATGTTACTTAGGTCCTTTTGAAAAGTTACGCGAGAATTCGTTACAATTACAATTCGTTGCATCCACAATCAGTTTGAATATTGTAAATGACGGAACACAACTTACCCTGCTTCAAATTTGCACACTACGCAGCGTGGGCATTGCCACTAGGGAGAACTTGGCCAAATACCGACGAGCAAGGTATCAGGTGACCACGATCCTGAGAGTTAAAAAGCGCCCAAAGGAGGACAGAGATCGTTGAGAATTAGAGCAACTATTCCGAGGTAATGACAAGCGCAAGTTTTACGAGAAGGTGAACCAAACTCGTAAGACTCGTAACACACCGAAATCTGACATGTGTAGGGACGAGGGAGGGAATCTAAATACAAACGAGCGCGAGATGGTCGACAAGTGGAAGCAGTTCTTCGAGAACACCTCAATGGCGAAGTTGCAGAAGAAGGCGGAACGGAAGTTAACTTAGGAGTGCCCATGGAAAATAGTAATGTCCCAGCACCTGATCTCCAAGAAGTCAAACGAGAAATCGGGTGGCTGAAGACCAACAAAGCCACTGGTAAGGATCGCTAACCGGCAGAGTCATATAACCTTTTTGTAAACATGGCCGAGAAACGCTGGAAATGGCTCTGCACTGAGTTATTTCCAAGATTTGGGAGGAGAAGAAGCTACCGAAGAAATGGATGAAAGGAGAAAAACTCTGAAACTATCGCGGCATACTTTCCCAGATCCTATTACGCCAGCTGCCACCGATAGCACAGGGTTTCGTAGGAAATTACCAGGCGGGTCTTATGGGAGCTCGCGAAACTACGGACCAAATTTTTACCATCCGACAGATCTTGCAGAAATGTCGGGACTCGGGAGCACAACGTGCCCACACATAACTTTTTTATTGATTACAAAGCAGCATACAATACAGCGCAATGCTCGTGGAGGATCAACGCGCCCTTAGTGTTTTCGAACGGAGGGTGTTGCGCACCATCTACGGCGGAGTGCAAATGGAAGACGGAACGTGGAGGAGGCGAACGAACCATGAATTGCACAGCTGCTTAGGGAACCACCCATCGCTCACACCGCAAAAATCGGTCACCTGCGATGGGCTGGGTACGTCGCGAGGATGTCGTACGACAGCCCGGTTAAAAAAGTTCTCAATAATGATCCGACTGGAACGAGACGGCGGGGCGCGCAGCGAGTAAGATGGATCGATCAAGTGGAAGGCGACCTGCGGACCCTACGCAGACTACGTGGCTGGCGAATTGCGGCCATGGACCGAGTGGAAAGGAGACGACTTCTTCGTACAGCAGAGGAAACTACGGCCTGGAGCTGATTAAGTAGTAAGTATACAACACAGTCGAACTATAGCAGATAATGCTTGGCCATGATTTTCCGGATAAACTGTCGCGACTGATCAGAACTACATTGAATCGAGTGGTATGTTTCGTGTGCATCTCATGGTCACTCTCGAGTCTCTTCGAGGTGCGGTGAGGGTTGAGACAAGGTGATGGCTTATCCTGTATGCTGTTCAACATCGCTCTTGAGGCAACCATTAATAGCGACGAAGGACATACTAGAAGTGGTAGATAAGTTCGTGTATTTGGGATCGCTGGTGATCGAGGGCAACAACACTAGTAAAAATATACAGCAGTGCATTCAAGTGGGAAATCGGGCCTACTTTGCCTTTCGCAGAACGCTACGATCAAGAAGCATACACCGCCGTACGAAGCTGATGCTGTACAAAACCCTTATAAGGCCGGTAGTTTATTATGGACTTGAAGTCGTGACGGTGCTCACGGTGGACGTACGCGCCCTTGCCGTGTTCAAGGGGAAGGTATTACATATGAGTAACTGTAACTCAAATTGAGTTAAACTAAATATAACGTGGGTAAGAACCATTTCGCATGAGAACAAAGTTGGCAACACTGACTGTCAAAAGACGAAGAGGTTTATGCTGACAATAATGTTTCTGGTCGATTCTTTCGCTCTCTTTTGTGCTTACCACGCGATGCGGCAGACGTGCATCCATGCGTGAATAAAACGTGCTCCGGCAAAAGTGCCGGAAAGAACAAATTTTGGCCGTCGTTCTCGAGTATTAGTGTGCAATACATACGGTTCGGTCGATCACTAACGTGAGTGTGCCGTTTGCCAATTGCACGACTTCAAAAAGAGGAGAAAGCAGCCTATTAATCATCCCCGCATACGGGTAACCACTTGGGCAGTTCACCGTAAAGATCGTCGTCATTCCACCGGTTGCGGCTTTTGAAGAAACCTGGCAGAAGCGACATCGCTCGGCGATCAGTGACCGAGTGTGAGCAAGCTACTATCCGCTTTCCTGCAGCAATAAGGGCGCGTTATTTTGACACCCACTGGCGCCTCCGGGAATTCGATGACGCGTGCTCTTTGTACGGTAAGACACTGGCGGCGCATCGCGGACATTGTCGCTTTTCACGACGGAATACAAACTGAAAGCGGACACTAGCGGAGGAGTATGAATCACAAGCTACAGACCCTGCTTGAAGAGATTCGCATCGTACATCTGACAAATTCGATAGGCAAAGATGCCGGAGAACTATGCGACGAAAACAGTTCTCTTCAAGAACCCCACTAGCACCATGAACATGGAGGCTCAACGTGCGAGATGGCTCGACCAGGTCGAAAGCGTTTTACGACTTCCGAGACGACTGGGAAATTTGTGACGAATGGCCCAAGACCGAATTGAACAGAGACGACTACTTGAAACAGCTCGAGCCAACCTTATGTTGCTGGCGACGACGTCGAAGCAGAATAAACCAGAAAAACTTGAAATCACTGCCGAACTCTTCCACGGTCTATGACAAAGTGGTCGAGTATCATGCTTTATGCGATCGATCGGTTTCTTACCCCCAAAAAATTCAATCGCAAACCTGTTAAACCCGCATGGTCCAACTCTGAACTTAAATATTTAAAACGACTAAAAAGGCTGCTCTTATGAAATACTGCAAATATCGCACGGACCGTACAAAAGTTGATTCCGTACATTACGAATGATTACGTACATGCTAACGCACACTACATGCGCCTCAATAACAGTTTGTTCTTTGCCCATAATTCTCATCTGCAGAGCTGTCTTAGAGCGAATCTTAAAAAGTTTTGATGCTTTGTAAACGAACAACGGAAAGAATCTGGACTGATGGCGTTATAGTAGCGGATTCAGCCTCAGATATTACCAACTCCTTTCGCACGCAATTCAGCAGCGTTTTCTTATATGAGATCGCCAATGCTCAAGATATTGTAGCCACCACTACGTGCCTTACTTAGCTGTTTACAATTTTTCGTTAAATGTTAACCCAAGTAACACATAAAACAAGTTAGAAAATAATATTCATGGAAAACAGTCGTTCAAGAGTACTATAAACGTAGTTTGAAAACATATGTCGTTATTATTAAGATTTTGAGATGTTTAGTGATAAGATGAATTTATTTGACAGCTCATATCAAATGAATAATGTTTGTTTTTCTCAACATGTCAACACGAAGTTTTTATTATGTCTGCATTACTAAATTTAAACTACTGGAAGAACAAGTTGTAGCTTATGCTATAATAACGTATTAAAATGGTATGAAATAACCTGATACATACTTCTTTCAATTGTTGTTTCATTAGACTTCAATTTTTTGCGCTTTTCTGGTAATAGAGAAGTTCTGATGTATGTAATGTTATACTATTCTATAACAAGCTGTGTTGCTTCGGAAAAGCGGTGTGGTGATTTCTGAGGGAAAACCACAAACTGCCGAAATCCACAACTCGATGCGGTCCAGATGGCATTTCTTCCATAGCCTTCGCTGTCTAAATACTCTTGCATTACCCTTAGCTAAGGTTTTCGATATATCTTTGACGACCGGAGTTTTTCCCGAGTGCTGGAAGGATTCTTTTGTTTTCCCTGTGCACTAAAAGAGGTGCAAACGAACCTTTGCTAATTACCGTGGTACTGCTGCCTTAAGTACTATTTGAATTAATTGTTCTGGAAAAGTTAATGCACGATTGCTTACACTGCATCTCTCCTGACCAGCATGGATTTATGCCAAAACGCTCGACTACAACCATTTTAGCTGCCTTTACATCGTTCATGATCCGTGCAATCTAAGAAAGTTTTCAGGTTGACACCATATATATCGACCTTTCTGCAACCTTTGGCCGTATAAACCACGAGATAGCCATCTCCAAATACCACAAGTTGGGTATTCACGACAATTTGCTGACTTGGCTTCGCTCCTGTCTCACTGGCAGAACCAGTGTTGCGAAACCCACACATGCGTACTCATTCTACCGAACATGCCGGCATAAGCATCCCTTTGAAACTCCAGCTTTTATTTTTTCATGCACTGCAACGACTTTTTGCGACTGTGTGTTTAGCTAACAGCTACAGCCGTCGCTCGTCGTTCGTCGTTGAAGCCCGATCTGTTGATACCGATTTCTCATGACGGCTCGTACGCGTACCGTGAGTAGAATCGAGGGCGAAGAAGAAGAAGAAGGAGAAGAAAAAGTAATGCAAAATTTGTACCGCAGTGCGCCTCCAGCGGCTGGTGACTAGTCTCACGGGTAGCTGGTTCCCCACGAGTTTTTTGACTCGGAATGAGGATGTGCGTGCGCGAGTGTGTGGGTAGCAGAATGTGTGCACACAGCACCGGCGGATATTTCTTTTACGCCTGCGTGTGTGGCGTAAGCGTTGAAAGCTATGTTTCTCATACTCTTTCGCTTGTGAGTAGGCATGGGTTGACTTCTCGCTCGATTCGCAACATTGGGCAGAACTATGTCCGTCAAAATCAGTGAATACGCTTCGTGTTTCCCAAGGCAGTCATGATCCTTAAATGTTTGAGATTGTCATATGCTGACGACTTACAAATGTACTATACAGTATTTATTTATTTGTTTATTTCTTATAAATTACATCATCGGACAATAGTAGTCTTAATGATTAACAAGCAGCACAAAACGAGCAGTATAGATATACACAAAAAAAACCTTATTCATCTTTGAAGCCGTTGATTAAACGTTGTTGCGGTAATATTAAAATCAAACAAATCAGGTACAGCATTAAAGCTTGTCGACATGAAGCGGATAGGGTCATGTTCCCCGTACGTTGCATTTCGCTGATGTAAGTACAACAGATCACTGGGCCTTAGAGTCCTTTCGGGTGCATACATTAAGCTGCTGTAGAATAACAGGAGCATCGATCTTGCCAGACAAAACCTTTCCCACAAAGACAGCTTGAGCTTCGAACCGCCTTCACTCTAATGTCTGCATTTCAAGAAGTTGGCAGCGCTCTACATACGGTGGTAGCTGATGTTGATCAATTCTTGCTATCCAATTAGCATTGAATGGGCACCAAACAACCGAGTTGGTCTCAAGAACGGAACGCACCAGGGAATAGTAAAGTGATTGAAGACACATGGGGTCACGAAATTCTTCAGCAATTTTGAATATAAATCCAAGCTGTCGATTCGCCTTAGCAATGATTTCGTTATAGTGTGGCTTGAATGCGAGCGAAGTATCCAAAGTAACGCCCAAATCACGAACCTGGTTTACTCTAGTTACCGTCTAACCAAACATGGTGTAATTGAACGTAATCGGATTACATTTTCTTTAAAATGAAATCACACTGCATTTCTCGGTGCTAACCGTTAGAAGGTTGCTGGAACACCACCGAAGAAAAATATCAACCATTCGCTGGAGCGCTAAACAGTCTGCATTATAGTTGACAATCTTGAACGGTTTCACGTCGTCAGTAAAAATCAATCGGCAATCCCCCGGGAGTAACAATGAAACGTCGTTTATAAACAGCGTGAAGAGCAGTGGTCCCAGATTACTGCCCTGTGGAACACCGGAGAGGTTCGTGATATATGCAGACTGCTGATTTCCTATCTTTACATAGAGCATTCGATTTAAAAGCTAGGATCGAAGCCATTGTACTAGCGCAGAACAAACTCCAAGCTTTTCCAATTTTGCCAGCACTGCCCATGGATGCATAGTCGACGTAACGACCAGCACCATGATTGTTGAGAAAACGCATTTTTATCGTGAAAAACGTTTAAAGCCATATAATCTTTACTATAAACTTTTTCAATCGAATAATCTGTCAATTTAGTAGAGTTTATTAATCAAAACAGGACTGATGGGGTTTTATGATTTATTCCTCATTTATTGTGTTTAAAAAATGCGAACGCCAGTTTATGTGAATAAACAGACTATTTTTTTGAACGATTATTCCCATAACTTGGCGTAAAGCTACAAAAACAAATAGGTTGCTATGCTGATTGATTATGCAGGAAATTACGTCAACCATTAGCATTACGTGAAACCAATAGCAGAGTAACTCAATTTTCCTAAATTTCTCGAATATTTTCGAACAAACATATGTTGTTTGGGTATTGGGCATATGAACAACATAGTTAAGAGTGCGTAAGACCGAAAAAGTACATTTTGGTCATTTTGGTTTTTACGTCAACTATGCATCCATGGGCAGAGCAGTATACTGTGATCAACTCGGTCGAATGCTGTTTTTAAATCGGTGTAGATCGCGTCAATTTGCGCACCCGCGCTCATATTTTGTATGCACCTTGCGGTAAATTGTACAAGATTTGTAGCAATAGAGCGTTTTGCATAAAAACCATGTTGCTCTGGAGATGTAGTGCTTGCAGCTAGCGAATAGAGCATCGTGTATTATAACTTCAAAAACTTTCGAAACTGCGCAAAGAGATGTAATGCCTCTGTAATTTTTAATGATACGTTTATCCCCTTTACGCACAGGAAACATAACAGAAAGCTTCCAAGTTGTAGGGAATACCCCTTGCTGAAGCGACAAATTAAACAGCAGGCATAGCGGACGTATTAGAACAGCAGTACATTTTTTTACAACGCATGATGGAATTCTATCCGGACCAGCGGTAAATGAACACTTGAGTTTCACAATTGCACACAATTGCTTCTACATCGCGATCTGCTATTGCAGGTAGATTGAAATCAAGGACATCTACAGGAATGCTAGTTAATGCTGCGTTGGTTTGCGCCATAGTAGCGACAGAATCACGGAAATTGTGTTGGAAATGTTGGCCGAACTCTGTTTCTCTGACAACATGCTTCCATGATAGTCACCCAGGAACATATCTTTAGGCAATCCTTCTTCTTTGCTCTCTATTTTACGAATGACCAGAAGACCCTCGGATTCATCCTGATGTTACGCTGCATTCGATGGGTATACCGTTTATATAGGTAACGGTTATATCTGCGATACAAGTTACTGGAATGATCGAAACTCTGCTTAAAAATGGTATTGCGGCGTCTGCAATATTTACGTAGTGCAAGGAATCGCTTTCGTTTGAGTTGCTGCAAGCAGCAATTAGACCACGGTGGTTTGCGCAACGGTCTGCGGGTAGGAACGCAATTTACAAATGCATTATTAACAGCATTACTGAAATTAACGATAGCATCATCAAGAGCAGGATTAAGTTCCAAAAATCGCCAATCAATTTGTGTGATGGCAATACTTATAGAATCAAAATCCGCTCTGCGAAAGTCTAAACACGTTTCCACTGGAATATCTTCAAATTGTAAAAAGCCCTTCTGACGCCAACCTCCTGCAACATGATTTAGCAATCTTTGACGAATGGTGCCGAATTAACAAAATGTCCATAAATGTCTCCAAGTGCTGAGTGACCTTCGGTCACAAACGTAACATGTATCTGCATGATTACACCCTTCCGTGATTCCGAACGAGGCACTCAAAGCAGTGATCCAAGCATACCCTGATATGTTTAGAGAGACGCCTCAGAACCGTCTAGAAATATGGGAATTTCCAGACAAACGGATAATCCAAAGATCGGTACTGGTATCAAAGCTTGTTGTGGAAAGTGATATCGGGCTGGCAGCGACACAGTTTGGCTTCCGTAAGGGGAAATCCACTGTCGACGCCGTCAGGTCCGTCATAGAGAGGGCCGAAAAGCCTATTAGACAGAAGGCGGAGCGACCACTCGATTCAACTGCTCGACCGGACTGTTTGACTGAACAGCTTGATTTAACTGCTCGACTAGACTGCTCGATTTGACTGCTCGACTTGACTGTTCGACTCGACTGCTCGACCCAACTGCTTGACTAGATTGCTTGATTCGACTGCTCGACTCGCCTGCTCAACTCGATTGCTTGTCGCGATATCATATGGTCGGTGTTAAATCAGGCCGGACCAAGTGCAATATAAGAACTCAAAGAACTAATACAAAGATTAAACATCTTCGCAAACACTGGCCAATAGAATGTTCTGATTTCTGAACAGACATTTATATTTTCCGGATCGAAGATTCGGGCTCAACTAGTTATTCATATGCGTCATTAAATAAACCGACCGCGGATAATGTCTTCGTTGCACGCCTTCGATTCTTGCTGACCAAATATTAGTGAAAGGATTCCATACCACGGCACCAACGGAAAGTAGAGAGCTCACAAGCAGTATGGGTCACGGAAGTCTTTGGATATGCACATGATAAAACCCAGATTACGATTCGCTTTTGAAATGATGTTGTTGTAATGTAATGGTTGTTGAAAGTCATTCTAGGATCCAGGTCGAGTTTGAGGTAGTCGATGAATTTGTCTACCTTGGCTCACTGGTAACAGCGGACAATGATACCAGCCGTGAGATTCGGAGGCGTATTATCAGCGGAAGTCGTGCTTACTATGGGCTCCACAAGCAATTGCGGTCGAGCAGACTAAGTCCCCGTACAAAGTGCATCCTGTACAAGACGCTTATTAGACCAGTTGTTCTCTACGGGCATGAAACATGGACAATGCTCGAGGAGGACCTGCGAGTGCTCGGAGTTTTCGAACGACGAGTGCCAAGAACGATCTTCGGCGGCGTACAGGAAAACGGAGTATGGAGGCGGAAGATGAACCATGAACTCACACAGCTCTATGGCGAACCCAGTATCCAGAAGGTGGATAAAGCTGGACGGATACGATGGGCAGGGCATGTTGCCAGAATGCCGGACAACTACCCTGCAAAGATGGTGCTCGCCTCAAATCCGGTAGGAACAAGACGACCAGGAGCGCAGCGAGCAAAAAGGTGGAGCGAGATCTGGCGGAGATTACTCGGTGTCCGAGGAATTGGAGAGCGGTAGCCCTGAACCGAGTTACATGGAGAAACTTTGTTCAACAGGCTTTGTCTTAGGACGGCAAGCCACCTAAGTAAGTAAGTATCCAGGTCGACTCCCAGGTCCTTAACATCGCTGACCCGTTCAAGAAAAGATGAAAAGATTATGAATATACGACAGAACAACGATGAAAGAACAAAAGCAATAAAAATACAGCATTTTTATTGCCTTGACAACAAACAAGACGACGGAAAACTTGCAAGTGACAAAAGGACTTGAAAAAAGTGTAAGGGTCCATGCCTAGTGGCACGAGCGCAGGCTTGAAGTAGGACTACGAATGTAGAGCAATTCGTATCCTAATGCCAAAGCCGGTGCTTTTGTACGAATATAATAGATTCCCCTGTTGCGCAGTAACGGAAGGTTTATTTGCGCTGTTGTATTTTGTACAACACCTGTGAACCGTTGACTTTATCTCGGTATATCGGGAATCTAGCAATAAATAAAATTACTGTTTTCAGTAAGGTCGATCCGCAGACAAGGATCTTTCAAATGGTGGAAAAAGTTCCATAAGTTTTTCACCACGTGGCATTAGTATTCGAGAGAATTCTGTTACTTTTTAGCATGCCTATAAATCGGAGTTGACGCGAGTAACGAAAGGTAAAGGATTGTGTTCTTACACGTGAGAAATTCATAATTTAAACTCTTCAGCTAATTTAAATAGTGGACCTGAAAAGGTCCGTTTGTTAATCACGAATTCTCAAATTTCTGACTCGTGGTGTCCATTGTCTACTTTCGTCCATCATAGGTTATTGGTGTGTGGATTAATGGTGGGAATACTGTTTATGGGACAAACGCTACTGGTAGAATCTGTAATCAAGATAGACTTTTATGTTCATAAGGTTATGAGTCGCAAGCTATCTGCTTGCCGATGTGTCTCCAACGATAGCCGGTGACCGAAGAAGGTAAGGAAAAGAAGTTTAGCCCATAGCTCATCTCATATATATTTCTGTCATCTGTGCTAGGGAAGCACTGACGTGGGAAGGCAAAAAATGCAAATAATGAATATTAAATATTCGACTCATATTTTCTCAATTATTAAACGTCTGTTAGGGAAACATGTAATCTACTGTGTTGTAATGGATTTTTTGAAAAATTTCCAATCGATTGATACCAATATCTCTAGAATCTGTTGACGGATGACTGAGTTATAAGCGTGCAAACCATAACCACTTTTCGTTACATGTTCCCATTTCGTTTTTCTAAAGTGCACCCCAATATAGAAATCAAAGAAGTAGTCCTACTTCAAAAACGAAGAAAAGACTACAACACACCCACAAAAAAAGACGATAAAAACGACAAAAAGCCGCAGCAAAAGTGACAAAAATGTTAAAGACAAACGACGAACAGACTACGAAAATACAATGAAAAGATGGCAAAAAGACCATGCAAATATGATAAAAATACAACACAGAGACGACGAATACGAAAGACAACAAAGGGATAGACTAATCTCAAGATTTTTAGTCTTGACCTTGGAATGAGGTCATACATATATTTAATATTTTTTTGAAACGATGGTTCTACAATTGATGAAGGGACGGTAGGGGAAAGAAATGGAAAATTTTTTTTTGGTGAAGGAGGAGGGGGAAGAGCGGAAAGGAAAGGGGGGGGGGGGGTATTGGTAGCTATGCTTGACAAGTAGTCATTTTGACTCCTACCTTTTGTAGCATTGGACAAAAGGTAGGAGTCAAAATGACTACTTGTCAAGCATAGCTACCAATACCCCCCCCCCCCTTTCCTTTCCGCTCTTCCCCCTCCTCCTTCACCAAAAAAAAATTTTCCATTTCTTTCCCCTACCGTCCCTTCATCAATTGTAGAACCATCGTTTCAAAAAAATATTAAACAAAGGGATAACAAAAGATGATGAGAAGCTGTCGAAAAGACAAGTCTGAAACCGCCACTAGCCAACACGAACAAAAAGCAGGCAGTATTACAATTACGAGGCGACCAGAATGAGAATCTTTGTGATATTTTAAACAATCCTTTAACGGTTAAAGGATCTGCCAGAAAAGACGGCAAAACATTTTTTGAGTCCTCCAAGTGATATTAAAGCTGATAAAGTCTCAGAACTTCATGAATTCGTGAAGAAATTGCAGCAAACCAGAACAATCATTATTCAGACAGCTCCAATGCTGGGATTTTTGAAAACAGTTAAAAGCTATAAACTCGCTTGAAATGCAATTAAAGGAAAATTCTTGATGCGTTTGGAGCCATTCACTTCTTTAAAACGTTGTCAACAAAATCCGTTCTGGCATGAGAAATGAAGCACTAAGCATATTATACCTGCTTAAATTCTACTTTGCTAAGCAATAATTTTGAAGCCAAAGTTTGAACACAAAATTACTGGAAAGCACCAACCGTTGTTTAACCAGTATTTTCAGCACCAATTCCAAAATACCGGTTGTCATCAAAAGCAACCAATTTCGATCGACCGTCTTAAAACCCGATTGAATCAAATTAATATAGTTTCATCATAATTTGCGAATATATGTAGTTCAAACAACCACTTAATGGCCCGGAAACAGGTCTTCTGCCCTATATATATGAAATGTTGAAATCGAATAACAATGAGTCGATCATTATGTTGGTCAATAAAATTATACGTTGTTTTGTAGTCAGCAACACATTCAAAACATAGTATTGGCTCAAATAACAATAATGTGAATTAATAGAGTAAACTAAATATACAATATATATTACTGCTTGATTGAATATGAATTTTATTGCTTGTTGAGTAGCAACTTTATTACTCAATTGACTTACTTAACAGCATACTGTTCTTTTAAAGAAATGAATTACACTTTTCATGATTCTAATAAGGTTTAACAAACAGACCATAAAAAATGCGGCTTTCGAATTCGTCAAAACTTGCTAGACATAACACTGATGAATGTCTCGCGAAGATTGAAATTATTTGGATACACCTATAGCTTTACCATAAACATTCATTTGCTCAAAATTACTACCTTGACTTGAGTTGAGACATTCCGCTCACAGCTCACAGTTGTGAAACGCTTCAAGATTAACCCAAGCGATCGGCTTTTTGTCCTCTAATTAAAATATCATTAGACGCTATCGATATGAAGGATGACCAGTGTTGTGCTACTTCGGCCAAGACTTCGATTAAACTTCTTTGATGAAGCCACAAAGATGGTGGCTTGCTGGCCATCCAAACCCATTCGAGCCTTGGTCTGGCTACCAAAAAGGTCTGCGCCGACCTCGAAACCGACCGAAAACACGGTCCAGCCGGTTGTGATAGAAGTAAAACAGAGAAAGAAAAAAAAATCGCACAACCGTTTAACGGGACTTAATATGATAAACTCCACAGCCTGGTTTCCTACCGATTCCACCGATCTGCAGCAGAAACCACGGCGCTCATATTTTACCGACAAACCTACTGTACGCGAGCCAAGACAAGAAAAAGACCAACCGAACCGGTGATGGTGGGCTTGTGCGGTCAAGCGGTCAGCACCGACTCTGACGGCAGCAAACAACAGCAACAACTACTACAACACAGAGGCGGTAATTATATGATTATCATACGCACATGGACTTTGCGACGACGACGAAGACGATGATGATGATGATGGTCTCTACTCCGAAGAAGAAAAGAATCTTGATGTAGATTTTCCGAGTGCGATCGGCAAAGCGCTCTCAGAACGCGATCATAACCTACTCGCCAGTCGTGAACAGACAGCTGTAGGTATATCGACCGCTACCATAGTGGTCGTCTCGGTTGTCTCTGGGTACGTTACCACCACCATCGCCATCGCCATCGTCAACGTTATCTTCATGGAAAGGTTATTTCGCTTCTTCGTCTTCGATGGGAAAAGGATACGCCGTTCATTCAACCAACATTAAGGCCACATGTCCGAGCATGTTGAGGCTTATGTTAATAACTAAAGAACACGGCACCGAATTAGGCGTCTTCTTTTGGAACCCAAGATTGTAGGTCAGGTTTATAGTGCTACAACATAACCTACACAAGTTGAATGAATGGATTTTTCGCAACGAGTGAGTCAATCCGTTATCCAAATAATTTGCTCTACGGCAGACGAAGATGGACTGCTAATTAAGTCAATCTGTTCAGTCTGCTGAAAGATTCAGCGGCTTCCCATGCTGCTAGTAACATTTTCCGCTAGACAATGGCTTGTTCATTAATCCGGAAGTTACCGATCTCAGCCCGGCTTTACTGTATATACGAAAGCATCTTACGATATTTTGCGTGCCAAATTTGACCGAAAGAGCAACGAATTCAACCCAAAACCTCATAATGAACAATTAACAATTAAACCCCAATTTCGTGAAGCATAACTTGCAGAATTGCATTTTGCACGGTCGCTCGACAATTGCAATAGAGTCGACAAAAATAGAAACATCGGTTGTGCAACCGTCTCATCCGCCCCCCGTTCACGCTCTTTCGAGCCACCATATGTAAGCCAATTAAGAAGTCGAACAATTATTTCTTTATTTATACGCCTATTTTACAGCCAAGCGTGAAAATAGATGATAGCGTCTTTTTCGGTTTCCGCCCCAGCAGCATCCATCCGTCTAATACCAGGTGCGTCGCGCTCGCTCGGACCCGCAAAGGTCAATGACTGAGCGGGCTTCGTGCCAATAGTATAATATCTAGGTAATAACGACGATGTGATTGCGCCATATTGCAAATCATGCGGTCGTCCGCTCGGCCCCTCGGAAACCAATCAACGAAAGCACATTAATCGCCTATGTCATAATTTACTGAACGTTAAGTCCGATCATCCTGTCGTTCCAGTCGGGGGCCAAACCCCACACGCCACCGCACGGTTGTGAATGTAGTTCAGCCGATAAATGACGATCGATGAAAGTGACGTTAGACATTGTGGCCAATTGTTTGCATTGAACGGAAAAAAACGGATGAAACTCATTTTCACATTTTTTTGAGATTTAGGTGATAGTTCCAACCAATCCACAAAGATAACCTATGGCTATCTATGAACCTGTAACTTTATTATAATTAGAAATGTCAGTTACTGTCATGTTTCAATTTGTTAGGTAAATAAACACATCTAGGCACTACTCAGTTACACTGCGGTAGAGTTGACGAAACATCTAACCTGACACTGCAGTTACAACTGCACCGCACTTCCATTACGACAGTAGGTACGAAAGCGATGCGTCGTAAAAAATGAACTTTTTTCCATTTGCATAATTTCATACCGTATTAATTAACACCGAACGACCGAATCGACCTAGATGCATCACTTTTACACTGCTCCAGTGCACTAACCAGACACGAAGAATAAAGGGCAGTATGACAACGGTATATCGCCAGCGGTAAATTGAGACAGATTTTGTGAATTGTTAAATAAATAGGAATGAAACGTTAAATACTGGGAAATACTGCTAATGAATGTTGGATGCTATTTCAGCATAATCACGATAAAGTATCGGGTTATAGATACATACTAAATAGAAGCATTTCCCTAAAATGGACTGGGTAAAGAGGAACCTTTTTGTTCGGCTCACACGACTTAACAGAATACTCTTTTTTGTCTCCAAGATCCGCCCAACTCTCGACTAACGGGTGACAACTAAAATTTTGGAATTTTTTCGAGGCTCTTATACTCAACAACAAACGAGCTCAGAGAGAAATGAGAGTATGTATGTGTTAGCTCTCTCTTTCCACTTTTTGACAATATTTTTTGTTTATGTTTATGTTTATGCTTATGCTTGCCCAGTTTTGGTTGAAATGGCGTCAAAACAAGAAGCATTTCGGGAGCGCGTTGTACACTTCTACGAACTGCCACAGAAATCTCGGTAAAAAATGAACGGCACAACATTTAAAAAGCGAATATGTTGCAGTGTCGACTGTTTACCATATCCTAAGAGGCCTAACTATTCGCAAGCAAGGTGGTGGAAAACCTGCCGAAATTATGGACGCAAAAGGACATCGTTCTCTTTCTCGTACCATAAACAACGAGCCCTCTAGTTTGGATATCAATTGAGGTGCACCAGACGAATATTTGAAGAAAATTTTGATCCCGTTTCTACAAAAACATCATGCAGATGGACAATACGTGTTTTGGCCGAATAGAGCATCATCGCACTACGCCAAAAAAACACAGTCGTTCCTGGATACTCATTCGATACCATTTTTACCAAAAAATCACGACCCGACAAATCTGTCTCAGTGCTCCCAGTTGAAGATTTCTTCGATATTTTGCGTTCCTTGGTGTACAAAAAACACTGGAGAGCAGCGAATTGCAAACAATTGATTGGTAGATGCATTCGCAAAATTGACATGACGGCCGTACAACGCTCCTGTGCAGACATCAAACGGAAGATTCGCCGAATAGCCGATTGCGAACCGTTTTCAACACATTTTTTTCAACAATAGACAGTGTATCTTTAATTTCGGTAAATCAGATCTTCTTCATGTATCATTGTCTTTTTTTTGGCAGCTTGAGAAAAAAATTCCAAAATTATAGTTGTCACCCGTTATACGTAACAAGCGTTGAAGTTAAAATCTGCGAACCAACATTGAACAACTTTGGATTATCTGAGTTACCAAGGAATTCACGGAAAAGTTGAGGGCAGCTAGAACTAACTAGAACTAACGTTGGTACCGAAACGAAGAACAACTAACTTGGCGTTGAATACAAACGATTAGTAGAGAATGCCAAATACCCTTGTATCGCAGAAGAGACCTCCGAAAGAAAAACTACAAGGTATACAGCCCTAAGGGCTGTACGAATGGGTGACGTAGGACTATATCAGATCATTAGATCAAAGACTAATGTAAACTGCATTTCTGGCATATGTATGTTTATAAGAATCTGTGAGTGCCGTTGTTTAAGTGAATGTTTAATACAGAAGAGCTAAATATTCCGATTCAATTCTTCATTGAATGCAATGGTGGCTTTGAAAATACGTGGACGAGGGTTCATAAGTACACCGCCTGCAACCATTGAGATATAGAAATGTGCATCATAAAGGTTGAAATAGTAATGAATGATTATATGATGATTATATGATTATGCGTAGCTTGACATGTTTCAATAATCTTACTTTTACTCGCTTGTGACCTTTAAAACGGTCATTGGTAATAAATAACATTAAAGCCAAGGCACTTTCATCGCAAATATGACGTGCCATTCGAATGTCATTCTCTTTTGACATGAATGGCAACAGGTACGAAAGTTCACGGCGTCGATTCACTGACTTTTGCTCCAAGAAGGTTTTACTAGTTTACTTTCACAGCTTACCGTTTGGTACATAGCAGAAAATATGGCACATACGCAAAAATTTCTGTTTTATTTGTATGAGAGTCCTTATCCTCCTACCACAGGGGTGAGGGGTCTCAAACCATCATAAAATAAATTCATGCCTCCATAAACCCCCACATGCCAAATTTCGTTCCTTTTGATTGATTAGTTCTCGAGTTATGAGGAAATTTGTATATTATTTGTATAAGAGCCCCCCCCCCCTCCTAAAAAGGGAAGGGGTCTCAATCCACCATAGAAAAAATTCTTGCCTTTTGAAACCCCCACATGCCGAATCTGGTTCAATTCGCTTGATTAGTTCTAGATTTATGAGGAAATTTGTATTTCAATTGTATGGGAGCCCCCCAGACTGGGCTTCAGTAATGAAGTCAAACACCTCGGAATAATTCTCGATAAAAAACTGAACTGGGCTGCCCACCTAGATTATGCTGTTAAGAAAGCAACTTCGGCTATCTGGGCATGCAGGTCACTGTTTGGCAAAACCTGGGGATTGAAACCTCAACTAGCCTTCTGGTCATATACTACTATTGCACGGCCTAGGATAACCTATGCTGCAGTCGTATGGTGGCCAAAGGTGAATGAGGTGACAGCCCAAGCCAAACTAAACAAAGTTCAGCGCCTGGCCTGTCTTACAGTTACCAGTGCCATGCGTACAACACCTACTGCAGCCATGGAGGCAATGCTATGCTTACTGCCTTTGCATCTTCATGTGAAGAAGGAAGCAGAGCTCGGCGCACTACGGTTGCAAAGGAGTAAAACCATACTCGAAGGTGACCAAATCGGTCATCTTCGCATACTTCGGGAATTCAATCTGACACCCTTAGTAACTTCAGTCTCTGACTGCATGGAAGCCAGGCCCAATATGGACGTTCCATATGAGGTGATTGAAACAGATCGCTCAATGTGGAATAATGGAGGGCCAGATCTTCCATCTGGAACTATCTGTTTTTTTACAGATGGTTCAAAAATGGGGGCCTGCACAGGCTCCGGAGTCTACGGACCCGGCATCAGGGAAACTATCTCATTAGGAAAGTGGCCCACCGTTTTTCAAGCAGAAGTATATGCCATATACATCTGTGCGACAATATGCTTGAAACGAAAGTACAGGCATGCGAAAATCGGTATCTTCACGGACAGCCAAGCAGCACTACTGGCTCTCAAGTCCGCCAAATGCGTGTCCAAATTAGTTTGGGAGTGCAGCACAGCATTGAGGGAACTCTCCCGCCAAAACAAAGTTTTATTACTTTGGGTGCCCGGTCACTGCGGAATCGAGGGCAATGAATTTGCTGACAACCTAGCAAGACAAGGATCAGCTCAGCAATTTATTGGTCCTGAACCGTTTCTGGGCACCTCCACATCCGCCGAGAAAGGCGAACTGATGACATGGGAAAAGCTAGAAATAGCATCCCGTTGGAATCAAACACAGGGTTGTAGACAAGCTAAACAGTTTATCTACCCAAACCCTGCAGTAGCTAAAAAACTACTCCATTTAACTCGTAGTGAACTACGCACGATCACGGGACTCCTAACAGGACACAGCCCCGCTCTTTATCATTTAAAGAATATCGGCAAGGTATCATCTGACACCTGCCGCTTTTGTAACTCTGAACCTGAAAGTTCAGCGCATCTGCTCTGCTATTGCGGAGCTCTTGCATTATCAAGGCACAACTTCTTAGGAAGTTTCCTTCTTACTCCATATCAGGTATGGAGCCTAAATCCCAAAACGGTCATTGGCTTTATAAACCATGTAGTACCGAATTGGGGCACAGGATTACAACTATTCCGCTCAACTCCATCAATGGGTATGAGCGATCCGTAAACTGTGTACAGCAATCGGGGCCTGCCACAAAAGACGATCATTAAGACTGTCGCAGTGGCCTTTTAACCCAATGCCCTTCTGGCATACAAAAAAAAAAAAAAAAAAAAAATGGGAGCCCCCCCTCTTAGAAGGGGAAGAGGCCTCAGTACACCATAGAAAAAATTCTTACCTCCAAAAACCCCCACATTTACTTGATTAGTTTTGAGGAAATTTGTGTTTCATTGTGTTTCATTTCCCCCCCCTCTTACGCCGTCTAAAAAATTGCTCTCTCGCTCCCTCCATAAAATTGCTGACCATTTTATCTTGCCAACGACATATAAATTGTTCAGTTTCGTTTAGTAGTTTGGTAGTTATTACCATTTGAAATCTTTCATTCCAACGTTACACTTCTATTTTCGTTTTCACAAAGTGCTACCCAGTCCCAGATAGTAAACAAAGACGTAGTCCTACGTCAATAAAGAGATCCGTGTCTGTATAGAAAGAGTTGTGATTTAATTATATTATACAAGAACGTGAACATTCATAGTACATAGACCACATCCCACACACCACATCCCCACAAATAGACAAGTACGGAAATTTGGTCACGAACTGGTTTAACGTAACTAAAAGGTGTATGTAGTGCGAACCTCCACAAAAACCGTGCCGCATTTACGGGTGCTAAGCAACTATGCTGAAATACTCTTAAATACTAAATTTAATTATGGCTTGGGCCGTAACTAGCGACACTACGGACCAAGTATTTACCATCTGACAGATATTGCAGAAATGTCGGGAGAACGTGCCCACGATATTTAATGACTTCAAAGCAGCATACGATACAGTTAATCGAGACCAGTCATGACAGATAAAGCACGAACACGGCTTTACGGACAAACTGACGTGACTGATCGGAGCTACTTTCGAACAAGTAACGTGTTTTGTGCGCGTCTCGGGAACACTCTCGAATCCCTTCGAAGCGCGGCGACGGTTGAGACAAGGTGACGCATACTCGTGAATGCTATTCAACACCGCTCTTGATCGTTACGATCGGATGAACGGGCATCGAAACGAGCGGTATGATTTTCAGCAAAAGTAGCCAACTTGAAGGCTTCGCAGTTGACTTTTATATCATAGCCAGGAACTTTACGACGGCAGAAGCACATTCTCCAGCAGACTGAAAGCGGTGTTGTGGAACAATGCACTCAAAAAAATGTGTCGAAGACCAAATATATGCAAGGGAAAGACTCAAAAGAAGCAAATGTATTCCTCGCACAGATGGCAACGTTGACACCCACACACTAGAAATGGCAGACGGGCACGTGTAATCGAAGTCGTGGAACCGCTGGTGACGTGGACAACAACACCAGTAAGGAAATTCAGCGGAACATTCTAGCTGGAGATTGGGCCTACCCTTCGCAAAACGCTACGATCAAGAAGCACCAGAAGGTACTGCGGACAATTTTTGGCATAGTACAAACTGAAAGCGGAGAGTGCAGAAGCTTTATGAATCACGACCTACAGGCACTGCTTGAAGAGATTCCCGTCGTATATCTGATGAAAGTTGATGGGCTACGATGAGCCGGACACGTCGTAAGGATTGCCGATCGACAACGCGACGAAAACAGTCGCAACTGATTCGAGTGAAAACGACGAGGTACTGCCTCCTTTTGAGGTGCTAGGTACTTCAACTCTCGAAGTATACGCTCGGCTTTCAGAGATGTAGAAGCAGCGGCGCACTATGTGCAAATACCCGATATATATGAAATAATTGGTTTGATTGGGAGTGCCAAAAAGTTGTGGAGCGAATTAAAATACTTGGAAAAATTATCTGAGTATTATTACTAGGAGAAACTTGGCCATATACTGACGAGTACAGAACCAATCAAACTGTGTAAACTAGAATTTAACCGACACAAAGAATCGCCCAAGTCTCACTTGTCCAACCAACCGCAATCGACTGAGCTGTGGTCAGCAGTCAGCACTTTGACCACGGTCAGAATCTAGACGATACCGATGGTTGCCGACACGATAATTAACCGACCCGCTCAAACCGTCTGTTACAGAGCGCATCACTGCGGAGATGCGTGATGCATATTCTGATGCTGGTCTAAGCGATATTCTGTACGAAGGGTACTCAGTCCCCACACAAACGAGGAGGAAAAAGCACAAAGAGGAAAGGAGAGAGATCATGAAAAACCAGTACAACTATTCTGGGTTAATGGCACGCGTAAGTTCTACGAGAAGCCTGACATGTATAAGGATGAGGAGGGAGAGAATCTGATCACGAAGGAGCGATCGACGGTCGACAGTTGGAAGCAGATTCTCAGGGTGGAAGGCGAAGTTGCAGAATGACACAAAACAGAAATTACCCCACCCCATGAAGAATGCCCATTGAGTCTAATAGTGTCCCTACACAAGATCTCCAACAAGTTAAACGAGAAAGCGGTTCGAATACAACTTTTCATCGTTGTGTAAGTGCGCATCATGGGCACTCTGTGTATTGGTATTGGTGTCAGTTTTAGCCTTATATGTAGGCTAACCGATGCGCAACCAATGAACGATTGTTTACCGCGCGATGAAGGAGTGCCGCAAAGTCGTAGTAAATTTGTTTGCGAGAGGTGAGTGACCCGGCGACATATTTCGGCAGTTGAAATCCCACGGAGTGAAACGGAATTTCATCTATAACACCATCCGTCGGTACCAGGAGACGAGCTCGGCGATAAACGTGAAAATCAACGCCACGTATTATACGACCGAGGTTCTAGAGAAGGTTGCAGCCCCGGCACTTCGTGACCTCTACGGGAAAGATCATTACGTCTTTCAACAGGACGGCGCACCGGCCCACACGGCGAAAATCGTCCAAGTGCGGAGTCGGGAGAATTTGACTGATTTTCTCGATAAGACTTTATGGCCTCCCAGCTCCCCGGATCCCCTGGACTTTTATGTATGACCGTACATGCTGGCCAAGTAGAGCGAACGTAAAGTGAGCACTATGAACCAATTTAAGAAGCTCATTTCCAAGATCTGGGACGAGATGCCCATGGACCAGGTGCGTGTCGCGTGTGATTCTTTTGAGAAACGTCTCAAGCTCGTCATAAAGTACAAAGGGGGGGGGGGGGGGGGGTACTTTCACCAAATATGTCGTAAAGGTTCTCAATAAACACTGCTTCAATAAAAATTGTCTCAGAAAAGAATATCTTGTATTTTCATTTTTTAAAACCCATTTTTAATGTGTATTCGAACTTATTGAACACCTTCTAGAGCTTTACCAACACGATTGAGAAACACTGGTTTACACTGGTGGTTAAACACTGGCAACTGCTTTATCATTGGGTTATTTCCAAGATCTCGGAAGAGAAGAAGCTATCGGAGAAGATGACGGAAGGAGTTGTAAATCTCATCTACAAAAAGGCTCGGCTCAACTGCTGCAACTACCACGGCACAATGCTAATAAACGCGGCCTACAAGGTAATCGGCCAGATCTAGTTACGTTAAGTAACGTGCGTCGATTGGATCCGTAGGGAATTACTAAGTGGGTTTCATGAGAGCTGCCAGGCCCTAAAGAGATGTCGGGAATACAACGCGCCCTCGTATCTCATCTACATGTTACCTAACATCGTTATTATAGAGTTGAGTGGACGACGAGGTACAAGAGCTACGATTTTCAGCACTTGTCACCAGCTCCTAAAATTCCAGTTCCTAAATTTTTGTCGGATGTCGGACAAAAAATAAAAATTCGGGATCGGGTTGGGTCCGGGTTTGATGGAAAAAAAATTTCGAGCCCGGGTCGGGTTCGGCTTTGAAAAATATGAAACCCGACACTTTCTAATAGCCAGAATTTCGCGACCGCTTGACGCCGTTACAGACTTAAAAATGTTGCTGAATGTTTGCTGAAAGTATCATATTGTTGTCAAAAAGTTATAATTTTAAATGTATACTGATAAAATTGATTGTTAGAGGTCTATCACAAATAACGCCTAATATCTCAAAAACTATGATTCTCAAAAAAATGGTACTTTCAGCAGATATTTTTGTAAGAAGATTATCTAGAACTTTTTCGAAGGAACCATAGCTCTATATCATAAAACAAAAACGTTCGATTTTACAGCGCTATTTGTGGTTGAGTTCCGAACTAATGATCAATCGCCAACAAAAACTCTCCCAAACATAGTATATTATCAAAATCACTATTAAACGAGTTATTGAAAAAGTTCACGTTTTCGAGCATTCAAACCACTGTGAAATGGTCGAAACGCAAATGGCCGAATCATAAATGACCAAATTAAAATATCCACCGTCTTCGACTTACACAAATTCTGAGTACATGCTGTCCTTACTCGCTGCCGGTCGTTCGGACTCAACTAATTTGTAAACTCACCATTTGTTTATAGACTTCAAGGCGGCGTACAGTTCAGTTAAACGAAATGAGCTGTGGCAGATTATGCTCGAATATGGTTTTCCAACAAAACTGATTGGGCTGATACGTGCTACCGTTGATGGTTCAAATTAAGCGTCAGGTTGTCGGGTGAAACATTGGACTCGTTTGTGACGTTAGATGGTTGAAAGCACGATGACGAACCGAATTTAACAGCTGTTTAACATTGCATTGGAAGGTGCTAGTGCTAGTCGAATGGCAGGCGTGTAAAGAAGCGGTACCATCATCACGAAATCTCATTTGCTCCTAGGGTTTGCGGGACGACATCGGTATCAGTGGTGTTAACCGTAGAACTGTGGAAGAAGCGTACTGGGAAGCTGTGATAGGGCTTATCATAAATTCTATCAAAACAAAGTATATGGACGCTGGTAGAAAGCATGGTAGCCCCAGTGGGTGTTGGAACTGCGGTGGTAATAGATGGAGATACTTTTAAAGTGGACAACGAATTTGTTTACCTTGGTGCGTTAGCGACATGTGACAACGATGTGAGTCGTGAAGTAAAATGGCTGCCAACAGGGCCTTCTACGAACTAGGAAGCCAGCTGAGATCCCGTAGACTGCAACTCCCTACAAAACTCATGCTAATTCTCCCGCTCCCCCCCCTCTTCGGCCACAAAGCGTGGTAGTTGAAAGAAGAGAGCGATCGCCGAGCTCTTGGCGTTTTTGAGCGTAAGATCATTTCTTGGCGGCTTATTAGACGAAGGATTGTGGCGTAGGTGCATGCATCATGAAAAATACCAAGTATACAAAGATGCGAATATTGTGAAGCGACTAAAACACGGCAGGCTACAATGGGCTGAACACGAAGCAAGGATACCGGATGAGAACCAGCGAAAACAATGTTTAGCAGAGAACCCGACAGAGGCCGACGACTTCGAGGCAGATCCCGTACCTGTTGGATGAGCGCTGTTGACGCGGATGCTAGGGCAGCGGGTGTTAGGGGCGACTGAAGAGCGGCAGCCCAAGACCGAGAAATGTGGAGACGTCTCCTGAATTCGGCACGAATTCGATAAATGAATTGTTATAAACAAATGATGGAGTTGCCACAAATCGATCCGAAAAAATTGAAAATCATTTTACTTTCGCCTTACTCAACCTCGGTTCTGCAACCGGTTGGTATTTGTCATTTTCATTTCATTTGTCATTGATTGATTGATTGATTTGTCGACTTCATTGATGAACATCCATATGAATTTGAAACACCAGCGTTTTTCAGGATGCGCAACATGCGAAAAACAATCTTGTACGAATTTTTGTTTTTTAAGATGTTCTCATTGTGAGCTACACTATTGCTACAATGATCCACTCAAACATCGGGATACAAAGGTGTAAATGTGAACTTCCTAATATAAATTGTGGTGACAGCAGTGTAACATAATTTTTGATTTATTACAAATACAATTCTTGCTTTAGGTCCGCGATTATTTGAATTAATAAAATAACATGAAAAAAGCGTATTGCATAAAGTAATAAATAAATCAACTAGTTTATCCCTGTTTAGCATAATAATTTTATTTGTACTTTCAATTCAGAACACCAAACATGCGTACCGCAATTAACGAAGAGAAAAGTTTAATAACACTTCCAGATGGACAAAACAGGTATTTTAGAAATGCTTGTTGCATAATCTAACCATCCTTTTTCAAACAATATCATTTTCTTTTTGATCTACTACTCAAACGTTCAGGATATTCACAATGTACCATGCGCCTCCATTGACTCACATTCCCATGCAAATTTCATGTTAAGTTTTCTCAAAAAAAGTTCCATAGGCTATACCTATATGGGCAGTGCAGTGAAGTTACGGATCGACAGGACTACACTATGGTGTATATGGTTAAGCTCTAAGCCTGTGACCGATAGTGATGTTTCCTTGTAAGGGATAATCCCTGCTAGTCAGTAAACCTAGAAAAATGCATGCACTTAAATAAAGATGGTTTCTGCGGGGAGTGCTGTGTCCGCACTCTTTGCTGCACAAAAACCACAAAATACGAAAGATAATGCAATCTTTATTTCAATTTTTTGTAGATAATAACAGCCTCTATAAGTGTCCCATACATAATTTTTCAAATTTAGTTCGCTAAAGTGGTACGACCAAATAAGTAAAAATGAGTAAATTCATTACGAAATGAGCAGAACAACCCTGGCGAAGAAATATGGTAACCTTGCTCAAATAAAATGTTTAAAATTGTAGTTTAAAAGTAGTTTTCAAACAATAAGTTAGTGCCACAAAAATTTGATGCGTTATCTATTTAATAGCGATGTTAGCGGCAAAAAAATACGCATGATAAATAAGAAAATCGCGATACAACTTGCAAAACATATACTAACAGTAATAATAAACTGTTTCGCCACTCCGTGCATGTTTCGTTTACCAGAAGCTTTGTTGCCTTTTCATTTATGTGTAAGGTTAGGTGTGTTTGTTGTAACATCCAATACTGCATTAATTGGATACAACAGCAAATTTATTGCTACCCAGTCGAAACATAAAGGAAGCATGTTGTGAACATCTGCAAAACTAAGCACGATCTTGTTTTTGGAATAATTGTTTTGAGCTTTTGACAGCCGTTTCAGAATTTGAAAACCTCTTTGAGGAAACACCATTAGCATGCTTTTATGCGAAAAAAGCATATCAAATCGCAAACATCGAAACATTTTTTTTTTTTGGAAATTCTGGCAGCCACTCTGGCGATTTTGAAAAACCGCCATCGCAGGAAATTTACTCAGTCGACATTCCAGTAATGTTTTGCCTTTCTACTATATAAATATATAGTATAAAGGTATAGAAATCACTTGGAAAACCGGAAATGGAAAGAAGGTCCTGCGGGCCGAATGTTATATACCATTCGACTCAGTTTCGAAAACTGAGCATTTTCTGTGTGTGTGTATGTATGTGTGTGTGTGTGTGTGTGTGTGTGTGTGTGTGTGTGTGTATGTGTGTGTGTGTGTATGTGACGCTTTTAATCTCACTCACTTTTCTCGGAGATGGCTGGACCGATTTTAATGTTCTTAGCGTCAAATGAAAGGTCTAGGTGTCCCATTGGTCGCTATTGAATTTCATACTGATCAGACTTTTAGTTCAAAAGTTATGTATAAAAATACGAAAAATATGGGACTTCATTATCTCATAGGTGTCTTAGCCGATTTGAACAAAATTGATTGCATATGAAAGAGGAGCCTTGCAAACCCTTAACTTCCAAATTTCATGACGATTGGACTTGTAGTTTGAAAGTTACATAAAGAAATGTGAAAAAATAGTATTTAAAACATATTTATGTAACATATAAGCATTAATTTAATGAAAAACCCGAATTAATCCACCTAGCGGCGTGACCTAGCCTTTCTACTGCCACAATAATCATTATTTAATTTCTCAGGAACTTAATTGTAGATGTATAGATGTTATATTAGACTATATTTTAAAATATTCGTTCCGTATTCCTCAAAATCCTTATTTGCCAGTAAAATTCACAACGTATTGTGTAGAATAATTATATTTTCTTTCCTTGGGTGCGTAAATACATGTAAGCGTCATTTACGTTACTTGATGAACACCTTATTTAGTTTTATAATATTTATAGAAAAATAATGTAAACACAAAAGATAATTTTTACAGACTTGAATGAATATGTATAGAAAATTAGAAATTAACCCTCTAACGGGTCTACAGACGGCCTTAACTTTCGGGCTTCAGACCCACATACGAAACTTGTTTTGAATTGATAATATGAAGTATTTGTTCATAGCAGATTTTTTGATATTTTGATATTAATACCATGCATTCAAAAGTTAGCATCTTTGAAAAACAAGAATTCAGAAAAATTATTATTATATTTCGCTTTTGAAGAAAAAGGATATCTACAACAAAATGATTGATCTCAAAATTTTACTATTGGTTTGCTTGGCTTCAATTTTGCAATATATCTGAATTAGAAAAAAATTACTGGAAACGATATGGATGTGGATATGGAAACGAGAAATGGAACTATTTCTTAGCTAGCACTCCTTCAGATAATTATTTTTGCATGAAAATCAAAACTTAAGCTTCTTTTGAATGTACTTTCATGAAAAGATAGTCATTAGCTTGATCGCATCGTTTTTACAATGTTAGAGGGTTAGGAAAACAAGATGAGGTCGAAAAATAGTGCAAAAGCTGCGCCATAAACATGCTTGAGAATGGGAAATACGATCGATATGATTCCCAGTGCTTGTCTTTTTTTGATTTATTTATTAAAACATGATACATGACATAAGACATCTGTCCTTTAAAATATCACTAACGAAAACAAATCTTACAAAATTTCTACCGTGCAACGTTTACTTCCTATTTTTCATGTAACATTTTTAAGCCCTAGTATCTATTGATTGAAAAGAGTATCTATTGATGCGCAAAATTTGTTTGGAATTTGTACAAATTTATTTGGAAAAATCAACTCACTAGTATTTTTGATTCTATACACCACTATACCTACATGCTTAAATAAACTGCTTTTCTTCGCTTTTTGCTTTTCTTGTACAATTCTGAGTAACAGCAAGTGAAGAAAATGACAATTGAAATCTGAAATCAAAGAAAAGAAAAAACTTTTCGATTGAATCCCACTATTTAATATTTATTTGCAACAGATACGTAGTTCACCTACGACGTGCAGGCTTCATCAGTGTCTTATTTCAAAGCGTATACGTATCTGTCGCGAATAAATATTAAATAGTGGAATTTAGTCGGTAAAAGTTTTTTCTTTTCTTTAATTTCAGAGTTCGTATTCCACTAAGAGGCTTCAAAAACTTCAGACAATTGACATGTTTCTCACTTTTCTTGAATTTCATTGCAAATTTTATAATTGCAAATTGTCATCACATACGTACATACATACATACATACATACATACATACATACATACATACATACATACATACATACATACATACATACATACATACATACATACATACATACATACATACATACATACATACATACATACATACATACATACATACATACATACATACATACATACATACACACATACATCACACACATCTCATACATTGAATACAATCAACATTTGATTGATATGTTTTGATTTCACACGTTTTAACGGTTTAATATACGGTGCTTAAGTGTTAAAGTTTGAATAACTTTTGAATGAAGCGTCCGATTTTAAATAACTCGGTTTCGTTTGATAGATCTCAGCAGTAATTTTCAAATAATCATAAAATGTGTGATGTTTTTCATTAAATTAATGCTTATATGTTACATAAATATGTTTTAAATACTATTTTTTCACATTTCTTTATGTAACTTTCAAACTACAAGTCCAATCGTCATGAAATTTGGAAGTTAAGGGTTTGCAAGGCTCCTCTTTCTTATGCAATCAATTTTGTTCAAATCGATTAAGAGACCTATGAGATAATGAAGTCCCATATTTTTCGAATTTTTATACATAACTTTTGAACTAAAAGTCCGATCAGTATGAAATTCAATAGCGACCAATGGGACACCTAGACCTTTCATTTGACACTAAGAACATTAAAATCGGTCCAGCCATCTCCGAGAAAAGTGAGTGAGATTAAAAGCGTCACATACACACACACACACATACACACACACACACACACACACACACACACACACATACATACACACACACAGAAAATGCTCAGTTTTCGAAACTGAGTCGAATGGTATATAACATTCGGCCCGCAGGACCTTCTTTCCATTTCCGGTTTTCCAAGTGATTTCTATACCTTTATACTATATATTTATATAGTAGAAAGGCAAAACATCACAAATTTTATGATTATTTGAAAATTACTGCTGAGATCTATCAAACGAAACCGAGTTATTTAAAATCGGACGCTTCATTCAAAAGTTATTCAAACTTTAACACTTAAGCACCGTATATTAAACCGTTAAAACGTGTGAAATCAAAACATATCAATCAAATGTTGATTGTATTCAATGTATGAGATGTGTGTGATGTATGTGTGTATGTATGTATGTATGTATGTATGTATGTATGTATGTATGTATGTATGTATGTATGTATGTATGTATGTATGTATGTATGTATGTATGTATGTATGTATGTATGTATGTATGAATGAATGAATGTATGTATGTATGTATGTATGTATGTATGTATGTATGTATGTATGTATGTATGTATGTATGTGATGACAATTTGCAATTTTAAAATTTGCAATAAAATTCAAGAAAAGTGAGAAACATGTCAATTGTCTGAAGTTTTTGAAGCCTCTTAGTGGAATACGAACTCTGAAATTAAAGAAAAGAAAACACTTTTACCGACTAAATTCCACTATTTAATATTTATTCGCGACAGATACGTATACGCTTTGAAATAAGACACTGATGAAGCCTGCACATCGTAGGTGAGCTACGTATCTGTTGCAAATAAATATTAAATAGTGGGATTCAATCGAAAAGTTTTTTCTTTTCTTTGATTTCAGATTTCAATTTTCATTTTCTTCACTTGCTGTTACTCACAATTGTACAAGAAAAGTAAAAAACGAAGAAAAGCAGTTTATTTAAGCATGTAGGTATAGTGGTGTATAGAATCAAAAATACTAGTGAGTTGATTTTTCCAAATAAATTTGTACAAATTCCAAACAAATTCTGCGCATCAATAGATGCTCTTTTCAATCAATAGATACTAGAGCTTAGAAATGTTATATGAAAAATAGGAAGTAAACGTTACACGGTAGAAATTTTGTAAGATTTGTTTTCGTTAGTGATATTTTAAAGGACAGATGTCTTATGTCATGTATCATGTTTTAATAAATAAATCAAAAAAAGACAAGCACTGGGAATCATATCGATCGTATTTCCCATTCTCAAGCATGTTTATGGCGCAGCTTTGGCACTATTTTTCGACCTCATCTTGTTTTCCTAACCCTCTAAAATTGTAAAAACGATGCGATCAAGCTAATGACTATCTTTTCATGAAAGTACATTCAAAAGAAGCTTAAGTTTTGATTTTCATGCAAAAATAATTATCTGAAGGAGTGCTAGCTAAGAAATAGTTCCATTTCTCGTTTTCATATCTAATGCTCTATTCAGTTATTTTTTCTAATTCAGATATATTGCAAAATTGAAGCCAAGCAAACCAATAGTAAAATTTTGAGATCAATCATTTTGTTGTAGATATCCTTTTTCTTCAAAAGCGAAATATAATAATAATTTTTCTGAACTCTTGTTTTTCAAAGATGCTAACTTTTGAATGCATGATATTAATATCAAAATATCAAAAAATTTGCTATGAACAAATACTTCATATTGTCAATTCAAAACAAGTTTCGTATGTGCCTCTGAAGCCCGAAAGTTAAGGCCGTCTGTAGACCCGTTAGAGGGTTAATTTCTAATTTTCTATACATATTCATTCAATTCTGTAAAAATTATCTTTTGTGTTTACATTATTTTTCTATAAATATTATAAAACTAAATAAGGTGTTCATCAAGTAACATAAATGACGCTTACATGTATTTACGCACCCAAGGAAAGAAAATATAATTATTCTACACAATACGTTGTGAATTGTACTGGCAAATAAGGATTTTGAGGAATACGGAACGGATATTTAAAATTATAGTCTAATATAACATCTATACATCTACAATTAAGTTCCTGAGAAATTAAATAATGACTATTGTGGCAGTAGAAAGGCTAGGTCACGCCGCTAGGTGGATTAATTCAGGTTTTTTTTCTCAATTTGACAAGACTATACGAAATAGAATAATGCACCAATAAATAATAATTGCATGATAAAATCGCGCAGTACACCCGTTCCGAAATTTAAAAATAATAAAAAAAATGTATCCAATCAATGAAACTTGTTAAACAACAACTCATTCTGTCCAAATCAACAATCAATCACCAGTTTCTAAAATGAACAAAAGATAAAATAAAGCGAAAAAGATGCAATCCATTCACCAAAAATGTGGAATTTCTAGAAACGTCAACTTGATGAGAAATCATTTAGAAACCGAAAATAATAGCAACATGCAGAAATCTTTTCGGACATATGTCCGTCCGTCAGTTGATCGCGGTTCTCCGCTGTCAAATTCACCGTCTCCAGGAAAGAGGAAGGAGGTTTTGTTTCACTTAATTTCGGTTTTAAGTTTGACACGAAAACCCGAAGGCAAACACCCTGCTGACTCAGCATCAGCAGTTCAGCACAGACTGCGTGCAGTCTTCAATCTGCCGGAGGGACCCTACAATTTGGAGTCTGTGTCCGGTCGAAACCGAAAGTCAAGTTCAATCTGCTATTATCAAATTGAATTAATAAACATCATCCACCACGATCGCCGCCCGATTGCTCCACATTTCGCCAGGCCAGGCCTCGCCCGTCAGCCGCTAAAAACGCTAGCTAAATTGATGACATGAGCAGTTCATGTTGCTGCGAAAGAAAAGATCAACGACCTGCCCGACCGGTATATAGTAATGCTGGAATGCTGGCGCGATAATCAAATGGAACCCGGTCGTGTTGACAGGGGCCTATCAGACAAAAGAAACAACCCACCCGAACTGGTCCGATCCGCGATATCAGTCATCCGCGAGGGAAGGTCTCTAACGAAACCGTGCAGCATGCTGCCTGCCTGCTAAAAGCACGGGTTGGCTTTCTTTTCGCCCAATGTTTTCCCTCGTCGCCAGCTCCTAATCGAATACAAACAATACCTTTTGTGCACGGCTGTATCAATATAGCCCATGTCGAGAATGTGCCAAATCATCGGACCTGCGGCACACTTGGTGGGCGTGAACCTGGTGAACCGCGCGGTGCGAAAAACTTGAACTTGATCCTAATCACAGTGGAGCCCGAAGGGAAGTCCGCCGCTATGGTACTTGTGTTGAAAGAAAGTGAGATTCGAAAGGTCAAACAGTACAATCGATCTTTTGGATCGTGTTGGCATGTGGCTGCCCACGACACCAACGACAACGACGTCATGTACGATGGTAGATTTTGAAGAATCGATCTGAAGTGGCTGTATATGGTGCCATATTGGGTACGCCTCCACGTTTTGTAGCGAGCCTGGTTCTCGGGTTGGCAAATCGTGGCAAGGCCTCCCAAGCCTTTCCGGATTTATTATTTATGATTTCTGCATGCGCACTACTTGACGATTCGGGTGGACACTGTCGTCAACCGGCTGAGTTCGAAGATCGAGACCAATAGATTATTGGTGCCAGTATGGGACCAAAACAAGCAAAAAAAACTGGATCAAGTCGTGTTTATTGTTTTATCCAGATCTGTGGAAGTAGGTGAGAGAGTGAATCTTGTCGCTTTTACCGACTCGAGCGTAGAGGTGATTTCCGAATTCCAATTTCACTGGACATGTCAGAGATTATCCTTGATAAATCCGGCCAATGAGTAGATGAAACAATGGGGCTGCACCCAAGTCTAGCCCCGTGTGTGTCGCACAAATCTGCGGTGCCTAGTAAAGTGTGTCGTCGAAGGTGTATATAAAGCACACGTTTGGCGCACTCTCATATATCTGTCAACGACGCGCCAACATTAGCACCACCACTGTCTGTCCAACAAAGTATAGACCTACGACAAGTCACGTTTTGCGAGGGTCGTAAAATGTTGCATGAACTGTTTGGGGCATTTCTTTGCGAAAATGTAGGTTAAATTGGCCGAGCGTGATTCGTGGAAAGTTTTGCAATCTAGATTTTTGCAATTGTGCTATTCGTTTGGTAATAATTTTTCAAGCATTTTTGGGTCCCGATTAACATAAGGGAAAAATGGTTTCTTTCACAATAGCATTACAATCTAGAGAAGAATTAAATATTTCATACTTTTCAACCTTCTATTATTGTTTCATTAGATTCTATTATTGATTCATTAGATTTCATTTCATCCCTTAAAATTTGCGTACATCAAGCAAGCACTTAACTTAGAATTTAATCTAATCTGTAAATTAAAAAATTAAATTATTGGAAGCCGAAATTAAATTAAATTAAAAATTACTTCGCTCTTTACGTTTTTTCACAATATTAAACTTCGAAATAATTATACAGTTAGGTACGAATAAAACTATAAATGCACAATGAAAACAATTTCCCCCTCCGCCTCTTTCTCTAGCACTATAGAGCCAAGGTGGTTCACGCAGTATCAAGACATTTTCACCTGAACCGATATATGTATTTACCGTTAGATAAATAAAAAATGCTATTAAGAATGATATTGCCATTTCAGTTTTCGATAAAACTTTCCAACTGAACTTATAAAATTGAAAAGTTATGTGCGCTGAATTAACTAAAAAAGTGACAGTCTGACTTACTGCATTGTTTTCAAAACTAGGTCTATGTAAGATATAAAATTATTATTTCCGCCGACATTTGTTTGCTTGGATTTTACTGACATTTTACTGAATTTTCAATGAAATTTTTCATATTTACTAATGTGTCGCAACAAGGCAAGCCTCTGAATCAATAAAACTTTGCTGCAATTAATACTTTTAGAAACCGACTCAAGATCGTTTATTTGCAGTAATGTCCCACATAAAAGGTAAGTATCAATAATGTTTGCGACGCTAGTTTTTTAATCGTTCAACTAACATTTAGTTTAACTGATAAAAAGTTGGTCGTTCCATACAATGGCGAATCCGGTATCCACGCCGGACTGCCAGCAAAATGCAAGGGATCGCTGCTGCTAGGAACTATAGGCCAAACATACTGCAGCGGTCAGAGTTTTTATATATATATACCTGGCAAGAGCAATAACCGATGACAAAGGAAAATGACCTATCAATGAAAAGTTAGGCAGAACGGATGTGAGTTTTGGTACTAAAATCCCTTCCAATTCACAGAACAGAAAACAGGATTGGAATAACATGTACTCTTCCCTTGATTAAGTTTCGCTTCTCTTAACTCTACATCGTTCTTATCACCGAAAAATTAAAATAAGTGTATCTCTTTCATCTTTCAATATTTTCTCACCAAATTTGGGAATTTTCCCGAAATCTTTTCTATTTTTATAATTTCAACAGATCGTGGCCATATGTCAAATGGCCCTGGAGTTATTCCGGTCTTCTTTGGGGGACCGTAACATGGTTTTGTAAGTAATTTCATCAAACTTTTAAAATCTGTTTGAAACACGTGGATTTTGTTAAACAAATCATCGGCCGTGTCTGTCATGTCGCATATAAAAAAACGTCAGCACACGACAATATAGTGATTGGTGACCATCTCAGGTGGTCCATTGCGGTCCATGGTGGACCATTAGTGGTCTCTCGGAGGCCGTATGGCCGGTTCCAGGCCGCGGACAAGTTTGTTTTTCTGATCCAAGTGCGAAACGGATTTCGAAGGAACTTGTCCAGGACCTGGAATCTGACGTCTAAGAGACATGAGATGGTCGCCAATCGCTATTTAGCCGTGTACTGATGTTTTTCGAATTACAACATGACAGCCACAGCCACATGATTTGTTTAAAAAAATCCACAGGTTTCAAATAGATTACAGTAATTTGACAGAATTGTCTAAAAATCTCATGTAGCGATCGCCCAAGGAACATCGAAATAGCCCCGGCTATTTTTCGGTGCTAAAAATGATGTAGACCTTAGAGGAGTTAATTGTGGTTCGAGCTAACCAATTTTGGTTCCGTCTTCCAGGGTGAGATTGTGCCAAAAAGCATACGTTTTTGTTTTTTTTTTTGTTCTTGTTTACAAACAATACACATAAATATCAGCATAAAATAGTTCCTATGGGGCATTTTATTAACTAAGGGCGGTAATTATTGTATATTCCTATCTAAATTATTGATTACACTATATGAAACCTAAATTATATAAACAAAACATAATTAATCGCGCTATGTATTCTCACCCTATAAGGGATTTTATAACACTCCAGAGTCAATATACGTATTACGAAACCGGAAAAAAAAAACTTTTTATCTGTTCCGTTGCTGGCACAAGTAAAACAGATCCCACATCCATTCAATCGGAAAAGCGCCATCCAAACCTACGATTACGAACCCCCGAGCCAAATTCAATCGACCCAGTCAGTGTGTAAAAATATTTTGATATCCTAAAAGAAATTTTCAACGGCCAGCCACCAATATTCAACCCACAGAATTAACAACATGGATGAAACAGGATTCTC
This sequence comes from Sabethes cyaneus, assembly GCF_943734655.1. Taxonomy (NCBI): domain Eukaryota; kingdom Metazoa; phylum Arthropoda; class Insecta; order Diptera; family Culicidae; genus Sabethes; species Sabethes cyaneus. Next base: position 148,715,346 of record NC_071354.1, read on the forward strand.
CACGGTTTGTTGTATGTCAGGCTTAACCTTCAATTGCCATGGTTTAAATATTCATATCCAATGAACTCAACCCAAGCAACAATATGAGTTTTATTGTACTCTTATGATGGTTTTCATGACCAATTTTGGTCTTAAATGCCATCATAAGAGTGTGATAAAACCCAAATTGTTACTTGGGAAATCAAACCACCGAAAATTGCTTCAAGAATGGACATCAAATGGAAGGTATTTCATTAAGTAAGTGAAAGTGGTGCAAAAACTGCACTGGTATTGGTCATGATTACACCTGAAGAATATTTACCGCTAGGTGCTAATGTGCATTTTATGTCCGACTTCATTCCGCATAAGAAACACAATGTTAAGTTTAATCCAAGCTAACGAGCCTTAACGAGAGCACCCGCACTGGGAAACGCGATAAGCACTACAGTTTTTCTATAGCGTCCCGGTTAGAAAATACGTTAGATAAAATATCTAGATAGGCAGTCGAATACATCCAATTCTTTTTTCACACAGATTTTTTTACGTGGATTTTTTGCCACACTTGTTTTGCACGGTTTCTCGAAATAGCACGATTTTTCGACAATTTCGCCAACAACAATGTACCTTAGTTTATAAACCACTTTTAAAACGTCTGTGAGAATGTATATTTTTACCATAGATTTTTTCTGTTTAGACTCGTTTGCTATGGCTTTACGAACAATTCCAGCTCAAAACGCTGAAAAAAGGCCATTTTTGACTCGACTATTTTTGATAGGAATGAAATTTTTCTGATGTGTTGGGTTCCACGCAAGAACTCATTTTACACTAAACTTGATCTTTTCGTCTAGAGTAACTTTTCTGAAGGGCGTATTTAGAAATGACAATTAAAAAAATCCGAAAGTGTGCCCATCGATAGCTCTTCACCAGATTTGAGGGCATAATTTAAACTATCTTTAGAAAAAAAATTATGCAAATCGGAGGGGATAATTTTGAGATAATTGACATTTTATAAATTATATCATGGTTATGAAAAGTTTTTTCTTTCAGTGTATTTTTTATTCTAAAAATACCCTTAATTTCCTACAACTTTTTCTTTGACGCCATTTTGATCAAATAAGTAGTTTTCAATATATCAAGATATGATATGAAAAAAGTAATCTCATTTCTAAATACACCTTTTTGAAAAGTTACTCTTGACGAAAAAAATCAAGATTAGTGAAAATTGAGTTCTTGCTGGGTACTCAACAACTTAGGGAAATTTCATTCCAATCAAAAATAGTCGAGTCAAATCGTTTTGCTAGTTGAGCTGGAATTGCTCTTACGCAGCCGTATTTATTGTTTGTTTTGCAACAAAAATTGTCTTACTTCTACGTTTAGAAGTTGTTGGGCCAACTACTCGTGTTAGTTATTTATGCAACGAGTTGTAAAATGACGATTTTTTCACCACGCATCAAAATAAAAAGCAAAGCAAAGTCTGGGTGCTAATACCGTTATCGAAATTTGACCTTCTGTTTTTATTCGACAGACTTCGCAACCAGCTGTCAGAATACAGGACAGTGCGGGCTACGATCCTATTGACTCTAACAGCCTCTCCCAGCCGAGATTCGAACATACAACGATTGGCTTATTAGACCAGCGTCTTACCTCGAGGCCAACTGGGAGGTTTCAAAATAACGCATCAAAATAACGAGTGCTGAAAAATCGAGTTTGCAACAATTTATATATAATTTGAATTTTTGAGTCACCGGTCAATTATGTGTGCAATTTAAAATTGATATTTTTCGGTGAATACGATGAAAAAACTTTCCCTTTTCTTTACGTTTCGGTTTTCCTGATTTCCTATTCAGCCATCTTCAGAATCTTTATTACAAAAGAAAAACAATATTTTACTGTAGTTATCACGATTAACAAAATTACAATCTGAAAGCCGATAATCGTAAAAATGAAATAATTAGTTTGATGTAAGTTTATAAATTCAAAAAGATTGTAAGATATATGAGTCTCATATCGCTTTATTTTGCATACAATCATCTCCATTTCATAATTTGTTCAATTCAATTACCAAATCCATCGAAATTTTTTGATCGAGTGCAAAAATCTTTCTGCCGGCAAACACAACTTCCTTAATACAACCATTAGACCAAGACATAATCGCAACTTTCACGCACTACTATATCGAAGAATTATTTCGCTTCACCCTTGAAGCAATTGAAGAGAAAGAAATTTCCGTTCCATAGGCTTGAAAGTTGTTTACCATTCGTGCTTGTAATTGTATAAAACACATAGCACTGTCGATTTCTGGGACATCTGGGAAAGTACGCTGAACGGTTGTTGGAAAACTATATGGCCGGATTGCGTCACAACAATCTCTACCACAGTAGCAACTAATTATATATATGAATGATCAAATCATGCTTTTAGCCCATGAGTGATTCTCGTTGAAACGGAGCCACTACTGACGCGAGGTGTTCAAATATTAAAACTTCTGTACATGATTGGTTGAAGATGATAAAAAAAAATGATAAAAAACTACAGTTTTATAAATTCGAAATAGTGGACCCACCGTTTCCCAAGGGGCCCACAGTTTAAAAAAATGTATAATTTTCAGCAAACTACATTTAGATTTAAACTAACTTGATATCTCTGCTTGAAAAGCACGCTAGAAAAAGTCCGGTCGTTCAAACAAAAATTTTAGGATCGCTAAGAACCTATACCAATTTGATATCTGTGTTAGGGATGTGCGCCAGAAAAAGTAACAAAGTCTCTTCATCCCAAGCAGATTTCTTAGGACCGCGATAAACCTAGTCCAATTTGATGTCCGGAAAGTGAACAGTTATAAAAAGTGAGTGACCAATCCCGTCTTTCACTTAATTGTATCCACATACTGCGAAAAAAAAATTCAAAACTGTGTGATTGTGTGAAAAAGGGGTTGACGGATTATTCATGCCTGTGACGTGATGCAGCGATTGTTTAAATAAGGAAGAATTAGTGATCTGAAAATGGGTTTTGAGCGTTGATTTGCTGCTTTACAATTAGTTGCATGCAATTGTTTACTTTCGATTGTATTGCTGTCAAGTGTGAAATAACTGATGAACATAGTGTCCAAAAGAACTATTAATGTGCAGAGGACGTTAGCTAATTGATGATATTTTAACTCGTTGTTCGTATGTTAGTTGAAAAGCAATTATATTTCAAATCAACCTGTCACATTCAATAGTGCTATATATCAACTATTTTCAAGAAAATTGACGAATGTGAACCAGTGGTAAATGTTAACCCTGATTATTTATTTACTTTTTCCATTCAACCGTAAGTTGTGCGTTCAATGATAAATATTTTATATTTTGAGCAAGATCCTTAAACCAATTAACATTCGTTTCAAACCAGTTACCTAAAGTTGACTAGTGCTATAAGTCACACAAAAATTTTCAAAATGCGATATCGTTGCCAGTCATCAGAAGAAGTGTGATTGTGACCTGACAAAACTTTGAGTGGAACTACAAACTCTAAGAAACGGATAAAACTGATATGCAGAGCAAGTGCCTGCCACAAAAGACGTTCATTAAGACTGTCGCAGTGGCCTTTTAACCCAATGCCCTTCTGACATACAAAAAAGTGCATCAATTCCACAATAATCAGGATACCAATTTAAATTGACTTGGTTCCGGCTAAAAAAAATTTCGGGTAATTTAATACATTTCCAGACATGTTTTGAAGTGCATGTCACTGCTTTGAAAGCATTTAGGGCTGCCTTACTGTCAGATGTGATTCCTAAAAGCCATATTAATACTTGTTTCTTTATTCAGAGTTATTCAAGATCTCATTGCAGCATCTTCGCGTGCGATTTATTATTCAATTCACAATACCATAACTTCTAATATTGACTGCCATTCTTAATGTGTGAGCACACAGTTTACAAACCAATAAACCCTATAGAAAATTGAACAAATTTGACCTACATTCCTTTTCATTTAATGCCATTCCTTCAATTTACCAACAATCCACCGTAGCATAAAAAACTCAATCATCTCACAGAATTTGAATACAAAAGCCATAGCAGTAAAACGATAGTTTATAAAACAGAAAATCTAATCCGATGTGTTCGACTGCATTAAAAATAAACAAAACCTACATCATCATTCAAAACAGAGCAGAAACAAAAACTCCCCAATCAAATCCATCATACCATTCAGCCCAGCTGTTTCTTACTTTCCGTTGTACGATTTCCGAGCAAGATCACTTCATTCTCCCATAAACCAGTCAAATAATATATCCCAAAAACGTAAACCCGCTCATCCTCCGTTCCTCCGTCCGCCCACCGGAGTTCAGATACACCACCGCTTCGAGTGTAGCACGATTCCCAACCGTTCGACGTCGTCTCTCGGTGATCTAAATTGCCTCTAGTAGGACCGGTATAACAAACAGATCCGGGAACGAAACGCAATAGTGGCAGCCTCCTGCCAAGCGCAGCCCAGCCGTCCCCCGGGCAGACACTGCTGAATGGAAAATGCATTTAATATCTTCCCGCTCCTCCACTTTACGTGATGTTTATTTTTAACACTATGCACTATCCTCTCCTGTTTGGCGTTGGTTCTAGCACTCGTAGCGGCACAGGGCGAAGCCGACATCAGGCAGCCTAAATGGTTTTCGAGATAAGATTCTGCAGCGTAAAACTCACCTCACTTTTCCAGCCAGCGAAGCTGCATCGGAAGATACTAAGCAGGAGAAGCGGTTTGTGCGCTTATCGCTCTTCAAAATTCCACTAGGAGGCACACTTTGCACAATTCCGTGCACGTCTTCGAAAAAGAAACTGACCCTACAACAACACTAGAACTGGTGGCAACGATGGAGCCGATGTATGTTCACTACACACTCAACGAACGGTTTATCCTTCTGTACGGATGGAATGATATTGTCTGGTTTTGTGAAACGCGGACACACAAGCACCGATGAGGATGACGGATAGAATCTAGCTTCTTCTAAGACACTTGAAAAGCACTTGAGCACTTTGTTATCATAACTTTTTGATTATTAAAGACCACTTTAGTGAAACCGTAGCCGTTTTGATTTCAGTTTTTTATCTACTGCAGGTTTATTTTTCTCTCAATCTTCTTCATATATATTTTATATCCTTTTCTCGTTCGAGGTATGAATGAATTCTATAGAATTCAGCACACAAAGCATACGATGTTTATATAACAATTTGTGATGATATTTGAACAGTTTCACTTTTCATTCAGTTTTGCCCACACAGCTACTGAATATGCACAATTCAATTATTTTTCACACTTTTCCACTTTCACAGAAATATTGTTCAGTAGAATATGAGATGTTTTTTTCTTCTGAACTTTTATTATATACACTTAAAATCAGCAGGTCAACCAGTAATCCATTTGGTGATTAAATTTTTCGTTTTTGTGTTGTAATAACTTCATCAATTTGCAGAAAAACACGATAACTCAACTGGCTAATGAAACTTTTAAAATACTTTTCTCGTAGTACGGTATTCTTATAAAACCACTTTTTTTCTTATGCACTGTCAAAAATAAATCACTCACAAAAAAGTTTATTGCTTTCAACTATAACGGAATGACCCCAGCACAACAAAAAAACTGTTTAATATTCCCCACTTGAATGTTGTGAAATTCTTCCAAATCATTAAAAATTCAGCAAATTAGCACTGTACCTCCTTGGTCTGCGTCTTTCGGGCAGATAATCAATTCAAAACAATAGCACTTTATTAGGTTTATTTTCATTTAACTGCTTCTTGGCAGGTTCACTCTCACACGGCACGATTCCGAACTAGCAGCGAAACTTCGCGACTTGCGCACACGAAAAAACGCACACGTCCACTTTCAGCGACAGTCCGACACTGAATAGCTGTTGCACGGCAATCAAAAGCCCTGCCGTTGCGGAACAACATAAAAACATGTCTCGAGTAGTGCATAGCTATGCGCGATTCGCTCCCGGCTCCCGGCAGTGTTTTATCCACGGTAGTTAGCTGGTGCTGGTGGTGACTGACAGAGAAAGCATACTGCCGGTGAGCGACCTCACGGCGCGGCTGCTGCTGGGCTGCACCCGGAGAGAGCGTAGAGCCGTATCAAAACAAAACAAAACAGCATGTCGAACATGCGCGTGAATCACCCCGGTCGGAAGGGGTACGGCAGCATGTCGCGCGACATGTTGCACTCACTCTCTGGCGAGCGATTTCTGTGCTTCGCCGCTCTTCGAGTCACACTGTACAGCTGTTGACCCAATCTCTTCCAACATAGAACATCTTCTCACCAGTCAAAGTGAAAAGCCAGCATGCCGGTTGCAGTGATGCAGGAAACTCGCAAGTATTTTTTCACCATAGATAACCATTCATATACCAACAACATCACGGTAGTGTTCATTCAAGTGAAAAATATTACATATGTTTAGCTTAGAGGCCACTAATTTAATACATGGAAGTATTACAATCTGTAAATTTTTCGTCCACCTTTAATTGTACGATGTAAGAGATGATTTATTTTTTAAAGACGTCAACTTCCTTTAAAAGGCGTACAATTAATTCCAACACTACCGGCACCACTGGACGCCAAAGTTAAAGAGCGAATGAGTTTGCCTTTCAGACGTTGACCTAACAGGTCCGAACCCTCCCCGAAAGTTTCTCACTCTCTCAATAACCACCCACCGCGGCATTGCGCATTTTCTGATCATCATTTGTGCGATTGCGAGTCTGCAGAGCAGCAAACTGTAGATCAGTTGGTAAATTGCTTCCCACGAGCAACAAGCCTAGCCGTGGTTAGTCGAGCGCTAATCTTGACGACCTTTCCAGAGAACCTTTTCCACGGGTAGACGAAATAATCCATATTGATGAGTTGATGAGCCACTCGTTTATTGAACCAACCACCACGAAACGACTCATTCTCCTCGCGGTCGTCCTCTCGGTGCGCACAGATACAAAGTAAGACAGAAAGAAAGAAAGAAAGATCGCATCAGAACCCGGTCGAAATTCTTGACGGAACACTTTCAGAGAACGCTGCTGCCTCTGGCCAAACCGGTTGTTGTCGCCGCCGTGCGTGGATTCGAAGAAACACCGCTCAATAAAACAGGTGCTTTGCAAGAAGAAATCAATCAACCATCAGGCCTCCATGAACTCCGTCACCCTAACCGGCCGGCTCGGATGCGGATCACGTTCCGTCGGATCGACCAGAGCTGACCATCCACCGAAGCAAGAATAGAAGCGTTAATCATCCTCGTTTCACAAACCGATCCAACGTGTCTGGAACTAGTTAATTCTACAGCTAGTTACATCAACAGCTTCTTGCCAGAACTGATGTAATAGAACGCCCATTTCTCCTGTGCCCTCTTTCTTCCACTTGTGCCCGCTTTGGCGCCCAGCTCTAATACAGTCTGTTACTGTAGACATTTTTTCTGTTAGTTTTATTTTTCTTGCCGCCAACAACGGCGGAGAATCAGCCGGAATCTCATCACACCGCAGAGCTTTACCAGGCCGCACTCTCCGCCACCGGCGGAATATGTTATTGACGTTGTCATATAGAATTATTAATCAAAACAGAAATCCTAAGCCCCTTGTTCCAACACCGTGGCCACTGACTGCAGCAAGTGACTCGCGCCGTGAAGAATCAAACGATGATTAGCCGCTATGTGCGGTGTTTAACACCGCGCTAACAAGAAGAGGAAAGCGATTGAGACGACCAGTGCCAGGCAGTGCCGGTGCAGCGTGACCGAATAGTCAACGAACCGAGAGAACGATGTGGGGAAAAAGGTAACAAACGGTGCGCTGCATCTCGAGAAATAGGCAGAGAGAATAATATAATGAAATGTTTTGAGGTATGGAATTGCCTTGCTGAAGGCGACGGAACTCGATTATCCAGGGATTCGATTAACCGGGGAATCGATTATCCGGGCTGAAAATAAAAGTGAACACGCGGATAATCGAGTCCGGGCTGTACTTATCATTTGTTACTTGTTACTTGTTACTTGTTACTTGTTACTTGTTACTTGTTATTTGTTACTTGTTACTTGTTACTTGTTACTTGTTACTTGTTACTTGTTACTTGTTACTTGTTACTTGTTACTTGTTACTTGTTACTTGTTACTTGTTACTTGTTACTTGTTACTTGTTACTTGTTACTTGTTACTTGTTATTTGTTACTTGTTACTTGTTACTTGTTACTTGTTACTTGTTACTTGTTACTTGTTACTTGTTACTTGTTACTTGTTACTTGTTACTTGTTACTTGTTACTTGTTACTTGTTACTTGTTACTTGTTACTTGTTACTTGTTACTTGTTACTTGTTACTTGTTACTTGTTACTTGTTACTTGTTACTTGTTACTTGTTACTTGTTACTTGTTACTTGTTACTTGTTACTTGTTACTTGTTACTTGTTACTTGTTACTTGTTACTTGTTACTTGTTACTTGTTACTTGTTACTTGTTACTTGTTACTTGTTACTTGTTACTTGTTACTTATTACTTGTTACTTGTTACTTGTTACTTGTTACTTGTTACTTGTTACTTGTTACTTGTTACTTGTTACTTGTTACTTGTTACTTGTTACTTGTTACTTGTTACTTGTTACTTGTTACTTGTTACTTGTTACTTGTTACTTGTTACTTGTTACTTGTTACTTGTTATTTGTTACTTGTTACTTGTTACTTGTTATTTGTTACTTGTTACTTGTTACTTGTTACTTGTTACTTGTTACTTGTTACTTGTTACTTGTTACTTGTTACTTGTTACTTGTTACTTGTTACTTGTTACTTGTTACTTGTTACTTGTTACTTGTTACTTGTTACTTGTTACTTGTTACTTGTTACTTGTTACTTGTTACTTGTTACTTGTTACTTGTTACTTGTTACTTGTTACTTGTTACTTGTTACTTGTTACTTGTTACTTGTTACTTGTTACTTGTTACTTGTTACTTGTTACTTGTTTCTTGTTACTTTTTACTTTCACAGTCGTCCAGCATCCTTGCGACGTGTTCGGCACACCGTATTCGTAATTTACCAGGTGGAAATGTCGATAGGAATCTCTCCAACTCGTGGTTCATACACCTCCGTCACTCTCCGCTATCCGTTTGTACTTCGCTAAAAATGGTCCGCAACACCACCTTTCGTTCAAATACGGCAAGTGCACGTATGTCTTCTGTAAGCAAGGTTACTGTCTCAAGTCCGTAGAGGACTACCGGTTTCATTAGCGTTTTGCGCATCGTCAGCTTTGTGCGGCGGCGTATGTTTTTTTGATCGAAGCGCCTTACGTAGGGAAAAATAGGTTCGACTTCCAGCTTAAATGCGTCGTTAAATCTTCTCGTATTATTGTCGACTGTGACTAAAGATCCCAAATATATGAACTCATCAACCATTTCCAGTTCATCGCCGTCAATAGTCACTGTCCGTGGGAGGTAAAAGTTGTTTTCTCTGGAGTCTCTTGCTATCATATATTTGGTTTCCGACACATTGATAGGGTTACAATCCTCCAAACCTTCGTTTTCAGTCTAGCGTAGATTGCCACCTGGGGTGGCGGTGGCAACCCTATCCGGTTTCCCTATCCGGCAACCCTATCAGGTTTCTAGTAATGATTTCGAAGTCATCTGCGAAGGAGGTTCCTAGGAGTTGGCTACTCTCGCTAAAGATCGTACCTCTCGTTTCGATGCCAGTTCGCTGGATCACACCTTCAATAGCGACGTTGACTAACATACAAAACAGTCCAACCACTTGCCGCAACCCTCTGCGTGATTCTAAAGGACTCGAGAATGTGCCCGAAAAGCGCACTTAGCATATCACTCGCACTAGAGTAGCTTTGATTAGCCACATCATGCACTCATGTACTCATGCATTATCTACCTTAGCTGTTCACGTTCAACTGTATCGTATGCCAGTCTGAAATCCACAAAAATATTATGTGTGGGCACGCTGCCCAGCAAACCACAAATCGTATATCAATATATGGAAATCATCTTAAATGTCTCTAAATAAAATCGAAATCGTACACAAAGCTTATTAAATCGCACTCTAGTTTATATTCAATCGTACCTACAGAATGATGACGACTGATTTACATACGATTTTCAACACACAATCATATAGCATTATGGAACTAATCATATTAAGTCGGATCTTATCGTATACAAATGCTTATGAATATGTATTGTTGACGAATAATCTGCAGTACGTATATCGCCTCCAAAATAGTACGCATATATGCTGGTTTCGTGCATCTAGTGCAATTTTTACGATATATATCGGTACATATTTCTCATTTTTCACTTTGATATTCGTACGAAAATGTTAGCTAGGCGTACGAAAATGTTAGCTGGAGGATTTGTCGGAGAGTTGAGATTTGATCCGGAGTAGCACAGGCCTCCAAAAAGCCCGTCTGATCCCACCTTTCAAATTCTCTTGCTATTGGGGACAGGCGACAACAAAATCTGGGCGAGCACAGGCGCAACAAAATCTGGGCGAGCACTTTATAGGCGGCGTTGACCAGCGTAATGCTGCGGTAGTTCAATCTAGCCGGTCGCTCTTTGTGTAATTGGGACAGACTACACCTTCCATCTACTCTGCCGGTTGTTTCTCCTCCTACCAAATCCTTGAAATCATTCAGTGAAGTGCCGTAGCTTGAGGTTCTGAGCCATTTTTTTAGAGTTCAGCCGGCAGTTGGTCTATCCAGCGGCTCTATTATCCTTCAGCTGATCGATTTTTCGCAGGATCTCTTCGAGATCGGGAGTCAACACACCTTCCCGTAAAACTTGCGCGTGTCATTAGCCCGGAGTAGTTGTTCCAGCTCCTCACGATCTCCGTCCTCCTTCTGACGCTTTTTGCTCCTCAAGATCGTGGTCAACTCATTCCGTGCTCATCGATGCTTGGCCAAGATCTCTCTCGTGGATATTCTTTTCCAGCTCTTTTTTTCCTCTCCATCGCTTGTTGGCATTCCCCGTTAAACCAATTATTTCCTGCGCTCGAGGTTTTCTCATCTAGTACCGCGGTTAAGGCTTCGTTAACAGCCAAGCGTGTCCTACTCCATTCGTTTTAGAGGGTCGAAACATATAGCCCACAGAGAAAAGCCGAGAAAAAGCGGCCCTCGATTAGAATAAGCCCCTTGGCCTCGATCTCCAGGTGGCTTTGTGGGGAAAGAAAGTGCTTCTGAGCGCCAAGCCTCGGGAATTCGCAAAGTTGATGCATCGCTGGCCGTTATCGTTCGTGTCGAAGTGCAGGCTATTGGGCCCGATCATCGGCCTATACAATGCTTCTCTGCCGACCTGGGCGTTCATACCCCAGATCACGATCTTGATGTCCCATGATAAGCACCTGTCGTACGTAGCATCTTGCTACGCAAAGAACGCTTCTTTCTCGTCATCGGGTCTCCTTTCGTGTAGACAATGCAAGTTGATGATGATGTAGTTGAAGAAAAGGCATTTTATCCTCAATATGCATATCATATCATCAACGTGAAAGATCGCTTTCCAGTGCATTACGCGATCCTGCATTTTACCCATCACTACGATGCCCGTTCCCAGCTCGTTGGTCGCTCCACTGCTCTAGTAAAATGGGTTTTTCCGTCACGAATCCTCCACACCTTCTCACCTTTGTGTTAGATCTCCTGTAGTGCCACGATGTCAAACTTTCGGGGTTCTAACTGATCGAGCAGCACCCTGTCGCCACCAACGAAATTAAGCGATCTGCAGTTTCCTAAACCCCAAAAATCATCTTCTCACATAAGGCACATTTCTGCCTCAATGGGTTTGTAATTAAAGTTATTGGTATTGTGTAAGTTAAACTCAAATGTGATTCGTCATCATCGTGAAAAACTATGGGTTTCCTGTGGTTTATGGCATGGTGGTATCATAGGCTCTGTCGTAACCCTAATTAATTCGAACTTAAATAAACGTCTGTCGTTCTCAACAATATTCAACTGAAAGAACTATCAATCCCTCTCTCGCTCTATACATTTGCAAGAACCGAATTTTCCCGCGTCTATTTCTTTCGTTCTCTCTTCTTCCTATGTAACCCAAAGGCATTGCACTTCTTCCGTGCCATTTGCTCATCATCCTTTTCGTGTGCTTTTTCGCCACACGAGCTGAGCGAATGATATTTGCTGCGTTGTGAGCAATATGTTAATGCACGCTAAAATGGTTTATTACAAAAGGTGGGATTTTCAGCAAATTTATTATTTGCATTTCGCTTACTCAGTGGGATATCTCTAATCATTTGCCATAATCCCTACAGGCTCGTACTTCTTTTACAGTGAAAAATGCTGTACAATTACGATCTATTGTCAGTGCTATCACCCCATGTTTACCAACATTTTCTTTCTAGTCAATAAATTGATGGCGATAAACTTTTCCCCAACAAGATGGTGCAACATACCGTCTTGCGGCTGCTACAGAGGATTTATTGCGTGGAAACTTCAGTGAAACGATCATTTATTGAAATGAACTTTTCAATTAGTCAGATGCATTCGCACACCGTTATACTGTTTTTTTTTGTGATGGTATATTAAATCTAAAATGTACGTCAATAAATCAGCTTTAATTCAATAAACTTGAATACAATATTCGAACTACTATAGCAGCCATTCTACCCAAATTGCTACACAGAATCATTGACTTATTCAGCCGAGAGCCGTGGTGGCTCTTACCGTATCAAGAATTCCTCTCCATTGTACTCGGTCCTGGGCTACTCTTCGCCAATTCGTTGCGCGTCTCGACACACGCAAGTCGGCTTTAACCTGGTCGAGCCATCGTGCACGTTGAGCCCCTCTTCCTGGTTCCTGGTACCAGTGGGGTTCTTGAAAAGAACGGATTTCACTACACAGTCGTCCGGCATCCTTGCGACGTGGCCGGCCCACCGTAGTCTCCCAACTTTCGCCAGGTGTACGATGGGAATCTCTCCAAGCAGTGCCTGTAGCTCGTGATTCATACGTCTCCGCCACTCTCCGCTTTCCGTTTGTACTCCGCCAAAAATAGTCCGCAACACCTTTCGTTCAAAAACGTCAAGTGCACGTATGTCTTCCGTAAGCAAAGTTACTGTTTCAAGCCCGTAGAGGACTACCGGTCTTATTAGCGTTTTGTACATCGTCAGCTTTGTGCGGCGGCGTATGCTCCTAGATCCAAACGTCTTGCGGAGGGAAAAGTAGGCTCGATTTCCAGCTTGAATGCGTCGTTGGGTTTCCTTACTCGTATTATTGTCGGCGGTGACCAGAGATCCCAAATATACGAACTCATTAACCACTTCCAGTTCATCGCCGTCAATAGTCACTGTCCGTGGGAGGCAAACGTTACTTTCTCGGGAGCCTCTTCCTACCATATATTTGGTTTTCAACGCATTAATTTGTAACCCTATCCTTCTAGCCTCCGTTTTTAGTCTGGCGTAGATTGCCTCCGCCGTCCCACGGTTTCTAGTAATGATGTCGAGGTCGTCTGCAAAGGCTAGAAGTTGGCTACTCTTGCTGAAGATCGTTCCTCTTGTTTCGATGCCCGCTCGCCGGATCACACAGAATCATTAGACTGTTAAAATGCACCAGTGCAAAAAGTCATGACGATCATTTCAATGACATCTTAGCTAATCCTAAATGGCATAGATATCCCATAAAGAAAAACCAGTGAGCAAGAAAATTGGTCAATTTTGACGTAGGACTACGTCTTACGGCAAGTTTTGAGATAGGGTGTCATTCCAAAAAATCAAAAAATGCGAGCGTCACGAAAAATGAAAGGTTTTGAGCACTAATAGCTCAGTGGTTTTCCTATCGATTTTCAATATTCTTACACCAATCTATCGGAAAATCTTCTAAGAATTGACCCAAATGAAGAAAAGTATGGATTCTTGATGTTGAACTATTGAACTATTGAAAAATTGAAAATAATGAACCTATGTTTTACCAGAATTTTCGCTTCGTGATTGGTGTGAAGATTCTTTACGATGATTCAAACCTATACCAATTTGATATCTGTGCTTGGGAGGTAAGCCAAAACAAGTGACAAAGTTTCCTCATTTCAACAAGATTTCTTAACACCGCGGTTCAACCTAGACCATTTTGATGTCCTTGCTTGGGAAGTACGCCAGAGAGAGTGACAAAGCCCCCTCGTACCAACAGATTTCTTACGAACGCGATTAAACCTAGTCCAATCTGATGTCTGTGTTAGGGAAATGTGCCACAAAAAATGACATAAGCTCGTTGTCCCAACAGATCGCAAATTCTTTACTGCGTGACGATTAAACCTCGGCGAATTTGATATCTGTGTTGGAAAAATGTGCTACAGCTGTAGTGTTCGGTTATAATACGACTCTGTATGAAGGTGAAATTAGTCATCATCGATTCTTCCAATTTCAAAAGCAGTTTTTTTGTTTGAAACAAAAATTCGGTTTATGAAAATATATTCGCTGTGTTCAGATTGGCAAGAAGAATGCTTTGTATGAATACGCATGTTTGCCGTTTCATTAGAAGTGTAGTGAAAAGATGTGCTGTTGATAAAATAGGATTGAATTGGTAAAATCCTTTCAACGTGGGAAACCATGGATAATAAAAACAATATTTAATTTCAGTAAGGTAGCATGAAAGTAATAGTTTGTGTTCTTGATTTTGTTAAATTGTTTTCAAATGCACAATCTTTTGAGAGTTAAACGTATGCAATGTTACTACTTTGATAAATGTTACATACAACACATGTAGCATGTATATATGTTGCATATAGCATGTATACATGAAGAATCGAATGATTACAAGCATGAATACATGCTACTATCACTACAAAGAGACTTACGTAGTCCTGCGTCACCTATATATGCGGTTGTGTCTTGTACACAACCCCTCTGATTTTTTTTGATATTATATTTTAATTTAAAAATGTATCGTCCTTTCTGTCATTCATTTTTGACTGCTGAAACCAGTGATAATGAAAAACCACAAACGCATAACAAATCTAATCATACTTTTTTACTCACCAAGGAAATTAATTCTCCCAATTTGTAGCGAAGCGTAAACCAAAAGAGAAAAGCCGCAGAAAAATGTTCTTAATAGGATCACCAGCAAGATTCCGGATAATGATGGGTTCAAGGTGATGAAAGGAAAGGAATTAATAGAAAAATAACCATTCAAGCAAACAACAACCTGTCCGTCGGTCCTCGGGTTGGATGATTGAAAATCGGCCTACCAGCGGACGGACGGAACGAGCTGATAATGGCAACCCGAATGACAGATCACTTTTGACCCTGATTTATGACGGACGGAATAGCGGTGTAGCTCCGTGGAAAAGTGACAATTGCTCCTCACGATAGAACAAACATCCATCTATCGTCGAAATTAGCATAAAAATCTTGAGCAAGTTCATCCTCACCTCACCGACAGCTTTTAACAAACTCGAAGGAAAAGAAGGTCAAAGAAATGGAAATGTCAATCGCGATGTCAAACGACGTGAGTTCCTGCTTCGCGTTCAACACGGATGACCATGTTGGGTAAAGATCATCCATTGTACTGCTGCTGCTGCTGCTGCTGCCTATCGATCTATCCTCAGCCCTCCGTTTGCGTGGTCTAGTCGAACGCATCGCACTACTGAAAGGGAATCTTCGCCAAACGGTGCTCGACCACAACTGAACCCTTCTGGTTGGTACAGAGCTTGACCTAATCACTTTCACGGTTGCACCGTTGCTTGCTCCTGAGGCACCAAATTTCTGCGCGTGCTTTTAGTATGGCTGCAAATCAGATGTGACATTCACCGTTTTGCGATTGGAAGAGGAACTGTTCCTCTAGCACAATCTCTTCGTTTCGAAAGTTACTTTATGAGCCACCCTAGTGTAATTCAATAATGCCATCCACACCATAACAAGACCGTAGGACTTCATGATGCATTGGCCAAGCGAAGAATTTACCGGATCCGCTGCTGTTTTAAGATGAACTTGACTTGACAGAACCACCATCGGTGAAAGCCTGTCAATTTCTGTTCGCGTCTATTCCATATATCAGCGAAAGGTAAACAAAGCTATCCCAAGCTAAGCTTTTGTTTGACCACCGCAAGAAGAGGTCAATCAAATACACGTTTGTCCTAGCTAAGCGCAGAAAGCGAGACAATTGGGAAATGTGTCAGCAGCTTGGGCTTGGGCTTTTCGATGCCCGATGATCGATCCAAGCAATTAAAGTAAACATCAAGAGCCTCGGCCATTGGGAAAAGGAGCGGGAGAAATCCGACTTTACGCCATTTCCTGTCTCGTTAATCGGTGTCAAAACATGCGGAGGTATTATAATCGGCAGATTGGATCTAACACTTGGAACAGCGGCGCATTCGTTATGCAATTTTTAATCACACGTCACATAAAGCTCCGATAGGGAAAATAATCAAAGCTGCGTGTGGGCAAAGCGTGAGACCATACGTGGGAGGGCGTCGTCATAGTGACAAAGTAATTTTCGGACGTTCGAGTGGGAAAATTAAATCAATCACACGGAACGCAAGTTCGCAGCTAGGCACAGTCGAGCTTCCCGCCGGGATCTCCCGCAGCGTAAGGTCCAAACAAATTTGCAGCTGTGGGCACTCTTAGTGGTCCTGCAGTTTAGGCTGCGAAGTGGAAGTGATGATTAATTTGGCTGGGTTTGTTAATTTTTATTTATTTGGTTATGGTCGACAGATTAATTGCCGATGATGCTCCTACACGCGGTTAGACAAATATAGGCTGTAATTTATCTGTGGGGACCTTCGTTTAGGGTCGTTATTCGTGATTGATTTTGTAAAAGTTTTGTTACGCAATTGATTCTCCAACCTTGTATAGCAGAATTAAGTTGGACGTTTTTACTCAATTTTAAATTAAATTTTTGCCAATAAAATAAATGTTAAATAGACGCTTCCAAAACTTCAGTCAATAAAATGTTACAGCTTTGTGATTGTGGCTTTTGTTTTGTGGAGGAATGAATTGATCAGCATTTTCTCCAATTCTACTAAGCTTGGCATAACCAAATGAAACCTACATCTTCTTTAAATTGATACGAATCGCAGCGCAAATCGTAAACAGTGGATCTCACCTACTGACAGTATACTCCACAGACTCCGCGACCCTAAAACCAAAATGGTAACTATTTGCTTTTCGCCCACCAATTCAGTCCCAAATATATGTTAAGGGCACCTATTCATCCTTATGCAGTGCACGGCCACACGCCGTGACAAATTGGTGCATTGGTGAGACTTCACAGTATTCCAGTTGGTCAGGCTGTCAGTCAGCCCTTGGAGACCTACTTTGAGATGAAAGCAACAGCACTTGAATTCGATTAGTTTTGTGATTGAATAACAATAAACGGCTTAAGAAAAAAAATCAAAAGGTCAACGTATCTGCGTCATCACGCAGTTCCGAAAATGGAAGGTGAAAAATCTCCGCGCTCCGGAACGGTTGCATGACAACCGAAAGGTTGACGCCTAATGCAGTGAATCCAATATTGTTTCATGTATTATCGAAAGTTGTATCAGTTAATCGCAACAATTTTCTGTTACAACTAATTTATAATAGTCATCGGCGTAATCAGTACTTCAACATGTAAGCAATTAATTGTTATACATCCGAATCAAAAGTTTACTTTCCTGTTTTCCTTTATTGTACAATTAAAGCAGAGACAGTGCTGATTAACTCAATAAAGGTTAAATACAAAATATTACAATAATATTTAATTGATTGCAGAAAACTTACATTCAGTTTGGTTAAATGAAGTTTACAATGGGCTCCAATTACTGTGGGTAATGTTCAAGGCTGTTGTTTCCGCAGTTTTATGATAAACTTGCGCTGGTTGCCTGGTTTTAATATACAATGCCACACAATGCCATTATTGGGATTGAATCGCATTCAGGACACGATTTTTTTTCTAAGAAAAGGAGTGTTTTTTACCCCACAACATTCCAAAGGTATCATAAACGAAACCGACAGTTACGCAACTAATTAAATTGTTTAATAGAACTAGATCACAATAAATGTGCGATATTATATTGCAGAGGTTATATTTTACGTACCTGCTTTAATTAGAATTAGTGTCTTTATTTGTGAAGGTCTCAGTCTGCGACTGACTCGCCTCTACACGTACCTTTAATTTTACGTTTCATTTTTCATTTTCCTTTCATTTGTTTGAAGCCAACATATTCCTGAGCACAAACAAAAGCGTAATTGGACTCACCTGAAAGAATAGTGAAAAAATATTTTTTAATATCATTTAAGCGTATTGATATAATAGCACAACCGAGTCGAACCCTTGGAGAAAACTTGATCGTAAAGATTTTAAACAAAACAAAAGCATTTTCATACAATCATCATAGCGTCATCATAGAATTCTTTACAATAATGCTTCTTTACAAAGCCCTGTAAACAAATTAATCTGAGCAGCCAACCCTCATTCATGTAATGAAATCCTACTTCCCATGTAATGCTAACCCACTACTGCCTGTGTAATGAAATACAAACCATTTTTGTTTTCTAACTTTACTATGAATCATGAACGGCGCAATCATGAATCATAATAATGCGTAATATAGGTTCCATAGTGGTCCACAGGAAATTCTGCTCGCAACATTCGGCATGGACAAAGGCGACGAAATAAGGACATGGCATGGAGGCTGGCTGGGTACCTTGAACTGCAGATCGCTTAATTTCGTGGCTGGCGACATGGCCCTGCTCGATCAATTAGGACCCCGAAAGTTCGGCATCGTGCCACTGCAGGAGATCTCTCGCAAAGGTGTGGAGGATCCGTGGCGGTAAAGCCCAATTTTACCAGAGCGGTGGCGCGAGCTACAAGCTGGGAACGGGCTTCAAGGTGGTGAGCAGAATGCAGGATCGTGTAATGGACTGGAAAGCGATCAACGAAGAGGATGTGCATATTGAGGATAGAAGGACGTTTCTCCAATTACACCATCACGAACGTGCGTTATCCACACGAAGGTAGACCCGACGACGAGAAGGAAGCGTTCTATGCACAACTGGAGGCAACGTACGACAGATGCTCGCCACGGGACATCAAGATCGTCATCGGACATATGAACGCCCAGGTCGACAGGGAAGCAATGTGTAGAATGGTGATCATAGCCTGCAAACCAACACGAACGATAACGGCCGGTGATGCATCAACTTTGCAGCTTCCCGAGGCCTGGTGATCAGAAGCACTTCCTTTCCCTGCAAAGATATCCACAAAGCCACCTGGAAGTCACCTTACCAATGAACCTTGAGCCAAACCGACCATATTCTCATCGATGACCGTTTTTTCTCGAACATCACCGACGTACGCTTCCTACGGCTTGCGGATATCGACTCGGACTAGTCTCGGACGTGCGCTCAAAACTATCAAAGATTTATACCTCGCAACAAAACCGCCCTTCTCGGTTAAACATTCGGCAACTAGACAACTCACGAGTTGCCTCTACCTGCGACTCTCGAAAACGGATGGAGTAGGATGCGCTCGGCCACTGAAGTAACCTCGAGCGTACGAAATGATTGGTTTCACGGGGAATACCAACAAGCCATGGAGAGGAAAACAAGAGCTTGCCACGAGGAAGAATTTGGCCAAGTGTCGACTAGCGCGGAATGCGTTGACCACGTTCCTGAGGAGGAAAAAGCGCCAGAAAGAGGTCAGAGATTGTGAAGAACTAGGACAGCTAATCCGCATCCTGAGCCAATTTCGTAAAGGAAACACACCAAAGTCTTATAGGGACGAGAAGGGAAACCTGGTCACAAATGAGCGCGAGGTAACCGACAGGTGGAAGCAGTTCCTCGATGAACATCTCAACGGCGATATAACAGCAGGAGACGCAACGGAAGTTTTTCTAGGAGTGCCTACAAACAACAACAGCGTGCCGGCCAATGTTGTGAATCAAGCGAGAAGCCAACGTTGTCTACTCTCACGCGAGTGAGTATGAGAAGCATAGCATTCAACGCTTAGGCCGCACACACAAGCGTAAAGCAAACTTCCACCGTTACTGTGTGCAGACATTCTGCTACCTACACACTCGCACACGCACTTCCTCACATCGTCTTTTTTATGCCAGAAGGGCATTGGGTTAAAAGGCCACTGCGACAGTCTTAATGACATCGTCTTACTGCATAGCTTATTTACGAGTCAAATAAATCCTGAGAACTTAGCAGCCCGCGAGACATAGGGAAGCACTAAGTTACATGTTTTGCATTATTGTTTCATTTCTTCTTCATTCTCGCCCTCGATTCTACTCATGGATGGAAGCGCAAACCGTCGCGAGTAATTAGTTTCAGTAGCTCGGGCTGCTACGACGAACGAGAGTCATGAACCTAGCTGTTAGCTAAACACACATTCGCAAAAACTGCTCACAATGCATGCATAAGTACAAGCGTGAGTCTGAAATGGACGCTTATGCCGACGCGTTTGTAAGAATGAGTACGCGTGTGTGAGCAAATTACACCACGCAAGTGTGGGCCTCGCAACACTGGTGCCGGCTTCCGTTCTCGAAGAAAACCGGAAAGGCCACTCGAAAAAATCGGCACGTCAAGGTTACGTGAAAGCATAGCCTAGGTACTACATTCCGTTATCGAAACTTGACCTTCTGTTTTTATACGACAAACTTCGCAGCAAACTGTTAGAGCGCAGGACAATTGCAGGGCCAGTTGCTACGATCCTATTGACTCTAACAGCCTCTCCCAGTCGAGATTCGAACATACAACGACTGGCTTATTGTGCCAGCGTCATACCTCGGAGCCAGCCTGCGAGAATTATTGATAACTCACCTGAAACCCCACATTCAATTTCCTATAGTTTTGTAAGGATTGATCAATTCCCCTTGCAGTGTCATGCAGTGAAAAATTAGTTTTTTCGAAAATCTGAGAAAAATAGAGACGCGGGATGGGGATTGATCAATCCGTACAATACTCTGACAAATTGAATATGGGGTCGGAATGAGCAATTATACTGAATTTAGTTGAAATCGGAGGAGGTCGATTACAACCGGTAAGATCACTTGAGAGGAAATGACCCCTATGTAAACTTGAAAATTGAATTTTTCAAAAAACCCCAGATAGAATATTTTAAGAATCGGTACTTATTGGTTTGAACTACAATTCAATCTTTAAGAACCCAAATATAATAATCCTTACTTATGAAAAAATAGTTGAAACGTAAAAAAAATCTATTTGAGTTTAAGCTCAACTAAATTGCTATTTATTCTATTAATGAGCGTGAGTAGTGAAATTGGGCGATTAATTTAAATACTGAACATAATCGAAGCATACAAGTATTCGCTAGCAGCCTTCGAAATACGCAATTCCGTATTTCGTAAATCAGCATATTTGTATACTGGTCTCACCAAAGGGGAACTAAAAGTGAGTCTAAACCAGGCTTTATTCTCGGTTTTTTGCTCAGTAGATGCTCATTTGACTACAGCGCCCCAACTAAACAGAATTCGAAAAAGTGGTGTAAAGGGCAATTTTAGTGCTAATTATTATCTACATTATTGTTGAAGAAATTATAGTTTTATCTTTTGTATTTCCGGCGCTATGCGATTGCTACCCCGTTGGTAGCCAAATGAGCGCTCTTTTTGCTACCAATGGGGTAGCAGCCCCATTGCGCCGTAAATATAAAAGATAGAACTATACTTTCTTCAACAATAATGTAGGTAATAATTAACTATACCATTGCCCTTTACACTACTTTTTCGAATTCTGTTTAGTTGAGGCGCTGTAGTCAAATGAGCATTTACTGAGCAAAAAACCAAGAATGAAGCCTGGTCTAAACAAGCTTCAAAAAACTTCCCTAGTAACAATTCTAAAGCTGTTTGGTTTCATTTGAATTTTATAAGGTTTATAGAATTGATTTACAAGTTAATAAGAATTTTATAAAACAACTAGGGTAAGTTAACCTATAGTGGACCCGTTACCTATAATGGACCTCGGGTACACTGCCCATAAATTAATAGTTGACGTAAAAGCCAAAATGACCAAAATGTACATTTTCGGTCCTACGCATTCTTAACTATGTAATATACATGCCCAATGATAAAACAACATTTTTTTGTTCGAAAAGATTCGAGAAATTTGGGAAAATAGAGCTACTCTGCATAGTTGACGTAACTCCCCGCATCTAGCATAGCAACCTGCTTTTCACGGGCTTTACGCCAAGCTATGAGAACAGTATGTTTATTCGCAAAAACTGGCGTGTGCATTTTTTTTGAATACAATAAACGAGATATTAATCACGAACCCCCATCGGCCCTCTTTTGAGCAATAATTTCTACTTAATTGACAGATTATTTGATTGAAAAACTATACAGTTAAGATTATATGGCCTTAAAACATTTTTCCCGATAAAAATGCGTTTTCTCAACAATGATGGTGTTGGTCGTTACGTCAACTATGCATCCATGGGCAGTACAGTTTCGGCGTTTATTAGCTTGTGCTTCCTATTTCCAAGGATATATGACATGAAACAGAAAGTACTAAACATACCACACAGTTCAGTTTATAAAATTTTAGCTGAATTTAATGATTAATGCCATAAAATCGGCATTTTCAACAAGTTAGGGTCTATTTTGTGGTTAACAATGCGAAATGTCGCCATTAGTGAGCCCTCTTCATGCAAAATACACTAGAATTCCTATAATGGACCCGGTCGCTATGCTATTGTAAACCGCATTGTCCATTAAAGGAAAACGGACATTCCAATTCCTTTTAAAAAAAATGTGTAAAATATAGAGATTTGCAACATTGCAATTTTTTAGGCTTAATTGAAAGTTACTCGTATTGCAAGTGCCATCGGTTGCGTGTTTAGCGTTACCAGTTTAAAATAATTCGTGGAAGAAAACTACTCAACTACTAACTGGTCCACTAATGTTTAATTTACCCTAGTTTTTCAAAATTACGAAATTCCGATGGCGCGTTGATTTTATTGGCCTACATTAGCAATATGCACGATACGATTTACCGCGCATGAGCTGCAAAACCACGGAGACTGCCGAAAATGTAGGATTTATTCTATCGCATATTTTGTTATGGTCGCTTTAAACTAAATCGATCAGGATGATCTGGCAGCAAAACTTTACGCCTTCTGCTCACGGATGTTTTTCGAAGTTAACTAAGCTGAGTGACTGATTTAGTTTATACTTTTGTAGCGAAAGGCAATTATTTATAAGCATTTATAAGCAGCGAAAACCAAAATCGGTTTTATTACTGCTTTCAGCAGAGTGAATTAGAGCTCCCATGTAACATTTTGGGTTTTATTGCACTCTTATGATGGCATTCAAGACCAAAGTGAGTCTTGAAGACCGCCATAAGAGAACAATAAAACTCACATTGTTACTTGGGCTGCCTCTTCCAGAGGTTATAAAAACCTTCTGAAGAATGGGCCACTTAGTCGGGAGGCAGTTTTATAGCGGTCATCAGAAAATTCTAGTGGAGCTCATAGTTTTATTAGTGGTTTTATGAAATTGATCATGAAAACCATTAGAGAAACGTTATAAAACTTAAAATTCTTGCGTGAGTTACTCAGTTATGTGATTCTAAAAAATATACACTACAATTGTATTGTCAATTCGACACCAATTTTATAATCCGGCTTCATATGTTCTCTTCGAAATTCCCTTCGGTAAATTCAATTTTATTTCAATTAAACAATTTCAGGGCTTGTACTCTTGATAAATAAATATCAAATTGTTTAAAATCTCTTATTACTTGCATACCTACTTGTTGACTAAAGATGTTTGCGAAATTGCCTTGAATAAAAAGCAACAGTTTTTATACACAACATCGAAGCTCTTTTGTTTTCTTCGAAAAATTGATCATCAGCTGGTTTCCTTGTTTTTTCATATTTAAGATAGCCGATTCGGTATAAGTGATATTTTCTTTCTTCTCAATCACTTTTATACAAAATCTTGATTTCAATCAAGAATTTGACTAAACCAAGTTAAGCATTTGACATGGTATTGTGGGACGGCTTGGTATCTAGTACTTGGTGACGGGAATCACTGAGTACAATCTATATTTTTTAACGAATTGAATATCTATGTGGAAAAGTAAACTACGAAGCTTGGAAAATATTTAATAAAAGATATTGTATACATGAAAAACGAAATTTTATTCGACTGAATAATGCTGTAATGCTGATCCGAAAATTATCCGAAACATAACAATTCGATCGGCGGAAGATAAAAACAAACAAATCTCTCTTTTTATGAATGATTCTGACATATAAAATCACACCTACTAATTATTTGGCTTTTTTGGTGATATTATTAAATGAGGAACTATATTGACTGAATATTCTGAATTCTTTAAACAACAACAGAAAAAATATTATTTATTATTAGGATGTAGGCACTACGTTCATTTATCATCGGCGTTTTTAAATGCGTTTACACGACGGCATAGAGGAAAACAACCCATGAAAAAATTTTTATTAGCGTAAAGGCCACAGATCATCACAGAAAGTATTAGACCTATAGAGCAGGCAAAGAGTCAACAGTCATCCAATTTCACACGAAAGAAACAAATTTCTCCGCCGATTCCGCAATCATTTCCAATTACAACCCGTCACCTTTGTGACAATTGGAACACGCAACAACGACGATTATATAACCTATCCAGCACAGCGCGCCGTCGCCACTGGATACTATCGTGGCGTGGTGCATTGCAAAATTTCCAAGATGTCTCACGCAGCTACCGAGAAGTTGTCAGAAACCTATTAACGGTCGCGAAAAGTATTCCCAAGTCTTCTGCGATACGATCTAGGCCATCTTGCGAAATATAAATGCGACTTCGTGGATTTACAAAACCGACTGCCTAGGCAGTAACAAAGCAATCTCGAAGAATCGCTTCCGTTTCAACCTTTTTACACAATTTGCACGATATGGTAAATTAGTTAACCGAATGAATGACCTAAGAAGATCAGATGTTTTTAGTACTTTTGCATTAGTATTAGGTAGCAATACTTTCTCTTATTTGACATTTTCTATACGAGATTTTCCATCAATAATCAGCAACGGATCGGAAACCGAGCGCTCAAGATTGTAGCGCTGTATCGCGTGGGCGATATGGAAGCACACGCAGTAGCTGTAAATGCTGCTTATTACAAGTTATCTAAGAAAGTCGTAAAAACCGCTATCGTGGTAAACATCTGCACACTGTCAAGAAGCCGTAGTAGAAGCGGTACCCGTCTCAGAGTGGCCATTAATAAACACACAATAGATGGCGTCTCCAGGTCCTCGTAAAAGTTGCGTTTGGACCTTTATGGACTACGCCGCGCCGCCTGTAAACCTATCAAACCATTCATCAAACAGTAAGCACCTCAATGAAATTCAACACCTTCGCTATCGTGGGACCGGCCAGTGGGTCCGGATGGTTTGAATTCGCACGATCTTGGTCACAAAAGGCGTCGGCGGGCATCGTTTAAGGCAGGTTTGAAACACCGAAGGTGCGAAAATTATGTCGCGCTCCGGTCTGGACGTGTCAGTTGTGGCCAATAGAAAAATTAAGTACTTGGGACTTCTCATTTAGCGAGATGACTGCCAGTGATAGTAGGTTGGCTAAGTTCAATTAGGTGTTTTAGAAAAAATTGAAATGGGTGAATTGAAATTGAAAATACAGTATTGTCCCGATTTTGTCTACTCCTGATTTTGTCTACCCCCAATTTTATCAGCTTTTTATCCCGATTTCGTCAGCTTATAAATTTTGTTTAACTTTTGTGCTGGACATGATTTATAAAACTTTTCAGCCTGCTTGAAACTATTCCGATTCTCTGGGGAGACTTTTTGAATAAAATGATGCCTTCTTGCGAGTAATTCGGGGTCAAAATTAGGATATTTTTAAAGTAAAAGTTCTATAGTTCCTAAACAAGCAAAGATAGAGGTGTACCTTATTCAGCAATGTTGTGTATTTTTACTATTTGTACAACTTTGTAAATCAGAAAAAAGTCATACAACCACTACAAAAACCGCTAAAATAGAACAACTGATTTTAACGATTTTTCATTTATGAAAAAAAGGATTTTTCTATCTTTGCTGAAGAGATAGAAAATTACTGTCTTTAATGTGCTGTAAAACTTTAGAGAACACGTCAATGTGTTATATTGAAACTGAAGAAAAATAAATTTGTTATTGCACTTTTAGGGGTATTAATCAAAATTTGAATTCCGCTGGACGATAGAAATTTTAATTTTAAGAAACTCTTCCAAAGATTCCATAAACCTAAAACAAAGTTTTCCCGCTCAAATCTAATGCGCACCAAAAAAGGTTCTGGACCAGTGTGCTGTGCCCGGTTCATTGAGCCTTCGGTTGACTAATTGAGGGTTAAAATTTAATTTTTAGTAGAAGATTCGATATTGCAAGGTCTTATGTTTTGAATTTTGAAAAAATTTTCAAAAAAATTCAAAAAAAGCAACCGAGCGCTGCCCGAACGCCTTGAACCCCGTAAAATCAGTATCGTAGCTCTACAGAAAATCTGTCGGAAAAAGAGAAGGTTTGGAAGATTCCTGACGGAAAGGCCCAGTATTACCAGGGCTGCGGTATTACCAACGTACTGGGAACTCGTAAGGGCTACACACCGAAACCTGACATGTGATAGGGACGAGAAAGGGAAACGGGCCCGGCGTGGTCAAATTTATCGATGAACACTTCAATGGCGAAGTTGCAGAAAGAGGCGCAACGGAAGTTAACCTGGGAGGAGCCTGTGGAAGATGGTAGGGTAGAGGATCCATATTTCGCCAGGAGCCATATTTCGCCAGTTGATGAATCCAAAGCCTTTTTGCATATTTTTGGTAGACTTAAAAGAAATTATTTGACGTGGGGAGGATCTGGGAGCACGGTTCCGGTTGTTTGTTTTCATTCGAACGCTCCATTTTTCTAGAAATTTTCAGTGTTAAATCAAAGTATTAATAGATACAGTTTGCGCGAGTATACTGTTTAGTGTTTGTTCTTTCCTGTAGTATGCTGATCATGTCGATTGGCAAGAGATAAGTATACATTTTCAAAGTTAAAGTAGTTTCCAAACACATGTCATGGAAACAAAACAAACCTGATAAACCCCGATAAAATACTTCCAGATACCAATTATCGGAAATTATTTTCGATATTTATTGACGAAAAGTGGTTTCATTTGACATGTAGTTGGCGCTACGGTAGAAATTATTCTTTTATGCATCAAAATGAAATTGGTCTAGAAGAATTTTGCAATTAGGATTTTGTTCAACTAAATACGTGCCAGAATAATGAAAATTATTCTGGAAGTATGGATATGTAAAAATATCCATGCGGGGCTTATTGTTTATGAAGGCGACCTCGGAATGTACGTGTGTATCCAGGCATTCTAGAAATAGGTCGCTGGATGAACAATAGAGCTATCACCTTCCATCTCCAGGACTAAAATTATTTGCATTTACAGAAACAGTACAGTAATTTTATTACAAAAAAGCGCTGCCGGTCAGTGGGCGATGGATTGATGGAATGTACGTGTGTATCCAGGCATTCTAGAAATAGGTCGCTGGATGAACAATAGAGCTATCACCTTCCATCTCCAGGACTAAAATTATTTGCATTTACAGAAACAGTACAGTAATTTTTTTACAAAAAAGCGCTGCCGGTCAGTGGGCGATGGATTGTAGACACACACACTTAAAAGAAATTATTTGACGAATTGGTAAATTGAGGACAGCACCTGATCCCAGCACCTGATCTCCAAGAAGAAGTCAACAAACCTGAAAACCAACAAAGTCGCTGGTAATGACCGCCTACCCGTAGAGCTTAATAAGCATGGCCGGAAAACGCTGGCACCGGCTCTATACTGGGTTATTTCCAAGATTTGGGACGAAGACCCACTTAACACAAGATCGTAATAGCTTTCTATTACGATTAAGTCGTATGCATGTCAATTTTACATTAGAATTGCACAATGATTAGAGTAGGTCAAAGCAAAGTGTACAATAAGTTGTATTGCAGTCGTGCGTGTTGTTATATACAACCTATGGCTGTGAATCATAAAGCAGTATAGAGATGATTGTAATATTTAATTATATCTTAATCATATATTGAGGAGTATTAAGTTGTGTGTTCCAAAAACTGTTGCATAAAATTCAAGATAGAATTACAAATGATTGTCAAAGTTTTTGCAAGTATATTGCCTCCACTTTGGTACTTATATGTTCTTATGTGGTGTGAAATATAACTTTTCCGTGCGGATATGACTTCGTGTCTCTAAATTGCAACCGAGATGTACAAACCAAATTGTTTGCTGCGGAAGGATTGGTTTATTCCATCTACAAAAAGGGCGATCGGATCGATTGCTGCATCTATCGCGGAATAACGCTGATAACGCCGCCTTACAGATCCTATTCACCGACTGTCACCGATTGCAGAGTTTCGTAGGGAATTACTGGCTTCATGAGGACTGGCGCAACTACAGACCAGATTTTTAACATCCGACAGATCTTGCAGAAACGTAGGGAGTACATCGTGGCCACGCTTCACATCTTTATTGATTTCAACGCAGCATATGATACAGTTGATTGAGACCAGCTATGGTGGCTAATGCACGAACACGGTTTTCCGGATAAACGGATGCGATTGATCAAAGCACCATGGAATGGAATGATGTGTTTCATGCACATCTCGGGAACACTCTCGAGTCCCATCGAGACGCGGCGAGGGTTGAGACAAGGTGACGGCTTATACTGCAAGCTGTTCAATATTGCTCTTGAGGGGGTGATCCGACGAGCGGCCATCGAAACGAGGGGCACGATTTTCACCAAGAGTAGTCCTTTTAGGTTTTGCAAATGACTTCGATATCATAGTCGGAAACTTTGCAACGACGAAGGCAATCTATACCAAACTAAAAGCAGACACTAGAAGGCTTGGACTAAAAATTAATGCATCGAAGACTAAGCACATGAAAGGAAGGGTCTCAAAGGAAACAACCTCGTGCCACCCACGGACGGTACCCGTTGACGGCGGCGAACTGGAAGCGGTAGATGAGTTCGTGTATTTGGGATTGCCGGTGAGCGCAGACAACAACACTAGAAAGAAGATCGAGCGGCGCGTTCAAGTGGGAAGTTGGGCTCACTTTGCCCTTTTAGAAAACGCTATGATCAAAAAGCATACACCGCCGTACGAAGCTGACGAAGTGTAAAACCTTTATTATACCAGTAGTTCTTTATGGACTTGAAGCCCTTGGTATGTTCGAGCAGAAGGTATTGCTGAAGATATTTGGACAAGACAGTACAAACTGAAAGCGGAAAGCGGCGGAGGCGTATGAATCACGAGCTACAGGCGCTGCTTGGAGAGATTCGCGTCGTACATCTGGTGAAAGTCGGTAAGCTACGATTTGTCGGCAACGTCGTAAGGATGCCGAACGACAGTGCGACGAGTTCTTATCAACAACCGTAAGTGATTTGTGACTTTTGAGATGACTGGGAAATTAGTTAAATGGAGACGACTGCTTGAAACAGCACAAGCCACCCCTGGTTCTAAACTGCTGACGACGAAGAGGTTGACAAAAGGAGGGGTTGGTCTCTAACAGGTGGGCTCATATAAGTAAAAAGGGTACGTTTGTCTTGCAATCGGACTGATAAACAGTTGTACAAGTGACTTACAAGGTACAAGAATTCCTCTTTTCCATTATAGAGATGTTCAGAGAGCAAACATAAGTAGAAATACATAAGTGGCTACTTGACAAAAGTGGTGAGCTGACCCCAAGGGGGTTGGTTAGGTGGAATGTCAATATGCATGTGTGTTTCACTATAACTCCGGAATACTTTTCTTTGATATAAAAGAATCTATATCTTTGATATAAGAGAAACAACACGGGGTGGTTGACAAAAGGGGTGGGGTGGTCTAAGCGCCGTAGTGTGACATTGTGGCGCCTTTGGCGAAAACCCAATTTGGTGCCCCCGCAATTCTTAAATCAGAGCTCGTTCCAAGTTTATAACTTTTTTGTATTCGCCCCTTATCCAATATCTAGATTTCGACTGGCGATGAAAAAAATACGAAAGATAATCCAATGAAACAAATTTGTTTTAAATCCTACGTTTATTAAGCATTCTATAAATATGCTTCGACGCCGTGCCAGATGACTTTACAGCTGTTCACCGGAATCTTCACTATGACCGATGAAAAGATAGACGTCGGCCGTTTGAGCTTCACCCTAAAATTTACTATCGATCGCAGTTGGGGGACGTTGGAAGAGTTGGCGATCGTCGGTACAACCTTTATCTTCAGCCGGTACATCTTCTCTAGTGATCTCTTGGCTTGATGGACCAACGTCAGGACCGGCCAAAAGACCGAAACGATACTTCGGCTATTTCCGGTAGGTACTTCATACTGTATCTTCGTATCTCCTCGTTCACCGTAAACCCTGAACGAAATAACAGCGGCTTATACATTCTCTTCTTTCTGATCGTCAGTCACAGAAGGATCTTCTTCGGTAACTTGGGGCGGAAAATATACTCGACGTCGTCTTTTACCTTTTTGGTCAAATAGTCAAATAGTTTTCGTTGCCTATTATGACCACGACAGCGTGCTTCGCCGGAAAGATGTTTTTCACCAGAACTTTCAGCCGTTCTCTGGGTGATTGCCTACTACTCAGACACGGCCAGCCTCTACTGATGCTTCCGCATATAAATGTCCATTTTGGCCAAGTACTTCTTCACCATTTAGCCGGTTTCTCTGACTTCCTGGCCCAAAGCGCTGAACGATGAGTCCACCTTGCTTTCGGTCTTCATTTTTGGCTTCCGTGTAGTACTGTCGGATCATTTATTCGTTGACTTCAAAGCCGCATATGATACCATCGACCGGAAAGAGCTATGGAAAATCATGGACGAGAACAGCTTCCCCAAGAAGCTCATCAAACTGATTAAATCTACGATGGATGGTACACAGTGCTATGTTCGGATTTCGGGTGGATTGTCAAGTTCATTCGAATCACACAGAGGGCTTCGTCAAGGTGATGGTCTTTCATGCCTGCTGTTCAACATAGCGCTACAAGGTGTTATGAACCGAGCGGATATCAACACGCGGGGCACGATATTCAACAAATCTAGTCAATTCGTCTGCTTTGCTGATGACATGGATATTATCGGCAGAACATCTGTGGCGGTGGCTGAACAATACACCAGACTAAAGCGCGAAGCAGAAAAGATTGGGTTAAAAGTAAATACGTCTAAAACAAAGTACATGCTGGCAAGCGGAACCGAGGCCGAACGACACCGCTTGGGCAGTAGTATATTAATCGACGGCGATGAGTTTGAGGTAGTCGATGAATTTTTCTACCTTGGCTCACTGGTAACGGCGGACAATGATACCAGCCGTGAGATTCGAAGGCGTATTATCAGCGGAAGTCGTGCTTACTATGGGCTCCATAAGCAATTGTGGTCGAGCAGACTAAGTCCCCGTACAAAGTGCACCCTGTACAAGACGCTTATTAGACCGGTTGTTCTCTACGGGCATGAAACATGGACAATGCTCGTGGAGGACCTGCGAGTGCTCGGAGTCTTCGAACGACGAGTGCTAAGAACGATCTTCGGTGGCGTACAGGAGAACGGAGTATGGAGGCGGAGGATGAACCATGAACTCGCACAGCTCTATGGCGAACCCAGTATCCAGAAGGTAGCTAAAGCTGGACGGATACGATGGACAGGGCATGTTGCAAGAATGCCGGACAACTACCCTGCAAAGATGGTGTTCGCCTCAAATCCGGTAGGAACAAGACGACCAGGAGCGCAGCGAGCAAGATGGTTAGACCAGGTGGAGCGAAATCTGGCGGAGAGTACTCGGTATGATTTCCAAAAAAAGAAGAGACGAATACAAAAAATCACTAACAACACTTACACCAATCACACCAGAACTCAAGAGAGTGGCAGTAGAATACGACGGAAACATTACACGCCCTCTCCGTCAGAAAATGAGGAAATTTGGAATTGATCTAGTCTACACGAGCCGAAACAACCAGCTCAAAAATAAGTTGGGATCAACTAAGGACCCGATTGAAGAACAAAGAAAATCCGGGGTGTATGAAATCAGTTGCCCACAATGCGAGAAGGTGTATATTGGCCAGACTAGAAGGAATCTGGAAACACGAACAAAAGAACACCTGGAAGAGGTAGCAAAAGCATCAAGAGATGCCGAGAAAGGTCTGACACACCATTTTAGATCTAAAGTGGCTGAGCACGTCTTCAACGACAACCATCCGCTGACCATTGACAACGTAAAAGTAATTAACAACTGCTCTGCGTGGAAGATGGATGTAGCGGAGAGTTTAGAGATTTATAAGAGGTGCTCCTCCACTTTACTAAATAAAGACCCTGGAAACGGTTACTCCTGGCTTTTCAAATATGTGCCAAAACACAGACATACAGGAATACACACAGACGTAACAACTTCTGGTTAAAAAACTTCACTCTCTCTCCTTCCTCGGATCCCGATTTCACATTTTTCACAATTTTCGCATAACCCCATTAGACCCTTTCAGGTTTTCCTTCATTTAACTAATATTTTATTTTTTAGATTTCAGACTCCTGCAATAGAATTAGTTTACCAGTAGAATATAGCTAACAATATTATCAGTTTACCTACACCAACTGTGTATACCTACACAGGTAGTTTTAAGCAAACATTGTATCGCTTTACACAGGTAGTCTTAAGCAAACATTGTATCGTTTGACACAGGTAGTCTTAAGCAAACAATGTATCGTAACAGGAGGAGGTTCCAATGAGTATAGGAGGAGCGTTTCTTTTTTTAAACCTTCCCCTTCTTTCCAACCAAGTCTGCTTTGACAAGCAAGTGGTCATGGGTTCGAGTTTTAGTAGAATCAGGCCGCTCAATACCAAGTTACCAATACCAGGCCAGGCCCAGGCCACCCATGGCTATAATTGGAGTTAAAGGTAAAGTAGAGCAAGCATTAAAGAAAGTGTAAACAGACTAGCACGTATAAAAGTTTATAAACCTATTGATAACTTAATAACGTTTATAGCAAAAAAATGCAGTGTAGGTTATGACAAACAGATCAACAGTGCTATAATACAGTACTTATAACAAGTAATTGGCGTTCAACATTACATGTCTGATCGCTTGTTTTATTGTGTTCTGATGAATCCATTGTTTATTGCAATTTTTTTGCTCGAGGTTTGATAAGGGGAACTCAACCAAAAAAAATTAATGTACTCTAAACCAAATGGGGTAAACCATATTTGATTCTGCGGACTTCTTCACACGAAATTATTAGATTTTTATGTTTCGTTTTCTCAAAATCTTGCTTGACATAGGCGAACAACGGTAAAATTATGCTAAAAATAGGGGGAAATGAGCAAAATGAGGAACTTCTCGATGACAAACAGGAAAGGGGTAGGCACCACGAAAATTTTACATAAGATCACCAACTTTTTATCAGCCTGTGCATTGTATGCAAGGTAAGCCGATTAAGTAGTTAAAACCCCGTAAACTAACTATAGGTTTTATGCTTAAAATCTATACTCATTTTAAAGTTTTCAAAAAAATCACAACAAACCATTTATACATTCATACGCAAATCATTTTGATCACATTGTTTTTAAAAGAAACTTTATCAGATGTTAGAAACATGTCATGTTAAAAGCGAAAATTCTAACTGTCATCTGCGTCAGCTTAACAAATGGAAGTCCTTGTTGTCTTGACACTCAATCAACTACGATTCCCATAAGGTACGGTACGGATCAACGCATTCCGAAACCCCAACTGCACTGCATTGCCGCAGTATCTGTTTCAAGCGGATCATCTTTGCCGTTGCTGTACGCTGCTGCGCGATGCGGTGCGCTGCGCTGGCTGTGTACTTCTTGGTCTCATTGCATTGCGAGCAAAGCAAAAATCAGTGATGCAGAAAATGAAGTGGCGCCTGCCGTTGCCTATACAGGTCAATGGGTTCGATTCAACAATCAAGTTTGCAAACCACTCTGCCCCCGTCCCGATCTAACGAACTGAATGATCTCCAGACGTGCGAGGAATTCAACGCATGACAGCGCAGCGCCTTGCGCGCAGGGCCCTGTGCCACACAGCCAATCATGGGAAATGCAGACCTAATTCTGGTGGCGTCAAGTAGCTTCTGCGAATGATGTGCGTTCCACGAACTGAAAGATCATCTCTGACCCAAGCGGATATTGATGAATGTGTTATTTCTGGACATCACTTAGATCGACGAGTAGGTCAAACCGACTGACTCAGATGTCACATTCCCATCGTCTAACGAAATGCCAACCAGCAAAAACCGTCACTGAAATCTATAACATCTTGGCGATTATGCAAACGACAGCCGTAGGAAAATTGTAAATGGTACTATTTTAGCCCCTGGCAGTCGAGGATTTTCCTTTCTGTGTGATCTAACTAATAGCATCACGATTGAGATCATAAATTGCAGCACGGCGCACTTCGGACGGGTTGTGCTTTGTCAGAAATTTCATCTAAAGAACAAGTTTGACAAATAAATCATTGCCAGAAACACCACCAAGGAACGAAAAGGAATCCCTGCGTCGATTGAAATGGTCTTACCTACGACTGGTTCAACACATCTCGTAGACAGGCTTGACTCAACGAATGTCGGGTCGTGTAGCTGATTAGTCATCGGACAAGCGAATTTAGACTCCGCACTGGCGAAGAAACTATGACACTCATTGTTAGCGCCATCATAATCGTTTGTGCAGCCAGACACAATGTGGCAGTTCGGTGGGAACCCACCTTTGAGTCTCCGCACGAGACCTTGTCATACTATATTGTTGTCGGCGCAAGCAAATCTGCCTGCCACACACACCGGTGCACCGGCGGTGGCGGCGTGGTGGGTACAACGCATGATTGGATCACTAGAAACAAAACAAGGTAGGGCTCCGTGTCCCATGCCCGCGTGATCCAGATCGTAACCAACCCCGGCAATGGGTTATTGGTTGATTGCCAGTTCTTGAACGGGTGGCATCCCGTCGCGGTTGTCCAGATTGTTGTGCAACTGCAATGTAGCAAGAAAATTATAAGTGTCTGGATCTATTACAACCGGGAATCGTTTCCCGCTGGGATCCACAGTGTTGGCTACTGTGTTGCCGCGTCTCCTATCTGCAGGCTTGGACCAGCTAGTAACCGTTAAAATAGTAGGAACCCCGGTGCCAGATAGAATAGTAACTTGTTTGAAGCTGGTTCAACAACTCAGCGGATAAAGTATAATTGTAATAATTTCATTTCAAATGCCCATCTTTAGTATTGCATCCGGAATTGAAGCAGGTACCGTGACCGCACCTAATTCTGCGCATTTTTCTTTATATAAGTATTTTTTAGCATTGTGCACAACTATGATCATTGCCTTATTTTTTATAAATGTCTGTTGAATATTACGCCATTATTCACAAACGGGCCACAATATTTGAGAGCGAAATAGTTTAACGTGAGACTTAAAGTATTTTATATGGCAGAAAACCTCGTCGTTAGCACCAACGCTACGATTGTCCTTCTAGAAAATTAACAAATTTATGATCGAAATAATTAGGAAGCAATTAGGAGCAAACATGCACAAAATTAGGAGCATGGGCAAGAAAGTGCGCAGAATTAGGCATCGTGGATAAGTTTACAAAACGAAAAATATACTCAATTGTAGGTCGACTTATAGTTCCCATATTTTTTACCAGATATTATAGACCGTAGTACTACACGTTGCTGCTATCCACGTTGTTAATTTAAATCTAGAATACTTAGAACAGCGGAAGAATCATAAAAACGTCTTAATTGCGCAGAATATGGTACGTTCACGGTAAATATCAATATAAACAACCACAGAGAGATTAGGTTTTTAATTAAGTTCCATGAAAATTCTGAAATTTTTACAATTTCCTGTTGATATCTGTTCTCATATTTCTATCTTATGGAATATTCTACCTCATATATGAGTTTAATGTTCCTTCCATACCCAAGTAACACTTGCAACATGATTTTTAGAAAAATATTCAGAAAACAGTTGCATTTAAATTATAAATAAGTTATAGACTAATCTCAAGATTTTTAGTCTTGACCTTGGAATGAGGTCATACATATATTAATATTTTTTTGAAACGATGGTTCTACAATTGATGAAGGGACGGTAGGAGAAAGAAATGAAATTTTTTTTTTTTTTTTTTTTTTTTTTTTTGGTGAAGGAGGGGGAAGAGCGGAAAGGAAGGGGGGGGGGTATTGGTAGCTATGCTTGACAAGTAGTCATTTTGACTCCTACCTTTTGTCCAATGCTGGAAGGTGCATGAGTCGAACCAAGCTGTAATCTGAGTAATCCGGTTATAATCTCAGATTACAGCTTGGTTCGACTCATGCACCTTCCAGCATTGGACAAAAGGTAGGAGTCAAAATGACTACTTGTCAAGCATAGCTACCAATACCCCCCCCCCTTCCTTTCCGCTCTTCCCCCTCCTTCACCAAAAAAAAAAAAAAAAAAAAAAAAAAAATTTCATTTCTTTCTCCTACCGTCCCTTCATCAATTGTAGAACCATCGTTTCAAAAAAATATAAATAAGTTTCATGGAAAACAAGATGTTATAAAAATGTTTTATTTCTAACGCCGATGTTTTCAGCCAGAATGACAGGTTAAAGTTGCATTTCGGTTGTAAAGCTAAGTTTTTATTGAACACTTACAACTGAGTATTCGCGACTACGAAATTAAAAGAGATTTCTAAGCCTGTTCGCACTCACACGAAACTCCAAGCCGAATTGTCAAAACTTACGTGAAAACAAAAGCAAAAATACTTCCTTCTCTTTTTTTCTCACACAAAAATCAAACCAATATCAGCAACTTCATAGTGGCGAATTGCCGGCATTGAACAGCGGCGAATCGATGACAATGAGTACAGCACAGATCCATAACTTTGACACATTTTCGCAACATTGCAATATTTTATTGAGCTTAAATGCTCCAATTTATGAGTATTCTGGGTATTTTTTGATCGCAATTTAAGTTCTTTCATAAATAAAAATTAACTGTGAATCAGTTGTAAGTTAACGCGAAACAAAATGCATACAGTAAAGCTTTTTATTGGTTTCGAATTTTTCGGTTATCGGTGTGCTCATTTGAACGCAATCTTGTATAAACATGGCCGATGACTGCGCCAAAATATAATGTAATAGATCATTATTTTTGTGTTGTAGGATGATTTTATATATACAAGGGACATATAACATAATTAATATAAAATATCCCACCGGTTTTCAAAGAGATTAGCATGTTTTGTGAGATTGTCAAAAAATGATATTTATTTCGATTCCACTCAACTTTTGCTTATAAAAGTAAATCTAGAGCGCATCAATTTTTCGGAAGTAGAATGGCAAAGTTCACGATAAATTTAAAATTGCACTTTAGTTTGGGTTATTTGAAGGCTACAATGTTGCTTTGAGTGATTGATGAATTACCGAAATATAACTTTAGCCATTTTATCTTGCGAAAAATGTCTGTCATTATTTGCTTGTAAATGTAAATATAACTTCAGGGAAATATCAGAAAAAAAATTCCTGTCAACAGCGCGATTAAGCTTTTCAGTTGGTAGTACAAAAACCATGCAACGCATAGGCGTCACTTTGAAATATTTCACAAACATGTTATATTTTAGCTCGTTTCTTGCGCTGTTTCAGTGTTAATCCGGTCGTAATTAAGTATGTGGAAACGAAATGTTAGCAATTCGATTTGTTTTAAATCCGTTGTCAATTCTTATTTAAAACCAAGTGTGTTACTTGGGTACGTTATTTTTGAATCTGCTGAAAACGTTTATGAAGCTGTAGATATTCCTTGATGATTGATGACACATCAATGCCTGCTGAATTCTCGGGACAGCGAAGCTGGTCAAGCACTGAAAGCCGGTAGGTAGGTACGCTTTCCTGCTCATGTCCGCTCATTTGGAAAGACTGCGATTTGTTTGATTACTGGCTAGCTACTATCAACCATGGGAAGACAAATTCTGCAATCAGCAGCAGCAGCATCAGCAGAGCCGAGAGATTCGTTCGCCGATCGATGGAAAGTAGGTGTACAAACAGGAAGCAGCCTTTTTCCAATCAACACTTATAGCACTCGATGAAGGAATGCGATAATAAAATATAAGAATATGACCAACGTCGCTACCATCGACCGTCGGTCGGGGTCAACGTCACGTGCGTTACCGTCGCAGCGCATTCCCATGGCTAGGAACTCGATGGTACGGTGTAAATCACAGACGGTGCTGCGGATGCAGAGATCATGAGGTTAACAAGGGTATTGATTCCTTTCGGAGTTTATGCCTGCTTCAACATCCGAGCGGCTGGTTTGCATACATTTTATGTGTGTGAATGACATTTCGCTTATTATGGCTTTATGACCATTCTTTTCTACGGTCTCTGTATGGTACGAGAGGTGCCACAGTGCTATCAGAATGTTATGAATAAGAACTTTCGGAGAATTGTAGCGGATGCCAAAACAAAATTTGCGTTTAAACAATTTCTTAGCTGATTTCTGATTTAAAGTTTAAGGTACACCGAGGCTATTTGAAACGATTTTTTCAAAGTTCGTCTTCAAAGTTCTCTAATAAAACTAAATATTTATTTTCAAATCTCCTGATGTCATTTATTAGCTTGGTTCAATGACTATCGATGAAATATAACAAATCATAATAGTTGTTTTTAATAAACCGATTATTAAAATTTTAGTTGCTTATGTGTGGTGTTTAAATTTATCCCGTGTAGCGTGGTAAGTAGACATACTGAACTGGCATGTGTTAAATATTTATATTTTGCTTCTGTATTTGCGTAATATGTTCCATAAGCATGAAAATCTTCATAATTGTTAAGTAACTACACGGATAGAAATTTATTCTCCAAAATGAGCAAAATGACTCATGATATCAGGTTTCTAGCTTATGTTTTATGAAAATACACCATGAATAATAATCATGATATCACGAACCCCTTACAATACAACACAACGCAAGATTATTCATGATTTTATGCTGCCTGATATGGCAGCTCAGTCATGACTTGACAGCAATTCAAGCTTCATGATTTCATGACTTTATTGATGGTATCGGAATCAGATTTCTTTCCGTGTAGGTCATATTTTTGTAGGTGGAAGGTTGAGAGAGGAAAGTTCTAGAGATGAAAATGAAAAAGGTTGTCAATGCTATACACTCCCAGATTAAATGCAATACTGCTCCTAGCAAAAGTTTGTTTCTTCAATTTTATAGATTCTTGGGAAGGGATGTTACGGGCAACGTCTCGAAGCAAATCGAAGTAGTGTGAGATAAAAAATGGATCAGCAATTCGTTTCCTGGCAACTTCAACCGATTGTGGCTTTGGCGGAGACAAACCGTGCCTGCGCTTAAAATTCAAGAAATAATCATCTCCTGGTACCGTTTTACTGGAGTTTCTCTTGAGAAGTAGCACTAAATAGTAGCAATGTCTCTTTAGAGTATGTAGAAATGGTTTTTTAGAAGTACTTTCGGACCTTAATGAATTCTGAAACCGAGTACTCAATTTGAAATAGGCAATTAGTCGAACACTGTTGCTATTTCAACTTGCCCCTCTGTATGCATTTCTGTTTACCTCATGGGGTTGAAATATGAGGGGTAAGCTGAAATGACCGCAATACAAAACGGAAAAAGATTCTACATAGACTTTTTTTAACATTGTTACACTTAATCAAAACGAAATAATTACCTGACCTGCAATCATGAAATAAAAATTGCCTAACACGCTATTAATGAGCAGATTTAGATTAGAATTAATCTTAGAAACAGCTTTTTAATTTTTGTGTTAAATAATGTTACTCTAATCACTTTCGTGTTTCGTGTTATTTAATGGAAAAGTAGAAATAATGTGAAACAAAAAATTATTAAATTAAATTAAATGTTTTGCACTTCCGAAGTTGTCGAGGAAGTTCTGATATGTTTTTATTTACAAAATTACTTTATATGCGTAAGTAGGGTAAGGAACTGATTAATCGACGACGACGGCGTCGACTATTTAAAGCAGTTGAAAATAATGGAGTATTTTATCCATATTTTCGGAATCTCATCATCCTGAATCACTTAACCATAGATGTAACTCCTACAAACAAAATTTACTGTGAAGAATTAACATGAGTACGATTAAACATTGGAATTATACAATTCCAATGTTTAATCAATGATTAGAGTATGTCAAAACAAAGTGAACACTAAGTTGTTTTGCAGTCGTGCGTGTCCTCATATACAGTTCATGACTTTGAATTATAAAGCAGTATAGATGATATTTGATTATATCTTAATCATATATTCAGGAGTGTTAAGGGGGCATAGTACTTTTTACACCATATTTTTGGCCTTATTTCAAATATTTTTTTCTCGATAACGCGGAAGGCGAATTGATTCGGGTTTTTAGCATTCTAAACATTGTATTTTGGACTAATACTTACAATTTTGTTTACATATGGGAACCTCTTCCCCCCTCCCCTACGGCTCCTTGAACATGATCAATCGAAAAAAAACATGAATTGCGGTACCATGGATTGGCGCTCGGGGGCTTATCCGAATTGAAAAATTCCAAAACTACACTAGTAGTATACTAACAACAACTACTAGTATACTAATTATCTCGTGTTTGACCCATCCTTTTTTTTAATTCGAGCGCATAACAAAGTGACGGACATTCAAAAATAAAAGTAAGGGTTTTCGTCGAAAAAATTGAATTTAAACATTTCTAAAAAATACAAAAATTGCAATATCTAAAAAAGGATGGGTCAAACACTAGATAATTTTGTTGGCTTTGAAACAAAAAAAGAATCATGAGAATTGCTTGAGCCGTTCTTGAGATATTTATGGTACCGACTTTGAAACCCTGGTTCCGAGAAAAACGGCATTGAAGTTTTTAAGCGCTGTGTAATCGCACCAGACATGCGGGGTACAAATTACTGTAACTTTGTTAATTTTTAGAATTCATCGAAACGGCTTCAAACACATATGCTAAAAATGTTAATCTTTTGATATAAAGAATAAAAAAAATTTCGATTTTTTAGAATTGAAAACCTAAGTACTATGCCCCCTTAAGTTGGGTGTTCTAAAAACCGCTGTAAAAATGTAAGATAGAATTACAAATGGCTGTCAACATTAATGTACGTATATTGCCTCCACTTTGCTACTTATATGATCCTATGTGACTTGAAATTAGAGATGGGAAAACTATCATTAACTACTGATAGTTATCAGTAAGCGATAATATCACTAAGTATCAGTAATCAGTTATGTTACCCCGTTAGAAAAATTAGTTAGATTAAACTTATTGGTCGGTAGTTGCGTACAATAAACGTGGATGACACAATATATCGCCATCGACAGTAGCCTAAAGCCAGGGTAAC
The DNA here is from genome assembly GCF_943734655.1 of Sabethes cyaneus. NCBI lineage: Eukaryota > Metazoa > Arthropoda > Insecta > Diptera > Culicidae > Sabethes > Sabethes cyaneus. Next base: position 148,756,626 of record NC_071354.1, read on the forward strand.
TCGTGCTGATTCAAGCAGTCGTCTCCATTTAATCGAACTTGGGCCACTCGTCGCCAATTTTCTAGTCGTCTCAAAAAAGTTACAAATCACTTTCGACCTGGTCGAGCCATCTTGTACGTTGAACCTCCTGTTCCTGGTGCCGGTGGGGTTGTAGAAGAGAACTGTTTTCGTCGCACTATCATCCGGCATCCTTACGACCTCCTAATAAAAGTTTTGTACATTGTCAGCTTCGTACGGTAGCGTATGCCTCTTGATCGTAGCGTTTTGCGAAGGGCAAAGTAGGTTCGATTTCCCATTTGAATGCGCCGTTGGATTTCCTTCCCAATGTTGTCCGCGGTCACCCGCAATACACGAATTCATCGACCACTTCTAGTTCCTCGCCGTTAAGGGCTACCGTCCATAAGAGGCACGAGTTTGTTTCCTTGGAGCCTCTTCCTTTCATGTATTTGATCTTTGTTGCATTTATTTTTAATCTGTTCTTCCTAGACTACTGCTTTCAATCTGGTGTAGATTGCCTCCGCCGTTGCAAGGTTCCTGGCCATGACACTTTGTCTCAACTCTCGCCGCGTCTCGAAGGGACTCGAACGAGATGCGCATGAAACACACCACTCGATTCAATGATGGCTCTGATCAGTCAGTTTATCTCGGAAGCCGTGTTCGTCTATTATGTGCCATTGCTGGTCTCGATCAACTGTAGGTATGCTAAGAAAAAAGATTTTCTGTTTTGTTTGAAATTCGATGATAATTAAAGGCACTGATAGTAACACTAGATGATTCAGGTCGAGATGGCCGCAGGCCGCGAATGTTGCCGGCGACACACCGCACAGTGGTCCGAAAATCAAAAAAGCTGGCAGAAATGTCAAAACGACCTCCTAGAGGGCAGGTGTCTTCAGCAAAGTTGGTTGAAATACTCAGGAGATCTATTTGATGTCATTAACTAGTGCTTAACCCTTAAATTTTAGGTTAACTCTTTAATACACGCTATTGCCATAATATAATATTAATTATTGGTTAAGTTTTTCAGTAATGGTCGATATGATAACTCTCAGTTGCTTTATAAGGTACTGAAAGGTTGGATAACATTACATTTTCATTTAAATAGATTGTTATCCAATAATTGCTTAAGTAATTTTTTTTTATTGAAAGGTTTTTTCATGTTTTCTCAGCTCATTTGATTCAGCAATTGTGCATTCTAATTGCATCCGAATGGTATTATAGACCAGCTATTGATTATTAAATAAGTTTTCAAATAAAGAAATACAAAAAATGGGGTCATTCCCGGCGTAGTGGTTAGCATTCACGCTTCTCACGCCGAGGACCCGGGTTCAAATCCCAGCCCCGCAGAAGTCACGAATGACATAAGCTGTTAAAGTGACTATAATCTAACAAAAAAAAATACAAAAAAGTTCAAGTTCAAAGCAGACACTGATAAAGCCGGCAAGTCGTAGTCGAAATACGTATCGACATGAATAATGAAACAACTAATAAAAGTTAACCAGAAAAACTGTGTTCTTATTGCTTCGTTTCAGCCTCTACTATGCCCTTGAATAATTAATGTTAGACTTCTAATTTCTTCCACTGTAAAGTGTGAAATTATTTTTTCATATTTTTTATTGTATTAGATATATTTATAATAGCTGCAAATTTAGACTAGAGCATACATTAATGTTATGTAACATACAGCGGACGATAATTGCAGTTCTATGACTTGTTTCGATGCTGTGTCACATTATGAATACTTTTGAGTATTTTTTAAATAAAATATTAGTTTTAGACCTTGTACATTCTTATTAAAAAGTCTTCAATCTAAAATGCAAGACTACCAATAAGATGTAATGGGAGTGCTATGTCTCCTCTAAATCCTGTTGAAATTAGCCTTTGCTTCAAATGTGCTTTAGACACATTCCACGCACTTGTACACCAAGAAGTCAGTATTTAAAACTGCATATTTCAACTTATATATACTGGATATGAACCACAGATTATTGAACTACAAAGAAAACGTAGTTCTCAATACAATCAACATACACAACGTTTAATAATTAGGCGACATCCATTTAGTACATCACGCAAATTTTGACCAAAATCAACCCCCCCCCCCCCCTCCCCCATTGTCACATTTGGTCACACATTCATGACCTCCCTGAGAAAGTACGTCACGTCAAGGCAACCTCCCCCCCCCTTCACAACAAAAATTTAAATATACATATTAGACTAATCTCAAGTTTTTAGTCTTGACCTTGAAATGCGGTCATACATATATATTAATATTTTTTTTTTTTTGAAACGATGGTTCTACAATTGATGAAGGGACGGTAGGGAAAGAAATGAAAATTTTTTGGTGAAGGTGGTGAAGAGCGGAAAGGAAGGGGGGGTATTGGTAGCTATGCTTGACAAGTAGTCATTTTGACTCCTACCTTTTGTCCAATACTGGAAGGTGCATGAGTCGAACCAAGCTGTAATCTGAGATTACAACCGGATTCGAACCCACAACACCCGCCAGGGCATGTGGCTCGCTGGTACTTGTACCTTTGAACCATAGAGGCGCTGGACAAAAGGAGACCGCAAAATCCACTTCTCAAGGATAGCGACGCGTTAGGTTGGGTTATCGACACATATTGTGCCGCTTCCTACATCAATTGCAGATTACCACCGAGCGAGAAGTTTTAATCTAACTACTGTTTACTTTCAGGACGACGACACTATGCCGGCCCTTACGACTTGCAAGGTACTGCACGTGACGTTGTTCGTCTGTCAGCTTGTGTTAGCCGCGTTTCTCAGCGCGGGTTTTCGAGGGAAGGCCCCGTTCCTATGTAATAGACTAATCTCAAGTTTTTAGTCTTGACCTTGAAATGCGGTCATACATATATATTAATATTTTTTTTTTTTGAAACGATGGTTCTACCAGTAGATATTTGATTATTCGTCATAATCAAATTTGCTTACATAAATTCGTACATCTTCTCAAAGATTTGTCTTTTACTTTCTTAGTTGCAAAAAGTTGTAGCCAAATTTAGGCTTAATCGGTTCCTTACAAGTATACCTGCACATTAAAAGTAATATGGCAGCAGAACTCGACGGGGTCCATAAGTTACGACTGTCAATTCGAAAAAGTTTAAATTTTCGTCCTCATTTTTGTCATAATCAAGCCATACTTGGTGAACCAATATTTATAATTAGTGTAAACTTCTAAATAATATTGAAATTGGCATCTTTCAACTAAATATGTCTTTATTTATGGTAGTTATGCAACGTCTGCTGCATACCGATAAGAAACAACCATACGTGTTTTTGAAAAGATTTCTCCGGCTCGTTATTCAACAAGTTCCGAAGGCCATAGCTTTTAGAAAACTATGAAACGAACAACCAAAACGAGGATTTAAGGTCATATGTGGCGATGTGGTCGGCCCGCCGTAACCCCCCTCGACATTCGCTAGATGTACGATCAGGATCTCTCCAACGAGTGCCTGCAGCACATAGTGCATACACCAGTACCACTCTCCGCTATCCGTTTGTAAACCGCCAGTAATAGTCCGCCTTTCGTTCATATGTGACGACCCTACCCTTCGTGCAGCGAATTTAAACACTAACCTAGACCAGGAGCATTAAATACCGGTCAATTCACGGTGAGTTGAAACGGTGAGCCGCGTTGGTCAGGAAATAGAACGACCAACAGTGGCATAAAATATAATATAAAATTTTATTTGCTTATTTAGATTATCACCGTGATACCTTAAGAATGCGCGGCCCAGATTCTTCAAGGGTACGCGCAAAGAAATTTAAATTAAACAAAACCACAATCAAACTGCTTCTTCTGCATGCCTTGCAGCTCGGTAAACGAAATACCTAAACATATGAACATTTCCATGTGGCTTGCAGAAAGCGCCGTTTCTCTAGTTAACCACATCGGCGCTAAAGGGTTGCCGCTCTGCGAGATCGACGTCTTGGAGTGTACGCAAGCTAGCTCAAGAGAACGCGAGAGACGCTTTCCGTTTGACCAACTTTGTTTACGAAATTTCGCCGGCACGAATGAATTCGCGAATCACGAAGGAAAAGGACAGAAAGGCAACTTAACGCATGGAATGAAGCTTGACTGACGCCAAAATAAGAGAAAAGGATTCTCGTATGAAGAAATCGCTTAGGGTCAAAGAATAGGTGGGGAAATCTTCCCTTTACGGCAGACTAGGTTAAGAACAGCGAGAGGCATGGGCGTACCGTGAGGGGGAGGGGGGGTTGGTGGATCAACCCCCCACGTCCCCCCCCCCCCCCGACGAACATTTGTTCTTTGAAGCTTGAAATTTCTGCTACCAATTGCTTAGAACACAAGGAAATTTCCGGGACTAGTTGTGCAATCCTCGTTGCCGTCGTCAGTAGCATAGACCTCGTGCTACTTAAACTAGTCGACTGCATGCAACTCAATCTTGGGTGACTCATCGCCGATTTTCCAGGCGTTTCAGAAGGCGCAAATCGCAAGACCAAGTTGAGCCATCTCGCACGTAGAGCCCCTCTGTTCTGGGTGCCCGTGGGGTTGTTAAACAGAAACTTTTTCCTTATGACTGTCCGGGCCACCGTAGTTTACCGTTTGCTTCACCAGATGTCCGATGTTAATCTCCCCAAGTTGTGTCTGCTGCTCGTGATTCATATACACGCAAATTTCGTTTTACGCCCACTATTATGGGACGTAAGAACAATCGGTCGAAAAAAGGGTGGACGTGGAGCGGGAGCTCTTCGCTTCCAGCCTTTGCTCCGTGAAATATCGTCCGCAAGTGCGGCCAGTCCTCTCTGAGTATCGTCAAATCCATAAAAACTACCGGTCTAATAAGGGCTATGTACTTTGTCAGCATCGTACGATGGTTATCGTTTGCTAGCGGATGGAAGCGTTGTGCGAAGGGCAAAGTAGACTCGATTTTCTGCTTAAATGCGCCGCAAGATTTCCTTATTTGTGTTAACCGCGGCCACTAGCGATCCCAATGATTACCGTCCACGAAAAGTGCACGTTCGTCTTTTTGAGCCTCTACCAATCATGTATTTGGTCTGCGACGCATTTACTTTTAGCCCAATCCTGCTAACCTCCGCTTTCAGTCTAGCGCAGATGGCCTCCGCCGTTGCGAAGTTTCGGCCTACAATATAAAAGTCATCTGCGTAGCCAAGAAGTTCGCTACTTTAACTGAAAATTGAGTCTCGCGTTTCGATTTTGCTCGCCGGATTATCTTCTTAAGGAAGATTTCAACATTTACCTTCTTTTATATCAATTTGTTTTTTTTACGTTAAATGAAGAACCCGGAGTATAAACCAAAAAAGCGTATGATGATTGAAAATAATACCCCATTTCCTAAATAAACCCCTTAAGGTTAGGCTATGTAATTTTTTATTTGTAAAACCCCCCCTAAGAAAAATTTCTGGCTACGCCCCTGGCGGGAGGTCATATGGTTGACTCGATATTTGCTTACAGGCGTTTGCAATCCATGGAGTTCAAAATAATATGCCAGGAGAAGCCGTGTTGTCACAGTTTGTGAACAATACAGCGAATACATGCTTGGATCGCGTGATATGTCAGCGCACACATACAAGCTTTAGATAAAACTGTTCTTACAAACACACCAGGATTCCTGTTTCAAGAATCCCGAGGATTCCTATTCATTAGTAAAGGCAATTCTTTGAGGTTCAAGGTATCCCGGGATACCAACTGTTGGACTCTAGAACAAAAATCCTGGTTCTATAAACAAACCATTTTCGAAGAATCTTCTTCAGATTTGCTCAATACGATTCCTATGCGAGGAATGCTGAAGACTCTGTGCATATTGTTTTTGTGCGTCCGAGCGGATGCTTTGACAAACTATTTCACAAAATTGTGATCAATCCATAAAAGGTTGTATGTTTTAGTAACAGCTCCACCAAATTTTTCGGTCCACAGCTGTCAGTATTTAATTTCACCGAAACCTTTTACTTACTAAATATTCACTCATCGTTTTGTTCTAATCAGTTTTCAAACAAACTGCAAAAAAACATAATCAAACAAGGTGGTATTATTTGTTCATGTTCCGTCGACGGAGGATTGGTTTCCCTAAGTCGAAATAGAGAAAATCCTATAATTTATCATCGACAGGTATTTTCACCAATTCTGTCAGCACTGTCGGGTTTGGTTCTGGCCAATAAGCATTTAACCTTCCTTCGGCGCGTCGGCAGCGTCTGCACTTGGCAGCAATTGTGCAGCAGAACAACTTTTCTCCTCCGACCAGGTGATAAAGATAAATAGCATCCCACTCTCCGGCGCGGCAAGAAAAAGACGATCCCGGCAAGCGGTCGAGAGAACTGCAGAGATAATCAATTTATTTAACTTCCCACATGGTTTTACATGCGGCCAGGTCAGCACGGTCCGGGACGGAAAGGTAGGCACTTGTTGTGCTGCGATATAACTGCGGTTGTCAAAGAACATTGTTAAATTTATCACCTGACATATTCCTGCGTAGAGACTCCAAACGAGGAAATTTTACGCAATTGAACGTTCAAGTAACGCAGGATCCTCACTTATTTGTGCTCTGCTGTATAGGCGTATGACCGACCGGTTATTTTTACGTTACACCAATTAATCGGAATTAGACAAGGTGAATGCTTCTTGAACAACAACGACGGCGCAACCAGGGTGGTCGGCATTCGGCTCGCAACAGGCGGAGAAATTTGTAGTTTATAGCTCAAGTTGAATCAAATAGATTTTGCACTAGAACCTTGAACGCTTTTTAGTGCCTCTAAAACATAGCAGTAAGCTCCGGTCCAGTACCTCACTTTTTCCTTTGAAATCTTCTTTCTCTATGAAGCAACCCCTTCCGTTTCACAAGATCATCATCCGGCTGTGCAATTGAATTCTCAGTTTTCAATGAAGGGTCGATCCCGGCTGCGATGGCAACAGCTAACAATGAATCGTAGGTACAGGCTGTGTAACCTCCCCCCGTAAAATTCCCCCACTTCGGACCTCCATTTATGGCAGTCGCTTGATGTTCGTATGTGTGGTTTAAATCGATTTCATTTTTTACCGCCAGTTTACATCTCATTTTACAAATTTACGTGCTGTGGTTCTACTGTGGCTGGGCCAGAAATGCTGCACGAGGGAGGCTGAACGAACCGACAAAGTCTGTATTCTTTTCCTCCTTCGAAATCGATACGTGAATGAAGAAAAACAAGTCTTCGCTTGATTCAATTATCTCGGTTAATGTGGTGGAATCACGCAAAATATTGGTTTCACAAGTGCCGACCCCGATTGGTACAATGTGATTTCGATTAAAACAAGACGCGGCAAAAAAACTTCAATGAATATTGTACGCTTGCTCAGAAGTTGAGTTTCGTACCTACGCAATTATGGAGAGATCGTAGATTACCATCGCCCTAGCAGATTTCGGCAGCGAACATTTCGCGCTTCCCAAAGTCCTGCTGTCTTCCTTGGAGTAAATCGAAATCAACCTTTGAATATTTAGTTAACGTTTTGCTAACAGTGATTAACTTACACGTATGGTTATTCATTATCTGTAACTCTATCGTTGAAAATTAAGTGCTAATGTACTGCAACTATCGCTCAATTGAAAGCAGCTGGACCATCATCGATCAGTCCAGTTGACACTAGTGATGAGAGTTGTGATTTTCACATTCATCGTTTCCTACCAGCATCGTTAGAGTTAGAGCCTAACAGAGGAAGCATCATCTCCGCAGCATACAATGGCAATGCATGCACAGTATTTGCACTGATCGTCACGTTTTGGTGCCGGTTGCTTGCAATCCAAACCGAGCAATTCATACGGGAGGAAACTGCCAAACCGAAAATTGACACCTGCCGATTGGAAATGTGCATCGCCAGAGGACGACCTGCTCATACGTACGCATACGTAGGCTTGTTTATTTGAGCATCGCTAATGGGGCAATTAAACTACCATCATCGTACGTAATCGTCGTCGGTTAGTGTTTCGCTTGCCGGCACCATCGCTTCGTGTGAGGTTTCTAGGGTCGTGGGCTTGGTTATTGGTTTGTTTTTTCGTAAGGCCAAGATCCAAAGTGAAGTTCAACTTCTAGCACGGCTCTTCTGCTGCAAACTCTGCAACTCAGATGCAATGGCAAGAAACCAAGCAACTACCCTGTACAGGATATATCTTTAGCAAGTGCGAAAAAATTGGTGAAATGCATCATTTGCTAAAAATTTGCCGCCAGCATGCAATATGAGCCGATATTTGTTATTAATATGATTGGATAATCTTCTCTCTTTATAAAATAATACTAAGTTGTGCATACGGGGAACTGAATTACTATTAAAAACCGATAAAACAATTTTCTTTAAAGCAAATATACTTATAATTACTATAGGGAGGGGATCCTAGTCCTAGCAGTCCAAACCAAACACATATTGTTTTACTTTATTAAAAGCGATGAGTTAGCAAAGTGACGGATATAAGCATACCAATTTTCTTGTTGACTTTAGTTTTTCAAGCTGTTGTCACTGAAAGTCTCTGCCTATTATTACTAAACTTCTGATTTTCTGCATTAGAAATTGAGGCACTAGAACTAATATTAATCAGCCGGAACGCATTTTAATCAGCAAAGTGCTTTCTTAAGCAGTCCTGATTTTTACTGCTGTATTGGAAACCTAATAAGGAAAAAATATTTACGGGCATACATTTCTCAAGAACCCAATCAGATGCTTCTAATAAAAATATTACAAAATTGTAGCTCCAGTTGAGCTGCTGTTTTCAACTGTTTCTCTAATCAATCAGGTGTCCCACAAGGCAGCAACCTGGGTCCGCTGCTATTTTTAATTTTTATAAACTTTTGCTCCAACATGGCTGCCGATTATTTTATGACGATGACACAAAAAATTTTAAAGTCATTACAAGCCTGAGTGACTGCGTGGAGCTGCAGGAGTACTTGAACATATTTGAGGATTGGTGTGCTAGAAACCGTTTGACGTTAAGCATAGAGAAGTGCAATGTGATTTCGTTTCATCGAAAACGTACGCCCGTTGAATATAACTGCACTATATTGCCGACCGTCACCTTCTCCGCGAGTTGGTCAGTATCGTTACCAGCTATGTCAAAGGGATTGGTCTTATATCGAGGTAAAAATTGTCTTATACCCAATTGTTTTATATCGAGGTTGTTTTACAACGAGGTTGTCTTATATCCAGGTATCCCTGTTTGCTGGCCCAAGCTTGCATGCAATCATTTTGCAATTTCCATCAATCTTGGTCAATTATGGAGGAGCAGTAGGGTAAGGTTGTCCTGAACGCACCGGGGGGGGGTAGAATGGCCCATGCTATTAATTGCTTAAAAACGCGGAAACTATTTGGTAAAATTATGAATGCGCATTTTATTTTGGTGTAAAACACGCTAATTCATAATTGTGTATAATGTAAAAGCATCAAACATAGCCACATCCAATAAAATCAAGCGATTTTCCGCGATCTCATTCCACATGTAAGAAATCACGGTTTTGCCTTTCTACTATATAAATATATAGTATAAAGGTATAGAAATCACTTGGAAAACCGGAAATGGAAAGAAGGTCCTGCGGGCCAAATGTCATATACCATTCGACTCAGTTTCGAAAACTGAGCATTTTCTGTGTGTGTGTATGTATGTGTGTGTGTGTGTGTGTGTGTGTGTATGTAACGCTTTCAATCTCACTCACTTTTCTCGGAGATGGCTGGACCGATTTTAATGTTCTTAGTGTCAAATGAAAGGTCTAGGTGTCCCATTGGTCGCTATTGAATTTCATACTGATCGGACTTTTAGTTCAAAAATTATGTATAAAAATACGAAAAATATGGGACTTCATTATCTCATAGATCCCTTAACCGATTTGAACAAAATTGATTGCATATGAAAGAGGAGCCTTACAAACCCTCAACTTCCAAATTTCATGACGATTGGACTTGTAGTTTGAAAGTTACATAAAGAAATGTGAAAAAATAGTATTTAAAACATATTTATGTAACATTTAAGCATTAATTTAATGAAAAACATCACACATTTTATGATTATTTGAAAATTACTGCTGAGATCTATCAAACGAAACCGAGTTATTTAAAATCGGACGCTTCATTCAAAAGTTATTCAAACTTTAACACTTAAGCACCGTATATTAAACCGTTAAAACGTGTGAAATCAAAACATATCAATGAAATGTTGATTGTATTCAATGTATGAGATGTGTGTGATGTATGTATGTATGTATGTATGTATGTGTGTATGTATGTATGTATGTATGTGGTGACAATTTGCAATTAAATTCAAGAAAAGTGAGAAACATGTCAATTGTCTGAAGTTTTTGAAGCCTCTTAGTGGAATACGAACTCTGAAATTAAAGAAAAGAAAAAACTTTTACCGACTAAATTCCACTATTTAATATTTATTCGCGACAGATACGTATACGCTTTGAAATAAGACACTGATGAAGCCTGCACGTCGTAGGTGAACTACGTATCTGTTGCAAATAAATATTAAATAATGGGATTCAATCGAAAAGTTTTTTCTTTTCTTTGATTTCAGATTTCAATTGTCATTTTCTTCACTTGCTGTTACTCACAATTGTACAACAAAAGCAAAAAGCGAAGAAAAGTAGTTTATTTAAGCATGTAGGTATAGTGGTGTATAGAATCAAAAATACTAGTGAGTTGATTTTTCCAAATAAATTTGTACAAATTCCAAACAAATTCTGCGCATCAATAGATGCTCTTTTCAATCGATAGATACTAGAGCTTAGAAATGTTATATGAAAAATAGGAAGTAAACGTTGCACGGTAGAAATTTTGTAAGATTTGTTTTCGTTAGTGATATTTTAAAGGACAGATGTCTTATGCCATGTATCATGTTTTAATAAATAAATCAAAAAAAGACAAGCACTGGGAATCATATCGATTTCCCATTCTCAAGCATGTTTATGGCGCAGCTTTGGTACTATTTTTCGACCTCATCTTGTTTTCCTAACCCTCTAACATTGTAAAAACGATGCGATCAAGCTAATGACTATCTTTTCATGAAAGTACATTCAAAAGAAGCTTAAGTTTTGATTTTCCTGCAAAAATAATTATCTGAAGGAGCGCTAGCTAAGAAATAGTTCCATTTCTCGTTTTCATATCTAATGCTCTATTCAGTAATTTTTTTCTAATTCAGATATATTGCAAAATTGAAGCCAAGCAAACCAATAGTAAAATTTTGAGATCAATCATTTTGTTGTAGATATCCTTTTTCTTCAAAAGCGAAATATAATAATAATTTTTCTAAACTCTTGTTTTTCAAAGATGCTAACTTTTGAATGCATGGTATTAATATCAAAATATCAAAAAATCTGCTATGAAAAATACTTCATATTGTCAATTCAAAACAAGTTTCGTATGTGGCTCTGAAGCCCGAAACTTAAGGCCGTCTGTAGACCCGTTAGAGGGTTAATTTCTAATTTTCTATACATATTCATTCAAGTCTTTTGTGTTTACATTATTTTTCTATAAATATTATAAAACTAAATAAGGTGTTCATCAAGTAACATAAATGACGCTTACATGTATTTACGCACCCAAGGAAAGAAAATATAATTATTCTACACAATACGTTGTGAATTTTACTGGCAAATAAGGATTTTGAGGAATACGGAACGGATATTTAAAAATATAGTTTAATATAACATCTATACATCTACAATTAAGTTCCTGAGAAATTAAATAATGATTATTGTGGCAGTAGAAAGGCTAGGTCACGCCGCTAGGTGGATTAATTCGGGTTTTCTCTTAAGCTTTTACCACTAGTCGATATGCAAATTTCATAATAAATACAGTCTATCTAATTGATATACTATCATTCTCGATGATTCATCACAAAAACTACATTAACTATGCATATTTTTCACATATATTGCAAAAAACTTCAAAATACAAAACAGGGGTAGAATGCATCACAGCGGGATCGAACAGTTATAAAATATTTTTAATTTGCAGTACATCTTTTGTTTCGGATTATTTATTAAAAATGTAGCTATATTATGTATTGTATAGGACTTAGAATTTGCCTTAAACCTAATTGTGCATTGTTTAACTTACAATATTTCATCACACATCAGTAGGAGAAAAGTAGATGATTAAATTTTATTGCCAATTATGTTGAGATATGAATCCATTGTATCGCAGCAAACAAGCGTATGTAACAAACGCTATGACGAACGCTTCCGCCATTGCGGCAGCCTAGTTTTAGGAGTTTATACAACACGTGATTGAACGAAAATTTTTTGGTTGCGTTTAACGCCTAGCTGGACAAACTTGGTACGTTTTGTCCACGGGCTTTGGCGTTCTGCCTCACATAATGATTTTGACTCTTGCCAAAAATCGTCAAAAATAACAAAAAATACTGGTTTCTGTTAGAAAATTTCACTAGGAGTAAGTGTAAAAGAGATCCCAAAGTCCTCTAGAAGTTGAAAAACGTGGAACAAACACGCCATTGCTCTGCAAAATGATGGTTTGCTTAAGAGGTGCATTATGCACCACCTTACCCTACATGGCCGGTATCCTATGTTTATGCTTATCCTCTTTTGGCATAAAATAACATTTTTGTTCTGCTACCAGTTGAAGACGAACCGGGTAGTAGCAACTGCGTCAGGCTTTTGTGAGACCTCAAGAAAGGTGAAAGTCGCGGGAACAAGTGCCCTGAAGATTCGTCCGTTGACGGTCCCTGCTGCGCTATCTCTATCTCTATCTCTATCTCTATCTCTATCTCTATCTCTATCTCTATCTCTATCTCTATCTCTATCTCTATCTCTATCTCTATCTCTATCTCTATCTCTATCTCTATCTCTATCTCTATCTCTATCTCTATCTCTATCTCTATCTCTATCTCTATCTCTATCTCTATCTCTATCTCTATCTCTATCTCTATCTCTATCTCTATCTCTATCTCTATCTCTATCTCTATCTCTATCTCTATCTCTATCTCTATCTCTATCTCTATCTCTATCTCTATCTCTATCTCTATCTCTATCTCTATCTCTATCTCTATCTCTATCTCTATCTCTATCTCTATCTCTATCTCTATCTCTATCTCTATCTCTATCTCTATCTCTATCTCTATCTCTATCTCTATCTCTATCTCTATCTCTATCTCTATCTCTATCTCTATCTCTATCTCTATCTCTATCTCTATCTCTATCTCTATCTCTATCTCTATCTCTATCTCTATCTCTATCTCTATCTCTATCTCTATCTCTATCTCTATCTCTATCTCTATCTCTATCTCTATCTCTATCTCTATCTCTATCTCTATCTCTATCTCTATCTCTATCTCTATCTCTATCTCTATCTCTATCTCTATCTCTATCTCTATCTCTATCTCTATCTCTATCTCTATCTCTATCTCTATCTCTATCTCTATCTCTATCTCTATCTCTATCTCTATCTCTATCTCTATCTCTATCTATCTATCTATCTATCTATCTATCTATCTATCTATCTATCTATCTATCTATCTATCTATCTATCTATCTATCTATCTATCTATCTATCTATCTATCTATCTATCTATCTATCTATCTATCTATCTATCTATCTATCTATCTATCTATCTATCTATCTATCTATCTATCTATCTATCTATCTATCTATCTATCTATCTATCTATCTATCTATCTATCTATCTATCTATCTATCTATCTATCTATCTATCTATCTATCTATCTATCTATCTATCTATCTATCTATCTATCTATCTATCTATCTATCTATCTATCTATCTATCTATCTATCTATCTATCTATCTATCTATCTATCTATCTATCTATCTATCTATCTATCTATCTATCTATCTATCTATCTATCTATCTATCTATCTATCTATCTATCTATCTATCTATCTATCTATCTATCTATCTATCTATCTATCTATCTATCTATCTATCTATCTATCTATCTATCTATCTATCTATCTATCTATCTATCTATCTATCTATCTATCTATCTATCTATCTATCTATCTATCTATCTATCTATCTATCTATCTATCTATCTATCATTCTATGATTTTGTTAATTTTTTCCAAATGCACAATTTCGCTAGTGCAACTATGATGTTTTCTTGGGGTTCGATTTAATTATCTTTATGCATTAAGACTCAATAACGCGCGATTTAAATGTACAAATTAAATGCATGCTATGATCTTTATTAGCAATGATTATTTAAATGTACAAATTAAATGCATGCTATGATCTTTATTAGCAATGATTAGAAAAACATCAATTGAAAGCGGTTTCCCGGATACTACTGGGCTGTAAACCGCGAGTTTGAAAAACGTAAATACCCAGTGTTTGATATCTTTTCTCCTCCGGTGGGTTTACGGTCAAACGTTTATTGTTTGCTGGTTTGTTGAAAGGCAGAAGATGGAGTTAGTTCTTTTAAGTGCTCTAAATACTCATAAAGCCTGTTTCCATTACAATTTGGTCGCATAAAGTGGGACATTTCTCAGCAGGGAAATAACGTACAAAAAAGGAAAGGAGGTCGTATTGTATGTTTTTTAATGAACTTTAAGAGGGAAAAACGGGGAAATTATTCGTCAGTTGTTCGGATGAATTTTCGAACCCTGTCCTGAAGATATTCCATTTTATAAACTTTTTAATTCATTTTTTCCCCAGTGATGAAAACCTTTGTGGTCTCTACACAACTACAGATCCCGTGTCAAATCATCAATTTACGGACAAATTTATCTGCGTAAACAAATTTGAACCTAGCCGCAATACCCCCTTAACGCTTGGCAGGATAAAATTTGTTACCAGGTATTTGTTCGAAATCAATTTTCACGTAAAGCTTGCTTCATTTAGAATTGGAACAAATTTTTGCTCATATTGTGGCGCTCCTGGTGGACGGATTTGGAAGTTCTTGGCGCCCACGTGTCGAATATTTTGTTAGCAGCGCCTATGTATTTTTGACATTCCGCAAAACAACTGTATTTAGTAAACAAACAACATGAAAGACGAAAGAAGGGAAAAAGTGTGCAGTTATTTGGAAAATCCATTGTGGTCTGCATCTAGGCTAGCTAAACAGCTGAATTTGCCCAGAAATATCGTATGGCGCGTTATGAAACGGTATAAGGAAACATTGACGATGATTCGGAAGCCTCAAGCTAATCATCGGAGTAGAACTATCGACCGGAAACTGCGTGGTAAGATTTTGAAGACCATCACGAGGAATTCCAATCTGCCGAACCGTGATTTCGCCAAAAAATTCGGTGCTGCCCACAGTACCGTGAGGAGAATTCGACTCCGGGAAGGAATCAAGTCGTATCGAGCTAGCAAACAGCCAAGCCGAATCATAAAACAGAATAGTGTGGCCAAAATCCGTGCTCGAAAGCTATACGACCGGGTGCCAACCAAATTCGACGGGTGTCTTCTGATGGACGATGAAACCTATGTCAATGGTAACTTCGGACAAATCTCTTTGAGTCAAATTCCTGGAAATTTAAACGGAGACTCCATATGCGCAGAAATCTACGCAAAGGCGGAAATTTGTAGGTCTTTTTTTAAGACGGAATGAAACTTAAAATATTTCATGAAAATTATATAGAAAAAAAACAATAAATTGAAGATAAATTTGCGCTTAATCGATTTTAAGACCAATATGGAGATGACAAATTACAGAAATCAAACAGAAAATAAGTCACCATGCTCGCAGTCTAATACTATATACTAAGGTAGTTTATCTCCAGTTTACATCATAATATCTAGAGAATATAACGCATTGCAATAAATTAATCATAACACAAAACTAAACATACAACTGTAGTTGCAGATTTTTCACAGATAGTGGCCATGGACGTTTAAAGTGCGTGGTTTTTTCACTAATGAAACGAAGACAAAAAGAAGAAGAAATTAATCCCAATTAATGTCAAACTATTTCGCTGTATCGCATTGACCTACCCAACACCATCCTTCAAACACTTTGTTTCTCACTTTCCCTTTCATCGTTTTAATAACTGTAGGTCAAACACCTTTCCGAAACCTTCGGCAAGGCGTCTCCGCAGCGAGAGTAGCTTTGAATAGGACAATTTTACTGTGACTTTCAATCAGCTGCTTTGTATGACAAATTGAAAATGAAGACTAAACTTCCGAACTTGTGAAGTTTTAGTTTTTTTTGGGCACTTAGCTCGCGGTTGTTAACTTTTACGGCTTTTTTCCTACGAGATTAACCGGTCAGGCTAACCGGCCAGCGAATAAGCTTTTCTCGGAAGCTATCATAAAACACGATAATCTACCTCATTACACATCAATTGTCGTATCTTCTTCGAGCCATTTTTTAGGCTAAAGCTACGATCTCAGTCTTAGTCAGGGTTACATGTCATAGAAGACCGGTAGCCAGTAGTTTATTACCCAAAAATGTAGCACGGAAGCTTTACCTCCTCCTCCAGACGAGAATTCCACTACAATACTGCTCAATCGTGTGCGTCTACTTAATTGATAATGATGGATTTCGGTTGTATTGCAAACATGTGCGATCTTTTCAATAGAGACGAACAGAGACGAACGATTTGAAATATAAAAAGTAGCTGTGTTGACATTGACATTGTAGACTATATCATCTGTGAACCGCCATCAAACTAAGAAAGATAGTAAGCTGACAGCATAAGCAAAATGTGAATTACCATGTAAGACAATAAATGGAAAATGTGTGAAAACTGGTTGTAACTCAGATTTAGATTTAGTTATCATTTAATACTCAGTATTACAGAGTCTAGAGTAACCAGATTCTAACTTCTTATTTAGGCTGACTTCGTTACCTTTCACTACTCCGATATCATTATGGTGACACAGTAACTATCGGCATGTCTAGTACGTACCTTGAATCGACTTAAAAGTGCACTTACATAAAATTCCTCTAGCCCACGCTTCTCATTCATAACAGGCTCCGTCACGTATCCGGCAGTTTATAGTAAACCACATTTTTAATGCACAGACTCTACTGGTTGTTTCCAGAATGGAAGTCAGACAAAACCGGGTGTTATTTGTAGGTACGACAACTTTTCGTCTTAAAACGTTCTGTGCAGCATTGCAGCTGCACCACTCCGACAACAGGTCGATGGCAATCTCCGTTGATTTAATTTTTCTAATTCACTGCTCTTATTGAAACTAATTTGCCACTTCAGCATGAATGTAAACAGATGCCCGCGAAAAAGGGATCCGATTTCAGTCTGGTAGTGGTTTGATTAATTTTGTTCTTTGGTGGTAATGTGGGAGAGTCATGGAATTTCCAGACTTGATTAATTGAAATTGATTGAATTGTAACTATGCAGAACTGAAATGAACTTTGACAGCCAAGACAAGCGGATGACGTGGCCCTCCCGGCTTGGGTGGAATTTCGAAAAGTCAACCACTCGGAATGATTAATATTTGAATGAGTATGCTTGCTCTCCTCTTCAAAATTAGCATTTAGAACTAAACAATGTTACAAACATTGCATACGGTACTTTGCATCATTCATTACGACCAGTATGTCCATAAATGTGTTTAAATCATGGATACCAAAGGTATTCCCGTCATTTTCAACCAAACAAACACTCCGCTTGCAAGTTGAATGATCGATCCGGATTAGTCTAATTGTCTAGCAATTGGGCGCTCGTGCGATAATATTTTGTAATCAAAAAAACAACTCCCGATTGCCAATGCCGACGATAATAATAATCAACGCAAGAAAGGTGCAAAACATCACGCATCGTCATAATTTCCACGCCGCGCCGACCAGGCTGTCAGTCGACTCGGAAGGCTCGGACGGACGAATGACGAAAAAGATGTAAAGTCACGGATAGACAAGTGAGAGAAGTGACTTTGTTGTGGCAGCAACAATACCAATATACAGCGATGCATCGAAGTTCAATTGGACCATATAGCGTCGTTGAACGAGACGGAGAGTGAAATTTTCGCGCTTTCACTTTTTCGCATTTTACTCCAAATTGGTGGCGAGGGTGGCTGGCTGCTACCATGGCAGCCACAGTCGATACAGAAAATTTTCGTTTATTATCCCATTTCGCATACCATCCTTCAAACTATCGGCAGCAATATTATTTTTTGACAAATTATCCGTACTGATTGGATGACCACTTTTTTCTCCAAATTCCGCTGCCTGTAGCGCTTTGTTCGCCTCTTCTCGGTGTGAATTGAAATTATCAGAAAATGATTTCCCAACGCGGTTGGCCAAAGTGTTGCAGCAGCACACGTTCAATGCAATCGATACAGCTCGGTGGCTGCTGCAGGACAGGTTCAACCGCCTCCAGCAAGCTGATTTGCAAACTGTGGGTGGCTACATAATGTGGCTTGTCTCGTAGTTAGATTGAAATGGTAATTAAACCATTTATGTCAAGCACACATCATTGACCGGTCCAGGCGAATAAATCGTAACTCAGAACCAGATTCGATTCGGATTGGATTTTCGAATGCAGATCATGTGGTTTATGCATGTCTCACAACGTTTCTTCGTAGTGCCGTTCGTTGGTAAACCTCTGCTCCCGACGCGATTGGTTTCACTTGTGGACTGGACGAATTAGAGAAGACATAAATCAAAATATGAAATGAAAAGCTTAGTTTAATTCACCAATCAGCAATGTTTATGAAAATGTTACTGCACATGCAATACTCGATCGGCATCTTTATGTACAAATTAACCTGTGCATTTGCATAGAGATATGGTCTTCAAGTTTTCATCTAAATTACAGGGTCTAGATAGTGACAGACCTACTTTCTATAGTTACCTTAGTTAGTTCAGTTCAGGCTTTATTCATGAACCAAGTATACAGGGTGTTCAATAAGTTCAAATACAACGTTTCATCGTTGTGTAAGTGTGCATCATGTGCATTCTGAGTATTGGTATTGGTGTCAACTTTAGCCTTATATATAGGCTAACCGACGCGCAAGGTGTCGACTTGATGTCATTTGTTATTTGTTTACCGTGCGCGATGAAGGAGTTCCGCAACGTCGTAGTAAAGTTGTTTGCGAGAGGTGAGTGACCCGGCGACATATTTCGGCGGTTGAAATCCCACAGGGTGAAGCAGAATTTCATCTATAACACCATCCGGGCGTACCGGGAAACGGGCTCGGCCAAAGACCGTGCTATATCCGAGCGGCCGCGTTCGACGAGGACGTCAGTAGCCATCAAAGTGGTGAGGGAGCGGGTTCGTCGAAAAATGAACCGCTCGATCCGGAAGACCGCTGTTGATCTGAATGTGTCGATCGGGGCTGCCCTGACCATCATGGCGAAGGATCTGGGATGCAAGCCGTACAAGAAACACAAGGTTCACGGGGTAACGGAGGCTACAACGAAGAAGAGGCTGGGCAGAGCAAAACTGATACTTTTGCGGCACGCTGGTCAGGAGTTCGTGTTTTATGATGAGAAGCTTTTCATCTTGCAACAGCCGCACAATGTCCAAATTTTGGACTTCAAAATGATCGGCTATGGGCGCCGACGTTTGCCAGCATCCCCCCGTTCCACATAAACATCCCGCGGTTCCAGAGCGTCGCGTCGGTGATGGTTTGGGGGGGCTGTATCCAAGCGTGGGAAGCTTCCACTGGTTCAAGAAAAACGTGAAAATCAACGCCGCGTACTATAAGACCGAAGTTCTGGAGAAGGTTGTGGCCCCGGCACTTCGTGACCTGTACGGGAAAGATCATTACATCTTTCAACAGGACGGCGCACCGGCTCACACTGCGAATATCGTCCAAGCATGGTGTCGGGAGAACTTGACTGATTTTCATGATAAGACGTTGTCAGCTCCCCGGATCTTAATCCCCTGGACTTTTATGCATGGTCGTACATGCTGGCCAAGCAGAGCGAACATAAAGTGAGCACTTTGGACCAATTTCAGAAGCTCATTTCCAAGATCTGGGACGAGATGACCCTGGACCAGGTGCCGCCTGTGATTCTTTTGAGAAACGTCTCAAGCTCGTCATAAAGCACAAAGAAGGGGGGGGGGGGGTGCTTCCACCAAATATGTCGTAAAGATTCTCAATACACACTGCTTCAATAAAAATTGACTCAGAAATGAATATCTTGTATTTTCATTTTTTAAACACATTTTTAAAGTGTATTTAAACTTACTGAACACCTTGTACGATTGTGTACGAGCCGAAATGGCGAAGGAGCCTTCTTGATGTACGCAACGCTGATCTTGTTATCGCCGAAATATGGTTGCGCGTCGCACGTGTCCAACGACGGGAGGAGAAAGTTGGGTGCCGCTACGACGTCCGCCGATTGCAGAATCCTGAGGTGAAAAGGGCCTTTGTCGAACAATTTAAATCTCGAGTCTCGGAATTGCCACCTGGTGGAACCGTCGAAGAGCAATGGACCGGCATCAAGAACGCCTTCAGCACAACCAGTGATGAAACCCACGGCAAAGCGCGCAGCGGGCGGAGGAAGTGGATCTCGGATGAAACTTGGAGGAAGATCGACGAGCGGAGAGAGGCGAAAGCCGGTAGGGCTGTTAAACGTGCTTGTAGGCGGGATAAAAGAGCCTGGACTAACTCTCTAACCGAACAGGGGGAAACCGCCGCCGCCGATGGTGATATCCGTTTGTTGTACGATATTTCTCGCCACCTTAGTGTTGCCAGGATGAATGCAAAGATGCCGCTAAAGGACAGAGCGGTTACTAACTGACCGTACAGGACAGTTACTAATTGACCGCACAGAACAGCTTAAGCGATGGACTGAACATTTTGAACAACTCTCCCGAGTTTCAAATGTCAGAGACCAACAAAACCAGCAACGTATGACGCCTACAGTTCGTCGAATTAATCGCGTCAACTCGGAGGCGCCATCGCTGGATGAAATTGTAGCAGCCATCAAGAGTATGAAATCCAATAGAGCGCCAGGGATAGATTGTATTTCAGCCGAAATGCACAAAGCTGGCCCATCTTTGTCAGCCCAGATGATGCATCAGATTTTCTGCAATATATGGGAAAGCGCAACTTTTCCGGTGGACTGGATGCAGGACATATTGGTCAAATTCTCTAAAAAAGGAGACATAACTGAATACGGTAACTGGCGTGGCATCACGTTACTCTGTATTACTCTCAAAGTACTTTGTAAGGTAATCCTCAACCGGATCTAGGAGAAGATCGACGCTACTCTCCGGCGGCACCAATCTGGATTCCGTGCTGGCCGATCGTGTGTAGACCATATCACAACGCTCCGCATTATATTGGATCAGATCAACGAATTCCAACACTCTCTTCTGCTGGTGTTCGTTGACTTCGAAAAGGCGTTCAACCGACTCAATCACAAAAACATCTGTGGCGAACTTAGGCGTATAGGAGTTCCAGATAAGCTAGTTCATCTCATTGAGGCTCAGTACGTGGTGTTCTCGTGCAAGGTTTTGCACGACGGCGTCTTGTCCGACCCCATAAGGGTTACTGCTGGCATGAGACAAGGCTGCATTTTATCACCGCATCTGTTTCTCATCGTTATGGAAGAGATATTAGTTGGAGCAATTGACAGTAGACCAAATCGAGGATTGCCTTGCAATCTTCTGACGATGGAGCAGCTAAATGACCTCGACCTAGCCGACGACACTATCTTGCTCGCACAGGGCCGCGATATGCAGAGCAAGTTAGATGATCTCTCCAAGAGCTCCCACGCAGCAGGTCTCACAGGCAATGTAGCAAAAACTAAGTCTATGGTAGTGAACACTGACAATCCCAGCAACTTCACAGTAGCGGGACAACAAGTTGAGCAGGTAGACGCCTTTCCGTAACTTGGTTATCAGACAACGCCCGATGGTGGTACCAACACAGCCACATGGATCATGAAGGCCAGGGGTGCCTTTGCAGGTCTGCGAAACATTTGGCGCTCAAACCAGACTCTACGTACGAAAACCCGAATCTTTAATTCAAACGTTAAATCCGTACTGCTGTATGCCTGCGAAACGTGGTGCGTCTCAGTGGCTGGAAACAACGCAAAAACTGCAGGTATTCAATAACCGGTTCCTGCGATATATCATTCATGCCTGGTGACCTGATAACTGGATAATATCCAGTGGATATCCAACGAGGAACTCCATCGTCCATGCCATCAACGGTCGATAGCAACGGAAATTCGTGAACGTAGGTGGAAGTGGATCGGATACACTTTGAGGAAAAGAGCGAACGTGATCTGCAGAGAAGCACTCGACTAGAGTTCACAAGGACAGACGAAAACCTGTCCTGGCGACAGGTAAAAGCCATGGCGGGTCATCCCTTTGTTCTGCCGGATCGGCGGACATGGGCACATAAGTAAGTAAAATATTTTAGAACTAGTTGATTGCCCGATCCTACTCGGGGCCTCTATGTCTCCCAGCCAGTTGTAGAAATTGTAATGAAAATTCTCATAATGCAAGAAACAATATACACAATAATAATAAAATTCTTCGCAGGCGTCCGAAGATGGCCGAAAGAATGCAGTAGGTTGAAACGCGTCACGCATAAAACAAACATAGTTATCATTTCACCGAAAAAAATCAAGCAATCTCAAATCATAATATTGCGGTGATTTAACGTTCTAACTAGAGTTTAGAAAACGTGCATCCGCTACGCACTTCGTTCGCTTGCTTGAAAGAATCACGCTACACTGCCACCCTCTGAACAACGTTGTCAACTCATCTGCCTGTCTACTTCTGAATCCAGACGGTTGCTGCTTCAACAGTTATTCATCTTTGACATTATCAGCAATAACATCGACGGACCCACTTGTTGTCACAATTGCGGTTTAAGTCCCGCCAAGGAACACTCGATCATCAACTTTCTGCAGAGCGGTTCATCTTCGAATGCAGTACGGCCTATTTAATCCTCTAGAAACCTGTTGCCGAAGATTCAACGAAACTTGTGATATATATGATTACAATATAACTAAGTCCGTGTTTAGATTAAGACTTTTAAGATCCCAAGTAACAATTTGGGTTTTATTACACACTTATGATGGCATTTAAGACCAAAATCGGTCATGAAGACCGTCATAAGAGTACATTACGTCGTCACTTACCACCACCGGATATTGACGGAATTGATCGCTGAAGATCCATTCCCTTAAGGATTTTCGAGTTGAAAGGCACTTAGCAACCGAATCTCAGATTATCCGAACGTTTCCGGACTATTTTGGGCTAGTAGTCGCCCCAAGAAGAAGACACCACACGCGACTGGCTTTGACAGAGGTCAATTTGGCCAAATTAGTACGGTGTACATAACCTTTAAAAAAACATAACCTTTTCATTCGTAGTCCGCAATCTTCTCATGCACACGGTCTTGTAGCTCTGGCCCCCGTTAAAGATGATGCTCTAACGCAATCGGACAGCTCTCGGAGAAGTTATTTTCCTGTAGCAGCCGTATTGCGCATTTCTCGTTGAGTGACTCATGGCGTAGTTCGACGACTCTTGCATCTTCGACGGTAAAGTAATCACAAAGTTGTTTATTTGGTTCATTCAGTGCAGATTATGAAGTGGTCTTACCAATTGCGAAACAATTTGAGGGAAGTCCCACAGGCCGGTTTATTTGAAGGATGTTGAACAGTTAACCAAACCTTTACGCTGCAGCTGATTCTCCAAAAAGGTCGTGAATACAGAGCTCTCACGCAACGTTTGATTATCAACTTTAAAGTTGCATATGATGCTATCGACCGTAAAGAACAGTTAGAAATCATGCACTAGAACGGCTTTCCCGGGAAGCTGATAAGGCTGATTAAGGCTAAGATGGATGGTATGCAGTGCTGTGTGCGTATGGAATGTCGGATTCATTCAAATCCTACGCTGATAAGAAAGTAAGTAAGTAAGTAAGTAAGTAAGTAAGTAAGTAAGTAAGTAAGTAAGTAAGTAAGTAAGTAAGTAAGTAAGTAAGTAAGTAAGTAAGTAAGTAAGTAAGTAAGTAAGTAAGTAAGTAAGTAAGTAAGTAAGTAAGTAAGTAAGTAAGTAAGTAAGTAAGTAAGTAAGTAAGTAAGTAAGTAAGTAAGTAAGTAAGTAAGTAAGTAAGTAAGTAAGTAAGTAAGTAAGTAAGTAAGTAAGTAAGTAAGTAAGTAAGTAAGTAAGTAAGTAAGTAAGTAAGTAAGTAAGTAAGTAAGTAAGTAAGTAAGTAAGTAAGTAAGTAAGTAAGTAAGTAAGTAAGTAAGTAAGTAAGTAAGTAAGTAAGTAAGTAAGTAAGTAAGTAAGTAAGTAAGTAAGTAAGTAAGTAAGTAAGCAAGTAAGTAAGTAAGTGAGTAAGTAAGTTAATAAGTAAGTAATTAAGTTTCAATCAGATCTTTCCCCTAATAAAATCGCAAAATTAGTTTCAAAATAAACTATAAGGCCATACTCAACCATAGAAACAAAAATTTTGTTGTATCATATCACAAAACAAACTTAAAGATTCGAATAAGATTTAGCTAAACAATTGACAAAAGTTCAACATCAGAACGCGAGCTCACACCCTTTCCACGAGCACAATTGAACTGTATTCGTGCTCCCGTCACATCATTCGGCAAGTGATCCATTAATAATTGGAAAAATAACATCACGTAAAGCAAAAGTCTGACATGGCTCGATTCGATTCGGTTGAGTTCAATCGATGCAGTCCATCTCCTTCTGGTCGTTGTTGTGCGACAAGCATGTCGAACAGTGTCTTTAATTGAAATGTTGATGAAAGTTTGGGTTGCGTCTTGTTCCAACGATGACAAATTTGTTGAATGACATGTAGCGATCAGAAACATGAAATGACAGTCAACAAAGGAAAGGGCATTCGATTTTATGAATCAACCCTAAGTAAGGAAATACAACTGGGCGATCGAAGGGCGAGAAATGCGAACGAAAAACTTTTTTTAATGGAAACAAAACTCTTGATGGTGATTGATGTTCTGATGTGTGCGGTGAGTGATTGTTGGGAATGATTGGAAATGATGGTATAACTTTCAGCTCCAGTTTTTTGGCCGCTTCAATCATGTTTTTGTTTGATAATGAGTATCTCGAAGAAGGCAATAATATGGTAACAAAATCCTACCTTCATCAATTCCATGCACTTATTCATCGTATGCAAGTTGAGCTTACCTGAAAACATAAATAAGAAAACATGAATCAATTTTAGGAATGTAAACATCGTTAAGCTTTTTGCAAGACCACCCGCTTGGCACTTTACCTACAATCATTGAAATTGCTTAATTTTCATTTCTTTTGCTCCACGCAGTAAAACCTGCCAATAATGATGGTAATCTTATGCAACAGTAAAGCATGTCCCGACCCAAATAAGAAACTTAAATACACTGATTTAAAAAAGGCTGACCTCGAATGAACCAATAATTTAGAAAACGAAATCCCATTTAAAGCCCCATAATCATTAGCATGCACGGGCAAAACGGGTCTGCACTGATACGCGATACCATGATCCTCGTGCATTCTCTCCTCAACCTGCGAGTAACAGCTGCCAAAATGATGGACTCTTTATTCTTTTTTCAAGTAAGGCGCCGGACATATGAATGCTACACTACAACCGACCAAAGGTTTCCTTTTCCGCACTCCAGGGTTTATTTTGCCAGGTCTCAAATTTAATGCCAAAGAAGGCAGACAGTAAGCTTTTGTCGGAGCTATTCATTCAGCAGCCACAACTATTCCCTGTGAGAACGTGGAAAGCAATGACCTGCACTGCATCGAACTGGAAGCCGGTGCAGCATTCTCGGCTCCCGGCCGTGGCGGCGGTAGCGTTGATGCATTATCTCCCGCGGGAGAGTGCATATCTCATGCAACCCAAGCCGAAGAAACAATTCATCATCAACGCGTACTTAGCTTCGTCGCCGCTACGCAATTATCCGTGATGCAAGTCATAAATTAAGATTAAATTTTTACCAGATAGTAGGAATGTTTAAAGGTGTATGTACACCTTTACGTGTGTGTGTGTGGTCATCCGAGGAATCCACCGAGGAAAAAATCCTGTTTACGATTTAGCCCAGATTGAATCGTACAGAATGAAAGAATGCAGCTACCGGTGAAAATACCCGCCGTACACATATCATTTGCATGCACCATGAGTATAGCATGCTACTGAAGATTGGTTCTTTATTGAGGTGCTTTTGGAACGTAGTCTTCTTAGTGCTATTTTAATCTTACATTTTCAACTGAAAAATATCAGCGACATAACCTGTAAAGTAAGCTGTTGCAAAATAGAATATTCTAAGCACAATTGTTGACACGATTGTATGCATTCACCTATAAATGCGAAGCTTTTGAAAACCAAAGTATACTTTGTTTACATATCAAAGATACCATTACAAAAATCAACCGAAAGTTTCGAGTCTGGGAAATCATTAGAACATATGACTGGCAAACCGAGTAACAATTTGGGTTTTATTACACTCTTATGATGGCATTTAAGACTAAAATCGGCCTTGAAAACAACCATAAGTGTACAATAAAACTTACATTGTTGCTTGGGAATGCTCTCCTTTATCTTAAAGAGGACAATAAATTCTGAAATTTAGTAAACGATTGATTGAAAAATAGATGACTTTTATTATGGCCAGTTTTGGAATCCGTTCATCGTGGATTGGCTAAAGACTGGGAAATACATATTATTGGTATCGCCTCGCGCTTACACTCTTATCCATCTTGTCCGTACCTCTCCGCCACACCAACTGAGGTACAAGCAACCGTAGAGAAAATTGGGTAACCAACTCATGATGAAACCTCCATTATATGCTTACAAGAAGGGGAAATCATCGTCCTCGTTTCAGTGTAGGTTGCTAAACTGTACTGTCGCGATGGTCCTCCGGCGACAGAGGGGATTGGAGCAAACCTTACAAGTCATCCGTAGAAAATACCAACGCAACTTAAAAGGACTAACGATTTGAAGCATGGAACATGGAACTGCAAGTCTCTCAATTTTCTGGAAAGTAGCCATATCCTTTCCGACTTATTGAGGGTCCGCAAGCGCTGCAGGAGGTATGCTGCAAGGGGTCCACGATGTAAGGGGACCAGCACTGCGGCAACGCACACGAGATGGCTACAGTTTTTATCGTAATGGACGACATTCAAATGTGCGTGATTGAGTGGTGGCCAATCGACAGCGGTATGTGCAAGTTGAGGATTAGAAGCCGTTTCTTCAACATTAACATTATCAACTTGCCCACACTTAGGAAATGGCGCGAACGATAAGGACGTTTTTACCTACCTAAACTACCTAAGACATGACATTATTACCGTCATCGGAGACCTCAACGTTGAAGTGTACCAGGAGAAGGAATTTAGATCGGTTATTGGAAAGTTCAACGCACACCCGCTTACAAACGTCGTCCGCCACTATACAATCTGGAACGTATCAAGTAACTTGAAGTCGCTACTGAGCACGCGCAATGCCTTGAGGCTGCGCTGCTGGGTGAGGAAGAGCTAAACAAAACCTCTCTCGAGGACTGTTGGAATAGCGTTAAAGCAGCTATCAACACTGCAGCGGAGGGTGCCATTGGGATCGGTGAAAGAAATCGATGAAACGACTGGTTCGACGAGGAATGCTAGATGATATTAGACGAGAAGAATGCAGCGCGGGCGTCGATGCTCCAGCAGGGGAACCATTAAGACGTAGAACGTTGCAGACAAAAACGAAGAAAGCAAACCCAGTTTTTCTGGGATAAGAAGCGCTGCTTGGAAGAAATGGAGTACGAGGACATGGAACGGTTGTATCGTTCTCAGTAAACGCGTAAATTCTACAAGAAACTGATGAAGGTATCCCGCCTTTGCGTGTCGGGATAAAGAAGGAGGGGTCTTACTGGCCGAACATGAGCTGACCGAAGGGTGGATGTCGCACTACAATGAGCACCTGAATGACGCGGAGATGGAAAATTAAGACAGCATGACTGCATCAGTAAACCGGATGATAGTGATGTGCCGACCCCTACAATATGTGAAGTGATCGAAACCATCAAGCAGCTCAAGAACAACAAGGCAGCTGGCAAAAGTGGCATCGCAGCGGAGCTTAGCAAGACGGGCGCAGATGGATACCTGTCTACACCGGCTGATAATCAAAATCTGAGCAACCAAATTACTATCGAAGAAATGGAGGAAGTATTATGCCCAATATACAAGAAAGGCGACAAGTAGGAATGTGAGAACTATCGAGTGATCACCATTCTCAACTTACTTACTTTACTTATGTATCCATGTCCGCCGGTCCGGCAGAACTAAGGGATGAAATCAGAGATCTCCACTGCTGACGGTTACCCGCCATGGCTTTTACCTGTCGCCAGGACAGGTTCTCGTCTAGAGCCCGGATGTCGTTGGCTAAGCTCCGTCGCCATGAGCCTCTGGGTCTGCCTCTTCTACGCTGTCCTTGTGGATTCCAGTCGAATGCTTCTCTGCAAACCTCGTTCGCTCCTTTCCTCAAGGTGTGTCCGATCCACTTCCACCTACGTTCACGAATTTCTGTGGCTATCGGTCGTTGTTGACACCGACGATGGAGTTCCTCATTGGATATCCAGTTATCAGGTCAACAGGCACCAATCGCAGACACCGGTTAATGAATACCTGCAGTTTTTGCGTTGTCTCCGCTGAGACGCACCACGTTTCGCAGGCATACAGCAGTACGGATTTAACGTTTGAATTAAAGATTCGGATTTTCGTACGTAGAGTCTGGTTTGAGCGCCAAATATTTCGCAGACCTGTAAAGGCACCCCTGGCCTTCCTGATCCGTGTGGCTGTATCAGTCTTGGTATCACCATCGGGCGTTGTCAGGCTACCAAGATATTGAAAGGCGTCTACCCGCTCAACTTTTTGTCCCTCTACTGTGAAGTTGGTGGAATTGTCAGTGTTCACTACCATAGACTTAGTTTTCGCAACATTGACTGTGAGACCTGCTGCCTGGGAACTCTCGGAGAGGTCATATAACTTGCTCTGCATATCGTTTCGGCATTGTGCGAGCAAGACAATGTCGTCAGCTAGGTCGAGGTCATTTAGCTGCTCCATCGTTAGAGGATTCCAAGGCAATCCTCGATTTGGTCTACTGTCAATTGCTCCAACTAATATCTCATCCATAACTATGAGAAACAGAAGCGGTGATAAAATGCAGCCCTGTATCACGCCAGCAGTAACCGTTATGGGGTCGGACAAGACGCCGTCGTGCAAAACCTTGCACGAAAACTGAGCCCCGATGAGGACTAGCTGATCTGGAACTCCTCTACGCCTAAGTGCGCCCCAGATGTTTTCGTGGTTGAGTCGGTCGATCGCCTTTTCGAAGTCAACGAACACCAGCAGAAGAGAGTCCTGGAATTCGTTGATCTGCTCCAATATAATGCGGAGCGTTGTGATATGATCTGCACATGAGCTTGCTGCCGCCGGAGACTAGCGTCGATCTTCTCCTGGATCCGGTTGAGGATTACCTTACAGAGTACTTTGAGAGTAATACAGAGCAACGTGATGCCACGCTAGTTACCGCATTCAGTTAGGTCTCCTTTCTTAGGGACTTTGACCAATATGTCCTGCATCCTGTCCACCGGAAAAGTTGCGGTTTCCCATATACTGCTGAAATGCTGATGCATCATCTGGGCTGACAAAGATGGGTCAGCTTTGAGCATTTCGGCTGAAATACAGTCTATCCCTGGCGCTCTATTGGATTTCATACTCTTGATGGCTGCTACAATTTCATCCAGCGATGGCGCCTCCGAGTTCACGCGATTAATTCGACGAACTGTAGGCGTCGTACGCTGCTGGTTTTGTTGGTCTCTGACATTTGAAACTCGGAAGTGTTGTTCAAAATGTTCAGTCCATCGCGCCATATATTGCCACCACCGAAAAATATTTGTTTTGCTTCTATAATGACATCAATATAATTATAGAAGCAAAATAAAAATTTTTTGTTGGTGGCAATATAGTAGCCACTGCCTTATAAAGGGTTAAGCTGTTCTGTACGGTCAGCCAATAGCTGACCAGCTCTGTCCTTTAACGGCATCTTTGTATTCATCCTGGCACCACTAAGGCGGCGAGAAATATCGTACAACAAACGGATATCACCATTGGCGGCGGTGCACTATGGGCCTGAAATTAAAATTTCGGGACAAATATATTTGCGGTTAAACGGCGCGTCTCAGCTCAATGTGGTCTTCGGCAACTTTTTGAATAAAAAATTGATGCATATTTTGAAGGGGTCGTCCAATATTTAAGCGTTACTTAAACAACAATTTAAGTTATAACTTTTTGAGTAAACTTTCTTTCACCTTTTTGATTTCAAAATATTAAAGATAAGCCAATTTCAAGTAATTTTTCTGAAGATACCAAACTTCTACCTTTTACCCATTTTCAGCAATAGACCTTTGTTTATAAACGACCCCTCAAATCACATTTCTTCTTGTAACATGTTTATTTCAACAGACAGCTCAATGTGATGTTCTAGACAACATTTTGCACATAAAAGAGGAATTTTTTTTGCTGAAGACTGTTTTGCTTTTTCTGCATTAATTAATAAGATATGACTGATTTTAGGCTAAAAACAGTTTGATGAAAAATTTGTATTTTTTCAAGGGTGGTGTCTTCGGAGAAGTAAAATAATAAAATATAGCGCATCTTCCTGCACTATTAGGGTGACCATGAATTCACCTATTAGGGTGATACAAACTTTTGTTTTCTTAAATAGTTTAAAAAAAATTTGTTTCTCTAAAAGTTGCAGAAAATACTAAAATAAGCAACTTTGCTGAATAAAGTAACTATCTATCTCTTACCGGTTACGAAATATAATTATGTGTTAAAAAAGAGCACTTAAAAATCAGTTACACTCAATAACTTTGCACACGACTGTTTTATTTCTTTCAAATGTTCTACAAAGTTATTGAGTATGTTGAAATACATATTTTCTGTGAAGACTGTTTGACGCTAGGGCGCATATTTATTAAGTTATAAAATGCATGAAAAAAAATCCGCATTATTCCCAGGTATTCCCAGCCATGATATTCCCAGGTATTCTCTGAAATACACATTTGGGCAGATAGCTTTAATAATTCCCTACAAATTGGTATGCAAACTAATTGCAGATACTTGCAGATGGCTAAGATATTCGGATTTTTCATCAGACGGTTTTTAACCTAAAATCAGTTATATCTTATTAATTAATGCATATAAAGCAAAACAGTCTTCAGCAAAAATATTACTCTTTTATGTGCAAAATATTTTCTAGAACATCACATTGAGCTGTCTGTTGAAATAAACATGTTACAAGAAGAAATGTGATTTGAGGGGTCGTTTATAAACAAAGGTCTATTGCTGAAAATGGGTAAAAGGTAGAAGTTTCATATCTTCAGAAAAATTACTTGAAATTGGTTAATCTTTAATATTTTAAAACCAAAAAGGTGAAAGAAAGTTTACTCAAAAAGTTATTACTTAAATTGTTGTTTAAGTAACGCTTAAATATTACACGACCCCTTCAAAATATGCATCAATTTTTCATTCAAAAAGTTGCCGAAGACCACATTGAGCTAAGACATGCTGTTTAACCGCAAATATTTTTGTGCCGAAATTTTAATTTCTGGCCCATAGTGCGGTGGTTTCTCCTTGTTCGGCTAGGGAGTTAGTCCAGGCTCTCTTGTCCCGCCTACAAGCACGTTTAACAGCCCTCTCCAGTTCGGCGAATCGTTGACGGGTAGCTGTCTTAGCCGATCTGGTCCGCGCTCGCTCAATGCCGGCTTTCGCCTCTCTCCGCTCGTCGATCTTCCTCCAAGTTTCATCCGAAATCCACTCCCTCCGCCCGCTACGCGCTTTGCCGAGGGTTTCATCACTGGTCGAGATGAAGGCGTTCTAGATGCATTGCTCTTCGACGGTTCCACCAGGTAGCAACTCCGAGGCTCGAGATTCAAGTTGTTCGACAAAGGCCCTTTTCACCTCAGGATTCTCCAATCGGCGGACGTCGTAGCGGCACCCAACTTTCTCCTCCCGTCGTTGGACACGTGCGACGCGCAGACGTATCTCAGCGATAACAAGATAATGGTCGGATGCAATATCAGCGCTGCGTTAGTTGCGTACATCAAGAAGGCTTCTTCACCATTTCCAGCTGATGCAGATGTGGTCGATTTGGTTTTCTGTTCGGCCGTCGCGGGAAACCCACGTGACTTTATGTACTGATCTATGGGGGAAGAGCGATCTACCAATGACCATGTCGTTATTACCACAGAATTCTGTAAACAGCTCCCCGGTTTCGCTCATCTCTCCTAGGCCACGGCGTCTCATGACACGTTCAAGGTCCGCGTTGTTGGAGCCAATCTTCGCATTGAAGTTGCCCATGTGGATTTGGATATCCCCCTTCGGGATTTTCTCAACCACGCTGTTCAGCTGGCTGTAAAAACTCTCTTTCTCCTGCAAGTCGGCAGCATCTGTTGGCGCATAGCACTGGATTGCCGTAAGGTTCCTAACCCGTGTTCTGAATCTGGCAACAATTATTCGCTTATTTATCGGTTCCCACTTCATCAGGGCCGCATGTGCCCCTGGGCTCAGTAGGAATCCAACTCCTCTTTCTCGAGTAGCATTTTCACCTCGTATGCCAGAGTAGAGCAAGACTTGCCCGGATGATATCCTGTGTTCGCTAGTACCCGGCCAGCAGACCTCGCTCAGCCCCAGGATTTCAAGCTTCAGGTGGCTACCTTCCCTTGCAAGTTGAGTCAGCTTGCCCTGCTGGGCAAGGGTCAGTATATTCCATGTTCCGATTCGTGTCCGTGTTTTCATGCTAAAGGTCGTTGCCAATAATCCAGAGAGATTTCTTCTTTCATTTTCGGTAACTTTTTTTGTGTTCCGGTACAGTAGGCTGTTAACCTAAGGTCCTTATACCGCTGATGGGGCTGTCATCTTAATGTGGGCGGGAGCCGGTGTGCCCCCTTTCCTGTTAGCATACGACAACCGAAGTAGCGTACCCCAGCTGGCACCTCGTGGAGGTATGAATAGGAGTTAATGAACAGAGGTTATGGAATGCACATGTTCACCCATTGCCAGCCACCATTCTCAACGCCGCCTATAAAATGCTCTCTCAGATCAAATTTCACCATCAATCACCGCTAACAAGTTGATTCATGGCAAGTTATCAAGCCAATTATGTAGACGGGTGATCGCCAACGGACCAAATCGTAGTACTACGACAGATCCTCCAAAAGTGTCTCGAATACCAAATCCTTAGACGCCATCTATCCATAGATTTCAAGGCCGCCTACGATACTATCGACCGTGAAGAGCTATATGGAAAATTGTGGACAAAAGCGGCTTTCCCAGCAAACTGATAACACGGATTAAGGCCATGATGGATGGTGTACAGTGCTGTATGAGGATATCGGGCGCGTTATCAAGCCCGTTTGAAACATGCAGGGGACTTTAAGAAGACAATGATATTTCCTGTCTCCTGTCAAACATCGCGCTGAGGTGTTATGAAACGTGAAAGTTTTAACATGCCGGGCACGATCTTTAATGACTCTAGCCAATTCATCTGATCTGTTTCGCTGACGACGTAGACATTGTCGAAAGACATTCCAGGCGGTTGCTGTTGGCTGCAGTTGGATTACTGGTGAATACGTCTAAAACTAAAGGGAGTAGATGAATTTCTATACCTCGGATCGTAGATTACGTCGAACAATAACTGCAGCAGAGAAATACACAGAAATCATGCTTACTATGGACTCCACAAGACCCTAAGGTCTGGTAAGCTTCACCCCCGTACCAAATATATCATGTAGGGGAAGGGCGGTAAAGACGGACACTGCGGGAAAGACGGACACTTGTCATATTTCATAAACAATAATTTTTTGAAGCAAATCAATGATGGGAAATGTTTCTATAGATTGAATTAACACTTTTGAACTAAACTGCCGATTTTTAGCAGCGTAGCTGACAAATTTATAAGCAAAGCAAAGAAAAAATGCGTATATACGCTAACCGATGTAATTTTGTGCGTGAAGAAAATAGCTGGTAAATCGTTAAAAAACAACATATTCATGCTAAACCGACGACATTGCGTTAGTTTGATCTTTCACTGAATATCCATTGGAAACCTAGTGAATTTTTGAATATTCAGTAAAAAGTTATTGAAGTTTGAAAAAATGGTATCCAAGTCGGGAAAGACGGACACCCAACGGTAGGGAAAGACGGACACACTGATTTTGAACAAAATGGGTTCACAACAACGCCCAACAACGATTTAACATTGCAAATACTTCCATATTATATATGTAAAAGTAACCAGAAGTCATATAACAGTTGGAATGAGCCAACTTTTAGAAACGATTAATTCGTCACCAATTAAAATATTGAAGGGAACCATTCTATTTTCTCGCTCAAAGGGAAGATCGGGAAGGGGGTTTCCCAAACCAATTCTTTCCTAAATACATTATGAAATATGTTAATTTTTCTTAATACTGATAATTCAACGACGCGTGACACCTTTTTGCGAGTGTCCGTCTTTCCCATATCAAGTGTCCGTCTTTCCCGCCCATGCGCAGAAACTCTGATTTATACATGATGTTTATAATATTAAAAAACGCATAAATTTTGGAAGAAATTTTCCAGCACACGTTATAACTTTATTAGACAGAGACTTAAAGGTTCAGTTTATACGAAAATTGGGATCAATACAGTTATATTTGAGTAGATATTGAGTCTTTTTTTAGGTGTCCGTCTTTACCGCCCTTCCCCTACAAAATGCTAATGTACAAATTACTACGGACTCCACAAGACCCTAAGGTCTGGTAAGCTTCACCCCCGTACCAAATATATCATGTACAAAATGCTAATGAGACAGTTAGTCCTTTACAGATACAAATGTGGACAATGCTCGACGAGGACTTGAAAGCACTGACCGTTTTTTGTACGTCGTATTCTTAAGACCATTCTTGTTGGTGTATGGAGGCGAAGGTCCGCGAATGAACCACGAGCTGGCGCAGCTCTTCGGCGAACCCAGTATCCAGAAAACTACTATAGCTAAAAGGGTACAACGGGCGGAACATATTGTGAGAATGCCGAACAACAACACTGCAAAAATGATGTTCGCGTCGAATCCGTTTGGTACCAGATGCAGTGGTGCGCGGCGTGCTCGATGATTAGACCAGGTGGAGTAATACCAGGAAAATGTAGAACATTCGAGAAATTGGAGACGGACAGCCATGGACCGAGTTTGTTGGTGGAACATTGTTATGCAGGTGAAATCCTAAAGGAGATCGCACCAGGATAAGTAAGTAAGCACGCGTCCAATCGTCCTGCTGGATCTGCTAGAGGTGGGGCAAGAAAAACTCTGTTATCACTTTTATCGTGTGCGTAAAATGCAGAATGCACGTGATTGAGTACCGTATGCATAAGTTGATGCAAAGAAAGTGACGGTGGCGACCGCCCAAGACATAACGTCAAAATCGTTAACGAACACCTCAGTGCTACGGTTGGCCAAGAGGAGGAATTCAGAGCGGATATTGGCGGACACCGGCTTATGAACGACTTCACCACCTTCAACAATACGGTCATACGCAGTTGTAGCTACTTTCGCTTACAGACCGAATCGCAAATCGACCACGTTTTACTTGATGAGTATTCAAAAGGTGGCGAAAGCTGGACGAATACGAAGGACAGGGATATTGCAAGAATGCCGAACAACTACCCTGCAAAGATGGTGTTCGCCTGAAATCCGGTGGGTAAAAGACGACCAGGAGCGCAGCGAGCAAGATAGTTAGGCCAGGTGAAGCGAGACCTGGTGGAGATTACACGGTGTCCAAGGAATTAGAGAGCGGTATCCCACAACCGAGTAAATTGGAGAAACTTTGTTTCGTCACGATTTGTCTTCGGACTAATCTTCGGAAGGAAATCTCCAGATTCGGAGGACTACCCTTCGCCATAGATTTTCAGTATTATAAAATTGTTATAAAATAGACATAGGAACGTTGTTGGCAGTTACTGTGTATAAAAATCTGTATCAAATAATGAAACTAACGCAATTATTTGACACAAGACACGTGTAAAAAAACTTATGATATTTTTATCTGTATTTAAGGATGGATAACATTCAATCTCTAACCAGATTTAAAAACTGTCGAAGCTTCGGACCCTAGTTTCACAGTTGTTACAAACCAGTTGCGGCAACCGATTTGTGACCAATTTTAGTCATAAATGAGTAGCTGCAACTAAAAGTGCCAAATGTGTGCTGCTTGGGGAGGGTCTTCAACTTTGTTCTAATTACCGCAAGAGATCAAAAGCCAGTAGATAACCAGAAAAATCAATAAAAATGTTTAGGCACTTTAACTAAGTATTTCTCCACTACACACTACACAACTACACTGCTCATTCAATTGCAAAATGAATAGCAGTCATTAAAATGCAAGAGATGAAATGTTCAATGAGGCTACTGCAGTAAAGTTTATGTTGAAACTCTCTTTCATTGCGCTAAATTTCTTATTTTTTTAGTTCGAATTTAAATGCGAATACTCCTACATACACATAAGATGCCACCGTGACCTTTCTTAGCTTCCTTTCCAGTAAAATAAATTACGTCGATAAAAATTAAACTGTCACCGGGGTCGCTTCCCATCAGCTCCGTCCGATAGCAATCGCCACACGAAGATTGTGAATATTGAACAAACGTCCGCGTCCGAAAAAAAATACTTTTCCCCAATTCCAATTCCAATTACCATCGATGGCAGTTCTGTTGTCGGGCTTGTCTTCAAATTGTCATGCGAATGATGCAAACAAGAAAAAGGGTGCCGAAAGTGCGTCGTAACGGCGCAGGAACAAACATTTTGTGACCTCATCGTTTACGGGAGCGCTCCACCCGGTGCAGACTTTGCGAGAGGATGAGATCGCCGTATCATCACGATCAGCATGGGGCTTTGAACTCGAAAAGCAAGATCTGAATTCGGTAAAGTCTTTCGCCACTTTCGGTGGCCGTCACGACGGAAATTAACGAGTACACACTTGTGCTGCAATTATTTAACGGTATTTGAGGCAAAAGTCACGAACTACCTAAGTTACCTGTAACCCTTGGAAGCATCAGAGGACCACAAGCATAAAAAATTTCAACTTCAGATTTTTTATAGAAACCTCAGCAAGCATGAGTTAGACTTAGCAATTAGATTTTTTCTAGTTTAATTAGTAATTAAAGATTTTCAGTTATCGAACAGCTTCACTCGCTATTACTCAACTGTGTAACGAACGAAAGGATCAATAGGCCATTCGTTCAATTCGTC
Source organism: Sabethes cyaneus (assembly GCF_943734655.1). NCBI lineage: Eukaryota > Metazoa > Arthropoda > Insecta > Diptera > Culicidae > Sabethes > Sabethes cyaneus. Next base: position 148,793,770 of record NC_071354.1, read on the forward strand.
AAGGATTTGATGTAATCATTAAGTCTGTACATGAACTGACCCATCACGGAATGTAATGGACAGGTTGACTAATTATAGTCAGAGAACACTTCATCCTGCGGCACATATTGACTAATTGTTGACGTTTCTTTGATCGATCGTTCGATGGCGCTGATCGACGGCAATCAGTGATTGTGAATACGACTGCCCACCTACCTACCTACCTGCAATGATTGGATTCAGTACGAAAAATGCATAAACAACGGTTCGAATGGTGATCGATCATGGCAGATAACAATTTTCTTCGCATTTGTCCTCCAGGTCCAGTGTTTCAAGTCAATGTTTCAGATTAACGATTAACTGAATCTGCAGATTAACCAAATCTGCTGGTCGCTTACAACGGAAGAATAAATACACACTGAACATTCTCTCATCTTCTGATTGCATAGCGACCTACCCAATTGCACGCCATGTTTGTACATACTGAACTTTTGATTATTATCGAGGAAAACAGAAAATCGTTTATCTTCTTCATGCCCGCAGAGTGCAACCGATCTTTTGATCCGTTGTTGCTTTGAACCCGCTGCATAATGAACATGTCAGTGATTTTGGCCACAGCCAAGCCTATGCTTCTGAACTAGAAAATCATTACTTTTGCATAACTCCCCGGCCGTCACGACCTTTCTAGGATATGCGGTGAGAACGTTACGAAGGCAGCTTGTGCGAAACATAACAGCGGCAAGCTGCGCTTACAAGTGTAGAAATGTTTATGTGAGATAAATATATTATAGCACTATTCGTATCTCTCCAAGATCTGGCATGTTCTCACTTTTGCCAGTCACTTTTCAATTGCGTTTCGTAGCGAACGGAATGAGATCAACTCTTCAGATCTTCCCATAAGGAGGCGACAGCGAGCAGTCCTGAATGCACGTCCAGGTGAAATGAAAATGAAATTGGATTTCGCGTCGGTCTCTTGGGTTTTACCATGTATAGCCTGTAGATGTAGATGCCGCCGCCATGGACAACTACAAATTCCTACTTAATTATGCAACGGTGAGAAACGATCTATTTTCATTCGATTTCTCTCTGACGTTAAGGAGTTAACTGAACGGGATGATTCCAGCGGCAATGAAACATCCTGCTGCCTGCATGCGGCAAACAAATCGGATGCCGCCGCCGCCGTTGTGCAACCAGTGACGGAGACAGTGATTGATAGCTTCATGTAGATCGGTTAAAGAATGCTGGTCAAATGAACCTTAACTGATGGCTGATTATAGCCGAGGTACACCATCGTGAACTGGCTGGATAAATATTGCCAGAACAATGACGTACATTCCTGGATTTTTAAAATTATTTTGTTTTTAATATAAGATACCTAATGACATATATAACTAGCCTTTTTGTAATTCAATAATTCTTATCGATAGTCTGCATAAAAGCATGGTTTTATATGTAGTTCTTCATTAAAATTTTACTACCTTAAATAGCAAACTAGAGTTAAGATTGGAATTTGACTTCTACGCCTCTTCAACTATAGAGCATGGAATGTGGAACTAGGACCTACGAAAGGACATATTTATTTTCATAGGTGTTATGTTTGAAAAATCGTATATGGACAACTATCGCCCCAAAATTATGTCGAGGAAAATTGTTTTCGAAACATGAAAAAACGTACACTGAGGAAAAATTTTTCCAATCTTTGAACAAAAAATATAAAAAATATACCATAATATACCATCATGATAATTTTTTTGGAAAAAATAAAATTACAACTTTCATGAACGGACTTCGTAGAACAAAGACTTTTATGTTTTTTTTTCAAACTAGAGATTTTTCAATTAACTCTTACTTCTTCTTCTTCTTCTTCTTCTTCTTCTTCTTCTTCTTCTTCTTCTTCTTCTTCTTCTTCTTCTTCTTCTTCTTCTTCTTCTTCTTCTTCTTCTTCTTCTTCTTCTTCTTCTTCTTCTTCTTCTTCTTCTTCTTCTTCTTCTTCTTCTTCTTCTTCTTCTTCTAGTGGTGTGTGCTGTATCCAGAATTTCACTCCACTGCTCTCAGTCCTGGGTTACTTGTCGCCAATTGAACGTTGAACGTCTCGATTCTCACAAGTCGACTACAACCTGGTCGATTCATCTACCACGTTGAGTCCATATATTCCAGGTGCCAGTGAAATTCTCGAAGAGAACGGATTTCACTCCTCAGTCATCCGGCATCCTTGTGACGTGGCCGACTCACGGTAGTCTCCCAACTTTCGCCTGATTTGCGATGGGAATCTCTCCAAATAGTGCCTGCAGCTCGAGGTTGATAATTCGCTCCGATGGTACACTAGCCAGCAGCCGCTGTTTGCTACAACAAGGCCCGTAACAATTCGGCATGATACTGGTTACCGCATTCCCTCTGTTATCTGTCCCGTCCGCATCAAGCAAATGACGTCACGGGCAAAATAAGCGAGGCACCCATCCTTCACGCGATTGTGAGGAACGTGCTGCTCGAGTCAAAAGCATTGATACCTGATACTTGATACCGCTTCGATAGCCTTCACCGCCTTTTCATAAGCGTAGTCGACATGGCTGTTGAATTTCAGCCAGTCTGTCATTACTGCCATATGTATGAACGCACGCATTGAAGTTCCGCTATACTGCTGCACAGTTATAGACCAGTCTGACCTCCTTTTTATGGTGAGCCATTTGCTGCTTTGCCTCCTGTAACCAGTTCTCAATCTTTCCAATCGCCTCTGTCACCAGCATTTCCACCTTTTCCAGTGGCTCGCTTGTCACCGATAACACGCTGTCATCCGTAAAGCCGATGATCACTGCACCTCCGGGACTTGCAGACCGTCAACGTTCTCCCTCTCTTCTACACTGTACGGTGCTGGTGCCACATCGCAGGTTTGAGCGCCGGGAAAAGTCGCACCACGATCGCCTTCAGCTTATCCGAGCATATCTTCCTGGCTGTCTCAGGATCTTTGGCTTACAATGCGGTACGCATCATCCCAAGGGTTGGCCCAGCTTTTCGGCACAGCTCCTTGCAGCAGTTGCGTTTACTCTGCTTTATCTCATGTTTCCATGCAGCCTTCAATAATTTGAGTACCATGTTACCCTCCTGTCGGTTCGTTGCAGTTCTGGATGTGTCTTCTGGCTCTGAGACAACTGGTGCGAAGGTTGCTAAGTGACTCATTCCACCAGTAAGCTGGGCGTCGGTCGCTTCTCAGTTCCAGTTTTCTCGGTACGGTAGCATCGCTTGCCCACATCAACGCGTTCGTCAATTCGCGCGCATTCGGGTCCGGGTTCGGGTCCGCTGTCCACCCGGAGTGCTTCAACGAACAAATTCTTGTTAAAGACCGTCTTCTTCCACTTCCACTGGTCTTTGCATTGTCACCGGGTTCCACCGATCCTTTTTCTTGTGTTGTGTGTATTGGGTTCTAACTAACCCTTCCTTCAATGTTTACCCTACAGGGTGTTCAATAAGTTCGAATAAACTTTAAAAATGTGTTTAAAAAATGAAAATCAAGATATTCTGTTCTGAGTCACTTTTTATTGAGGTAGTGTTTATTGAGAACCTTCACAACATTTTTGGAGGAAGCACCCCCCTTTTGTGCTTTATGACGAGCTTGAGACGTTTCTCAAAAGAATCACACGCGGCACGCACCTGGTCCATGGGTATCTCGTCCCATATCATGGAAATGAGCTTCCTAAATTGGTCCACAGCGCTCACTCTACGTTCGCTCTGCTTGGCCAGCATGTACGACCATACATAAAAGTCCAGGGGATTAAGATCCGGGGAGCTGCGAGGCCACAAAGTCTTATTGAGAAAATCAGTCAAATTCTCCCGACACCACGCTTGGACGATATTTGGCGTGTGGGCCGGTGCGCCGTCCTGTTGAAAGACGTAATGATCTTTCCCGTAGTGGTCACGAAGTTCCGGGGCCACATGTAGTACGCGGTGGCGATTTTTACGTTTTTCTCGATAAACACCAGTTCCCACGCTTGAATACGGCCCTCCAAACCATCACCGACGCGGCGCTCTGAAACCGCCGGACGTGTATGTGGGACGGGGGGATGCTGGCCAACATCGGCACCCACAGCCGATCATTTTGGACATTGTGCGGCAGTTGCAAGATGAAGAGTTTCTCATCAGAAAACACGAACTCCTGACCAGCGTGCCCCGAAAGTATCAGTTTTGCTCTGTCCAACCTCTTCTTCGTTGTAGCCTCCGTTATACCGTGAACCTTGCGTTTCTTATACGGCTTACATCCCAGGTCCTTCCCCATGATGGTGTGGGCAGTTCCGATCAACACATCCAGGTCAACAGCGGTCTTCCGGATCGAGCGATTCATTTTTCGACGAAACCACTCCCTCACCACCTTGATGGCTGCTGGCGTCCTCGCCGAACGCGGCCGCCCGGGTCTTACACGGTCCTTGGCCGAGCCCGTTTCCCGGTACGCCCGGATGGTGTTATAGATAAAGTTCCGCTTCACTCCGTGGGATTTCAACCGCCGAAATATGTCGCCGGGTCGCTCACCTCTCGCAAACAACTTTACTACGACATTGCGGTACTCGTTCATCGCGCGCGGTAAACAAATAACAAATGACATCAAGTTGGCATAAACATATGCTAAACATATGGCTAAAGCTGACACCAATATCAATAAACAGAATGCACATGATGCTTACTTACACAACGATGAAAAGTTGTATTCGAACTTATTGAACACCCTGTAGACGGCATTGAGAACGGTGATCGCTCAATAGTTCTCACAGTCCAACTTGTCGTCCTTTTTATACATCGGGCAGATAACCCCATCTTTCCGCTCCTTTGGTAGCTGTTCCGTATCAAAATTCTGACAATTAGCCGGTGCATACAAATGGCCAGCTTTTCTGGTCCCATTTTAATAACCTCCGCTGCGATGCCATGTTTGCCAGCTGATTTATTGTTCTCTAGCTGCATGATGACCATCTTAACAGAGCCCTCTATACTATATTTATTCGCCTGATGATTGTTGTTGGTATACCCTTTACAGACTCACTAATACATGTTAAGCATCTGCGATGAACTGCCGAAGTGACATCGAGGACAGATTCACGGTGGTCCGAACCTTCGTTGAACGGCGCAACTTCCAACTAAGGCTTCCAACAAACTGTACCCTCTAGCGTTAGTATGTCTGCTACCCCACTCCACTGCCCAAATGTTGAAGTCCCCTCCAATGATGATTGGCCTTCACCCGATAGGTTTCTCAGACAGCGCATCCCGCATTTGGTGGAACATCTTGAGGGTGCGTATATAACAGCGATATATGAAGATCCCCTTGATCGCACATATTGGTAAACTTTTGAATCCCACCGGATTGGATCCAGTCTCCGATCCCAGGCCCAGGGCCTGGAAGGAGAAGTTGAGTTCGAATACGGCTACAAATGGCTCCCATTAAAGCTTTGTGCGATCAGCGGATCCCCCTGCTTGGGTAAAGAGGAACGGTACAGACAGACAACACCCTTCTGGGCCTCCATACCAAAAATATGAATTATGGCAAACGTACATTATGGCTTCCGTCCATTATGGCAAACATACATTATGGCATCCTTCTGTATGGCTCCCGTCCATTATGGCAAACATACATTATGGCATTCGTCTTTATGGCATTCGTACGTATGGCAACCGTCCGTATGGCTATCGTATTTATGGCTCTCGTCCGGTCACCCATCTGACACTATAAGCGCCTTGCTTCATCTGTAACCAAAACTGACTCTAATACATGTGCACATAGATTATAGCTGGTGCGAGCACCTCACGAACACTTTCTCATTGGGAGCAGGAGTTGCCGTGGGTGGATCCGTTGGTGCTATAAGCATAGCAATATTCGTGTACAGATGTCAGTACCCTGGTTATAACGCCAGCGCGGAGCAAGTGAAAACTCAAATCAATTATGCCAAATTACTGTCATCACAAGCATCAGTAACGTAGTAACAGAAAGTAAATTATTTCTGTGAAATTGAATTTTTTTTTGAAAAATTCGGATCTTTTAAATATTTAAGGTATGTTGTTGCTTCGTCGTAATTGCCTATTCCTGTCCTATCCAACACAAATTATTAAAAATATCAGCATTTTTATGACATACAATGCAAAACTAGTTATTCCCTAATATTTTAGTTTGTTGTCTATCATACGCGATCAATCAAAGTGAGCTGAGATCTATTTAAATGCTTTTTATCATTAAAGTTCTACCAGCCAAATTTCTCACGTTTTTTCGTGTGACGAAGAAGAAAATGTCGACTAATCGTTCTAATTTCCTTTATTCATAAATGAAAATAACTCATGCGAGGCATTGTCGTTATTTTACAGCCAGGAAAACTTGCCTGATCTGCAGAAATATTGCAGAATAACATTTGTCATGCCGTCCTACACAACTACATGCGCGTTAGCTTCGTAAACACGGTTGTGATTTTTAGTTCGGACGATGAAAAATTTTGATGGACAGATTTTAAAACGGTACGACGAATTTCAGAAATAAAGTCAGTTGCGTAATTTCAATAATATGCTTTAATAATCGCTCTTCAGTGATTTCAAAGTTCACGGATCGGAAGATAAGTGTGTTTTAGTCAAATCAGCACATGAACTGTTGGAGTGTTCATTAAATCCATCCAACAAATGTTGAAAATTAGAATAACTTTACTTACTACGGCGGGAATAAAAAAATAAACCCTACCTAATTCAAAAATTCTCGGGAAATGTTTGAAAGGGACGTAAGTCGCAAAATGTCAACAAATGGCTTTTTATGCTATGTTACTATATAACGTGTAATGAAGCACTTATTAGATTAAATTAACGAAAATCGACTCTTCAATAAGTTTAAACAATTATGTCAATATGACCGAACATCCCTACAGTTATATTTTTTACTTACACCGTTTCGAGACGAATCCACAAAATTTCCGAATGTAAAATTTCACATTTTAGCAATACTTAAACGCGGTTTTGTAGTAGATAGTCTATATTTTTATGATTCGCGAATAAAATTTTGATAGAAAAATAAACATCAAAAAATATATTGTATACTTTACTTTTGCTCAAAACTCAATTATTTTTAAACATACTTAGAATCGTTACTACCATAATGCGAAACCGTAGTAAAAAGTACCGTTAGCCAGTATCCGCTAAAATAAAAATTGCCAGATTTTTAAAAAGGATTTAAAATAATGAGTAAATAGTTTCTTAGTTCGACGCAAATGTTAGATAAGACCATTTGAAAAAATTTCCGAAAATTTATATCTCATGAACATTTGTTTGTTATGAAAATGCTAGTAAATTTCTTAGCATAATCACTGATGGACTACCGTTGGATCTAGAGAAAAATAAAAGGAGAAAATCAGGAAAAGAGCACGAAAAAAAACCAGACAATAACTCGATTAACAGGATAGAAAAAGAGGAAAAACACGAGAAAAAAAAGAATAAAAACTAATACAGGAGTATGAAAATGGAAAAACCAGAACAGAAACAGATAAATAACAGGAATAACAGGACAGAAAAAAGGAATAAAACGGAAATGAAAAACAGAACGTGGCATCTACTCATAGTAAGTGATAAAGTAAGAATAGCAGGAAAAACAGAACAGACGAAACAAAAAATATGGCATACGAGACAAGAAAAGAGGACAAGCTGGCCTGAAAACGAGGAAAAACGGAAGAAAAATACGAAAAACACAACAAAGTAAAATAAAAAAATAGATAAAGAACTAAGAACAGTAGGCAAAAAAGGAAAAACAAGATAGAAAAAGAGGGAAAACGGGGCAAGAAACGAAATACGGAACAGAAAACAAGAGAAACCAAAGTAAAAAAGGGAACAGAAAAGAGGAAAGTTAAAGAAAAAATAAACCCGATAGAGGAAACGAGGAAAACGGGAAAAAGAGGTTAAACAGAACAAGGAGAGGTAAAGGATAAAAATTGTACATCGGGAAAGAGAAGAAAAATTAAACAGGAAAGAAGTAAAACTAAAGTGAAAAAGGTAAGAACAGGAGATAAAAATCAAAACCCGAAAAACCAGAAGACCAGCACAGAACCACGAGAACCGAAACCAGAGACCAGCACAGAATAAACGGAACAAATGATGACAAAAGACAAGGGAAAATGAAAAAACAGGTAGAAAAAACGAAAAAAGGGGAAAATATAAGAGAAAAGACGGAAAACGGAAAAGAAAATAACAAAAGATAAATAAAAAGTTTGAGTAAAATTGATAATAAGAAAAAATAGGATAGGAAAAAAAGGAAACAGGGAGCAGAAAAAAGGAAAAACGAGAGGAAAATAAATAAAAATCCAAGGAAAGTTAGACCAAACATTCAAAATCGATGCCGTAAAGGAGAAAAATGGAACTAAAAGTGGAACACCGACAGTGGAAAGAGAAAAACGGAACATCATAGAGTTTTTTTTATTCTATATTTGAGAGGTTTTCAGCCTGTGGCTGGTTCGCCTCTCCCATCATAGAGTTAAGACGTATGAAAGAATAAGACAAAAATGTCAATTCCAATTTCAAATAAAACTTTGTGTCTAATTTCATGTCCATGTTCGGTTTTCAAGTTCAAATTAGTCCAAATTCAAGTGTAATTTGATGTGCAATCTCAAATTCAATTGCATGTCCCATTCAAAACATCTCAGCTCAATTTCTCGTCTTATTGTATTCCAAGCTTAATTTCAATTTTAAGTCAATTTCAAACTCTGATTTCAATAGACTAATCTCAAGTTTTTAGTCTTGACCTTGAAATGCGGTCATACATATATATTAATATTTTTTGAAACGATGGTTCTACAATTGATGACGGGACGGTAGGGAAAGAAATGAAAATTTTTGGTGAAGGTGGGGAAGAGCGGAAAGGAAGGGGGGGGGGGGGTATTGGTAGCTATGCTTGACAAGTAGTCATTTTGACTCCTACCTTTTGTCCAATACTGGAAGGTGCATGAGTCGAACCAAGCTGTAATCTGAGATTACAACCGGATTCGAACCCACAACACCCGCCAGGCCACATGCCCAATGACAAAAGGTAGGAGTCAAAATGACTACTTGTCAAGCATAGCTACCAATACCCCCCCCCCCCTTCCTTTCCGCTCTTCTCCACCTTCACCAAAAATTTTCATTTCTTTCCCTACCGTCCCGTCATCAATTGTAGAACCATCGTTTCAAAAAATATTAATCTGAATTCGAAGTCTATTTTCAAATATAATTTTAAGGAATTCATCGATCCCTAATGTGACCAATTTTTTTCGTGTTCGTTGGAAATGAATAGTTATAACTTGACCTATCAAAATTGCACAATCAGTCATAGCCGTATACAAACAGATCAGTCGACTGTGGAAGGGCTTAAGCATAAATCAATATTCAAGTCAATTGACTTGAACATATATTTAGTGCATTTCTCCAATGATCCGCATCATCAACTGCTCAATCGACAAGATGAACTCTATAGCATTACTTCGGATTCCCCCTAGAAAGCCCTTTGAAGCCCCGTTGAAAATCTCGCGCGAAAGTCAGCACAGTTTTTATTTCCAGCGGAATTCTCTCGTCTTATCACCTCGGGCACAAACCGATAAATACTCGAGACCCAATTATGGAAAGATTTATCGTTCAATAAAAATCCAATCAAGATGCTCACGGGACCGCAGGAAACGAAGACGCTCAAGCGCATGTTATGTAGACGAATGGGATGAGAAACCGTTTGATCGTCCAGTATATGACCGGCCGGCCTATCGCTGTGAACCATTGAAGATCCCAAGATTTCGAGGGTTCCATATTTTCGATCACCACCGTGTTCGGAATCACACTGACCCAATTCTGTTTCCTTCTTGCTGTGGCTCGCGCTCTCCCGCGGCCGATTAGCCTAGATGAGGGAGAAAAATGGTCATCTAATTGGGCACTTTAGTCCGGCTAGAAAAAGAATGAATGGTTAGATGTGTGATGCATCGATTAAGGAAGATTGAAGTGAGAACACCGGACCACCCGTCGCGACCGGTGCTCGAGGCATCATTACTGATCTTAGGTGACAGATTTAACCACCTTCCATTTCCACTACGGCTTTCAGCGGCCGGTTAGTATGTTTTCGATCATTATGCCTCAAATAGGCAATTTCCTGTGACAGGCGTGGTTTCACTAGATGTTCAATAGATAATAATCGCCGTCAGCGCGATTGAATTGTAAGCGGCGTGAAGTTTTAGCTGTTTAGTCTAATGATTGCATTTATCAAATGTCGAATTATCGGATTAGGGGTGGGCAGCATACACACACATGTTGATGGATGTTGTAGTTATGCGCTCAAAAAATGTTTTCTTTCTTGGCTCATGTCTGTTGTTGTTAACAAGATTGATTAGTTGAGAAAACCAGCGTATTTAATCATCGATATGGCAGTAAACAGGTTTTATCCACAAACCTGCAAAGAACGCAAATTCACTGGCAAAATTTTTCTTTCATTTTTCAACCTCAACAGTACATGATGAAAAATGCTTTAAACCAACTGAATGACGCACTCACAATTTACTTGCTTCCAATAACAGGATATGTCCCCGGCAGCAACAGCAGCGCCACGGTGTCGCTCGATCGTTTCAATACTTGACATGGTGAACAATCGGTTTGAACTACTTACCACTAGTGTAGCAACGAAGTCAATTAATTTTCTAGAAAACCTGCTGAAATTGAGAAATGCATATGTGGCGCACAACCCGGCAGGCTAACAGCAGGGAACCAATACGCAAGTGATAAACGCATGCGACACACGCGACTGGTTGCTTCTTCCGGAAGATGGGCTGCGGCAATAAAATTTATCTATAACCCACAGGTGACATTATTTTACCGTCAGCGAGTGTTAATTCAGCCATTAATCCAGCTTCCCGGCGTTGAGCAGCTTCTCTTCGCTGTGGCTTCGTAGGTCCACAGTCCCCTACAAAGTTTGATGGGAACGGCCTCCAGTCGTCCCAATAGTTTTGTCCAGTCAGTTTTCCCGCTATTAATCACTGCGGAATGTGCTGGTCGGCTCTTTTGCCGACTTCTGAAACATCTTTTCAGGTAAAGCGGAAAAATGGTATCAATTCTCTTCGAACCCCGGGCGGCTATTGAAGCTTTACTGCGAATCATTAACGAAGAGCTTGAACACAAAGTTGCATGTTTTATAACGACAGACAGGATATAGTTGCCAAACGATGGGTATTTGGAGGGTTTCTGTTGACTTCTCAACGTCAGCTTGCCATAACTAGTAGAGAAATTAATGACTTCTTGAACAATTGCGCAAGCTCCGTTTGAATGTAACGTATCGATTCCATCAGACTGCAACTAGTGAGATATTATGGCTGGAAAAGCGTTTAATGGTCTTAGGACAAAAAAAATTGTGGTATTTTCTACTAACAGAGAAAACAAAAAGTAATTACGTGACTTGGATATATCGCACATCAACATATAACGCATTGGATAGAAGCTCGCATTTCGTCTTAATAATTGTACCGGCAAATACACCTTTGTATTAAATGTACCTTTGTATTGTACAAACATCAGTCACAGACAAACTTTTGAAGATAATCCCACTGTTTGAAACTGGCAACACTTTTTAATGTTTGATTATGTAACTTTTGAAAGGAATTTTTTTCATAAATTTTATTCGTTATGTTACTAATTGTCGCCGCTACTATTTCGCGAATCACTCGATAAGCTTCTGTTGTGCTCTATCAAAATAAAATTCAGTTTCAAAAAGGTAAATCAAACGTGAAATATGAACATATAGAATCCGCAGTAACAATTTATACATAGTGAGTGGATGTGTATGTGCTTGCAACTATGTTGTGTAAAGTAAGCAAAGGGTTTCATCACTGGAGCAACTATAAACGGACAATTTTACAAGGAGAAGTGTCTTCAGAAGATAATTTTGTCATTCATTCGATCACACGAAGCTACCGTGAGTTCTGGCCCGACTTAGCCAGCAACCATTATAACCGTAGGCCGTAGCAGATGACGTGTAATGGTATAAACAAAATGATATTAATTTTATTGAAAAAGTATTAATTCCCCCAAATTGTCCAGATTTACATCCCATCGAAAAATATCGAACAACTATCAAGCAACACTAATGGCAAAGCAATCAAAAAACCATCTGATATAAAAAAGTGGTTGAAAAAGATGGCAGATACGGTTGACACTGTCACTGCGCAGAAAATAACGAGAGGTCTTTACCGAAAAATAAGTTTATCAGACAAGGCGAAGAATAATTTTTCTCGGCACAGAGTGTTTTCTCTTGAAAATTTGGGTAGAAGTAGTTTGGACTGTATTGTTTACACTGTATTTTTATAGCGGTCAGTTTTTCGAAAATGAGCAAAAATGGCGTCACTCGGAAAGCAACGTCGCGAATTTATTTTGCGCAAACACCTGGAATATCCTCAACTCTCTCATTATGCTTTTACCGTTTTTGCATTACAATTTTGTATAAAATTATCACAAAATATCACAATTTAAAAAACTTTTCAAAATCTGAAATTTGGTACTATGCTAAATAGTGCATTTTTATAAACAATTGCAATTTTTTCAAAGTTGGAACTTTTTTTTCTCGATTTTTTTTATTTTAAAATATTTCTTCATCTTTCTCGAAGAAGCATGCAAAATTTGGAAATGGAGAAATGAAAACTCTAGAAGCTATGCATGTTTATATCGAAGCGCGCACATTAATGCAAACGAGCGGTTATACTCAATCGATGCTCTAACCCACGGGCAGCTTCATAACGAGGCCGCCTTTGATGCTATTAAGTGTAACGTGTCGTAGAACCACGCGCGTTCGTCCGGTCGTTTGCATTAATGTGCGCGCTTCGATATAAAAATTCATAACTTCTAGAGTTTTCATTTCTCCATTTCCAAATTTTGCATGTTTCTTCGAGAAAGATCAACAAATATTTTAAAATAAAAAAAATCGAGAAAAAAAAGTTCCAACTTTGAAAAAATTGCAACTGTTTATAAAAATGCACTATTTAACTATTGAAAAACAATCGAAAGGGGGTATGTTATACCAATTTTGAAAGCTTGTGGAATAGTGAACACATCTGGTAGAAAGTCATTTTTTGATATTACAAACTATGTTTACAATCAGCATTTAAAAAATAGTGATTTTTTCAGATTACAATACTTTAAAAAATCATATCTTGCGAATTCCAACAGTAACATCGAAATAGAAAAATACGTGTCGATTTTTTTTGGACAAAAAACGTAAAAAAAATATTACGAAGAGAAAAAAAAATTTGACTGTAAATTTCCCGTGGAATGACCCACATGTACTATAGTATGCTTTTACCGTTTTTGCATTACAATCTATACCTACAAAAACGGATTTCTGTCTTTCTGTCTGTCTGTCCCTATGTTCCTTATAGAATCGAAAACTACTGAACCAATCGGAGTGAAAACTTGCATTTTGGAGTTTTTGGTGGTTTTTATGATGGTTAGAGACCCCTATCCACACTAAGAGGGGGGGGCTACCATACACATAAAACACAAATTTCTGCATCACTCGAGAACTAATCAAGCAAATGGAACAAAATTTTACATGTGGGTGTTTTTGGAGACAAGAATTTTTTCTATGGTGAATTGAGACCCCCCTCCACTTTAGGAGGGGGGGGGGCGGTCTCCTGTACAAATGAAATACAAATTTCCTCATAACTCGAAAACTAATTAATCAAATGTAACCATATTTGGCATGTGGATGTTTTTGGAGGCATGAATTTTTTCTATGCTGAATTGAGACCCCTTACCTTTTTAGGAGGGGGGCTCCAATACAAATGAAATACAAATTTCCTCATAACTCAAGAACTAATCAAGCAAATGGAACAAAATTTAGCATGTGGGTGTTCTTGTAGGCAATTTTTTTACTATGGTAAATTGAAACCTCTCCCTACTTTAGGAGGGGGGCTCCTATACAAATGAAATACAAATTTCCTCATAACTCGAGAATTAATTAATCAAATGGAACCATATTTGGCATGCGGGTGTTTTTGGAGGCATGAATTTTTTCTATGATGAATCAGGACCCCTTACCTTTTTAGGAGGGGGGGCTCTCATACAAATGAAATACAAATTTCCTCATAACTCGAGAAGTAATCAAGCAAATGGAACCAAATTTGGTCTCACCCCTGTGGTAAGGCGATAATAACTCTCATACAAATAAATCAGAAATTTTTGCGTAACTTGTAACCCCTTAATCGTAGGTCACAATGCACGAGAGCTAAATTTTTCATTTAAATTCTTATATTTTGTATTATAAACTAAATCTAATTCATCTAATGGATTAATCCAATAATATGTTTTCTAATTTAAATAATTATAATCTAATTAAAATAAATATTTTGCTTTAAAACTAAAATTCTACTCTAATTACCTTTCTTGAGTTAAATATACCTAATTTAAATTTAAATTCAAATAAAATCCCAATCCCGCTCCTAATACCCCTCCATATCAACTCCGACAAAAACCGTATACATTGACGCAACTGCCCGCCTGTCAGTGGACCAACGTTGACAGCTACGCGAGATGTCAGCATGACTTGCAAAATTGGGCGGAGTTGGATAAATACGCCGTCTGCCCTGCGGACGGCCTTCTTTCTGGTAACAACCATAGACCGAACCAAGTCGCGTCATTTTATAAAAGTATAAATTTTCGCCAGGTGACGACAAAAATTAAAAAAGTGAGCCAAGTGTGTGAGTGACCGCATCTAGTGCTTTCCCGTTCCCGTTGACCCGTGTAAATCACCCGGCTACGATCGCGGACGCGGATACTTCTGTGTTCGGTGTTTCACTGGCAGACTGCGGGACCCCTCGAGATTCGAACCACCCAGCGACCTGTGAACGAGGCCTTCACCAGTAACACCGGCGGCTAAAGACGGCCAGCGAAGTTGGATTCCCGCCGCCCACCAGATCGATTGAGACGGCTGTTCTAGGCACAACCCGGCCACGAGGTGGCACCACAACTAAAATTCACCACTCTGGGCAGACTTTGGATGAGCTGCGACACAGCTACATAAAGGTACACGACCATCCAAAAACCCTTTCCCATCCTGACACCAAACGATCTTTAAATAAATTCGTTGTATCGAGTGAATTACAATATCTTTTTATCATATTCAATCATAGAGCCCTGCTATATTCTTTTCCATGTGCTCGCTTGTTCTCCGCATTGACTTATGTCCGCCCTGAGAAGTTCAGACTGAACAAAAGAAAAGTTACAAACTCAAAAACTAATCGAACTCGAGAAATTTTAGACTCTTTCATAACACATTAATCAATAACAAGACCACCAAAAACTATCAATAGTAACATTAGAAAATTCAGCGCGAGACGGCCATAGGCCGCGACTGTTGCCAGCGACCTGCCGTCGGAAGCGTCGGTCACGGCGGGGGGCAGCCCCCAGTAGAGATCACCTCTATCTAGGTTTATTTATTGTCCTAGATCTACTGACCTCTATTACTTTCCTTCAGTTGGGTCACCCTTGCGAAATGGTACTTTCTACCAAACGATTTTCCGTGATATGGTATATCCCGCGAAATGGTATTCTGCGAAACTCTAGATATTTTTTTCGCGTCATGACTTTTTCACTCCGAAAATTCTTAAATATGATGTGTGATTAGTGTGATTAATGTTAAACGGAAGTTTTAAGTGAGTGAGTGATCGGCTTGCCTTTTGGACGCGAGGCTCGGTCCCGGATTTTTGATTGGAGCTGGAAGGAGTTTGCAGGAGGATTGGTAAGGAGTTTGCAATGCTGCGGAAATTATCACGGAAAAATACTGCAGCTCAAGATACAAGGGATGAAACTAATTGTCTGAAGACATAATTTTTTACATGAATTCCTACCAACAAGTATGTGAACGACGCATTTGGAAGCCAGCTTAAAAGCTTTGTTTGTGTGGAGAGCAGCTTTCTCGTTACTATCATATACATTTGGATTGCGCAAGATAAGTGAACTCATTTAGTATTTATATTGTACTCCTTAAACGATAGGTATAAAAAATTAGAGAGTACTATTCGATTACCTTCCCATTTGAGTATTTTTGCACTTCTGCAGACGTTGACGGGGCGACAGGGAGTTTATTTTCTATGCTACTTCTGCAGAGAACCCAGCTAGCACCAACTCGTATATCAATGTACGAAAACTATCGTAAATATCTCCTAACAAACTCTAAATCGTAACTAAAGCTGGGGAAAGTGGGGTCAAGTTGATTTTTGTCGTATATAATGATAATGACTGACATACATACGATTTTCAGTATAAAATCGTAGAGTAGTAGGAGGCGACTCGCGCTCAATCGGAGATTATCGTATATAAATACTTATATAATCGTAACGCTCAAAATTATACGTAATCACGTATATCGCCTCCAAAATAGTACGGATATGCCAATTTTGCGCATGAAATACGATTTATTTAGCATGTATATCAAATTTCAGATCTCTTATTATGAATGATGAGACTTACGTCAAGGCGGACTTCCGGTAGCGTCCGGGGCTACTGTACTTCACCGCCCAGCACAAGTTTGATATGCCGGAGGAACTAAGCATGCAGAAAGTTCCAAAATTTGCCAAAAAATACATGATTAGGCAAGCGATCTGCTCATGTGGTAAACGGAGTGCTCCGTTCGTGACTACCTGGACTGTAAACGGGCAGATCTACCTCAAGAAGTGTCTACAGAAAAGCGTCTGCTTCCTCTGTTGAAGCAACACGAGGGCAAATTCCCTACGAGGGCCCTACGATCTTCTGGCCGGATCTAGCTTCGTGCCACTAGGATCCACTTCATAGGATGTCCTGGAGTGGTACGAAGCCAACGGGGTTACTTTCATACCTAAGGACATGAACCCCCCCCCCCCCCAAACCCACCGAACCTAAGGCCCATCGAAAAATACTGGGCTATTATGAAGCAGGCACTACGGAAGCATCCCAAGGAGGTCAAATCTGAGGAAGACATGAAGCAAAAGTGGGTTTCCGTATAGAAGAAGCTGCAGCCAAAGGTACAAAACTTTTTGAGTGGAGCTGAGCGTTAGGTGCAAGCATACGGTTATGGTATTGAAGTTGATAGAAATAAATATACCAAGAGCTTACTAATGGGTTATATTTTATTGTCAGAAAGTTTGAAAAGGATCGGTCAATTAGGCAATTTTCTACAGCGTTTCTTCGGTGGTGCAATTTGATGTGGAACACCCTTTACATTAGATGCACTAATTTCGTCTCGATAAAAAATACGAATTTAAAGGTAAAACCTAAATCTAGGGTAATTTAACCTATAATGGACCATTTGCCTATAATGGACATCGGATACAGTTTCGGCATTTATTAGCTTGTGCTTCTTATTTCCGAGGATATAAGACATGAAACAGAAAGTACTAAACATACTACAAAGTTCAGTTTATAAAATTTCAGCTGAATTTAATGATTAATGCCTCAATTTCAACATGTCCAAAAAGTGAGGGTTCATTTTATGGTTAGCAATGCGAAATGTCGCCCTTAGTGGACCCTCTTCATACAAAATACACTAGAATTCCTATAATGGACCCGGTCACTATCCTATTGTAAACCTCAAAGTCCATTAAAGGAAAACGGACATTCCAATCTGTTTTAGAAATTGTATAAAATATAGAGATTTGCAACATAAATTGATATTTTTTAAGTTTAGTCGAAAGTTACTCGTATTGTAAGTGCCATGGGTTGCGTGTTTAGCGTTACCAGTTTAAAATAATGCGAGGAAAAAAACTAATCATGTACTAACTGGTCCACTGGCTAATTTACCCTATTTAATTACTCACAATCAAGAACAGTTTGTCGCGCGACGATGAAAAAACTCCGGAAACAATATTGTATGTTAACGTACAGTTCACTATCTTATTATCTACAACAACAAACAAGTATAATTAACTTCGTTCTGCTGCAGTTGCAGCAAGATACAGAAAAAGTTGTGTAAAGTGTTCTTCTCGTAGATAGAGTTTACTCAGCTTTCATCTACCTTATCAAAAGATAAACTTATGCGTTAAATAAACAGGTACTTGGCCTGGCGGATGACAAGCGCGTATGCAGCGGACCCCAAAATGTGGAAAGCAAAAGTGATAAAAGGCATGCATGGACGTATCAGATTCTATGGTGGGTGTAGAAAGGGGAGGTTCGTGAAGAAGAACATGCAAATAAATTATAAAGTCGCTGGAATGAAGGTATCAGGCAGAACATCTTTTCGATGGCAGTTGAGCAATCAAAATTACACGGGAGAGGTTGATGAACTGTGACGAGAAAAAAAAACTGTGAAATTTCCTGGAAATGGTCCATCCAACAGCAAACGGCCTGAAAGTTTCGCGCTGCCATCGCGGAGAAGCAGAAGGGAGCATTGAGATTTTCATTTTGGGCACTAACCGCCACACCTGGTGACTGAAAGTGAACATCCTTTTGTTCTGAGCCAAAGAATAGAAGCACTGAATTGACGAAGCTGCCGACAAAGAAATGCTTCTTCGAAAACTGGGCTTGACTGTTTGAATGGTATATATTTTGCAAAAACATTAACAATGGGTTGCATATTTCGACTGCATCAACTGCTAAAATCTTAAATGCATGAAACACACTTTAGCATTGTCAGGATAATAGAAATTAAAGAAAGATATTTGAGGAATTTTTAACCTCTTATTACATTCCCCGAATGATCGTTGGCAACGATTCGTTGCAAAGAAAATGGTTAAAATATTGTTATTTCATTTGGCCATTAATCCCATTGCCTATGATTTATAACATTTTGCAGATTTCTACACACCGTAACCAATGTCATCTAAGAAAACAAATGTGGCTTTCGTGGCGTCGCTTTACAGTGTATTAAACTGCATGGAGACATCAATCGTGATTGTGGTTACTTCTTCCGTAAGGAAAGCAATCATACCGCAGCGGAGTGAAATTGGCAGGCAACGAATATCATCATAATATTTATCAAAATGTTTCTTACTCAAATAATAATTATCATTAATTTATTAGCATTTGAAACATCGAGCCTTTCCGCACAGGAAAGTCTCATGCATGGATGTCGGTCTTATCTTCCATCGCCTTATGATACGAGCCGTAGCAGGTTGGGACCAAAGATTACGAATCCCATCTAAGCTTTCGAACTCGATGCCGGTTGTACCTACCTACTGACACCACGCGTACTGTTCAGACAGACCGATCAATGAATTATAGTGCAGATGAAAGGCTGCCTGTGATCCGCTCAAACATGGCATTAGTTGTCTCGATCTCTGACGTACGGTTTATCTATCAAATGTTGGGTTACAATCGCGGACTGCGCTTATCAAAAGCCAACTTCAGCCCAGCACTGTGTACTGCGGATGGCTAATTTGCAGCTTAGCCTCCACAATCCACCTGCTGCTGTGGGCGCTTGGATAGGTTGTACTCGCTCAGTGTAAGGACAACGGGGCAAATGTGACGTTGAAATAAATTAAGCTACTTTGATAAAACAGGTTGGACATTAAATTTAATATCAGTTGGTAGATTACCTTGAATATTCCTTAATTCTAAAGAGTCCTTGATTATATTTGAATTTAAAGAAATCTTTTGCATAGGATCGTTGATCCTTCTAATATCACAATTAAAACTTTTCCACAAAATCTACTTTATATAGCAGCATATCCGAAAGCCGAAAATATGGTTTATTTAAAGTATTTACTAAATCAATAAACAAAAATATATTTTGTTCGTCAATACATTCATAAATCATTAATTTCGGGTAATTTTATGGAAGTAGGGAAAATAGTCAACATTGAGACGATAGGACCATAAAGCATTCAAGATTTAATATTTATATTTTCTTAATATTTTCCTGGATAGTTAAGTTGATGAACCTGCATCACATAGTGTAGTTTGAGAAAAATTTGTTATTTTTAATTGTTTTTTCAACGACAGTCATTTTGAGCGGGGGAGGGTCAAAGTACATTTTATTGCAATTGACTGTAAATGGATTCTAAAGTGTAAATTAAAAGTCAGATGGCCAGAATCAGTCGTTTATATAAATACATGCATTTCACATATATGCAATAATCGAAATTTTCAATCATACCTAACGATAATGTGTCCTTTATACACACAATAAACAGCACGACCTCTAAACCACTCTTTATAACCAAAAATATGGTTTGAATTTAATTCAAATATGTGTCTCAGTATTCAATACTCGTTGTCTCACTCTTCCCATTCACTATTGGGTAACAGTAAGACAAAAAAACACCATCACATTTGTGATTGTAACTAATCTAGTTTATAATCAAAACGACTAAAACTTTCTAGTTCAGACAACTAGAAGGATTTACCTTTCCGTGCCGTCGTTCTATGCTGCACGTCCGCGAATCCAACCGTTCCTTCTGCTTTCATCGATAATAATAACCTTGGTTTATACAAATCATTTAGTTCGCCTGGTGAAGGATGGTAAATAATCTCGCACCCACCGGGACCAGAAGTGATTTAGATTAGGCTGAATTAGATCCCAGGAGTTACGAGCTAATCTCGCATCATCCCACAGGTGGTTTATTTAACGCCACTACTGCTATCGACTAGAAAATGGTTCGATGTCAACGCGTCCTGCTCTTCCAAATCTAACGGCAAATAGGTCAGAGGTCTGCTGTTCACCATTAATTCGGCTTCGCTTCCGAGCGTTTGAAGGCTTTCGTCACCTATCTTCCTTTTTTTGTGAAAAACCAGCCATCCCCAACTTCACCGAGCGAACCAAACGCTCCCAGCTGCCCCTCATACTGGAGACCAACGCGACGGCGGGATGAACACCCATTTTGTGAGTGCATTCGTGCAGGTTGATGCCGTTACCGTTTCAACCCGTTAGATTTTTTTCCTTAGTACGTTATGCGCTCCGCAAAAATTCCGACCGTTATCAGAGTGGAACTCAAGTGGACACACGAAACGACGAATGGCATCGATGCACGATTCTGTAGAAAGGTCATAAGCGAACAAGTGAACAAAGTGAAGTATCTTTTGACAGTCGAACGAAGAACTTTCACTTGCACTGGGCCAAAATAGTCCAGCTGAATGGTACCGAACTAAGGGTGAGAGCCGTGCAATAGGAAGTGGTGCCATTTTTGGTGTAACTGGCTCGGATTTATATACTTTACACCACTGACAAAGCCGGCTCACTTTTCTGATGAGTACACTAAACTGGGGCATGTAATACTGTTGACGTATTTTGTTGAAAATGGTTTCGAAATTTCCGAAGATAATCGATGGTCAAAAACGACACCCGATGACTCTTTGGTAGTATCACCGGATATTTCACCTGATCCATGCGACCCAAATGCGACCGTTAATGCACAGGATTCCTTCATCATCTGGAATTGGCGTCAACTAATAGAGAATGCTGGATTTCGGTATGTCCTGTAACTCCACTGGCGGTAGAAGTTTATTCTTCTCTAGTATCGCCACTTCATATGAATAGGCTTCAAACTGAAACTGTTTCTAAATCGTAATTTCTGCAGCTCGAACTTCTTCCTGCATGAAACATCGGCTCGTTGTCCCACGTTTTCGTAAGCGTAGGTATTTAATGACGTAGACCATGGCTCTTACCATGCGACTATATACACCAATGAGGTGTATTCGCTCGTCACTTGATGTAGATATTATGGACGGATATCTTCGTCGGTGGTTGCCATTAGATGCTTAGGAGTGGGTCATTGATCCTTACCCAGACGGAGGAAATCTGGACCTTGGTAGCACCTGCTGGACGAATCAACCCGAAGACCTTTCATACATTTTGTTGCCTCATCTGCCACATTAATAGCTTACCCATAATCACTCGCTTTTGCTGGTTGACGTTAATATTTCGCCAACTCGGCAGATAACGAATTGTCTGTATTCCGATGCTTCGAATGTGTCCAGCCCAAAACTGTATTCGAATCGAAACATAGATATCTGCTCGTGATTGGTATTGTAGGATCCTCGGTAACAAGCGAGACTAGGCGAACACCTAATATAGCAGCTATTAATCCCAAGCGAGGGATGGAAAAGTACAGCTTTGTCTTAGCTGCCACCAACGCGCACTCCGGTGTGCCATCAGGTCTGATAATGCGGAAGTAGCCGACTGCTAAATACACCTCCAAGGTTAGTCAAGAGAGGTTTTCTAATGTTCAAATTTGTTTTTCACCCCCGCTAGGTTACCCTTGACGATCACCGACATTTTCAAAGCGAAAACTGTTGAATGTATAAACAACGTCGATGGTTGTTAACCAATCGTACCGCGCACTTCTGTTCTACAAACTGTGAAAACTAGATAACCTATTTTAACTCACCTTGTACACCTCTAAGCAATCGCAGGGAGATTGGTTCGCCTCAGAAAAGTAGCATCTGGGGATCTGGATGTCGTCCACATTATCAAACAAAGTCGTTCACCTCTTCCATAACTCGAAAAGCTGTTCATCGGTACGATCATCCCATTTTATTCCGGTTTTCCAGACTCTTGCATAAGTATCTTACCGTGGATAATGAAGTTGGTCAGCAGCCCGAGTCAAGCAGCGAGTCAAAAATGCCCAGATCGGCAGGGAGGCAATGTATAGACCGGTGATCGGACCACATAGCCTGCACCCCGACACGAACGATAACGGCCAGCGATGCATTAACTTTGCAGCTTCCCGAGGCTAGGTCATCGGGAAGCACTTTTTTCCCCCCAAAGATATCCACAAAGCCAACTGGAGGTCACCTGACCAACGAACTTCGAACCAAATTTACCATACTCTCATTGGGGACCGGTTTTTCCCGAACATCACCAACGTACGCTCCCTACGGGGTGCGGATATCTATTCGGACCATTACCTAGCGCCAGTACATGCGCGCTCAAAACTATCGACGGCATATATCTCGCGACAAAACCGCCCTCGGCAGTTAAACAACTCGCGAGTTGCCGAAAACTACGTGAGCATACTGGATGAAGTTCTGCCTTCCTCTGTAGAGCTAGGTGCTTCGACCTTCGAAAATGGATGGAGTATGATTCGCTTGGCCGTCAACAAGGCCGCAACCGGAAACTTCGGGTGCACGAAATGATTGGTTTGACGGAGAATGTCAACAAAAAAAAAGAACTTAGTTAAACTATCTAAACATATCAAGAGAGAGAATTCGCCCAAATATCGACGAGCGCAGAATGAGTTGACCACGATCCTGAAGAGGAAAAAGCGCCAAAAGGAGGACAGAGATCGCGGGAACACTATTCCGGGTTAAAGACACGCGCAAGTTTTACGAGAAGGTGAACCAAACTCATAAGGGCTACACACCCAAACCTGACATGTGTAGGGACGAGGGAGGTGATCTAGTCACAAACGAGCGCGAGGTGGTCGACAGGTGGAAGTAGTATTTCGATGAGCACCTCAACGGCGATATAGCAGAAGGAGACGCAACGGAAGTTAACCTCGAAGTGCCTACAAACGATAACAGCATGCCGGCTACCGGTCTCGAAGAGATCCGGCGAGAAATTCGTCAGCTGAAGAATAATATACCCGCAGGAAAGGACCGACTCACGACAGAGCTCTACAAAAATGGCCAAGAACCGCTAGCAACGGCACTTTATTCGATAATTTCTAGGATTTGATAGGAGGAGAAACTACCGGAGGAGTTGATGAAAAGTGTAGTCTGTCCCATCTACCAAAAGGGCGACCGGCTGGATTGATGTAATTACCGCGACATCACGTTGGTCAACGCGGCATACAAGGTGCTCTCCGAGATTTTGTTGCGGCGTCTATCCCTAATAGCAATAGAATTCGTAGAGCAGTGTCAGCCGGGTTTCTTGGGGTCCCGTGCTACTATGGACTATCGAAACGAGAGAAACGATCTTCAGCAAGAGGAGCCAACTCCTAGCTTTCGCAGACGACCTCGACATCATTACCAGAAACCTTGGGACGGCGGAGGTAATCTACGCTAGACTAAAAACGATGGCTAGGAGGATAGGGTTACGAATCAATGCGTCGAAAACCGAAGATATGGTAGGAAGAAACTCTACAAAAAGCAACGTTTGCCTCCCACGTACAGTGACTATTGACGATGATGAACTGGAAGTGGTTGATGAGTTTGTATATTTGGGATCTCTGGTACCGCCGACAATAATACGAGTAAGAAGATTTAACGACCCATTCAAGTTGGAAATTGAGCCTACTTTTCCCTCCGCAAGACGCTTCGATCAAGGAGCATACGCCGCCGCATAAAGCTGACGATATACAAAACGCTAATCAGACCGGTACGGATCTCTACGGACTTCAGACAATAACCTTGCTTACGGAAGACATACGTGCACTTGTCGTATTTGAACGTTTTTCGGACTACTATTAACGGGGTACAAACGGATAGCAGAGAGTGGCGGAGGTGTATGAATCACGAGCTTCTGGCACTGCTTGGAGAGATTCCCATCGTACACCTTGCGAAAGTTGGGATACTACGGTGAGCCGGCCACGTCTCAAGGATGCCGGACGACTGAGCAGTGAAATACCTTCTCTTCGAATGCCATTCCGTAACTACCGGGAAGCTCAAAGTGGTCGTATTTCCAGAGTAAGCCATTGGTGAATCTCCCGTCAATTATACACAGCATTCGCTGAAGTAAATCTCCGGCTCGTTGATTTTCTGGGGATTCTAGCGGCTTATGTGTCACACCGGTATCCTTCTGCTTGAAGTAGTTGCGTATTATAGTTTTATAATGGCTGAACAGTCCCACAAGTGGTAATTTGGGCGCTCAATATGGTCGTAAATGCATCACCCCACGCGTGTCTTGGCAGCTATGGGTCCTTTTTGTCTTCATTGACCTTCAGTGGGACAGCCAAAGACAGATCATGGGGCCCGATCAATATACGTGGAACAGCATTTTCGTAGCTTTTTACCGGCAAGCCTGCTAGATATTGAAACTGTTTTCGCTAGGGTTCAATTCTTAAGGGGGGACCCTACCCTGGAAATTCGGAAAAATCGATTTTTTTTTTTGCATTTTCGAGACGCTTACACCTTCAGAAATGTCATGTCAAAAAGATTTTTTAATATCTGATCTCGTTGAAAACTTACGGCAAATATACCCCGTTGGATTCCGGCACTTACCGCCAGCAAGGAACTATTTTCTAGAGGGCATTCACGCGGCCACCTGCCGCCAGTTTAATAATCACTATTCTGGTATCCAAAAAATACAAAATATACCATAACCAATTACCAAAATACCCCAACACTTAACTATAATTCTAGCATCCGAAATTTTTTTTGGAAAATCTGTTATTTTCGGTCTTCCAGAGAAGGGTCCCCCCTTAACGTTTGCTGTGGAAGATTTAGATGATCTACCGTTCGTGCGTTTTGTTAAGTATAACGAGTTTTTTCCCGACCTCGAAGAGTTCTACCAAAATCACTTGCAACATGTTTTCAACTCGAGATTGGCACCCGTCAACCCCACATCGGTTGGACCTTGTCGACGAGCACGAGGATTCAGGTATGATCGGCAGAGCTTTAGTGTGCGCACAAATTTCCAACGGCTCTCGATGTCACTATATTTTAACTTGAAGCAGTCCTGAATACGGTGCTCTCTTGCACAAATGAGACACTGCCTTTTAGCTGCTGTTGTCACCCTGTTGCTTTCTTCGTCTAAAATCTGCACGTGGACATTGAAATAGTCCTTGTTTTGAATTTTTAAATCGATCATCCCTGATTGGAGGTGGCATAAGATATGAAAGGTAAGCTTCAAATTCATTTAGAGTAGGGTCTTGAGGGTCTGGATCGGATGACGTCACCTCCGCGCAGGTGTAATGCAACCATTTTTCGCATTCGTCGCAAGCTACCATGTCGTCGTTGCTGTTGGGATGTTTACAACCGAAATAATCAAATTCCTCGGCCTTAGGAGTAGTTCTGCTAGTATCCATTATAATCTTGAAGATGCTTCGAGCTACTTGAATAATTCAACGCCTTAATCAACTGCCTGGAAAATGGCTGGATAATGCGGAATATAGACCGCAAACTCGGCGTTGTAGGTATGGAAGATCCGTGGCGGAAAGGCCCAGTTTTACCAGAGCGGTGGCACTACCAACGAACTGGGAACGGGCTTTGTAGTGTTGGGCGGAATGCATGATTGCGTGATTGATTGGAAGGCGATCAACGAGAAATGTGTGTATTGAGGATAAAGGGCCGTTTCTTCAATTATAGCATCATTAACGTCACTGCCCGCACGAAGCTAGACCCGACGATGAGAAAGAAACGTTCTAAGCGAGGCTGGAGTCAATGTACGACAGCTGCTCGTCACGGGACATCAATATCGTCATTGGGGATATGAACGCCCAGGTCGGTAGGGAAGAAATGTATATACCGGTGGTAGGACCCCGTAGCCTGCACACCGACACGAACGATAACGGCCAACGATGTATAAAATTCGCAGCTTCCCGAGGCCTGGTGAGCCGAAGCACCTTTTCCCCGCGCAAGGATATCCACAAAGCCACCTGGAGATCACTTGACCAACGTACAATGAACCAAATTGACCACGTTCTCATAGAGGGTCGGTTTTTCGCTAACATCACGAACGTACGCTCCCGGCGGGGAGCAGATATTGATTTTGACTATTACCTGTTAGCAGTACATGTGCACTCAAAGCTGTCCACCGTATACCGGGCACGTTAAAGCCGTCCTCCTCGGCTGAACATCAGGCAGCTAGATAACCCGCAAGCTGCCGAGAACTACGCGCGAATACTGAATGAGGCACTGCCTTCTTTCGAGGAGTTAGGTGCTTCAAACCTCGAAGACGGTTGGGGCAGAATACGCTCGGTCATCGGAGAGGCACTAGGTATTGAGCCTCGGAGTACACAAAATGGTTGGTTTGATGGGGAATGCCAACAAGCGGTGGAGGAGAAAAAAAACTGCTAGGAAAAATTATCTAAGTATTGCCACCAGAGAGAACCTGGCCAAATATCTACGAGTTAGTAAACAATTGACCGCGATCCTGAGGAGGAAAAAGCGCCAAAATGAGGACAGAGATCGCGAAGAATTAGAACAACTATTCCGAGCTAATGACACGCGCAAGTTTTATGAGAAGGTGAAC
Organism: Sabethes cyaneus; assembly: GCF_943734655.1. Taxonomy (NCBI): domain Eukaryota; kingdom Metazoa; phylum Arthropoda; class Insecta; order Diptera; family Culicidae; genus Sabethes; species Sabethes cyaneus. The sequence continues at coordinate 148,820,783 of NC_071354.1, forward strand.
CAAACTCGGAAGGGCTACACACCGAAACCTGACATGTGTAGGGGCGAGGGGGGAAACTAATCACAAACGAGCGCGAGGTGGTCGACAGATGGAAGCAGTTCTTCAATGAACACCTCAATGGCAAAGTTGCAGAAGGATGCGGAACGGAAATTAACCTAGAATGGAAGATAGTACCCAGTCAGCATTTTGATATGTATAATTAGATTGCAAATAAGAGTTACGTACTGATATGTATCCAACAAAATCGTATTCGACGTGCAAAAACCGCTTATCTGTACCACTTTGGAGGCGATATACGCACTGAGAAATAATTTTGAGCGATACACTTATATACGCATTTCAATACGATAAGATCCGATTAAGCGCTACCAGTTACATACGGCTATACAACTATGTGCTGAAAATCGTATGTTTGTCAACTACTAGCATTATAAACGATAGAATATCAACTTGTGCGCGCTTTATTAGGTTTTATTTGCGAATCCGAATTCGTTAAGCGCTATTCACGATAATTTTCGTGCATTGATATACGAGTTGGTGCTGGCTGGGTAATGTCCTAGCACCTGATTTCCAAGAAGTCAAGCGAGAAATCAGGTTGCTGAAGACCAATAAAGCCGCTGGGAAGGACCGCCTACCGGCAGAGCTTTATAAACATGGCGAAGAAACGCTAGCAAAGGCTCTACACTGGGTTATTTCGAGGATTTGAAAGGAGGAAAAGCTAGTGGTTTGTCCCATCTACAAAAAGGGTGATCGGCTGGACTGCTGCAACTATCGCGGTATTACGCTGGTAAACGCCACCTACAAGGTACCCAGATCCTGTTATGCCGGTTGTCACCGATAGCACAAGGTTTCGTAAGGAATTATCAGGCGCGTTTCATGGAAGCTCGCGCAACTACGGACCAAAATTTTACTATCCGACAGATCTTGCAGAAATGTCGGGAGTACAACGTGCCCACACATCACATCTTTATTGATTTCAAAGCAGCATACGATACAGTCGATCGAGACAAGCTATGGCAGATAATGCACGAACACGGTTTTCCGGACAAACTGACGCGAAAGCTCCAAAGCTACATTGGATCGAGTGATGTGTTTCGTACGCATCTCTGGGACACTCTCGAGTCTCTTCAAGACACGGCGAGGGCTAAGACAAGGTGACGGTTTATCCTGCAGGCTGTTCAACATCGCTCTTGAGGGGGTGATCCAACGAGCGGTCATCAAAACGAGAGGCACGGTTTTTACCAAGGGTAGCCAACTTCTAGGTTTGCAGATGACTTTGTTATCATAGCCAGGAACTTTGCGACGGCGGAGGCAATCTACGCCAGACTGAAAGCGGAGTCTAGGAGAATTGGGCTAAAAATAAATGCGTCGAAGACCAAATACATAGAAGGAAGAGGTTCAAACGAAACAAACGCGCGTCTCCCACGGACGGTAGCCGTTGACGGCGACGAACTAGAAGTGGTAGAGGAGTTCGTGTATTTGGGATCGCTGGTGACCGCGGGCAACAACACTAGTAAGGAGATCCAGCGGCGCATCCAAGCGGGAAATCGGGCCTGCTTTGCTCTTCGTAAAACGCTACGATCAGGAAGCATACAGCGCCGCACGAAGAACAAGTACAAAACCCTTATTAGACCGGTAGTTCTTTATGGATTTGAAGCCGTGACGCTGCTCACGGAGGGCATACGCGCCCTTGCCGTGTTCGAGCAGAAAGTGCTGCGGGTGATATTTGGCGGAGTACAAACTGAAAGCGGAGAGTGGCGGAGGCGTTTGAATCACACGCTACAGGCACTGCTTGGTGAGACTCCCATCGTACATCTAGCGAAAATTAGCAGGCTACGGTGGGCCGGACACGTCGTAAGGTTGCCGGATGACAGTGCGATGAAAATAGTCCTCTTCAACAACCCGACCGGCATCAGGTACAGGGGGGCCCAACGCGCACGATGGCTTGACCAGGTCAAAAGCGATTTACGACGTCTGAGACGACTAGGATATTGGCGACGAGTGGCCCAAGACCGAAACAGCACGAGCCACTTCGGCTCTATGCTGAAGAAGAAGAAAATGAAGAATCAACTCGAAGCATTAGGGGGTTGCCACAAAGTAAATTTTATGCTTCAATAGTTGTTGATTTTGGTGCGAAACCGAATAAAACCATCCGTTTGCCCCACAGTCCTCCACACCGGTATCGAGTACAAATTATCTAAACGACAAGTGTGAAATGGCTCAATTAAATAACAGTTATAGCAATTATTTTATTAACCGATTCTTTACCGATACTGATTTATAAACCGACCACGCAGTCAGACGGCACACGATTGGGCGAGAGCGTTGGTGCATTGGCACTGGTGTGGTGACTGTATTCGACTGTGAGTATAGATTTGTAGACATTAATCACGGCGTTTGATGTTTGTTGTGAGTAAATAGTAGAATTTTATACATATCTATTAAATGTTGTATCCTACTGTTTTGCCGTGAAAAACAAAAGTGCGTTAATATTTCCTGTGATTTATTATGTACGTGCCTACGTATCCCATTGCGTAACCACCTTTCGAAACCACTTCACTTCCCATCAACCCTTCAAATCGGATCATACGCAAGTTATGTACGGCACACGATCATTGCAGCGCTGTTTCGCTTCCAGTGATGGCCTCGATCTCGTTGCAATCAAACGGACCACTACTGGTCCTACCAACTGTATACAAGAAATCCTCTCATAATCTGAGATTAAACTGTACCGGACACGGGTGAAAAATTGCTGCACTCCATCACCGTCGGTTTTCGGCACCTTTTTTGGGTCGCTAAGGTCGCTGCAAATAAAAAGTAGAGAGTCGCTGTGCCTCCCGCTGCAAGGGTACCGCGAGCACCTGAAGAGCCACCACCATTCAAAAGTTATATTCTTTTCCCGATGAAACAAGCGTAATCAAATGAAGCGAGAGGCGAAAGGTGCCGCTACCTTTCACAGCATATTTACCCAATCGAGCGCATTATCTTGTTTCGCAAAAGGATTTAGCTAACACCGCAGATGTGTATCTCTGGGTCAGTAAACATTATGCGGTAATAGCACACAATACAGAGGCTGGAATGTGGCCACGACCGTCCTAAGCCCATCAAGCTTCGCTTAGAGCCACTGACAATTCGTGAGCTTGATTATGGTTAGATAAGCTAGATGGGAAATATAGCAAAGAGTGTCGGCAAGTATTTCATATATACGCCTACAATCTCTACATGTCAATTCGTGAATGTACAACCTGAAATAGTTACTTCAATAAAAATATGTTATTTTTAATTTTGAATACATTATGTTGATAGAAATCCCACAAGAAATATTTTGTAAAAGTCTCACAGACACCTCCTTTTTCCGGCTTAAAGTTTTATTTAGTTGAAATGTGACTTTCATCTGGTTTAAATGCCAAGATTACGACATTTGTGAAAAAGCATTACACACCTTGTCTGTTCCTGCTGTCAGTGGAGCTTTTTATTCAGTTATCACATTTATTGCAGTGCTGTTCAAATGTAAAAAATCTTTCACTAAAAATTAACTGAAAATAACAAGTGCAAAAAATAATACTAGTCTTTTATTGCGATTTTATCAACCAATTACATGTAAAATTACATACCGGATTTTTCATTTCGATTGTCGAATGAAATTATAGCTTAATCATCTTCTTTTCTCGCTGCAAGAAATACCACAACAATGTTGTAAATCAAATTATGAAACTTTCCCCATTTCGTGCTTTATATAACTTAAATTAAGAGATATATTTTCAGTACCAATAATATTACTTAGTACAGTACTTTGGCTAGGATCCGGATTATATCAGACTCTGCACAAGGTCACAATTTTCCATTTGGGGGCCTTTCACTGGAATTACCAGCTGCAACCGAATAATAATCAAGATGGTAAGTGGGTCTCGGGATGGTCGAAGTATAAATCCAATAAACAAGACTCGAAACCAAAGTTAATTCTCTACCGTACCGTTGATCTTGTTGAGATTTTTTCGTGGCAATATCAGGTACGGCAGACTGTGCAATCATGTGAAACGGAAAACATGTCCATTTTCAAAGGAATAAACCATACTTGAGGCTTCGAAAACATAATTTATTTTTCGAAATAAAATGCGTTCAATTGGGAATAATTGATGATCTATATCAGCGGAATCCTTTACCCTTTATTAATCTGGCGAAGAGAATGTCCGAACCCAATTACACACTGAAATACGCACATATCTTATCTGACCAGCAGTAAAATTTCACCGACCACAGCATGATAATTTATCATCACTGTGCTGTAATTTTAAAAACATTGACCTCGCAGCACATAATGTGTCATCCTGACACGGGAAAGACCATCGGACTGGCAAATTGACATGCACGATCGGCAGCGTGCGGCATAGGAGGATCAGGAACCGTCTTTATTCGACGTAGGTATATTATCTATGTACGGATGCTAACTTGTATCAATAGCGATGATATAACAGAGCCGGACACTTACCGTTCCCTGAAGATATGCGATCCGCAATCCGCTCACGATATCCGCCGCCGGTCCAAGGAAGCCCGCCTCGAAGCGCTCCAGATCGCCGTGGAAGGTACAGACGAGCAGATCGCGAGCCTGCCGGATCAATACCGACCGTGTGTGGTCTGCGTAATCGGGATACAGCGGTCCAAAGTGCTGGTCTATCAGCTTCTCAATACCATTCGATGATAAACTGCTGTTCGCCACCGGCGGTGACGAAAGAGGAATCTGTTTGTTCAAGGAGAAGAAAAAAAAACAAAATAAAAGAAGATCAGTTGCAGTGAATAAAGCGATCGTTTATCACCACCACACGAGCGAGAAATGCGTTCGCTCGCCGATGATGGCTGCAAATGCAAATTTTTCTGCACAGAAGTCGGTCTTTGGCCTTTGGCTAAACGAAAGCTGAAAACGGCAATGCAACGTCAGTGCACCGCGGTGCACTGGGAGGCTCGCTCCGGTTAAGTGGTTCAACGTGTTTGTTCGGCAGGAACGAGAGCAATTTTCTCGGAACCTAAATAAAGTATGTAACCTAGATGTAACACATCATCAGGTTGCCGACCGCCAAGGGAAGTAATCGAGGAAAAATATGAAATGTTGATTTCACAGATCGTTCACAGGTAATTTCAAGATTAAAGGTTGAACTTGGTTTAATGTTATGCGTGTTGTACAGAAATAATCGAACCAAGTGAAAATTCTATGAAACAAAAAGACTGCTCTTCATATTTTTTCCTCGGTGCAATATAACTGTAACTTAGTTGTTGAAACAATTGTAGACTAACTTATATCTACCACATGTTTGGTTTTACAGAAAAATGTTTGATAAACAAACAAAGGAGACTGAGACAAATTGCAGAGATACACGTTTGTCACGACTAAAATATTTAAGTCGTGCACGTTTGTTTTCTACACATCTCTGTGCTATATGACAATGTCTGCTTCCGAGAATACACTGCAGCAACTGACAACCGCCGAATGTTCAGTCATTTCTTCCTCGTTGGTTTCGATTGGACATTGGACAACCGGGCACGGGTCGTCCGAGTCGACATTTGGTCCCCGGAAGTATCGCACGTCTGCGACATCAGAAAAGTGCCGGCAAAACTCACCAACAGAATACCTAATTAGGCTAGTTTTGGAGAACCTTGGATATGGCAACGCGCTCGACCGATCCAAACCACTAAACCAATTTTTGTTTCCTTCGACTAAATTTTCTGAAACCGACACTGCTGCTCTTCACCCCGAATAAATCTGCATCGCGAAGATAAATTTTTTTATTTAACTATTACTTGCTAATAACATGCGACAATTTCAGGAATTCTCGCCTCTTCTATCTTCCACTAGAAGAGGTGCATCGCGAACAGACGTCAGTAACAAATTCTGCTTTAAAACAGCTTCTCTTCTATAAATTTCTCGACAATATTCTGCTTCTCCTGGGGTGGCTCTTGCTATATCAAGCATTGCTCTCCTCTGTACTCGGTCTTGGGCCAATTTGATAAGCGACTCGACGCGCGCAAGTTGGCATCAACCTGGGCGAACCATCCAGCACGCGGGGCCCGTCTATTCCTGGTGCCGGTGGGGTTCTCGAAGAAAACAGAACACTGCACATTCATCCGCAATCCTTGCGACGTGTCAGGCCCACCATAGCTTATCCACTTTCCCCAGGTACACGATGCGGATTTCCCCAAGTGGTGCCTACTATTCGTGGTCCGTACGCTTACCGTTAGTAGTCCGTTAAAAGAAGTCCGCAACACTTTTCTTTGAAATACGGCAAGTCCGCGTATGTCCTCCGTAAACAAAGTTACAGTCTCATGTCCGTATAGGGCCACCAGTTTGATTAGCGTTTTGTACATCATCAGCTTTGTATGGCGGCGTATGCTCTTTTATCAAAAAGTCTATTTCAGTTTGAATGCGTCGTTGAATCTCCTTACTCGTAACGAGAGACACATTCCAGCGTTACGGGACAATATCCCTACTATGCAGATCGGTTCCTGTTTCATCAAATTACTGGTATTCTAGTGGAAGACAAAGTACTCTTTAAACAACTATTTTACAATGTATTTTCCAAAAAATTTGTGAAACAGGGGGCGATTCACAAGATAGCAATGGGTGCTAATTGTATCCCGTAACGCTGGAATGTGTCAAGAGATCCCAAATATATGAATCCGTCAACCACTGCCAGTTCCTCGACGTCAATAGTCATTATCCATGGGAGGCGAATATTGTTTTCTCAAAAATCTCTTTCTACAATGTATTTAGTTTTCGACGTATTGATTGCCTCCGTCATCCCAAGGTTTCTAGTAATGATACCGACGTCATCTGCGTCTAAGTCTAGGGGTTGACTAGTTCTACCGAAGACCGTTTCACTCATTTCGATGCCCGCTTACCGGATCACACCTTCAACAGCGATTTTAAATAACATACAGAACAGTCTATCCCCTTGTCGCATCCCTCTGCGCGATTCGAAGGAAGTCAGGAGCAGCCCAGAAACACATCTCTCGCTTCAGTACAGCTTTGATCAGCCGCGCTAGCTTGTCCGGAAAATCGTTCTCGTGCATCATCTGCCATAGCTGTTCACGGTCGAATATATCGTAGGCTGCTCTGGAATCCACGAAAATATGATGCGAAGGCACGTTGTACTCCCGACATTTTTGCAGGATTACCGGTAAGTGAAAATTGGATCGATAGTAGCACGGGCCCCGTAAAGTCCGCCTGATAGAAGATAGAAAACGTAACAAAATCTGAAAGAGTACAAGGTGCTTTCAGGTACCTCAGGTAGCGTTGATCAACGTACTGCCAATATAATTACAACAATCGAGCCGGTCGACCGTTTTGTGGATGGAACACCTTGCATCCACTCCTCCGCTAGTTTCCTCTCATTCCAATTCCTGGAAATAATTAACACAAGTGCCGTTGCTAGTAGTTCTCTGCCATTTTTGTAGAGTTCTTTTGGGAGTCAGTCCTTAACGGAAAGAATAGGACAATGTCGTTTGGCGTTTGACGTTTGGCGTTTGTCTATATAAATCCCGATTCAAAATGAATTTCGGGAATCTAAACACATCGTTACAAAGGTCTAAGAATAAGGTACATTTTTGGAAAATTCTGAAGTGATTGCTTGTAAAAAATTAAAGTTATAGGCATTTACATGAAGGCAAAATGTTGTCATAGTCGGGCCACATTGTACAAGTTGGGCCATCACTGAAAAATCAAGAAATACGTATTGAAATTCTATATAAACACACAAAAAATGAATTTCTTGAAAAGTAACCCATATATGGGTCTGATAATAAAACTTGGTCTATAGTCCGAAAACGAATGTTTGCTTTACGAATTCTTTCGTTGTTTTCTACCACGAAGTAGATTCGTAAATTCAATCCTGGATATTTTGTACATACGAACAAAGCTATATTCGTACGATTTACTGCATTTTACAAAATGATTCGTAAATTTTATGATTGTACGAAAAAGCTCACGATAAAAATAATACCAGATTTCACTATTTTCCGATAGGTGTCAATATTCTACATTACCGACATCTATCGAAAAATAGCGAAATTTCTTTTATCTATACCTATAAAAATAGATTTCTGTCTGTCTGTCTGTCCCTATGTTCCTTATAGAATCGAAAACTACCGAACCGATCGGCGTGAAAATTTGCATGTAGGGGTTTTTGGGGCTAGGAAATGTTCTCTCTATGGCAAAAGACCCTTCCCCCCACTAAGAGGGGGGGCTCCCATACAAATCTATGCCTACAAAAATGGATTTCTGTCTGCTCTATGTTCCTTATAGAATCGAAAACTACCGAACCGATCGGAGTAAAAATTTGCATTTAGAGGTTTTTGGTGCCAGGGAAGGTTCTTATGATGGTTAGAGATTCCTCCCCCCACTAAGAGAGGGTGGGGGGGCTCCCATACAAATCTATACCTATAAAAATGGATTTCTGTCTGTCTGCCTGAATGTTCCTTATAGAATCGAAAACAACTGAACCGATCGGCGTGAAAATTTGCAATTAGGGGTTTTTGGGGCCAGGAAAGTTTCTTATGACGGTTAGAAACCTCTCCCCCCACTATGGGGCTCCCATACAAATGAAACACAAATTTCTGCATATCTCGAGAACTAATCAAGCAAATGGAAAAAAAATTTTACATGTGGATGTTCTTGGAGACAAAAATTTTTTCTATGGTGAATTGAGACCCCTTACCTTTTTAGGAGGGGGGCTCCCATACAAATGAAATACAAATTTCCTCATAATTCGGGAACTAATCAAGCAACTGGACCCAAATTTGACATGTGGGTGTTTTTGGAGACAAGAATTTTGTCTATCGGTAAATTGAAAAACCTCTCCCTACTTTAGGAGGGGGGGCTTCTATACAAATGAAATACAAATGTCCTCATAACTCGTGAATTAATTAACCAAATGGAACCATATTTGGCATGTGGGTGTTTTTGGAGGCATGAATGTTTTCTATGATGTATTAGGACCCCTCTCCCTTTTTAGGAGGAGGGCTCCCATACAAATGAAATACAAATTTACTCATAACTCGAGAAGTAATCAAGCAAATGGAACCAAATTTGGCATGTGGGGGGTTTTGGAGGCAGGATTTTTTTTAATGATGGTTTGAGACCCCTCACCACTGTGGTAGGGGGATAAGGACTCTCATACAAATAAAACAGAAATTTTTCCGTAACTCAAAAACTAATCGAACTCGAGAAATTTTAGACTCTTTCATAAAACATTGATCAATAACAAGACCACCAAAAACTATCATTAGTAACATTAGATAATTCAGCGTGAGACGGCCACAGGTCACAAGTGTTGCCGGCGACCTGCCGTCGGAAGCGTTGACCACTGCGGGGGGCAGCCCCCCGTAGAGATCACCTCTATCTAGGTTTATTTATTTTCCTAGATCTACTGACCTCTATTACTTTCCTTCAGTTGGGTCACCCCTGCGAAATGGTACTTTCTACGAAAAGATTTTCCGTGAAATGGTACATCCCGCGTAAGGTTTTTCGCGAAATGGTATTCTGCGAAACTCTATATTCAGCGTTATGGTCAACCGAGGATTGGTGTTCCGCAAAATGGTATTCGGTGAAATGGTTTGTAATGATGGCGAATATTTAAATGCTATCCGTTTTATTTGATCATGCTAAGCAATGGGGGAGTTGTTTTCTACTTTACTGTGAGGAAAATTTGTATATTAAAACACCCATGAACTCCCCAAAAACTTGCAAAACTCAAGATTGTGAGAAAGGTCATCCGAGATTCACGATTTATGTACAACACAGTTTAATTTGTGGCAATACGAAGTTTGTCGGGTCAGCTAGTCTCCGATAAAAATCTGATTTTATCGGGAATCGAACTGAGCTCGTTTGTCCTACTTCTTTACGAACTACGAATATAGTTTTACGAATGTTTTTTCAAAAAGAAAACCCAACCATGACTACACAAGTGATCCGACCTTCACAAAAAGCGCTTTTGTAGTATTTCGCCTTACCCTTACCCCAAAAACCTTATTGGACGGGTTTTTATATAGTCTTCATATGGAGCATGACGTACTCGATACTTTTTCGATATTTGTTTCGAAAATTGCATTTCACGAATCATTTCTTGAAGAAAAGTTACTGCGCCTGGAAAACTTTTTTTGTAAGATTCAATCACTGAATTCAGTAGGCGTGTTTTGAATAGACGATTGAAACTCACAATATTAGGAAAAGTTTTAGCTATTACAGTAAGAAGGTTTACAATGCTTGTACATAGATATCACGAGTTACTAAATGTGAAAAAATCGTGGTGGCCCGACGCTAACGACATTACCCTACCCTTTATACCTTCCGGTACGCGAGGCGTCGATGTTACACATTATCCAGCCGTTCACCAACCAACTTTGCCGAAAACATCATTTGAATAAAAATAAAACATTTCTGCAACATAAAATACTTTATTCATCACATTAGTATCTTTTATGGACAGGTAAAGTACCTTTTGGAAAAGCCATAAAAAGTCATAGACATAAAAAAATGTCAAAGATAAAAATTTGGTTTTTATTATATCCTTATGATGGTTTTTGGTCATGAAATCCGCAATAAGAGTGCAATAAAACTCACATTGTTACTTGGGATACCTATATCATAAAGTGACATATTTTTCAAAGAAAATTCCATACAATGTACAATGTAAACAATGCAAAAATTCTTAGAATTTTGTTAATTTCGTAATTTTCTGCGGTATTTCTCATAAATTTCAAATTCGAGTTTTGATATTCACGTCAATTTGGTTGATTTCATTAGAGCACCTTTATTAGGTTTGATTTAGTCTAAAATTAAATTCCATTGAAGAGTCCAATTCGTTAAAAGCGTAACAAAAACATTCGGATAGGAATGCAAAATAAATATGGCTTTATAGAGATATATTACTAGATATCCATATGAATGAAATACCCTCTAGCAAAAAAGTGTCTCCATATAAAAGACACACGTTGCGGAAATTACATGCAAGTGAAAGCACAGACAGGCATAAAAAATTGATCGATTCGATATAAATAGTTTTCCCTTGCAATATTAAAACATGTTTACTATTAGCAAACCTAACATATGCAATCAGACATAACGAGTAATATTAACAAATTAAACGAATCATAAAAGTTATATGTACTGCCATAAGGCTCTAGAGAAAGGCCAGATCAAGACAGTAACAAGAAACAAAGAACATCCAAAGTTCTTCTGTCGGCTCTGGACCACTGTCAATAAAAAGAACCGCACCCGCGCCCTACTAGAACCCTAACGAGATAAGAAATAAAAGCATACAGCAATTGGAATCAATATCTTGTCACGTGTCAGTTATGTCTCGTTTGGTCCTGCACCAGAATTTACTGCAGCACATTACCTATCGTCAGCGCGCCGCCGCTGGCCGGCCGTTACGTTGTCAGCCGCAAACGGTGAAGGTGGCCGCATATCGCTTCGAACGACACTAGCCCTACAGCTGGACACGAGATGACGGTCGGCGGTGTTAGAACAGAATCAACGCTGGTGGTCTGACTTTAGAACCAAGGATACTGACTTAGACTGTGTGAATGACTGTGCGTATATTGTTAAGAGGGAGGAAAAACTATCAGAGTCCGCGTGGTCTAAACGAGAAAAATTCTGAAGCTAAATAGCGAGATATTTCATCTATGATTTATGAATTATTAATAAAAATTTGTATCTAAACTGATTGATTCAAAGCACAAATCCACGTTCTTGAGTCAAGTAAGGGGATCAATCACAGAACAATGTCTTGCCTTTCTACCTACAGCTATTTGGACGCTGTAAAGTTGTTCTTGATAGAACACAAATGGATGCAATCAATTTTAAGTTATCGATACATCTCGTTTGTTTCTAGAATGTCAGCAAAACAAATCATAAACGTTGGAGGCACGGTGTTTTGCCTTACAATTAAAATATTTCTGCAGTTGACTGGTTTTTTAAGCAGATGGAATCAAACCTTTGAGATAATTCAACTGAGACTACCGCTGTGAGCACCCTGAAAGTAACTTTTCTATTGGCATATGTACATAAAATAACACAATTATAAGAAAACAATAAAAAAATTGTTTCAACGTTCATAACGGCTTACGGCCATAACTAGAACAGCAGTTGTTCCATATTACGACGTTCCAGTAACATTCCAGGGGCTTTCATCATGGCTCCATCAACCTGACACAACAACAACCAGACAGCAAACCACGCAGAAAATTCCACACCGTGTCAGGTCGGACAGTAACGAAATGGTCCCGAGATTCCGCCGTTTCAATACAAGGAAACCGATTTTATAGACCCTATCCGTAGATCCGTGATTATGACAATGGTGGAGCCGCATGAATGTTTCATGTCACTAAAGTTAGGTATTCATCGTCGTCCCGCCACACAGACCGTGGTGGTGTGTCAGTCCTTTACTAAACCGCTCCATAAGCCAGTAGCAAAGCAACTACTTTTCTCGCTTGATTAAATGCGTTGGCGTGCAATTTGCAGGCAGGCGTGCAGGCTCGAATGCACCCGAAACCGAGCGGGTCTACAACAGGAAAACCATGTTGAAGCAAACGTGACGGCTGCCAGCTATTAATGCCTGGGAAAAAGATAAACAAAGCGAACAAACCACACGTAACCCACATTCTGTCCAGGGCGAAATCAGGGAGGACAATTAATCGACTTCGGTGGTGGCACACATTCTTCACTGGAAGCGAAAGCTATTAATTCACGCACTAAACTGGTGCATATGATTCGGTAAATAAAATTGGAATCCTATCAAAGGTCTAACCTTGAACGTATTACATTTTGTCACAGAATACAATAATAATTTTGTCACAGAAGGCAATTGGCAGTTTTGGCCAATTTTGAGTATATTATTTTTAGATATTTATACACTAGCGCACAGCAAGCTCTGTTTGCTGGCGAAAAACAGAAATATCATAATGTTTATATTTATTTGTTTAAACAAACCAAATTCTTTAAAAAACTTTTTTTTTCACCACGGAAGTGCAATATTTCTCAACGTTTGGTTTCTGCTGACCAACAGTTTCCCGGCAGTTTCTCGCAACATATCCACGGAAAACGAATCTTTCCGCTCCTAGCTGCTCTCCGTTGTTGGTGCATCACGTACGAATCATTCATCAAATTACCTAATTAGACAGGCTGTTCGAGAGCTTTCGCCCATGTCAGTCGACTCTATATACCCTATTCACTAGACTATGGGGCCACTCAATGCTCTTCTGCCTCATCAGCATACCGAACACGAGCCAGTAGACTGGGACGTAAACGGAGGGATACTTAATTGATGAGATGGGACGTGAGATCTTCGCCGAGTGCATCGGGGTCAATTTCCGTCTGCAACAACGCCGCGCGGCTGATTACTCCCACGACTAACACCTCAACTCCCGTGACAGACGGGAAGGCTCACGGCTCAGGGCTTGTTTGGTCGATTCCGGTTGTTATCAGATCTTGTCTAATGAAGCCCGGAGGACGAGAAAGCACGAGGCAGCAAAGGCCTACATTTTGCTGCGTCTTTCCACAGATCCTAATAGGCCCTATTTACGGTGATGCTTGCGGATTGAGTCATCCTGAAATTCTTATCATTGCTCAAGTCGTTCAAACGGTGAAGCTATTGCCTGAAAACAAACGCGATTCAAAACCGCTCACCGCGTCCCGCTGATGACCTACTTTCGAAATAAATCTGTAGCCAATAAATGCTCACGTCACGTGCTTTTTTTCGCTATCTTACCCTAATCCGACTGAGCATGTCAGTTATGAGTTCTGGTACCACCCGCACTTCGAAATGGTTTTTTTTAAACCGAGTACCGCGCCATGGTAATAAATCACATCACATAGAGTCAAAGTCTATATATCTACCGTTCCGCTGTGCAGCTTAGCGAAGTGCTTCTAATCGTGCAAACAGTTTGCTTAGTCATAATGCTCCGTAGAAATCGGCGATGAAATCGAGAGTTAGCAATGTGCCAGCACAATTTTGGAATGCCAATAAAGAAGTGGCGCTACTAATCACTAAGACGGTGAATGACTTCCATCAAAATCGTGATCATTACAAAAAAGGGGATGGCACTGCTGCCGCTGGGCGCCAGTTCTTAATGGCCGTCGGTATTTGACTTGCCGCGGTCGCGGTCGAGTTCAAATCAATTGCCTGGAGCTATGGTAAATCAGAGAAAAAAAACTTATTTCGGCGAGGTGCTACTAGGCTGAGTATTTCATCAAATTTGCGTATTTATGAGTTTTTTGTTCAACAAAACCATATAAAGCCTAAAAGAGAATTGAAAATAGAAGCAATCTTTCCCGATCGAAACAGTTTTAAAAGAAATTATCCGTTTACACTACTTTACAAAAAAACACGAAATACAATAAGAAAGAGCAGTCCAGTGAATCTAGTATAATCTAATCTAATCTAATCTAATCTCACACTAACGCAGCCAATTCTTGAAAGCATCCTGGAAAATGACGATTATTTGTGTGTATGTGTATGTGTGTGTGTGTGTATGTGTGTGTGTGTGTGTGTGTGTGTGTGTGTGTGTGTGTGTGTGTGTGTGTGTGTGTGTGTGTGTGTGTGTGTGTGTGTGTGTGTGTGTGTGTGTGTGTGTGTGTGTGTGTGTGTGTGTGTGTGTGTGTGTGTGTGTGTGTGTGTGTGTGTGTGTGTGTGTGTGTGTGTGTGTGTGTGTGTGTGTGTGTGTGTGTGTGTGTGTGTGTGTGTGTGTGTGTGTGTGTGTGTGTGTGTGTGTGTGTGTGTGTGTGTGTGTGTGTGTGTGTGTGTGTGTGTGTGTGTGTGTGTGTGTGTGTGTGTGTGTGTGTGTGTGTGTGTGTGTGTGTGTGTGTGTGTGTGTGTGTGTGTGTGTGTTTTATTCTTTTAACGGGTGGGGAAATCTGCCGTCAGACACCTGAGAAGACAACTCAGGAAGTGGGGTTTGGTATCCCGACCCCCCTACTGGGGCGTGAGGATCCAGACCCACTAAAACCCTACTCGAGTCTCCAGCCCCAATCCCCCCTGGCACCACCTTATCGGTATTATTTCAGGGAGGGGCTATTGTGCTTAACGTACACTCTTAGATAACTACTGGACTATGGTAGTTAGGCTGTTTATCCGCCGTTGATCGGCTTTCCAGCGGTTTTGTAGCTCAGGTACGATCTGGGTAGCAACTGCATTGACCGCTCCCCAGACGTCCGAGCTAGAACACATCCTTTGGACTAAGTTATCCGGAGTAGTGTCCTGTCCGCTCACTGCCATCAGTCTCATGCCCGCGAAACGAGGGCATATGAGGAAAGCATGTTGTGAAGTTTCCTGAACGTCCACGCATTCGGGA
The DNA here is from genome assembly GCF_943734655.1 of Sabethes cyaneus. Lineage (NCBI taxonomy): Eukaryota > Metazoa > Arthropoda > Insecta > Diptera > Culicidae > Sabethes > Sabethes cyaneus. The sequence goes on from NC_071354.1 coordinate 148,836,122, forward strand.
CACGCGGGGGACTCCGCATGTCCAAACTTGTGCAGATACTGTCTAAAACAACCATGCCCTGACAGAATTTGTGTCAGGTGGAAGTTGACTTCGCCGTGGCGCCTGTTGACCCACCCGGATAGTTCCGGGATAAGTCGATGTGTCCACCGGCCTTTTGTGGAATTAGACCATGCCCGCTGCCATGTGATCATCGAGGCCGATCTTGTGGTACTCCGTATGCCTCTAGTTCCACGTTGGTTGAAGCAATCTACGTCCTCGCTGATGATGATACCAATAGGCATCATACCCGCTAAGACGCAGATTGCGTCATTTGAAACTGTGCGATACACACCCGCCACTCTTAAGCACATGAGACGATAAGTGCTTTCCAGCTTGGCTAGATAGTTTTTGGTACCTAACGCCGATGACCACACCGGCCCGTAATACCTGAGTATGGACTGGACCATGGTTGGCTAATAGCCTTCGCTTGCTGCCATATACCGCAGAGCTATTAGACATCATACGAGACAATGCCGAAATAGCTGTGGGAGCCTTCTTGCAGGCATAGTCGACGTGGCTCCCGAACTTGAGCTTGTCGTCGACCATGACTCCAAGGAGTTTTAAGGACCGCGTTGACGAAATAGTGCAGTCCCAGACGCTGATATTTGCTTGCTGCTCCGACTTGCGGTTGTTCACCATGATATCCTCCGTTTTATGATGCTCTAGGTCCAGTTTTCTGGATCGCATCCAATCTTCAACAATGCTTATAGAGTGGGCAGCCGTCAACCCAACCTCTCTGATAGATTCACCGTAGACTTCCAAGGTGATATCGTCCGCAAAGCCGACAATCACCACCCCTACCGGGAACTTTAGCGTCAACACCTCGTCATACATGACGTTCCACAGCACCGGGCCCAGTATGGAACCTTGCGGAACTCCTGCGGTGATTGGAACGCACTTTTGACCCTCCTCCGTGTTGTAGCATAGCACACGATTCTGGAAATAATTTTCCAGAATTCTGTACAGCGACACCGGCACTTGGACGTTCCGTAGCGAGTTGGCTATGGAGTCCCAGCCAACTGGTGCGCTATTAAATGCATTTCTCATGTCAAGCGTGACAACTGCGCAATAACGGATACCTGTCCTCTTGGGCTGGATTGCCACCTCGGCTGTCTTAGTGACAGACAAGATGGCATCCACCGTAGATTTGCCATTTCGGAAGCCGAATTGGCTCCTTGACAGACCGTTTGTACCCTCCGTGTACTGTACGAGTCTGTTAAGGATAACCCTCTGCGTTCCCGGAGGTCTTCCCGGCTTCGGCAATAGGACCAGGTTCTGTCGCTTCCATCTGTCCGGGAAGTGGCCATCTTCCGGGCATCTACTCATTACTGCCCCGAATAATTCGGGAGCCTCTAGAATAGCCGCTTTAATGGCCATATTCGGGATACCGTCTGGCCCCGGTGCCTTGCTCACCTTTAGGGATTTGACGATCTCGATGAGCTCCTCGTTCGTAACCGTCACTTCCTCCCCGACCTCCAAAACGCCGTCGCCCACGTTACTTTGGAAGTTCGGCATGGAGGCCGACCATCCTACGCTATGGTCTGAGATACTGGAACGTCGGCCGCGGGACGACTCAGCGGTCTGGGGCCAGGGCCTTGGCTCGTGGCGCGGAAAGAAGCCCTCGATGATCCGCTCCAGCATCTCTGGCGATCGCTCTGTGGGCGCCATCGTGCCATCATGCCCTTGGTCTTTGCCATTACGACCCTGTAGGCATCACCCCACGGGTTCGCATTGGTACTAGCACATAACCTTTCAAAGCAGGCTCGTTTACTAGCTTTTATCGCACTCTTAAGCGCTGCGCGTGCAGCAACAGGTACTACTCGACATTCAGCCCTGCCTTCGTCCGAATGAGCTCTTTGCATAATTCTCCTCGCACGAAAGCACGCTCCGCGGAGTTCCGCAATTTCATCTGTCCACCAGTAAGCCGATGACCTGCCATACGTAGGTCGACCTTTTCTAGGCATGGTAGCGTCACACGATCGCGACAGTACCTCAACCAAATGATCAGCGTTCGGATCCGGCATACCGCGATCACCGCACTCTCTCCGGATCGCTTCCACAAATACTTCGGGATCGAAGTATGATGTCTTCCATCCACGGGTGGTTGGAGTGTTGGCTCTACCTAGGCTCTAGGCGCCACCTGTCGCCTCGTTATCCATTGTCTACCCTCCAGTCTCCTATCAGACCAGGACTACCGAATGTCACGTCGATGATAGACTCCGCACCGTTCCTACTGAAGGTACTTGTGGTGCCGACGTTGACCAGATCTACGTTGAGCTTTGCCAGAGCTTCAAGCAGAATCCGGCCCCTATGGTTCGTGCGACGACTTCCCTACTCTACCGCCCAAGCGTTAAAGTCTCCCGCCACAACCACCGGCCTTAGACCAGTCAGCACAACTGATACTCGGTCTACCATCCGCATAAACTGCTCGATAGACCATCTCGGCGGAGCATAACAGCTGCAATAGAACACTCCACCCACTTTGGCAACCGCAAATCCCTCGTCTGCGGTTGACACAACCTCTTGAACCGGAAACCTGCTTGTCGTCCATATAGCCGCCGTCCTGGACCCATCCGACACCCAGTTGCCGTTTCCGGCAGGGACGCGATATGGGTCCGAGATAATGGCAACGTCCGTTGCCGACTCGGAAACTGCTTGGTGTAACAGCTGCTGAGCCGTGCTGCAGTGGTTCAGGTTGAGTTGTGTCACTTGCACTATGATCGTGGCTTGGTCGCCGGCACACCAGCCGGGCACCTTGGACCTCCCGTTATGTGCTTTGCGTCCCTTTTACCGGTACAGATCAAGCACTGGGGAGGCTCCACGCAGTTCCTTGCTTTATGGCCAGCACTGCCACATCTCCTGCACAATTGGCTCCTATCTGGCCCTTTGCAGTTCCAGGCCTTATGCCCGTGCTCGAAGCATCGGAAGCAAGCCTCCGATTGCTTCAGCATGCTTAGTGGGCATACCGACCACCCCACTTTTAGCCTAGCAGCTTTCAGGGCTTCGTTTCCGTCCGCTAGCGGAAGCCGTATGGTGGCTACCTGGGTCCCGACAGGACCCTTACGCAGGCGAACCGCCTCGGTTGCCACCACCACTCCACTTTGCTCTTTGAGGGCCTGTACGACCTCACACACATCGGTAATCTCATCCAGGTTTTTAAGCTGGAGAGTCATTTCTCGTGTGAGAGCACGCACCTGCACTCCCTCCCCGAGCACTCCTTCCGCTATCGACTTGTATGCGGAACTCTTCTTGGTGGCTTCCTTCTTCAACTCAAGGATCATTTCGCCCGTGTGTGAGCGGCGGATGCTCTGCACGTCCGCGCCCAGGTTCTTGAGTAGGGCATCTCCTTTCATGGCCTTCAGAACCTCCGAGTATTTCGACCCGTCGGTTTTCAGGATAAGAGCGTCGCCCTTCTTCGTTCGCTTCCCTGTCGGTTTAGGTGAAGCTTTCTTTTTCGTGGAGCTTCCTCTTTTCTTCCGCTAGGCCGTGACCTCGATCCACGGGCCACCCGTCTTGGTGTTTCCCGCTGCTTGGTCGGTTGGCTCCACCAACTCGCTAGCCTGAGGGCTTTTACCGATCAGGCGTTTCAGTGTCTCAGACGCTTAGCAAATGCCTTACCGCTGTTGGTAGCGCTCTCCGTGGCTTCCAAGGCCACGTTGCGACACGCCGTCAACGAGCAGGCATCCGTTTGTACCGACTTCGACGCCTTCACGGTCTTCACCTCTCCTACATGCGCCACGAGGTCGTTGTGCACTTTGGTCGCAGCACACAAGGTTCTTCGAAGCATGAGCAAGCTCTGCTTCAAGTCCTTGGAGAAATTGCCGCGACCTGACGTGAACTCGATGATTAAATCGAGCTGCTGTGACGGGGCTACCACTTTGGGTAGTTCCTGTCTATTCTTTCCCATCGCCTTGATTAGCGATGGGCCGTTCATCGCTGTGTCTGGCGTGGCAGGCGTACCTCTGCCCTTGCCACCCACACTAGCACTTCGGGTTGCATCCTTCTCCACCCTTGGTGGAGAATGCTGGACGCCTCCCCTCGCGAACGGGTTTTCCACCGTAACTGCACTTGCTGTAAATTTGTTTAAAAGACTCATTCTGATTCTAAAGGGTCCCCCTTCAAGCCGCTATCCAAACCCATTTGAAGTAGTCGCTTTAATGATCCCATGGCGATCTATGGAACAGGGAGAACCATGCGAAGGTTGGGGCAGCGCCTTATGGGCAACTGCACCTCAGAGCCAGATCGGCGTAAATCAGGAAAAAGCATCTGAACCTACTCCCGCCCGGTGGTCGCCGGTCGATAGATTTGGAACGTACTTGAAGGCCTGCCAGGTTTGACGGGACGGAGACACATGCACCGTTTGCCACCTCGCCGTTTCAAGTCGCTATCACGTGACTTTACTAGGGGAACTCGTCGCAAATGCCAGCCCTAAGTCGTGTTGTATATCGTGTCCGAATCATGTCCAATAACATAGCCGCCAGTTTACCGAAGTTGAAACCTTACTGGCATCGGCCCCAATGGGTCCCAACGGACCGTTCAGACACCTGGTAGACCAGAAGTTTAAGGTCTAGGTGTCCCTCTCTCCCTGTCTGTTTACAACCACGGGTCCAACCAGAGGGGAGTTTCTGGTTTTACCCGGGATTTGGTTGTATTACCAGCTGGCACCACGAGAAAGTAGGGATAAGAGTTGTTATAACTGAAAGTGGTCAGGTTACACTGTTATAGCCATTCACCAGCCCCGTTCATCAGTATGTGTGTGTGTGTGTGTGTGTGTGTGTGTGTGTGTGTGTGTGTGTGTGTGTGTGTGTGTGTGTGTGTGTGTGTGTGTGTGTGTGTGTGTGTGTGTGTGTGTGTGTGTGTGTGTGTGTGTGTGTGTGTGTGTGTGTGTGTGTGTGTGTGTGTGTGTGTGTGTGTGTGTGTGTGTGTGTGTGTGTGTGTGTGTGTGTGTGTGTGTGTGTGTGTGTGTGTGTGTGTGTGTGTGCGTGTGTGTGTGTGTGTGCGTGTGTGTGCGTGTGTGTGCGTGTGTGTGCGTGTGTGTGCGTGTGTGTGCGTGTGTGTGCGTGTATGTGTGTGTGTATGTGTGTGTGTGTGTGTGTGTGTGTGTGTGTGTGTGTGTGTGTGTGTGTGTGTGTGTGCGTGTGTGTGTGTGTGCGTGTGCGTGTGTATGTTACCTCGCTGGTACATTCATCTGTTTCAGTACTTTTGTAGTCACTTGTGCAAATTCTGCAGCAAATTGTTTGGGGCAAAGACGCATCATTGATTTCTGGGATTTCAAAAGCAGTTTTTATACTCAAAACAACAAATATGTTTACGAAAATGCATCATTAAGTCGTATAAATAGAACAGTTTGCTTTGCTTTTCCCGTGAACATCTTATGGGTGAAGTAAAGTAAACTCTTTTATTCATACGGCCTATTGTGTTCTGACAGACGCAAAGAACACAAACATAAAATTGCGTGAACATATATTTTGTTCTGAGCATAAAAACTGCTTTTGAAATCCCAGAAATCAATGACGCTTGTTTGAACCTTAAAGTAGTAAATAGTTTTGTTTGCTAGTTTTGTAAAGTAAATATTGTGTTTGTCATAGCAGTAGAATTTCATGAAAGAAAACTACTATTTCATTTTTGGGAAACTTTCTTAAGCCAACCATTGAACAATTGATCAAGAGAAATATTATGACTAGGCAATCTCAATCTACTCGTTTTCGACACTTCGTCATGTTTAGTATGAACTGCGATAATGGACGTCTGGTATAGTTTAATCATTTTCGCTCACGTGAATCCGTCAGCACGCCGATTTTGTCCTCTTGCAGCGAATCAACATCACACGAAAGTGAAATAATGAAACCCTCCAATATCAATGAAAATTTACGATCTGTTACAATCCGACACTTCCTACGGCCACCTGAGACGTACCATAAAACGAAAACCTCTCAGCGACGGTACGAAACAGAGCAACCGTCGGAACCACGCTCCCAAAACCGAAATCTGTAATTTTTTCCTGCCGCCGCGCCGCTGGTGCTGTAGACACCACGGTAGACCTACATAATAATACGGGCACCAAATTATTCCGACCCTTGGAGAAAAAACAATGATCAAGTCAACGAGATCACACAAGGATGTTGCGAATGAAAATCGAAAGTTCGTGGCAGAGCAAAAAAAAATTTCAGCAACAGACCAACCGAGCAGTCAATTAAATTACAATAAAATCAGTCTGCGGTCAACCGCCAGCAGCCAAAAACATTTCGGTGCTGTAAACACCGGATTGCATGCACCATTCCCGAAACGCCTGAACCGGTCAGTGGCGTTTGCCAAGGAGGAACATTCGCTGTTTCCGTATTAAAGTATATCAAACCTGCAAGCAGATCCACGCCACCGACCCGGGTTGAAATCGAAAGGTACTCCCCAAAGGGGTTGAAAGTAACAACAAGCATGAACTTGTGCCAATTCTGCAACCATCCTTCATGTTTCATCTCCGATCTTTCCCTCGGTTCGGCAGTTTCGGATTTGGCAGTTCATAACCTGATACAAGTCACCCAATCGGGCGATCGATCCAATCGACCCAATGATGATGATGAGCTTTACGTGTTGAAATCTCGTCTACCTTATCCAGCCCGTACGTACGTACGGGGGCAAAAAGTGAACTCATTAAGTCTTCCGGGAGTCGTCAGGTTACAGTTTTCATTTTTACAAAGTAGAAGATCTGACTCGTGGAGTGGATGCTTGACGACGTTGAAGACCAACAACGGTAGAAGTGGGTTTATCTGCCGGGGCAAAAACAAACTCAGGGTCACTGTCGTGCTGACTGCATTATGCCAACTTGGGCCAACCTCCGCTGGAACAGAACTAATTGAGCGAGACAGATGAGTTTTTCATGAATTACAATGTCGTCGCCCGAGGCGGATTTTTTACATTCACAAAGACTCAGATCAGTTTCCAACATTTCCCGATATCGAAAATCTCAAAGTAAAATAGGAGTAGGTATGAAAGAATATAGTCCTGTGAAATTGCGTAGGAAAATATATTTTATGGAAAGAAATAAATGCTGAAAGATAGTCAATAGTGAAAAAGTCTAATAGATACATTACATTATCCATTTAAATGATGCGAACAATTTAGCATCACACCAACAGCATATCTATCTAAAATAAATTAGAGTGCTTCACAGTTGTTTAAGATATAAAATAAAATGGAATAAAGTTCACTAAAATAATTTATCCTAAAAAAATTGAAACAGATTTTTCAACGTTGTTCAAACGTTATACAAACGTTATTCAAACTTAGTAAGCGTTGCTTTTATTACACTTTACCCTACACGCCTTGTCTCCTTTGAGATACTATCAACACTTTTGTTTCATTACTTTCTCCTACCGTTCCCGCTTGTAAAAATCTACCATTATAAAAAATTAATTGAATGCCAAACCTCATTACAAATGTCAAGACAAAAACACGAAGTTGGTCTGTTTAGAAACTTTTTTAATTTAGTCACCGTAACGTTGTTATTATTACGATTTAATAAAAATTTTAAACCTTCACGACAAAGGCATAAAGAGGACAGCGTCTTTTCAGTTTAGTGCTTGAAAAGAATTCCAGCAGAATTTATCTGTCCAAGGAGCACATAACCTTATCGTGCATAAAACCTATCAGAGAGCAAAACTTAAAGGTTTATTTCAATCAGAATCGATCTGCAACGAAAAAAATCCACAAACGGACATAAAAATGTCCGACGCACTCGGCCGAGCGAGCATCCTCTCACTCGGGCTCGGTAATTTACGACTAAACTTTGACTTTGTTATTTATTTCACCAACAGAGATTTATTCTCACCTATAAATATTTGCTATTAGCCAAACGTGTGGTAATGCTAGAAACATATGCTATACTTCTTCAGTTCGCTGTGCAGATTACCTTTCTACTGGCGGGCCGCCTAGTTCACGTGTCATTTGACTCGGGGCGGCGGAAATAACAGTTATTACCACAGAAGTTTTCCGACGCCGGGAAAGAAGCAGCATCGATTTCAGACGTCTGCCGGAGTTCAGTCGGCCCCCCTCGAACTAAGAGCGATAAGTTTTAACCTACGGTCGTTGCCGATATTTTCTGAGCTGCGTCGGCACCGGAAACTCATCCAATAATGTTAACCATAATTGGTCGAAAGTCGGTTGTTTTTTTATAGGATGGACACTGCATCTCTACCCATGTTTTAAAGGCAAATCATCGTAAAACTGCTAAATTACTATATCTGCGTAAAGAGTTTATCAAAAAGACCAATTTATTATTGCTGCTCTGTTGCAAAACATCAAAAACTCGTTAAGTCGTATAAGCTGTCCAAGCTGAATTGCCCAATAAACATTGACGATAGCGTTGCATGAAAAACAATACCGATACCGACATCGGACGGTTGCGCAACCCGAATTACAGCCCATTTACATTAACTCAAGCAATCTAGATAAACATTCATACATCTGTGAAAATTATTTCCAAGCTCACTGACCAAAACGCACTGCGCAGCGGAAGATAATTTGAATCACGAACCGTCTACAAAACCAATTACCTGGGCTACATCTGGTGTCAATCAATCAAAACTACCGAAAGCCGTGAACTTCTGCGAAAGGGTAAACCGATCAATTTCCATGAATACGAAATTCGATTGTTACCATAAAACTAGACGATCCGTTCTGGATTGGAAATTTTGGCACAAGCTCATTATCCATTTCCACTCGCGCCCAGGCAGTGACGCTGAGGGCCAACCTCACTCCACGGTGATTGATGACTTGGCTACCGACGCGTATTTATTTGATTGAAAATCATTGGCGTTGGCCACCAGGCAGCGCATGAACCGGAGCAGACCTTGAAATTGATACTTGTAACTGAAATAATAATATTTTGAAACGGTATCATTACTGGCCGACCAACGCCAACGAGGGCCAGCCAAATCGGCTAAGTGGGCCATTATCAACAAGGCGGTTGAAGGCGAAAGTGGCACGATCTTTGACGTCAGAAGTCAATGAATGCAGACGGTTTGGATGGTATTGGCAAATGAAATGAAAAGTAAAAACTTTCAACTAACCTAGTTCAATGCGTCGTAGGCTTAAGGATTTTCTAGTTGTTGTATACTAAAGAGCGTATCTACCTACAATCAGTGATATTTTCCCTTAAAAAATATAAATTTAAAATGATTTATTTGATCAAAAGGTGATCTTCAATCAGTTGTTGGCAATTCAACGATCTTGATTTACCTTGACCCTTCAACATACCAAAAACGTTGGTGCCTTTGGGACACCTCAAACATACTAAAGCAATAAAGTCAGTTGCGTCAATTTGCTATTCAACAAGTCGTTAAATCAAGCAATAGTTGGATTACCTACGAATGGCCGAAACACAAATGGCCGAATCACGAATGGCCGAAACACAAATGGCCGAAATAACGAATGGCATAATTTACCAAATGGCCGAATCACGAATGGCCGAATCACAAAAGGCCGAATCACGAATGGTCGAATCACAAATGGCCGAAACACGAATGGCCGAATGTCATATTCGACCGAAAATATTCATAGCCTTCAACCTGCGCAAACGTTGGGTACATGCTGTCCTTTCTCGCTGCCGCTCGTTCGGACTTAACTAAGGGATAATCCCTAATAGACAGTAAACCTAGGAAAATGCATGCACCTAACCACCACTACTATGGTTTCTGCAGGGGGGCTGCCCCCCCGCAGTGGCCGGCGCTTTCGACGGCGGGTCACCGGCGCACACTCGCGGCCTACGGCCGTCTCACCCTGAATCATCTAGGAAACATTTGCTACTAACACGGTAAATACGTCTCCCACCTTATAATGAAGATGTATTTATAATCAAGAAATATGAGGTAAAAACCAGTATAAAAATTATCTTTCGTAGATATATGCTTATATTATAATTGTAATCTTATTCTTACTGTCATGGATTTTCATAAAGAAGTAAATGCAGTAAACTACAAGTTTATTACCCTATTACTAAAGCGGCCGAAACATTTCATTCAATATCCCACCATATCCATCTTTGTTGACCGCACATAGCAAAGCCAACAGTTGTGTCTATTGTTGTTGAACACGGTTTGCTTTCCGCACGGTAGTTGGTAGTTGTCCCGTGAAAAAAGAGTGCATCCGGTGATTCATCCGATATTGCTGGCTTCAACAACGAAGAAAGTGCACTTGTCGTTAAAATTGTATTGTCGCAGAGAGGAAAACCGATGCTTTCCATTGATGGGATACTATTCAAAACAAACAAACTGCAGCGGAATGCTTCTTATGCTTTTTTTTTCACACAAAATATAATAAAACAATTAAATATACGCGAACTAAAACAATATTACTCGACAATACAGACATATTCATGGCGGTAAAACGGTTGCAGGTTTGTTGATAATGTCCACTTTTATTTGATGTTTTTATAATGTAATAAAAATTCTAGGCCTTGTCTTTTCTGCCGCAAAATCGGATACAGGAGGCGTGCGACGCGATGGAAGGAACGATTCCTGAAGATTAGGAGAATTGCCTTACATATTTTCAGAATACTTACATAAGTGGGAGGAACCGGAACAACAGGCCATTGTTTCACCCCACTCTGTGGTCAAATTTTAAGCCTGTCATTGACAAGCTACCGCGGACCACAAACAGCTTGGAAGCATGGCATCAACGATGGATACCCATTGTTGGTTCCCATCACCTGTCAATGACCAGGATCGGGGGAACATCCTTAGATTTTTTCAGGGGGATGTTCCGAATTCGCGCCGAGAAATAGACGAAAAAATCTACTCGAAATGTGTTAATGCTCACAAAATGAGCAGCAAAAATTTTGTTGACGCAGTTGCGCTTTTATTAAGCGCTAAACAGCGTTCGTAAAGCATGTTTTGTTTGTTCAATAGTAGTAGTTTGTTTTTTGTTTGATTAAAGTTATTTGTTAACTAATTGCCAATTCATGGTTTTTTATTGAGTAGTTATGTAGGCATTCCGAAAAATTTCGGCCTTTCGTGATTCGGCCATTCGTGATTCGGCCATTCGTGATTCGGCCATTTGTGTTTCGGCCATTCGGTACCAGCCCCAATAGTTTTATGTCACGTTTCAACTTGATGTGTCACAATTCGACGATTTCGAGAATATTGTGAGAATATACCTGAAGCTGGGCTTAAAATCGAACACACAATTGAACGTGAAATTGTGCATAACATTAATTTAAATTTATTTTATACTAGCTGACCCGACTGCTGAGTTCGTATTGCCAAAAATTAAAATGTGTTGTACATAAATCGTGAATCTCGGATGACCTTTGTCACAATCTTGAGTTTTGCAAGTTTCTGGGGAGTTCATGGATGTATCAATATTCAAATTTTCCTCACAGTAAAGCAGAAATTGCTTAGCCTGATAAAATAAAGCGGATAGCATTCAAATATTCGTTATCATTACAAAGCATTTCGCCGAATACCATTTTGCGGAACACCAATTCTCGGTTGACCATAACGCGGAATATAGAGTTTCACAGAATACCATTTCGCGAAAAACCTTATGCGGGATGTTCCATTTCACGGAAAATCTTTTCGCAGAAAGTACCATTTTACAGGGGTGACCACACTGAAGAAAAGTAATAGAGGTCAGTAGATCTAGGAAAATAAATAAACCTACACTGATAATAAAACTTAGTTTATAGTACGAAAACGAGCGTTTGCTGTACGAATTCTTTCGTTGTTTTCTACCACGAACTAGATTCGTAAAATCAATCCTGAATGTTTTGTACATAGTAACAAAGCTATATTCGTACGAATCATTGCATTTTACAAAATGGTTTGTAGATTTTACGAATGCACGAAAAGGCTGTCGATAAAAATAATACCAGATTTCACTATTTTCCGATAGGTGTCAGTATGCTACATTACCGACACCTATCGAAAAATAGCGAAATCTTTATTATCTCTGAAAAAAGCTGATTTTATCGGGAATCGAACTGAGCTCGTTTTGTCATACTTCTTTACGAACAGCCGACGACGCCGCAAACCACAGAACCACAGCTACTGCGTACCAAGAATGACATAATTGCAGAAGTCTATTTTCTCTTCATACAATCTTCGCATCCCGTTTTCGTCGATAATGATGCCAGACAACAACCGTGCATCAAATGGGTCTTGATGCAAGACAGCTACGAATGTGCTCTCGTAAAAAATACGAACCATTCGTAATAGCAACATTTGCGGTAAACAATAAGCCTACGAAAGTTTTTAAATGGTATGAAATTATTTGTACCAGCTACGAATATAGTTTTACGAATGTTTTTTCAAACAAAATACGAAATTATATTCTCAGTGTAGATAGAGGTGATCTCTACGGGGGCCTGCCCCCCGCAGTGGTCGGCGCTTCCGACGGCAGATCGCCGGCAACACTCGAGGCCTGTGGCCGTCTCGTGCTGAATTATCTAATGTTACTATTGATAGTTTTTGGTGCTCTTGTTATTGATTAATGTTTTATGAAAGAGTCTAAAATTGCTCGAGTTCGATTAGTTTTTGAGTTACGCAAAAAATTTTGTTTTATTTGTATGAGAGTCCTTATCCCTCTACCACAGGGGAGAGGGGTCTCAAACCATCATTAAAAAAAATCCTGCCTCCAAAACCCCCCACATGCAAAATTTGGTTCCATTTGCTTGATTACTTCTCGAGTTATGAGGAAATTAGTATTTCATTTGTATGGAAGCCCCCCCTCCTAGAAAGGGAAAGGAGTCCTAATTCATCATAGAAAAAATTCATGCCTCCAAAAACACCCATATGCCAAATATGGTTCCAATTGATTAATTAGTTCTCGAGTTATGAGGAAATTTGTATTTCATTTGTATAGGAGCCCCCCTCCTGAAGCGTGGAGAGGTTTCAATTCACCATAGAAAACATTCTTGTCTCCAAAAATAGCCACATGTCAAATTTTGTTCCATTTGCTTGATCAGTTGTCGAGTTATGAGGAAATTTGTATTTCATTTGTATGGAAGCCCCCCTTTAAAAAGGGAGAGGGATCATTATTCCCCCCGTAAAGAGGGGAGGGGTCTCAATTCACCTTAGAAAAAAAACGCCTGCAAAAACACCCATATGCCAAATATGGTTCCAATTGATTAACCTTCCTAGTGCATTGGGGTCGTTTTCGACCCATCGGCATACTTACAAAGCTTGATACTCAGTAACGGTACGAGCTAGAGACTTGAAATTTTCTGACTTTTCCTAACTTTGGAAAATTAGCATTGTGGGGGAGTTTCAGCTTTCAGCGACATCTAGGAGAGCCACAGCAAAAAAAGTTACATATTATGCATTAAGGGTCGAAAACGACCCAAGTTTTGAAATTGCTCTCATTCATCCATTTTCAATCCGAATTTCGTTTTCTTTACATCGTTTTAAAGATATGGCCAAAAACTAGCACCCAAGGTATGTTGGGGAATATTTGTTGACTGATGGCCACTTCTGCGTCGGTTCCGGAACACCCACTACCAGGTCCCGGGGAACATTTTTATATTTTGAGATAATTCATTTTGCGGCACATCAAATCACATTGGCTTGATAAAATAAGACTAGGGGAAGTACAATGGGGACATTTTGGACCCGAATGGCCACTTCCCCATCGGTTACGGAACATCCGGTACCTGGTTTTTGAGTCCATTTTTGAATTTTAGGATGATTTCTATTGCGGCACGTCAAATTACATCAGCTTGATAACGTAAGACTATTGAAAGTATAATAAAGACATTTTGAAGGCAAATGGCCACATCAGCATCGGTCCTGGAACATCCGATACCCGGTTTTTGGGGACATTTTTGTATTTTAGGATAACTCATAATGCGACATATCAAATCACATCGGCTTGATAAAATAAGACTGATGGAAGTAAAACAATGTCATTTAGAAGCCAAATGGCCACTTTACCATCGGTACTGGGTCATCCGGTACCAGTTTCGGGGGACATTTTTGGCTTTTGAGATAATTCACCATGCGGCACCTCAAATCACATCGCGTTGATAAAAGTGGAAAGGGGTCCTAATTCACCATACAAAAAATTGTTGTCTCCAAAAACACCCACATGTCAAATTTTGTTCCATTTGCTTGATTAATTCTCGAGTTATGCAGAAATTTGTGTTTCATTTGTATGGGAGCCCCCCCCCCCCGCTCTTAGTGGTGGGAGGGGTCTTTTGCCATCGAGAAAACCTTGCCTGGCCCCGAAAACCCCTACATGCAAATTTTCACGCTGATCGGTTCAGTAGTTTTCGATTCTAAAAGGAACATAGGGACAGACAGACAGAAATCCATTTTTATACACTGATAATAAAACTTGGTTTATAGTACGAAAACGAGCGTTTGTTTTACGAATTCTTTCGTTGTTTTCTACCACGAACTAGATTCGTAAAATCAATCCTGAATGTTTTGTACATAGTAACAAAGCTATATTCGTACGAATCATTGCATTTTACAAAATGGTTTGTAGATTTTACGAATGCACGAAAAGGCTGTCGATAAAAACAATACCAGATTTCACTATTTTCTGATAGGTGTCAGTACGCTACATTACCGACACCTATCGAAAAATAGCGAAATCTTTATTATCTCTGAAAAAAGCTGGTTTTATCGGGAATCGAACTGAGCTCGTTTGTCATAGTTCTTTACGAACAGCCGACGCCGCCGCAAACCACAGAACCACAGCTACTGCGTACCAAGAAGGACATAATTGCACAAGTCTATTTTCTCTTCATACAATCTTTGCATCCTGTTTTCGTCGATAATGATGCCAGACAACAACCGTGCATCAAATGCGTCTTGATGCAAGACAGCTACGAATGTGCTCTCGTAAAAAATACGAACCATTCGTAATAACAACATTTGCGGTAAACAATAAGCCTACGAAAGTTTTTGATTGGTATGAAATTATTTGTACCAGCTACGAATATAGTTTTACGAATGTTTTTTCAAACAAAATACGAAATTATATTCTCAGTGTAGGTATAGATTTAATTATGACTAAAACTTGAATTTTGACTAATTTTAACATCAAGTTTTACCACAAACACGAAATTTTAATTGATGTCATGATTAACATTTCTCGTCTTATTCGCTCACACGTTTTACCTCTTTTATGTTCTGTTTTTCCACGTTTCCAGTGCCGTTTTCCAATTTTTGTTCCGTTTGTCTCCTATTCTGTACCGTTTTCATAGTTTTTGCACTCAGTTTTCTTCCGGTTTTTCCTCGTATGCCTTTTTCTGTGCCGCGTTTTCATTGTTCCATTTTTCTTCGTTTTCTGTTCCATTTTTTTCCCTGTATGGACTCATCACTGCAACCAGTATCAGTAAAGCAATTGAGGGGCCTGAGAATAAACCCGTCTAAAGTCACTTGACATCGAATGGCCTTGATTATACTAAGATTGGAACATACGACTTGTCAAACAGGAAACCTTGCTACGAAACCCTTCTTCCTCAAGTTTAAATTTGTTTTATTGCTAGTTTCTTTCCCGTTTTCCAGCTTTTCTCTTGTATTTTTCTCTATTTTTCGTTTCCAGTTTTCGTCTTTTTCTAACTCTTTTTATCTCCTCAGCGTGTAGGGCGCTATATCTCTGCATATTAGCGTTGGTAAGAGGAAATGCTTATCAACTTAGGGACTGTATTGGCTCGTTGCATTATCCCTAATTTGTATTTTCAGGTATAATAAGTTCAAGTTGTTACATAGTTTTCGAGCCGTAAATTTCGCATGTGCAAAGTATTTTGGATATAAATTAAATTATGGTTATATATGAGCACCATTGGCATTCTTTTAAATTTGTTATAAAGGTATTTTGACGTAGGACTACGTCTTACGGCAAGTTTTGAGATAGGGTGTCATTCCAAAAAATCGAAAAATGCGAGCGTCACGAAAAATGATAGGTTTTGAGCGATAATAGCTCAGCGGTTTTCTGATCGATTTTCAATATTCTTACACCAATCGATCGGAAAATCTTCTAAGAATTGACGCAAATGAAGAAAAGTATGAGTTCTTCATGTTGAACTATTGAAAAATTGAAAATAATGAACCTATGTTTTACACGAATTCTCGCTTCGTGATTGGTTGTTGGAAATGACGTCATCAAAGTAGAAACGCGTTTTCACGCTTCGACTTATAATTCAGCCAATTTTCAATAGATTTCCAAGATATTTAAACCAATTGATCGGAAAATCGATTGAAAATATTGAAAATACAGAAAACTAGTGATTTTCAATGCGTGTCATTGAAAAATTGAAATATTTTCATATTTTTGCCTTCCCTCGTCAGTGCTTCCCTAGCATGGATGACAGAAATATATACGATATAAGCTATGGATTAAGCTTCCTTATGATTGTATTTAATTTACGCTCTATAGAATGCGATCGAAAATTGTTGAGCTTCAGCTGTTGCTGCTTCCCACGGATAAGGCAACGAAGACATACTAATTCACCAAGCGAGGTGCTGGAGCTGGATCATTCGTTTCGCTGCCGTGAAGGAATATCTGGCTGTTGAAGTTCTGTAATTGGCAGGAAATATGCTGCTCGCGACAACGAAACGATCAGAATTATCGTTACTTGCAGCTGGTCATCCGCAACAACAAAGAGTTGAACAAATTGCTGTCCCGTGTCACCACAGCTCAGAGAAGTGTCTTTCCGAACATCCAAGCTGTTTTGTTGCTGCCCAAGAAGGTGGAAAAGAAGGCTTAAATTTCCAACATATCACGTCAAAAACCGTTCTTTTAAGAACGAAACATATGTTCATGAAGATTTAAGGAATTTTCACTCATTGATTTTAATTCTATTTTTTTTTTTTTTTTTTTTTTTTTTTTTTTTTAATTTTGTAATTGTAATTGAGCAGGGAAAAGCCCGCGGGAGTGGAACTGGAATCAGATTCCTGCTCCCGTAGGCATAAAACCTCCTCAGTATTTATTTTGCCATGTTTTTTCATAATATTTAGATTTTACAATAAACTTTTCTTCCTATATTGAACTTTAACACTTCATAGTTTGTAATTTGATAAACTGGCGAGTTTGTAGCGGTGGCGGGACGGTGGGTTTGTGGCGGTGCGGTGGTGCGGCAGCAGTTTTGTGGCGGTATGGCGGTGGATGACGTGAAAATAAAAAGTAGATGAACAAAATATATTACGTATTTGTTTGACATCGATTGGCGCCCCCAGTGAGATAACTCTCTTTTAAGGGGGAGTGAAACAACAGGTTTAATGTGGCATCCAGGCGGTCTGCTTAGAGATAAGTCCATTTAATTTAGATTGATCTAATTGTTCGCTTCTTATCAAATAATTTTAACCGATCACCTCTCGCGCTTCTGTTCGCTTGTTGCTGGTGGTTAAGAAGTTGGTCGTCTCGGAAGGTACCAAAGCAGCCAACAAATATTCCAACTCCAAGTAAATGTGTTCGGTCAAGCGTCAAAATGAATGAAACCATGGGTTTAATGAAACGAAAGAGTTTTAGTAACATCTTTTGCATCTTCATATGAGAATTTGTTCGTTCTTCAAAGAACGGTTTTCGGTAATTGAAGAAACCTAGGAAACTTGGAACTTAGGGCTTTTCACTCGATTTTCTTTAGCAACACAATTTTATTCATCACCAATGCTACAGTAATAATACGTAGCGTAATTTTCCTTTGGCAGCAAAAGGCGAACGGCTCACTGGTAACTTTGCTCTTTTGTTCAGACTGAAATTGAAATGCTTTATTAAATAGTTTACGTACATGATAGAATGAAGGACCATGAAAAATAGGTGTGGCCGATTCTTGTCGCTTGCTCTGATACATAACACGAGGTAAGCCGGCGAACAGCATTATTCAAACGCTAGCTGAGCTACTGCCAACATCGTTTGCCAGGGTAAACGAAAGTCACGCTCGACTCGTGCACTTCTGCAGTGTGTGTGCAGTGCAGTGTATTGGAGGTGGAGCACTCGTTTCGCTGCCGTGATGAAATATCTGGCTGCAGAAGTTCTGGAATTGGCAGGAAATATGCTGCACGCGACAACAAAACGACCAGAAGCATCCCACGTCACCAGCGTTGCCAACCTTCCAGATTTGTCTGGATGTTCCAGACTTTTTGATGCCTAATCAGACAAAAAAAGACGCTTTTCAAACATTGTCTTCCATTAGGCCAAATGACAGCCAGATTTTTGCCAGACATTTTTATTCTCGTTTTCCAGATTTTCGTAAAAACCGGTTGGCAACGCTGGAGTGGTATTTCATCGTGATTCAGGACCACACACGAATGACTTCGTTAATCGCATAGCTGCTGAAGCTTTCCGGCTGGTCCGTTGCAAATAAGTTTTCTGGTCACGGACGACAGTTTCTGCGACTTCCAAAACATCTGCAGGTTGTAAATGCTTTATCAGTGTTCTTTTGCAAGCCGCAGAAAAGTTGCGCAAAATTTTCAACTTCTTGAAAACTCGCGCATACCGTCTACCGATTACCAGAGGAAAAACACTATTCAACGTAGAAACATATAAAAATTTATTTACTGTGAGGTTTAGTTACTGACTTGGTTTCGTTTTAATAAAATAGATTCAATCAATTCATGGATATAACTTCAAAATCGGTTGAGGATTGAATGTATACAATGTTTCTACTTTGATAAACGTTACGTATGTAGCTTGTATACATGAAGAATCGTATTATTACATACATGGATCAGCATCTTTGGCTCGAGCAGCACATACATCCTACTATCGCTACAAAGAGACTTACGTGGTCCAACCTCTATTCGTGGTTGTGCCAACCTCTATTCGAGTTCGGTCTAGCGAATTCTTGAACCCATCAATGGTTCGGGTTGAATACATTAGATGCCCTATCTTAGACTAATCTCAAGTTTTTAGTCTTGACCTTGAAATGCGGTCATACATATATATTAATATTTTTTGAAACGATGGTTCTACAATTGATGAAGGGACGGTAGGGAAAGAAATGAAAATTTTTGGTGAAGGTGGGGAAGAGCGGAAAGGAAGGGGTGGGGATTGGTAGCTATGCTTAACAAGTAGTCATTTTGACTCCTACCTTTTGTCCAATACTGGAAGGTGCATGAGTCGAACCAAGCTGTAATCTGAGATTACAACCGGATTCGAACCTATCTTGGTAATGAGTATTGTCACCTTGTATGTATCCTAATTTTGCGCGACAATAAACTTACTCAAATCAGCAACAGAGATTTTCTCGCGCGTCTGCGTTTCTTTTGTGCTCATCGCAAATCGCAATAGAACCTTTGATACCTGAACCAACAAAGAGTTTGTAAACATTGCTTTTAGTAATCACGTCAACGTTGTAAATTTTGTGAACAGACTGAACTTGAGTCTTTTTATGAACGAACTTCTGTATTTGTTCGGCTATTGGTTTTCATGTTTAATTTCACTCATCTAAACCACATCTACTGTCCATAAAATAGCTGGCAATGGCTCTCGTGCATTGCTGGAAGGCGTCAAAAAAAGGAAATGAACATTATTTGTAACTACAAAAATTTGCAACTGATAAAAAAAAGCAAAACAAAATTGTAACTGTAATAACAATTATAATAGATAACACAGGTCTGCAAAAATCAAAAAAAATACAGATGCATGAGATATTTTAGGTGAATCATATGTTTTTTGTGGTGCTGAATCCAAAATTGATTTCCGTTATCCTCCATCACGTACAAATTTTTTGCAAATTATGCTTCTTAAATGGAAAAGTCACAAATTAGATGGAAAAATTATTATCACAGATTCGTATTAAAAAACCTAAATAAGATCTTATTCTGTTATTTCAGTAAATTTTTACTTAATAAATACAGGAAAACTACTACTGGACTGAAATTTTTATCTTTATTCTTTTTTTGCCCTTTAACACTGGGTTAATGTCCTCAGGTACCCTCACTTACGCACATTCAACTGCTGTGCCTCACAGAAGCAAAATCTGTAAAAGATATGTAAGAAGCATTTGTAAAGCTGAATATAATCTACAATTTTGTTGAATAGAGTAGTGCATTATTTTTTCCATTTATAATAAAGACGGCCTTTAAGCCTTGTTATATAAATAGAACGTTTGTTTGAGCTAAGGATAAAGTTGCAATACTATTACCACGTAAATACAAAAATAATGGAGTACTCAATTCAGAAAGATTGTAGATTGCATTCAATTCTACAAATGTTTCATACATGACTTTTATCAAATTTGCTTCTATAGGGCAGTACAGTCGACTGAGCGCAAGTGGGTGTATTTGAGCGCACCAAATTTGTTTTAAAATAATATTCTCCATAGTTTCTCCATCGTATATGGTTTTCTTCCAAAACATGGAAGAGTTTACATTAATAAATACAATTCTGATGTAAAAATCAATTTTTTAATGTAATTTACATCCGGGATATTTCTGCTGCTTTATGTCTAAAACCAACTTTCAAGATTATTCAACAAGTATTACATGAAAACGTGACGTGATAGACAATTTTTATTATTTTTTCTGAATTCAGTGAACAAAAATCCATAAGAATCAGTTGAAAAATCTTATGCAGTTTTTTTGATGCAGACCTGTGTAATCAATGATAGTTTTTTACGTTGGTAAAGATAGATAAATGAGCAATAAATGAGTTCATGGAAAGCAATGCACCGATTTGTCTGGTTTAATATATTCAATGGATTTAAGTATGAAGAAGATTGAATCTATTCGTCGTTTTCCTGGCACCACTACTGATCCCACTATACGTTCTGCCAATTGACACCCTCGATACTTACACTCCATAGCTGATCGTTCTGACAATTGAAAGACTGCTTCATATTGATTCATCATATGTGTGCTAACAGAGCGGCTTTCGCTATCATTGAGACCACCATTATTTTGAAGCGCCATGACCCTAATGGTTTTCGAATCGCTTGAGTCCCATATTGCACCTTTGTGTATTTGTGCTAGAGTACAGACGACCTCCGACATATCGCGACTTTTATTGCTGTATTTAGCAGCGCAGTCTTTATTCACTGGGAGCGGAATTATGCATTGACCACAGACAGATTACCAATGGATCTAGAAGCAGTTCGTCTCCCGCTGCTCCTGGAGAAAACACATATAAGAGCACGACAAAAAATGGGCAACCGGAATAGAAAAACAGGAAAAACGCGAGGGAAAAAGAAAAAAAACTGATTTGTTAAAAAAAACGGAAGAAAAATCTTGACGCAATGGGAGAAAAAAGAACGGGAAAAAAGGGAATGAAACGCAAAGAGGGGACTGAAGAAGAGAAGAAAACGAGGAAAACAAGAATGAAAATAAGGACAAACTGGACAAAAAAGGAGAAAAAATAGAACAAGCCAAATAAAAAATTATAAGCAGAAAAAGAAACGGATAAAACACGGGAGCAAAAAAATTCAAAAACGAGAACAAAAAATAGAGAAAATGGAGACAAAAACTAAAACAGAAGAAGACGAAAAACATAACGTAAGAGAAATGGAGGGAAGCATGACATAATAAGAGAAAGAACGGAATACATAACATAAAAAAATAAAAGGAGGTAAAGGTGCAGAAAATAAAAACGAGACTGGAAAAAAAGAAAAACGAAACAGAAAAGCAAAAAATTAAGACGGAAAAGGGCGAAACACGTAACAAAAAAAAACAAATTAAAGAAGGAACAGCGGGTAGAAAAATGAAAAACGAGAGACAAAAAGAAGGAAAATGAGACAAACAGAGAAGATAGGACATAAAAAGAAAAAACAGAACAGAAAAAATCTTAAAACGAGAAATAAGAAAGGGATAACGAGACAAGAAAGGAAAAACGGAACAGAAAACAAAGGAAGCCAAAAGGGAAAAAGAATATCTAGAGAGAAAAGAGAACTGATAAAGGAAACTAAGGAAAACGGGAAAAAAGTCAAACGGAGTATAGATGAAAATGGATGGGACAAAAAAGAATGAGATATGGGAATGAAAAAGGAAAATAAGACAGGAAAAGAGAATAGAAAAACGGACCAAAAAAAAGGTAAGACATAAGATGAAAAACGGGTGATAACGGGAGAAAGACCGGGTGTCCAAGGGAAAAAAGGGAGCCAAACACAGAATAGATCTAACAGAAATGAAGAAAAAATGAGGCATCTAAAAGAACCGAAAAGGAGCAAACGCTGACAAAAAACGCGAAAGAGAAAAAAGACGAACAGTGGAATCAATAAGAGAAGGCAAGGCAAGGCAAGAGAATAGACGCAAAACGGGAAAGAAAATAAATTACTCCAAATTCAAGTCTAATTTCAAATCCAATTTTAAATCCAATTTCTAGTTGAACTATAAAAAACGTTTCAAGCCCAAATTAGTCTGAATTCATGTGTAATTAAATGTCCCGTGTCAAGTCCGATTTCAAGTCCAATTTAAACTCTAATTTCTAGTCCAGTTCCAAGTCAAATTGCAGGTCCAATTTCAACTTTGATTTTAAATCCCGAAAGTCCCGAAGATAGTATGAAATTCTACGCTCTTGAAGGAAAAGCCACAACAATCTGGCCCATTTACAAATTGACAATTTGTTATCTGGGTCATACACTCTCCGCATTATTTCTGCACTTCTCGACATCAAAGATCCACGAAACCCATTGACCTAGAATAGCTTCTTAGGTGAAAATGACGGAACAATGGTGATTCGTAATGCCTACTAAGCCTGCGAACAATAGCATGCACCCAGCGTTGCGGTACCACCCTAATCGGCCTCATTGGACCCATCGATGGCATGAATAAATATCATTGAATTAAGTGCATTATTCACCGACACGCTGATTAAATAAGTGCGATTAACGCTCACTGCGCGCTGACGGTGATGACCCACAGGATACTGCTGCTGCGCTGCGGTGCGGTGGGCGTATGCACGCTTTTTCACACCTCATCATGCGCATATCTACTGTGTTTCGATGCTTCAGTCATGCAGAAGCAATTTCTTCGATGATGGCATGGCAGGAGAAATTTCAACAGCAAAGCGGACTCTGCGATGACATTATGGTGTCGGCTTTTAATTCGCCTGGGAATTGGATAGAAACAGGCAAAACAAATCGTAACATAGTGTAAACGTTAGACCGTTGACAAAATGTGTCTGTGAAACTGAATTCAAAAATTTAATTTTATCACGCACACTCAGTGACTTGGTCAAAAACCTGTATCGTGAAAACGCATAACAAAAACTGCTGACCAATCGATGAACCTCTTCTTTAAACCTTTCAACTAGGTCATATTTACATAAGAAACTAAAGTATTGCACGATGTATACATCATCTTCAATTACTTGTTCGAGTTATGTTACCTTTGCCTTTAAAAAAGGTAATGGTACGTGAGAGGCTAGCTAGATGAACATTTTTATGAAATTCACACTTTGCTAACGTGAGGTTCACATAAACTATTCTAAATTTTACACTATAAAAATCAACGCGACATTAAAGAAACTAGATTGAGAAATGGGTCATCTAAAATTGGAAGATGACTATTTCACTACTTTTATGATTCCTTGAAGGCGTGATCAAACATTACTGAGATTACATCAGTACAAGTGCTTCGAGTAGGATTGGAAAAAATAGGAAATGAGTAGCATATACAATTCCTTTTATATTAAACTTTAGGCGACTGATGCAATCATTCGTGGTGAGAAATGTCAATAGAAAATATAGTTCATTCAACTTTAACCAAATTCCAAATGACGACCTTATTTGCTAGAGGGTCATCACTTTCTCGGTTTCGTCCGTGATGACAGTGAAGGACCAACAATATTATTTCTTAATGCAGTATAATATTAAAAAGTTCTAAAATCTAAGTTAGTTTAGGGAATTTATATCCAATATTGGCTTATTCAGAATTTAACTTTTTCTTTTTTTCGATTATGATGAAATATCTTACATGACTTTATATGTCGACATACCCCAGAAAAATTATACTGTCAATAGTCTGTATAAACCATGGATATCACCGAACACGCCAGTTGTTTCAAAGCACCATCAGCCCGTACGGTGCCAAAAAAAATTAATTTCAACATTCATTTCAAAGTAGAAAATCTCTATTACACCATTAGATTAATTCTGACAAAACCATGTACCTCCTTTAAACGTTACTTTAGATCCGTCAACGCACACTGCACTGCCAATTTGCGTGTGACCCAAATTCGAAACCATTTTTCGCGATCATCACCGGTAGCGACGGGAAGAATGCACTCACGAATGCGATCGTATTTGGCTTTGTTTGACTGAATGTGCAACAGTTAGGCCTAGGGGTACGCAACACTTCGCTGCATGAGTTGAGAAAATAGCAAACTCATAGAGGGTTAAAAAGCCAGTGCGCAGTCTTGAAGCGTCAACACCACCGTCAGATGGGCGTATGAATACCTGCGTGCAACAAAGTCTGCAATGATGCAGCAACTGCTGTCGGGCATCGCAAGTGTTGCTGAAAGGTTGCGTTTTAGACAGATCAAAAGCAATTAGATTATTTCTAGACTGATAGGTAGTGTGCATTAGCCGGTTTGATTGTAGCACTTATCGTACATCAGTTTCCTACATGTATTAATTTAGCACGCTGGAAACATTGTTCGACATGTACGCTAATTGGGTTCAACATTTACGAAGAATTTACAATTGACTATCATGAAGAACTGAATGGAAGCTTTTTACACAGCTTCCGACCCATGTTATCCCCCCATGCATTTATCAAATCATCCAAGTGTCTGTTACTTAAACGTGAAATGCATAATCAATGCCTTTTATCGCAATCACACTTGAAATATATTTTTTCGCTTATTTACTTTAATTTTGTCTTAATTTGGTTAGAGTTTAACTCAACGTTAAGTCTTGGTGATTGAAATATTGACTAAAAAATTAATATCGATTCGCTGATGTGTATGAGTAAAAACCAATACTAAGTTAAGATAAAAAGATAAAGATTATTACACCAGTAATATGCTTTTATGTTGTTTTTGTGTTTGTTTTTGGGTTGATTTTGTGCTATTGTGGTGCCCTTTTAGCGTAGAAACAGAAACAGAAACAGAAACAGAAACAGAAACAGAAACAGAAACAGAAACAGAAACAGAAACAGAAACAGAAACAGAAACAGAAACAGAAACAGAAACAGAAACAGAAACAGAAACAGAAACAGAAACAGAAACAGAAACAGAAACAGAAACAGAAACAGAAACAGAAACAGAAACAGAAACAGAAACAGAAACAGAAACAGAAACAGAAACAGAAACAGAAACAGAAACAGAAACAGAAACAGAAACAGAAACAGAAACAGAAACAGAAACAGAAACAGAAACAGAAACAGAAACAGAAACAGAAACAGAAACAGAAACAGAAACAGGCCATCTTGGATTTGGCTGCTATGTTGGATTTTATCAATAAATCACCGTTTTCGCCATAATCCCCCCAACGGATTTTAATTCTAAGACCACTATCGGAAAGCTGAGAAATACTACAAGAAACATTCATCAAATTAAATATGACTAAATGAAACAATTAGTTTTCTGTAGCAAGATATACCATTATATGAGAATCGACCTCAAAGGTGGCAGCACTGCACTGCCCATTCTCGTTCCCCATGCCAATGGCTCGAAACACCGAATTCGAAATCAAAATCACCCAAGAAATCACCCTTACGTCATGAAATCTGTTTTAATTTCAATTGGTCAAAGTTATCGGCAAGCCATTGAGCTACATTCATCTGGCATATTCACATTGGCATATTCACATAGGCATATTCCGAAATAGGTACTAATCGTTACTATTTTTGATAAATATAGGTATATAAATATATATAAACATAAATTTATTTTAAGTTTCACAGATAGGATAAACAAATCGTTAGTTGCTGTAGCAACTGTTGAATGCTTTGGTGAAAACATGACGAAAGCTTTGATACGCGTTGACAGACATTAACAACCGAAGCTCATCCTGTCAGTGATGTGAGCACCACGTAGCGGGAGCATTACAACATACTTACAAAATGGCGGCTGAGCTGTTACATACTTTTCGAGTTCAAGATAAATGTCTGTTCTCTGTGATTAGATCTTTCATTTGATACCAAGATCATTGAAATCGGTCCAGCCATCTCTGAGAAAAGGGAGTTGGATTGCGGAACGTTATCAAAACACAAAGTGATTCCTATATCTATATGCTTTGCCATAGCAGTAAGCAGATAGGCAAAACCAATTCTAAATTACCCATTAAGCCCCACACTTTTTCCAGCAGAGATAAAAAGGTAAGAACATTAGATTCGAATCCATAAATACTATCATTGACGTACACACTATCACCGGTTTCGCCATCATCATCATCATCATCATCATCAGCATCATCATCATCATCATCATCATCATCATCATCATCATCATCATCATCATCATCATCATCATCATCATCATCATCATCATCATCATCATCATCATCATCATCATCATCATCATCATCATCATCATCATCATCATCATCATCATCATCATCATCATCATCATCATCATCATCATCATCATCATCATCATCATCATCATCATCATCATCATCATCATCATCATCATCATCATCATCATCATCATCATCATCATCATCATCATCATCATCATCATCATCATCATCATCATCATCATCATCATCATCATCATCATCATCATCATCATCATCATCATCATCATCATCATCATCATCATCATCATCATCATCATCATCATCATCATCATCATCATCATCATCATCATCATCATCATCATCATCATCATCATCATCATCATCATCATCATCATCATCATCATCATCATCATCATCATCATCATCATCATCATCATCATCATCATCATCATCATCATCATCATCATCATCATCATCATCATCATCATCATCATCATCATCATCATCATCATCATCATCATCATCATCATCATCATCATCATCATCATCATCATCATCATCATCATCATCATCATCATCATCATCATCATCATCATCATCATCATCATCATCATCATCATCATCATCATCATCATCATCATCATCATCATCATCATCATCATCATCATCATCATCATCATCATCATCATCATCATCATCATCATCATCATCATCATCAAAATCGGCTAAAAAAATTATCTTTCGTTTTTGTCTTTTTTTCATAGATTTTTGCATGGAAATTAATAACGTATATATTAAAAGCAAGAATAGATTTGGTTTTCACGTTTGAACTTAAAATAAGAATGCCTAAAATCCAAATTTTTTTTGCTCGATTAAAAAATTCACTTTGTTTTTTTTTCAACCCCCTCCCCCCCCACCCCCTTCAGTGGCCCAACACCGGAGGGACAAAAACTTTTTTAAATATTTGTTATGGCCTTACTATAGGGTAGATGATCCATTAGTTGCGCCACTAAGCACAATGTAACTTCATTTTGCTTGTTTATTGAGGTATATGCTTCAATTAATGTTTGTAGGATATAAATTTATCAAATACAAGGTATTTGTCACAAGGCAAGACAATTGCTTTCATTGTACGAGAAGCTTTATAAACAAAAAATGAATTTTCCGATTCAATTATATTTTACCAACAGTTGCGCTAATGTTTCCTTAATTAAGTTTGATGTTCCTTTAATTGTGGTACATATTCCATATACATTGCAAGGTTGCTAAGTGAAAAAACATCGTAGCAAAACTATAGATGAGCGCCTATTATAGGCTATTATACTATAATAGTTGTGTGCTCCAACTGCGCGTTAGATTTTGGAAAATTGACATTTTAGCAAATAATGCTTTAATTTTAAATGGTGTAGTCTACCTACCAATACTAAAAGGCTGTTTTATATAATGAAGGTAATTGTTTTATCTAAAATGCTACGGTGACGGAAATATGCATTAATAATGAATAGGTACTACCACAACTATTGGATCAACTACCCTTCTTCTTCTTCAGCAGCATAGAGCCGGGGTGGCTCGTGCTGTTTCAAGCACTCGTCTCCATTCAACTCGGTCTTGGGCCACTCGTCGCCAATTTCCTAGTCGTCTCAGAAGTCGCAAATCGCTTTCGACCTGGTCGAGCCATCGTGCACGTTGGGCCCCCCTGTTCCTGGTGCCGGTGGGGTTGTTGAAGAGGACCGTTTTCGTCGCACTGTCGTCCGGCATCCTTACGACGTGTCCGGCCCACCGTAGCCTGCTAACTTTCGCTAGATGTACGATGGGAGTCTCCCTAAGCAGTGCCTGTAGCTAGTGATTCATACGCCTCCGCCACTCTCCGCTTTCAGTTTGTACACCGCCAAATATCGTCCGCAGCACTTTCCGCTCAACCACGGCAAGGGCGCGTATGTCTTCCGTAAGCAGCGTCACGGCTTCAAGTCCATAAAGAACTACCGGTCTAATAATGGTTTTGTACATTGTTAGCTTCGTGCGGCGGCGTATGCTTCCTGATCGTAGCGTTTTACGAAGGGCAAAGTAGGCCCGATTTCCCGCTTGGATGCGCCGCTGGATCTCCTTACTAGTGTTGTTGTCCGCGGTCACCAGCGATCCCAAATACACGAACTCTTCTACCACTTCTAGTTCGTCGCCGTCAACGGTTACCGTCCGTGGGAGGCGCGCATTTGTTTCCTTTGAGCCTCTTCCTTTCATGTATTTGGTCTTCGACGCATTTATTTTTAGCCCAATTCTCCTAGACTCCGCTTTCAGTCTGGCGTAGATTGCCTCCGCCGTCGCAAAGTTTCTGGCAATGATATCGAAGTCATCTGCAAAGCCTAGAAGTTGGCTACTCTTGGTAAAAATCGTGCCTCTCGTTTCAATGCCCGCTCGTCGGATCACCCCTTCAAGAGCGATGTTGAACAGCATGCAGGATAGACCGTCACCTTGTCTCAACCCTCGTCGCGTCTCGAAGGGACTCGAGAGTGTCCCAGAGATGCGTACGAAACACATCACTCGATCCAATGTAGCTCTGATCAGTCGCGTCAGTTTGTCCGGAAAACCGTATTCGTGCATTATCTGCCATAGCTTGTCTCGATCGACTGTATCGTATGCTGCTTTGAAATCGATAAAGATGTGATGCGTGGGCACGTTGTACTCCCGACATTTCTGCAAGATCTGTCGGATAGTAAACATTTGGTCCGTAGTTGCGCGAGCCCCCATGAAACCCGCCTGATAATTCCCTACGAAACCTTGTGCTATCGGTGACAGCCGGCGTAACAGGATCTGGGAGAGTACCTTGTAGGCGGCGTTTACCAGCGTAATACCACGATAGTTGCAGCAGTCTAGCCGATCACCCTTTTTGTAGATGGGACAAACCACTCCTTCCATCCATTCCTCCGGTAGCTTTTCCTCCTCCCAAATCCTCGAAATAACCCAGTGTAGAGCCTTTGCTAGCGTTTCCCCGCCTTGTTTATAAAGCTCTGCCGGTAGGCGGTCCTTCCCAGCGGCTTTATTGGTCTTCAGCAACCTGATTTCTCGTTTGACTTCTTGGAGATCAGGTGCTAGGACATCACTATCTTCCATGGGCGCTCCTAGGTTAATTTCCGTTCCGCCTCCTTCTGCGACTTCGCCATTGAGGTGTTCATCGAAGAACTGCTTCCACCTGTCGACCACCTCGCGCTCGTTTGTAATTAGATTCCCTCCCTCGTCCCTACACATGTCAGGTTTCGGTGTGTAGCCCTTCCGAGTTTGGTTCACCTTCTCATAAAACTTGCGCGTGTCATTAGCTCGGAATAGTTGCTCTAATTCTTCACGATCTCTGTCCTCCTTTTGGCGCTTTTTTCTCCTCAGGATCGTGGTCAACTGGTTCCTAGCTCGTCGGTACTTGGCCAGGTTCTCTCTAGTGGCAATACTTAGATAATTTTTCCAAGCATTTTTTTTCTCCTCCACCGCTTGTTGGCATTCCCCATCAAACCAATCATTTTGTGTACTCCGAGGCTCAATACCTAGTGCCGCGGTAGCGGCCTCTCCGATGGCCGAGCGTATTCTGCCCCAACCGTCTTCGAGGTTTGAAGCACCTAACTCCTCGGAAGAAGGCAGTGCCTCATTCAGTACTCGCGCGTAGTTCAACTACCCTATATAGCCTAAATTATTCTAGACTTAGTTGGAGTTGTATTTGGTTCGAGTTAGCTTACGAGGAAATGAGCAGTCATCAACATTTTTGAATTTTGTAAGCTGTTTTTGGGCCCAAAACAATGCTCTGTTTTTAGAAATGTATTCACTGCATTTTTCTTGCCAATCCGAACACAGCGAATATGTTTTCGTGAAAAAACTTTTGTTTCAAACAAAAGAACTGCTTTTGAAATTTGCAGAATCGATTACGACTAATTTCACCTTAAAGAAGAAATAGAAAATCCACAAAAAAAATCAGCGACACCATCAATTCAGTATTAGTGAAAAATAATCTATTGTTTCAAAGTTAGATGACCATCGCAATATATATTATTTCATTCACTGACAGTTAGTGTAATTTCGTGTAAAGTATTCTACTTAACATGGCTTCTACTGTGGACACAATTCGTAGAGTGTGCACTGGAGTTCCACATAAAATGACAGTGCAAATGTCTACACTATTCGCGTTGTTCTCCACCAAAAAAAGCTTTATTGTGAAGACCTGCCTTCAGAAATGTTTTTCATAGAACATATAAAGTATGTTACCACATTCAGTGTATATCAAAATCAACTAAAACTTAGCAGTTTACCCCGTTGATTACATAACTACACAACATTTAATAGTGACAGTTGAGATGTTGCCCATGGGAATGAAGCAAGATAAACATCACTTGCGAAAATGTTGGCGTACTCAACATTATGCGTTCACCCAGCAGATAGCAGTCCAATCGATAGAAGCTATGTGAACACCATCAATTGCTTTTCTCTGCAAAAATGCAAAACAAACATTCGATCCATTCCAGGCAATCGTGTCATGAAATATGTAAATCAAATTAATAAACGTGACACTAAATTTACGTTTTTCAAGCCCAACCGAAATGATGCTCTTTCTCCAGATCTTTACTGCCTAGACTTATCTACCAGTAGACTTGTTGTCTCGATGGTCATGCAATGTACACTGTTGTGAAAAATTATTAAACGGAAGATCTATTTATTACTTTCATACAAAGATCACTTTTAAGATTCGATTGAAAATAAATCGAAAAAGTTCCAAATAAGTGTCTATGATAAACAGTTACACTATTCTAAAGATTTTTCTCAACTTTTAAACAGTGCTTGCTTATACAATAATACCTGTCCCTTTGTGTCGCTCTTTTTATTTTTCGAATTGCGAACGATACAGCCACGGTTCAGGAAGTTATCGACATTTGCTGCATGTTTCGGTAATCAAATTAAAACCCACTGGAGGCTAGCTATTTCGCCATCTGGTACCCATTACGGCATCAGCCGGGATAGGTAACGGCAAACGAAAAACGAAACAAAACAAAAATCGTCCGAATTTATGCCACTGGAGGTTCCTCCAGGCACATGCATAACCCCGACGATTTGAGCGAAATATTTCCTCTTCGTGTTTCGTCTCAATAGTTGAGATTCTGCTGTCATTTCCGTGAAACGAGACTCGTCGCGGGAATTAATCGGGTCGGACGATGGTCGATGGTACGTGGTACCGGGGCTGTAAGTTGTCATCGAGGCGCGAAAGCAAGCCTGCCGGACGACGACGGTTTGGCCACGGCGATCGTGCAATTGGTACAATCTTTTTATTGCAATTTAATGATAAGGCGGCGCGGGCCTGGCATCGGCGTTGCTGTTGTCGCGTCGCTGTCGCAGCCCATTGGCGGGCCTGTCGTTTTGGGGGCCGAATGCCCGATGGCCACATTAGCACTTTTGCTTTTCGGCTGGAGCTTAAATGATGTTTTAAAACAAAGCAAAACTTGTAAGACTAGCATTATTGGTTGCTGTGCCGCACTGGTTGCTCGGTGTCATTACATGTGAAAAATGCGGTTGCAGGAGCACTAAGGAAATTTATGACAGTGAAACGAAAACATAAAAATACGGTCGTCACAATAAGTTATTAAAAAAAATACAATTATCTCCGTCATTTGTTTTAAGCTCAGTCATTTAATTCGTAAGATCTTTCCATTGCAATGGGCAAGATTGACTCATTTAGAGAAATTGATAATTTGCAAATATAGGCATTTGTAATACTGGTCTAGGCACCCAACTGGCCATCTGTAACCCTACAGGAACCCAATTCCGGAATGGCCAATGGGATCTAAAGTGACCAGTTTATATCATTAGGTGATAAATGGGTCCACAATGTCAAGTTCAAAGCTGCCGATAAACACATATCTGATATTCTTTCAAAACAAGCGACTTCGCACCTTTTACCGGACGCTGTTCTGGAATTACAGATTGCCGGGAACCATTTATCATTTGATGGCTAAATGCTTAATCTAATCAAAACTAGATAAATGTACGAATCAAATGCCACTGGTTTCATCGAAATCGGTTCAAAATAGCTAAACTTATGAACATTGCAAATCATGGGTACCCGGGTACCCTTGTCGCCTTCCTACGTAATAAAAAAATTCAAGTGCCTCTCATTGCTAATCCCCTTGATGGATATGCACCAAACTACCTCAATTGCTTAAGATCAACGAGTTTTACGATGTCGCAAAATTTCAATAATGTATGTTTTAAATTGAATGAGTTATAACTATTTTAAAACTGAAAAGGTACCCAGGTACCTTGTCGCACACATAACGGTTAAACAGTTTTTTGGGTGCTTTTTAGGCTACGCTTGGCGGTTGCCCCGGTATTCTGCCGTTTTAGGATTGTTCTTTTCCTTGGGTATGACCTGCATGTTGTAAACGATATACAGCCCATGGTCTTTATTCCATTATGGCAGGGTGCCAACCAAATCCGGCCAAAACAGCACGGAACTATCATGTATGTTCAGTAAAAGCATCTCCAGATGTTTCTCCAGAAACTCTCTCCATGTAAATTACCTGGTTAATGGTCCTACCGAGATAGTTGATTGAAGTCTGCCTCGATACAGAGGTTCATTAGTTATTGTTATTATTCTTTATTTGCGAGGTTTCGCCTTCTCTTAGAGGTTCATCGTTAATCATCACGTAATCGTACTTCGCCTGCATCGTCATATACAATTTTCAGTTTGGGTTTTGGACGACTTGTTTAATTTATTTATGAGCCACTAATTTCTTTTGTATCTGTTTCTGTTTCTGTTTCTGTTTCTGTTTCTGTTTCTGTTTCTGTTTCTGTTTCTGTTTCTGTTTCTGTTTCTGTTTCTGTTTCTGTTTCTGTTTCTGTTTCTGTTTCTGTTTCTGTTTCTGTTTCTGTTTCTGTTTCTGTTTCTGTTTCTGTTTCTGTTTCTGTTTCTGTTTCTGTTTCTGTTTCTGTTTCTGTTTCTGTTTCTGTTTCTGTTTCTGTTTCTGTTTCTGTTTCTGTTTCTGTTTCTGTTTCTGTTTCTGTTTCTGCTTCTGTTTCTGTTTCTGTTTCTGTTTCTGTTTCTGTTTCTGTTTCTGTTTCTGTTTCTGTTTCTGTTTCTGTTTCTGTTTCTGTTTCTGTTTCTGTTTCTGTTTCTGTTTCTGTTTCTGTTTCTGTTTCTGTTTCTGTTTCTGTTTCTGTTTCTGTTTCTGTTTCTGTTTCTGTTTCTGTTTCTGTTTCTGTTTCCATTTCTTGGGGAAAGATGCCGGCCTACAATGTGTGAGCTATTGGAAATAATAGTTTGAAAATGAACCACCAAAAAATTATCGTTTGGATACGTTTAAAACATATCAGTATCAAAATCATATTCTTCTGACGACATTGTGTATTGCAGCAATTTTACGAGTCTTACGCAAATTCATATTTGAACAATAACTATCCAGTATTTTCCAATAGATTGAAGCTTATCAAACACGGAAGGGTACAGAAGTGAGACAATGAATCAAAAATTAATGGTTCAAATTGTTAAATTGCGTGGGACACGCAGAAAAAATCACGCTAATAATTTCCGCGTCAAAGTCTAAGAAGGTTGAATCCCCGCAATAGATTGTTGATAATTTTTCTCAATTCTACACTCAAAATAATCCACACATCCTTTCTACGTGAAAAATCACGTAAATTTCTCTACAGGCAGCTACGTGATTTTCAGCTGACTGTTATTGGAAAAAATAATAGCATCTAGCTGATTTTCACGTTAACGCATTAGTATGCGTGCGAACTACTTGAAAATCACGTAAATAGTACAGGAAAAGCTAGATGGAAAATATTCACATAACTTTTCCTATGATTTCGACGTGAAATTTATTTTGAGTGTATGTTCTATGTTTAATCTAGCGACTATTAATTACCTGTCCGTAGTAATGCATTTGCCTAAAACAAATGCTGTTTAGCTTGAACGTGAAAACAGCAAACTTCTAAACAGAAACACTGTATGCACTTCTCCATCTTGATAGCCTGGAAAGCTATCAGAATTCAAGAAAGTAACACCAAAAAAGTGAAAAGTGAAAATTGAATACAAAATAATCGTGGGAACTAGTTTGGAACCAGTTTTTCGCCCCAGACGTGTGTAAAAATTTAGTACCGCGCAATAACATTTTTATTTCCGATTGAGCAATTTAAGCCGATTATTTCAAAATTGTCTACGATTGAACGGCGAAAGCAAAAGCGTTGCTGCATTTCTCTAAGTAAGTGTCTCGTGTGCCGCAAACGACATGACACAGTTAGCGTCAATTAGAGGCTCACAAGTATCAATCGCTTATAAAAAGTTAATTAACTCCGGACAGGCCTACAGAAACAGACAATATATAGCGATTTAATTGATAAATTTTTCTTTATGATCTATTTTTACGACTGAACGCCTGCCACAAGATCCGATTTCTCAACTCTAAAATGTCGTTCCGGGCCGTTAATTTGTAATTTTTATGCCATGACAGTGCATCGTTCAGCGTTCTACCCTGATCATTCCGATAAGTTACCGAAATGTTTTTATAGGCTACGGTCGAGATCTGTACGAGGCCAAAGCGCCTATCTTCTAGGCTTAAAAACCCAACCCATTTCGGCAAGGCAGCTCGCGCAGACGCTTGGGCGGTCTGTGGCTCCCGGTCCAACAGGCGGAGAGGAGGTCTGTTGTCTAAGGCCATGCACGCATAAATTTCCATCAAATGGATCCAGAAATGCCAGATATGTATGGGTACCATACATATCACATTTCTACGGTCTGTCCGGCGTAACTTGCGTTCGATCATAAAATCTAACTGTGATTTTCATGTTGGAGTACGGTGGCACTGGTATGTCGTCACACTCTGGGAAAGCTTACAGAATAGAGGTCCCCTATGCGATCATGTTGCAGCTGATTGAATCTCCCGGATCGAGAGTTATTTATGATTCCTTCAATCACCGGTCAGGCCAAAGTCGCCAAGCGAGTGATCGGATGAAAGGGCCAACCAAAGCGGACACATTAGATAACATTTTGTGCATTATTAATTTGTATCATCGCTTTCGTACGCTTTTCGATTTCGGCCGGGCCCTGTTGAATGTAGGTGAAGTAACTGTGCAGTGTGGGATTTGAGATGAGTTGAGCGTTCGGGTGTTCTTGGAATATGTTGGGGACACAGTCAAATGCTAACAGTTCGAATTGAAAGTCTAACCTATCTAATATCTACAGCTACACTGTGAAACAAAATTTGATATTGGGTACAGTTTTGAAAAAAAAATCTCAAAAAGTAAGGCATTACAATGTGTGAACATGAGCATAGTCAAACGTTGATTTACAAAATGACAATGATTCAGAAGCTGGGACATTTATCACGGGTGTCAGATTATGGCATATGATATGGATTCCGTTTTGGGCGTTTATTCCTTAATCTAAAATATTCGTAACTATAAATTATTTAATAGAAGGTTAATCGATTACTTAGCGTCAGCCAATTTTGGTTTTTGACTAGTATAAAACAATTTGACCACTCGCCGATACCACAGCAGAGCTTAAAATTCTAATTTCATCCCTTTGCATGTATGTCGCATTTTGCACCTCAGTTTGAAAGTGCGACTGACACAGAAGCGCGACATATAATTATAATCTTCAAGCACATTTACTCTGCACCAGACACTATTGCAACAGATTCTTAGCTCGAATTATGTACCGTATTCGAATATAACGTTCGTTCTTCATTATTAGGTATCATTTTTTAAATTATGACTTTAATGTCACAAATCAGCGAGTAAGGTTCATATTAGAATTATAGAGTATCTTTGATTTTATTTGTACATGTACATATAACTATTTCATAATTGTGCACAACGAACGAGGTTTATTTGATTATTTGTTAATTTCACAGTAATTTATCTGATAATTTTGTCTTAATTGTCAAATTGAGATGAAGTCATGCCAAACTCGAACGCAGTCAAAAAGCTAATAAACAGCAACGTGCAGTATAAAATGGCAGATATGCTGCTAATAAGTGGCTGATTTACTGCTATGGTATCTCGTCATCGTGTTTATAGCTAGCGGAATAAAACGCTGCTCCTGGAAAACCACGATTTTCAAACTTTATGTACCTTTTCTCGGAAACTACACAACGTTTTGACACAAACTTTTTTTCGTTTTGTTGGTAGTACCTTGGCAAAGGCTTTTATAACTTTTGAGTGTCGTATATCAAGCATAGCTTGAGAAAAACGGAAAAGAAGAAAATATGGCTAAAAAATAAAATGTTGTCTTCTTTTTCTTTTTTCTCTGGCTGTGTTTCGTTTACAAACCTCAAAAGTTATAAAAGTCTTTGCCAAGCTACTACCAACAAAACAAAAAAAGAGTTTGTTCCAATACATTGTGTAGTTTCTGAGAAAAAGGTACATAAAGTTTGAAAATCGTGGTTTTCCAGGAGCGGTGTTTTATTCCGCCGAAGTTGTTCCACGCTGCACTGGAATGCTTACGTGTATGATCGTTTTTCAGCCACTTCCCGTGGTCGGATCATTACAAATTTAGTATCCAAATAAGCGGAAAAGACTGCAGAATCCAAATCTGAAATTAAAAAATAATGACTTTTTCAAAAATTTTAGTCGTTTATGTCCCCTTAATCGTGCTCATTGTTTACATTTGCCGATTCCACTATCATTGATCAACGTAGATCGTATTAAGATGGTTTACCGTCACATCGCTGTATTCAAAGTAGCTTGATTTGAGGTGACTCACGGCTGTGTTCAAAGTTTCTTGACTTAAGGTAGTTCATCACGGCAAGAGGTTGTTCACTCAGGAACTCAGGTGCTTGAGAATACTGCCCTAAACCGGTCAAAGCGACCAATGAGACTATCACCTGTATGGGCTTTTGCGAGCAGGTCACTCATACGTTTGAACTCGTCTGTTAGCACGTGCTCTATGAGCGAAAGTGCGTCGAGTTTATAAAAACGATTTGCTTTAAACAAGCTTTATCATCCGTTGGCCAGGCTGTGTCTTCAATGTCTGCCAACCATGGCGAGGCCATTAGCGATTAAAAGCAGGCTACCTTGGTTAACGGTAGATGGAACAGCTTTTTAAGAAAGTGCAAGAAACTGTGTCTACACAACTAGCCCCTAGAATTGCCGTTGGCGAACCTCCAATGCAACGTCGTCGTGACAGGCCTTCAGGGGGTGACAAGCCGCTCCTGGGAGATATGAGGTCATCAACTTATGAAGCTGTAATAACTGTTCATTCTCCGAAGAAATTATTCTGGCTGGCTGGCTTTCCAAAATTCACCCTAGCGTCAAAGCGGAAGCTGTAACTGATCTGCTAAAGGAATGTTTGCAGTGCGATGGACCGTTCAAGGTCAGTCCCTAGACCAAAAACGATGCAGGCTTGCCTGCTATGAATTTCATCACGTTTAAAATCGTTATGTTTAAAACGTTTCAAATCGTTTGGGCGTCACCCGAAAAGCAACGTCGCGAATTGATTTTTCGCGAGCACCTGGAAAATCCTCAACTCGAAAAATAACTCGGAATCGTTCAGTCAACGGAGAGTCGTGTGATTAAACTCTGAGCATCGAACGGAAGGAGAAATGGGAACAGAATGGATGTTCTATTAGTGATCAGAACCACAAGCGTGTCGTGAAAACCTTTCAGCGGAATCCCAAAGCTTCGGTCAGGAATGTAGCCAAAAAGTTGAATCTATCCAAGTCTTTCGTTCAGAGAGCCAATGACCGGGAGGGACTGCATACATACGGTGACCGGATGGGAGCCATAAATACGATAGCCATACGAACGATTGCCATACGTACGAATGGCATATAGACGAAAGCCATAATGTGTGTTTGCTATAATGGACGGAAGCCATAAAGACGGATGCCATAATGTATGTTTACCATAATGGACGGAAGCCATAATGTACGTTTGCCATAATCCATATATTCAACGTTTCCTAGATGATTCAGGGCGAGCCGGCCGCAGGCAACGGCGAATGTTCGCCGGTGACTCACCGTCGGAAGCGCCGGCCACTGCGGGGGGCAACCCCCCGCAGAAATCACATCTGTCTAGGTCTATTCGTTTTCCTAGGTTTACCGTCCACTAGTTAGTTTTCCGTAGTCTTCGCATCGAGATACCCTTTATAAAATGAAAAGACGCAAAGCCGCTTGTTTTAAACCGAATCATTTAGGCCTCTTGCGACTTGGTCGCGCTGGTCATTTAAGCTATGAACTGGTCGTAGTGTAGTTCTGGGCCTCCATCCCAAAAATATGAATCATGGCATACGTATATTATGGCTCCCGTCCATTATGGCAAACATACATTATGGCATTCGTCTGTATGGCTCCCGTCTATTATGGCAAACATACATTATGGCATTCGTCTGTATGGCAATCGAACGTATGGCATGACTACCAGGACTGTAAACGAGCAGATCTACCTCAAGGAGTGTCTACAAAAGCGTCTACTTCCTCTGTTGAAGTTTCCAGTGGTTGAAGCGTCCCTAGCAGCACACTTTTTGCACTTATGGTTGCAAAAACCTATTTATGACTGAAATTAGTTATAAATCGGTTGCCACAACTGATTTATAACAACTATGCTAGTAGGGGTCCCCTCACACGTCGATCTCTCTATCAATCATGACCCGCTTGAGGTAGCATACCACTCTAGGTAGCTCACTGCATCACTACCGACATCTGTAGCTATACTATGAAAAAAATTCGGTATTCTGGTAGCCCCCGACCTCCACACCATAGTTGAGTCATTCCTGCCAGCGAGCAATAGTCATCTCGGGCCAGCGAGTAGGTGTACTGAACGGGGCTCCCAGGATTCCAGACCAGGCAAGTGCCAGAACTCCTATAGTAATACTTCGGATGACGCATTCTCCGTTTCCAGCTCTATGCCTGACCCACAGCGAAACTTCAATCCGCTGCTGATTTACTATCAGAACCTGCGCGGATTTCGGGCCAAAATTGATAACTTTTTTATTGCTATAACAGAGTCGAACTTCGATATAAACGTTTTAACGGAAACTTGGTTTGACGAGAGGATTCACTTACAACACCTGGATTAGCTGAAAGTGTATATTTTCAGCTAGCGCCGAATGACCTAGCGCAGCTGTTCGGTGATTACCCAGTCCGGCCTATGTCAAATTTGTTTATTCAATCCGGATTGGAACTAGATGAACTTTTTGTGTTCATTTGCTCCTATCTGACAGATAAAATTCATCCAGTTTCAACCCGGATTGAATAAACAAATTCGAGATTAGTTTGGAATATTCCTATAAACGGCCGCCCTAGCATCGACTACCAACGCTTTTACGCTTCTGCAGCTTGTACCCCACTTTCAGACAGTTCTGTTTCCACGGCCTAACTCAAATAAATGCAGTGCAGGGATGGAAAAAAAATCGCTTCTAGCGATCAAGATCATAGCAGCGATCAGATTCAGATTCATTGACATTGTAAGCGACTAAGACTTTGTCGCATCTGTACAGATTATGCTTAATCTCATGTCAGATCATGTTCATTGCATGATTGCGTAGAAAAATATAACAGATACAGACAATTGATTGTGTACAGCATGTGGATCTCAATACAAACAACATGAGTGACCTTTTTTCTCGCAGCTAGGTAAGATGTAACACTGTGATCGATGGCTAAGACTGTTTAGAGAACAAAATCTTGCGATCAATGCTAACGATTCACTGTTTTTCGTGTACTGTTACTGGCTTGCCGTCCTAAGACAAAGCCTGTTGAACAAAGTTTCTCCATGTAACTCGGTTGAGGGCTATCGCTCTCCAATTCCTCGGACACCGAGTACTTTCCGCCAGATCTCGCTCCACGTGGTCTAATCATCTTGCTCGCTGCGCTCCTGGTCGTCTTGTTCCTACCGTATTTGAGGCGAACACCATCTTTGCAGGGTAGTTGTGCGGCATTCTTGCAACATGCCCTGCCCGTCGTATCTGTCCAGCTTTAGCCACATCCTGGATACTGAGTTCGCCATAGAGCTGTGCGAGTTCATGGTTCATCCTCCGCCGTAATACTCCATTCTCTTGTACGCCGCCGAAGATCGTTCTTTGCACTCATCGTTCGAAAACTCCGAGCACTCGCAGGTCCTCCTGGATCATTGTCCATGTTTTATGCCCGTAGAGAACAACCGGTCTAATAAGCGTCTTGTACAGGGTGCACTTTGTACGGGGACTTTTAGTCTGCTCGACCGCAATTGCTTGTGAAGCCCATAGTAAGCACGACTTCCGCTGATAATACGCCTCCGAATTTCACGGCTGGTATCATTGTCTGCCGTTACCAGTGAGACAAGGTAGACAAATTCATCGCCTACCTCAAACTCATAGTCGTCGATCAATATACTGCTGCCCAAGCGGTGTCGTTCGGCCTAGGTTCCGCTGCCCAGCATGTACCTTGTAGCCGGCAGAAGTACGACCAACTCAGTCCGCGATCCGTTCCCTAGAATCTCTAGGCAAGTGACTTAAGCGCCACCTCGTTAGAGGGCCACTTGCCAAGTGAAGGCTTGCCCGGCCAGAAACTCCGCCTCAGGGCGGGTCAGTTCAACAACTAAGGGGACAAAAGGCGGACGCATGCAACCAAAGGTGCTCACTCTACGCGTTTTCAAGAAGCCTAACCACAGAAACTCGCTATCCGAAATCCTCAATCCACACACCGACTCGTACCTTTTTCCTCACTGGCCCAACTCTGAACAACCAGATTACTGGCCAATGTAGGAAATCGGAGTGCGGGGACTGTATTACCAAGCAGTCCACTTGGAGTACCAAACACAACTCTAAAATGTACGCGATTCGTGAGACACCTTCGGAATACCTAAATTACACTAAATGACACTCCATAAACAGACTTTAACTTAGGGAAACGCAAACTAGATTTAACATTTATTCTATTTTTTTACAAACATTTAACTATACCTAGGTTTTTGAGCCACTCTACTCTTCTATATTGCGTGGGTAGAATCTGCCCTAAAGCTTCTTTCGGGTTTGGGGATTGGCTAAGCTTTCATTATATCACCTGCGCAGGGTTTGAACTTTACTTACGGCGGCCGTTCATAATTTACTCCATCCAACGATGTTACAAAGCAGCAAAATGTTGCGCGATGGACATCAAGCGCATAAACCCTGGTTCGGCAGCTGCAAATTGGCGTATAACAAAATGGCGTCCTACACGCTCAGCAGCATAAGCCGACCAGGCTGATCAGCGGCTTTCCCTCGCGGCGTGATCCGAAATCCGGCGGCTGGAAGCGGTGCTATAACCAGCCGTTCGTGAAGTGTGCGGTAGGAGGGGGGATGTGCTTTGCTGGCGGTGTGGTCCGTAGCTTTCGCCAAGCGCTTGAATGAGCTTGAAAATGGAACACAAAAAGTCGTCGAACGGCTGTTCAACGGTATTAGCCAAATTCCCTAAAAGCTTCACTATGTATTTTACCTTTTGTTTCCACCACACTGGCTAGCAAAGACTCCACGCAAGAACTTCTCCTAACTGCGCTATCTATTCCCTATTAATGAAACAACACTTAGTCAATTTAACTAATCCTAAGTGTCTCACTCTAAGACACAAACCTTTTCTAACACGAAACAGCACAAGACACACACTCCGATTTCGTTCACTGATCAGTTTAAAATGATCGAAGCGAAATTGGGAAACTCCTCAGAACAAACGAGATTTGGTTGGAAAACGAATATTCTATAGCGAATTTCTGCGATCATACAAATCCGATCAAACATCTCTTTTTATCTTTAGTTGCATGCATCTAACTATTTCATCCCTAGAGTTTATTGAACTCTTCTAGAAGAAGAATCTGCCGGCAACCTTCGTGCTTAGAGATTCCATCTAGCGAATCGCGAATGAGAGGCTCTAAGAAAGAGTAAAATTGGAAAACTCGGCTAACTTGTATGCAAGGAACCAATACATACGCGTAACCAACTAACCATAATTTCTAGTGTACCATGCTTTATTTGCTAACTTAACGAAGATACAGCAAAGGGCCAATCTAATCAACCTGCTTGCTACAACCTTGTTTTAGACGTCCCAATCTTTTCTGCTTCGCGCTTTTGTCTGGTGTACTGTTCAGCCACCGCCACAGATGTTCTGCCGATAATATCCATGTCATCGGCAAAGCAGACGAATTGACTAGATTTGTTGAATATCGCGCCCCGCGTGTTGATATCCGCTCGGTTCATAACAGCTTGTAGCGCTATGTTGAACTGCAGGCATGAAAGACCATCACGTTGACGAAGCCCTCTGTGTGATTCAAATGAACTTGACAATCCACCCGAAATCAGAACATAGCACTATGTACCATCCATCGTAGATTTAATCAGTTTGATGAGCTTCCTGCGGAAACAGTTCTCGTCCATGATTTTCCACAGCTCTTTCCGGTCGATGGTATCATATGCGGCTTTGAAGTCAACGAACAAATGATGCGTGTCAAATTGTCGTGTACTGTACGCATCGTGATCTGTGCGTGTGGCGATAACTCACAGATTTCATCAAAATCACTGATTTTCCATCCCTGATCCAGTGCTAAACAGATAGACTAGATACAACGCACCACTACGTAGATCTTTCAATCATCGACATAAATAAGCTTGCGCTTATAGCCACGCGAGAGTGCGACATCGTTAAAGAAAATGATGAACACAAGTGGTTCTGAACTGCTGCCTTGCAGAACACCGGAGGTGTTAACAAGTGGTGAAGAAACGCATGAAGTGTGACTGACATGCAGCGTTCTCGCAGTTAGCTTCGATGAAAGCTACGCCACCAGTCTGCTCGACGCTTGAGACTAAGGTCGACAGAAATGTCAAATGACAACTAGAAGGTTCTCAATGTTCAATCCCCTCGCAGGGATTTGTATTTAGAGTAATGGCAAAGGCCATCAGCCTTGCAATCATGAAGAGCCCCCAAAAAGCTAGAGTTTGTAATATCGACCCTCAAGCTGTGGGCAGATATGCTGCTACAGATTATGGAGGATTTCTAGAGGGCCCCTTTTGTTCATAGCATATTTTCTGAGCAGTGTAGTATCGCAGATGAGAGGATGTCTGTTCCAAAATCAGAACAACGGCTTCTCCACAAAAGTATAGCAAGTACGCCATCACAAAATGACAAAGAAAGCCATCGAACTCATTATGGAAGTAGAACAACAATCCGTCAGTCAGCTGATCAAGCAGAATCATCATCGTTAGCAGCAGTGTCGTCTCCATTCAAAGCGATCTTGGGTCACTCACAGCTTCAGCCACCTGGTCGAGCCATCTTGCACGTTGAGCCCCTCTGTTCCAATGATAATAAAGCACAGGTTAGGCAGATGATTGTTTAGTGTTGAAGAAAATGTGAAAAAGTAGCACGTGCTTCATATATGTACAGGAAAATCAATCAAAGCGGTCGGGGATTTCGTCACAACGTTTGTTTTGGTGATAATCATTTGCAGAGTTCATACTTCAAATCTACTCTAAATTACACTGGATGCAAAAAATACCGTCTACTTCTACTTTGAAAAGAAGTACTCTGGGCCGATCGGAAGTTTCCACATGTTGTTCCAGAATTATTTTTTGGAAATAGTCGTACGCTGTCCCGGACGGAATCGTTTACCATGATGCTTCAACATTTCTACCGTGAGCTGAAGGTATTAGGGTCAATCGGTAGTGCTTATTCATTTATCAGGCCAGCAGCTGCGGTACTCGATTTGGAACTGTTGAGATGAAACTTCGTGAAAGACTTTCAATTTTATCATGACCGCGGGACATACTGAAAAAGATGATCCGTTTTCAATGTTCATTGTAGAAGGAAAAAAGTGGAAACTTTAAGCAAATTCTCACCGACGTTTATTTTCAGAAAAATGAAATGTTACCGGCTATCAAGGCAGCTAGAAGGCAGTTCAATAACTTCATAGAAGAAAATATTTAATAAAAGTGAGCTAGAATTGAAGGATTTTTTGGCAAGGTTCACGACAACCGTCGTAAGAATGTGTTGTTTTGGTATTAAGTGCAATTCGATGAAAACTACAAAATCGTAGATTTCCAACATCTTTATGGCAGTTGTTCGCGAGACTATCTATTGTTATCTGAAAAATAATGTCCAAGGAAGTGACTTTATGGACTTTCTGAATCAGATGAGATCTCCAGATGAACATAAAAGTGATGGTGACCTGGTTGCTTTTAGTGAGACACCTGCTCAGGCATTAATATAGAATTACCGTCTTTGAAACAAGCTCGACACTGTTGATGTGGACACACTCCAAAATAGCAGTGAATCAAGAAATTCAAACGAAGTGAGGCCAACATGTTGTTCGGGAGGTATTTGGAAA
The DNA here is from genome assembly GCF_943734655.1 of Sabethes cyaneus. Lineage (NCBI taxonomy): Eukaryota > Metazoa > Arthropoda > Insecta > Diptera > Culicidae > Sabethes > Sabethes cyaneus. Next base: position 148,880,793 of record NC_071354.1, read on the forward strand.
ACACAGTGAATAAATAAACACTAAAATCATTTGAAGATACTCCCTCAGTTTCACAAAATCAGTAGCAAGAAAAGTACGCTTAGCTTCCAATCTCTTTTTATATGCTTCGAATAGTTTTTTCTGGCATTATATAAAAAATCAATCCGAAAAAAGAATTTTTTTTACTGCCAATAACTTTAATATTTCTATATTTAATAATGAAACACATACCATGCTGCATCAATATCCGGACACTTAAGCAGGTCAGATTTTTAATATGCTCCGTAAACAATAATTTCGCAACATTCTAGTAATTCCTTTGTACTATATTCAAATATAAAACTTAAATTTGCAATAACACTTAAATTTTACAATAAAAACTCAATAAAATACGTTAAAATAAGAAAAATAAACAGGCTTGTCGTGTTCATAAATCCGGACACCTCACATCTCAGTGAATCAATATCCGGACACTTTTGAATCGATTTCCGGACAGGTAAAACTTTCTCATATTTTGTCTAAGAAATGTATGCCTATAGGTAAACAACTTATCACTTGTTACATGTAGTATTAAATAATCATCTCTCTGCACATTTTTTTACTTTTAATTGCACTTTTGTGTCATTAACGGCACGATTCTAGTCAAGTACGACACTGGCTCACTTACCTAACCAGAGAATGAAAGTAATTAAGTACTTCTAAGTATTTTAGATTTCCAAATATTTTGCCGGTTCCATGGATCGGGGCTCCTTCTTGTAGCGCAACTTCTGCCTGGTTCAATGTGTCCTTTTGCATTTTCTAAGAAAAACATTAGGCAGCTACCATCAATAGCCAAACATGTCCGGAGCTAAAAACATGATTTTGAATCCGGACAGCGTAATTATTTACAAAAATACACCTTATTCCAACACATTAATTAATGACACCGGTTCAATTGATTAAAATTTACCTTCTTTGTCGATGCTAAGTTAAAAAAAAGTGGTTTCTTTTAATAATAAGTTCCCAAAACCTTAAATCGCGAAAGCACTACTTTATAGCGATCTAAGAAACTCGCAGAAAAAAAACACTGTTTGACACCAACGTTACGTTTGGATTTATTTAAGTTATTTCGCGCAGCCTACTTAACCACCGATTATGTATAAACGGTCTTAGATATATTTGCAAAGTAATCCACATAGCTACACCTCATAAATTGCATTTATTATTACTTAATAAGGATGAATTAGTGAAGGTGTCCGGATATTGGTACCGTCCGGATTTTGATGCAGCATGGTAACAGCTTTCGACGTTGTGACGTGGTTGCTGTTAACATTAGCACTGTTTACTATGTTTTCGTTACCAATATATTCATACCCCCTTTTCCTCCTAACCTGTCTATCTATTACCGTTGCCTCTGTTCCTGGTGCCAGTGGGGTTATTGTTGTTTTATTCGTCAAGCATTTGTAGACTACATACAATAATATTATTACAATGTTTACTTATATACTATACATTATTCCTATGGCTAAGTCGTAGTTTAATTTGGATTCTGGACATAGTGATGTCAATTCTTTCGCAATTTTGATTATAAAGGCGCATCATGTTATTGACTGGTCCATTTTTCGCATAATTGGTTTTATATGATTTTTCCATAAATATTTTTCTAGTTCTAAGGTTACGACTCGGCGCATAAAAGTTTAATTGAGCAAGCAAATCTGCGGACTGGATGCGTTGAGAAATAATGTCATTGATAAAGTAAAGCATTGCTTGTTCGCGACGTTCTTTAAGTGTTTGTATATGGATAAGCATGCAGCGCGCTTCATAAGATGGTAATGGAAATACTGTCCAGTTAAGTTTTCGAAGCGCGTATAGTAGAAATTGTTTCTGAACAGATTCAATGCGTCCTTCGTGTAACGCAGTCTGTGGGTGCCATACAATATTGCAATATTCCAGAATAGGTCTTACATATGTAATGTATAAAAGTTTTATTGTGTATGGGTCTTTGAAATTATTACTGAAGCGTTTGATAAAGCCCAGCATTCTATTTGCTTTGTTAATAATGGTATTGTAATGTTCTGTAAATGTTAGTTTTGAGTCTAAGATTACTCCTAGATCCCTTACAATTTTACATTTTGGTACAATATTGTTTCCTAAGTATATGTCAATAGAGGGAGTTTGAATTTTCCTGCTAAATGCTATTGAGTTACATTTTTTTACATTGAGGTTTAGTAAAGATTTGTTGCACCAAGTGTTGAATACATTGACTTCATTCTGAAATACTGCGACGTCATGGGCATTTTTTATTTCCATATATATTTTCATGTCGTCTGCATATACAAGTACTTTTGAGTGGTTAAGTATGTAGGAAATGTCATTTACGTGCAAAATGAAAAGAAGTGGCCCTAAGTGGGAACCTTGGGGAACCCCAGAGGTGACTTGAATAGGGTCCGAGAGGGCATTTTGAAAGCGAACAATTTGTTTACGTTCCGTTAAATATGACTGAAGCCATTTCAAGAGCTTCGGTTCTATTCCAATTTTGCCTAATTTGAAGATTAATAATGGTATGTCTATTCTGTCAAATGCCTTACTAAAGTCCGTGTAAATAGCTTCTACGTGGTTGCCACTGTCCATTGCATTAAGAGTAAAAGCTACAAATTCCAGAAGATTTGAGGCAGTAGAGCGGCCTTTAAAAAAGCCGTGTTGCTGACTTGTAATTTTGTGTTTTACTTGTTGAAAAATTTTTTCATTTATAATTGATTCAAATAGTTTAGGAATGCAAGAGATAATGGCAATTCCACGGTAGTTTCGGATGTCTGATTTTGTTCCTGATTTGAAGATAGGGACTAAATACGAAGATTTCCATATTTTCGGGAATTTTCCATTTTTCAGAGACATGTTAAATAGGCGTTGTAATGGTGTAGCAAGTTCTTCGGCCAGGTTTTTGAGAAATATGGGTGCTATTCCGTCAGGCCCCGGCCCTTTTGACGCATTCAAGCCTTTGAGTGCTTCAAATACGTCAATTTCTGATAGTTGAGAGACAGATATGTCGTTAGAAAATTCGGGGATAAATGAGAAATATTCTTGGTCGCGGTCTTCTTCAGTAAATGTTGTATATACTTCTTGAAAGAAATTTGCGAAAAGGTTGCAGATTTCATTAGTATTATTTCCAATAAGCCCGTCAAGTTTCATTTGGGATGGGAAATTACTGCTTTTCAATTTAGTATTTACATAGTTAAAGAAATTTTTTGGGCATGATTTGACTTCATTTTCGACTTTACTATTATATTCTTCATACGCGATTTTAGTGGCCGAGTTGAGTTCTTCGCTAATATTGAGATAATTATTCAAGTTAATGGTATTGTTTTCATTTTTGAATTTTTTGTGTGCTTTTTGTTTTCTATTTTTAAGATTTTTTTGAAGAGCACTGTTTTCAACACACTGTCGTCCGGCACCTTTACCCCGATCCATCGCAGCCTACTGACTTTTGCCCGATGTACAATGGGAATCTCGCCAAGCTATGCAGGTAACTCATGATTCATACGCTTGCGTCTCGCGTATGTATGCGCGGGTTTGCGTTAGCAGTTCGCCACACGATCTTCCAGCATCCCTAAGACGTGATAAAAATCTCTCCAAGTAGTGCCTGTACCTCGTGGTTCATACGCTTACGCTACTCTTCGCTTTCCTCCACCAAAAATAGTCCGCAACGCCTTTCGTTCAGATACGGCTAATACACGTATATCTTCCGTAGGCAAAGTTACAGTCCGTAGAGGACTACTGCTCAAGCAACATTGTAAGCTTTATTGTGCTTTGATTGCGGTTTTCATGACCAATTTTAGTCGCAAAAGCCATCATAAGAGTGTAATAAAACCAAAATTGTCACTTGGGCAGTCTGATTAGAGTTTTGCACATCATCAGTTTTGTGTGGGAGCGTATGTTCCTTGATTGAAACGTTTTGCGGAGAGAAAAGGACTTCCACGTCCCGACTTCCAATTTGAATGCGTCGTTGAATCCTCTTCCTCGTATTGTTTTTGGCGGTGACCAGAGACCCCAATTATATGAACTCAACAACATCTCTAAGTTTATCGCCGTCAACACTCACGGTCTGTGGGAAGCGGACATTTTTGACAGATATATTCGGTTTTCGCTGCATTGATTTTCAGCCCTAGCCTCCTAGCGTCCGTTTTTAGTGTGGTGTAGACTGGCGCCACCGTCACACAGTTACTAGTAACGATGTCAAGATCTTTTGCGAAGGCTAGGAGATGGCTACTTTTGTTGTAGATAGTTCTTCTTGTTTAGATGACACTTTTAACATCAATGTTGAAACATTCAGGACAATCAATCCCTTTGCTGAAATCCTCTGCGCATTTCGGAAGGATTAGAGAGTGCCGCCAAAATACGCTTGTAACACATCACTCGTTCCGAAGTACCTTTGGGCAACCGCGTCCGTTTGTCTGAAAAATCGTTTTCATGCAATATCTGCCACAGCTCCTCGCGTTCGACTGTATCGTATGCTGGCCTGAAATCCGCGAAAATATGATGCGAGGACCCGTTGTACCTCCGACATTTCCGGAGTATTTATTTGAGTATGAAAATTTGATCCGTAGTAGCACCAGCCCCAATAAAACCCTACGAAATCTCTTGCTATTGGGGATAGACAACGTATCAAGGTCTGGGAGATCACTTAAATAGGGTAATGCCGCGATTACAGCAATCAAATCGGTAATCCGATGTGACAAACCACACCTTCCATCCACTGCTCCGGCAGTTTCTTTTTGTTAGATTATAGTCACTTTAACCAGCTTGGGTCATTCGTTGGGATTCGCCGGGTCTTCGGCGTGAGAGGCGTGAATGCTAACCACTACGCCGGGACTGACCCCATGCTCCGGCAGTTTCTCCTGCTCCTAAATCCTGAAAATTATCCAACGAAGTGTCAACTAGACATTAGCACAATCGAACCATTGAAGTCTTCAGGTCCGAATGACATTCTATCCATTCTTACATTAAACGTAAGTAGCCTTAATGTCCGAGTTCATCAATTTTTTCGAACCAACTTTACTTAGGTACTAGGACTATTTGACTGTTTCACAAAGTCCTAAAACTACAAATGCTATCATGATTATGAGAAAAAATGCAAAACCTCTTAACCATTGCACCTATTTATTATCAGTAATATCAATTCATCAAACCCGCAAGTGAAACGACTTTGCACCGCTAACGATCGCCAAAATCAATACAGGGGATGTGTCTTACCGTTCCCAATAATAGCAACAATAAAGGCTCCATCTATCATCAAATCATTCAACGGTGTTGAGTAGACTCACTAGCTAAAAGCGCATTCAAAAGCCATAAATGGCTATAAATACATTGCAAACATAAATTAATTTATTGAATCGAAATTTACAACCAGCTTGGTTCGCACTCTTCGCCAGCAACTGTGGAACTACGACACTGAGTCCACCATAGAAAAGTTTTAATAGAGTAACTAACTATTTTAGTAAATTTTTAATTTTTCAAATTTATTGTTAAATGTGAGCTTTTATCTCATACTGTGTGCTAACGATGCCCAACAAACAACTTTTTGACCACTTTTGTCTAAAAATTTAGACAACAGTGCGATAACCAGCAGAGCTCTACCTCTCAAGTCAGGTTGTGCTGAAAAACGAAAGTTTGCACGGATTGGCGGCGTCTACCTAGTTATAACTCCGTGGATCCTTCAGACAGAGCGCGCGCGCGAGGTACGCCAATGATGGTGCGGGAAAATTTCGATCGATCAACAAAATCCAAAGCAATGAAAAACGGCATCAGACGCAGCCCGAGGTCGACCGATCGATTGGAGGAGGTAAAATAAATCTTCAAATCTGGTTCCGATCGCCAGAGATGTACACAGATTATCAGTTTGTAATGGCGACGGTGGATCATGGGCGCTTGGAAAAACGGTGACGGGCCGCAAAGCGACGACTGACGAACACAAAACGCAATTCAAATCATTATAGCCATATAAGATTTGTTCAACTTCACAAACTTGCCCGGCCGATTCACTGCGTACTAAGTAGAAAACCGGAACACTGGCAGCGGTAATGATGCATGGAACTGTGCGGGGAAACTCCACGGACGTTTGAATTCACTTTCGTTAAACTCCCATTATACATTGCAACAAGTTAGGCAAGTACTAACGGTCTTGACATCATGAGAACCACGATAAAACAGGTGATGAACTGGCAATCATTAAAGATATCAATGCCAATTCCACTTAAAATTTGCCTAATCCAGTGTCTATGTAACTCGAACAAAATTATTTTTAGAACATTCATATCGAAGTTTACTTACTTCAGTAAGGCAACTACCCAATCCAAAACGAGCATATTTCTCTAGGGATTTCGCATGCGGCTTGACCCTACCGAGATTTCCCCTGGAAGATAATCATCCATTTTGGTTCGTTTCGAGAGTTATGTTTACGTATCCGCACTTTATTGACTCGCACATTACCATATTTTCTATAACGGAACGACATCTCCCCCGTGCCATTGCACTCACGTGGCAGTCAGCCACAGATTGACGAACGACAGAATCCCTACACTGACTGTCGAGTGCATTCCGCAATGAAAGTGAAATTCGCGTTGTTACGTTAGTTAGACAAGTTACTGCCCTGTCAGTTGAACCGTTTTTCTCATTCCAATCGATAGAAGCCTCAACAGGGGCATCACTTTTGAAGATGACAGGCAGCAACAGCAGCGGTAGATGACACTAAACGACAAGTCATTACCGGTTCGGTAGACTGGAAAAGTCACGTTCGGCAAAACCATTTCTGCGCAACTATTTGTCAACGTCCTTTTTAGTGACGCACTTCCAGTTTAGCACTTTTGAATTAAAATAATTAATTAATATAATATAAAGACAATAAAGTGCAGCCAGTACTGTCAATCAAATTTCAAAGCTTGTTTCAATTATATGTACCTTCTACTCACTGGGTACTGAAGAAAAGTTGGGTACCATCAATAAAACAAACTTTTCTCTATTTCTTTCTTTAACTTTCTATTCAATTGTTTGATGGATGTTATAGTACCATGTGCGCGAAGTAATTACTAGGTACAAACCATTTTGTGAAGTTTAATGCAATTTAACAAGGTCATTTAAGTAATGTTTAAGTTATTTTATATAAAAAAGCTTGGCTACAAAGCCATGGGTATAAACGTCCTTCAGAACTTGACCCTTATTTATCAACAGACTTCGGAGCCGGTTATTAGAGTACAGGAAAATTACCGGACTTGTGCAAAGAACCTATTAACTCTGTAACGGCACTGCCAAGTCGAGATTCGAACATATGACGACTGGCTTGTTAGGCCAGCATCGTACCCCGGAACTAGCTGGGCGTTATTTTATACAACACACTTCCAGTAAATTTGCGTGTTTTGACATGCATATAAATGGAACATCATAAATCGTATTATTACGTGTTATTTCACGTCATAAAATATTGTACAGTAAGTTGCATACATGTCTTCTTCTTCTTCCTCTTCAGCAGCATAGAGCCGGGGTGGCTCGTGCTGTTTCAAGCACTCGTCTCCATTCAAGAGGAGTTGAAGAGGACTATTTTCGCAGCACTGTCGTCCGGCATCCTTACGACGTGTCCGGCCCACCGTAGCCTGCTAACTTTCGCTAGATGTACGATGGGAGTCTCCCCAAGCAGTGCCTGCAGCTCGTGATTCATACGCCTCCACCACTCTCCGCTTTCAGTTTGTACTCCGCCAAATATCGTCCGCAGCTTTTTCCGCTCAAACACGGCAAGGGCGCGTATGTCCTCCGTAAGCAGCGTCACGGCTTCAAGTCCATATAGAACTACCGGTCTAATAATGGTTTTGTACATTGTTAGCTTCGTGCGGCGGCGTATGCTTCCTGATCGTAGCGTTCTACGAAGGGCAAAGTAGGCCCGATTTCCCGCTTGAATGCGCCGCTGGATCTCCTTACTAGTGTTGTTGTCCGCGGTCACCAGCGATCCCAAATACACGAACTCCTCTACCACTTCTAGTTCGTCGCCGTCAACGGTTACCGTCCGTGGGAAGCGCGCATTTGTTTCCTTTGAGCCTCTTCCTTTCATGCATTTGGTCTTCGACGCATTTATTTTTAGCCCAATTCTCCTAGACTCCGCTTTCAGTCTGGCGTAGATTGCCTCCGCCGTCGCAAAGTTCCTGGCAATGATATCGAAGTCATCTGCAAAGCCTAGAAGTTGGCTACTCTTGGTAAAAATCGTGCCTCTCGTTTCGATGCCCGCTCGTCGGATCACCCCCTCAAGAGCGATGTTGAACAGCATGCAGGATAGACCGTCACCTTGTCTCAACCCTCGTCGCGTCTCGAAGGGACTCGAGAGTGTCCCAGAGATGCGTACGAAACACATCACTTGATCCAGTGTAGCTCTGATCAGTCGCGTCAGTTTGTCCGGAAAACCGTATTCGTGCATTATCTGCCATAGCTTGTCTCGATCGACTGTATCGTATGCTGCTTTGAAATCAATAAAGATGTGATGCATGGGCACGTTGTACTCCCGACATTTCTGCAAGATCTGTCGGATAGTAAAAATTTGGTCCGTAGTTGCGCGAGCCCCCATGAAACCCGCCTGATAATTCCCTACGAAACCTTGTGCTATCGGTGACAGCCGGCGTAACAGGATCTGGGAGAGTACCTTGTAGGCGGCATTTACCAGCGTAATACCACGATAGTTGCAGCAGTCTAGCCGATCACCCTTTTTGTAGATGGGACAAACCACTCCTTCCATCCATTCCTCCGGTAGCTTTTCCTCCTCCCAAATCCTCGAAATAACCCAGTGTAGAGCCTTTGCTAGCATTTCTCCGCCATGTTTATAAAGCTCTGCCGGTAGGCGGTCCTTCCCAGCGGCTTTATTAGTCTTCAGCAGCCTGATTTCTCGTTTGACTTCTTGGAGATCAGGCGCTAGGACATCACTATCTTCCATGGGCGCTCCTAGGTTAATTTCCGTTCCGCCTCCTTCTGCGACTTCGCCATTGAGGTGTTCATCGAAGAACTGCTCCCACCTGTCAACCACCTCGCGCTCGTTTGTAATTAGATTCCCTCCCTCGTCCCTACACATGTCAGGTTTCGGTGTGTAGCCCTTCCGAGTTTGGTTCACCTTCTCATAAAACTTGCGCGTATCATTAGCTCGGAATAGTTGCTCTAATTCTTCACGATCTCTGTCCTCCTTTTGGCGCTTTTTTCTCCTCAGGATCGTGATCAACTGGTTCCTAGCTCGTCGGTACTTGGCCAGGTTCTCTCTAGTGGCAATACTTAGATAATTTTTCCAAGCATTTTTTTCTCCTCGACCGCTTGTTGGCATTCCCCATCAAACCAATCATTTTGTGTACTACGAGGCTAGTGCCGCGGTAGCGACCTCTCCGATGGCCGAGCGTATTCTGCCCCAACCGTCTTCGAGGTTTGAAGCACCTAACTCCTCGGAAGAAGGCAGTGCCTCATTCAGTACTCGCGCGTAGTTCTCGGCAGCTTGTGGGTTCTCTATAATTTTATCCACCTGTTATATCAATATACATGATAAAATTTAATGCTCAAAAACTGCTGAAAATTTATCAATTCTTCTATGGAATAGTTTATTATGGTCGCTATAAACCAGATCGATCAGGATGATCTGACAGTAAAACATTAGCTTTTCTTCTCACGAATACGTTTTCACGTTAAAAAAGCTGGCGAACTGATTTAGCTTTCATCTGAGCAAGCTGTATGTTTATAGTTTTGTAGCGAAAAGTTAAATTAAATCATGGCGGTTGCAGGCAAATAGTGGAAAGTATAAAACTAATTACTGCTTTCCGCAGAGTATGATAACACTAACTTATAATCAGATTCTCAAAGAGACATGTAGATAAATGTAATAAAATTTAGAATCGCTACTTGGGAATACGATCCTCGGTACTTGTGGTTTGAGCACTACGTTCTTCTCATTAATAGGGAACTTTGTGCCTCATTGCTTGCATAGATAACCATGGATGATTATGATAACGGCGATACAACTAGAGATAGCGACTTTCCGTTGAGACCCAATAAAATGGATAAGTTTTAAAAACAAACAGAGGAGATGACAAATGGAAAAAAAGAATGGAATTGCTAGAAGTGGCAAAATCATGCGTACGCCAGCGGGACCATAGACCAAGATCCTTCTGGTACTCGATGGAGATGGTTTGCAAGGGTATGTGCTGACGAACCTGCCAAGAAGGCAGGCAACCATGGCAACAAGTAACAACAATTACATCTGCCAGATGTGAGCGAGGAAGTACAATCGGCAAACCCTCTTGAGGTAGTAACAAACCCTCTTGATGTAGTAGATTACCCTCGACAAGCGAAGAGTAAGTTGGAAGTTGCGAAGAATATGGGACGTTGTAGAACGTTTATAAGAAGAACTATAAACTCAAATCGAAATGATAAACATATGCTGTACCATGAAAGGGGCCGATGGTAAACTGCAAGATTTGAGGAAAAGGTGCGATATGGTCGAGACAATCGCAAAGGCTGCGAGTAGTGGAGACGTCACGGTCACACCAAAAAAGTAATAAACCCAACAAGCGGAAGAAAAAACATCGGTAGAAACCCGGAAAGAAGAGGTACAGTAGCAAAGGGCTAAATGAACATCAACCGCCAAAGTGGGCAATTTCCAGCAAGTGCGATTGTACAAGAAGAGCGGTAGTGGCAGGCGATCACTAGAAAGCCGACTGGCAATGAGCAATGAAAGACCTAAAAGTGCACACTTAAAAAAAAGTACCGAGTTCGGTAAATTATCGTAAATTTTACCGAACTCTGAGCAGCAGAACGTTCGGTAAAAAAATTTTATGATGCCAAACATTACTAATGATCCGTAAACGTCGATTGGCGCCATCGAATTTTATCGAACGTTCGGCTGCTTAGAGTTCGGTAAAAAAAATTTAAGTGTGTGTACGGAAAAAAGGCGATGCGTTGGTATTACTCTGACAGGACAACTGATCTACTGTAAAATATCAAGGTTGACGAAAACGCTTGAACAACTTAGGAATAACATGATCTAGACCCGACGCACCCAGCAGGTAGGCAAGTGCTGTTTGAATCGAGATAAGAATCATCGGTCCAAAACTCGGCTTTTAAGAAGCTAGCGGAAATAGGCCTGGGTGAGGCAGAACCGTTCCGCAACACTCAATGATCGAGTAAAACCTATACGAGACCACGATTCACGACGACCTATAAAGCACCGAAGGTTCCGCACACGAACGTCCGGCACCGAATAGCAAACATAAATATGCAGTTTGCTGCTTTGCAGTTAGGCAGAGATATGACCTCCGGTAAAGCACTAGAAGCTGGTAAGGTTGAAGTATGCTTGTCAGTGTACACGGGATGGAATTCGGTCTTCAGACGGGAGTTGCAAATCCCTAAAAATGTGAAAGATATGTGACCAGAGAGTCCATTTCGCAAAAGGGTGCATAAAACCGACTAGAGGTCTATTCCGCACGGCCGATGCTGGTAACGACCAAGTCACAGAGGGCCAATGCACCTGGCCGCAGCAGCAAAGAGGTGAATATAGGCTACACAAATCAACCTCAATCACCGTAACACGGATACTTTGACAATCTGCAGCTGAAGCGAAATGGGATATTACTATCGTCGCAGAGCCCTATCGGCTTCATGGGGACAACGGCAATTCGGTAACGAATAAGGTAATAAATGGTTTCGATTGCTATCATGGTAAGATACAGCACACAAGAATTAGTATCAAACAACACAGAAGCATACGTCTATATTTGTAGCTACTAGGTGCAGTTCGACCGGTTCCTAGATAAGTTATCCGATGAGCTCACAGAACGCAAATCAGTTGTCATTGAAGACAACTTCAAGGCCTAAGCAGTTGGCATACTATCCCTGGAGGATAGAACCTACTCCAGAACTAGGCACCGCTAATTCAAGCTTCAAGCTAACCGCTAATATTTTAGCTAGCGAGTAGCGTGTTCGCTAAGTTTTATATGTGCCGGCGCTTTTATTAGCTTCCGATAAATATAAGCAGCGCCGTAGCGTGCAGGTGACCAGACTGGCCCCCATCAAGGGCGGTAGCTCCAGGGGCGCGGAAAAAGTCCTGACTTCAGTAAAGCATTAGCAATAACATTGGTATAAAAATGTGGACTGATTTTAGCGATATTTCATGCTACGTTATCAATTGATTTGCATCTAACATCCATGGCGAAAACAATCAAACAACGCTCGATGCTATGTTCGTACTGGCAGCTTCACCGCAGCGAAGAAGTTGGACATGATGAAGTACGTCGTACCCGCTGAATAGAGCCAACCTGGCATTCACAACATCCTCTCCCGCAAAAGAGGCAAAAAATTTGAACGGAGGCCTGTTTCCAGCCGCTTTGCGCTACCATAACGCGCAGCAAAAGCCAAAGATGAAGACCGAGAGCAAGGTGTACTCATTGTTCTACGACTTGGACCGGGCGGTCGGAGCAACCGGCTAATCAGTGAAGAAGTACTTGGCCTAAATGGACATTTTTATGCGGAAGCGTCAGCTCAGATGAAATACATCTTTCGTGGTTATAATGGGCAACGAAAACTATTTGACGCTGGACAACGACTAGCAGAGGACCGAGTACTTTTTTTATGTTTGATTATAGTCATTTTAACAGCTTAGGTCATTCGTGACTTCTGCGGGGTTGGGATTTGAACCCGGGTCCTCGGCGTGAGAGGCGTGAATGCTCACCACTACGCCGGGATTGACCCCTACCGAGTACTTTACGTTCCCCACAAAGAAGGTAAGCGATGACGTCAAGTATATCTTCTGTGGCTGACGATCAGCGAGAAGAGAATGTTCAAGCCGTTGTTCATTCGTTCGGGTTTCACGATGAACGAGGCGATACGAAGGTACGGTACGATATAGTATATTTCCGCTAGTTCCTTCTGTAGAGGAGCGATTATCAAGCTACAACATCGGCCAACTGAAGTCATCGACGCTAGGGGTAAGATTCTCCAGTGTGAAATCGTAGCTAAACTCCTACCACAAGACATGTTCATGGAATACCTCAGTGCTGAGAGAACAACCTCTCGGACCGGTCTGCAAATTAGCAGACCAACATTCTAGGGAGGTCAAAACTATGTCTAGGAAAGCGCAGCCTAAGTCGTATACTGTTGGAACAAGACCGACGGCATCCGCCGTACCAAGTAGTAGAACTTATACCTGACCTGCCCTCAAGAAAGAGACCAGGCGTAATAAGAAATGCCGCTTCCAAGAGGTATGCCGCGATGCAGAAAAAAAAGATGCCACAGAAAACCTGTCCGTACAAGCTAAAGTGGCAACACGGGGGATGAGATACAATTAGAATAAAGAACATTAAAAAAAACTAAAAGTTTTGTAGACGGGCTATGCGCACGATGCACGATGAAATGACGTGCCCTTCGATCACATCTGGTCAAACAAACGATACCCTGATTCCAGTCACGAATGATAAACTCATTATAATAGCTAGGAATCAAAAGACAAAAAAATCGTCCGATCCAGATGGAATACCTAATGTAGCATTGAAAACAGTAATCCAAGCATATTCTGATATGTTTAAAGAGACGCTACACAATTGCCTATAAGTAAGTGAATTTTCAGATAAATGGAAAATGCAAAAATTAGTCCTGCACCAAAACCAGGGAAACCACCAAGGAATCCTTCATCTGATACTCTAGGGAACTTGATGGAGAGCAAAATACTTAACAGGCAAATACCCGTTGTAAACAGCATTACCGCTTTGGCGAAGTTATCAAGTTTGTCATGGACATGGCTCAAAAAGCCAACGAAAAAAAGCGACCAGGTAACAAATGTTGCACCGTAATCACGACAGACCCTAAAACACTTTTTAAAACGCCTGTGGGGACCAATTATCATGACATTGCACAAAATGAGGATAACCTTAACCATCTATACAGAATGCTTAATAGCCGCTATGAAAACCTAACGCTGATATACGATACAGCCAACGAAATGAAGAAGTACACTGGGATACCTCTCGCATGCCCCAGATCTGGTGATCGCATGCTCCAGAGTAAAGCACATCGGCTTGGACATTGCCTTCTCGGTGACCATCAGAAGGACCTTCTTCAGGAAATTTGCAGAGGTGGGCACCGCTAATCAGCTAACCGCTAACTTTTTAGCCAGCGAGTAGTGCGTTCGCTTGGTTTTAAATGTGCTAGCGCTTTCGATAAGGTAAAATTTGTGTGGGAGATATATTTGATGTCATCGCTTACCAAGGTGGGAGCCATAAAGTACCCGCTGTCCTGCCAGTCGTTGCCGTCAATTGTCAAGGTCTCGTGATTCATTATAATCACAACATCGCGCTTCATCGGAAAAATGGTTTTCACGTGCTCCTTCTGAATAATTGCCAGCCGCGCAGATACGGGCGGCCTTTACTGACGCTTCCGCTTGAAAATGTCCATTTTGGCCCAGTACTTCTTTATCGTTTGATCGGTTGCTCCGACCTCCCGGCCCAAGGTCACCTTGTTCTAAGTCTAGCTCTATAGTTTCTGCTGCACTTTGCGGACGCGCAACATCGACGGACGACCGAAACGAGGCTGCCATTCAACAGTTTCGCCAATCTCCAGAAAAAAGAATCCCATGATACCCAACTTCTTCGCTCCGTGGTGGAGTCAGCAGTACAAACAAAGCATCGAGTGTAGTTGCTTGACTGTTTTCGCCATGGCTGCCGCAAATCAACCGATAACGCAGTCAAATATTTTTCTGTATACAATAGGGTTACTATGATTCGTGATGCATATGTGGATTCACCACAGTAGTAGATTTTTAAATGCACACGTTATCCGCGTGTCACAAAAACAGAAAAAACAAAAAAGAACCCATATTACTGCCTTGACGTACACCCGAGACGTTGATAAACTGGGAAGAGAAGTAGGAGTGAAGATGCATACGTAAGAGTCTGCTACAAAGATAGAAACTGAGCCATTTCGTAAAATTCCAAGATGCTCTAAATCGCAAATATGAAATAGCCACTAGGAATGAGTTGAAAAAAAATAGAAATTAATATGTGTACAGTGTACACTGGACACTCAAGCACCCCGAAAGAAAGCTGACTCAAAACAAATAACTCCAATGCGGCATTCGTTGCTTACTTAACCAGTTAACTAGTTCAAGTACTGTTACATTCTTTGACTATTACAATTATCATCATGCTGTTCATGCCCGGGAGTCAAAAATTCCATTCCTACTACTCGTCGGTTTTCGATTTGTTCTAATTCAGTTTTCCCACTTACAAAGATTAACAAAGTCCAACGATTGTCACTTCAGATTGTACAACATTGCAGCAATCGAATTAAACTGCCATAAATTGTCCCAACACTTTAAGTACGGCTCAAAAGCAAGCCAATTTGTGATTAAACGAGCCGTTGGCTAACAAGATTTATTTTAATTTCTCGCATCATGTGCTCACGCGTCACATGTAGCGCTTCAGCAGCTGTCCGCTAGGCTCCCGTCGCATTGTCCTCCCTTGCCGCCTGGGGCCGTGGATGAATATGATGGCATGGCACTGGCACCCAATGGCTGTTCCACCAACACCAACCGACGAATGCACCCGGTCTTTCGAAGTCTGAACCTCTTACAGTAGCAGCATCGGCAGCAATCCAATCGATACCCCCGCCGCCGGATGAATTGTCTCGTGCGTAATCGAAACCACGACCGCTAGCGAAACGGGACAGAGTTTTCCTTACCATCAGCATTTCACTTTCTGCTCAGTCACATTTTGCTCACGCCTGGAACGCATATTTATTTATTTATGACACAGCTATATTCATTTTTTCCTCCCTGTTTGGCCGATCGGGCATACATTCCAGCCATTCAAGCGATCGATACTGCGAACCACGATCAGAGCACTTAGAGAGTTTTACCTATTAAGAATCGTGGAAAATCAAACTAAAATGTTTGTTGTTGTTGTTCTGAAAGTTCGACTTCTCAGGCATACTTTTGTTAAGATTTGCTAGAACTAAAAGTGATAAATGAGGTTTACCCATTTTGACCAAATTAAAGTCCAAATATGCCACTGTGTATTTGAACGAAAACGATACGATGAAGCAAAAATAAATAACGCCTTCCAGAGACACATCAGAAACCGATTCGAACGCAGTGCCGAACCACGAAAGAGGCGCACTTTATGGTGAAATGCAATTAATGTAATTTGCATCGCCGAACGCGAACCCAAACATGCAATTCGCCTTTAATTGGATTTATTGGATGATTTCACCAAATTATTATATATTTTACTTTATTTTGTTTCGGATAGTTGTGTGCTTGACCGTGAACATAGACTAGTCCGAGACGCCTATAATTTTAGTACTTTTCACCGCCGAAATTTGAAGATCTGTGGAGACTGTCACAATGGTGATCTAATATGGGTAAGAGCAGATACTCAACTCATGCATCATTATAAGCACCATGTCCCAATTTCTGCAATTGGGCCACACGGGCAACAAATCATATGCAATCAGAGGCTGCCATAAATTCGTGCGAGCGAACCATTATTCATACTTCGAAGTTCATGTCTGGCCGCCGCGGCAAACTTACCGCAACCGATGATGATATCGTTAACCTCTGAGACCGTTAGCGGAAAGCAAATTCAACACTCGATAGCCCTTATATGAGATTAACAGTTTCACTTACTTTCCCGCACAGTCAGCCCTCCACAATCAGCGTTAGGCTTTCTCGACGATATCCACTGCTGACCTTTTATGGTTTGTCTCGAGATTGAAAACGAAAACTTCCAACCCTCGCGGGTTAGAAGTGCACCCTGCGGCCATCCTAAATAAACGGCAGAAAAGATTTCAATCACCGATAGTCAAATTAATCTTCTATACTTTTCCACTCGGTGCTACCTTTACTACTGGTGATCGAAATGCAGGAGTGTTGCCATGGCTGTATTAGAATAAGGCTGTTAAACGTTTCAAAATTTAAAAAATTTCCCCTAAAATAATTATTTCATATGGCAGCGCTGCCACCCTTTAGCAACTATCCTCACTATCGGTTCTTACCGATCGGGATACATTCTCTATGAAAAAAAACCCTTTCTTACCTTTGATCCCTGCGCAACGAGACCGCCAGCGGCGCCACTTTCATTCACGGAATCCAATAGATCATCACCCTGGGAATCGCCGGTATGCTCTAACGCCACCACAACACCACTCTCGTGACCCACTTGAAGCTTCGACAGCTGTTGTCTTTGAGACTGCTCTTCACTCTCCAGCTGTTCCTTCAGTCTGGCCGTGGCGAACGTGGAGTACGGTTCTCGATTATCTTCCGGGCGAATCTCACACAGCTGATCGTCCAGATACCAGTTCGCGGTCGGAACTGGAATGGCCTGTTCCAGCACCGTTTGAGGCTGCTGCTGTAGCTGATGCTGAACAACCGCCTCGTGATGTGTGATTGGACATGTGTCCTCTGTCGCTTGGCTCCCGATCAGAGCATCCTTGCATCGTTTGAGGTAACTTTTCATTTTTGATCGACTTTTGCGTAGCTCGCCCCGGCTCAGGGTACCGCAATGCGAGTACGGATAATGATGCTGCTGGGAATGCTGATCACTTTCACTTTCGATCACTAGAATATCGTCTAGACCGCCACCACAGCTAACGGCGTTTCCGGTTGCCGTGCACGACGACGGGCTAGCTTCGTCAGCTGCCGAGTAGCGTGCTGATAGGGCCACTGACGACACCGCCGATAGGTTCGAGGAGAGGTTAGGCGAGTCGTCACGCGATTTCCATACGCTCTCATCAAAGGATTTCGCCCGGCGAGTGCTGGGAGTTAGCTGTGGAAGAAATTAAAATAGAGTTTATTATGTGCTCGGAGATTTATCTTTATGATTACGAATGTTTTCTTTCGTTTCTGAAACAATCAATCAATCATATTTTGTAAAAATATATCGTTTTAAAAGAAGATATAAAACTTAAATTCACTATTGATAAATTAGCATCAATGAATCAACCAACTGTAACGTGTATGAACCAGGACCAGATAACGTCACTCAACGATGAAGCTTCATAGGCTTGACATTAAAAGTTTCATTCGTACTTTCCGATCAGTTATTGGACTTTGAATGGAAATCATTTGAAAGAGAATTACATTTCTTACAACGTAACGAATGTTCTAACGGGTGGCAACTAAAATTTTGACATTTTTTTCTCAAGCTGTCAAAAAGAGACAAAGATACATGAAGAAGATCTGATTTACCAAAATTAAAGATACATTATTTATTGTTGAAAAAAAATTAGGGTACATTTGAAAACGGTCCGTAATCGGCTGTTCGGCGAAGCTTTCGTTTGACGTCGAAACAGGAGCGTTGTACGGCCGTCATGTCAACTTTGCGAATGTATCTCTTGATTCCAGTGCTGTTAATATTCATCAGCATAACGTTCAAACTTCTGGATTATCAGTCTACCTTGTATTGAAAATCTGCTTGCTTTGATCAAACGTACATAATAACTATATACAGCAAGCATGAACTTCATGCACGAGAATATAGAATATCAGCGTCCTGTGATATTGTAACAAACTGATATTCACGTTTGAGCAGTGAAAATCAATAAAAAAAATTTATGTTGTTATTTAGCATCTATTGCGTTCAGCTGTTGGACATAAGATTTTTCTTTTCATTTACTGCATTTAAAATTGTTTTTTTTCCTGAAGTGAATATCACCTTCTGGGTTTGAAAATCACTTTCTGCTGTTCTATTTTCACGATATATTGAACTTGTATACTATGATGAAAATCGCTGTGCAGTTGTACATACGAAACTCAGAGGCATAAAAAACAATGTATGCTAAGAAAAAAGATTTTCTGTTTTGTTTGAAATTCGGTGATAATTAAAGGCCCTGCTTGATTCTACCAATCAACTGTTTGCAATTCGTGGCTCTCCAGTTATTTATGTACACCAAGGAACTCAAAATCTCGAAGAAACCTTCGATTGGGCGCACTGAGACAGATTTTTCGGGTCTTAGTTTTTGGGGTTCGAATGGGCATTCAGGAACGATTGTGTTTTTTTGGTGTAATGCGATAATGCTCTATCCGATCAAAACACGTATTATCCATCTGCATGATGTTTTTGTAGAAACGGGATCAAAATTTTCTTCAAACATTCATCTGGTGCATCTTAATTGATAGCCAAACCAGAGGGCGTGATGTTGAAGAAACGAGAAAGAGAACGATGTCTTTCTGCATCCATAATTTTGACTGGTCTTCCACTACCTTGCTTGCGAATAGTTGTTGGGCATCTTAGGATATGGTAAACAGTCGAAGCCGCAGCGTATTCGCTTTTTAACTGTTGTACCTACCATATACTTTTTGCCGAGATTTCTATTGCAGTACGTAGAAGTTTACAACGCGCTCCCGAAATACTTCTTGTTTCGACGCCATTTTTAGCAAAACTGGGCAAGCATAAACAAAACAAAAAATATTGACAAAAATAGGAGAGATAGAGCTAAGACATGCATGCTCTCATTTCTCTCTGAGCTCGATTGTTGTTGAGCATAAGGGCCGCGAAAAAATTCCAAAGTTTTAGTTGCCACCCGTTATTTAGTTAATAGTCGACATTGATCGGCATCGACTTTAAAGCGCTGTCACTTAAAAAATCATTATTTTCCCAGGATTATCTATAATTATGTTGAATATATTTTAGATGGCCAGTTATAAACATCCTTGATTAACAGTTGCATGCACAAAAAAGTACTAGGTGCCATAACTATATTTTATTTCTTAGGGTGCGCAATTATTAGTAAATGTCTTTGAATTTACTTTATTAACACCTGATTTCGTTTAATAACGTTTACGTGATTTATAGAAAGATATATGTAAACACAAAAGATAATTTTTGTAGACTTGAATGAATGCAGAGAGGAAACGAGATTAAATCAATGTAGTACAAAAACAGCACCATAAACATGCTTGAGCATGGAAAAAAATATCGTTTTCCTAGCGCTAGTCTTTTTTGGCCGCATGAGCTGTCCCATTTGCGCGGAGGTTGGAAAATTCACAAAATGAAAATTCACAATATACGCCGAGCATCAGCAAACGATTTCATCATGAGAAACCAAACACGCGTTCAACGCTTCATAGCATCGCTGAATACACGAAAATCGTGTACAACGCAAAAGGGCGAAATAACACCTTCTGCTGCTTCTAAAGCAACTAACACTACTTTAAACGATTAATGGACACGGCATAGATGATTGGAATGGATACTATGGGCTGGCGGTCGTGGTATCGTATTCCCTCAGTACGCGAGGATGGCACCTTGTTGGAATGGCGTCTACGTTAAAGCCACGGTTGTCTCCGTCCCGTTCGTGATACGTTCAAAGCTCAGCACCTTAAGTGGTTGGGTAGTAGGCTCAGATAAAAATTTCTGATTTACACCGATTTGGCTCTGGCTCGGGTCGCCATGAAGGATCCGAGTCAACCCTTGCATGACCTCACTGCTTGCATAGATAACCATGAGATCACAGTATGGCGACTGCGAACCACGAGTGGAGATAGCGGCACAAAGTGTATGGAAACACCCAAAGATTCTGTTGTGACGGAATCTAACGACCACCACCCAGATGGCCAAGTATAGAATTCAACTTCATTACTTTTCAATTGTTCTCATTTCGATACCAATCGCTTTATCTTTGCTTTGCTTAATATTCATATCAATTGTTGTTGCTAGCTTTTATCTTTATCATGTATTGATCTCACAAATGGTATATAGGAAGGAGAAAAATTGTCATCCGATAGTTATAATAAATCGATCAAACCGTACGGATCAGCGCTTTTATTCGATCCAAACCGCGCGCATTTCCCTTGTTAACCGTCGCTATAGGACCTCGCCATGTCAGAATTCAAAACAAAAATAACAACGGCTCTACACCCAGCGAAGAGACGAACGTGTTTCCAAGGAGTGGAAGGTTGCAACAATCACCTGTACCGAACAAGCGCGTACAGTAGCCGTACAGTGGCGAGTAGAAGCAATAGTGTACCTCCGGCATAGCAGAAGTAGCAGACGCTGAGTGAGATGCTCACGCCAAAGCTCGGTGGTTGCGCACCACGAGATAGGATGATGGAGATTATGGCGAAAGTCGATGAGCTTTGCGAGTTCGTTAACGACAGACATAACGTCCACACGCAGATCAAGCAGTTAGTGCCGAGCATTTAATCTGCTATGGCTACAGTTGAATGCGAGCTGATGAAACTCGAGTCTAGAACTTTGACTGCTGAAAACACACTAAGCAAAGCCACGAAGAGAGCCGCTGAAATAACAGAGACGCCGAAGGGACCTCCAAACGTGAACTTCCGCACGGACAAAAGGTGAAGGGAAACGCCTGGTGAGGAAGAAAGAATAAGAGAGCTAGGAACGAAGACGAAGACAATCTGGACAAAGGCGAAGTTGGTTGGTAGTGCTCTACCAACCCAAGAAACCGTGATTGAATGCAGGGACCTGGATGAAATTACAACGGAACTGGAGTTGAGAAGTGCACTGAAGGATCAGTGCGAGTTTGGCGATGTAACGTATACATTTAAAAAATGGACAGCTAATTTGTAGCTGGCCTGAAGGCCGCCAAATGTTTCCGTCTTCTAAATGCCTTCAGGACGTGCTAAACGAGTGACTTTAGCAGCACCTCTAAAGAGGGCCACTCGTCAGATGGAATTTGTCCAGCTTGAAACCTGATCCCAGGGCAGGTGTTGAATAAAGTCCCGAAACGGCGTTTAGTGCGAAGAGCTTTTAAAGGCCGAAAGAATTACTCCGTTTGACGTACGATGGAGCCACTGCTCCGCTTAGCGATTATCACAACCTTCTTACTGACGCACGAAAACTCGCAGCGCCTCAAAAATGGTTTCTCATCACCGGTCGAACGTACTCGACCAATCTCGCTATCTCGCTTCAGCGCAGCAGAAGGGCTATTTACCGGCAACCCTCCGGAGTACAATAACGACAAGAAAGGAAATCTAAACAACGTACGCGGAATGTGAGAAGTTTTTTCGGACAATATTATCTAATAGGGAAGCGCTTTCTCTTGTTTAACGGTTACAGGACAGCTGCATTTATTGCTTGGTAGAGTTTGTGGTTTACATTGGTTCAGTCATGTGTTATGTTCCTTACTCTCTCTATTGGTTTACTTCCCTACTAACTCCTACTGTGCGGTCAGATCAAGCACGCTCACCATTGGTCGAACGGCTGAAAGCACACTCAATTAGTCGAATAAATTTCCCATGGAAGGTAATTATATTAGCTTACTGGCAAAAAAAATTCTACAGCTCCATCAGTTGGCGAAACTCCGTTCAGAAATGTGCGCGTTCAAAGAGCGGTGCCCCGCCGCGTCGAAAACGGACCTCGTGCGGCACTTTGTGGACGCCGGATACGGCCGTTCCGGTATCTACAACATCTTGGCACTATTGGATAACAATCAGAAACAAGCTTCATCAGAAACAAGAAGCTTCAAAAGATGCTGAAGAGGAAGACCGAGGGAAAAGTGGCTACATCTCTGCTTGCGCTTGGCCGGGAGGTTGGTGCAACCGGCCAAATAGTGAAACGACTTGGCGTACTTGGCGAACACGGACATACATGTCAGGAAGCGGCAATCCCGTCCACTGGTCTCGGAGCTGCAGGTAATGATGCAGCGACAGCGGCTGGACAAGATGGTCAAGACGATTTACCCGGCGAATCGCGACGAGACCTATCTCACCCTGGATGGCAATAACTGGCACTTCGTATTTTACTTCCCCCACGAAGGAAGTGAGCTCCGAGGTGAAGTTCATTTCACACACCAAGTTCCCCAAGAAGGTGCTGCTATGGCTGACAATCAGCGAGCCATAAGGGCGCAGATGCGGTGTTCTGGACGGATCTGGCGTCGGCCCACTACTTGAAGCGATCGTTGGAGGAGATGGAGCGGCTGAATGTCGAAGTCGGCGAACCCACCCAATGTCCCAAAGCTGCGTCTCATCGAGAATTTCTGGGCAAACCTGAAGCGTAAGATCGATTCCAGCAATTTTGTCGCGAAAACTGAGGAGAAATCGATAAATAAAAGGAAGAAAAAACTCAGAAACATGCATACACGCATGTTTTCGTCGGCCATGGCGAATGTTTCGGTTAACTGTTGGAAGGCCGCTCGCAAGGGCGTAGAATTTTTTGCAAGTAAGCTAATATCCGTTCATAGAAAACTTATCCAACTCAATTAGCTGTCTTAGTATTTTTTTCAACACCTTTCGAAAAAAGTCCATTTTTTAATGCATTACCAACGTTACCATTGGTAATCCGGTTGAAAAAGGCTTACGATGGAACGCATTCGGCAGTAATTCGCCTTTGGGCCGCAGCAGTGTCCAAGCTACTGAAAAAGGGTAAAATTAAATTTAGGCGTCAGTGTGCGTATTAAACGCCATCCTTCGCGTGGCCAAGGTAGTGGAGCGACGCTTCAAGTGCTGGGGCTTCGGACACCAAGCGCGAAACTGTCAAGGTTCGGACAAATCCAGATCATGTCAGAAATATGGCGAAAACGGCCATTTTGCAAGCGACTGCACAAAACCGCCGCGATGTATGCACTGCAAAAGCGACGAGAGAAATGACCACATGACGAGGGGCTTCCAATGCCCAGCGTATAAGTAGGCGAAGACGGGCGAGCAGTAATGGTGGTAACCCAGATAAACCTCAACAATTGCAACACAGCACAAAACCTGCTGAGTCGACAACGGAAATAAAGTGTGACATCGCAATAATTGCAGAGCCGTACCGAGTTCTAACCGGCAACGGTAACTGGGTAACCGACAAAGCAGCGATGGCTGCAATACAGGTAATGGGAAAGTTTCCCATTGAGGAAGTAGTATCGAACTCATGTGAAGGTTTCGTGTTTGTCAAAATCAACGGCAAAGAACAATAGAAAACTGGATGCAAGGGGCGAAGCTGCAAATATTCCACCATAAAACGGAAGTCAGTAATTATAAAGCCGTACAGCGGGCGGAAATCATTGTCGAAGAGCACGCATAGCCTCAACGCGAATGCTTAAGCATCTTGGAGTAATGATAGATGTTAGGCTTAACTTCAACGGGCACGTCGACTACGCTTGTAAGAAGGCAGCGAAGACTATCAACTCGATAGCCAGAATTATGCCGAATAGGTGTGGGCAACTACTGGTCAGCGTATCATCGTCTATACTATGACATGGAGCCCCAGCCTGAATCGCAGCGCTGCGAACCAAGCGGAATCGCGAAGGCTAGATAGTGCCTTCCGGCTCATGGCTGTGAGAGTAGCCAGTGCGAAGGGGTAGGTCAGGTGCCCGTGAGGTTTTAGGTGGGTTAGAGTCTCACACTGTGCCACGTGACACCATTAGTGCCTGACATCTTACGTTTCCTCGCGTAAAAAAATACGCAGAAAATGAGCAGTTTCCGAAACTGAGTCAAATGGTACTTGACAAACGGCCCATTGGATCTAATAAGAGAGCAAAAAGTATTGTCACATTCTGGCGTATAAACAAAAACGTCTATTAAATCTGTAATAATGCAGTCGTTAATAATTAATCCCTATAAGGTCAACCACAGCATAAAATTCAGCATAGCACCATAAAATTCACTGATGTGGTCAAAACTTTTTTTATTTGCTTCGGTGTTGTTTGGGAGACCGCGATATGGCTTGTTCTGATAATTTCGTTAAATTTTTTAAGTTGGTTCGAAACTTGTTGACTTTTTTTTTATTATAGTCACTTTAACAGCTTAGGTCATTTGTGACTTCTGCGGGATTGGGATTTGAACCCGGGTCCTCGGCGTGAGAGGCATGAATGCTAACCACGGGATTGACCCCTGTATTGAGTTTTTTTAAATAAATCATCGACTTTCGTCATATCACTCAATTTACTGCTGTTACAAAACATGGTAAGCGACTTCCGGACACTAGCGATTCCCGAGACGCTAAAAATTCGGAGCTGGTTCTCATTAAGGGATATATAAAGCATCAGTAATATATGCCATGTCGCACAACTAAAATCTTCATCATTTGACAGAAAAGCGATTTGCGATCATTTTATATCTCTCAGAAACCATATGCTCGATTCCAGGTCACGAGGAAGTTCCTTTGAAATCCGTTCCAGACTTGGAGGGAAAAGGAAATAAATACAAATGATCTGAAGGCTTCGAATAAACCTGCCCAAGAACCATGTGACCCAGATTTGGGCATTTACATACACAGGATAGTTTTCTTCATTGGTATAAATCCTCATCGCGTGATAAGATCGCATAGGATCGTGATAGGATTGCATTCAAATGGTAAGTGTGAAATTTAGAACTGAATAAAAATAGTATCTAAAATAAAAAAAATCACAATATTATATTGATCCGTTGCTGCAGAAAATTACAGTTCTGCTATTTTAACAAACTCTTTCCTCATCGAATACATTTGAATAAAATTACCCATAAATCAAGCTCTTCCTCTACAGTTCTTGCAAGACAAAAATTCGAAATCGAAAGTACGACCATATACGGTTCTACCCAACCCAACCAACCGCGCCAACCGACGACTAAGTGTATAGGTACTAATTGCTTCCTCGCATTCCATCCATGAGAATGCGAGGGAAACTTTTCGCGTCGCACCACATTTCGTGATTAATTTGAAGGTAAACCAAACGGGGGCGCAAAACCAAACGTGTGCCAATTCGTGGCACATTGACAAAATCGGGATCAATTATCAGTTCCTCCGGTGTCGCAGCCGGGTGTCGACAAGACTTCGGGTCATTACCGACTCCCTTCAGCCATATCCGTTTGCTTGAAAAGCCTGCAGCTGTAGCTGTCGACGAACCGCGAGCAGTTCTACCCAAGCCCAGCAAGAGCGACCAGAGTCGAACGCCAATTGCTTGTATTGAATTAATTTAATTTAATTTAATTATTATTCAAAAAGTAATAATAAAATAAACAAATCGTTCATTACATTTCTATCACGATTTTCAATCCACGTCACGTCGATACCTAGGGGCTTAGCTAAAACGGGCGGAAAAATTGGCGGCACCCAATTTAGATAGATCTTGCCATGTCGTGTAGTGTAGGAAGCCTAGGTAGCAACCGTTTCCTCTCTTTTAGGCACCGGTGGTGTCTCTCGTAGGGCCTGGTGTAAACTACACGGCGTACAATGGGAAATTTGTGACACCAAAAGGCTTGCGTTGCCGCTCTCGCTGGCTGTCAATGGTGGTAAAATGTGGCGCTTGATGTTGTTGTTTAGCCATGGTCTCCACTGTCACGTTTTGTGCTTGAGTGGAATGGAGATTAGCTGATATTCCGCTTAGAACACAGCAGCTGCTCACAGGACCACAGCTTCAACTTGACGCTGAGAGGTTGTTGGCTTCTGACAGGCGAGCACTTCCGTTAGATTGATGAATACAGTTTATCTGTTAAATTATATTACTGGAATTGGAAATTAGCAGTTTTTATTCTATTTGCCAATAAACCTACATATCAAATATTTGCTTGTAAAACGTTAAATAATAAAAATAGTAATCCCAGTAATCCCAGTCAAACCTTGTCAAACACCTTTTTCAGAACAGCTCAACGTTTGATAGTCAACTTTCAATTACAGGAGATGAAAAACATCCATTCTAACTGCATTAAATAGTTCAAAGAAACTTTGTTTAACGATTTGATTCACTTCAATAAAAACATGAAATAACAATAAATAAAAGGTGTGGTCAAATATAACGATTTTTCTCCATGCATTGGCATTGGCCATCCAGGGTATGAAACGGGGAAGGCAAACAAGAAAGCGACCAACATAGCTCTTGCCATATCAAGCCCCTATCTAGCGCCTCCACGCGGCCATACCCGGTAATGCTCTATTGAGTAGCTAAGCTAGGAGGTGCGATGCTGCGTGGTTCCCGGCTGCCTGATTTCAAAACTGCGATTTTGGGCAGACAGCTGAGCCATACCGCCAGATAAGCCTAATATGTTATATACTAAACATTTGTTTTGTTTTAGCTCATCAAGCACCTTCTACTGTACAGTGAAAACTTCGGCCGTGACAAGTTTGAATATTGCACATGGATATCAAAAGTAAAAGTTAAATTAATTATTAGATAATTAGATGTACTGATGGAAACTCAAATGACGCAATTATATTTCTTCCCATATATGCTCCATTTTATTTTATTTTGCATAGGGTAAGAACCCCACAATTCGCCCCCACCCCAGAATTCGCCCTAACATTGGTATTCCCATGATTTAACTCAATATATAGTTGAATTATAAGTTGTTAGTTCAATTTATATTCAATTTAACTCAGTTTTCAGTTATTTGAATAGAATTCGTTGTGTTGTTTTTTATATTTTAATGATTTAATGTGGTTTGAAAAATAGGTATTGTATTTAAGACGCGATTTTTCCATTCTCAAGAACGAGCACGAAAAATAAAATTGAGGAAAAGTAATGGAAAATCGTATCTCCTTGCACTTTTTTCGCATCAATTTGGTTAGATCTGATTCGAATTTCATAATTGTGCTTTTATTTTAATATTTTATTGCAATTCTGCTGAAAATCTATACCTATAAAGAAGGATTTCTGTCTGTCTGTCTGTCTGTCTGTCTGTCTGTCCTGTGTTCCTTATAGAATCAAAAACTACTGAACCAATCGGCGTGAAAATTTGCATGTAGAGGTTTTTGGGGCCAGGAAAGGTTTTAGTGATGGTTAGAGACCCCTCCCCCCACTAAAAGGGGGGGCTCCCATACAAATGAAACACAAATTTCTGCATAACTCGAGAACTAATCAAGCAAATAGAACCAAATTTGGCATGTGGGTGTTTTCGGTGACAAGAATTTATTCTAGGGTAATTTGAGACCCCTCCCCTCTTTATAAGGGGAATTATAACTCCTCTCCCCTTTAAGAGGGGGGGTTTCCATACGAATTTCCTCATAACTCGAGAACTAATCAAGCAAATGGAACCAAATTTGGCATGTGAAGGTTTTCGAGGGCAAGAAAATTTTCTATGTTGAATTAGGACCCCTCCTCACTTTAAGAGGGGGGGCTCCTGTACAAATGAAATACCAATTTCCTCATAACTCGAGAACTAATCAAGCAAATGGAACCAAATTTGGCATGTGTGTGTTTTTGAAGACAAAATTTTTTTCTATGATGAATTGGGACCCCTCCCCACTTTAAGAGGGGGGGGGGGGCTCCTATACAAACGAAATACAAATTTCCTTATAACTCGAAAGCTAATCCAGCAAATGGAACCAAATTTGGCATGTAGGTGTTTTTGGAGGCAAGAATGTTTTCTATGATGAATAAGAACCTCTCCCCACTTTAGGAGGGGGGGCTCCTATACAAATGAAATACAAATTTCCTCATAACTCGAGAACTAATCAAGCAAATAGAACAAAATTTGGCATGTGGGTGTTTTCGGTGACAAGAATTTATTCTATGGTAAATTGAGACCCCTCCCCTCTTTATAAGAGGAATAATAATTCCTCTCCTCTTTAAAAGGGGGGGCTTCCATACAAATTTCCTCATAACTCGAGAACTAATCAAGCAAATGGAACCAACTTTGGCATGTGAAGGTTTTCGAGGGCAAGAAAATTTTCTACGGTGAATTAGGACCCCTCCCCACTCTAAGAGGGGGGGCTCCTGTACAAATGAAATACAATTTTCCTCCTAACTCGAGAACTAATCAAGCAAATAGAACAACATTTGGCATGTGGGTGTTTGTTTTGGTGACAAGAATTTATTGTATGGTGAATTGAGACCCCTCCCTTCTTTATAAGAGGAATTATAACTCCTCTCCCCTTTAAGAGGGGGGACTTCCATACAAATTTCCTCATAACTCGAGAACTAATTAAGCAAATGCAACCAAATTTGGCATGTGAAGGTTTTCGAGAGCAAGAAAATTTTCTATGGTGAATTAAGACCCCTCCCCACTTTAAGAGGAGGGGCTCCTGTACAAATGAAATACAAATTTCCTCATAACTCGAGAACTAATCAAGCGAATTGAACCAAATTTGGCATGTGTGTGTTTTTGGAGACAATTTTTTTTTCAATGATGAATTGGGACCCCTCCCCACTTTAGGAGGGGGGGTCCTATACAAACGAAATACAAATTTCCTCATAACTCGAGAACTAATCAAGCAAATGGAACCAAATTTGGCGTGTAGGTGTTTTTGGAGGCAAGAATTTTTCTGTGATGAATTGGGACCTCTTCCCACATTAGGAGGGGGGGCTCCAATACAAATGAAATACAAATTTCCCCATAACTCGAGAACTAATCAAGCAAATAGAACCAAATTCGGCATGTGGAGGTTTTTGGAGGCAAAAATATTTTCTACGGTGAATTAGGATCCTTCCACACTTCAAGAGGGGGGGCTTCTACACAAATGAAATACAAATTTCCTCATAAGTCGAGAACTAATCAAGCAAATGGAACCATATTTGGCATGTGGGTGTTTTTGGAGGCAACCATTTTTCCCATGATGAATTAGGACTTCTTACCTTTTTAGGAGGGAGGGGGGCTCCCATTCAAACGAAATACAAATTTGCTCATAACTTTAGAACTAATCAAGCAAATGGAACCAAATTTGGCATGTGAGAGTTTTAGATGGCAGAATTTTTTTTCTGTGGTGTATTACGACCCCTTTCCCTTTTAAGAGGGTGGGCTCCCATACAAATGAAATACAAATTTCCTTATAATTTGAGTACTAATCAAGCAAATGGAACCAAATTTAGCATGTAGGAGATTTTTGAGTCTTGAATTTATTTTATGATAGTTAGAGACCTCTCACCCCTGTGGTAGGGGGATATGGACTCTCATACAAATAAAACAGAAATTTTTGCGAAACTCAAAAACTAATCCAACTCGAGAAATTCGAGACTCTTCCATAAAACATTAATCAATAACAAGACCACAAAAACTATCTATAGTAACACTAGATCATTCAGGACGAGCCGGTCGCGAGTGTTGCCGGTGACCCGCCGTCGGAAGCGCCGCCCACTGGGGGGCTTGCAAAACTCGAGAAGTGACAAAGATCATCCGAGATTCATGATTTATGTACAACACAGGTTAATTTGTGGCAATACGAAGTTTGTCGGGTCAGCTAGTAGAACATAAATGCACTGGGCGAAAACTGGGTACTGTAAATCATATGAGTTCCAAAATTCGCCCGGGTCGAATCTGTATATACTTAACCGAACTTACTGCGTGAACCAGTTTTCGCCCTCATGTATCAAACATATACAAATATGCCACACATAAGCAAAAACAATCGATTAGTTTGTTCGCTGATTTATGTTTATCAAAATGGTGAGTAAAAGTATCGAATAAATAATATTTTGATGCAGAAAGCACATCATATCTTCACTTGAATTCATCTAACCAAAGAATTACCTGCTAAACATGGGCTAATGGGGTTTCTACCAAACGAAATGTTGAATTAGCAATAATCGACATCGAAATTGATAATAAGGTTAAAATCGCACGAATTAGTAAGACCCGCATAATATTCTCAAAAATCACAATTTTTCTTGTCATGAGAATAAATCTGACATCGTGGAAAACTACGCGAAAACTCCGTCTACTATTTTAAAGCATATAAGCGCAATAAAATTGTTGTCATGGATAAAACTTTGAAAATTATTTAAAGTGCAATGCAGACAACAAAGAAATAATCGTGGTGATAAAATAGAATATTTCGGTAATAGCATGAAAACTTTAATATCTTAAGTATTACAAACCCGGTCTAACCAAAAATGCTAGTTAAGAATTCCAAGTTATGTCAAAAATATCCTTGTTGAGTAGGCAAGATGGGTATGCTTACCAGTTACCAGGAATATTTAATACAGTAAACCGGCATACCCATTTATAGACAGTGATTTACTAAACAATTTTTTTCTTCATCTTTTTATTGACTATATAGCAGTTAAGCTTAGTTATTTCTTGGGGAAAAGGTTAGGTTGTGGTTAGGTCGAGTCTCACCTTCGATTAGTCAATATATATAGCCTAATATCAAGATTTTCCAGTTCATCTAATTTTCTATTGTTCACAGTAAACAATAGTCTTTCCCAAAAAATTACTAAACAATGATATAAGTAATCATTATCTAAGGTTTTTTAAACTACTGAAATAAACATTGTACCATTCCGTATGCACTGAATTGTATTTATTCGCCCACATATCAATAATGAAAATGAATTCAACAAATGACCAGAAAAAGAACCAACAGGACCATTCATTTTAAATATCTTTGACGAGTGTCAAAAGTCTTATTTTATTACAATGAAAATAAACATTTAGTAAAAACCCACCTTCTCTGTGTTTTTTAGTTTTACTGAATCAAGTATCAGGAGGTGAGCATGTTCAGTTTATTTCAATTTAGATTTACATTTAACGAATTCCTGACACAAATTGATTGCCATATTAAGCACTGAATAGACATAATCTTAACGTTAAATAATAGTAACAACAATTCTAACATAATAATTGAGGTTATTTGGGAAATTTGCAACAAATAACAAGTGGGCGAAATTTGGGTCACATGAGGATCGAATTTTGGATCGCTATGGGCGAAATGTGATACTAGAGGTTCCTGCTCAAAATTGAGTCTTTTACTATCAAATTTCAATTTTCGCTATTCCGAATAGCCAAAATAGATAGAATATTAATATATAGTCATACTTGTCTGAGTTCAGGGCTGATTTTATAATAATATGGCGATTTATTCATTTTACAGCATAAAAACCTGATAAAAGGGGCGAATTCTGGGGTCGTTACCCTATTATATTCATATCGTATATTACAGGGTACAAGAACACCTATAAATATTGCGTGAGTTTTTGCGCATCCTCTTAAAGTAGTTCAACTAGCGTACCCATTTCTACAATCATAAAGCCAAGTGTCCACACACTTAAAAATTTTTACCGAACTCTAAGCAACCGAACATTCGGTAAAATTCGATGGTGCCGATAGACGTTTACGGATCATTAGTAATGTTATGCATCATACAAAATTTTAACCGAACGTTCTGCAGCTCAGAGTTCGATAAAATTTACGGTAATTTACCAAACTCGGTACTTTTTTTAAGTGTGCACTATAGAGTTTCTATAGAGTAATAAAGCATTTGATTGAAATTACGCAATTGACTTTATATCTTAAATTCGTCGTACCGTTTTAAAACCCGTTCATCAAAATTTTTCATCGTCCGAACTAAAAATCGCAATAATGTTTACGAAGCTAGCGCGCATGTATTTGTGTAGGACAGCATGACAAATGTTATTCTGCAAAATTTCTGTAGGTTATGCAAGTTTTCCCGGCTGCAAAATAACGATAATGCGTTGCGTTAGCTATTTTCATTTTATGAACGACGGAAATTGAAACGATTAGTCGACATTTTCTTCTTCGTCGCACAAAAAAACGTTGGACATTTGGCTGCTAGGAATTCTTTAATGAAAAAACGCATTTAAATAGATCTCAGCTCACTTTGGTTGATCGCGTGTGAGAGGCAACAAACTAAAATATTAGGGAATAACTAATTTTGCATTGTGTGTCATAAAAATCGCTGATATTTTTAATAATTTGTGTTGGATAGAACGGGAATAGGCAATTACGACGAAGCAGCAACATACCATTATAGTCACTTTAACATTATACATTATAGTCACTTTAACAGCTTGTGACTTCTGCGGGGTGGGGTTGAACCCGGGTCCTCGGCGTGAGAGGCATAAATGCTAGCCACTAAACCGGGATTGACCTCACATGCGGCAGAATAGAAATTTAATTGAAAATTATATTCTTCTATGAAATTATAAGAAAACGGCCTTTCAGTATCCGGAAAAGAAATTTTTCATTCAGAAAGGGATGTATGGTTGGGGTGGTTCAAATATTCACAATAATTGTAAAACTAATTTTTACAATAATGAAATTTGGCTTCAACTATGTATATTATGAAACATACTTTTATGTTTATCTAGTCAAAAACTGCAGATACTATTTTTTAACTTAAATACAGAACTGGTTCGTGTTTTACCTATTTTCAATTCAACCTATTTTCACATCTTCACTGCTAGAGAACCTAGACAATGTTTATGGAAAATTTTTGTTGCAAACCTGTTGGTTCAGGAAACATCCTAATTTTCGCATTTGAACGTATTTTATCTCAAGAAGTAGGTATAAGATAGAGTTCGGCACCAAGTTTTCAAAGATGTTCAACTACAAAATGTAAACAAACCGAGTGAGAGTTATTTTCTGATGGACTAGCAAAGCGAAAGAAACCTCACTCGGTTTGTTTACATTCTGCAGTTTGCCTTTTGAAAAGTTGGTGCCGAGTTCTTTCTGACAATCAAATGAGCCGATTTTTTTCCTGTTTGGGGCCATCCATATATCACGTGGACAGCTTAGAGGGGTGTGGGGGTATGAAAATGTCCACGCTTGTCCACGGAAGGGGGAGAGGGGGTATGGACAAGTGGACAAGTTTTTTTCCTGCAAAAAATAGAAATTAGAAACAGCAATGTTGAATTGATTCTACATATGTATTAGCATTAACCATTGATCAGTGATTGTTTTTGACATCGAATAAAGTTTTATCTTCTGAGGCATATGTTGACCTAAACACATGAGCCGAGCATTACGAGAGCACATATCTGGCATAAATCTTATCGAAAAGATTAAACCTGCGTTAGTACACATAGCTGTTGATTGCCGAGCCTGATATTTGATGTAATGCAGTAATAAAAATATTATAATTGTTTTACAATCCTTGCACCCTTTTGAAAATGATAAAGATAACGGAAGAATTCACGAATATTCAATTCACCAGTCACGTGACTTATTTATCATTTAGGTCGCGGTTGCACCAAATGTGGATTGTGTTTTGCTCAAAATCAAATGTAAGGGCACCCATGGGCAACATATTTCCAAAAGGATTCGCCTTCAGAAAATTTTATGAAGCACATCGCATCGGAAAGGTCTTGTGTTGTGTTGAAGTAGACGGCCAAGCTGAGGTGCTTTGGTTAGACAAAGATACTCTGGACAGAGATGAATCGTCAAGCGAAAGTCAAGCTGAAACGGACTTTCTTGCAGTCGATAATAATTTGCAGTAGACAAGAATTAAGGTTCTAACACCTTGCATACGGATTTTAATACGCTGCGGAAAATTGACGGAAAATCCATGGAAAAATTGAAATTTCCGCAACGACTGAAAAACCGTAAGCATTGTGTCGGGGTTTTTAGACTGGAGCTTCCTTTCACGTAAGCTTTTTCAATAAATACTCATAAATCAAGTTGAAAACAAAATTTAGCACAATGCATTTCTGTTTTGTTAAATTTGACATCAGAAAAAAAATGTCCACGTGGACAAACAATGGAGGGGGTGGGGGTTGAGCCAATGTCCACGCTTGTCCACGGAGGGGGACGGGGGGGTTGAAAATTGGTATTTTTCTGTCCACGTGGTATCTGGATGGCCCCTTTGGACTCATCACTGCGACCAGTATCGTTGATCAATTGTGATATTGCCCGGGTGTTTGCTGTATAACTCGCACTGCACTTATTTTTGCTATAATCGCTATTGATTGAGCGATATGCTTATTGAATTTTATGCGTGCTTGTGTGTAATTTGGTACCCTTCCTTCAATGGTTTTCTCTACTTTACCCACCTGCCACCTTGTTCCAAATGACAGCGCGCTGTCCCCAATTATAGCCATTCCTGGCGCAGCTAAACCAGTGCATTTTACTATAAGAGTCAGTTTTGTACTGTCAATATGCCATATCGGGATAATATAGAATTCAGAATGAAGTAAGGGTGATGAGGGGCCCATGCTAAAGTCACTTTGACATCGAATGGCCAGATTCTAGTAAGATTCGAACTCATGACCATTCGCTTGTCAAAGCAGACTCGATAACCTTGCGGCTACAGAGCCCCCAATGAGCCAATTTGATATCGCGTTGAGCAATCCAGTCGAGCAGTCGAATCAAGCAGTTGAGGGCGGCAGTCGAGTCAAGCAGTTTAATCGGCCAGTTCAGTCGAGCAGTCTAGTCCAGCAGTTGAGTCGAACAGTTGAATCGAGCAGTTGAGTCGAGTAGTCCAGTCGAGCAATTTAATCGAGTAGTTTAGCTGATAAGTTAAAACGAGCAGTTAAGTAATGCAGTTCAATTGAACAGTCCAGTCAAGCAATTCAATCGACCAGTTCAGTCGAGCAATCAAGTCGATCTGTCCAATCGAGCAGTTCAGTCGAGCAGTCTAATCGAACAGTCCAGTTGAGCAATCCAATCGAGCAACCAAATCGAGCAGTCTAGTCGACCAATCCAGCCGGGCAGTCTAGTCGACCAGTCCAGCAGTCGACCAGTTAGGTGACTGAGAATAGAGCTTTTCAATTATGTGTGTGTTAGTGCTTGCAAATGAGGCAAATAGGCATCAGCTCTTCCCCAACATAAGGGCAAACATCCTACTCGCGTATTTCGTGTTCGCTAGTGAGGTTGCTTGAGCCGTCAGAAAGTTCGATAGTAAATGTAAATGTAAATGTAAATATAAATTAGAACTACCCTACTTGTCATTTATTACCAAAAACACAACCTATCGTAATGCAAAATTACTTTCCTGGACAATAATAAGCTACTTCATATAGTTCCACTTAAAAAAAAAAAAATTCAATAAATTTGCATTTGGCCCGTGAACATGGATGATTCCTCTTCAGAAGAAAAAAAGAGAAGAGAAAAATTTAAACTGTGCACAGTCTTCAACACGATTTATTCTTCTCCGTTTCATTTTGACTTTTCTCTTTCTTGCTGAACGCGGTTGTATGAGCAACCGCACATTGTGCTACTCATTGAGGAGCAACGGAATGTTAATACACTTTGAATACGTTAATGCGATGTGCTGACGTATGACAACTACGGGTAGTTTTAACATGGGTAGTGCGTTGAGAAAAAACGACGATTGTAAATAGCGGTCATTGCCATCAGAAAAATATTAATCCATTAATGCAGTTGAATCATGATTCTTACTCTTACATTTAGTATATTCAGCTGAGTTTGGCTGCCCGTGAACGCAACTGCATCATATGGTTAGGCATGTCACAACGGCAACAGTGCGAAAAATGTTATTTAGATATGGCACATTGGAATTCCCATGCACTTGCTTCTTGACGCGCACCTACAGGAAAGTCCCATTATAAACAAAGGTAATTCTCTGCTAAGATTTAAAATTTAACGAATTTTGATTTTCACGCTTACTGCTGTAGCTACCAAGAGGAACGAGAGCGAAACCGAAAGTTTCTCATTTAAAGAGCGCAATAAGAAGTTTTTCTGCGCGCCAGTTTTCTCTTTGTGTTCAGTCTGTTTCTGCTTGTGTAGATTTATTTCTCATTTCTGACAACAGTTCTGCTCACTGTGTTGAAAAGAAAAGTTGCACTTTTTGCACAATGAGTGAGGAAATAACAAACCTGCCTGTGAACCTTATATATAAAAATGGATTTCTGTCGGGATGTTCCTTATAGAAACAAAAACTACTGAACCAATCGGCGTGAAAATTTGCTTGTAGAGATTTTTGGGGCCAGGAAAGGTTTTAGTGATGGTTAGAGACCCCTCTCCCCACTAAGAGGGGAGGGGGCTCCCATACAAATGAAACACAAATTTCTGCATAACTCGAGAACTAATCTAATAGAATAAAATTTGGCATGTGGGTGTTTTTGGTGACAAGAATTCAGTCTATGGTAAATTGAGACCCCTCTCATCTTTAGAAGGGGAATTATGACTCCTCTCCCCTTTAAGAGGGGGGGGGGGGGCTTCCATACAAATGAAATTCAAATTTCCTCA
Organism: Sabethes cyaneus; assembly: GCF_943734655.1. Lineage (NCBI taxonomy): Eukaryota > Metazoa > Arthropoda > Insecta > Diptera > Culicidae > Sabethes > Sabethes cyaneus. Next base: position 148,917,544 of record NC_071354.1, read on the forward strand.
TAACTCGAGAACTAATCAAGCAAATGGAACCAAATTTGGCATGTGAAAGTTTTCGAGGGCAAGAATATTTTCTATGATGATTTAGGACCCCTCCCCACTTTAAGAGGGGGGCTCCTGTACAAGTGAAAAACAAATTTTCTCATAACTCGAGAACTAATCAAGCAAATGAAACCAAATTTGGCATGTGGGTGTTTTTGGAGACAAAAACTTAGTCTATCATGAATTGGGACCCCTCCCCACTTTAGGAGGGGGGGGGCTCCTATACAGATGAAATACAAATTTCCTCATAACTCGAGAACTAATCAAGCAAATGGAACCAAATTTGGCATGTGGAGGTTTTTGGAGACAAAAATATTTTCTATGGTGAATTAGGACTCCTCTCCACTTTAAGAAGGGGGGCTTCTACACAAATGAAATACAAATTTCCTCATAATTCGAGAAATAATCAAGCAAATGGAATCAAATTTAGCAAGTGGGTGTTTTTGTAGGCAAGAATATTTTCTATGGTGAATTAGAACCCCTATCCACTTTAGGAGGGGGGGGGGGCTCCTAAGAAAATGAAAATACAAATTTCCTCATAACTCGAGAATTAATCAATCAAATGGAACCAAATTTGACACTAAGTGGTTTTGGAGGCAAGATTTTTTTCTATGGTGAATTGAGACCCCTCTCCTCTTTAGAAAGCGAGTTATGACCCATCTCCCCTTTAAGAGGGTGGGCTTCCATACAAATGAAATACAAATTTTCTTATAACTTGAGTACTAATCAAGCAAATGGAACCAAATTTGGCATGTGGGAGTTTTAAATGGCAGAAATTTTTTCTATGGTGAATTACGGCCCATCCCCCTTTTAAGAGGGAGGGCTCCCATACGAATGAAATACAAATTTTCTTATAACTTGAGTACTAATCAAGCAACTGGAACCTAATTTGGCATGTGGGGCTTTTAGGGGGCAGAAATTTTTTTTATGATGAATAAAGACCCCTCCCCTGGAGGGGGGGCTCCCATGCAAATGAAATTTAAATTTCCTTATAACTTGAGAACTTGAGAACTAATCAAGCAAATGGAACGAAATTTGGCGAATTTATTTTATGATAGTTAGAGACCTCTCACCCCTGTGGTAGGGGGATATGGACTCTCATACAAATAAAACAGAATTTTTTGCGAAACTCAAAACTAATCGAATTCGAGATATTCGAGACTCTTCCATAAAACATTAGTCAATAACAAGACCACAAAAACTATCTATAGTAACACTAGATCATGCAGGACGAGACAGCCACGAGTGTTGCCGGCGACCCGCCATCGGAAGCTCCGCCCACTGTGGGGAGGCAACTCCCCGCAGAAATCACTACTGTCTAGGTTTATTTGTTTTCCTAGGTCTACCTGGGTTTCCTGGAACGAGCGACAACGAGTAAGGAGAGGATCGCGAAATGGTACTTCCCACAAAAAATTTTTCCGTGAAATGGTACATTCCGCTTAAGGTTTTACGCAAAATGATATTCGGCGAAATTTTGTACAATCATGGCGAATATTACTATCCGCTTTCTGGCTATGCAATGAGGGGACAGGGGAGTTGTTTTCTACTTTACTGTGAGGAAACATTGCAAATTTGTATATTAAACTACCCATTCCAGGTAACTAATAAGCATTAACATAAGCAGCAAATCAGCGTATCTGGCATTTTATACTGCACGTTGTTGTATGTTAGCTTTTTGACTGCATAGGTGTTGTAAATTGGCATCCAAAATTCTATTCAATTTCTTCGTGTCGGTAATTAGCTGTAAATTAGCATTGTCAGCACTATAAGAAGGTTATCAGTAAAGTAGCTGTATATTTTGCCAAAATAGCATTTAGGTAGCATTTAAGGCGACTTAAATGCTTATTGGCCTACATTTGAATAGCATTGGTGATGCTTATTGGCTACCTGGAATGCTTTCATAGTTACGTAACTGCCAAAATGAATCATCTAAGGTTGAACTCCTCAGAAACTTGCAAATCTCGAGATTATGACAAAGATCATCCGAGATTCATGATTTATGTACAACACAGGTTAATTTGTGGCAATACGAAGTTTGTCGGGTCAGCTAGTGTGCTATATTTTTTGACATTTACTTTACGCACACTACGCTTTGTTTACGTAGGCATATGCAATTTGTTCGCAGCAACTTGCATCAGAAAAATTTGGCGTCATATTGCGAAATCGTTTCAACAGCGAAATTGTTTTCTACCGAGTTCTCCACAGCTCTATCTAGCAGCTAAGATAGATCGAAGCGCTATATTGGCAGTGTTTGGTTGGCCTCTAAGCTCTACAGTTTCTCCAGTGGACACACCTCGTAGAGTGCGTGATAGAGCTCTACGTAAAATTTCTCTACGGTTTTTCTGACCGGTAAAGTGGTAGAGCTGCCTTATAGTGTACACACAGCTGGTAGAATCTCTACGCTCTACGCTTTTTACTCTACCAAAATAATTCTATAGTGGAGACACAATTGTAGTGGTTCTAAATTAATTCTCAAATAAAATCACTGTAAAAAATAATAATCGTATTAAGAAACTGATGTGAAACTTTTTTCTTATTGAACTCTAACAGCTGTTAACACAACCTAAGAGCCATTAGCGGATGGTTCATGTCATAACGGAGAACAGCGATTGCACAAATTCTCTGCCAACTCGTCTCGATTGTCATGTAATACCGCCGAAACCACACACGTGACATGACCATATCGAACCCCAATTTAGGCATGTACTATCAACAGTTAGGATTTCATGCAGGAAGCAATCAGTCCCTCATCTCGAATGCTCTCGCGCGCAGTCAAACGAAAAGCGAAATCAACGAAATGTGATTACTATTCATATATTGCCATATTTCGCCATGTTTCACAACCATTTTGCTTCCTAAATGGTGGCAATATTCGATTTCAACCATTCGACCGGCGATCGTACTGAAGAAGCCAATAGCGCCAATAGACGATCCACCAGACGGGCGAAGTGATGGAAAGCATGCCGGGAAAGAGCATGCTTGAAACAAAGCCGCTTAGTGGAAACCAGCAGCGCAGAACCCCGAAGTACCTACCGTGAACTAAACAACAACGACGCTACGCTGCAACGAGTGCTGGGCGAAGGAAAAAGTCCCCGGAGAGGTTAACAGGCCATAAAGTGCGCATAAACGAATCGCCATCGACGTGTTTCATGTTCATAAATGCATTACAGTGGTTGAAACGTGTTCAGAAATTTGCAGGTTTGGATTTAGCGATTCCATAAACCGCAATACGTCAAAAAGCACATAAAAATCCAAGCCAATTTAAAAACGCACGTTTAACAATAAATAATTGCATTAAAAACGGAGTAGAAAGTAGATATGTTTATCTGAAAACTAAATTAAAATTCACAAATAAGTTGTTACTAAAACAAAACAAAATATGCCTGGTGTTATGTTAGAAATGAAAATTAAACCGCGGAAAATTTAGTATCGCTCATAAACCCATAAAAAGGAACCTGTAAACTACTTTTAACTTGAGATTATCACCATTACGTACAACCAGTAACAATATCGGAAATATTTTTCCCATGTCAAACCAGTACAAAGCAAGCGGCCGCCACTGTGCTGCAGGGTTCTCCCTTCCGGCCCAGTCTGGCTAGGAAAAACATAAGTTTGGGCGTCTTGAGCCGAAGTGGTATACCGCACATGGACAGAACCAGATCGAGCCATCGATCCAGTGCCGTATATAGCCATTCCCAGATCATGTCTTTATGGGTTTTTAATTTCCACATTTTATTATCATTTCTCTATTTTCCATATCAATCTTCGTGAATGCAAAGCAGCGAAATTTATACCGACTTTGGACGACTTTCAGTGTCTATTTTCCCATCGACCACACTCGGTAAGGGTACTTGAGAATGGTAATATTCACACTGGGTGGCTGATCTGGAACCGAAAGTGTGCATATAAGACCACTCGTGCTGACTGGATGTAGGTAGGATGCATCGAACCGATCCGAAACTAGGGTAAATATTTTAAACTCTAAAATTTTATGGATTAAAACTTGATTTGCGTGGGTTGTTACTATAAATAAAAATCGAGTAAATTTACGGTGTTATTGGTTCATTCATGATCGATTCTTTATTGAACAAGCTTTGTATACGGCGAGCAAGCTTAATTCAAGCGAGGAAAAATTAAACTCATACACAAACTGAACATCGGGTCATGATTGAATAGTACTCAAAACAAAGGCTTTTATAGTTAACCTATTTGCTATATCGATTTACACAGGTAACTATACATAAATGATTCTTATGATTCTGTGTTTCTTATGAATTCAAATCTGGGAAATACGATGGGATTGGGATTTTTTAGATCAAATTGTACTCATTAGAGAAAAATGTACATTGGGTTTTCAAATCGAACGCCTTATTCTATCTGTAACAAAAAACAGACCCCTGACAGGATATCATGTTTTCGTGACAAGAATCGCAACTCGCTCACTAAGTAAATGCTAAATGCTTTACACAGAACTGAAACTTATACACCTGCAGCTAAACTGCTGATGCATGCACCTCATCAACAGTCTCTTAGCTAGGACAGGATTTACTGTGGGCCCAAAAAAGAAATTGATGTTACAAACAAAACAATATTCGTGATACTACGAAGTACAGATGTCAGTACCCTGATCTAAACCCTAGCGCAGAGCCACAGTAGACAGCGGCAAATTAGTTTACAGAAATGTAAGCAAAACTCAAACATCTCACAGAGCTACATAACGTTAAAGGTACATTTAGGCGTTTTATTATTATTACTAGTTTTATTATTTATTCGTACAATTCATTGGAGAATTTGGGCCTAAATGAATTACTCAATTATTAGTACTTACATTATCAAGAGCAAGGATTCGTTGGCGGTAAATGCGTGATGGTTCGTCAAAATTAAAAAGGTCAGCAACGCAATTGAATTGTATGGTCAAGGAAGCGATGGGAGAATTGGCAGCATAATGCGTTGAATAGGAGTCTTCCTGTAGCATCATTCTGGGTCGTAAAACTCTTGAAGGTGTGTAGACTCCGATTTACGATAGGATATCCACTGCATCATATTCGCCAGCTGAAAGCTTGCAGACAAATAAAGATAGCGAAACTTGTCTATACGACAACTTAGTGTGTCAAACCCAACAGACGACAGTGGTCTTCGTACGACGTTAAGTATTGCTGGTCCCTCCAGGGTAAATGCGATATACAGCACAAATTTTCACTGTACGTTGTCTGGCGGACCAGATAGACTCGTGCGGATTCCAAACGATTCTCGCAAATTCCAGCGTTGACCGTACAATACAGCAATAGAGAGCTTTGAAGCAAAGCGGGTCATTGAATTCACAAGCGATCTTAACTATGAACTCTGTACTCTAATAGCCGGCTGTGAAGTCTGTCGATAAGGAAGGCTCAAGTTTCAAGAAAGACGTTTTACCCCATGTCTTTGCTTGCTCAAATATGAACCCAAGACTACGATTGGACTTGTCAATTATGGCAGAAATGTGGGACTTCATGGTGAGTTTCTCGTTAAGTAATAATCGTTGCGTCAAGATGACGCAACATTTCTCCGCACTCAGTAACAATTGATTCTTTACGCACCAGTCACTAAACAAGTCCAGAAGCCCAGAAGCTTCTGCAACTGTTTGCAGTCCTCGATTCTTCTGACTTCAGGCTTTTACCTTCATTGAGTAGTAACGCTGCATCGTTTATGTATACAGAATAGCAGTGGTCCCAAATTGCTACCCTCTGGCACACCAGAACCAGTTGTAAACGCGTCAAACCGGCAGTTACCAAGTTGTACGAAAAGTTGCCTATTCGGAAGGTAAGTCTCCAACCATCTGCACAATCTTGTGGTACACCCAAGTTTCTCCAACTTCTTTAAAAGAATAATATGAATAATATAATAATATCGAAAACGGGTTTCAAATCAATAGAAACTGTATCCACTTGCGCTTTAGCGCACATACTACTTATGAAGAACGATGTAAAGTTCACCAAATTTGTTTCTACAGATCACCCGGGAAAGAATCTATGTTGTAGTGTGCAATGAAGCATCGCTTAAAACTGGCTGAATTTGCGTATTACTAGTCGTAATATTACTTGCAAAATGCTGCGCAAATAAATGGCACTTTTCATGAGTAGTGATGTCCGTTAATCGTTCGATTAATTCATCTAATCGAATTACACATGGAATATTCGAATAATTTTTAATCGAATACTGCCAGCACGAGTAGTTGAATTAATCGAATAGTTCAATGAGTACGAATAATGCCCGAATAATGCTCGTCAATCGTTCATAATCGTTCTATTAATCGAATTAATCAAAGAAATATTCGAATATTTTTAATCGAACACCACTGACACGAATAGTTTAATAAATCGATTAGTGCAGACAACACTCACCGATTAATCGGTAATCGAATAATTGAAAATTTCGAACATCACTATTCATGAGGCTGCTCCAATAAGATGCACCGTGTACGGGAGTACAGTGTTGATCGTACATTTCGGTTATCTCCGTGATAGTGAATCTTGATGTTCAAATCAAAAAAGTATTTCTTCACCAAAAATTAAAGAAAATTAGGTTGGGTGCCTCCGTTTCGCTTTCAATTAGACGCGAGGCGATGCGCGTAAGCTACAGCTGTTAGTTTAGTTGAAGTTTGCCCTTTAATTGAAACTAAATAATATAGTTGACTAGCTGATCTGAAGTTTTGAAAGTTTCTGAGGAGTTCAACCTTTGCTGATTTATTTTGACAGTTACGTCGGCTTTGAAATCCTGGGTAGTTTAATACACAAATTTTCAATTTATCCTCGCAGTATGCAACTCTCCCCATTGCTACACCACATAAAATAATCAAATTTTACGCTCCCTACGGGGTGCGATGTCGACTCAAACCGTTACCTAGTAGCAGTAGGGGAGAGAAGTCTACATTGAGACGCTCTTTTTTCCAAACAATTTAAAACATTTTTGATGATAGCTACCAACGAGTTCTTCAATCCATTTGAAAGGTATATCCTTTTAGTTGTTTGAAAAAAAGTTTCAGCCGTTTTGGTTATAAGCTAAATTAGTTATAGCCACCAATGTGAAGGTGTAATTTTGTCTCACTTTTCACCAATAGGTGGGAAGAGTGAGACAACGAGTATTGCATGCTGAGACACCTATAGCAAATCAATTCAAACCATATTTTTGGGTAATAACGAATAGTTTAGAGGTCGTGCTGTTTATTGTGTAAAGCATACAACATAAAGCATACATTATTGTTGGATATGATTGAAAATTCCGATTGCTATGTCTCAGTGTCACCCGCGTCTCTGTGTCTCACCGTTGCCAATAGGAATGTTTTATGTTTTATGTTTTATGTTTTATGTTTTATGTTTTATGTTTTATGTTTTATGTTTTATGTTTTATGTTTTATGTTTTATGTTTTATGTTTTATGTTTTATGTTTTATGTTTTATGTTTTATGTTTTATGTTTTATGTTTTATGTTTTATGTTTTATGTTTTATGTTTTATGTTTTATGTTTTATGTTTTATGTTTTATGTTTTATGTTTTATGTTTTATGTTTTATGTTTTATGTTTTATGTTTTATGTTTTATGTTTTATGTTTTATGTTTTATGTTTTATGTTTTATGTTTTATGTTTTATGTTTTATGTTTTATGTTTTATGTTTTATGTTTTATGTTTTATGTTTTATGTTTTATGTTTTATGTTTTATGTTTTATGTTTTATGTTTTATGTTTTATGTTTTATGTTTTATGTTTTATGTTTTATGTTTTATGTTTTATGTTTTATGTTTTATGTTTTATGTTTTATGTTTTATGTTTTATGTTTTATGTTTTATGTTTTATGTTTTATGTTTTATGTTTTATGTTTTATGTTTTATGTTTTATGTTTTATGTTTTATGTTTTATGTTTTATGTTTTATGTTTTATGTTTTATGTTTTATGTTTTATGTTTTATGTTTTATGTTTTATGTTTTATGTTTTATGTTTTATGTTTTATGTTTTATGTTTTATGTTTTATGTTTTATGTTTTATGTTTTATGTTTTATGTTAGCAAACCATTCGATTGGCATATGTTTTCAGATTTTAACTCTATTACTATGTGATGTCATGCAGTAATTTTAATTAAAATTTAATATGTATTTTGTTGTTGGAAATCACTTTAAAATCATTGCAAAAAAATTTACTTTGACTTTCCCAAAACTGATTTTTGTTGAAAAATATATTTAAAAAATCAACAATGTTTTCTCAAACTATATTATGCGATGTAGGTTCACAAACTTCACTTTCCATGAAAATGTCATGGATCATGAAAGTTTTATGACGTAGCTAATCCCGTTGACTCACTGTTCCTGTTGTCTCACTGTTGACTACTCTCCCCTTCATGTGCGCTCAAAACTGTTGACGGTTTATACCTCGCGAAAAAACTGCCAACCTTGGTTAAACATTCGGTAATTAGACAACCCGCGAGTTACCGAAAACTACGCGCGCATAGTGGATGACCTTCTTCGGTGGGGCTAGATGTTTCGAAAACGGATGGAGAGGAAACATCTAACGCACGAAATGATTGGTTTGACGGGGAATGCCATCAAGCGATAGAGAAAAAAAGAGCTTGTAAAACCATCTAAGCTTATCCACCAGAGAGAATTTGGCAAAGTCTCGATGAGCGCGAAATGAGACCACGATCCTGAGGAAGAAAAAGCCCAGAAGGAGAGCAGAGATCGTGAGGAGCTGGAACAACTATTCCGGGCTAATGACACGCGCACGTTTTACAAGAAGATGAACTAAACCCACAAAGGCCAGACATCTAAACCTGACATATGTACGGACGATGGAGGGGATCTAATCGCAAACGAGCGCGAGGTGGTCGACAGGTGGAAGCAGTTCTTCGATGATCACCTGAACAGCGATATAGCAGAAATAGGCGTAGTAGAAGATAACCTAGGAGTTCCTACAAACGACAACAGCGTGCCGGCTCCCGATCTCGAAGAGATGCGACGGGAAATCGGTCTGCTGAAGCCGACGGAAAGAAGCGACTTTTGGCAGAACTCTACAAAAATGTTTAAGACAGGGCTGTGATAAAATACCGCTTCTGTTTCTCATCGTTATGGATGAGATATTAGCAATTGACAGTAGACCACATCGAGAATTGCCTCAGAATCCTCTAACGATGGAGCTGCTAAATGACCTCGACCTAGCCGACGACATTGTCTTGCTCGCACAACGCCGAAACGATATGCAGAACAAGTTAGATGATCTCCCAGGCAGCAGGTTTCACAGTCAATGTAGCAAAAACTAAGTCTATGGTAGTGAACACAGACAATTCCACCAACTTCACAGTAGCGGAACAACAACTTGAGCAAGTACGTAGACGTCTTTCAACGCCCTATGGTAGTACCAAGACTGATATAGCCACACGGATCAGTAAGGCCAGGGGTGCCTTTGCAGGTTTGCGAAACATTTGGTACTCAAACCAGATCACTATACGTACGAAAACCCAAATCTTTAATTCAAACGCTAAATCCGTACTGCTGTATGCCTGCGAAACGTGGTGCGTCTCAATGGAACCAACGCAAAAACTGCAGGTATTTATTAACCGGTGCCTGCAACATATTATTCGTACCTGGTGGCCTGACAACTGGATATCCAACGAGTCACTCCATCGTCGATGTCATTTACGGCTGATAGCAACAGAAATTCGTGAACGTAGGGGAAAGTAGATCGGACACACCTTGAGGAAAGGAGCGAACGAGATCTGCAGAGAAGCACTCGACTGAAATCCACAAGGACAGCGTAGAAGAGGCAGACCCAGAAGCTCATGGCGACGCAGCCTAGCCAACGACATCCAGGCTGTAGACGAGAACCTGTCCTTGCGACAGGTAAAAGCCATGGCGGGTAACCGTCAGCAGTGAAGATCTCTGATTTCATCCCTTTGTTTTGCCGGACCGGCGGACATGGACACATAAGTAAGTACGTCTACAAAAATGGCCAAGAACCGCTAGCAATGACACCAGATAATTTCAAGGATCTGAGAGGAGAATAAACTACCGGAGGAGTGGATGAAAGGTGTAGTCTGTCCCATCTACAAAAAGGTCGACCGACTAGATTGCTGTAACTACCGCGGCATTACACTGGTCAGCGCCGCCTACAAGGTGCTACAAGGTGTTGCGTCGTCTATCTCCAATAACAAGAAAACTCGTAGGGCAGTATTAGACGGGTTTTATGGGGGACCGTGCTACTACGGATCCGATTTTTACTCTCCGACAAATTCTCCAGAAATGTCGAGAGTACAACGTGACCACGCATCATATTTTCGTGGATTTCAGGGCAGCATACGACACAGTTGAACGAGACTAGCTATGGCAGATAATGCACGAATATGGTTTTCCGGACAAACTGACGCGGCTGATCAAAGCTACCCTGAAGCGAGTGATGTGCTAGGTGCGCGTTTCGGGGACACTCTCGAGTCCTTTCGAATCGCGCAAAGGGTTGTGGCCAGGGGATGGACTGTCCTGCATGTTATTTAATACCGCTATTGAAGATGTGATCCGGCAAGCGGGCATCAAAACGAAAGGAACGATCTTCAGCAAGAGTAGCCAACTCCTAGCCTTTGCAAAAAACCTCGACATCATTACTAGAAACCTTGGGATGGCGAAGGCAATCTACGCCAGCCTAAAAACGGAGGCTAGGAGGATTGTCAATGCGTCGAAAACCAAATATATGGTAGGAAGATGCTCCAGAGAAAGCAACGTTCGCCTCTCACGGACAGTGACTATTGACGGCGATGAGCTGGAAGTGGTTGATTAATTCGTATATTTGGAATCTCTGATCACCGCCGACAATAATACGAGTAAGGAGATCCAACGACGCATTCAAGCTGGAAATCGATCCTACTTTTCGAGCTCTCTCCGCAGCACAAAGCTGACGATGTACAAAACGCTAATCAGGCTGGTAGTCCTCTACGGACTTGCTTACAGAAGACGTACATGCGTTTGCCGTATTTGAACCAAAGGTGTTACGGACTATTTTTGGCGAAGTACAAGCGGATAGTAAAGAGTGGGGTAGACGTATGAATCCTGAGTTGCAGGCACTACTTGAAGAGATTCCCATCGTACACCTGGTGAACCTGGTGAAAGTTGAGAGAATACGGTGGGCCGGTCACGTCGCAAAGATGCCGGATGACTATGCAATGAAATCCCTTCTTTTCAGGAACCCCACCGGCACCTGGAATAGAAGGGTTCAACTTGCTAAATGGCTCAACCAGGTTGAAGCCTACTTGCGCGTGTCGAGAGACAAATTGGCGACGAATAGCCCAGTATCGAGTACAATGGAAAGGAATTCTTGATACGGCAAGAGCTACCCCGGCGTTTGGCCGGTAAAGTAAGTAACGAATACCATAGCGCGGAAAGTACCATTTTCAAGGGGTCGGTCACTCGGCACAGCCGTTTTAATGTTAGGCGACTTGAAACGAGCCGAACTGTGCCGATGCTGTACCGAAAGTGCCGAACTGCAAAATTTGTTAAATTCGTTAAAATCTGATAGACCTGACAACCGTGCGAGATGATTTTGACAACTGGCAGTGCTCCCATTTCATATGTAAAATTGAACCGGAGGTGTGTAAAGCCATATAAATGTTATTTTTATAAGGCTTTAGAGGTGTGCTGTTTGATATCTGTGCAGTGCCGGGGCACTATGTGCTGAGTGTCCGACCCCTTGACCATTTCAAGGAAAACCTTAACGCGGAAAGTATCAAACTTCTACAAAAACTTCCACATACCAAATTTGGTTCCATTTGTTTGATTAGTCAGAGGGGGAGGGGTCTCAAATAATCATAGAAACAAGTCTTCCTCCAAAAACCCCCATATGGCAAATTTAGTTCCTTTTACTTAATTAGTTCTTGAGTTATGCACATCACATAAGAACCTTTCTCGGCCCCAAAGATCCCTGCATACAAATTTTCACGCCGATCAGATCAGTAGTTTACGAGTTCTTTAAGGAATATACAGACAGATAGATATAAATTATTTTTATAGATATAGATACACAATAAAAAGCTGAGGGTCCAATTATGCCTTAAACTTCTCGACAGCTTAGAGGCAGAGAAGAGTCAGAGTTTCCAGTAATGTTAGGGCATGATTTCTCGTACTAGACATTTGCAGTTATGAAGCACCCAAAAATTCCCTTGAATGTGAGTCTACAGAAATACAGAAATGAGAAAATTAGCAATTCTAAGACGCTTAGCTCAATAGTTATAAATTTTTTAAATAAGCGATGTTTCAGATAATGGGAAATGTCACCGGCACCTACCGTAAGAACAAATGGGATGAAGTTTGTGACAAAACTTAACAATGAAATCTTGGACATGGATGATCGCTAAACAGCTCAACGTTTCGCAATTTTAAATCCGCAATCACTTATCAAAAAGGATTTGAGACTTCGAGCAAACAAAAAATATCTCATAGATCGACGGCAAACCAAAAGGAAACTAGAATGGACCGAGGCAAAGTTTAGTTTTCTGACGAAAATCTTTTTTTGTTTTTGAAAAAAAGTTAAAATGTTGCTTAAAATTTAAAAATTACAAAATCTTCTTCGACCTTTTTTGAATGTACGAAATCATCTATACCTATAAAAATGGATTTCTGTCTGTCTGTCAGTATGTTCCTTATAGAATCGAAAACTACTGGACCGATCGGCGTGAAAATTTGCATGTAGGGGTTTTTGGGGCCGGAGAAGGTTCTTATGATAGTTAAAAAGCCCTCCCCCTTAAGAGGGGGGGCTCCCATACAAATGAAACACAAGTTTCTGCATAACTAGAGAACTAATCAAGCAATTGGAATCAAATTTGGCATCTGGGGGTTTAGGAGGCAGATTTTTTTCTATGGTGAATTATGACCCCTCCCCCTTTTAAGAGGGGGGGCTCCCATATAAATGAAATACAAATTTCCTCATAACTCGAGAACTGATCAAGCAAATGAAACCAAATTTTGCATGTGGGGGATTTTGAAGTCTTGAATTTATTTTATGATGGTTAGAGACCTCTCACCCCTGTGGTAGGGGGATAAGGACTCTCATACAAATACAACAGAAATTTTTGCGTAAGCAATGAATGGGGGAGTTGTTTTCTACTTTGCTGTGCGGAAAAATTGCATTTTTGTACATTAAATTACCCATGCTTTCATAGTTACGTAAGTGCCAAAATGAATCATCTAAGGTTGAAGAACTCCTCAGAAACTTGCAAAACTTGAGATTGTGACAAAGGTCATCCGAGATTCACGATTTATTTACAACACAATATAATTTGTGGCAATGCGAAGTTTGTCGGGTCAGCTAGTAAAATATAAAATTAAACCGTCATGTGTCCGATAAATCAAGTTGAAAAAATATACAAAAAAGTGATATTGCAAATCTATAAACATAAACTTATAAATCATTAAAATAATATTCTTTCGATTTTACCTAACGATTACTTCATTTTAGTATTTTAGGTTGTTCCAAAATATGTGAGTGAGGCTATTTAAATTTTCGAGCTAGTCTAGAATTACCCTGAAGAAATCCTTAACAATCTTTCAATCCGTACCCCAGCAAACAGAATATCCCATTTCAAATCCGTCGACCATTTCAGGAATGCGGAAAACCAGCTAACTGCTCTGTACAGTATCTCACGCTGCCGCTCTGGTCGCTATCGACCTACAACAAACGGCTGCGGGTGCCGCTAATAGAAAAATAACGTCACAAGAAAATCAATTACCCGAGTAATAAATTCTCGCGCACCGCAGTACCAAAGAGTCGTGTCATACCGCAACCAACCAGAGCCATCGCCATAGCCGCACCGGCAACTTTCCTCGAAGAACCGAAGAATGTCTCATAAATTATGACAAATTCAGGAGACCGCCGCGCCGTCAAGCAGTATAACACTACCAGCAGCAACAAAAAGCGGTTAAATGGTAAATTAAAACGAAATGTGTTCCTAGTGTCCCTGTTTCGTGCAGCTCGCCAGCCAGCCATCCTCTAACCAAGACGGTTCACCGTCAAACGCAAGTAAACACAGTGCCATGTAATCACTACGAATGCTTCCAGGACTTGAAACGGCCAAGACCATAAGCTACTGTTCAGATGGCTCAAGAGTAATTTGCACACATTTTGTTTCACCTTCGAAAAGAAAGCATGTCCCAACAGAGTTGCCACCGGCTAATAACACCGGCGTGCCATGTTGATAGACGCAGTGAAGAAACCCGGAAAGAATCGCTCTGGTTTTAGATTCACTTATAAGATTCAAATCACCGATCAGCTTGCTACCAAAATTTTGAAAGTAAATTTTCTGTCTGAATTTTGATGCACATATACATTTACATGCATATTTATAGGTGGTTTACTATTTTGATTAATTAAAACACAATACTTACACTATTTTGCGAACTTCCAAACTGTAGTGTGTGATGTCCTATAAGATATCTGCCAGACAGGGTAAAGAAAGATATAAAACTATGCCCTAGCAACTGGGTGAAAAGTAAAGCAAATTTGTTTACCGCCTAATGGGAGCATTTTCCATGGACCTTCTTACATTTTAAAAGCTATACAGCAGGCGCCTGCTAGGCAAGAAAGCATCCGTACCCATACATATGACATCCACGCCGCCACCGACGACGGCCCCAAACGTGCTCCAGGACTGTCGGGCGTAAATATCTTCAGACTTCCCACACCACCACCGACCATAGCCGCAGCTATTACCTACCAGCGTTGCTCCTACCAACGTGACGCAGTGCACCCAAGGTATAGTTTCATTCATTATGAAAACAGAGAAAAATCGTGACAAAAATCAATTTTCCGTATCTAATCAAGTTAGAGGAGTTAATGTGTAGTTTTTTCGTGTTTTGCATCGATCGACTAGCATATACGGCTAAATGTATCGCTCTTCGGTCGTTCCGGACTTGTAAGGCGACGGCGTTAAACTAGCGGATCACGACGAATGCGACCAGCCAGGGACGATGCCGATCAGGATTGCCATCCACGCCTTCCCGGAAAGGTGATACGGATTGTGGGTGCCGCTGCCGAATGGCGCGGAAATGTCTTCAGAAAGGTCCGCCGTAAGTTGTACGAGCGTGCATTAGTCCAATGATGCTTGGAAGTGCGAAATGTCTCGCAGCTTTAGTGCGCGCGGTTGCAGTGATGTTGTGTGTGAATTTATCATTCCATAATTAACAAGACAATAATGTATGACATAAACTGTGACTAATTAACGACTAACTGTGAACGATAAATAATGCTGCTCCCAGAATGGAGTGGGTGATCAGCAGGGACCACCGCTACTTACGGTTATGTGAAATTGAGGCACAGAAGATAACAGCAGCAACTTGATCATCAGGGGAAAACACAGCATAGAAATTAGTAAACAAATTTAAAGCACTATTTTTCACAAGTTATTATTCAACATAGCAACTAGAGTTAGTTTCACCCATGGTGAGTAACATAGTATTCCGTGTTACAGGAAAGTATGGATACCAGGTACGGAATAATAAGATTTTTTGATCAATCAATCAAAAAATTGTCTACGAGTTTATTTTTATAAAAAGACTGCTTGGCTAAATAGTGAAAACGGTAAATGGCTGGATAATGCGAACCGACAGAACCTCGCGATCTATTTTATACATATAAGGTCTGCTACTACTTCGTCGTAATTGCCTATTCCCGTTTTGTTCAATAGAAATTATCATAAGTAACCACGTTTTTATGACTCACGATGCAAAATTATGTAATTCCCTAATATTTTAGTTAGTTGGCTATCTGCCGCGATCAATAAAAGTGAGCAGTCAAATTTCCACGATGGCCCTTACAGCAGAGGCAAATTTTTATTAACATTACAAAAAAGCACCTGAAATCACCATTTGGAATCAAAAAAATTTTTGTTTTACATGTTTTTCCATAATTCTAATGAAAATAACTTTTTTAAATATTTTAAAATAATTCTTCTTTTCCCACTACCTAATTGTTTCTTCGATCAAAACAATTACGTCACCATCCTAGTTACCAGCTTGGCTATCAGCAAATTATAGGAAATAAATCTTGCACTTTATTTAAAGAATTATTGGCAATTTGAATGTCTAAAACAGAATTATTCTACTGTAATTAGTTGATTTTATCATCAACGCATATTATTCATAAAAATATGAGATGTTTTTTACTTTAGTAGGGTATTGTCGTTATCGTCGGGTCACTGTTATGGTCGGGCCATCACGATTTTACAGTTTTAGTAACTCATGATATCTATGATACAACCATTCTAAAACTTCTTACTGTAATAGCTAACTTTTCACAATATTGCGAGTTTCAAACGTGTATTCAAAACACCCGTAGTGAATTCAGTGACTAAATCTTACAAAAAAAGTTTTCCAGGCGCAATGAACTTTTCTTCAAGAAATGATTCATGAAATGCAATTAACGAAATAAATTTTGAAAATCTATGAAGCGTGTTGTGCTGCACACGAAGACTATAGAACAATCCCCTCCAGTAAGGTGCTTGGGAAGGCTAAGGTGAAATACTAGAAAAGCACTATTTGTACAGGTCGGGCCACTTGAGTAGTCATGGTTGGGCCACCATAATTTTAAGTGCAGAAGCGCAATAATCGCTAGAGAATGTCAGTCATGTAAAATGTGATGAAATAAAGCAAAATAAATACGATAACAACCTAGATTTTTGTTATTTTTTTCATTGTAGTTGTACACTTCGGAAAAGGCAATTGTAGCAATATTGATTTTACAGGATCGCCAAAATTTCGCAAAAATGCAGCTAAAAATAGGGTATTTGTACCTATATGAGTAGCTGTTCACGGAATTCATTCTTTCCATGTCTCTATATAGAATTTCAATACATATGTCTTAGATTTTCTGCGGTGGCCCAACCTGCACAACATGGCCCGACTATGACAACATTTTTTGTCTTCACGTAAATGCCTATAACTTTTTTATTTTTAATGCAATCAGTTCAAAACTTTCCGGAAACATACCTTATTCTTAGACCTTTGCAACGATGTATTTAGTTTCAAAACTCCTTTTGAAACGAAAGTTACGGGTGGATTCCAAAACGTGGCCCAACCACGACGACACTCCCCTATTTCCCAAAAATATTTCAATAAACCAACTTGGAAACCATTAGGTTATTAATTTGGCATCACTTTCCATGTGTGTACATACCAAAGAGATTCCAACAGCTATGATTACAACGCACCTTTGAAAAAAGTTTCCTTGGATTACTGATAAGCGCTGATTACCCGTAATTTTTCATAATCATGCTTTTGTGATTACAAATATTTTTTTTTTGTTTTGATTATAGTCACTTTAACAGATTGGGTCATTTGTGACTTCTGCGGGGTTGGGATTCGAACCCGGGTCCTCGGCGTGAGAGGCGTGAATGCTAACCACTACGCCGGGATTGACTCCTTTACTAAAAATTAATTATTGCCAATTGTTACTTAAGATTATAATCCCATATTATATTGAATACCACTGATTACGTAATTAAAACATAAAAGATTACAAACGTAATCTATGATTACTACGCACTTATATGCCTTACTGGAAACCCTTTGGAGCATGCATTTTTGTGAGTATTGGGTCGTACGACGGAAAATTTTGATAGATGGATTTTTAAACGGTATGACGAATTTAAGAAATAAACTCAGTTGCGTAATTTCAATAAAATGGTTATAATTATCGCTTTTTAGTGAACTCAAAATGCACGGATCGGAAGTCAAGTGCGTTAGAATCAAATCAGCACAAGAACTTTTGGATTATTCCATAAAATTCAAACAAGAAATGATGAAAATTCAAATGGCTTTCCTTATTACGATGGGAATTAGCAATAAACCTTAGTAATAAAATAAACTCCAGGTCCTCAGCCTCTTATCCAACAACTTCTATCCCTATTTTATCGTGGTACCATCCGGAATACAGATACGATACGTTAGTAGAAATCGGGTTACCGGTGGAAACTAGGGTTGTATGCGGACAGCAAAGGAAACACTCATGCGAATACTGAGTGGAAACTCTCCGGTTGCAAATGACGGATCTCTGTAGAGGTATGTCCGAATGAACCTGATACTACTAAGAACCAGAGCAGAGGGCCCAAAAACCTTAAAAGAAGGATAGCTATTATCCATGGCTATTACGTAAAAACTTCAATAGATGAACCCCTAAGCTGTCAAGCGACCCCTGACGAGGGATAAATAGTGGGGAGGGGGGTTCAACAACCCAGTACCCTTGCAACGGATCCTATGGAGTACCAGAACTTCTGAGAAATCATGTCAATCATAGTCAATCGAACAAAGGAGCAAGAGTTGGAAGATAGCTTCTAACTCGACAGCAATTTGTTGTATGGGGGACCTTCAGTCTCGTCGCTGCTCTTAAGTTTACCAAATAGGAAAGCAGAGCGTCGTACGGACACTTCCCGATCTAGCGATGTGGGCAGGCAACGATAGAGCACCATCGTCGTCTTGTGTTACCCTTAAGCGGCACAAAAAGGCAGCACAAGCTGTAGCTCTGTAAGGTAACACGCATAGGAAGAGGCCAGAAAACTGTCCCTTTATCCTGTCGGCCATCAACCGTAACCTCTCGAGCAAAGCAAGCGACAACGGGCGACAGAATCCGTGTCGCCAAACACGAGCACAAAAAGTACCAAGTACCAAATGACCTAGAATGCGTAAAAATAATAGGCTGTCTATGCTCAAACCCCATAAAAGAGTTGCGTATAGTGCGATGGTGCGATGGGTCGAGGAGTGACCAACTGTCGATTAGTAGATTCTGCGCCGGGAGCAGTGAAGATGTACGTGGAGCAACCTCCCATGGGAGCTCCACAAACACCTGCTCCTAACACATCGGCGAGGGTAACGAAGGTTCGCACGGCTCCCCACAAGGGTGGGGGGTTTTACATACCCAAGGCAGGTAAAAAAGATAAAACCATGCCTAAAGCCTTCAGACCAGTTAGTTTAACATCAATGCTTTTCAATCGTAATCAGTTTTTAAAGAAGTCTCCTTAGCATGGCAATCAACATGCTTACCAGCGCGGTAAATCTAAGGAAACCGCATTTCAATGCCTAGTGACGCTGCTTGAATAATCACTCAAATATCAAAAAACGGCACTATGTTCTTTTCTGGATATTGAAGACCCTTTTGACAACACGTCCTTCGCTTCAATTAATACGGTTTTCTTTAACAATGGAACCAATCAGACGACAATGTGCTGGATTTAAATAATGCAGTGAAGCAGGGAAATCACAGCCTCTTTGGGAGATACGTCGATCACGATTTCAGTCGTCAATGGATGAGCGATAGGAGTTCTCTGCCCCTTGCTTTGATCATTGGTGGCCGTTGCACTCTTGCACAAGCTATCACAGCATGGCTAAGAGGTCATGACATGCAACCCACTGAATTGCAAAACCCGGGGTAGCCATTTGCCTTAACCAAAGTTCAACACCTGGTATGTTTGTCAGTGACCAAGGTCATGGAGGTAACGTGCTTGTTGCTTTTATATCTTCATATGAAGAAGGAAGCAGAGTTCAGCGCACTAAGGCTGCAAAGGTTTCAAAACATTTTCGAAGGGGACCAAATTGGTCACCTTCGCGTACTAAGGAAGTTCAAACTATCATCCCTAGTATAACTAGTAGGTTCAGAAGTTCAATCATACGATCATTCTCCCCTACAAGAAGCAAAGTCAATCGTTTACCACCCCTTGGCGCTCAAGCAGGCTGCATGGATCGAGACAAAGGACAATCAACTCCAGCGACAGTCAATTACCACATTATCATTCTAAACAGTCTCTGGATACCCAGAAAGGGATCGGCCTGCCGATAGAATCCCTTTCAGAGGACGGTTTCCGTAGCCGATGACAGTCATCCACGTTCAACAACATCAATATCAGTTAAACACCTCTCAACTTATACGGTTGTGCAACATCTACCGGCAGTAATGCTAGCGAACTGGTGACTGGCAGAAAATACCAACAATATCTCTAGAATAATCTTGAAACGGGTCAAAATTTCAGGAACAGGGATTACTAACCAAAATTCTGACATATTATACCACATTCAAAACCAAAACCAAATCCGATGCTAAAGTTTTAAAAAAAGGACAAACCCACTTGTCCAGTCTCATCTGCGAGCTATCCTAAGGAAAATCCTCTGATCACTCCCGGCAATGGGGCAGCATATTGTGCAGTCTCACTACTTAAGCACACACAAATGCTCTATCGCTGGGAAAGCCTCCGAAGTTGGTCGATCGCGCAACTTGACAGGAGAAAAACAAAAAGTCACCGCAGACGAGCTGATGCAGCTTACCAAAGTGCCTGAAAGAATAAAGGCTTCCGGTAGCCTATTTAGCATCGAGCTACGTCGATTTAATTTTTCGATGTATCGGATTAAGATCGTCAGAAGAAGCTGTCTGGTATAGTATTCCAAGCATCCCTGAATAATGCCTTCGCAACCATTAAAGTAGTTGTACCGTAAGGAAGTATCCTGGGACCCATTCTGTACAACATATACACATCCGACATCACGCTCCATTGAGGGAGTGGCATTTTATCCAGAGCTACATAACCGAGATCCAAGAAACCCTTCAACTATTAGTTTCCGGTGAACTGTTCGTTGCCGTCTCGTAGTACAGGGGATAAATAGCAAAGTTATCTGGAAGCGCCTATTTTTTTATTACCCTTCTCTAACCCGCACACCGCATATTTAGCAGAGAGAATAACAGCTTAAATTTGCTATGGAGCATGCTGAAAAGCCTCTAGAGTTTTGGAAAACAGTACTCCGGATGAACAGATTACAATTCGAACTGTTTAACCGAAACCTGGCAGGTTCGTATATGGTGCCGATCGAGTGAGAAGCTTCAGGAGCGCTACATCCAAGACACGGTGAATCATAGAGAAGGAAATGTGATGGTCTGTTCGTTCAAAGTTGATTTTTCAGCAGGACAGTGACCCGAAACATAATGCCAAGAAGACAACGTCTTTATTCTAGTCTTGTCGGATCAAACCGCTGCACAATGGGCAAAAATGAGCTCGTAATCCCAATAATTAGAAGCTGCGCGTTTGGAGTTTTACAAGATATTTATTCCTATGTGAAAAAAAGGAGTGCAAGGAAACGATTGGTGATAGCCCCATCTTGCGCAGACCTTGCCCCATTATCCCCAAAAATCAAAGCAAAAGCTAATTAGAGTAAGATGGGACTATCGCCAATCGATTCCTTGCATTTTTTACATAGGAATAGCTATCTTGTAGTATTCCAAACCAGCGGCTTCTAATTATTGGGATTACGAGCTCATTTTTGTCCGTTGCTCCCTACATTTGCCTCTATAAGGCCCGGACCTCAACCCCATCGGGATATTTCTTTAACCAATAAATTTAACTATTTTGAAGCTCCGGAACGCGCCTGAAAAGCGATCTATTGACAAACAGCGGGGAGTTAGTTGCGCCCAAATCGTAAAACATTCTATAATAAATATTTAAAACAACTATCAGAATGCTCTTCGACCACATTTTTGCCCCTATACCCACGTAATTTTTCCGTTCAAATTTTTCCCCTAAGGCTCATGTGTAATCTTATATCCGACGATTCGAAGTTTTCTTCAATGCATGTATTATTCTTGATTAAATGGCATCACATCTCGAAAACAAGTAATATTATCATCAATATCACGATATCAATATTGAACCCGGGTGATCATGAATGAGAGTTAGTGCATAACACAGAAGTTACTGCGGGCTTCACGGTATGTATCTACATGCAACAATGGGCAACCGTTTAACCCCGAAGGGATGCTGGCTTAATGTTTGATAATCTGATTGTAACTGGCCTTCGGTGGAAGTGGACCGCACAAAAGCCCGCCATCCGATTGGCATCAATATTCAATCACGAAAATTTAATAAATTTTTATGCCTGTTTCACTGCCATGAAGCGGCCGGGTCAAACGGGAAAAGTGATGCTGAGCTTGTTTCATGCTCGTTGCGCGATGTTGCCAGAAGTTAAACTTCACTCGTAGATTTAATATAAATAGTAGACTGTTTGGTCTATCGACTTTCGGCATTTTCCAAACCAAAAGAATTTTAACTGGCCACATTGCGGTCTATCAACTTCTCACTTGCCCGTTGCAATATACTTGTTGAACTCCCTCGCTTCTGCTATCGTTAAATACTGTCCACTTTACAGCAACTCCGACTATGAAGATGTACGATCATGATGTACGCGAGAGCAAGCGAATGGTATTAACATATGTTAATGGGTGTTTTTTGTTGTTCTCTTTAACTAACCACAGTACCTATATCTATTTCTATTGTTGTCTCAAACCTCCGGCCGGCTGGGTCCTTCCCTGTTTGATGTGCGGGACCAATAGTAGAGAGAATCTTATGCCATATTCGCCATCGTTGGTGCAGACGATGACGATCATCGGTGCTGATGGTGATGATGTAGGCAGGCGATAGTGCTTGCATTACTTGGTCGTAGACCACCCATCGGAAAAAATAACAGTTTCCATTTCTCAATATGCACCCATCAAATGTTGCTTGCTGGTGTGAAACAGTAGAATGTTGTAATGCAAGTTGCTGCCCAACAAAACGCAGCCATATAAATAAGGTATTTGTTTCAAAAATGAGTAAAAGTAAAATAAAATGAACCTTTTAACAATGCGAAAATCAACAAATCTAAACCTCTTTAAAAAAGTCTTACAATCAGCTGCGGAACTCTACTTCAACTAAATGTAGTGTCTTGTTCTGTCATCAAACAAGGTTCGCTGCACGCCTGTCAATGTTTTTCGAGACACCGTAAGTCAATTAAGTCGATACGAGCAATGTGACAACTTGAAGGAGCATTAAATAAAGTAAAAAATAAATATTGTACACTATCAAAGCCTTTTGTGTTCTTGCAATATATGCTAATTTCCTTTGAACTGCATTCATCTACCAGGGGGATAATCAACAACTGGGCCCAGCACATGACCTGATGGCACCGAGCATCGACGTTGTTTGTAGCAAAAAGCTTCGAATGGATGCTTAAATTTCAACGATTATTATGCAATGAACGCAAGCAACTTGGGCTGCTGGCAGTTCAATCATAGGAGGAATGCAGAATTGCAATTGCCAATAAAGTTCTACACGCTCGATGACCGTCGTTGAAGCGATGGAAGATGTCATGCAGAATGGCAAACTAATTAGGAACGCGAAACGAACAAAATGTTATGACTTTCCATACGAACAATTCCCCTCAATTAAATTTGCATGTTCAAGAGTTCAGAATGCAAATTTGCCAAACTTATTTGTTTTGATTTTATATCTTCCGTACCCGGTTGCCAGCTTTCGGTCTCAACTTTCGATTTGATGTTCAATCACTTGGAATTTTCCAGAGAGAATAACCTTTCTTAGCTCCTAAACTTAAAAGTCTCGAACTCATTCTACTACTTATAAATTGAACTGTTGGGGCCCCGCAATTTATAAAATCATCTAATTTCATAATTAAACATTGCAATTTGTTGCAACTTAAAGTTGAATTTTTGGGGCTCAAGCTCCGAAAAATACTCATATGAACAACTTGAATTCAGCGAAAAGTGAAATTTGTATTTCATCCGAAA
The DNA here is from genome assembly GCF_943734655.1 of Sabethes cyaneus. NCBI lineage: Eukaryota > Metazoa > Arthropoda > Insecta > Diptera > Culicidae > Sabethes > Sabethes cyaneus. The sequence continues at coordinate 148,941,172 of NC_071354.1, forward strand.
TTAATCCATTCTACTGCTTGTAAATATAGAACGTCAAGCTCCACAAACAAAGCCATAGATTTACACGTCCTTCAGAACTTAACCCTCGACAGACTTTGCAGCCGGTTATTAGAGTACAGGAAAATTACAGCTACAGGGCTAGTGCCAAGATCCTATTAACTCTGTAGCGGCACCGCCCAATCGAGATTCGAACATACGACGACTGGCTTATTAGGCCTGCATCGTACCCCGAAACTAACTGGGCGGGCAAGCTCCAAGCTCCATAGAATGCGAATTTCAAAGTAAACTTTCTACTTCAACGCACAATTTTTTCACTGACTTCAATGCTGCATAGGATAGGCCGTAAAAAGCAATGGTTTCATGGATGAGAACAGCTTTTTCGCAATGCTGATCAAACTGATTAAGACCACGTTGAATAGTATCCAGAACTGTGTGCGGGTGGATTCTCGAGTTTATTTAAATCCCGTATGCTTTGTCCCGGGCTTTGTCAACGTGATGGTATCTCATGCTTGCTGTTCAACATAGCGCTATTAAACCTGATTATACATTAGTCTAGACGCATAGAATAACTTATAATTCGGGACGAGAATGTCGCATAAAAACTATAAGTGACTGGATTGCAGTTTTTTATGCAGCTTTCACAGTATTACACTATGCAATTTCTTGGTTCTGATAAAATCTCAAATTTTTCTCTTAATAAAACTCACCATACCCTGCACAGTTTAAGATGCTATTGAATTGGCGAGTTTCTTCCACTTTTAATGCATTTCTATAGCACTGATGACTGTCCCCCCGGTTTGCCGAAGTCGTTGTTTGACAATCGCCCAAAATTTTCCAAAGCATCAAAACTTCGAAGAATTTCATGGGTTCATTCGAGTTCCAGGCTGTACTACTCAGAAATATTTTGGCAAAACTTGCACCAGTTGTTCTTCGTAAACATGTAAACAAAGCTATAGACTAATCTCAAGATTTTAGTCTTGACCTTGGAATGAGGTCATACATATATTTAACCTCATTCCAAGGTCAAGACTAAAATCTTGAGATTAGTCTATTACATAGGAACGGGGCCTTCCCTCGAAAACCCGCGCCGAGAAACGCGGCTAACATACGCTGACGGACGAACAGCGTCACGTGCAGTACCTTGCAAGTCGTAAGGACCGGCACAGTGCCGTCGTCCTGAAAGTAAATAGTAGTTAGATTAAAACTTCTCGCTCGGTGGTAATCTGCAATTGATGCAGGAAGCGGCACAATATGTGTCGATAACACAACCAACACGCGTAGCTATCCTTGAGAAGTGGATTTTGCGGTCTCCTTTTGTCCAGCGCCTCTATGGTTCAAAGGTACAAGTACCAGCGAACCACATGCCCTGGAGGGTGTTGTGGGTTCGAATCCGGTTATAATCTCAGATTACAGCTTGGTTCGACTCATGCACTTTCCAGCATTGGACAAAAGGTAGGAGTCAAAATGACTACTTGTCAAGCATAGCTACCAATACCCCCCCCCCCCCTTCCTTTTCCGCTCTTCCCCCTCCTTCACCAAAAAATTTTCATTTCTTTCCCCTACCGTCCCTTCATCAATTGTAGAACCATCGTTTCAAAAAAAAAAAAAAAAAAATAAACAAAGCTATGTTAAATGGCTTCAGTTCCTACCACAAGAGACATGTCGGTGACGCACGAGGGGCATCTCGATTTACTGTAAGTCAGACTTTAGGGTATTATAAATGCGGGCAGGATCTTGTCGATTTTACCACAAGAATATTGCCGCCACAACTTCTGTGGCCGTGGCCAAACAGTCTAAAGCGCGAATCAGAGCACCTTGGATTGAAAATAATTACGTCCAGCACAAAGGAAAGCTAATCGGCGGAACCGAGGCCGACCGGCGCTATTTAGGCAGATGGCGATGAGGTCGAGGTAGTTAATGAATTTGTCTACCTTGACTCACTGCTAACGACGGACAGTGACACCAGGTGTGAGGTTCGGAAGCGTATTATCAGTGAAAGACGTGCTTACTATAGACTACACAAGCAGTTACGGTCAAAAAGACGACGCTCCCGTACAAAGTGTACAAGACGCTTATTCACCGGTAGTTTGTTTACGGACATATAACGTAGACAATGCACGAAGAGGATCTACGAGTGCGTAGAACGATCATTATCGTTGTACAGGAAAACGGAGTATCGTCATAGGAAATATTCGCGACCTTCGACCTACGCACGTGCATATATGCTGTTCTGACTCACTGCCGTTCGTTCGAACTCAACTAAAGATTACCCCTATTAGTCTTTCGCTCAATCGGGGATTACCCCTACTAGTCCTTGGAAACACCTTTCGATCTGGTTCATACCAAATATTGCTATGGAAACTTTATCAACTTGGAGCTTCTGGAGACTTCGCCTGCAGGCTTCAAACATACTTGACGAACCGTAGCCTCTCAGTAAAGGTTATGCTCTACCGAGTTCTGCAATATCAGCGAAAAGTCTGGTGTTCAACAAAGAAATAATTTAGGACCATTACTTGTCCTCATCTATTTCAATGACGCGTGTTTTGTAATGCCAACGAGATGCAAACTACTACACGCAGATGACTCAAATGTTTTTCTCGCCGTAAGACCCACAGAAGCCTGCAAACAGCTACAAAATTTTGTTGATCGTTTTGCTAACTGGTGTCATAAGAACAAATCTCTCTAAAAGTGTCTCCAAATGCTCTGTCATCACGTTTACTAGAAGCAAAACTCGAAACGGGCTCGAATATAGTATCGCAAAGTCGCAGGGCAATTTTAAAGACCTTGGAGTTGGTTTGGATTCCAAACTTTCTTTCCAAATTCACTATTTCAATAACATAATGAAAGCGAACTGAAATTAGGATTTATTTTACACTTTGCTAAGGACTTTCGTAATCCGTACTGTTTGCGCGCCCTCTATTTCTCATTACTACGACTAATTCTTGGTACGCACACCTGTAAATACCTAGAATCGAAGCCATACCAAAGAGATTCATCAAGCACGGTGCAAATTATGAGGCATTAGGCACTCTAGCACAGAACAGAAGTGGAAGTAGAAATCCAAACACGTACATGCTACTTTCTACAGATACTAGCGAACCTGGCGGTAGCGAGTCACTTTTTTCCACGAAAACACACGAACGCATACGAATGCACACGAAAGCATGTGAAAGCTGCTATGCGATTGGTAGCGAGCGTTCTGCTTATATTGCTGTTATTTGCTTCTATCCGAAAACCTTCCCAAAGAAAAATAAAAACTTCAAGGTATACAGCCCTAAGGGTTGTACGAAAGGGTGACGTAGGACTGTTTTAGATCATTAGATCAAAGACTAATGTAAACTGCATTTCTGGCATATGTATGTTTATAAGAATCTGTGAGTGCCACTGTTTAAGTGAATGTTTAAAAGAGAAGAGCGAAATATTCAGATTCAATTCTTCATTTAATGCAATGGTGGCTTTGAAAATACGTGGACGGGCGTTCATAAGTAGAACGCCTGCAACCTTTGAAACATAGAAATTTCTTTTAAAAATCACTTGTGTTCGCCATAAAGGTTGAAATGGAGATAAAGGGGTGAGGGGTGACGGGTGAGGGGTCTCAAACCATCATAAAATAAATTCAATAAATAAAATAAATTAAAAATCACTTGTGTTCGCCATAAAGGTTGAAATGGAGATAAAGGTACCACACGGGTGAGGGGTCTCAAACCATCATAAAATAAATTCAAAATAAATCCTTCCCTCCAAAAACCCTCGCATGCCAAATTTGGTGCCATTTTCTTGATTATTCCTCGAGTTATGAAGAAATTTGAATTTAATTTGTATGGGATCTCCCCTTCTTAAAGAAAGCAAATGTTCTAATCCACCATAGAAAAACTCCCCCCCCCCCTCCTGTTAAAGTACGGAGGGGTCTCATTATATCATAGAAAAATTCCTGCCTTATAAAACCCCCACATGTCAAATATGGTTCCATTTGCTTGATTAGTTCTAGAGTTATGAGGAAATTTGCATATTATTTGTATGGAAGCCCCCCCTCTTAGCAGAAGATGGGGTCTCAGTACACCATAGAAAAACATCTTACCTCCAAAAACCTCCACATGCCAATTTTGGTTCCTTTTGCTTGATTAGTTCTCGTTTTATGAGGAAATTGGTATACTATTTGTATGCCCCCCCCTCCTAAAGAGGGGACGGGTCTCAATTTACCATAGAAAAAATTCTTGCCTTCTAAAACCTCTACATTCCAAATTTGGTTCCATTTGCTTGACTAGTTCTAGAATTTTGAGGAAATTTGTATTTCATTTGTACAGGAGCCCCCCCGCCCCCTCTTAGAAGGAAAAGAGGCCTCAGTACACCGTAGAAAAAAAATCCTGCCTTCTGAAACCCCACATGCCAAATTTGGTTCCATTTGCTTGATTAGATCTCGAGTTTTGAGGAAATTTGTGTTTCATTTATGTAGAAGCCTCCCCTCTTACGCTCCCCTTAAAATTGCTCTCTCACCCCCTATAAAATTGCTGGTCATTTTATCTAACCAACGACATATAAATTGTTCAGTTTCGCTCAGTAGTTTAGTAGTTATTAGCATTTGAAATCTTTCATTCAAACGTTACACTTCTATTTTCGTTTTCACAAAGTGCTACCCACCCAGTATAGTAAACAAAGACGTAGTCCCACGTCAAAACAAAAAAGACCCTGTTAGCAGTTTTGATCGCCGAATCGTTCAGACTTCTACTTCTGTTCTGTGACTCTAGTTAAAATAAAAGATATTTCGAGTGCCACATTTGCTGTCAACCTACTGAAAGAGGAAATAGATGCACCGGCAATTTTGTCGATTTTGATTTTAGTCAACTCAAATCGGGTTTTCCCTTTTACAATGAGAAAAGTTTTCGTATAGTTTCTATGTGTCCCACAAATAGATTTTTGCAATGTGCCCAGTTAATGAACTATATATGCCAAACAGTTATAATTTATGGGTACGCGAAACTTTTGCACATACTATTCATATGCGTATATTTTTATGTGTATACAGTCAACCAAAAAGTATTCGGACAGCAGCCCATAAAATTTTCTTTTAGTAATTTTGCACAGTATTTTTGCAAAAAATGTGTCATACCTTGTTGGGGTGCATGGAAAGCTTCGAGGCAGCAAAGATATATATTTTTGGATAGGACTAAATGTAAACTCAACTATCTGAACAATTTTAGGTAAAATTGAAGCAAAATTGTAATTGTGTAGTACATACATATTGTACCGGGATGTTGAATCTAAACATACTGTCGATAATTGTGAGCGGTAGGCACCATACAATTGTCCTAGCGCTATCGAAACACCAGCATTCAGTCTAGAGTTGAACCCTTTTGAACATCTTTTTAGATAATTTCATTTGTAAATGAGAAATCATTCGATTTCTTATCACAATGACTTAAACCGAGCTCTTGTAAAAAAATGGTCAGCAATTCACAGAGGGATATTCGAAAAATTGTTAATTTTATCCCAAACAGATTAAAACAGGTCATCAAGAATGGTCCTACAAGGTAGTAGTTGAGCGAGAAAGGACATTTGTTTCAACTAATAGTTAACTGTCCGAATACTTTTTTGGCTGCATTTTTGAGCAATTCAAACTATATGTACCCTATCTTCAAAACGGAAAGCTTTTCCCCGAATTTTTGTTGTGCGTCTAAATATGCTTTAATTAAACATTGTTTTAAAAAATATGTATTACCATTCTTTGCAAAAATACTGTGCAAAATTACTAAAAGAAAATTTTATGCGCTGCTGTCCGAATACTTTTCTGGTTGACTGTAGTTGCACGTACTATTCATATGCGTATAATTTTTATGTGTATTTCTGGGCGGATTGTGTTTATATGGCACATGATAATCATCTGGAATTTCATATGGAAATTTACCATTAGTTATGTGCAGAATATTTTGAGTGTACTTCAATATGAACGTGTCAGTTGAAGTTGGAGAAATAAAAAAAATTAAAATAATAAGTAAACTGAGAAAAACGCATGCACATAAATAGAGGTTCAGTCAAAATTTAATAGAAGTTCGGCCTCTTGTATTTACTTACTTACTTTAGTGGCTTGCCATCGTAATACAAAGCCTGGTGAACAAAATTTCTGCAGTTAACTCGGTTGTGGTTTACAACTCTCCAATTCGTCGGGTTGGGATTTGAACCGGAGTTCTCGTCATAAGAGGTATGAATGCTTTAGCGACGCCAAGATTGAGCTTGGGTAAAGAGATACACAAGTTCCTATGTGTTGTTTTAATAACTCTTCCTTATCTAATTTCCAGCTCTTTCCCCATCACGTCTTGCCTCCCATGAGGTAGTATAAACACCATTGTTTCATTACTTTCTCCTACCGTCCCCTATGTCGTTTGTAAAAACTACCGTTATAAATTATTAATAACATGTCTGACACCATTAAAAGTCAAGGCAAAACACGAGGTTGGTTCTAAGTTCTTAGTATTCCACAACGGGCGCGATCAATCACTATAACTACTGAAAGCACACAACTTCGCCATATGTCTATGTCAGTGATGGCCAAACTGCGGCCCACGGGCCGCATGTGGCCCTTCGGGATGATTCGTGCGGCCCGCGGACTGATTTGAAAGATGATGAACTTATGAGAATTTTTTTTGATGATATGGAAGTCCCTCAGTTTAGGCGTAATACCTCGTGCATGTTGTGAATCTGTATGCTTTCCGGCTTAAATCTTGTGGTGATTCCTATAAAATTATTTTTGTTGACGCATAATTTTACATTTTGTTATATACAGCACACAGGAATGGCTAGAGATTATTGCGGCCCGCAGCACTCATGGGCAATCCGATTTGGCCCGCACCATACCGATGGCTGGGCACCACTGGTCTATGTAGACACTGCTCCATTGTCACTGCTAAGAACTGAAAAAAGTTGATTTAATTCAAAAGTGTCAAAGCCCACCAAATTCCCACGGATACTGGGCAATAATCAAAAGACACATCAAAAAGAATGGTAAGGAAGTTAACTCCGTTGAAATTTTTAGGAAAATTTTATCTGCAGTAGAGCGATAAGTTTCAGTGAACATTGTGCAGAATCTCATGAAAAGTTGAAGCATTCTTCAGAGATAAGCAGTAAGTCTTGATTTTACTTGATTCTATCATTACGTATTTTTATGTTCATATATACAACACAAACTTATGACTCTGTTCGAAAATATACAGTTTACACTTCCACTGTCCACTTTATAAAATGAAGAGTCCTTCAGCTCTTATTCAATTCAATCGGGAAAACCTTCGAAACGAAGTTAATAGTGAGTAGCGGCGGGTTGTCATCTGATGAAGGCGAACATGTATTGAGGATTTGGGGCTAATTCTTCAACAATAGCGTTAACAGAACGGATACACACCAATAAACGATAATTCCAATGATATCGTCAGAGACGAATTCCAGGACAGGCTCTGTACAGTCCTTTAAAACGCGTCATTGAAGTGCAGCTTCCATGCAAAGTATCAACCTAACAAAGTTCATCGTACTCTCCGTTCAACAAATATATGCACAGGCCAAATCTTTTAATACCACACGAAAACGTTGCTGCTTTGTGAGAAAGGCAAAAAGGCAGGTCGTGGTTCACCGGACCCGAAAAGTGCTAGCTGACCTACAGACCCCGGGACACCGACGATAGGATAGTATGTAAATTTGCAAGGCTGCGCTGCTGCATTGCATCGTAGGTAATACCGGGAAAAAGGAAGCCAGGATTTCCATGCTACGGTTCGAACGGCAACAATCGACCACCCTCGGTATACCACTTACTGTGACGCAAGGGAATACGCCAATCGACTAACAGACCCCTCCCCCCCTCCTCTCTTGGCCAGGGCAGGGGATGCAGCTAAATTAAAATGTTACACTGTAAAACTTCAGTTTTGGAACTATGGAATGGCGCAGACATTCAGTCTCCTATAACTTCACACGGAAAATCGTACCGATCAAGTGTACACACATCTCCATATAACAAAGCGATGGTAGTAGTTTTCACCTTTCAGTTTTAGTCATGTTTCTATTTCGAAAAAGCTATTAGTGTGCTCTGGTGCTATACGGTCACATTTTAGGGGTGGCCACCAACAGATAGGAGACTGCCTGTTTTGCATATATTAACCACCCCGTGCGATAGACGTCGGCAACCGCTCGCTCGGGACGCTAAGCCTGGGTTTGACGGGAACAAAAGCAATAATATCGTACGGAGCGAGTGAGTATATGCATAGGACGATCCGCACCAGACAGGCAAATAAATTTTACTTTTGCCACAGTTGCATAAATGCAAGCGAACCATGTGAAGATATTAGCAAATATGCGCGCCAAAGCTCAACGTGAATCGTGAACCTAGCTACTATTCCCGGCCCCAGCGAACGATACCGATGGTTGTCGGTTTGTGGTTTGCTTTGGGATTAGTACAAATAACAGTGTTAATATAACAAGAAATTTCCTTACTTACAGATGGACCAAAAATAATTAATTTTTTGCTCCTATTTATGACACACCATAACAAGCAAATGAGCAAAATGTTCCATTTAATCCTATTACCACGCAGATTACAACCCATTTTCAGATACCTACGTGTATTTCGAATACTATCACTTGTAATTTGTGTTAGTAATCGAAGTCAACGAGACCAAAGAGTATAATGGATATTTCAGATGTGCTAAAAAAAGATAAACCAATGTCATACAACATAAAACGATATTCTTTTTAATTTAGTAATCATATTAGTTACCATCCTGGATCATCTTGACAGTGTATATGTAACTTACCTGAAAAAAAGAAAAACGACAATGTTAATTTCACCACAAAAAGGAAGGACTAGACAACTTATTGAAGTAAATTTATTCATCAAAATCTTCCACAACTTAATACTTTTTTCCACAATACATATTATACATTACGACTTTTTTCAATTATTAACCAGCGTTGATGGCAGTTAATACACATGCAATTTACGTCACGCGAAATATAAAGAGTGATACAATACACAATAGAATGCAAAAGTTATTTCGCTCAATATCGCGTTCCGGTAAAACCGAATCCTTTTAATTGACTTTGTTGATTCGTGCATACCTAGCACTTCCATGACCGTCCGACTGCTCACGATATCATTCCGGTCAGCTGACAGTAAAAAAGCTCGCACTACTATTCGCCATACCTTCGCTTTGTGCCGCACTGTGTCAAATGAGTTCCTGAGAAAACAAAACGCTCAGTTGTGTTGTGGGGCAGTTGATTTTAGCTTCGCTACCAAATGCCCTTGAAGTTAAATTGCTGCGAAGCGGTGTTCCATTTATTTTTCCTCTGCAATATTTCAACAGAATGATGCAATCCATTGAACTTTATGGAAAAATTATTAAGCTATGATAGGTGTCATCTTTTCATTTGTTCACAGCTGGAATTTATTGGTGAAGACACTAAGTAATTTGATATATACCACAACACATGTTGTCATATACAAATAAGCTTTTCGATTGATCTGTGTGTATAATAAAGACTGGACTCGAAAAAGGTAAGACACATTAATGTACCTAACATTTGTACCACTGACGAACTGACATGACACACAGAAGAAAATTCTTCAAAAACCATCGCCCTACACATTTTGCTTGCACACTAGTGCCCTCTGTTATGCATGTTGCGGAGCAGCTTGCATTTGCCGGGTTTTATACTGTAGGTTTTTTACATTTTCAGGGTTTTATATTGTAGGTTTTGTACATTTGTATGGTTTTATACTGGAAATTCGAAGCAACACTCGAGCGACGCGGTGTGGCAATGTTGCGAAACATGCTTTTTTGAAAAATAAGTGGTTTTTGAATGGACGATGGAATTAACGCGAGGGTTTCGTCTGTTTGTCTGTGTTTGTACTTTTGTAACTTTTAAGCTATGGCTATAAATTGATGAAATTTTGACTGAAACTAGCCAAGGGTGTACCCAGCAAAGCAAAGCCTTGTGCTTAAACGTCTTTCTCAACGGGGTGGCACGCTAGAATTTCAGCGTTACGACCATCTATTCTCATTCCGCTTTCACTAAACCTGCGTAAACTGAGGTAACATTCTCATTGATTCTACAAAAAAAAATATCATATGAGGAATGAAAAATATATTACAAAACCGTATGAATATTGAACAAATTGCATTAAACTGCTGAAATAATCTCAAACTGCTATCGTTTGGTACAGCTCACATCAAGTTTTGTTACCCGAAGTAACATAGCTTTAGGGTGAGCAGGCTATTTTTCGGGTGCCAGTGCCAGTGATGTCGGTTACGCACCAAATATATGGGAGATGACAACCTTGCCATACCGTTGGTCTTTCTAAGACTTGACCCTTCTTTATCGACAGACTTCACTGCCAGCTATTAGAGTAGAGGACAATTACGGACAGTTACAACAATCCTACCGACTCTATCTAAGTGCTATGGTGCTGACCATCTAGCCGAGATTCGAACATAAGATGATTGGCTTATTAGGCCAGTATTGTACCTCGAAATCAAGTAAGAGTGTACCCTGCTAGTTCCAAATCGCACATCAACGTACGAAAATTATCGTAAATATCTCTTAACAAGTTCGGAATCGTAACTAAATGTCATTGTAGGTTTGTGGATTATACGGCTCTAACTCGGACTTAAGCAATCGAAATAGACCCACACGAAATATTGGAAGGTCTAGCGCACATCCTCTGACTAACGAAATGGGCCTAAGACTTATCGAATGAGTCGCCTCCAACAACATGGTCGAACGTAGCACCTTCTTCCAGCATACCAGACTCCTACATAAGGACACCTGAAGATTGCCAAATCAGAAAAATCGCAACTGAGTAATTCTCGCTGAAAAGGGGCAACTACTGACACGAGGTCTACAAATATTGGAACTTTAGCGCTTAATTGGTAGAAAATGGTTAAAAAATAAGAATTGCACTTTTGATACCTCGAAATAGTGGACCCCTCGTGCACCAGGGGCCTAACAGATTCAAAAAATTTGAATTTTGAGCAAACCTTGAGATCTATATCATGTGATATTTCATAAAATTGCCATGAAACAACTAACAAATAGCCCAGCTCTGTAAAAAAAGAAGAACAGGGCTTTCAAATGGAGTAAAAAAAATTTTGGCGGCCATCTTGGATTTGGTCGCCATATTGGATTTTATCAAAAAAGCGCCGTTTTCACCATGAGCCCCCAACCGACTTTCATTTTAAGACCACTATTAAGAAGCTGAGAAAAAATGCTTCTAGAAACATTCATAAAATTAGGTGTATAATGGCATCAACTGAATAAAACAACCAGTTATTTGTAGCAAGGTTCACAATTTTTATACCTATAATTATTGTGATATTTCCAAAATTTGCTATGAAACAAACTACAAACGACACGGTTTTGTAAAGAGGCAAGATAGGGGTTATAAACGAAGTGAAAATCTTGGATTTGGCCGCCATGTTGGATTTAAAAAAACGCCGTTTTCGCCACGATCCCCCCAACCGATTTTAATTTCAAGACCACCAGCGGAAAGCTGAGAAAATGCTATAAGGAACATTCATCAAGTTAGGTTTGCAATGGCAATAACTAAACAAAATAATCAATTTTCTGTAGCAAGATATTCCATTATATGAGAGTTGTAAACCTTGATACTGATAATAAATTGTTTCATTTATTTAACGCCACTACACATGTAATTTGATGGATGTTCCTTATAGAATTTTTTCTCAACTTTCCAATGGTGGTCTCAAATGAAAATCGGTTGGGGGGCTCATGGTGAAAACGGCGATTTTTTGATAAAATCCAATATGGCGACCAAATCCAAGATGGCCGCCAAAAAGTTTTTTACTCCATTTGAAAGCCCTGTTCTACTTCTTTACATAGCTGGGCTATTTGTTAGTTGTTTCATGGCAAATCTATGAAATATCACATGATATAGATCTCAAGGTTTGCTCAAAATTCAACTTTTTTTGAACCTGTTAGGCCCCTTCGCGAATGAAGGGTCCACTATTTCGAGGTATCAAAAGTGCAATTCTTATTTTTTAACCATTTTCAACCGATTAAGCCCAAAAGTTCCAATATTTGAAGACCTCGTGTCAGTAATGGCTCCGTTTCAGCGAGAATTACTCAGCTCGGCTATCGGTACTTCTTTGACATCATTGCTTATCGAAGCGCTAACGTTGACGCAATGCCACACGTCAGAACGTGAAAAGACACAAACAGAAGAAAATCCCGCGCTTCCAAATCTTTCGGGAGAGAAAGCACTGCTTGGAAGCACAAGAGTATGCAGAGGGATGTCAGATGTAGGGTACGGGAGGGTTTTTTCAGCACGCTACTAAATTCGGCATACATTACCTTTTTTTGCCGCGCTCCCCCAAATAAAAACTTTGCCGGTATTTAACAATACTCAAACGAATCTAGCACTCTTAAACTTTAATGTGTTATAACTATTTTCATAAAAATGTAAATATTTGCTAAATTTTATTCAATAAACATCAAAACCACTGATTTTCCACTGGCATGTAATCAGGCTGAAAAAACCGGCAGCAATCGCTTACGCGTATCCGCTCTTGATGATGGTGTGGAAAACACACAATTATGATCACCTTTACTTATTCTAGCAACTAAACAGCTGTGAATATGATGTCACAGAACAATTCTACTTCTTTTCATCACGGAAGAACACAAAAATTCCCCTCTGATATGAAAATTAAATCAATTTTCATTCACTAGCAATCTGCAGCATTTTACTTTTAATTTCAGCATATGGTGCTTAATTTACATTACTACCAAGATGTCATGCAGTTGCGCCTGAAACTGTTCTATCGTATTGACATAGCTAGTATTTGAGTGACAACCATTTGCTTCTGGTGCTAATGTATATGTATATGTAATCAATGATACACTAGCGCCAGCAGCAAGCTGTTGTCACTGCAAAATTAGCTTTCTTCAATGAGCCGGTATCTAGGCAATACCGACACGTTATCCATCGATCTCTCTTTTGATCTGTTTTTGAAAAGCATCTAATCCCTGTGCAGGCTATTTCGTCCGGCCGAATTTAAAAAACACAGACACAACTGTAGAAAATGGGCCCAATATAGCCGCAGCGACTTTATCATTTCGCGCGACTATAACTCAAATTCAGTAGCGTTTCATTAAGACCAAAATACACGCCGATATTCAGTAAATATTATTCTATCAACTGGTATAAAAATCTTGTCTCAAATGAATATAGTTTCAACGTAATTCCGTAATTTATTTAGGCTACCGCTTAATGGGCTGAAAATACCCTCCCGTACCCAAATTCTGTGTTTTTTGTTGGGAAAATCTGGCTATCTATACAGCGAGGAAAAATATCTGTGCAAACATCTTCCCAATGCAAAACAATCAGAGCGAAAGAGACGGAGAGTCATTTTGCGGACTATTTCCGTCTCTTTCACTCTCATTATAATTGAGTTTTTATTCTGTTTAATCTGTGTAATTGGCGAAAATCTGTATTCTGTGCATACAAATTCTGTACAGGCGATTTCTTTCAAATATCTGTTAAACACGGAATAATCTGTGCATGTGGCAACCCTGATACAGGGTTGTGTTGGGATAAGAATGGCAGTATTTTGACGGACGATCGTGTCTGTGGCCGAAAGGTGGAAGCACCACTTCGATGAATACCTGAATGACGCCTAGGCAAAAAACCATGGTGACAGGGAAAACAACTTCGATGGTGCTATTGCGAGGGAAAGGTGCCAGCCTCAACGATAGATGAAGTTAAGGATCGTCTGGAAAAGCTGGCATCGGAGCGGAGCTTAATAAAATCGTACCAGAAAAGTTGGTCACCAGCTAATTGTTAGAATAAGGGACACAGAATAGAAGAGCGACAAGTTGGACTGTGAGAACTATCGAGCGATCACCGTTCTCAATGCCTCCTATGGAGTGCTGCCACAAATTATTTTCCGCCGACTATCACCAACTGCGAACAGATTTGGAGAAATTTATCAAGCCGACTTCGTTGAAGGACGGTCAAAAATGAATCAAATATACCGACAGATCCTTCAAGAAGGCCGTACATACAAACTCCCACGCACCATTTGTTTGTCAAGCCATTGAAGCTGCATATGATACTATCGTCGGAAAAGAGGCATGGAAGATCATGAGCAAGATCGGCTTCTACCGGAAATTCATCAAACTGATTCAATCTACGATGGATAGTAACGGGTGACAACTAAAATTTTGGAATTTTCTTCTCAAGCTGTCAAAAAAAGACAAAGATACATGAAGAAGTTCTGATTTACCGAAATTAAAGATACATTGTCCATTGTCGAAAAAAAAAAATCATGTACATTTGAAAACGGTTCGACGAAGCTTCCGTTTGATGTCCGAACACGAGCTTTGTACGGCCGTCATGTCAACTTTGCGAATGCATCTCTTGATTCTACCAATCAACTATTTGCAATTCGTGGCTCTCCAGTCATTTTTGTACACCAAGGAACTCAAAAGCCCGAAGAAATCTTCGATTGGGCGCACTGAGACAGTAATCCGATGATGCTCTATCCAGCCAAAACACGTATTGTCCATCTGCATGATGTTTTTATAGAAACGGGATCAAAATTTGTTTCAATCATTCGTCTGGTGCATCTTAATTGATAGCCAAACCAGACTTGTTGGCTTGTTGTTGAAGAAACGAGATAGAGAACGATGTCCTTCTGCGTCCTCAAAAAAATTCCAAAATTTTAGTTGTCACCCGTTAATTGGGACGCATGAATATATAAAGTATACAATTTGTGTAAAAGATGATACGATCATGAACAACGCTGTTGATACAGGAATTCATGAAAAATAGAATAAGAAATTTTGCACGGCTTCAAGAAAAATTCGAAACACATTCTAATACAAGGAAATAATTCCATTAATTTCACCATGAGAATATACAGGAAGAAAATGATTAACGTAAACAGAGATTAAACGTAAACAGGATCAAAAATGCTGTTCAAAAATCACGAACACGAATATTGCCGCCCGCCATTATGGCTCGTAAAAAGCTGGACATCTTGTGGCATTCGCACACATTTGGAGAAAAAACGATTTCTCCGCTTTTTTTACTTGCCTAAAACTCACCTCACCTTAGGGCTAATATTATCGCTAATCTCAATATATAATTCTACTTGTTTAGCTTACTTGAACGCACATCGCATTGAGCGCAAAAAATGCTTTAGCATCGAGCACTCATATTGTTATTATCTTGTTACACACTATATTTTCTTGGTAATAAATTCATATTACAAAATAAAAATTGCCAATGACAAACGTCAATAACTATAAAATCGTTTGTAAATGAAAATTACCTCTTTCTTATTCTTCGCTCATCCTTGGCTAGCTTGAGAGTGAAAAAATCTCAATCTCAGTTCAACTGTGACTCTTCAGTGACACTCACATCGTTCGTACGACATCGAAAAAATAAAACACGCATAGGTACACTTCAACCAACTATAACATAGCAACGAATTTAGTTTTCAAATAGCTCACACAACTTCGAAGGATCTATTTTCTGTTTCACTTCCAGGTGTGTCTTCTTTCATATTTTCTTTAAGAGATTAGGTTATCCTTAATGATCAAAAGGAAACGACTCTATCGGAATACAACATATATCTCTTAGAAACTCCATGAAAGCTAGTTGTTGGTATTGTTTACCATTAATTTTATCTAAATAGTATTATGTATATATTAATTTAAGCACAAATCACAATCAAAACTGTCACATATTGATATTGATCAGCAATTGTCTCGTGAAAAGTAACAATAATTAACAATTGACACACTTTTCAAGCTGGTGTCTTTAATTTAATTCACCAGTTCCTTTTTTCAGCATTCTATTGAAATGGATGCTTCATTTATATCCATTCTCGCCTTAAGAACACACCTTCGTATTACACTCTTGCTTTAGCTTTGGGATAATACGTGTTGAATTCAGATTATCCAAGCAAGATCATTTCAATTTTTGTAGAGTACAAAGAATAGGTACCAATTTCACACTACTCTTTAAAGAACCGTCAAAACAACTCCCGCTTCCACTTCCCTTGTCAGCTTTGCGAGCACATTCAACCAGAAATCGATGTCAATAGATTTTCCACCAAACCATCCTTGTATAGAACACACCCGAACAAGTTTCACACTATCCGCCGATGCTAAAAACAAATGACCCACGCACACCCTACACACCCTGTTTTAAACGGGAAGTGGGTGGTGTGAAAGTTAATATGTGTGGTACCATCAATGAATTGCACAAAGTGATCTTTAGAGGTCGTTCCGGGAGAAAAAGAACAACAACAACAGCAACAGCACAACAATTCCGTACAGGAGAAAACACCGCGCACACAGGACTGCCGAGCAAACTCGTCCATTCACCGACTGCCGAAGAAGGAAACCGTAAACTGACAGGTGACGGCTAGTAGGCGAGACGACCCAAGGCAGTGGGCGGTGGGTGGGAAATCCTCTAAGTAGATGGTTGTTGCTCGAATTCGGTACGAAAGCTCTCATCCGCTGCTTTGCACTGGGTGAGAATTTCTGAAGGAAGGGAAAAACGCACAAATAAGGTAACGGAGTTGAGCTTTCTTGAGCTGTTCGGTGCTTTTCATTTACCAGTTAGAATTTTAATCACGGCTGATCAGAATGCACAGCAAATGCAAATTCTTCGTTTTAGGTCAAATTTATTCAAATCTGTTGTTGAGCGAAGAGGAATCTCCATCTGTATCAGTAATAAAATTCAATACAAAACGAGTGTTTCAATAGAAATTAATCCCTTTCTGTATAATTTTAGACTAACTAAGGGATCCCAATATCTGAACGCAAAAAACGGATCTTTTTTGGAGTCATGTTAATGAAGTAAAACTGTTGAATACTCAAAACCAAGATCATTTATTGCACTTTAAAAAAATAGCGAAAAATAATTTCGAATTGGATTTGATGAAATTTTGAACTTCTTTTCGAATTCCACTCATCATATGTAGGACACTCTGTTGGCTAACTTGAACGGCCATTTTGTTCCAGTATCAACTTCATCTCTGTCGCAGCCCGAGTCACCTCTTTCCACTCATCTTCAACAATTGCCCTTTTCGGTGAAATCCATCCTGTATGTTTCATTGTCCATGAGAATGAATCCTTCGTACTTCGTAAGAACCTCATTGTATTGCTTCCGGGTACGTCTTTTGGCCACTAAATTTTGCCTCAATGTATTGCTTGGTTGCTTAATGGCCTGAAAAGATCGAAATCCTTCTCGCAGACGAATTCTTCCTGCAGTGCTTTGAATAGCATTTCTTGGCGATATCATAATGCGATAGCCATGAGTTAGTTCCAATCGTTGTCAAATGCGGCTTCCAATCCTTCGTTCCACTACGACGCTTGCTATAATCCTCACTAGCGTGCCCAGGCTGGGGACACGTGCCCCAAACTCTCTGTAAAATTTAATTTAAAACAAAATGATTTCGGTAACCCACAAGTCCGCAGTTGTTAATTTTACCAGCCATTTTTGCGATAAATAAACCAATTGCGTAAAAATAGTTCCAGTTTCAAGTCAAATTTCGAGTTCGGTTATAAATTAAATTTCAAGTTGAGTTTCTTGCCTAATTAATGCGCAATTTAAAGTTCGAATTGAATTATAATATCACGCCCAATTATAATACCGATTTCAAATCAAATATTAAGACTAGCTTCAAATCCAATTTCAAATACGTTAATTTTTAAATACAATTTATATCCAATTTCAAATTCATGTCTATTGCCACGCCTAATTTCAACTTTGATTTTAAGTCAAACTTCAACAAGTTCGATTTCAAATCCAACTTCAAGTCTATCTTATAAATCTAATTTAAAACCAATTCATTTCCATTTTTAAGTCCAATTTTAAGTGATTTTTTCTATGGAACTCCAAAGAAAAATCGGGATTTTGAAACTATATTTTTTAGGAAGAGTAAAAGTTTAATGTGACAAATCAAAAATAAGAACTGAATATCTTGATCTTCAACTAAAAATATCGACTAAGCGAAGGTGAGAATCGAACTCACAGCTCTCAATCTCTAGTTGAGCATTAATGATGAAATTTTCGACCTTTTTTGTTGTTTTTGAGTTATGACAGTAAAATTCGGTTTTGCTGAATATTTCCTGATTCAGGATTTCATATCTCATCAATCAAACGCGTAGAGAAAACATTATGAAAATATTATTAAATTTTCTTAGCATATTTACAGATGGATTACCAATGGATCTAGAGGTAGACCGTTTTTCCTACTAGTTTCCAGAATAAAAGCAAAAAATATATAAAACAGAAGAAGGAAAAAGGTGACAAAAACTTTAAAAATAATTTGCAATGACCTTATTGAACTTAAAATTGGCATTAAATTAGACTTGAAATTGGGCTTAAAATCGAACATGCAATAGAACTTGACATTAGAAATTAAATTACACTTGAATTTGGACTAATTTGAACTTTAATTTCTTCTTCAAATCTGACATGGACACGAAATTAGGCAAAAAGTTTCAGTTGAAATTGGAATTTACATTTTTTGTCTTACTTTTCCATTTTTGTAACGTAATATTTTCATTGTCTGTGTCGTTTTCTTGGTTTAGCTCTCACTTTCTTTCCATTATTCTTGTTTTTCTCTCGTTTCCTTTTTTCTGACCCATGTTTCCTGTTTCACTGTTTCGTGTTTCTTCGTATCCTGTCACAATTTTTGTTATGTTTAGTCCTGTTTTTCCTTATGTTATTTTTGAAAAAGGAAACGGAGAGAGAAGAATAACGTGACGTGAGAACGTGAGAAGAAAAAATGGAAAAATGCGAGAGAGAAAAAGAATAAAAAACTGGCATGGAAAAGAAAAACGTGACGCGAATGAATGGAACATGAAAAATAAGTGGAAAAGAAGAAAAGAGAAAATAGGGAAAACAAGATAAATAAATATAAATAAATCATTAAATAAAGCTTGTAAATAAGTACTTGTACCAATTTGTATTGTTGAAAAAATTACAGAAACAGTTCCGTTATCTTACGGAACGCAATATTTCCAAGCAGTGTCTACGATTCGCTCATAAAACGTCATATCGTACGAGTTCCAATGTTTCGCGCCCGGTAGAAAGCTCTGCGTAGTAAAGAAAGTTCTCCCCGACAAGAAACAGAAGGAAAGCGCCTGCGCCTCGATCGCTCGATGTTTATAGCATTCTTATTGATTCTCTCGAATTTCCACTTGTCACCACGTGGCATGAGGTCTTGCGTAAAGGAGGGAGCTTCGCACACACCAAGACGAATAGCAATGATACATTTAATATCAGCATGCCCGATAAAACATATTTCTCACTCATCGCGTGTTTAGTGCAAATTATTATTCGTGTTTCATAGTTTTGCCACGCCAACTTCATGAGAGTTACTTTCTATTTCAGTTCTATTTTTTCATTCGATGGAAAAAAGAAACAAATTAAAGTGAAATGACAACTTTGTAAGGCATTTGCTCACATATATTTTTCAGTGTAACGCAACAATGTTTCAATACCAGGCATGAACATTATTGGAAGTTTTACAACGTGACATACATCCTGAGTATTTTTACGATTACTTTTTGTATCTATCAACTGCATAAATAGTCATTGAGAACGATTGCTACTACCTACATAAGTATATTCAAAACTTCATTCAATTCCCACTGCACCCAATTTATCCCACTGCAATTTATCCTCTGACTGGGCCGGCAACCTGCCAGCTTCGACGCTAGTCAATCGTTTCGAGACAAAGCGTCAAAACGTGGTTCATATCAAGCAGCTCAGCACTTTGTTATCCCAGAAACATCATAATAGCTTGTAATAGTTTGTAATAGAGCGATTACTCAATAAGGCACGGAGACTGGCAGACTGGCAGGCTGGCAGACGCAGCAGCCAGCAAAGTTCACCAACTCTGCACCTACCGCGCGCAATCAGAGTCGCGTAATAGCGCGCTGATCGGATCCGTCAACAACAAAGTGTATCCCATATTTACCGGATTTTATCGCCGCAGTCATCAACACTGCTGCAGCAAAGAGCGCACGCCGCTGCCGAACGCCGCGGTAGATCAATGATCGATCAATCGATTTCCCCGCAGTTGGAAGTCATTATGGGGTCTTTCAATGGCAGCTCTTCATTTCACGAGCTGGCGGTAGTTGGGGCGCCCGGGCGGTGTGGCGGCGTTCGTCTTCCTATAAATTTGCACACAGACCGCACGCTATATTCGGCAAAAGTGAGCGCACATATTTTATGATTGCCGCATTTAGACAGAACTATGCATGCAATGTATGTCTTCCAGCCAACAGGCAGATATATGGCACGATGCGGCAGGGTAGCCTACAAGGGGTCAAACGGGTTATTCCCATTATACCTGCATACCTGATCAGGTAAGTGAATTAGTCTTGTGGAGAATCCCGCTGCTGTGTCCGCCGTGGCTGTACCGTGTCGACTGATGGGAGGTAGAAAGGAAAACCACTTCCGCTCAATATAGATGGGCAATTACGGGATCAAAGATGTCGTCAGTGCGATCGTTTGGCAAAAGTGATTTTGAGCTTTGACCGAAAAGCTCTGCAGATGTTTTGGTGGCTAGGATAACATTTACAGATTGCTAAATTTGCTGATACTCGGAGAGGGTAGCACTGTTTATGAGTATAGGCAACACCGCAGTTGTGAAAGAGCTCAGCAAAAAAATTTACAATTGGGTTGTTAAGCTAGCTGAATAAGCCTCATGACAAGTAAATCTCGAAATACATTTTCGAAAAGAGTCTCGGACGAGTGTGTTATGAAGAAAAATAAAATAATACTAAGCCCTTTCAAAAAGGAACAACCTCGTTCTTAGGTGCCTGCCCAATTATTCGATACGTTGACCACGCACGGCGTTAGATGGGGCGAAGAGTCAGCTGTTAGCTGAAGTGGCAAAGAGACGAAATCCAGGATTCTCAAGAGCGGCGATGAAAGCAGCATTCCCGAAGACGAAGAAGAACGAATAACGAGAATAACGTGCTATTTCTGGAAGAAGCCTGGACATTCGAGCCATGCTGAATGGATGGTGGATTCGGACGCATCTGTCCGCATGTGCTGTGATCATGAGTTCTAGAGAAAGTCCAGAAAAACCCTATGAAAACCGTCACTTTGGCCGACAAAAGAATCTCGAAGATGGAAGGTGCTGGCACTAAAAAAATTCCATGTTGCCAAGGAGACGGAAAAGCATCGCAGATGTCGCTAAGCAACGTGTTTGTTCCTAGCCTGGAGTCGCTTGATGACGAAGGATGTCCGATTCTCGTTGGCGATCAGATGACTAGCCCCCATAAAAACCACATGGTACTGCCATACGAAATATCTTGCCATCGAGATAGACGACGTAACAAGTTCTGAGAGAGCACCTTGCCTTCCATAATGCCGCGCTCCAAAGGGAAAGCCTCATGTTGTTCGATGATGTTAAAAGAAACTGATCATCGATGAGAATATGGTCGATTTGATTCAGTGTTCGTAGTGATCACTACGTGACTTTGTGGATATCTTTACGGGGAAAGAAAGAGCTACTGATTGCCAGGCCTCGGGAAGTTGATGCATCGCTAGCCGTCATTGTTCGTGTTGATATCCAGGTTATTGGTCCGATACCAGTCAATACCGATCTTCGTGACATTCACTAGGTTGAAGAACATCAAGGTGATGTCGGTGGAAGCGGCAGCTTTTCAAATGCAAAAACAGAAGGATTTTTTTTCCTTTTTACTTTGCTTTTCAACCAATCGATGCTCACTAGCCAGGAAGTGCGGAGACTAGCTCTAATTTGCCTTGGACAAGAGGCTTCACCTCGAGCGAGTACCATTCTTATAACTTGCCCTGGTAAAAGGTTTTATGCAGGAAGGTAAATTCAGGAAGGAAGAGAACTTGGAAAGACCTGAGAATAAACCCACGCTCAAGTCACTTAACATCGAGTTCTACTAAGATTTAAACCCACGTCCACTCACTTGTCAAAGCACTTGGCTACCTTGTAGCTACAGGGCCCCCCAAGCCCTATAAGTCCTATAATACAAAGTATGGCGATGCGAAATTTTGCAGTCTTAGCTACACAGTTACTGAATAACTAAACTTTAACGAAATTTTATCATGAATGTTATAACAAGAATTTTAACAAGAATTTGGAAATCCCACCCAAATCCCAATCCAATTCAAATCCAATCCAAATCCAATCCAAATCCAATCCAAATCCAATCCAAATCCAATCCAAATCCAGTCCAAATCCAATCCAATCTTTATCCAATCCAATCCAAATTAAGCATAAGCATAAGCATAGGATACCGCCCGTGTGCTGCTACTCCACTATTGACCAAGACCGATGAAAATTGCAAAATGATGGATGGGAAAAGCATGCTTGGGACAGCACACCGTTCCTCATTGTGCAACCTTATCAGGTCCCTGCATGCTGATCAATACCTACGCCGGCCACGTCCGAATGCGGGTCCTGGTGGGATGGGAAGGAATGTTAGTCCAATACTTGTTGCTACTAAAGACCAGGGAATCCTCTGCATCTTCACAAGCATTACGGGAAAGGAACTGTTGTTAGTAGAAGGGGGAGCTAGATAAAGATCCAATTTAATTGAAATGTAATTTGTCAAAAACTACGCGCGGTATCGGTGGGGAATCATGCTACAAACGAGGCACAAAAATAAACGACGCCAAATTGCCATACGAAACACTGCTCGTTATGTAAACATCGTTTATTTGAAACTAATCTGGATATTCGAAAATTTTCTTTTAGTCAGTAATTACGAAAAATAAGATCACAAATACACCTTTTTTTGTAAATTCAATCAAATTAATAAATATAATATAATGTAATGGTACTATCATAAACAACCGTGATTTGTTAATTTATATCGAAAAATACAATGCACATGCAAGATTCACGGTGGCTTGAAATCCAGCTGAAAATTAAAAACCAGGCACAATAAAACGAGCCAATATAGTCCCTAAGTTGATAAGCATCTCCTCTTACCAACACTAATATGCAGAGATATAGCGCCCTACACGTTTTAATCCAAATCCAATCCAAATTCAAACCAAATCCAATCCAAATCCAATCCAAATCCAATCCAAATCCAATCCAAATCCAATCCAAATCCAATCCAATCCAAATCCAATCCAAATCCAATCCAATTCATGTATGAAGCGAAGGTAAGAGAAAGTCAGTTGCATTTATTTGTTTCGACGATGCCGGTCCCTGCTGTCCACATGGAATATGAATGGCTCCTAATGGGTTATCTATATATCACGTGGACAAGTTAGAGAGAAAAAAGGTTTGCAATGCTTATTGTATACCTATAGACAGTCTCTGAAAAGTTAAATTACATCACGCTTCAGAAACTACTGGAACTTACTGGAAAAATCGTAACATTCAATGGATAATGAAATTAAATAGCCGATATTGATGTAAAATTGGGTGTGAAATGGAGAGAGTTACCTGGAAGGAACGTCGAACATAGTTTTGGCTCTCTCAAGCTCCCACCTGGCGTCTCCACGCAAATCTAAGTCAAATGATGACGGTCGATGGCCTTACCCGGAAATGTTTCATGTACTTACTGAAGCTTACTGTAGCCTATTTCAACTTACGGTTCGGCAATTTATTTCTGACTAGGGACAACTTGGGGTGAGCTACCCTACTTCTTACTTACTTACAGGATTTTTTGGGAACTACGGTTAGTATTGTTTTAACAGGTAAGTATTCCAGGTAAATTTCAGTGATCGCTGTATCTGCAGGTAAGTTAAATATATATTGTTTACATCCTTAGGTTTACACTCATTCACTATCTCATTTCTTACCACTCTAAGCACTTTTTTCTAATTTCTCTAGCACTTGGCAGAAGCTATTTCGCAATCCTGCTAATATTTTGCACTTTACAGAGAATTTTTCTTAGATTAATTGGGATTAAGCTGTTGAACTACAATATGGAGCACTTTGTACAATGGTGATTTTTTTCTATTTATTTACCTGCAACTCTTTTTCTATTCTGCCAAACATAAACGTCAACCGCTATGTTGGCAGTGTTGCTATATATGCTATGTCGTAACATCCCCGCCCGTAACATCCGGCACTTCCGGATTTACTAAATCTCTAATACGTCACGTCTCTGTACGCTGCCATCAGAGGTCCTCACGTCCGCCTGTCTAACACGTCCATCGGCACCTTTTACTGTTGCTTCGATGATACCCCTTTTCCAACACTTCCGGTTCTTACCGTCGATAACAAACACCAAATCGCCCTTCTCTAGCGGTTTTTGCTCGTCGAACCACTTCGTACGCTGGTTGATCGTAGGTAGGTATTCCCTGCTCCATCTCTCCCACATCTTGTCGGCGAGATACTGCGAGCGCTGGTACCCGTTCCGGAGTACATCTCCTGAGCTCGTAACTTGGCTATCCTCTTCGACGTCAGCGCTGGTCACCGTCCCCCGTAAGGAATGGTTCGGTGTCAGTGTCGCTGTTTCCTCTGCAGTTTGCGGTAAGTATGTCAACGGACGTCTGTTGATCATATCCGCTGCTTTTGCTAGTACTGTTACTAGTACCTCCTCCGTCAATTTCCGACCATCCATCAACGCACGCATTGCTTCCTTCACAGAACGCACCATCCTTTCCCAGATCCCGCCCATGTGCGGCGTACCGGGAGGATTGAAGTGCCAGGCGGTAACAGGACTGGTGAGTTCTTCTGCGCACTCTTGATTGATCCTCTTCATCTTCACTATTTCGTTATTTGCTCCCCTAAAGCACGTAGCGTTGTCCGAGAAAATGTGCGTTGGCTTGCCAAATTTGCTCTGGAAACGACTAATTGCCATCCGACACGATACAGTGCTGAGGCTATGCACAACCTCCAGGTGCACCGCCCGAATTGGCAGGCAAGTAAATACCGCCACCCAACGTTTCTCTCTTCGCCGACCAATCGTTATCTCTAGTGGACCAAGATAGTCAATACCCACAGAATCAAAGGGCCTTTTATAAGCGGTTACACGTTCAACTGGCAACGGAGCCATTCTAGGGAAACTTGGAGAACACTTATTCACCTTACACCAAACGCAATTTCGTTCCACTTGTTGTACTGCTGAACGTAGTTTCGGAATATGGAACCGCTGTCGCATTTCATTAAACACGGTCTCTGAATTTCCGTGCCCGAATTCTTCGTGGTAATGCTGAATGAGCTTCTTCGTAATCCCGTGTGTACGTGACAGAATAATGGGATATTTCCTGTCAAAGGATTCCGGAACTGCTTCTGCTAGTCTTCCTTCCATTCGCAGCACGCCCTCATCGTCAAGCACTGGCGAGCTCTTGTTCGGATATGAACCAGTTTTTTGTAGCAACCGATTAGTTTTCGGTAAGGCTCAAACTAAATAATATATATTTTCGTTAGAATAAATTTAGAGAATAATTACTGATTACTTACAAGAAGTGGTTTCACTGATAACCGTTTAGACCTTCTCCCTATCCTACGCTGATCTCAGTTTACCTATCAATGCACATCAGTTTGTTTATTTCCCTTCACTTAAATATTTATTTCAACTTACGGTTCGGCAATTTATTTCTGACTAGGGACAACTTGGGGTGAGCTACCCTACTTCTGACTTCTGCGGTTGCAAATGCTATTAGGAAATTTAATCTGGTAAGTATAAATTTTCGTTTTGTTTCAGGTTACTTACAGGATTTTTGGGAACTACGGTTAGTATTGTTTTAACAGGTAAGTATTTCAGGTAAATTTCAGTGATCGCTGTATCTGCAGGTAAGTTAAATATATATTGTTTACATCCTTAGGTTTACACTCATTCACTATCTCATTTCTTACCACTCTAAGCACTTTTTTCTAATTTCTCTAGCACTTGGCAGAAGCTATTTCGCAATCCTGCTAATATTTTGCACTTTACAGAGAATTTTTCTTAGATTAATTGGGATTAAGCTGTTGAACTACAATATGGAGCACTTTGTACAATGGTGATTTTTTTTCTATTTATTTACCTGCAACTCTTTTTCTATTCTGCCAAACATAAACGTCAACCGCTATGTTGGCAGTGTTGCTATATATGCTATGTCGTAACACTAATATTAGTAACTCACCTCATGGTTTTGCGGATGATTATCCGCTGAGCTGAGCTGAGTATCCGATCTTGCTGGGGATTTAAAATTATTCTGAATTTATTTAATGAATGATGGTGACAGAGCCGAAAATAAATGACAGATGTCATTTGAAATCTTCAAAATGATAAGCCGGATTGCAACAAGATTATGTCATTGAATGACTAATTTCGTCATCTAGGTCATTGTAAATATGATTGTATATTTTTTGATATTCGGTCATCATTTGTTTGAATTTCGACTGGGGGAGATTTTTAGAGTGAATAGAATCGTAGCACTAGCGCTGCAGTTATGGTGTACACTAAAAGTTGGCCGCAAAGTGGGTATGAAATGGGGAAGGCAAATGAGCGTCCAATATAGCTCTAGCCATCCCAAGCCCCTACCTAGCGCCTCCACGTGGCCATATCTGGTAATGCTCTATTGAGTAGCCAAGCTAGGAGGTGCGTTGCTGGGTGGTTCCCGGCTGCCTGGTCTCAAAACCGCGGTTTTGGGCAGACGGCGGAGCCACACGGCCTAGCTAATAGGTAAGCCTAATAAGTTATTTTAATTATTTTTTTCGTTTTAGCTTATGAAGCATCTCCTGCTATATAGTAAAAACTGGCCAAAACGAGTTTTAATACTGCACATGGATACCAGAATGAAAAATTAAATTAACTTTTAAAAATTAAAATTAAATAAGAAGCATTTATGGAACCCAAAGGACGCTACTCTATTCCATACGAAGGACTGCTGGTGAGATTGTTCTATTTTTATCATTTATACCACATTTCATCTTAATATCATATCATATATTAACAGTATTATTATTGATATCATAAATGTGGAAGGCTGGATGACGGAGTGGATTGCCAACCTGAATCCTTAAGGTCTGAAGCAAATATGGCACTTCTCAATTCAAAACAAACAAATCATCACGTGGGTTAAAGTTGGTATAGCGAAATTGATTATTACATGGAAGGATCCTAATGCTGGAAGGCGACTCTTATAACCCCGGAATGCGCACAAGTGCCTCTGCTTGTGGGTCCGCCCAATCCCTTTTGGCCCTTCTGTAACAGCATTAGTGTGAAATTCATTTGATAATCAAATTTGGATCTACTGTAATTCTACCCACATACATTGGCAAGTCCTTGAAATGATGGTGGCTTTCCCCTACTACTACTACTACTACTACTACACTAAAAGTTGGCCGCAAAGTATGTCGAACAATCTAATCAGATAGTCCAATTCCTAAAGCCCTGAATTGTAGTGTCTTGGATTTGCTTTGCTTGCATTGTTTGTTTAGGGGAATTTTGCCAATTATTGCACACTTCGTAGTTTTTGTACCTTCTTCAGTGGTTTTTATGTAAAATGTAATTTTACATCAATACTTACTTTACTTTACTTTAGTGGCAACGGTCCGTTACCGATCCTGCGCCGAACGAATTATGGTCCTCCAGTACCGACGGTCCTGGCCTGCCGTTCTCCAATCCGCACGTACACCAGCTGAACGTGCATCGTCTTCGACAGCACACACCCACCGGGTGCGGGGTCTGCCTCGGAGTCTACGGCCTCTTCCTGGTTCTCTGCTGAAAATAGTTTTGGCTACTCTTTCATTGGGCATTCTGGCCACGTGTCCACGTGTTCCATTTTGCCACCAAGTATGGATCGCAGAATTTTACGCTAAAAATCCCAAGCATTCGCCGATCAGCTTCCTTTAGCGTCCATGATTCGTGTCCGTAAAGGGCCACCGGGAGGATTAGTGTTCTGTAGAGCGCCAGTTTTGTGCGAATTTGCAAACTACGGGACTTCAGCTGGCTACGTAATCCGTAGAAAGCCTGATTCGCGGCTGCAACTCGTCGTTTCACTTCGCGGCTAACATCGTTGTCACATGTCACGAGTGTACCAAGGTATATAAATTCCTCCACTACTTCACATCGTTCCCCATCTAACTCCACCTCGGCACCAACACCACTTGGGCTCCCACATTCCCTATCAGCAACCATGTACTTCGTTTTGGCGGTATTAATGGTAAGTCCCAATCTCGCCGCTTCCCTTTTAAAGGACCTTAAGGCCTCTTCCACTGCTCTACGGTTGATTCCGATGATATCAACGTCCGCCGCAAAACTAATTCGTGATGATACACACCTGGAGGCATCCAAATGGAGACTCTAGCTCTCAGATCGATCATGTCTTAATTGACGGTCGACACTTTTCGGATGTTATCGATGTACGGTCTTTTCGGGGGCCCAAATATCGACTCTGACCACTATCTCGTACTGAGTAAGATTCGCGCAAGGCTATCGAACACGGCGAAAGCTCGCACTGAGAGGACGTTGCGTTTCAACATCCAGCCAGCGGTTAACGGTAGACGGCGTAGCAGTGGAGTACGCCAGGAAGCTTGACCAACGAATCGCAGAACAGCAGGTAGAAGGAGGAGATATAAATGGGCTGTGGAGGAACATCCATGGTGCCATCGAAACAGCTGCGAGAGAGGTGGTAGGCACGACGCGTGCAAGACAGCGTAACAGCTGGTTTGATGCCGAATGCCAGAGAGTGACAGATGAACAGAACCAGGCCAGGAGTCGCATGCTCACTGCGGCAACGCGTCAAAACAGAGAGAGGTACAGAGAGACTAGAGCTGCGGAAAAAAGAATCCATCGTCTAAAGAAACGCGAGTACGAGGAGCACGTGCTCGCCGGCGCAGAGGAGCGATACGCCAGCAACGACACACGGAGTTTCTATAAAATGGTGAGATGCAGGAATTTTGCCATGCCTGTGATGTGCAATGATAGTGCTGGCAACCTGCTTACCGACAAAACGGCGGTAGCAGCCAGGTGGAAGGAGCACTTTCAGACACTGTTGAATGGAGAGGTAAATGCGGAGATCAGCAGGGAAAGGATAGGAATTGTAAGCCACCAACACAAGAGGAGGTTAAAAAGACAATCAGTGAGCTGAAAACCGGTAAGGATGCTGGGAAGGACGGTATCCCGGGTGAACTTCTAAAAGCGGGGAGCGAGCGGCTGTAAGAAGCAATCCACCGGATCATTGTCAGGATCTGGGAGGAAGAACAAATGCCGGAGGAGTGGTTGGATGGCCTCATTTGCCCAATTTTCAAATAAGGACATCGACTGGAGTGTAAAAACTATCGAGGAATTACATTGCTCAATTCTGCCTACAAGTTGCTTTCCCGTATCCTGTTCTGCAGACTGAAACCGTTAGCGGAGTCCTTCATCGGCGAGTACCAAGGTTTTCGTGAGGGTCGCTCCACGATGGATCAGATTTTTACCCTGCGTCAGTTGCTAGACAAGTTACGGGAATACAACTTGCAGACACACCATCTGTTTGTGCACTTTAAAGCGGCGTACGATTCAGTTAAATGAAATGAGCTGTGGCAGAGAATGCTAGAACATGGTTTTCCGACGAAACTAGTTACGCTGATAGTTGCAACGCTGGACGGATCCAAATCATGCGTTAGAATAGCGGGTGAGATCTTAGCTGCTTTCATGACGTGGACGGACGTGGATGGACTGAAGCAAGGGGATGCAATCTCTAACCTGCTATTCAACATTGCCTTGGAAGGTGCATTACGAAGAGCAAACGTGGAAAGGAATGGAACTATCATCACGAATTGGTTTTGCGGATGACGTCGATATCATCGGAATCAACTGTAGACCAGTGGAAGAGGCCTTGAGGTCCTTTAAGAGGGGAGCGGCGAGATTGGGACTTACCATTAATACCGCCAAAACGAAATACATGGTTGCTGATAGGGAATGTGGGAGCCCAAGTGGTGTTGGTGCCGAGGTGGAGTTAGATGGGGAACGATGTGAAGTGGTGGAGGAATTTATATACCTTGGTACACTCGTGACATGTGACAACGATGTTAGCCGCGAAGTGAAACGACGAGTTGCAGCCGCGAATCAGGCTTTCTACGGATTACGTAGCCAGCTGAAGTCCCGTAGTTTGCAAATTCACACAAAACTGGCGCTCTACAGAACACTAATCCTCCCGGTGGCCCTTTACGGACACGAATCATGGACGCTAAAGGAAGCTGATCGGCGAATGCTTAGGATTTTTGAGCGTAAAATTCTGCGATCTATACTTGGTGGCAAAATGGAAAATGGAGTGTAGCGCAGACGCATGAATGAGCTGTTCCAAGTATACAAATATGCTGATACAGTGAAGGTAGTGCAATGTGGCAGGCTGCGGTGGGCTGGACACGTGGTCAGAATGCCCGATGAAAGAGTAGCCAAAACTATTTTCAGCAGAAAACCAGGAAGAGGCCGTAGACTCCGAGGCAGACCCCGCAACCGGTGGGTGTGTGCTGTCGAAGACGATGCACGTTCAGCTGGTGTACGTGGGGATTGGAGAACGGCAGCCCAGGACCGTCGGTACTGGAGCACCATAATTCGTTCAGCGCATGATCGGTAACGGGCCGTTGCCACTAAAGTAAAGTAAAGTAAGTATTGATGTAAAATTACATTTAGCATAAAAACCACTGAAAAAGGTACAAAAACTACGAAGTAAGTAATAATTGGCAAATTACCCTATACAAACAATGCAAGCAAAGCAAATATAAGGCACTACAATTCAGGGTTTCAGGAATTTGATTATCTGAATAGATCGTTTGACATACTTTGCGGCCAACTTTTTGTATACACCATAACTGCAGCGCTAGTGCTACGATTCTATTCACTCTAACAATCTCTCCCAGTCGAAATTCAAACAAATGATGATCGGTTATCAAAAAATAAATCATATTTACAATAGCCAAGTTGACAAAATTAATATCATACATAATCTTGTTGCAATCCGGCTTATCATTTTGAAGATTTCAAATGACATCCGTCATTTATTCTCGACTCTGTCACCATCATTCATTACATAAATTCAGAATAATTTTAAATCCCCAGCAAGATCGAATACTCAGCTCAGTTCAGCGGATAATCGTCCGCAAAACCATGATGTGAGTTACTAATATTAGATAGATTGCTGACTTTCGAATATAATTTTGTACATAACTTTTTAGTAAATCAGAGATCTACAGCGCTATTACATCGGTCAAATGAAACCGAGCTCCCAGATCGGTCCAACCAGTGCTGAGAATATTACTTGAGGATAGTTATTCGTCCAGTTTTCGGAGCTGAGTCGATTAGCATAGGCGACTTTCTTCTACAAGTCATAAATAAAACTTTCAACGAGGAAGGCACTGCTTATACTATTGATGAATGAGTGTCACGGTTCCATATGCTGCGGCTACTGGGTAAAATCCGTTGGAGGAAACCGGCGACATAAATCATAGCAAAACGGCCCATTAAGAGACCGTTTTCCAGGACTGCACGTATGACATGTGCGTCACTGTGCCGTGTCAGTCAAATGTCAAAACGCTCGGCGGCGCAAATGATTTGTGTGACATGATCATTGAGGTCAGCAAGAGCAAAAGCCCACGATACGAGAAACCGATCTAGGACTTCTAAGCCAGCATTTCGTTGCGCGATCCAACTTTTTCTTTCAGCCACCAGCATTGGAACTGGTTTGGAAAATTCGTTTTCAATATATTGATAACGTGACTTTACTATTCTTCGAAGCAATTCCACAAAGGAAAGAGGAAAGTAAAACTCTAGCCTGAAAGTGAACCTCATTCCAAGAATTTTTAATGCTGCCAGCTGCTAAATGTACGGGAAAAGCTACCGCCGTCGAGACGAAATATCGTGTCACGTTATGTGTGATCTCCCAGGTAGCGACCTGCAAGTCGCGGCATCGACCGCCATGTCACAGTCTGAGGTTCAGGAAGCCCACTGGAACCATTTATGATCCATCTTGCATTCATAAAAATAATAACAATATAAATAATAATAAAATGTAAACCACGTAGTAAGATCTGCTGGCTTCTTGAAGAGAGAAAAAGAAAGAGCTACTGGCGCTAGAGCAAGAGACCACAAAGTCGTTTCGTTCCGAGTGCTGCATTAGATGCTATTTCTGGCTGGAAACTGCTCTATCCCTACTAACTAATGTTGTTGTTGTTTTTTTATCGCAGAAGCCGAGCGTAAAGGTTCGTATTGTTCAGCGATTTTTATCATGAATATTGAACATTTATCATACTGTGGTAGAGAAGCGACGGTTTGTCGTGATTGCTTTTACTTTTATATGCATGGGAAATTTTGATCGGGCGTGGAGATCCTTACTTGCTTGCCAAAACGAAGAACGTAACCCAGAGCGGTGTAATTCCGAAACTAGGTTGAATAATTAAAAAGCAGCAATCCAAATTTGGCATTATTGGGATTTGCGATAAGCAAGATGTATATGTAAAGTACCTTAAAACAAGAGCATTAACAATTCAATGCCAATGTTCTAATTGATGATTCTAATTGAAACATGTTCAATCAGCGAACGAAGGTTTGTTGGCTGTTTAATAGTAAATCATTGAGTTTTTTGCGTTTTTTCGATTTAAGTGGTTGTATATTCATATCTATTATAATTTTCCTATTTTTAACTGGATATTTAGGTTATTATATGCACTCTACTAATACGACTTTTATAAATATGTAAATGTTAAAAGCTTCATTAATAGGCTTTGACTCTCCTGGACCGTTCCAGTACAAACAGTCAGTAAGTGCATTCATTCTTCACAACTAATAGAAAGACCTAATAGGCCATTGCATTCATACAGTCGTTTGCTTATAGCCCCCTTTTGATTACACACCAGCTAGCTGCACCTAGCAAGTGCATGTGTTGATATGCGAAACGATGGTCCCTCTACGAGCTTTAGCAGGTTCGGTTTGTTTAGTCGATCGTTCTGAGGAAGCATTGGAAATGAATTCCTTCTGAAATCAAATGTGAGTAAACTTGACCCAAAAAATACCTACAGTTTCCTCACACGACAAACGAGCTGTTAAAAAATTATGAATTGATGACACACAAAAACACAAAACAATGGCACAATTCACCTAGGAAATGTTTGCAAACTTATCCCAAAAACTAATCAATGAAAAGAAAACAGTAGAAATA
The DNA here is from genome assembly GCF_943734655.1 of Sabethes cyaneus. Taxonomy (NCBI): domain Eukaryota; kingdom Metazoa; phylum Arthropoda; class Insecta; order Diptera; family Culicidae; genus Sabethes; species Sabethes cyaneus. The sequence goes on from NC_071354.1 coordinate 148,974,275, forward strand.
ACATAAATTCCTTCCGTTCTCCATCTACCATTACCAGCTATCGAAACCAATAATGGCAACAGGTAAACCATTTAACCTGTACTTTGACACCGGCGAAGATGATCAACCCTTGCGGTGTTGTATATCGCACCAACGACCGTGATAATCGGAGTTAAGATAAAATAAATGAACTTCCCAGCGCTGCCGAGAAGGAACTGTACGTTAAAATGTGTGCACTCGTTAACCCCGCCGATTCGGTTGGTGCTGGCTGGCGTAGTCTGCCTACCTAAACTAGCTCCCTGCGAACGCCATTAGAGGCGCTAGAAGCACGGAACCACGAGTACGAACCATCTTCTTCGATGTGACTGCACGGATGGGATGGAACTGCCAGGATTAATGGTTGACACACGGCCATACTGAAATGAAAGCGGCTCGGAAGTGTTTCACGGTTCGCGAAAATTGATATTTTGTCCCACATTCCTGGACGGGCGAGACGGCGCACGGTGACCCTACACTTTAAGGTTGATTTTACTCAATACCGCGAACGGTGGCCTACAAACACAGATCAAATAGATAGACCGCAGAGAGACAGCTGCAAAATGTGATATGCTATTTCGTATTTGATATTATTTTGAATCGAGGTTTAGGACAATACATATAATTAACACAATTTGTTTTATTTATGCCCTACTTTATTTTTTCCTTTCACGCCGATAAAAGGTTAAGCAATTTCTCTGCAAATTTATGCTTTTCAATTTATAATTAAGGATTGCAGTAAAAAAAGACACGCAGTTTCGAAAACTCAGCGAATGCCCATTACGTGCTTCACTGTAAACTGAACTTAGACAAACCATGACGCTTAATAGTTCTAATTAAAAACATAAAACAATGGTGTCCCAACTTTTTAAGAAATGACCCAGCTCCAGATAATTGTAAATGGCAAATAAAAAGCCACCTTGTGCAAATATTTTGCAAGGTTTTGTAAAAGTCAATTTTGTAAATTAAGAAATAAACACTAAACAATCCGGACGCATGGCAAAATCGCGAACTATTCGCTCTTGAGTTGGCTGAACTGTTTATCCATTCAATAGTTATCACACACATGATAACCTAAACTCAAAACAAAACAAGCATCCAAACTTGCCATCGAAAGTCATGATGAAAATGGCTGAAATTGTGTATTGTTAAGATCACATAAATTACGTTAAGCGTAAAGAGCATGGATATTAATATATACTTTTTTCGTGACTTTAACCATAAGCATTGACATTTTCACAGTAAATTAATCTTTATTGGCATTTGAACTCCACTTCACCGTATTTTTGTACATTTTTAACCGCATAGGTGTTGTAAATTGCCATATCCAAATGCACGAGTCTTTCTCTTAGCCCTACTAATAAAATCTTGTAGTTTGGATCGTCTTTTTTGTATATGGAAATCCATTTTTTCTTACCATCTTACTTCGACTTCACTTTCCTAGGATGTTTCCGAAGTGTGGGGATTGAGATAATTCGGCAGAAAATTGATTATGTTTAAGGTTGGTAAACGAACTCGCTGACCGTAAAATGAGCCCCACAATGATCCCTTCCTCCAGGTGGTACGAATAACCACGGGAATATCGGGTAACCAACCCCGGTGAGTACTTGGTGGACCGGGCTTACTACCCAGTGCAGAAGCCCAAGCCGATGCAGCACACTAGCACCGACATGACTACGCTGGCCATCGGACATCTCTGACTGCTGGTAGGTCCATAACCATTGGGTAGAATTTTGGACAACGCAGCAACCGCCGTTGACGTCTTACCACAAGCACAATCGACGTGATTGGTGAAATTTCACCAATGGTTTGACACCCTAGTACTTCACATTACATTTAAAGACAATAACTTGTCCCCCTACTTTTAAACCAGGGATGGTTCGATCACTTTGACTCAATTTTGATTCATTTGACAGTAGCATCCTAACCGAGCAAAACTTGACAAATTGATGTATGGGACATTTGTAGATAATAACTAGATCTACAATTTTGCTGAATAAAGTGTTGCTGTATCTTTTATAGTTACGGTGCTACAATGCTAGTACCTCATTAGTAATCAAATGAACGTTCATTTAGTTACTAAAGAGGTACTAGCATTGTAGTGCCGTAACTACCAAAGTTACAGCAACACTTTATTTAGCAAAATTGTAGATCTAGTTATTATCTACAAATGTCCCATACATCAAATTGACAAATTTTGCTCGGCTGAGACGGTAGTGTCAAATGAATCAAAATTGAGTCAAAGTGATCGAACCATCCCTGTTTTAAACTCCTGGACCGCCTTGCGGTTGCTGATCATCACCGCTTCCATCTTATGGTGTACCAATTGTAGATTAACACCAGCCATCCATGCCTCTATTATGCTTATGGCGTCTGATACCAACATTTTCACTCCTTCGAGAAACTCGCTTACGACTGTTAGGAGGATATCGTCGGCGATACCTGTGATCACGACACCGTACGAGCTATCTCGTACATGACATTCCAGAGCGTCCACCCCATCAGCCGTGTCGTACACGAACGTCCGCTTCTCGAAGTAGCTTTTAAGCAACTTGCATAGGTGATCCGATACCCTCATTCTATGCAGCGCGTACGCACCCCATCGATCGTGACTATGGCACAATACCTGTCGCCCGCCTCTTTTGTCTCATAGGCTTCTCGGCCTTCTCTATGACGGACTTGATGGCATCGACAGTGAACTTACCCTTACGGAATTCAAACTGCGTCCTTGCCAGTGCCCTCTTGGTGCTTTCCACGGCTTCGGTAGCAGAATCAGTCTCAGAATCAGTTATCTGGAAATTCGCATACTTCTAGGCAATTCTGAAGGGTCTCTCTAAACATATCAGGGTATGCTTGGATCGCCGCTTTCTGTGCCTCGTTCGGAATCCCGTCAGCACCGGGCGCTTTCTTCGTTTTTAAATACCTCACGGAAAGAAATCTGTTTCTGTTTTCATGAATAAAAAATCATGAAAACAAAAGCTTGAAATTTCATGAAATCATTATTATGACTCATGATTTCATGACTGTACCGACCAATATCATGAACTATAACAAGTATTTTTGTGAATACTTTTCATAATTGCTTCAAGCGTTACACGAACTGTCAAATCGGGTCTTTGAAATCACAGCAGCCAATAAAATTTGTTAATGATTTAGCAGTATGTGACGATTCTGTTAAATGAAGAAATACAGTTTTTGTGATTTTAAGCGTTATTGACATGAGCTGTGTGTTAAAAGTGGTAATATAGTGATGGATAGCTAATGGAAAAATTCGCTACCGTGAAAGTGAAGGAAAACGATAACAGTGGAGGTGGTTATGATATCCGATATTCTGGATATGGAAATTAAATTATCAATCCGTTTTAATGAAGGCAGTTCCGTTGAGGTGACAATGAAGGCCGCTTTGCCCAACGCCGCAAGTGGTGAAAAAAGAACCTGCCTCAGACATCATCGATGCAGCCGAGAAAACAAGAACGGAAACGCCTCCATTGGCATAGTAATAGCTCTTGGCGAAATGGCTGCATCTAGTACCAGAGAATATCGTAAAGAACCGGCAATAACTTATGGATCAGAGATGAATCCGGTCCAAATATCGTTTGATGGTTTAGGAATGCTCAGAGATCAACCTGTTCAGTAGATAGCTTACCGACTCTCACCGAGTATAAGAATAACGAGGATTGATTCAACTCCGAGCACTTTTCAAGAAATTACCAATCTATCGATCGATCGATCCAGGCAACTCTAGTAACATCCCGCATGAATTTGAACCATACTCTATCCATAAAATGTCCTCCAATCTAAAAGCATTTTTGAAATTGTTCTGACTACCGCATCCAAACTGTTGCCTGGTATAAGGCCCTATTTAGAAAGTCACGTCGAGTGTCACTTTGCTCGACTGGTCTACTTTTGGCATTATGATTTTATCACGTAACTCAACTGGGTCGACCGCTAAAAAGTTACTGTCTCAACCGTCAGCAAATTATGAGTGAGCTTGTTTTATTTAGGCGGTGCATTGAGCCGCTACGCTGCCCGTTCTCTCCACACTCGACACTCGACAGTGATTGAGTCGAGTCGAGCTACTCGGCAGAGTTTACAAAATATGGCTCATAATACCAACAATATCAGTTATGGGTATTCGTCAAGCAACCATAAAATCAATGGGTCGTTAAGAACCTTCACCATACAAAAACGAGTGATTTTCCATACATATTTTTGAATATAATAATGCTAATGGTTGATCCGCATACTGTTTGAATTTTATCGTACCATTATAACAATGTTAGATAGTCAGAACATTACAATTAATACTGCAATAGCTATGATAACGAAATGGTTGAATTATTTTCTTGACACTACGACATATGGTCGATTTTGGTTTTATGAATTGAAAAAACTGAAAAAATAAAATTTAGCTGACATTTTATTAAACTGCCTGGGCATGCAATTGCTGAAACTGTTTGACTCATTGTTTTCGTTGCTGTTGAGCCAGAATCACAGAGCTGGGATGCACGACATTTGGTGACTGGAACTGTTGTTGCTGCTGCTGCCTCTGCTGTTGGTGTTGTTAGCAACATCAACCACTACGGGAGCAGCTGCAGCTTGGTGTTGTAATTGTGCCTGTTGCAGAGCAGCTGCTTGCTGAAGAATAATCTTATACTGTCCTCCGATCGTATACCGATCTAGCTGTTCTTGTGTGATTTGTAATTATTATTATTGCTGCTGTTGCTGTGTACCAGAGCAAGTGTACCTAGGAGCCTTTGTCGGCATCAACCATGTAGTGGCCCCGCCCGCTGTTCAGTGGCTGTAGGAAGATGGGGTACGTTTACATCTGAAGTGGTGGTAGTGGCCTAAACGAAGAAAATTGCGATTTAATTTTTAAATTCAGCGTATTCTACTAAAGATGTACATACTTATAACTGACTGAGCAACTGTAGATCAAGCTTGGCGAGCGCCACATTGTTCTTCGTTAACCTCGGCTAGGTTGATATTATTCCTATCTTCTTCGATCATTGACGATGTGCCTGACGGGGTCAACTGAGTTTGGTTACCAGCGCTGGGCAAACTCTTGCAATTCATTCCGATTAAGTTTGCAATAGTATCAATATCTAGACAGCTATGCTTCTTCCAACCTTACTGGATGCTGGATAACATTAGACGCACTTGTATGTACTCCGGTGTTGACAAAAAGTCCAAGCGAAAGTTGTGTATTATCTCACAGAAAATACGGGATGAATTGCCAGATGAATATCTGAAAAGTTAAATTTACAATGATGTACTGGAGGTGGCAGCAAATATAACTTACTGTTAGCTAAGTAAAATGTTAAGCTAGGTTCTGTAGCATTTTCTCGCTCGGAACTGTGAGCACTTCTTCTGCCAGCGAAAGCGCCGCTTAATCCAATTCCGCTTATACCAAATACACCACCCGCCGTGTTAATGTTACTGCTACTATTGCTGCTAGTGGTCGTTGTGGTGATGCTGTTAACACTGGACTTCGACTGCTGCAACTATATCTCGCACCACTAAAGTCGCCGCTACTACCGATGCCGGAATTCAATTTTAAACTGTTTGAATCAAGGTTTAATCGGTATGTTGACGTTTGCGACACTTTTGCACTTTTGTTGGTTCTATTATCACTTGCCACTGGATGGTTTGTTTACTACATTTTGTCAAATCCCGCGGTTTCGATTTGAGTTTTCGTGAAAGATGACTGTATAGATTGATTTATAATGCATGCGAATCACTTTTCCCTCAATAAAAACTAAACAATTTAATTATTATCTGCCGGGCGAACATAGAAATTTCAATTCAAATTATAACACCATGTAAACAAACCAATTGCTGTCAAAAGACTGAGGTTGGGAGCTCCCGTTCATGATTTCAAGATTTTTGTCCAAAAATCATGAGTAAAATTCCACTTGCCAGGAATTTAATTCATGGTCCCAAGTTGAATGATTCATGATTTCAATATCTTGCGCGCAAAATAGTAACGCTTAGATTGCGTTACGATAAAGAAAAGTATGAAATCATGAATATTATTCATGGTGTATATTCATAACATGAAAATGCACTAGATTCTTGAAATCATGAGTCATTTTTCGCATTATGGAGATCAAATTTCTACCCGTGCTGGCAACCACAATGAGCTCCTCATTCGTCACTGCAGTAAGTGGATGTCATTTGTTTAACCGTGCTGGGTCACGTCACTGGATCGAGAAGGTACTAAAGGAGCCCCCGTTTACTAGACTTACGTCCAACTTAGATAAAGCCTCCAAGATTTGGGAGGAGGAGCTACTACCGGAGGAGTGGACGGAAGGCATCGTGTATCCGATCTACAAAAAGGGCGACAAGTTGGATTGTTGTAATTACCGCTCAATCACACTGTTGATCGCCGCCTACAAGGTACTGTCCCAACTTTTATGTCGACGATTATTATTGCAAAGGAGTTCGTGGGGCAATATTGCGACACTTACCCCTATTTAGACTACCCCGATTTACACGATTATCAGATTAACAGTGCAAAATGCGGTATGTTGCATTAAACGATTATCACAGTAGTCTAAATAGTCATAAAAGGGGCAATACCAAGCAAGGTTCATGGGTGCCCGTGCAACCACGGATCAGATTTTCGCGCTTCGGCAAATGTTGCAGAAATGTCGCGAATACAACGTGCCCACGCATCATTTATTCATCGACTTCAAATCGGCGTATGACACGATCGATCGAGATCAGCTATAGCAGATTATGCACTACTACGGATTTCCGGAGAAACTAACGCGATTGGTCAAGGCGACGATAGATCGAGTAATGTGTGTTGTTCGAGTATCAGGGGCAGTCTCGGGTCCCTTTGAATCTCGAAGAGGGTTACGGCAAGGTGATGGCCTTTCATGTTTGCTGTTCAACATCGCTTTGGAGGGTGTGATAAGAAGAACGGGGATAGACACAAGTGGCATGATATTCACGAATTCCGTTCAGCTTGTTGGTTTCGCTGACGACGTTGACATCATTACAGGTACCTTTGAGAGGATGGCGGAAACGTACATCGGACATCGGATGAATTGGACTTGTCATTAATGTATCGAAAACAAAATACATGAAAGGAAGAGGTTCTAGAGAAGTGAATGCTGACCTCCCTCCCCGGATTCATTTAGACGGTGATGAAGTCGAAGTGGTAGAAAAGTTCGTGTATCTGGGCTCACTGGTTACCGCAGACAACGACACCAGCAGAGAAAAACAAAGACGCATTATGGCAGGAAATCGTGCCTAATTTGGACTCCGATTAGACGCTGATTAGACCGGTAAACCTTTATGGCTAAGAGACATGGACTATGCGCGTGGAGGACCAACGCGCCCTTAGTGTTTTCGAACGGAAGGTGTTGCGCACCATCTACGACGAAGTGCAGATGGAAGACGTAACGTGGAGGAGGCGAACGAACCATGAATTGCATCGCTCACACCGCAAAAATCGGTCGCCTGCAATGGGCTGGGCATGTCGTGAGGATGTCGGACGATAGCCCGATTAAAAAAGTTCTCAATAACGATCTGACTGGAACGAGACGGCGAGGCGCGCAACGAGCAAGATGGATAGATCAAGTGGAAGGCGACCTGCGGACCCTACGTAGACTACGTGGCTGGCGAATTGCGGCCATGTACTGAGTGGAATGGAGACGACTTCTTCGTGCAACAGAGGAAACCACGGCCTGGAGCTGATTAAGTAAGTAAGTAAGTAAGTAGAATAAAGCCTCCAGTTAGCTTAGCCCCCCCTAGGGGTAGTATCCCAAGTAACAATGCTGGTTTTATTGCACACTTATGACGGTTCTGGTGACCAAAATTTGTCAAAAATACCGCAATAAGTGTGCAATAAAACTCAAATTGTTACTTGGGTATACCAATAAAACTCAAATTGCCTTGGGTATGCAATTACTGCCCACTCGGCTGTAATTGAGACTTGTAGTTGAATCGAGCTGTCAAGACGAACATTTCAATCGAGTAGTCTAGTCGAGCAGTCAGGTCGAGTAGTAAGTCGAGCAGTTGAGTTAAACAACCGTTTCGACCCGAGCAATTGATTCGAGCAGTCGAGTCAAGCAGTTCAGTCGAGTAGTTCAGTCGAGTAGTTCAGTCGAGTAGTTCATTCGAGTAGTTCAGTCGAGCAGTTGAATCGAGAAGTTTATTCGAGCAGTTGAATCGAGTAGTTTAGGCGACCAGTTGAGTAATCGAGCAGTCCAGCAGTCGACCAGTGGGGTAACTGAGAATCGAACTCATTGCTACGAAAGCATGCCTTTCTGTCACTATGTTGATAAAATCACAGAGAACAGACAGCAAGGCTAGAACAAATTTATCGCGATTTTCTGTGGAAATTTATCTATTTTTTGCGTGTATTTTTTTGTTTTTTGTTTTGCGTGTAAAATTCGAGCAATTTTCAGCGCCGCCTCACAGTGGTCCCATTGCACAGTGGTCCAGCAGCGAAAATTAAGTGGAAAGTTTTTTGTGGTTCAAAATAGCTCCCCACAATGTTCAGCAAAGTTGTACAACTCTAATAGACAATTAATGCGAAATCAACGACTAAGTTCCAGTTTGGCTTGTGAACACATAATCCATAATAACTTTTTATAAGAAAGAGATAGAAGGATAACTTCTTTGACCAAGTTGTAGCTAAAGATTATACAAGTAACTTTGCCAAAGACATAGTAGGCGTATTTCTAGGCGTTTCTAACTTACATAGTGTTTTATAAAAAGACCTCTCAAAAATCACTTTTTCGCTGATTTCTTCAAATTCAATGGTTTTATTGCATCATAATGTCTTACAAAGTTGGTTATCTTATCAAAAGACATATTTTTGTAGAACATTGTATGTTGAAAACTCATACGTATAACGAGTTCTAACGTTTTTCCTGTGTTTTTTTAGTCTTTTTTAGAATAGAATATCTCAAAAAGGGGCAAACGAAAAAAAACAAACTTGGCCGTTTCTGAAAGCTTGGAGTTTTATCTCAAGTATATGTGAAAATAAAAAACTGGTTTTTTCTCTAACTCGAGTAATTTCAATTTAATTATTTCATGTTTGACCATTTTCTACTATGCAGTATTTTCCAATATCTGCTTGAAGACGATTAAAGTCAACATGTCAATAGTAAAAAAGAAATTTGTCGTATCTTGACACAATTTCTTCTGATTGTCACGTAAAATAGTCTTCGAACTCCGGATAAGTTAAGAGATCTAGTTTTTTGACCTTGTGCTAGTTTTCGAACCACTGCTGAAATATTCATCAAATAAGTTTTTATAGCGGTAGTTTTTACAATTGTTTATTGTCAAGATATATGGACTTCGCCCGTCATCCAATCGATAAATATAAATATAAATTATAATACCAAATACAAAATAATATAAAATGCAGTGGTATTAGTGTACATGTAATTGACCTCTCAGAAATAGTCAGAAAGTTTTTTCTTAATAGTATCAGTCGACATGTTTAAGTTTAGTATGTTTCTAAAATTGTTCATTAGCTGCATACAGCGGCAGGCTGGTTCATTGCGCGAGAACTACTGTACTCTGGTTAGCAGTTATCCTGGATTTCAAATAGTCACTGTCGTATCGTCCTCTCTGCAAATGGAGCTCAGCACCAGCTGTTTTTGATAAATATTTATCTTACAATTTTCATTAATTTACAAATAGTCATAGAAATCTTCACTTGGATATATGCACATGCAATTAAATTTTATATTGATATTACTGATTCTAGTCTAAAGTAATCTTTTAAATTACTTTAGTGTCAGAAAGCTGAGAAGTCTTCGTCTTCAAAATTGATGTCTTATACGTATTCAGGAACAGGAACGTGACTATGATCGTAGTAAAAAAGGAGGAACATTTTCAAGCAAATCCTATTAGAGTCCTGGAGTTTTTTGTCAAAAGATTTGAGGGTACCGTTACTGTTATTTTAAATTAGTATCTAAAATGTTCGTGAAAGTAATTCGGTAGTTTAGGAGATTATTTCCCATTCAATTCCATATTAGCTATATCGCCAACCGTTAATAAAATGCTAGTACACGGCGCAGATATTATTAAGGCCACGGCACAACTCATAGGGTTATTAAGCGAAGAGGTACAGGAAACGCTAAATAAATGTATTTGTAAGTTCAGGGAATTTCACGTCAGAAAATTTAACCGGATTGGCAATTTGGAGGATGTGTTCAAACGCCTCCTGCTGTCGTCCGATCCAGTCATTGCAATACAGAATCGTTCGTATTGTACACGTACTCTGGAGCTTCCACCAAGCGCAAACCAATTATTAATATAATAAATTATTATATTGCTAACAATAATAAAATATTTCGAAAACAAAACACTTATTGAATCTCTCAAATAAATGACTACCCTTTTTGTTTTCCAAATCAAATCAAATCCAAATACTGATATAAGGTGGTTGAAGTTCGAAAAGGATCTATAGGTTTTTTTCTCTTTTACCTCTTTGCCTGTTTTGATATACTTGCCTGCGATTAAAAAATGACATAAAACTAAAATAACAGTTAAAAATATTACGTATGAAATAACCAATATTTTTTGCTTTTTTATTGAAAATTAATTTTAAAACATTATTGATGGTAGATTGAGCATATTTGCAAAATAATGAAAATTGACAGATAGATATTTATCAAAAACAGCTGGTGCTGATAGAAAACTGATGTCATATCTGGAGTTCGAAGACTATTTTACGTGACAATCAGAAGAAATTGTGTCTAGATACGACAAATTTCTTTTTTACTATTGACATGTTGACTTTAATCGTCTTCAAGCAGATATTGGAAAATACTGCATAGTAGAAAATGGTCAAACATGAAATAATTAAATTGAAATTACTCGAGTTAGAGAAAAAACCAGTTTTTTATTTTCACATATACTTGAGATAAAACTCCAAGCTTTCAGAAACGGCAAAGTTTGATTTTTTTCGTTTGCCCCTTTTTGAGATATTCTATTCCAAAAAAGACTAAAAAAACACAGGAAAAACGTTAGAACTCGTTATACGAATGAGTTTTAAACATACAATGTTCTACAAAAATATGTCTTTTGATAAGATAACCAACTTTGTAAGACATTATGATGCAATAAAACCACTGCATTTGAAGAAATCAGCAAAAAAGTGATTTTTGAGAGGTCTTGTTGTAAAACACCCTGTAAGCTAGAAACGCCTTAAAATACGCCTACTATGTCTTTGGCAAAGTTACTTGTATAATCTTTAGCTTCAACTTTGTCGAAGAAATTATTCTTCTATCTCTTTTTTATAAAAAGTTATTATGGATTATGTGTTTACAGGCCAAACTGAAACTTAGTCGTTGATTTCGCATTAATTGTCTTTTAGAGTTGAACAACTTTGCTGAACATTATAGGGAGCTATTATAAAACGCTTAGCCGCAAAAGTAAGTTTCCACTTAACTTTCGTTCCTGGACCACTGTGCATTGGTATCAGAACACGCGTTTTTTTAATTGCGCCGAAATGGTTGATTATACTGGTTAAGTATGTTCAGAGAAATTTCTCAGCGTTAAAAGCTCTTTCATATGGCATGAACGATTATTTGATTAATCCCCCTAAAAGTTAGATAAAAAATTTATTTTTTGAACAGTAAGAGATACAGCAAAACAAAGTTCTACAAAATTTTTGAAAAGATTATTATAAAGAACTTTGCCAAAGAAAGTAACCTTCTAGCTATTATAGTTTTAGAGATAAAGAACAATTTTTGTGGAGACTTTACGAAAATCAATTTTTTGACCACAGTTCTTTCTACAGTATTTATACGCATTTGACATGTTCGGCAAAGATTTTCTAACAGTCAAATTACATACTTTTGTAGAATATAGTAACTTGCTATCGTCAATATTTGCGAAGAAAATTAAAGTTTTCGTTTAAAAATTAACCAATTTTCAACAGCAATAACTCCCAAACATGCAAATATATTCAAACCATTTATTACCCATGTGAAAGTACAAGAAAAATACTACAAAACGCAAAACAAATTAGCTTGACCCTGGCTATCCCTCTACCAAAACACTCGCATTGAAAATTGTTACTCGGTTGAATTTAATATGGTGTAGTGTAAAAACCGTGTTATCCCGATCAAGTAAGTGTGCAAAATAAATTATGAAAATGTGTAATCCAAGCAGCATGGATTGTTTGTAGAGAAAAAGATTTTCAAAATTCGTTTTCGGATGAAATTTGATTACTGCAGTTCGAGGTGTACGAATTTCGAAATGTATTTGAAGATTCTTCATCCTCACTATCGCTATTATTGTGCATATCATATGTACTGACCAACAGTTGCAGTAGGTACATCTTCAGAGGACATGGCGTTTTTGTTATTTGGTAGTTCCCTCATGCTAGAAATTACCGGATCAGAAGATTCTAACAGACGGCAGAAGATCCGTATTTGTAGCCATTCTGGAGATCTTCCTTGTGTGATGAGTTCGGAACTGTTGTATGTCCTTGTCCACCATTGTCATCATCAGCTCGTAACCACTACCGTTCTACCTTCACGTACATGATGTAGGATGTAGGATGATTTTTTGCGATTTGCTGGTCTATGTTAATTTTTTCTTGCAGCGTTAGTGCAGTCGTTTCCTTTGCAAACTGGAGATGCAACGGCCGGCAATACCTGGTCGAAGACGATCTAATTAGGCTAATTCAAAGAAACATATCTGGTCGAAGATGGATGTGGATTTAGGAATATATTCTTTCCATTTGTTACTGCTTTCATGGGAACAATTGATGTGATGTGATCATCATCAATGAATGTTTGCTAATACTCGCTAAGATCTGCGGTTTCATCTTCATCTTCTTTCGGTTACTGTCTTCAGTTCTTCATCAGAAAACGTGTTTAGTGATGCAGCTTTCGAGCTGATAATACTTGACGAGGTTTGATATGCACAGTAACAGCGATAGTGAGGATGAAGTATCTTCAAATACACTTCGAAATTTGTACACCTCGAACTGCAGTAATTAAATTTCATCCGAAAACGAATTTGAAAAATCTTAATAATGCATGCTGCTTGGATTACACATTTTCATAATTTATTTTGCACACTTTACTTGATCGGGATAACACGGTTTTTACACTACGCCATATTAAATTCAACCGAGTAACAATTTTCAATGCGAGTGTTTTGGTAGAGGGATGACCAGGGTCAAGCTAATTTGTTTTGCATTTTGTAATATTTTTCTTGTACTTTCACATGGGTAATAAATGGTTTGAATATATTTGCATGTTTGGGAGTTATTGCTGTTGAAAATTGGTTAATTTTTAAACGAAAACTTTAATTTTCTCCGCAAATATTGATGATAGCAAGTTACTATATTCTACAAAAGTATGTAATTTGACTGTTAGAAAATCTTTGCCGAACATGTCAAATGCGTATAAATACTGTAGGAAGAACTGTGGTCAAAAAATTGATTTTCGTAAAGTCTCCACAAAAATTGTTCTTTATCTCTAAAACTATAATAGCTAGAAGGTTACTTTCTTTGGCAAAGTTCTTTATAATAATCTTTTCAAAAATTTTGTAGAACTTTGTTTTGCTGTATCTCTTACTGTTCAAAAAATAAATTTTTCATCTAACTTTTAGGGGGATTAATCAAATAATCGTTCATGCCATATGAAAGAGCTTTTAACGCTGAGAAATTTCTCTGAACATACTTAACCAGTATAATCAACCATTTCAGCGCAATTAAAAAAACGCGTGTTCTGATACCAATGGGACCACTGTGCGCCTAGTCCATGTATCGCCACACTAAAATGGATAAACTGGCAACCGCGTATTCTCGTTGACGTTGCTGCTGATACTTACGCCGGTTTTGTGCTAGGAAAAGAGAGAGAGCAGTATTTTCGGTTATGTTTTACCCGTATTTTGATAAGTCATTATGAGATTTCCAGTAAGTGCGAGAAGGATTGGAAATCTTTTTTTACACCCATCAACACGAATGTGAATGCAAATGGCGCCGCTGACTAACGAATCGCCAAAACTACTGAAATGAAGCAGTTATTTGAACGTGAACGAGGAACGGCCGTTGCAAAAATTTACACAGGTTGAGAACCCTAGCTTGGATGGCAGTTCGTCAGTGTCAAAATGAAAGTAAAACACGGTAGGAAAAAAGTTCCAATTTTCACCCTTGCATCGTTTTACACACTTTGCTTGCACTCTGGCACCCTCTGTTAGGCATGTTGCGGAGTAACTTATAATTACAGAGTTTTATGTTGGAGAGTTTTTACATTTGTACAGTTTAATACTGAAAATTCGAAGCACACTAGAGCGTAGCGGTGTGGTCATGTTCCAAAACAAGCGTTTTTAAGAATGAGTGGTTTTCTCATGGACGATGGAATTAACGCGAGTGTCGGCTCTGTTTGTCTGTGATTTTAGTTTTGTTTCCTAACTTTAATCCATTTTTAACTTCAAATATATATTATCCAGAGTCTGTAGAAATTATGTTTTCATGTATGTTTTTATGTTTTGATTGCTCATATTTCGTTGAGGGCAGATGAAAAAAATAACTTTATGGGCTACAAAAAATTAATTCCCAAGAAAATAATGGATTATGCGGATTATCAGGCATTTACATTTTTTTCTTCATCGTGCTCAACATATTCAAGCTTAAAAAAGATACGTATATGAACAGAAAACTACCTTTTCGATCGATGGAAATTTAAATCATCTAACTGTGCACTACATTCTCGTAATTTTATTACTGGAAATTTTCAAGCAGCAGGTGGTTTCAACCACCTTCATATATCTTGCCCTAGGCATGGTAGTGAGATTCACAAGTAAAAAGATTAAACATCCGCTAAATGCTATTAGGTCATGATGCAGAAAATAAACATTTCTTAACTATCATTACTTCAACGAAATATGATATCACAAAATTATAATTCATCAAATAGTGTAGGTGTTGTTCAATTTGAACAAACTCTGTATGTCTCATTATGAGATGTTACGTTTGTTGATCAAGTGATCACTTTTGGTCGCACAGATCTACGTAAACTAACTACCTACTTAAAACTTGAAAGTTAGCAGTAAAGTCAACGCACTCAAAGAAACGTAATTATGAATTGTTTTAAGGTGAAATTAGTCATCATCGATTCTGCCAATTTCGCTGTGTTTATATTGGCAAGAAGAATGCAGTATTTACATTTTTATAAACAGAAACCCGTTTTTGGATCCAAAAACTGCTTCCGAAATTGGGTTCTCCGACGGAAAGTTAATGACTGCTAATATCCCGTTAAAATCATGTCATATATAAGCTTTAAGTTACCAGCTGAATATGATTGTTGCTATGGCAAGGACACTATGTCACTGTAATGTACATCAAATAAACATTACATTAAATAAAAAAAACATCATTATACATACCAATCTAATGAAAACAGCAAAAAGCCAGTAGCATAACTAAAGTGCTACTAAAAATCGTTACACTTGAGGAGAATTGCTCGTTCCTACGTTGAGCCAAAAAGCTACTGCACAAGTTATGCTAAGATATAACCGTTCAGCTACCACAGGTCGACATAACAAACTAGCAGGAGTTTAGAGCTTTTTTGCTCATGTAAAAGCTCCAACCGGTTCAATAACGAGCGACGTTCATTCCAACGAATGAACAGCAAGCGAATCGTCTTCCCCGTCATGGCGCCAATGTCGAAGAAATGCCGGCCGGTGTCAAAACGAAATACAGAAAATTCATTCCATCACCCGTTGCCGTCATGTTTACAGAGTCTCTGCAGTCGAACTAAATCGCTGTAGCGAAGAACCGCCAGTCCATTTCCATCTGTTTTGTTAAATATTCAGTTCAATGAAGGGTGGGTCAACAATTGGGTGAGGTATGGTTTACGATGACAGAATCAGAACGTAATAACAAAATACCTACAAAGTGACTGTGATTTTCGGTTCTCTAATTGACTCCTTCCGTGCGACGTATATGAACGTAAGAGCACCGATTCCGGAGTCCAGAAAAACTTAACTTACCTAGTTCGCCCAATGTCCGACCGCTGTCTGATGCTAATCTAGAACAACAAACCTAAACTATTCGTCTACCTTGCTCTCGTTCAACAAGCGCCAGCCAAATCAGGGTGCGGCTGGGACTTTTTTGTCGCGGTCGACCCAACATAAACACCTATCGTGTATGTACTTGAAATTACCTGCATGTTAACATGCACATTAGTGGCGAACGTCGACATCTACTTCTCAGCAGCACAGCACGCCCGCCACGTGAGTATCTTCGGTTATGCGCTCCAACCTAAAGGGCAGATTACAAAAGTTGGTGATCGTGTACCATTTTGTTCCAGTATTGACTCCGCTGCTATCCGCGATGCTAATGGAACATTAATGTTCTTATGCGGCATCATCATGAGGCGCTTCTGGTGTTGCTGACGCGGAAAATTGTGATTTGATTTTGGCTGAAATATTGGTGCGAGACCTTCAGCCGCAGCTGAGCCACAACGAATGCCGTGACGCTGCTGCTGTGAATGAACTCATAGTTTGAAATACGCTGAACAAATGGGAGCATAAATATCGATATGAATGTACGTATTAGCCTGTGTCGTACCGGTGCAGCATACGGAAATCATGAGTCATGAAGTGAGTTCTTGGCTGATTAAATCTGCGTAGAGCCCGGATTTGCATTTATCTGGTTATTTGCCTTTTTATGCACTAGTAACTTAATTGAAAGCGGCACCAAAACAGACGGTTTGCTGAAAATTTACTGCCTTTGTCTTACGGTTAGGATAATAATAACAATGAATGTCCAACGCAAGCAGGTAAGTATGTAAGATTTATGTTTTCTCTTGACTTTTGTCATACGCGGAGCGCTGTTTTTGACCATAAAATCATAACATAGTTAGTACCTATATAGTAAGGAGGGCTAAAAGCGCAATGGGAGTAAAAGTACGATTCAACGATTTATCATTGCAGATTCCGCGTAATTTGATAACATTAGGCCGTATGAATAAAACAGTTTACTTTGCTTTTCCCGTTTAAATCGCATGGGAGCATTTGCTCTAACTCTTTTATTCATACGACCTATTGGTATGGATGAGTGACTACTTTGACACATTGAATCTATCGTAAACATTTGTTGTTTACGAAGCACAGTTGCTGAGTTAAGTATAAGATGTTATTACAGAGGAGTTTTGATGTAATATTTCGTTATACGGTGTTCTACAGATACTGGAAGAGGCAAAACAACATCCTATTCGTGGGTAAAATGGAAAAACTACGATTGCAAAAAGTTTCAGTCTGACGAAGGCTGCAGAACACCAGAGATTAAATAGAAAAATTGAGAATATTTTTCTACGGAACTTATCGCAGATTAAAGATATGTTACCATCGCGGACAATCCCGTAGTTCGTTGGCATGTATGATACTTAGTTGTTATTTGTATTTAAAAGTTTTGTATTAAAATATTATGTAAATGGTAGGAAATTGGCTTTTGTTTAAAATACTCAGATTGGTAAATATTAATGCTAGCTTAAATTAGGAAAATTAAATTAAAAGGATAAAAATAAACACTCCAAGCGACAAGTTAAAATGTAGAGTAGAGAAGTAAAATACCTTAGCAAAACCCTGCTACCAGATAAAATGCTACTAGCGCTACTAGAAATACGGCTACCAAAAAGGAAGTAAGGAGAACTAAACGAAAAAGCGAAATAAGGGGAAAATAAAACCAGAGGGGAAAAAGGCTTAGCTGCCGAGGATAAAAGTTGCAAAAGGTCTCTTTAAATCTAACCACAGACCAGCAAACATCGAAATCGCTCGAAGAGCTAAAGTTAAAAAAAAAGCTTTCAATAGTTATTGGGATAATAAGTTTAAAATTGGAAACTCGAGTCAGGACCCATTATCTAACCCCAGAAAGGCGGCCGATAAGCTATCTCGCCCCGTGGAGCGAACGCGGATAGCGGTCATAGGAGTCGGAGATCGATCTACGGCGATACGCAGAAGGAAAATCCTTCCCCGTACATGCGACGAGGGTCGGAAGCAGGACATGGTAGCGAAATCAGCCGAGTAGCAGTAGCAGCAGTTTCTGGTGTAGCAGAGAAGCCGGCCGGCAGCCTTTCGTTTAACCAAAGCACGTGTAAGTGAAGGCGAATAAATAGTTTTTAAGGAAGTGTAGACAGTAGTTTAGTAACTGAAAGTGATATCCGAAATCTTGATCGGCAATTCCTTGTGAAAGCCGACCCTGAGAGCGGGAAAGCTACTCACGGCCGCGCTAGCCATTCGAAAAGAGGCAGATGAAGCACGCCCTCAGGATCGCCGATGGTGTCTGACCAGCGATCGGGGGTTTTGTCCTAGTTGGTCCTCTACCGACTAGTAATAGATATTACGATTTTGTTAGCCATTACTGCGCTTATTTCATAGATTCACACTTCGAACTTTTACCCCTCTAGTAGGGTATAAGTATGATTTGGCACCTGATCAGAAAAATCAAGAATTTATTGTGAATACTATTATTACTAAAGATGATTTATAGTTAAATATGATGATATTTCATCAATATTAAACATATTTTATTGCCCTGTTTCTTTATATCTCATGAAATTTGAATACAAGGTCACACTTATGCTCCGCCTTACTTCACTTTGCTCGGCATTTCTAATCAAGCCTGAATAAAGCGTAATACACACACACACACACACTGTTAAATCTTTTGATAAAACACAGAAAAACAAGTGGTTTTACTGCTTCCATAATCCACTAGACCATTGCAGGCTTTTAAGACGAATGCTAAACAATTCGTTCACAGAAAGCTTGATAAAAATTAAAGCAATTTCAAAAAACTAATAACATATGCCGTACTCTAATATGTATGGGTAGGGGCAAGCGAAATTTATAGTACTTGACCTAAGTTATAAGGTGAAATGCTGATTTTATGTTTACGCTTGCTCTATTTTACCCTATAGGCTAGTGAAGTTAAGGAAAAAAAAACTTGCATATGTAACTTTGTAAAAACAAATCCAAGAAATTTGCGGCATTCTGCAAAAACGTATGTTTTGAGTGCTTGAATAATTGTGTAGAGCTCTATAGTTTGGTACCAGATAGAGATAGAAATATAATTTCTTCTGCAAAGTTGCGTGCTTTTACATTCTCTAAAATTTTACTAAAGAAACCATGTCTAAAATTTCGCTAAAGAAACACAAAAAACAGTTTAACAGTGACGTGTACGAAAAACAAAGTAAAACACATAAAATATATGCTTAAAGAACTTCCAAAGAAAATGCACTACAGTTTTGCACCCGATTGAGATAAAAATGTTATTCCTTAAACAAAGTTGCTTGCCATTACATTTTCTACAACTTTACCGAAGAGACTATGTCTATATTTTCTAACACAAAAAAGTTGGTTATTTTATTTTCCCCATGTTAGGCTATGACTGTCTTTTGACACTTCTAGAGTATGGGGTATCATACGACCAAGAGTTTCGAAAACACTATATTACCAAAACGCGTCACGTCAAATGCACAAATAACCCTTCAGCCCTGTTTCCGAGCAAGACAACAGTTCCGAACAAACTCTTGCAGCATATGGACGCAATCTGGCAAAAAGAAAGGGTGACCACTCACTTTTCTATAAAGTTTGACTTTCAGGACATCAAATTGAACTAGATTTAATGCTTAAATGTGATATCGGTTGAAGGAAAGGAGTGGTTGTACATTTCAACAAAATTGTTTACGTTCAGGACATCAAATTGGACAAGGCTTAATGTTTAAACGCTAACACCGGTTGAAGAAGAGGGGTGGCTTCGCAGTCCGGCGTACTTCCCAAGCACAGATATCAAACTGGACTAGGTTTAACCGCGTTCGTAAGGAATTTTTTAGGACGAGCGGACTTTATCACTCTTTTTGGTGTACTCCCCAGCACAGTTATCAAATTGGTCTAGGTTTGATCGTCACAAAGAATCTTCGACCTGTTGGGACAGGGAAATTTCGTCACTTTTTTCTAAAAATACACGGCGTCTTTTGCAACCAATCATGAAGCGAGGATTTACAGTTGGACAATGCTTCATTATTTTCAATTTTCATAGGTCAACATCAAGAATCCATACTTTTCATCATTTGGGTCGATTCTTAGAACATTTTCCGATCGATTGGTGTAAGATTACTGAAAATCGATCAAGAAACCGATAAGCTGTAAGCGTTCAAAACCTGACCACTTTTCGAGAATGAGTTTTTGGTATGACACCCTATCCCAAACCTTGCCGTAAGACGTAGTCCTACGTCAAAATTACTTGAAAAAATTATCTGAACATCACCATTAGCGACAACTTGAACAAATTCCGACAGGCCAGTTGAATACAAGGAGCCAGTTGACCACGAGTTGACTTAATGGTGAAGTTGCAGAAGAAAGCAAAACAGAAGTTATCCTAGTAGTAACACTGCAAATGTATTTACCAAATTTCATAAGGATTGGTTCTACTGGTCAAAAGATATTTAAAAATGATTGATGAAATTTATTCAAGAATACCTTAATGACCAAACCTTTAATTGGACTAAACCTTTAAAACAGAATAATATAGTAAAACCTGATTTAATCCACCTATTGGTGAAAGGAACCTTTCCGGTCTTACTTGCTATTTGAGATAGAAATCGACACGTCTTCGGAACATAATTCATCTATTAGTTAACGTTGCATTGTGCGTTGGTTTACATAAAAATTTTGAAAATTGAATAAGCTTACAAAATTTGAACAAAATAGTAGCACTTACAAATTTTGATAGTTCTTTTTCTCATGAAATTGCTGAGTAAGTTGTTACTAATGTGGGTAAGTGCAAGTAAAAGTAAGTTGTAAGAAGAAATATTATTCTTTAACATATACTTTGCGTAGTAAAGGTCTAGTTTATAGGTTTTTGAACTATGCATAACTATGCATCAATAAGGTTTTCTTGAAAAAATTTCATGAATTTTTATTAACCTTCGGTTACCCACGCTGTTGTATACTGAATAACATGTGTAGGTTTTTGAATGCCATATTTAACAATCGGTGTTTAACTAACGTATATTCTTCAAAAAAATGTTCAGCAAAATGTCTGAATTATTCAATGCAATAATACTTTAAATTGTTAGGAAAATAGATCAGCATAAACCGAGAGCACAGAAACGAAGCAAGCAGCATGTGAGGTGTACCCAAGGTTGCCACCAGGTTTTCCCAAAAATCTGGCGAACACGAATAAAAGTGTCTGGCAAAAATCTGGTGGTAAATTAGTCCGATGGGGAGGCGTTTTCCTGAAAAAATCTTGCTCGTTTTGCTCACCGTAGATGCAAAATTTTGTCCAAAATTAGAAGTGATGACCTTTTTGCAAGACAGATAATCGAAAATCTGGCACAGTGCCAAATATCTGGAAGGTTTTAAGCTTTGTCTGTTGGTCTGGCGCGCAATCAAAAATCTGGCAAAATCCAGATTTATCTGGATTATAGAGCGTTCGAGGATTGATATCTTTTGACCGGTAAAACCAATTCTTATGAAATTTTGCATATATATTCGTAGTGTCAAAACCTCTCGTTTGATATTAAAATAATTGAAATTAGGTAAATTATCTTGGTTAAAATCATTGTAAATTATTGTTAATTTTGGTGTGGTGTATGCGATTGCTCATAACTTTCAAATTAAACGTCCAATCAAAAAACCATTCAATAGTGATCTATCCGGCTATATTACCTGCCAAATAAAACTAATAGCGCATAAATCGGCTTGGCCATCTCTGAGAAACAGGCGATCATTTGAACCTTATCAAAAATGGTTTTTTAAGGCTAACTTTTAAACTGCTTGTCCGTTTTCAATAAAACTTGGTTTCAATAAAACTTGGTAACAGCAAGAGCTTTCGTTTGGTACTAAGATCGTTAAAATTGGTTGCGTAGTTCAGGAGAAACGCGTGTCACGTAGTTTTCACATTTTTGCTTATAACTTTTAAACGAAACGTCGGACCGCAAAGCAATTCAATAGTGATATACTAGACAATAATACCTTTCAAACAAAAGTAAAAGCGATCAAATCGGTTCAACCATCTTCGAGAAACAGGCGATAGAAAATGAGCTGCACACACACACATACACACATACACACATACACACACACACACACAGACATTGCTCAGTTCGTCGAGCTCTATCGATTGGTATATGTGATTCGGCCCTACGGGCCTCGGATCAATTTCGTATTTTTCGACCAATTTCTAAACCTTTGTTATATAGTATAACAAAGGTAAAAATGTGTAATTTTTCAACGGATGTTTCTTTGCAGCAGTTAATTAATAAAATATAGCACATTTTTTTACACTTTTAGGGTGACTTTGAATCCACCTGATAGGGTGACACAAATTTTTGTTTTGCACATGCGTCCATCTACGTCCGCATCTACATGCGTCCAAAAAAATAGCGTCTTCACAAAAATTCTAGAACACTAAAATAAGCAACTTTGCTGCATATAGTAACTATCTATCTCTTACTTACTTAAATTGCGAAATTTAAGGATTTGTTTGAAGAAACCACTTTAAAATCAAGCAAAGCACAGCCATGGGTGTAAACGTCCTTCAGAACTTGACCCTTCTTTATCGACAGACTTCGCAGCCGGTTATTAGAGTACAGGAAAATTACGGGGCTAGGGCAAAGATCCTATTAACTCTGTAGCGACACCGATCAGTCGAGATTCGAACATACAATGACTGGCTTGTTATGCTAGCATTGTACCCCGAAGCTAACAGCCACTTTAAAATCAGTTCTGCTCAAAAATTCTGTACACGATGTTTTCATTGCTTTCATATATTCTATAAAGTAATTTAGTAGGTTAAAATACACTCTGAAAATTGTTTATCGCTAGAATGCATATGGATGATAACTAGCACAGCGTTAACAAACAGTTGAATTAAATTCCGAAGACATGTCGATTTCTTTATGATCATTTCCAGCTCAAAACGCTAAAAAAAGCCAGTTTTTACTCGACTATTTTCGATTGGAATTGGAATTTGAATGTGAAAATAGTTTTTTTCTAAACCTAATATTTGACGAGCGGCATTCCAAAAGGTCCAATGTGCAAATGAGAGATTCTCTTTGCGACTCGTCTCTTACGGTTATTACGGCGGCATAAATGCACTTGAATGCATCTATTTTGCATGAAACGGTTACTGGTGTTATTGGAAAGCTTATCCTTTAGAATAATTGGGTTGAAATGTATTTATGCCGCCGTAATAAACATAAGAGAAGAAACGCAAAGAGAATCTCTCATTTGCACATTGGACCTTTTGACATGGTCGAGATTTCCAGGTTTATCTGTAAGTAAAAAATAAAAAGGTTTGACAAAACGGGTCTTTTTTTAAAAAGGAGGTACTTCCACTAATCGTACCACTAATGGAGGTATCAATCGGCACCAAATTTAAGATTTTTGCTTTCTGACCTAAAATGAACAATCTGACAAAATTTGGTTCAAATCCGTGAAAGTCAATTACACGGTTATCGAATACTTTGCATGTGTTGACTCCAATAGATAATTTTGAGATTTCACATTTGAATAACTTGAGAACGGCTGGGCCTAAGAAGCAGTTTATATAAGAATTTAGTTCAAAGTGATGCGAATATAATTTGACTCTGTCAGTTTTATGAAAATTACAAATTCAAATACAAATAAAAAATAATATTTTAACTGAAAATGCCTATGTCAAATGACATATAAGATGGCATAACAAAGATTCCTTTCACCACTAGGTGGATTAAATCGGGTTTTTTTTTCTATTACTTAAGAACGGTGCAACTTAGGGATCATTTACAAACTACGTAACGAATGTCGGGCCGCTCCCAAATGTATTGAGAAATAAATTAATGGTTCCTAAGTTGTCCCGTTTTTAATGCTCGAAAAAACAAACCGTGTAAAAAATCAGAGGGGTTGTGTACAAGACATGACCGCATATATAGGTGACGCAGGACTACGTAAGTCTCTTTGTAGTGATAGTGGCATGTATTCATGCTTGTAATCATTCGATTCTTCATGTATACATGTACATGCTATATGCAACATATATACATGCTACATGCGTTGTATGTAACATTTATCAAAGTAGTAACATTGCATACGTTCAATTCTCAAAAGATTGTGCATTTTCCTATTTTATCTACAGCACATCTTTCCACTACACTTCTAATGAAACGGCAAGCATGCGTATTCATACAGAGTCCGATAACCGAATAACCGAACACTACAGCTGTAGCACATTTTTCTAACACAGATATCAAGTTCGCCGAGGTTTGATCGTCTCGCAGTAAAGAATTTTCGATCTATTGGGACCACGAACTTGTGTCATTTTTTGTGGCACACTTCCCTAACACAGACATCAAATTGGACTAGGTTTAATCGCGTTCGTAAGAAATCTGTTGGCACGAGGGGGCTTTGTTACTCTCTCTAGCGCACTTCCCAAGCAAGGACATCAAAATGGTCTAGGTTGAACCGCGGTGTTAAGAAATCTTGTTGAAATGAGAGAACTGTCACTTGTTTTGGCTTACTTCCCAAGCACAGATATCAAATTGGTATAGGTTTAGATCATCGTAAAGAATCTCCAACCAATCACGAAGCGAGAATTCTGGGAAAACATAGGTTCATTATTTTCAATTTTTCATAGTTCAACATCAAGAATCCATACTTTTCTTCATTTGGGTCAATTCTTAGAAGATTTTCCGATCGATTGGTGTAAGAATATTGAAAATCGATCGGAAAACCGCTGAGCTATTAGCGCTCAAAACCTTTCATTTTTCGTGACGCTCGCATTTTTCGATTTTTTGGAATGACACCCCATCTCAAAACCTGCCGTAAGACGTAGTCCTACGTCAAAAAGTACTTGAGTGTAGATGAGCAGCGATGCCAGATCAGCGGTTTTCCCGCTAGACTTAGCGGGATTTCAAGCCGGATAGCGGGACTTAATAACCAAACGGCGGCTAGCGGGAATCTACCGGTTTTCTTAAATAACTCAGCGGGATTTTAGCGGGATCGCGATTTAGCGATATTTGGTAGGCAAGAGTGCTGACAGAGAGGTTGACAGCAAAAAACTTCGTTTATTGTCAGTCTAATGTCTGCTCATGCATTGGCAGATGGTTCAGTATATCCTGCTGATTAGAAAACTCCGTGGTTTTTGCCTAGAATGGGATCAGTTCTGACAAATACTCATTAGAACTTACTGGACAAGAAGACCACCAAACCAATCCGTTTTGCGTATTCCTAATTTTTCCACAAACTAATTCGTTGCCAATGGCAAAATCCAACTGATTCATGCATTGCAAACAAAACAACACAAACAACTTATGTATTTATATACATCACAATTTGCTATATACCGCAGCATTTGTATGATAACAAAACCAAAAAAATCGGCTGATGAGCCGATAAACCCTAAGTCTAAAAGACAAATCGGTACATTTTTGCTAAAACAAAATATCAGCGAGAACAAAGAACTGATGCGCTTTTCAGATATTTTTGAATTTGGGCTGCTTATAAAGATTGAAACATATCTTCTTTTGGCACCAAAAACCATAACCATTTGCCAGCTTTGCTGAAATTTTGCATTATTTTTATCATAGTTAGACACAGAAAGAGAATTTGTGCTAAAGCTTTTTTCGAAATTTTCGCATGTGTTCAAGATACTTCTTTTTCTGTTTCCTGAAGCTTCGTCAACATGAATGCAGCAAATTTGCATAATGTTCATTTAATTGCAACCTCTCAATTTCAGCAGATCATCTTGATTTCAAATGCAAGCCTTACTGAAATGAATATTCTGCACCAAAAACGAAGGAATAATATGACTTTTGGTTCAGCGGGATTTCTAGCGGGAAATAGACTCTAGACAGCGGGAAATCAACCTCTGGGCAGCGGGAAAATGGGCAATCGACCTGGTAACACTGTAGATGAGTTTGTGTATTTGGGATCGTTGGTGACCGCGGATTACAGCACTAGTACTATGATCCGGGGGTACACACAAGTGGAAAATCGGGCCTACTACTACAGTGAAACTGTGCCCTTGCCTTGCATTTTTTGTGATAAATCGCATATTATTCCATAGGGATTTACTATTAATGAATTCTCGAGTGTAAGTCAAAAGTTAGATGACCAGGATTTGTCCTTTTTATGAATATAAAGCTTGCTTCAAATAGTATTGGAACAAAAGCAATTGCGTGTATTTCAATTATTTATGATTGAATTCTTTTCTTATACAAATGTAGCATTTTCTTCATACTTTTTAGAAAAAATACGGATAAAATTATTCGTCATGGTTTCGAAAGAATTCTCGAACTTTTCCTGTAATATTGCTCATTAGGCGGCGCAAACTTTCGTCGTCCATCGTTTTGGCTATTTTATTCCACCACACCAAGTCTTCATCTGATTAATGTCTTTGACAATTTTTCCCTTTGTCCTGAGTCTCCTCTTCATGATTGCCCAATATTTCATAATAGGACGGAACTGGGGGCAACTGGGTGGGTTAAGGTTTTCCGGAACAAACGCTTTCTCTGCATACCATTCTTGAACGACTTTGCTGTAATGACAACTTGCCAAATCTGGCCAAAACATCACGGCGGGATCGAATGAACAGCGAAATTTGTTTTTGGAGACACTCCTTTTGGTACAGTTCCGACGTCATTGTCTTATTTGTAACGAAAACTTTCGTTTTTCTGCCACAGCAGCAAATGCCCTGCCAAATCATAAATATTCGTGCAAATTTGTCGGCAAGAACAAATTTAAATTTACTTGGTACATCCCCCCCCCCCCAGCCCTTGCCAAATAAAATTTTCGACCTAGGATTTGCCCGAAGTCAGCCTTGACATAGGTTTCATCGTCCATCAAAAGACACCCGTCGAACTTGGTTAGCACCCGGTCGTATAGCTTTCGAGCACGGATTTTGGCCACACTATTGTGTTTTATGGTTCGGTTTGGCTGTTTGCTAGCTCGATACGACTTGATTCCTTCCCGGAGTCAAATTCTCCTCACGGTACTATAGGCAGCACCGAATTTTCTGGCCAAATCGCGGTCCGACAGATTGGGATTCCTCTTGATGGTTTTCAAAATCTTACCAAGCAGTTTCCAGTCGACAGTTCCACTCCAATAATTAGCTTGAGCCTTCCGAATCGTCGTCAATGTTTCCTTATACCGTTTGATAAGGCGCCATACGGTATTTCTGGCATTAGCGTAACTAGGGGGGGCTAAGAGACATTTAGCCCTCCCTAGAAAAATTATTCTGGATTTAAAAATTTGAGAAAAAACTATAATTAGATAACTTTACATAATAAAAACTTGAGAGTAATTTTTATATGCATCACTTTACTTTAAGGTCCATGCAAGTCCAAGGAAATAAAATGGCCGAAGAAATGCCGGGGGCTATAGCCCCCCTAGAAATGAGCTAGTTCCGCCAATGATTTCTGGGTAATTTCAGCTAGGGTTGTGGAATGTCAAAAATACATAGGTGAAGCTAACAAAATTTTCGACATATGGGCGCCAAGAACTTCCAAATCCGACCACCTAGAGCGTTACAATATGAGCAAAAGTTTGTTCCAATTCTAAATGAAGCAAGCTTTATGTACATTTATATGAGAAAATATTCGGAGTTTTCAACCATACCCAACAATAATGTATCCTTTATAAAAAGCACGGCCTCTAAACTATTCTTTATAACTGAAAAATGTGATTCAAATTGAATTCAAATAGGTGTTTTTTGTTTTAGTATGCAATACTCGTTGTTTCACTCTTCCCACCTATTGGGGAACAGTGTAAGTAAAATGACTGATCCACATTTGTGGTTATAACCAAAAAACTGAAACTTTTTAGACAATTAGAAAGATATATTTTTCAAATAAATTGAAGAACTAGTTGGAAGGTATCATCAAAAAAATTAAAGTTTTTGGAAAAAGTGTCACAGTGTACACTTCAGCGCATCGCGCTTTTAACAGCTCTAACGCATTTGTTTGTTAACAAAACCATTTGTAGCCAATGCCGTTTTAAAGAAAGGTCGTTTACCTATTGTTTAGTTAAATTTAATCCAGTATGTCATTGTTTCGCTTGTTTTTATACGATTGGAAAGTAATTTCAGAGTAGGAAAAATGGGTGTGCAAAGTTGCGTCAGTTCATTAACATGAACTTGTGTTTTTTTTTTTCAATTAGTTCCTGTGCACAATTAGTGCATCGTATAAACTAACAAATAGCAACTTTGAGCTACTTTAACTACTTTAACTACTTTGAGTTCAAAACATAAACTTCGAGAGGAAACGATAAATTCGCGTTGTTTTTTTTTTCAATACGGCGTAGCTTACAGCACTTTTAAAATAGATAATTACCGTAACGAAATTGGGAAGCAAAACATGCCTCTAGTATCCCTTGTTTTACTGAAAACACACTCAAAATATCTAAAAATAGACATTCGCGGTTTGAAATTAAATTTAAAATCATAAAAAACGCAAAATCAGAAAAGTATTGCGAGGAACTCCGTTTACTGGATAACTTGCAACACCCCTGTTTTCGGTTCATTCTACATATCCATTTAGTTGACATTTTTTCTCATAATCATATACCAAAAGTACTGACCACTATACAAGTTTTGACTGTTTACACTTGGACCTAAACGGTACACTTCAAAGGTTATACCAAGTCAAAGTTCAAAAGTGTTACAAGTATTTATCCCCGGATAACGGTACTGGATATAGGAATAGGATTGTTATAACATGTGACTTTAATCAATAACAGCAATGCTATCTGTTATGTCCATACTATGAATTACGACCATCAAAATATTTTTCTGTCATGAAAATAAGTACTAACGTGATGTGCTATCAAGAAACAACAAATCGAACAGCATCGAAAGATGCAATTAAACTTTACTCGGACGACCTCAAATTTACAAATGCAAATACATACCCATAAACAAAACCAGCCATTTCCGGGTATCAATGACCAACAACCAAACGTTACTCCCCGTTTATCCCTCTCACTATACAGCAACCAAATAATTCATAGCGTTATACAGTTTTCAAATATAATGAATTCATAAAATAATTAAACTTATTTTCCAACATTACGCCCACCATTACAAGTTTCGCGCCGTCCTCGCGCAACTCTAGGCGTTGATCCGTAGCAATTTCCCACATAGTGATAATCACTTGAAGACTACGGCTACCACGGTGCAGCACTTGTTTTTGTCTATTTTTCACACCTCACTTCAGGCTGCACTGCAGCAATCCTGCTGGTTTAACGTGCGCGGGTAGGTATAATCTGACATTAATTTAATGACTGAATTATTATCTCGCGTTTTGTTTTCCTATTTTTCACACCTTCTACTACCCACGACGCGCCGTTCGGCCAAGCAGGTTAAGTGCAAGTGCGTACACCGCAGCCCGCCGAAAAAAGTGCGCGAAATTGTATTTAGCACATTTTCAAGAGTTTTTCCTACTGCCGTCCCCATCGCGGACGAGGCGCGAGCTTTCTCGTGCGTTAAGCTGGGTGCCATTTTTGTTTTGTTTCGGTAAATATGGCTCAATTTCTCCTTCTGCTGCTTTGTCAGTGGACTGATCGAGATGTGGGAAAATATCGTTACCTTCAGCGCTTGCCGCCAAAAGTGTAGTAGGTACCTACTGTGTGTACCCAGTCCAGACACTATAAGTCAACGGAAAGTAAAGTTCAGCATACTAATTTATTGCTTTACTTTAAGGGTACCGTATTGTTTGTTTGTTAACCAAGTTGACGTTGGTTATGTAATAGATTTTAATGATCTGGTAGCTAATTTAATTATGCAGCGTCAAGATACACCTTTTTGATACGCACGGTCCTATGGTTTTTGATGAAATATGCAATTCGTCCTATGTTAGATTTTTGGAACCGGTGTTACAAATAATTAAGCTCGCCACCACATTTTTGCTTGATTAGGATTTTTGCACCACAAATCAACAAAAAAAAATTATTAACCGGTTACACGACAGTTATATGATTGACAACAAATGTATTGTTCAATACTTATATGGATAATTTCTCGTCAATTAGATTTAAATTGAAAAAAAGAATATTGCAAATTTACTGTAAAATACTTAAAATTTTGTAAGCTAATTTAGTTTAGACTCGCTTACACAGCTGCGTGTCCAAGGTGAAACAGCATTTCAACAGTTCGATCATCGGCGGCAGCCAAACAATGGAAATCAAACAAGCATAAACCTCAACAGCAAAAAAGCAGCAGTGACACCACTGAAACAGATCAGATCCGCCGATCAACATCGTTCCGGGTCGTTGAAACCCGAAAGCGCAAAACATGCAACGACACTCGAATATATAACAAAAAATATAACCACCTAACCCCTCAATTTACGGCTGGCCTGCCTGTGTTTACGTTGTACCGTGAGTGTCCGTATGTTTTTCGTTATTATTATATTGAGAGGATGCAGTAAAAATGCAATTTTACTAATGACTTCTGAATACACAAACACGCGGAGCAAATCGCCCGTAAGTGGGAGAAGCTCTGGTTTTTGCTTTTATATTTCCTTCACCTTCCGTCTGCTCTATATGCGACTTTCCCCCCAGCACATCCCCTCGGTACCTACGGATATGCAAATCTGCGTGAATACATGCTATTACGGCGATGATGGATGTCGTGATTGGGAAGCTCTCTATCCAAATTTTTATAATTAATTAGCCCCAAATGGGTGCACAGCATACACTCACACACACGATACTTCATGAATTGAATGGGCTTCTGGCTAACACTCGTGCACATATGAGCACTCAGAGCTGATGTTTTGTGAACTGACTGATGGTTTGTCTACAGACCGAGTATATTGTTGTTAGATAATAAAAGGCTTGTTGTGAACCCGACATAGAGAAAATTAAAAAAAGCAAAATGACCTGACTTTTTTGAGATTTTTCCAAGCTGTAGCTTTTATAAATTGGTTCCAAAAGATGAAAATACCTAAAAATCAAATGTACCTAATAGTTATTTGTTTTTTGGTTAGGTGTGCTCTTCTGAGCGGGAAGAATAATAGCATCAGACAATAAAATCAAATGAAATAAAGTTTTAGGTTTTAAAGGTTAGACGTAAAAAAAGTACAAGCTTCAATGCAAATGGTTATTCAATTCAATACAATTGCTATTAATTATATCGGAAGGGTAATATTTTGAGAAACTGTTTGAAGCATTTCAGTTAGCCTCAAGCTGCGACATTGGTCTAGCAAGCCAGTCGCAATATGTGTAAATCTCGACAGGAAGAGGCTGTTAGAGTCAATAGCCTCGCTCTTGACCTGTACTCTAGCTCTAGGCTTGGTTACGAACCGTTTGATTGAACCATATTAAAATCAAAAGTTGGCAGCTTACAGCTTTTTATCTTGCATAGAAGAAGCTATCATGAGGAGTGAAACAGTCAACAATTGGTCAAAAATAATTAAGGTCGTCGAATTTTTTTAATGATGTCACGGTTGCCTAATTTGCGGTATAAATATTAGATTAATAAAGTTCGATATCGCTTGCATAGAACTTTTCATAAAGCCGCGACGGGTTAGAATTTACGATGTTGAAGAAAGAGGATAAAGCGCCCGACGGGTAAAACCAAAGCACACCGTTTCCAGAAGTTTGTGAACAGGGGCCGCACTACCCAGCTAGCACCAAATCGTACATAAATATACAAAATTTATCGTAAACTAGCTGAACCGACAAACTTCGTATTTCGTCAAATTAAACTGTGTTGTACATAAATCGTGAATCTCGAATGACTTTCGTCACAATCTTGAGTTTTGCAAGTTTCTGGGGAGTTCATGGGTGTTTTAATATACAAATTTTCCTCACAGTAAAGTAGAAAACAATTTCCCCCATTGCTTAGCCTGATAAAATAAAGCGGATAGCATTTAAATATTCGCCATCATTACCAAACCATTTCGCCGAATACCATTTTTCGGAACACCAATTCTCGGTTGACGACCATAACGCGGAATATAGAGTTTCGCAGGATACCAAAAACCTTACGCGGGATGTACCATTTCACAGAAAATCTTTTCGTAGAAAGTACCATTTCGCAGGGGTGACCCAACTGAAGGAAAGTAATAGAGGTCAGTAGATTTAGCAAAATAAATAAACCTAGATAGAGGTGATCTCTAAGGGGGGCTGCAACCCTCCCCCGCAGGGTCCAGCGCTTCCGACGGCAGGCTGCCGGCAACACTAGCGGCCTGTGGCCGTCTCGCGCTGAATTCGCGAATGTTACTATTGATAGTTATTGGTGGTCTTGTTATTGACTAATGTTTTATGAAAGAGTCCAAAATTCGAGTTCGATTAGTTTTTGAGTTACGCAAAAATTTCTGTTTTATTTGTATGAGAGTCCTTATCCTTCTACCACAGGGGTAAGGGGTCTCAAACCATCATAAAAAAAATCCTGTCTCCAAAACCTCCCACATGCCAAATTTGGTTCCATTTGCTTGATTAGTTCTGTAGTTATGAGGATATTTGTATTTGATTTGTATAGGGGCCCTCCCACACTGTTGAAGGGGGAGGGGTCATAAATCCCCTCCAAAAGAGAGGAGGGGTCTCAATTCACCATAGACAAAAAATGCCTATAAAAACACCCACATGCCAAAATATGGTTCCATTTGATTGATTAGTTCTCGAGTTATGAGGAAATTTGTATTTCATTTGTATAGGTGCCCTCCTAAAGTGGGGAGGGGTCCTAATTCACCATAGAAAAAATTCTTGCCTCCAAAAACCTTTACATGCCAAATTTGGTTCCATTTGCTTGATTAGTTCTCGAGTTATAAGGAAATTTGTATTTCATTTGTATGGAAGCCCCCCTCTTAAAGGGGAGAGGGGTCATAATTTCCCTTATAAAGAGGGGAGGGATCTTAATTCACCATAGAAAAAATTCTTGTCTCCAAAAACACCCGCATGTCACATTTTGTTCCATTTGCTTGATTAGTTCTCAAGTAATGCAGAAATTTGTGTTTCATTTGCATGGCATCCATTTGCATTTGCATGGTTAGAGGGGTCTCTAACCATCATAAGAACCTTCCCTGGCCCCAAAATCTCCTATTTGCAAATTTTCACTCCGATTCGTTCAGTAGTTTTCGATTCTATAAGGAACATACGGACAGACAGACAGACAGACAGAAATCCATTTTTATAGGTATAGATCAATGGGAGTTTTTTCGACTGTGATAATAATAGGTTGGAGAATTGACTGTTCAGTCTTTAAATGCAGTGAACGATTTGTTTTATTTTACGCCAACGTTTCGATCTTTGGTTTAGATCTTCTTCAGGGCTTCTAGAATGTGTCTTTTATTAGTTAATTGTGATCGATCTTGTAATTTGTGATGTAACTTACAAAGTTTAAACCGTCTTTGTCTAGTAACTTTTAGCCTATAGTGTTGTCTGTCTTTGGCTGTGGATGTATAATGGTTCGTTTGTCTATACTGTCTAAAATATGTTAATTGTGTCACAAGTTCACTCATTTGTAGCTGTTTTTGATCACGTTATTTTTAACTCTCGGCTTGATTTTTCCAATTGTCTTGCCTATTCGCTATTTTTATTCTGTTTGTGTGTAGCGTTAATCATTTATGTACGTGCTAATTTGTATTTGTCTGTGTGAGAGGTTTATAATTTTTGTGTTTTAGTGTGTTCAGTATTGCTGTGTAACATATATTTATTCCTTTCGTGTCGGTGCGCTTGTTGATGTTGTCTATCGTCATGATGTGGAAAACTTCCAATTTGGGTAGTCGTGTTAGTTTGTTGCTTCGATCTAGTATTGATGCTTGTTCTAGATTGAATCGGTGGTTGGTGTTTACGCAGTGCGTAATCATCGCTGTTTTTCAAGCAGTTGTATTTCTCTTGTAGTTTGGTCCTGTATCTGTGTTATTTTGTCTAATTTGTTTGTATCCGATTTGTGTCCAGATAATCTTGTTTTTAGTGTGTTGGTTGTGAGTCCAACGTACATAGCTTTACACTCTTGACAGTTAATTCCATATATTATATTGTGTTTTTGTAATTTATTCTGTTTTCCTTTTGTGGTACGGTAAAGCCAGTCGGTTGTGCAGTTGTTATAATGTGCTATTTTATTATTTGCATATTCACTAGTCTTTTCTATTAGTTTTGTTATCTTTGGTGTTAATTCGTTTATATATGGTATCGATTTGTATATTTAGTTGTGATTCTCAGTTTCGTCTGCTATTACATTTTTAGAACATCTGGTAATTAATCTATTTATGAATCGTATCGGATAGTCATTTTGCTTTAGTTCTTCTATTATTGTCTTGTTTATATCTGTTTGAGTTTTTGTTGTTGTTAACTTGTTGACTCTTGATAACAAATTGTACGCTGTATTTATTTTTTGATACATTGGATGCATTGAGTGGAATTTAATAAAGCATCCAGAAGCTATTGGTTTTTTTGTACCATTCAGAACAGATTTGATGTTGGTGTGTTTGCTTATTTCAGGCCAACTTGTGTGTATAACTTTCCTCACTAATTCTCTTGGTATATTGGTAAATAATGATGTGACGTCGAATGACACCATTACATGTTCAGGAGGCGCTGTAAAACTGTTGATGTATTCACAGAATTCATACGAGCTATTGATGTTGTGTGCGTTGTCTATTGCTGTTTTGAGTATGTTGGCGATGTATGTTCTGGGAAATGATAGACCAGTTATTTTAAATTCCGACAACAGTACTACCAGCAAGTGAGGGGTACTGCGATGGGTAACCCTTTGTTGCCCATCCTGGCAGATTGGGTAATGAATGCACTGTTAGACCAGATTATAGAAAATATTAATATTCCCATTCCAATTTTAAAAAAGTACGTAGACGATCTTTTTTTATTAATACCAAGCCACG
Source organism: Sabethes cyaneus (assembly GCF_943734655.1). Taxonomy (NCBI): domain Eukaryota; kingdom Metazoa; phylum Arthropoda; class Insecta; order Diptera; family Culicidae; genus Sabethes; species Sabethes cyaneus. The sequence goes on from NC_071354.1 coordinate 149,009,107, forward strand.
AAATACAAAACGTACTAAACAGCTTTAATAATTACCACCCAAAAATACAGTTCACAGTTGAAGTAGAAGTGAATAGACAGCTACCATTCTTAGACATGCTAATTACCAGAACATTTGGTACAGAATGATACAAAAAACCGATAGCTTCTGGACGCTTTATTAATTTCCACTCAATGCATCCAATGTATCAAAAAATAAGTACAGCGTACAATTTGATATCAAGAGTCAACAAGTTGACAACAACAAACACTCAAACAGATATAAACAAGACAATAATAGAAGAACTAAAGCAAAATGACTATCCGATACGACTCATAAATAGATTAATTACCAGATGTCCTAAAAATGTAATAGCAGACGAAACTGAGAATGACAACAAAATATACAAATCGATACCATATATAAACGAATTAACACCAAAGATAACAAAACTAATTGAAAAGACTAGTGAATATACAAATATCAAAATAGCACATTATAACAACTACACAACCGACTGGCTTTACCGTACCACAAAAGGAAAACAGAATAAATTACAAAAACACAATATAATATACGGAATTAACTGTCAAAAGTGTAAAGCTATGTACGTTGGACTCACAACCAACACACTAAAAACGAGATTATCTGGACACAAATCGGATACAAACAAATTAGATAAAATAACACAGATACAGGACCAAACTACAAGAGAAATACAACTGCTTGAAAAAACAGCGCTGATTACGCACTGCGTAAACAAACACCAACCACCGATTCAATCTAGAACAAACATCAATACTAGATCGAAGCAACAAACCAACACGACTACCCATATTGGAAGTTTGCCACATCATGACGATAGACAACATCAACAACGCACCGACACGAAAGGAATAAATATATGTTACACAGCAATACTGAACACACTAAAACACTAAAATTATAAACCTCTCACACAGACAAATACAAATTAGCACGTACATAAATGATTAACGCTAGACACAAACGATTTCGTCTCGTTCTGCAAATTGATGCAGTGTATACGGACCTGAAAGCTGCGTTTGATCGGGTGGATCACGGCATCCTCCTTGCTAGGCTGGAGAAGCTGGGAGTTTCCGCACCGTTCTGCAAGTGGTTACGTTCATACCTAACACACCGTAGGCTAAGTGTGAAGATCGGATCAGAGGTCTTCGACTCGTTCAATAACATCTCTGGCGTGCCACAGGGGAGCAACCTTAGACCCTTGCTCTTTTCTCCTTTCATCGTAAAAATAAGCCCATAGCTTTTAGCTACAACATGGCAGGACATTTGTTACAACGCGTCTATCACATTCGTGATCTTGGTGTCGTCCTGGATAGCGCACTAACCTTCCTTATACACTACAACGACATTATCTCCAGAGCCAATAAGCAACTTGGATTTATTTTTAAAATCGCCAAGGAGTTCCGTGACCCGTACTGTTTTCGATCTTTGTACTATGCACTTGTAAGGTCTGTTTTGGAATTCGGATCAGTGATCTGGTGTCCATATCAAAAAATTTGGATCACTAGAATCGAAGCAGTGCAGAACAAAATTCTACGGTATGCTTTGCGCAGTCTTCCATGGCGCGATCCCAGAAACCTTCCGCCATATCAGGAACGCTGCCGTCTGCTTAACTTGGAGACTCTTGAAAGAAGACGTGCCAACGCTCAAGCCACGTTCCTGGCTAGATTGCTACTAGGAGATATTGACAGCCCCGCTCTTCTGAATCAACTAAATCTGTATGCTCCTGAACGACCCCTCAGAACCAGGTATTTCCTGCACCTGCAGGGACGGAATGCTAACTGGGCGCTTACAATTTATACATAAAATAAATAAATATTATATGCAATAAATTGCGGTAATGCAATGAAGGCGCATGGTGTTTTGTTTTTCAAACAAGAAAATGACTATTGAATTCAATGGAGGTGCATGATGATATATGTTTGCTAGCAAGAAAATAAATATTTTTGATTCCTGTTTGCCCAAAATATTCGTTTCCAAGCAGCTAAACACAGAATATAATGTGTCTCCATTGCAATATCGTAATCTTATTTCTTTAAACAATTGTATTCAAAAACAAAAATATTTCCCAACAAGCAACAAATATAGTAGGTATGAAAAAATTGATACAGTTTTGAATTTTGAAACTATTTTTTTATAGTACCACTAGGGTGTACCCCATTAGGGGTACAAACGAAAGGTATACGGACATTAGGCATAATGGACGTTAAGCATAAATAGATGATAGGGCGATAGGCATAATGTGCAGAAGGCGTAATCTTCTTTATGGTCGCATAATGGTCGCTAGGAATGTTAGCTTGTAAGAGACCCAACCGACTCAGTTTAGAAAAGCTGAAAACGGCTCGATCTCTTTCTATTGCATACAAAGAAAGTCGATACTACAACTAACTACGCTAGGACAAAATAACTAGAAATGGTAAACTTAGCAAAACGAATAAATCTAGACAAATGTGATTTCAGCGGGTGAATATCCCACCGCAGTCACCGGCACTTCCGAAGGCGGGTCGCCGAAATGCGGCCGTCGCACTCTGATTGTCATAAAATGATGATGTCATAAAATGATTTTTAAGAAACTATATACCAAATGGTCGCTCTGCTAAATAGTTATTCTGCCAAATGGTCCCTTATGATTATGCTAATATTTTTGTGCCAAACGATGGTATGAGTCAGGACTTATGACAAACAGCATTATGCCAATTGACTTTATGCTAAATAGGTGACACTTTTTAGTTCTACGGTGACGCAGTCATGATTGACTCATTCATAACAAAGCGATGTTTAGTCAATTATGTCTAAGTTTCATTATAGGTATCGTCCATTAGGCCATTACAAATATTTTATAAAGTATTTGTCCTTTCAATGTTGGGCAGCTAAAATAGTTGAGCGTGTTGTTTAACCAATTACACATGACGGCTTGGTGGTGTAATTGGTTAAACAACATGCTCAACTAGAGATTGAGAGCTGTGAGTTCGCCTCTCACCTTTGCTAAGTCGATATTCTTATTGCTACGAACGTAATCTTTATTAATCATGCCAGATGAACAGCCTGTACGCTTTTCGTCATCCATGTTTTCCCCGCATTCTTTACATCGTGGCAATCACTGAAATACTTGTCGATTAGATAAACAATTGTCACCTTAAACATTTTTCAGCGCTTTTTCGCCAATTTTTAAACAACATTTAGTATTGACTTTTTGCACTTTATTCGCTCCCCGACCAATCAGAAAATATACCACCATTTAACGCGCTGTAATATGGCCAACTTTGACAGTTTGTCATTAAAGGTTCACAAGTCATAACTAACGGGTGGCAACTAAAATTTTGGAATTTTTTTCTCAAGCTGTCAATGAGAGATACATGAAGAAGATCTGATTTACCGAAATTAAAGATACATTATCCATTGTTGAAAAAAACATTAGTGTACATTTGAAAACGGTCCGTATTCGGCTGTTCGGCGAAGCTTTCGTTTGACGTCGAAACAGGAGCGTTGTACGGCCTTCATGTCAACTTTGCGAATGCATCTCTTGATCCTACCAATCAACTGATTGCAAATCGTGGTTCTCCAGTTATTTTTGTACACCAAGGAACTCAAAATCCTGAAGAAATCTTCGATTGGGCGCACTGAGACAGATTTTTCAGGTCGTGGTTCTTGGGTAAAAATGCAATCGAATGGGTATTCAGGAACGATTGTGTTTTTTTGGCGTAATGCGATGATGTTCTATCCGGCCAAAACACGTATTGTCCATCTGCATGATGTTTGTATAGAAACGGGATGAAAATTTTGTTCAAACATTCGTCTGGTGCATCTTAATTGATAGCAAAACGAGAGGACTTGTTGTTGAAGAAACGAGAAAGAGAAAGATATCCTTCTGCGTCAATCATTTTGGCTGGTCTTCCACTATTTTGCTTGTGAGTAGTTGTTGGGCATCTTAGGACATGGTAAACAGTCGAAGCTGCAACATATTTACTTTTTAAATGTTGTACCGTATACTTTTTGCCGACATTTCTGTTGCAGTTCGTAGAAGTGAACAACGCGCTCCCAAAATGCTTCTTGTTTCGAAGCCATTTTTAGCAAAACTTGGCAAGCAGAAACAAGACAAAAAATATTAACAGAAAGAGGAGAGAGAGAGCTTACACATACATACTCTCACTTCACTCTGAGCTCGTTTGGTGTTGAGCATAAGGGCCGCGAAAAAATTCCAAAATTTTAGTTGCCACCCGTTACTGAACAATTTTTTATTATAAACACTCCAGCAATTTTTCTCAGAATTGCTTTCATCAATAAATCTATCGACAAATCCTTTAGGTCCTTCACGAACAGCATTGACATGCAAGTTGCTAGGTAGATAAATTCGATTCTGCAGTAATTCTACTTGCATACAATGGGAAACCCTTGAGGTGATGGTGGCTGCCCACATACATACACACATACATAAATCTATCGACAAATCCATTAGGTCATTTCGGACCAAACATTTCTGATTTCCATTTTCCAATATCTTCGACTTTCTAAATTTAGTAGCGTACTGTTCTTCAATAAGAAAATCAAAATCTATAAGCACTAATTAAAACTCTTCGCACTTACTAACCACTTATCGGTAGTTTGAAGTGTCGACATGCAGTAATTGTACAGGTACTTATATATCTATTTCCACTCTTGCGAAGCCCGCTGATCGCTTCGCACGACATCATCTAGACCACCCAATTTAAAGCACTCGAGCGCGAATCGGTATTCAATTGCAATCGCGGTATCATTTACCTCGGCAGTAATTAGACAGGTTTTCCCCTTTCAACGTGAACCATCAATAACCAAATGAAATGGACCGCGAGCGCATTTAAAGATTTGCTCTTTTCTTCTTCATCTATGCAATCGAAAGTGACCATTTATCTGAAATGATACCGGTATCATTTGCTGACGAGATTGAACAGCAAATTGACGCGTGCCGAAACCAAACGTGCAAATCCAAATTACCACGAAAGGCGAGACTTTGCGTTTTGCACGAGACGATAATCCATAAGAAACTAATATAAGAAATCAATAGGTACCATATATCAATTTTAATATATAACGGTAGATGGTATACATATCGTTTCGAAAAAAAACAGGTACGTACTGCACTCTTAAATGATTCTACCTGTAAATAGGTCGGATTTAGTTAAAGCTAGGTTGAAACTACTCAAAATGCCCTTAAAGTGTACAAACTCAAACTTTGGGTAAAACTTTCAACCAATTTAGGCTACTTGCTACCGATAATTGAATTAATCTCTATGACAAATAACGCACTTGTAAGTTCATACTACCAATTTTTTGGTTGAAAAACTACTCAAAATCTGAGTTTGTACACTTTAAGGGCATTTTGTGTAGTTTCAACCTAGCTTTAACTAAATCCGACCAATTTACAGGTAGAATCATTTAAGAGTGTGCATTCTATTCTGGTATTAGTCCTACTAACGACTCGCAATAGTTTGTTCGTTCATAAAACGTAACGGTGGAATTACACAACTGGCCGGCATACAACTTTTTTCTTTTTTTACGATTCCAGCGCCAGTACTTTCTAATCGTGTTATATCGATTTTTCCCGAGACCAGTCAGGTTCAAGTGCATCTATTTTGCTACTGGACAGCAGTTTATTACTCATTCAACGCTGTTATACCGTCGAATCACGACTAACTAGTTTGAAGAGCCTTTTCGAACTGTATTCTGTTACGAATAATCCTGGTGGCCACCGCGCCACCTGTCAGCAAGAACCACCCTGCCTTTCGGTTGGTGATTAGCATAAATTCGCTTTACTAACAGTAACAAATAGCACGTCATTGGATAGCCCCAAGAGGAATTTCCTCGCAACACCATTACGTTTTTCGATAAAATTTTCTACAAGCTCTCCACTAAGTAAAAGCCATACACTAAGCAAAAGCTGTTTTTCAAATAACACCCCTTACCGCCTTACATGTGTCCGTACGCGAAGGTCTTTTATGTTCCAAGCATGGCTCATTAAATTGAAGGTCTGATATACTAACTAATATAATCACACATTTGAAACGCTTTTAACCAGGAAAATTAATGCATGTGAAATTTTAAAAATTAAACTCGCCGTTGCGCGAAAAGTGTGAGTTTTCATATCGGGTATCGACGGTGCACTCAGGGCTATTGCATGCAACGTGTTTACAAATATGGTAATCTGCTAGTAGCTGTGCCGTGTAAAATTGAAAATTAAATAATAAATACCTACTGCAGTAAGCTTCTTTTTGGGTAGTTACGATGATTTGCCCACTGGCTGCGGTAAGGTGCACCTACCTGCATGTGATGTTGCTTAGACGTTTCATTTTTTTTTTTATTTTGATATGCACCGTTTACTGTCGAAACAGTTAGTGCAGTGTCATTCGAGACATCAAACGATTCAGTGTATTATTTTACGATCCACTTTCTCCTGTATTTACCAACGGAATGCAATAAACCTTCATGCACAGTCCTGAATTGGCATTTTATGCGACAAAAAGTTCTAACTTAAATCTTTGTTTTATGTTGTCATTGATTATGTGTCTGATAGTTTGCTAATAATGTACAGGAAATCCGTGAAAGGGATAGTAATGCTTTATTGCACTGGAAATGCACAGCAAGCCTAGGTAGTAGTAACAAGCCGTAGTCTTCGTAGTCAACTGATCGCGTATTGGCTCTAACAGGAGACCAGTAGATATTCGAACATATGACAACCGAATTGTTACATCAATGTCACACTTGGAGGACAACTGGAAGACAACTAACTTTACGCAGCAGGTACCAGCCATCCATCACACTAGGTTTAACAGAAACACAATTTTGCTTCCAAAAAATTAAAATAGTTACACGGGTACAAATTTAATCTCCAAAATGCGAAAAATGACTCATGATTTCAAGAATCTGGTGTATTTTCATGTTATGAATATACACCATGAATAATGTTCATGATTTCATACTTTTCTTTACCGTAACGCAGCCTAAGCGTTACTGTTTTGCACGCGAAATTCTAAAATCATGAATCTTTCAACTTGGAACCATGAATTAAATTCCTGATTTTTCGACTAAAATCATGAAATCATGATCTGTAAACTATTGTATGGGAGCTTCTAACCTCACTCTTTTGACAGCAATTGGTAGTTTGTTTACATGGTGTTAGAGTTTGAATTGAAATTTCGCCCGGCAGATAATGATCAAATTGTTTAATTTTTATTGAGGGAAAAGCGCTTTTCGTGTGTTTTAAAGTAATCGATACAGTAATCTTTCACGAAAACTTATATCGAAAGCGCTGTATTAGACAAAGCGTTAGTGGTGCAAGTTGCCGTAGCAGCAGTGGAACTCCAGTAGTAACATCATCACTAGCAGCAATAGCATGGCCCTTGGTGCTTGATACGAGCGGAGTTGGATTAGGTGACACATACAGTAGAAGTTCCGGGCGAGAAAATACTACAGAAGCTAGCTCAAATTTTTACTTAGGTAAGTAAATGATATTTGCTGCCAGTTCCAATACATCACTGAAAATTCCACTTTTCAGATGCTGATCTGGTAATTACTTGTTTTTGTACGGTAAACGTTTTTAACGACTCATTGATTTTATGGTTGCTTGACGAATAATCATGACTGATGCTAGTTCGAAAACAGACACTAAGGAAGCCTGCAAGTCGTAGGCGAAATACGTATCTGTCGTGAATAAAATATACATAGAAGAATTAAATTGGATAAGTTTTCTTCTTTTTATTTAATTTTAGATGACTGATACAATTGATATTATTGGCCCTTTTTTGTAAGTCCCGCCGAGCAGCTCGAATCGACTGTCGAGTGTCGAGTGCGGAAAGAACGGCCGGTATATAGCGGCTGAATGCACCGCCAAAATAGAACAAGCTCACTCGTCATTTGCTGACGGTTGAGTCACTAGCTTTTTAGCGGTCGGCTCAGTCGAGTTACGCGCATCGTGTCGCATGTTACTTAGGGGGAAGTCCTGTATGGCCGGACACCAGCGAATTTTTTTTTTATTTTTTGTGTGGTTTTAACCAGTTGGTCATTCACCAGTAAACTAGCGATTTCTAAAAAACGAAGAGTAGTAAAAATATTTGGTGCTTTAATGATACTGTTGTTCTAACCTTTCCAGATAATTTTATCATTCTTTGTTTCGCTAGAATCCGTGCATGGATGCTGTTCGGCCATGCAGGACTTCCCCCTGCATAATACCAGAAGTATACCAGTCGAGCAAAGTGACACTCGCCGTGATTTATAAAATAGGGCCCTATACCAGGCACCAGTTTGGATACGGTAGACAGAACCATTTCAAAAGTGGCTCTAGATAAAAGGACAGGTGATAATATTTACAATTAAAGTATGGTTCAAATTAATGCGGAATGTTACCAGAGTTGCCTGGATCGATCGACGGATGGAAAGGTGCTCAGAGTCGGATCAATCCTCGTTATTCTTATGCTCGGTAGAAGTCGGTGTACTATCTACTGCACAGGATGATCTCTGAGTATTCCCAAACCATCAAATGCTATTTAGACCGGATTGAGCACTGGTGCATAAACTATTACCGGTCCTTTACGAGATTCCCTGGTACTAGATGCGGCCATTTTGCCATGAGCTACTGCTGCGCCAATGAAGGCGTATTTGTTCCTGCCTTCTCAGCTGCGTCGATGATGTATGACGCAGGTTCTTCTTTCACAACAACACTTGCTGTGTCGGGTAAAACGGCCTTCATTGTCGCCCCAAGGAACTGCCCTCATTAAAACGGATCGATGGTTTAATTTCCATATCCAGAATATAGGATATCATAACTTTTCCACTTTTATCGTTTTCCCCCACTTTCACGGTAGCGAATTTTTCTATTTCGCTATCCATCATTATAATAGCACTTTTAACACACGACTCACGTCAACGAAACTGAAAATTACTAATCTGTTCACTTTGTTGCTCATCAGCGACGGAAACCATCACAAAAATTGTACTTCTTCATTTAATAGAATCATCACAAGATGCTAAATCACTAACATTCGCTGCTGTGATTTCAAAGACCTGATTTGACAGTTCGTGTAACGCTAGAAGCAATTATGAAGAATATTCACAAAAATGCTTGTTATAGTTCATGATATTTGTCCGTACAGTCATGAAATCATGGGTCATGGTAATGATTTCATAAAATTTCAAGCTTATTGTTTTCATGATTTTTTATTCATGAAAACTGGAACAGATTTCTTTCCGTGTACAATAAAATTCGACACAACTGGCTATCTTCCAACAAATTGGGATATTAACAGGTTGTACGATACTTTTAAATCCAGAAATAGAGTACACAGACTTTACATGAAGAAAGTCACATCCGTAAAGTTTTTGGAACATAGAAATTCGAAGCGAAAGGACAAAGCATCTTGTCATCAAACTTTTTCACGTTCATTCACACTCGTGGTTTAATTAGATCTTAACGTAATCGTTACCTTTACCCTTACGGTTGCCATATAAAACTATTTAACGTATGCCTTACGTTGGGTCGTTCATCATCACGCAATCGAACTGCGTCAGCCTCGTCATGAACGACTTCCGTAATCGTGTTTTTTACGTCTTGTTTTGTTCCTTGTTGTGATTTAAAGTTACATTAAGGTTACTAATAAGCAACCTATTTTGGACCTCGTTTACAGCTGTGCAAAGCTACAACCAAGTAGGCTACCCTACACTGAGTGCAATAAAATAGTACTACAAATAAAGAAAGCAGCAATTGAAAATACAGCTATTCAAGAGAATAGTAAGATTGACGACGTAGCATCCGGTCAATGCAACAACTATGGCATTGCATAAAATACCACGGTTTAGCAAATAACCACATGGTATGGTTAATTATCTTACGTGTTCAAAACAAATAATAAAGCATTTTTAAAATAACCGGTAAACAATGCAATAATCACTATTTCTATGCTAGTAGTTACACGACATGATTGTACGTTTAATAAATATTTTATAGCTACAAAAACTATTTGATGGCATGATGGTAAACATCTCCTATCGTCGTGAAATTTACTATAACTGATAGTTCAACGAAACTGGTATTGCTCCTCATAGTATATTTCTCGTGGCATCTCTAAGAATCTACCATGAACGTGTTTGTCTTTCGTTACTTACTTACTTACTTACTTAATCAGCTCCAGGCCGTGGTTGGTGAAGGTTTCATCCTGCGCAGTTTTAGGAGAGGATCAGGCAAAACGAACCGATTGTGAATTCGGTACTAAATCGATGACAATCAACTCTCCTGATGTCTTTCGAGTAGATTGGTACTATTCGAGTTTATTCCCCTGTCTTTGAAATAGTTTTAATCGCTCTAATCAGGTTTTACTATGTATTTAGGGGTGAATTGGGCCAAATGGACTATTCTTGCATTTCGCACAGTATGGAATGGATGGAATTTGATTCTTCTGAAGTTCTGACAAAATTCGGAATCTATTTGAGATCGTTTCACGAACGGCAAATAAGTTTTTAAACTGTTTAGTTAGCTTTTATCATGATTTTTGGGGAAAATAGGGCAAAATGGACCACTTCCCGAAGTCTGCGCAGGATGAAACCACTACCAATCGATTTTCTGTATTTTTTAAGTAGAAATAGGTATCTTGTAGGAATGTGATAAAGTTGATTGCTTTTATCTACCAATTTGAAACTCTGGAATCGTTCAACAATTCGTTCTTATGCGTGAAACGGCCATCTCTTTTAGTTTCGTTGTAATTTAATTTTTAACGTATCATTTTGAGAGTCTGAAAACTGCACGAACTCATACATCACGCATAGCACACTAGATCACAACAGCAACAACAATGTCTTTCATAAATTGAGGGTTCGCCTCTACTTTTGCTTGCATAATCCTGCAAAACTCAAGCCGCTTAGGTTTATCCACAGATAGTAGTTACTCAAGCCTGTAGTGTGGAAAGGTACGATGTATTTTTATCCAGTTCAGCACGCTTCGCATCTTCCAGTATAATACGGAGCAGTTTCACAGTTTAGCCACTGACGAACTGACAAGACACACAGAAGAAAATCCTTTAAAAACCATCGTCCTACACATTTTGCTTGCACACTAGCACCCTCTGTTATGCATGTTGCGGAGTAGTTTGCATTTGCAGGGTTTTATGCTGTAGGGTTTTTACATTTGTATGGTTTTATACTAAAAACTCGAAGCAACACCCGCGCGCCGCGGTGTGGCCATGTTGCGAAACATGCTTTTTTGAAAAATGAGTGTTTTTTTATTGGACGATGGAATTAACTCGAGTGTCCCGTCTGTTTGTCTGTGGTTTAGCTTTTACTTGTTTTGGGATTATTTCTGGCAATCCGCAATTCTCGTGGTTCATACGCCTGCGCCACTCTCCGCTATCCGTTTATACTCCGCCAAAAATAGTCCACAACACCTTTTGTTCAAATACATATGTTTTCCGTAAGCAAAGTTACTTTCTCACGACCGTAGAGGACTACCGGTTTGATTAGCGTTTGTACATCGTCAGCTTTAGCTTTGTGCAGCTGCGTAGGCTCCTTGATCAAAGCGTCTTGCAGAGGGAAAAGTAGGTTCGTCCAGCTTGAATGCGTCGTTGAATCTCCTTACTCGTATTGTTATCGGTGGTGACCAAAGATCCCAAATATACGAACTCGTCAACCACTTCCAGTTCATCGCCCGCAATAGTCACTGTCCATGGACGGCAAACGTTGTTTCCTCTGGAACCTCTTCCTATCATATATTTGGTTTTCGACGCATTCCTTTGTAAACCAATCCTCCCAACCTTCGTTTTAGTCTGGCGTAGAATACCTCCGTCATCCCAAGATTTCTAGTAATGATGTTGAGGTCATCTGCGAAAGCTAGAAGTTGGCTACTCTTGCTGAGGATCGTTCCTCTCGTTTCAATGCCCGCTCGCCGGATCACACCTGCAATAGCGATGTTAAATAATATACAGGACAGTTCATCCTCTCGCCGCAACCCTCTGCGGCGTTTAAAAGGACTCGAGAGTGCCTCCGAAACGCGCACGTAGCACATCACTCGTTCCATTATAGCTTTGATCAGCCGCATCAGTTTGTCCGAAAAATTGTAGGGTAAGGTGGTGCAGAATACACCGCTTAAGCAAAACATCATTTTGCAGAGTAACGGCGTGTTTTTTCCACGTTTTTCAACTTCTAGAAGACTTTGGGATCTTTTTTACACTTACTCCTGGTGAAATTTCCTAACAAAAACCAGTAGGTATTTTTTGTTATGTTTGACGATTTATGGCAAGCGTCAAAATTATTATGTGAGGCAGAACGCCAAAGCCCGTGGACAAAACGCACCAAGTTTGCCCAGCTAGGCGTTAAACGCAACCAAAAAATTTACCATTCAATCACGTGTTGTATAAACTCCTAAAACTAGGCTACCGCAATGGCGCAAGCGTTGGTTATAGCGTTTGTTGCATACGCTTGTTTGCTGGGTTACAATGGGTTCATATCTCAACATAATTGGCAATAAAATTTAATCATCTACTTTTCTCCAACTGATGTGTGATGAAATATTGTAAGTTAAACAATGTACAATTAGGTTTAAGGCAAAGTCCTATACAATACATAATATTGCTGCATTTTTAATAAAAATTCCGAAACAAAAGATGTACTGCAAATTAAAAATATTTTATAACTGTTCGATCCCGCTGTGATGCATTCTACCCCTGTTTTGTATTTTGAAGTTTTTTGCAATATATGTGAAAAATATGCCTAGTTAATGCCGTTTTTGTGATGAATCATCGAGTATGACAGTATATCAATTAGATAGACTGTATTTATTATGAAATTTGCATACCGACTAGTGGTAAAAGCTTAAGAGAAAACCGTGATTCCTTACATGCGGAATGAGATCGCGGATAATCGCTTGATTTTATTGGATGTGGCTATGTTTGATGCTTTTACATTCCACACAATTATGAATTAGCGTGTTTTACACCAAAATAAAATGCGCATTCATAATTTTACTAAATAGTTTCCGCGTTTTTAAGCAATTAATAGTATGGGCCATTCTACCCCCCGGTGCGTTCTGGACAGTCTTACCCTACTCGTACATTAGCTGCCTTAGCTGTTTGCGTTCAACTGTACGTATGCTGCCCTGAAATCCACGAAAATGCGATGCGCGGGTACGTTTCACACTCGACATTCGTGGATGATTTGTCGGAGAGTAAAAATTTGACTCGTTGTTGCACGGGCCCCCATAAAGCCTGCCTGGCACTGCCTTACGAATTATCCTGCTATTAGGGACGACATAACCAAATCTGGTAGGTGGTGTTGACCAATGTAATACCGCAGTAATTACAGTAATCTAGCTGATCTAGCCGATTTTGTAGATGGGACAAACCACAACTTCCATGCACTTCTCCGGTAGTTTCTCCTCCTCTTTGCAGTATGCTCAACTATAAGTGCTCAATACTTATCATCATACAAAACCCCATATTTAAGAGTAAAATTACTAAATCTACTTTATTTTGATTATTATGTTAGTTCATTATGACAAATTTTGTCCTATGATATAAAAAAAATGAATAAATAAAAAACACCTAAACTCAAGCAAAATCACACATGGTTCAGTTTGACAGTTTTTTGCGTTCTGGCGATTCCTCACCTTTGAATGTCGTATGAAAGGTCACATGTTGATACAATAATTATAGCCTTTCAAATGTCTCGCCGAGCACCGCCAGATCGTAGGCCTACAAACTTATTTACCTAATTAAATCACCTCGACAAAGGTGTTAGCCGAAGCGGGTCGACATATAGCAAACTATAATGTGTTGCATAATAAATAACCACGTAGTCACATCGGATGTGCGGTCTCAATCAAAATGTACCGCATAAGCGGGCTTGTTGGGCTGCTAAAAGAACGTACACAAGTTGGTCTACTTTGCCGATACCCGAACAGTAGAAATATGCAAAACATAGCTCCGTTAACATTGTTATTAGACTAGGCCCTAGTCACTACCAGGGATGGTTCAATCACCTTAACTCAATTTTGTTTCATTTGACAGTACTGTCTCAGCCGAGCAAAATTTGACAAAGTTCTATATGGGACATTTGTAGAACTAGCTATTATCACTGACGAACTGACACGACACACAGAAGAAAATCCTTTAAAAACCATCGTCCTACACATTTTGCTTGCACACTAGCACCCTCTGTTATGCATGTTGCGGAGTAGCTTGCATTTGCAGGGTTTCATGCTGTAGGGTTTTTACATATGTATGGTTTTATACTGAAAACTCGAAGCAGCACCCGCGCGCCGCGGTGTGGCCGTGTTGCGAAACATGCTTTTTTGAAAAATGACTTTTTGATTGGACGATGGAATTAACGCGAGTGTCCCGTCTGATTGTCTGTGTTATTATCTACAATTTTGCCGAATAAAGTATTGCTGTATCGTTTGTATTTACGGTGCTACAGTATTGGTAGCTCGTTAGTAGCTTAGTGCACTTTCACTTAGCTACTAAATAATACTAATACCAGTACTGTAGCACCGTAAACACAAAAGATACAGCATAACTTTATTCAGTTAAATTGTAGATAACGGGTGGCAACTAAAATTTTGGAATTTTTTTCTCAAGCTGTCAAAAAGAGATAAAGATATATGAAGAAGATCTGATTTACCGAAATTAAAGATACATTATCCATTGTTGGAAAAAAATTAGTGTACATTTGAAAACGGTCTGTAATTGGTTGTTCGGCGAAGCTTTCGTTTGACGTCGTAACAGGAGCATTGTACGGCCGTCATGTCAACTTTGCGAATTTCTTGATTCTACCAATCAACTGTTTGCAATTCGTGGTTCTCTAGTTATTTTTGCACACCAATTAACTCAAAATCTTCGATTGGGCGCACTGAGGCAAATTTTTCGGGTCGTGGTTTTTTGGGTAAAAATGCGATCGAATGGGTATTATTTAGGAACGATTGTGTTTTTTGGCGTAATGCGATGATGCTCTATCTAGCCAAAACACGTATTGTCCATCTGCATGATGTTTTTGTAGAAACGGGATCAAAATTTTCTTCAAACATTCGTCTGGTGCATCCTAATTGATAGCCAAAAGCGAGGGCTTCTTGTTGAAGAAACGAGAAAGAGAACGAGGTCCTTCTGCGTCCACAATTTTGGCTGGTCTTCCACTAGCTTGCTTGCCAATAGTTATTGGGCATCTTAGGATATGGTAAACAGTCGAAGCCGCAACATATTTGCTTTTTAAATGTTATACCGTATACTTTTTGCCGAAATTTCTGTTGCAGTTCGTAGAAGTGTACAACGCGCTCTCGAAATGCTTCTTGTTTCGACGCCATTTGTAGTAAAACTGGGCAAGCATAAACAAAACAAAAATATTAACAAAAAGAGGAGAAAGGGAGCTAGCACATACATACTCTCATTTCACTCTAACCTCGTTTGTTGTTGAGCATAAGGGCCGCGAAAAAATTCCAAAATTTTAGTTGCCACCCGTTAATAACTGACTGCAAACATCCCGTATATAACTTTGTCAAATTTTTCTTGGCTGACACGGTACTGTCAAATGAATCCAAATTGAGTCAAAGTTGTCGAACCATCCCTGGTCATCAGAGCATTTTTTCAAAGTTATCCTCAAAATCCTACATTTGATTTGATTATAACATGCTATCGCAACCTCAGTTTTACACCTTGCCTAAGAAAAATGTGTACAATGAGTAGTGTATATACGCGAGCCTACATTTCTTCTACAGTACAAAATTTCAAGGCTTTGTCGAAAAAACGGATATTTCTGGTCCTACCAAAAACGATGTTTTTGCGGCCATAAACTTTGGAGTTTCAGAACAATATTTTTCCTGAAAATTCCAATAAAATATGACGATATGACAAAAATGACGATTTTGGAAAACACTTTAATAAATACGGGTCTAAAATTTTTCGAAAAGGACCGAATACACAAAATTTGAACAAAATCTGAGCACTCTATTTTCATAGAATTATTAAGCCGAATCGGGAAAGGTCGTTCCGAACCGATTCGCGTGGAACGCCTCAGCAGCTTTGTATATCCGCTGATTCAAACAGCAAAAACCTGCAGCATTGACTACTCTAAAATTCATCATGCAAAAAACTGTATAAAGCAAAATGAAATACATGTTCTATTACTGGAACGATTGTCTAGAAATTGAAATTTACTCTGATTTATTGTCGTGTACCATCAGGTGGATCCGTTAGAGGCCAACCGGTCCGATCTTTGATAACGTCGACAATAATTAGCTCATTGATTAACAAACTAAACATTGCAACTCTCACAGCAGATCATCTTGTTTAGATTTAAAATATTGTAAATTTCAATGTGAACGAACAACTAACATCCACAACAGACACCGCCGCCGCCACAATCCGATTTAGAGGTGCAAAAGAAGCGCCGAGCAAAATTTCGAATTCAGCAGCAGCGCCGGTAAACGGGACCATTCATTCATTGTTTAACCAAGTTAGGGCGAATGAAGGTGCGTGGCAAAACGTATTTTTTGCTGTTAAATGTTTTTTTTTCTCTTTCCTAATATTTATTACGAAATGGTACCTGTGCGTCATCCGGCGATCATCCCATTGTGCAGAGAAAAAAAAAACTTTAAAGAATTTCAAATCTTGACAATGCTCTGTATGGCATAAACAAACAAGCCTAATTGACTGAAATTCTTCACCTTGATAAAGACTTGATTATCATAATTTTCTAAGTTACCCTAAACATTTTGTGCATTTTTAAATAATAAATAATGATAATGAATAAGAGGCTGATTTATTAAAAAATAATTTTAGCGTTTTGACATGTTTTGTCCGTAAATCACTAATTTGCCGTTTTGGTTTTATCTTTTCCTAATGAACAGATAATTTGAATAGGTTATATACATATGATAGGAAGCTCGGTAGGTTAACTTTTTTGCCTTTGCAATGAACAAGGGCCTTGTATTACAAGGCAAGTTCTTCAACTGAGTAGTGAGTCAGTAAAACAATGTTAGAGGTTATAGCTACACAACCATTTAAGGTGAAATTAATCAACATCGACTTTGCGTCAGTTTCACCTTAACCTCTGACCTCCGTAATATGTATCCAAACACATGCAATCAATGGTAAGCACCACTTTTTGTTTTCAGCTTCAGTTTTCCAAAACATAAAAAAGCTGCGGCAGTCTAATCTGTACGCAAGTGAAATTTTCTCCACTGAGTTTGTTCCACCAGAGGCTTCGTTATCGACGGCCAGCCAGGCCAGTGTTTGTGACCGTCTTTAAATTCAACACGTGGGGTAAGCTTAGAGAAAAACAATGCTATCGGCGAAAATGCCGAAAAAAATTGAGCAGACAGCTGATACAGTAAAATGTAAATGAACTTTCCCGCCCATGGTGCTGGCACTCAGTGGGTATCTGTGTCCGGCCGGGTGTCACGAATGGATTGTACCATTCTTGACACCCGGTGGTGGTGCCATTAGTTAAGATGCTTTTTTAGCATAATTGATGGCTCATCGGTTTCCCGGTGGGATAGGTCGTACTTTTTGAATAACTTAATTTGTGTGTATCTTTTAGCCTACTTAGCACTTTTGTTTTCTTCGGATCCCGTTATCATGAACCACAAGCATCGGCGCAAAATGCAAGGTATTAGTGGTCATTGGATGTGATTACTTTACTAGGTACCCTGAGCACATAAGGAAGAGTTGGATTGTACCACTCAACTACAAAGTGATTAGAGAGAGCTCCCTAAATACTGTGCTGGCTTCCCAACTAATTTGGACACACATTAAGCGGTCTTGAATAATGCAGTAAATAGTGCAGAAGTTGGCAGTCTATAAAGCATCACATTTTCACGTGTTTGTACTATCCAGACAAGTATATTTTTGAATATACTCCTGCTTGGAAAATCGTAGACCACTATCTCAGTGACTCTGTTTCCTTGGCACCAGGTCCATAGACAACGGACCCTGCGCACGCATGAACCATCTGTAAAAGCTGCATTGCTGCAATTATCGCGCGATCACGCTGTTGAGCGGAGCCTGAAAGATAGCCTCCCAAATAGTCTGCCGCCGCCTATCGGAGCCCGAACCTTTACTGACCAGATTTTTGCGACGCGAGCAGCACGTTCCTCACCATCGTAAGGAAGATTTGTGCCTTGTCTAGA
This sequence comes from Sabethes cyaneus, assembly GCF_943734655.1. Lineage (NCBI taxonomy): Eukaryota > Metazoa > Arthropoda > Insecta > Diptera > Culicidae > Sabethes > Sabethes cyaneus. Next base: position 149,027,261 of record NC_071354.1, read on the forward strand.
TTCAATGACCCCTACAGCATCCTATCCTCCTTGTACCACAAGGCCGAGACCTTAGTGGAGATCAGGTAACCTACTCCGGTGGACACCATGGTCGTCTGCTGACACGAAAGAAGGTCTCATTCTAGCTTCGTTGGTCCCCCGGCGAGCCAGCGACTTGGTATTGCAGGCCTTTCATGCTGCCATCATGAAAAATCAAAACACTCAATGAAGAAAAAAAATGAAAAGTTTGACTGAAACATGCGAACGCAACGAAAACGACTATGGATTGGAAAATCTGGCGGTCAACGCCGCCTAAAAATTGCTCTCCCAGATTTTGTTGCATCGTCTATCCCCAATAGTAAGAGCATTTGTAGGGCAGTATCAGACGGGCTTTATGGGGGCCCGTACTATTACGTATCAAATTTTTACTCTCCGACAAATCCTTCAGACATGTCGGGAGTATAATGTGCCCACGCATCATATTTTCGTGCATTTCAGATCAGCATGCGATACAGTTGAACGCGAACAGGTATGGCAGGTAATGCACGAGTACGATTTCCGGACAAATTGACGCGACTGATCAAACCTACCCTGGAGCGAGTGATGTGCTACGTGCGCATATCGAGGGCACTCTCGAGTCCTTTCGAATCGCGCAAAGGGTTGCGTAAAGAAGATGGCCTGTCCTGTGTGTTATTTAACCGTTATGTGTGCGACAAAAAAAACACCTTTAGCAGGGCGACAAGGGTACCCGGGTACCCAAAATTGAAATTGTTATAACATTAACAATTTTAAACCGATTTCGACGAAATAGGTGTCATTTGATTCGTTTATTTATCTAGTTTTGAATCATTTGGCCATTTGGCCACTAAAAGACATACAGGGCCCGAAAATCCGGAATTCCGACAGAGTGTCCGCTGTGAGGAAGACAAATGATTGTATTGCAGGAAAATCAGTCATGTGGATATAAAAACTCTAAAAATTCATACAATGTACTATTTCATATAATGAGATGAATCAGGTTGGCCATTCCGGAGTAGGTTCCTGTGGGGTCTTGGGTGGCCAGTCCAGGATTGGAGGTAAAGCCTAGCAATATGGGTATCAAAGTTCTTGGAATTAGTTCGGTAGGTGATATTTTTTACATTTCGATGTATTTTGATTGGTTATTTCGAAAATGGTTTCTACGGGGTCACAGATGATACCGCAGGATTCAAGATAATGCTTAGCATTATGAGAACCGTTCAAAACGTAGAACCATCCGTTATACATTTAGAACCAGTTCCGAAATTATCAATCAGTACTAAACTGACCATTTCAGTTCAAAACATCTAAAAGATCCGCTAAACCAATTCTAATATTGGATTAGGCACCCAACTCGCCATCTGTATCCCTACAGGAACCAAATTCTGGAGTGGCCAATGCGATCTAAAGTCACCAATTTATATAATTAGATGAAAAAAGGGTCCACAGTGTCAAGTTCAAAGCTAATAGGTTTACTGAAAGCTGATATTCTTTCAAAACATGCGGCTTCCCACGTTTTACCGGATGTTGCTCCGGAATTACCGATTCCCGGGAACTACTTGTCATTTGATGGCCAAACGCTTTATCTAATCAAAACTAGATAAATGTACGAATCAAATGCCATCGGTTTCATCCAAATCGGTTCAACATTACTAAAGTTATGAAGATAGCAAATCATGGGTACCCGGGTACCCTTGTCGCCCTCCTACGTAATAAAAAAATTCAAGTGACTCTCATTGCTAAACCCCTTTATGGATATGCACCAAAAAACCTCAATTACTTAAGATCAACGAGTTTTACGATGTCGCAAAATTTCAATGACGTATGTTTTAAATTGAATGAGTTATAACTATTTAAAAATTGAAAAGGTACCCGGGTACCCCGTCGCACACATAACGGTTAATATCGCTATTGATGGTGTGATCCGGTGAGCGGGCATCAAAACGAGAGGAACGATCTTCAGCGAAAGTGGCCAAATCCTAGCCTTCGCAGACGAGCTCTACATCATTACTAGAAACCTTGAGATGGCGGAGGCAATCTACGCCAAACTAAAAACGAAGGCTAGGAGAATTGATTTACAAATCAATGCGTCGAAAACCAAATATGTGGTAGGAAGAGGCTCCAGAGAAATCAACGTTTGCGTCCCATGGACAGTGACTATTGACGGCGATGAACTGGAAGTAGTTGATTAGTTCGTATATTTGGGGTGTCTGATCACCGCCGACAATAATACGAATAAGGAAATCCAACAACGCGTTCAAGCTGCAAATCGAGCCTATTTTTTCCTCTGCAAGAGGCATCGATACGCCGCCGAAAAAAGCTGACGATGCGCAAAACGCTAATCAGACAGGTAGTCCTCGACGGACTTGAGACAGTAACTTTGCTTACGGAAGACATACGTGCACTTGCCTTATTTGAACGTAACGTATTGCGGAGTATGAACGGAAAGCGGAGAGTGGCGGAGACGTATTGGCGACGAGTAGCCCAGGATCGAGTACAATGAAGAAGAATTCTTGCTACGGCAAGAGCCAGCACGGTTCTCGGCTCGCGCGCGCGTCTTTGTGTGTGTGTGTGTGTGTGTGTGTGTGTGTGTGTGTGTGTGTGTGTGTGTGTGTGTGTGTGTGTGTGTGTGTGTGTGTGTGTGTGTGTGTGTGTGTGTGTGTGTGTGTGTGTGTGTGTGTGTGTGTGTGTGTGTGTCTGTGTGTGTCTGTGTGTCTGTGTGTCTGTGTGTGTGTGTGTGTGTGTGTGTGTGTGTGTGTCTGTGTGTCTGTGTGTGTGTGTGTGTGTGTGTGTGTGTGTGTGTGTGTGTGTGTGTGTGTGTGTCTGTGTGTCTGTGTGTGTGTGTGTGTGTGTCAATCTCCACGCTGTCTTCACTTTATTTTCCGCCCATTGGAAACTATTCCGTATGATTGCGTGCGTCGTTAAAAGTCGAGATGTTATTTTCAATGTAGTCCTGCATCTATTCTCTTGACATTTCCTCTTTGATGACCTAAGAGTAAGCCAACCAAGGTGTGTAAAACCTCCCAACATAAAGTGACGTAATATCAGCTGCAGCAGCTCAGCAGCTTCAAAGGTTCAATTTTAAATCAATCGCGAGTGCACAACCTCGTAGCGTCCTTCTGCACAATCCTCTCACGAACCCAACAACACGTGAGCAGCTAACAGCCCACGAGTGCCAGCAGGACACTGGGATGCATGGTTATAAATTTTACTTTACTTATTCATGAGCAGGTTAGCCTCATAAGCAGGGTTTTCATTTTGTAGGAGCCTTGAATCACTGCACAGTAGAAATTTGTTTACATAAAGCTCCTTTATCTCAACATTTTAAATGCATTCGATCTTTTGATGTCACAGTGAAGATATTTCCATGGGAATCCCAATGGAGTGGTCGTTGCTCACGGAACGCGTCTATTTTCAGCAGTTTTGGTCAACTGAAGAAGATTTTATCCTACTTTTCTAGGAGTACAGAAATGTTTTGATGAATAATTCTGAAACCTGCTGAGATGAAGCCGATCTTTTTTCACCCCAAGAAAGCTATCTTCATGTGGATTCCGATGGCAGGATATTTGATTGCGGCCAAATTAGTCATTTTATCACCATTTTCTCAGCTCACGTCGCAAAATTAGGGTGAATGACTGGTGCTGTAAACAAGCATCAAGCTGTTAGTGTGCATATAAAATTAGCTTTCTTTTAATGAAAAAAAAAATAAATTTATCCCAGTGGAATCCAAAAATATTTGCATTGATAAAACTAGAGTTAAATTTTCGTTTATTTGACCAGAACATCAAGGAACAACCGTGTGCCGTAACTGCTAGAAACTAGATGCGTACTATGAGCAAGCACCACATCATTGGAATCTTTATAGAAATATCTTTCTTTTGACATCAAAAGATTGAACCTGGCTTGGTGGCATTTCGAGATATTGAGATTACGAACTTTTTTCGAGAAAATCCCCACTGTACACTGCGACTATTAGTTAGATCTATTGTAATAGACGAGCAAGGTTGCCAAATAAATCTAGATTTTGCCAGTTTTTTATTGCAGACAGACAATCTTCCAGATATTTGATAATTTGCGTTCACCAAACTGCGTTGAGCCAGACGTTTCCTTAAAAAGTTCGCCCCATCCCCCCGTATTGACAAGAAAAGCTGTTTCCCTGCTCACGATCGATCGGTACCAACTGCTCGGGTTGCAATGACAAGCGAGAGTGGCGATCGTGGCTGATAGTCAAATACGCATTCGCAAAAACTCGCCGCAGTGCACGAAAAAATAAGAAAGGGTGTCCGAAAAATATGCCAATGCCAGTCTGAACGTCAGAACGAGTAAATTAGATCACACGAGTGCGGGCTTCGCAACACTGGTTATAATACAGAGTGAGTTCCCAGAACAGACATGGAAGTTCAAATTGAAACACGTAACGGGTGGCAACTAAAATTTTGGATTTTTTTCGCGGCCCTTATGCTCAACAACAAACGAGCTCAAAGAGAATTGAGAGTATGTATGTATTAGCTCTCTCTCTCTTCTTCTTGTTAATATTTTTTGTTTTGTTTATGCTTGCCCAGTTTTGCTAAAAATGGCGTCGAAAGAAGAAGCATTTCGAGAGCGCGTTGTACACTTCTTCGAACTGCCACAGAAATCTCGGCAAAATGTATACGGTACAACATTTAAAAAGCGAATATAATGCGGTTTCGACTGTTTACCATATCCTAAGATGCCCAACAACTGTTCGCAAGCAAGTTGACATGACGGCCGTACAAAGCTTCTGTTTCGACGTCAAGCTTCGCCGAACAGCCGATTACGGACCGTTTTCAAGTGTACACTAATTTTTTTTCAACATTAGATAAAGCATCTTTAATTTCGGTAAAACAAATCTTCGTCATATATCTTTATCTTTTTTTGACAGCTTGAGAAAAAAATTTCAAAATTTTAGTTGCCACCCGTTACATGCCTGAGAAAACTGAATTGAGAGAATGGTCAACTCACTCAATAAGGCCCCCAGTCAGCACCAACTCGTAAAACAATGTACGAAAATTATCCTAAATATCTCTTAACAAATTCTGATTCGTAAATAAAGGCTAATAAAGCGCGCACAAGTTGATAATCTATTGTTTTTAATAATAGTAGCTAACAAACAAACGATTTTCAGCACAAAGTTGTATAGCTGTATGAAGCTGGTCGCGCTTAATCGGATCTTATCGTATTGAAATACCTATATAAGTGTATCGCTAAACATTATTCCTCAGTGTATCTGTATCATGTATCGCCTCCAAAATGGTACGGATAAACGGCGTCGATTACGATTTTGTTGGATACATATCAGTACGCATTTACGCAACTCTTATTCGCAATCTAGTTTTGCATATGAAAATGCTGACTGGGCCATTACAAGTATTTTATAAAATTTTTGTCCTTCTGGCGTTGGGCAACTGAAGGGGGAGTGGGGGGGGATCATAAAAAAACAACAAGATATTCTTAATCGAGGAAAACAAAATATGCGTTATAAGCATTTTTACTTAACAACAGCCTAATTTTTATGAAAGTAGTTATAACACATTAAAGCCTATGAGTGCTACATTCGTTTCAGTATTGTTATATAGCGGCAAAGTTTTTAGCTATCCAGGATAAAAAAGGTAATGTATGCCGAATTTAGTAGTGTGCTGAAATACCCTCCCGATCATTCTACAGAGGCTGATGAACATGTTGGTGAATGTCGGTTTTTTCCATGAAAGTATTCGAATTTCGAAAACACACGAGCAGCGAAAGGAAACAAGCGCTCGTTCATATTATTTTTATACCTTTCTATGGGTTTTTTATACCTTTTTATGGGAACCTTCCAAAAGAAAAACCAAATCAAAACAGACTGTGTTATGGCACGGGAGGGTATTTTCGGCCCATTAAGCGATTGCATCAGTTTTTTCAGCCTATGGCCTAGTTTTAGTGGAAAAACAGATGGGTTTGACGTTCTTTAAAAAAAAATAGTAGATTACATACAGTCCTGAGAAAATAGTTACAACATATCAAAATAGTATGTCGGCAAAGTAGTTTTATTGGCGAAAGAAAAGGCAAATAAGCTGAATTTAGAAACATGCTGAAAATACCCGCCCGTACCCTACCACTTTTTCATCGTCGCGTTATTCGATCTTCCGCTACGCTGGGGTGAGTTTCTACAGGATGTTCAATAAGTTCGAATACAACTTTTCATCTTTGTGTAAGTGCGCATCATGTGCATTCTGTGGACTGGTGTTGGTGTCAGCTTTAGCCTTATATATAGGCTAACTGACGCGGAAGGTGTCGACATGAAGTTATTTGTTATTTGTTTACCGCGCGATGAAGTAGTACCACAACGTCGTAGTAAAGTTGTTTGCGAAAGGTGAGCGACCCGGCGACATATTTCGGCGATTGAAATCCCACGGGGTGAAGCGGAATTTCATCTATAACACCATCCGTCGGTACCAGGAGACGGGCTCGGCCAAGGACCGTGCTAAATCCGAGCGGTCGCATTCGGCGAGGACGCCAGCAGCCATCAAGGTGGTGAGGGAGCGGTTTCGTCGAAAAATGAACCGCTTGATCCGGAAGACCGCTGTTGACCAGGATGTGTCGATCGGGACTGCCTACACCATCATGGCGAAGGACCTGGGATGCAAGCCGTAAAAGAAACGCAAGGTTCACGGGGTAACGGAGGCTACAACGAAGAAGAGGCTGGACAGAGCAAACCTGGTACTTTCGCGGCACGCTGGTCAGGAGTTCGTGTTTTCTGATGAGAAACTCTCCATCTTGCAACAGCCGCACAATGTCCGAAATGATCGGCTGTGGGCGCCGACGTTGGCCTGCATCCCTCCATCCCACATAAACATCCCGCGGTTCCAGAGCGCCGCGTCGGTGATGGCTTGGGGGGGCGTATCCAAGCGTGGGAAGCTTCCACTGGTGTTTATCGAGAAAAACGTGAAAATCAACGCCGCGTACCATAAGGTCGAGGTTATGGAGAAGGTTGTGGCCCCAGCACTTCGTGACTTCTACGGGAAAGACCATTACGTCTTTTAACAGGACGGCGCGCCGGCCCACAGAGCGAATATCGTCCAAGCGTGGTGTCGGGAGAATTTGACTAATTTTCTCGATAAGACTTTGTGGCCTCCCAGCTCCCTGGATCTCAATCCCCTGGACTTTTATATATAGTCGTGTGTGATTCTTTTGAGAAACGTCTCAAGCTCGTCATAAAGCACAAAGGGAGGGGAGGGGGACGCTTCCACCAAATGAGTCGTAAAGGTTCTCAACAAACACTGCTTCAATCAAAATTGACTCAGAAAAAAATATCTTGTATTTTCATTTTTTAAACACATTTTCAAAGCGTATTCGAACTTATTGAACACCCTGTAGATACCCAGTGAGCAACACATTTAAGATATTCATTAAATTTAATTACACTTGTTGAAGATGCAATCTACCATAGTCGGATACCGTCAACAAATATCTGTATATGACGATGTCGAAGCGTTTCAGGAAAATCATCAACATACAACGAAAAAAGTAAAGGGAAAAATAAAAATCCTTGTAGGATGCTGGTAGCTCCATTGCAATACCCAGCACACTTCTTACGGATTACGTGCGATTTAGGAAGCAATTTAGGAAGACCCTATTGGAGAATGTACATAAAACCTCATCGGAAATGAGCGCGAAGGGATCGACAAGTTAAAAATATTCTTCAGTGCAAATCTAAATACAGGCGATAGAATGAAAGGATACAAAGATTTACAAAAACAGTTAAGAAGAAGCTAGGTCACTCGATTTGCTGGAAATAGAGAGCGAATAAGCTCCCGGAGGAGTAACAGAACGCGTTGTTAGTCCCATTTGTCTTCAGCAATTATCGCGCAATAGCACTTACTCCTCTTATAAAATACTCTGTCAGATTGCGTAACACTATTTATCTCTGTTAGCAAAGGAATTTGTAACTAGGTAATGTAAATTTTACCAGTACGGATCAAATTTCCACAATCCGACAGATCCTACACAAACGCCATATATTCGTTAATCGCAAAGTAATTCTTAGATGAGTATGAATTTCAGGAAAAAGTAACATGGTTCATCGTGCAGAATGCTAAGAAAAGTCCTATCCTGCATAATAGAATTATACTAGAATCTTCATTTCAAAGGCTTTTAGCCAACGTACACGCTCTGTCCTGCAACAACAAAAATGGACATTTCTGGTTTTTCCTTGTATTTGAGAAAAACACAATGCGTCTCCATTGCTTTATCGAAATTAAATTCCTTAAAAGCACATTTACCCTTCCGAATTCTTAATATGTTATCTCTCAGCTATTAAAAAACTATACAAAAAAATAATATCTTTTGTAATGGCCGATTGACGTGTGGCAAAAACATTATTTCTTTTACCAGGCTTACTTATTCATTTTACTTTACCTGAAATTGCTCTATTATCTTGAATATAACCGTAAATTTAGCTAAGTATAATTATTTTCCATACATCGGTTTCAATGAGAGGTAATCAGTTGAAGTTAAAAGTTAAAAATAAATAAAGAATCAATCAATATGTGTATGGGAATGTCGTCGTGGTTGGGCCATCTTTTGGTCCACAAATCTCATTTCAAAAGAAACTTTGGAAATTTAACAAAGGTCTAAATACGAACTATTAATAAGACCTTTGTTAAATTTCCAAAGTTTCTTTTGAAATGAGATTTGTGGACCAAAAGATGGCCCAACCACGACGACATTCCCCTATCAATATGTGATGAATTCATTATCAATATATTTACAACAAAATGAGGAAAATGCTTCGTTCTTCCACAATAAATATTACGATCCTGTTGCAGATGTATCAGAAATTTTTTTTTTTTTTTTGTAATAGCAAATATCCAAAATAATCTTTTATTTTCTTTTCTGATCCAGTGTGATCGTTTTGATTTCGAACGATCGTCAACAGTAAATGATGTAAGTGCTGTGGAACCAATGTTACAAGGTTTATTTCTCCAATATCTAGGGCATTATATCGAAACAAAAATTGAATCCACGCCCTCAGCCCTCAAACTTACATCATCATCCATCGGTGGGTTTCGCTGCACTCCAAGGCGCACCTTGGAGTACTGCTTAACCAGTACACGCCAAACAACGTATGCCATCGTACAAATCAAATGATGCGTAATTTCTTCTGCAGCCTTGAAACCAGTACAATAGATGTTCCGAAATTGTTTCAGCTAATCACATACACAGCATGTTCTGCGTTCCAGAAAGGAAACTATGCAGTAGGTATCTCGCATTCGAGAGCGATGATGCGTGGCAATCCGATAGGAATCGCGGCAATAATGGCGCAAAGGCAGAAAACTTCTACACCGTCGTTGTTGGCGGCCTGGGCACTGGCGCCCAAGGCGTACACATATCTTCTTCTCACTGGACAATGCTGGATAATTTTCCAATGCAACACAATCAGTGTAGATTGCACTTTTCACACATCTACTTCTTCGCTTTCTTTCACTTCCCACTTTACGCGGCCGGAGGTGGTGGCCGGAGGATATTTCTCATTCCCGAATTTTCAAAGCGTCGGGTTGGGAGAGGAAATTGAGAGGCAGGTGCAATTATGAAAGCAATTTATAGCACATTGTAGTAACCTATATTTTCACTTGCCAGCCAAGGGTAATTATTATCGGCGGGATGTTTAATCGTAAAAAGATATTAACTCACTCTCATGTGCATGAACCAGAACATAAACACTAGTTAGGTATACTTTGCACATGCACATTCGGCATGTTGATGCAAATTCGTTTCATTCGCGGTATTCACACAGAAAAACTTTTTTCCTCTTTTTCACTTATTTCATAATTGAATGTGTACACTCTTTCTGTCTGGAATCGCGTCATGCTGTTCTATATCCATATCGACTGCTATCGAAATTGATCACACGCAAAAAAAAACAAATTACAGTCAATCTGTCTCACTTCTGCTGCTGGTAATTTTCCCGATTGCGATACTCTGCTAGAGAAACCGGCATTTAAACAGCTTCCATATACTATCCATTCAAATTTTTCGCTCTTGGCCTTAATGATGCTTCCTGTGTTGCATCTTTCGGCATCATTTCATTTTTTGCTGACTCCGACGGCGAGGCCCCCTGAAAGCGATAACGGTCACTGATTGTAGGTCTTGCCTTACCGTCAGGTCGAAAACTGTTCCAACGTGCAAATAAAAACTAGAACACGCATACTTTACAACGAGATGTCCATGTACTCTCAACCGTACGAAGCCACCATACAGCAGCTACCACCTGCATTTGCGTCAGAACCGATAGACAGAACCGTGATCACGATCGCGAAAATATTGCACATTGGCCTCTCGGCAGAAAGCTACAAAACGTCCAATTGAAAACCTTGATGATGATGTTGATGTACCTGCGGCAAATCGAAAACTGACTGGCAGTATGAATGAACTGCCGCGCCAAACGGTACCACGATGAACCCACCCGGAGCTTCCGCTCTCACAGAGAGCCAATCAAACGGTAGACTCCGGCTTTACGCTGCTTTCGGGCTACCTGTGTGCTAAACCGGTGATTATGCTTTTCGGTAAACTTTGTTTTGATCGGCGGCTTTGTAATACAACGACGGCGTACGCATATGTGGAGCTAACTAGACTAACATGCTGGTGAACTGGTGGCTGGCTGGTGGCTGGTGGCTGGTGGCTAGTGGCTGGTGGCTGGTGGCTGGTGGCTGGTGGCTGCCAGCACAGCAGACGAGCAAGCATACTGCCAAACACTACACAACAAGGGGAAAACTCTAACAAGTGAAAGAAAACGACGACAGAGGAAAAAGGCTGTAGTGTATAGAAGAAAGGTATCATGGATTTGACTGCCAATGAGATTTTATTATACATGCGAAACGAGAACGGTCTAGTGCTGATTCCTAGAGTAATAAAAAATGTTAATGTAACGATAAACGAATTGCTAGTAAATTAACCTCAAGACCTGCTAGAGTATATACCAATGTTACGGGTGAGAATTTTTCAAAAATATCGTACAAAATGTGTTGGAAGGTCGCTGAATTTAATAAAATTTTGTACACGGACATAATTAATTGAATCATAAACGAAAACAATATTAGAAATAATTAGAGGTCTACAATTTGTCCAGAAAACTTCAATTGAAAAAACTTTCTTATTTTCGCTGTCCTAGCTTATTTAAAAACAAATTAAAAAATTCTCCAACCAAGCACAATAGAACGATCATTTTGTTACAATTAAAAAAAACGACATTTGGGAAAAGTTTTCCACAAAATCTTCCACTGAGTGGAAAATTCTGAAGAAAAGTAAAAAAAATTATATTCAACATCATGGAAAATTAAGAAAAATTATTCGTTGATCTATAATATTTCATTATTAAAAATAGTATCTATAAGGTTTTAGTGATATAAAACTTACCATAGCACTTTTTAGTGTTCCTAAGTAATGACCGGGAAACGAACGAATGGCTTTAACAATTCATATCTCATTAGGGAAATGCCCATCATTAACATTAATTAGGGTGATTTATCTGATGTACAACTTGTTTACTAGACCACTAGCATGCCCAGACATAAACAAAAGGTGAAGCATCCGACCTTTCAGAAGAATATTTTGGTCTGGAACAACGAAGTAATCGTTGGATGGCGAATCTATTATTACCTATCACAAAAATACCAGCCAATTAGTTTGAAAACTCCGAACTTTCGGGTGGAAAAGCACTGGACTTGGAGCAGGACTACAAATTAGATTTTACATAGGACTTGAAATAGGATTTGATATGAGACATTACTTACTTACTTACTTAATTGGCCTAACGTCTTATGACAAGGCCTGCGCAGTATAATTTCTCCATCTGTTTCGGTCCATGGCAACTGATCTCCAGTTCCGCGGGCACCCAGTGCTCGCCAGATCTCGCTCCACCTGGTCTTGCCACCTCGCTCGCTGTGCCCCTCTTCGTCTTGTTCCTACCGGATTTGATGCGAAAACCATTTTTGCAGGATAGTTGTCCGGCATTCTAGCAACATGTCCTGCCCAACGTATCCGTCCAGCTTTAACCACTTTCTGAATACTTGGTTCGCCGTAGAGACGCGCGAGCTCGTGGTTCATTCTTCGCCTCCATACACCGTTCTCTTGCACTCCGCCAAAGATGGTTCTTAGCACCCGCCGTTCGAAAACTCCGAGTGCTCGTAGATCCTCTTCTAGCAATGTCCACGTTTCGTGCCCGTAGAGGACAACCGGTCTAATTAGCGTTTTGTACAGTGTGCACTTTGTACGGGGGCTCAGATTGTTCGACCGCAAGTGTTTGTGGAGTCCGTAGTAGGCCCGACTTCCGCTGATAATACGTCTTTTAATCTCACGGCTGGTATTGTTGTCCTCTGTTGCCAGCGAGCCAAGGTATACGAACTCGTCGACTACCTCGAACTCATCCCCGTCGATTACCACGGTGCTGCCCAAGCGAGCCCTGTCGCGCTCGGTCCCGCCCGCCAGCATATACTTCGTTTTAGACGTATTTATCTGCAATCCAATCTTCTCTGCTTCGCGTTTCAGTCTGGTGTACTGATCTTCCACCGCCTCAAATGTTCTGCCGACAGCATCCACGTCGTCAGCAAAGCAGATAAATTGACTGGATTTATTAAAAATCGTGCCCCGCATTTCGATCGCCGCTCGCCTTATAACACCTTCAAGCGCAATGTTGAATAGCAGGCAGGAAAGACCATCTCCTTGTCGAAGTTCCCTGCGAGATTCGAATGGGTCCGACAATCCACCCGAGATTCTCACACAGCACTGGATCCCATCCATCGTAGCCATGATAAGTCTAGTAAGCTTACCCGGAAAGCCGTTTTCGTTCGTTTTCCATAGTTCTTGTCGGTTTACGCTATCATATGCGGCTTTGAAATCGATGAACAGGTGGTGCGTGGGGACTCGGAATTCGCGGCACTTCTGGAGGATCTGCCGCAGGGTGAAGATTTGGTCTGTTGTAGACCGACCCTCCATGAAGCCGGCCTGGTAACTTCCCACAAATCTATTGGCTATTGGCGATAGTCGATGAAAGAGGACTTGGGACAGCACTTTGTAGGCGGCATTCAGGATAGTGATGGCTCGGTAGTTCTCACAATCCAGCTTATCACCTTTCTTGTAGATAGGGCAGATAACCCCGTCTTTCCACTCCTCCGGTAGTCGTTCCGTATCCCAAATCTTGACAATCAATTGATGCAGACAGCCGGCCAACTTGTCCGGGCCCATTTTAATAAGTTCCGCTCCAATGCCATCCTTTCCCGCTGCTTTGTTGATCTTCAGCCGCTGGATGGCTTCTTTAACTTCCCTTATCGATGGGGGTGGCACATCTTCGTCGCTTGCTGCACCAATGTGGTCACTTCCTTCGCTATCATGGTCTTCCGCCTGCACGCCATTCAGGTGTTCATCGTAGTGCTGCTTCCACCTTTCGATCACCGCACGGTCATCAGTCAAGATACCTCCATCTTTATCTCTGCACATTTCGGCCCGCGGCACGAAGCCTTTGCGAGATCCGTTGAGTTTCTGATAGAACTTCCGTGTGTCGTGAAAGCGGTACAGCTGTTCGAGTTCTTCGCACTCCTTCTCCTCTTGGTGGCGCTTCTTTTCCTTGAAGAGTCGGGTTTGCTGCCTCCGCTTCTGTTTGTATCGCTCCACATTCTGACGGGTGGCTCTACGCAGCATTTGTACCCGCGCTGCGTTCTTCTCATCCAATATCTGCTGGCATTCCTCGTCAAACCATTCGTTACGTCGATTCGGTGCCACACTGCCTAGGACGTTCTCCGCTACGCTGTTAATGGCTGTTTTCACGGCATTCCAACAGTAATGAGACATTACATTAGAATTGAATTTGACCTAATCTGAGTTTGAAGCTTTACTTCATATTGAACTGGAAATTGGTCTTAAAATTGGATTTAAAATTTGATTTAATTTTAGAGTTAATCTAAATATAGAGTAATTGGAATTAGACATGAAATTGGACTCAAAACAGAATTCGAAATTTCTATTTGAAATTGGACTTCAAATTTTATTGGAATTGAATTTGACTTGATATTAGCTATAAAATTATGTTCGTAATTAAATTTAAACTTAAAATTAAAATTAAAATTGGACGATGAATTGGACATACATTTGATTTAAATTCGACATGAAATTAAACTTGGAATTACAGACACTGAGGAAGCCTGCAAGTTGTAAGGGAAATACCTATTTGTCAAGAATAAATATATTTACATTTACATTTACATTTATTAACATTAATTCATCTGACCACAACGTCTACATGAATAAAGCATTACTTTACAACTAACTATAGTACATTTAATCTTCGTAATCGGCGTCTAAAACTATCACTAGAACAATGAAAATCAAAAAGACTGTACACACGATTAAACAAGCAACACATAGCTCTAATTGGCTCATTTTGGCCGTACTCAGTTCGTCGGAAGTCCAGGCGAAGAAATTGTATGTCTCGAAACGCACGTGGTGTGGCATTAAAATTGATTTGAGCGAGGATATTTGGAGAGTCCAGTTCGCCCACTAAAACTTTCCTGATGAACAGAACTCTTTCAGTTTTTCTCCTATTGTCGAGTGTTTCAATGTTGAGTAAGTTGCAGCGGTCTTGATACGGCGGAAGCACTAAAGGATTTTGCCAGGGTAGAAATCTCAAAGCATACCGTGAGAATTTGCCTTGTACTGCTTCCAACCTGGAGGACCAATTTCCAGTGTAGGGGCTCCAAACTATAGCAGCATACTCTAGGATAGAACGCACAATAGAGAAGTACAGGGCACGTAAACAATATGGATCTCTAAATTCTTTAGATATCCTAAATATGAAACCCAAATTTTGATTGGCTTTAGATATTATAATGAATAGTGTTCCCGAAAACCGAGGTTCGTATCAAGAAGCACTCCCAAGTCTTTGATTACATAAACCCTGTCCAGTACTTCGTTGCTGATGCGGTAGTTCCATATAATGGGTTCTTTCTTGCGACTAAAAGAGATTACCGAACACTTGCGTACGCTAATGGAAAGCTCATTCTTTAGACACCAGTCCGCAAAAATGTCGATTAGTTTTTGTAGTTCACAGGAGTCTTCAGTAGATTTTACCGGCACAAACATTTTAATATCATCAGCGTACAACAATCTGGATGCTCGTGGAAGTACAGCACACACGTCGTTAAAGAATAAGGAAAACAATAGCGGTCCGAGATTGCTTCCTTGTGGAACGCCTCGCAAAACTCGCTAGAGGACACATCACCTAGAGGCGACGGTTAACCAGGTATGACTTTATGCATAGCAGAATTAAATTGGATTAGTTGTCTTTTTATTTAATTCCAGGTTTCGTATTCTACTACGACGCTCCAAAAACTTCAGTCAACTGGTAGTGGTGGATGAGTTCGTATATTTGGGATCTCTGGTCACAGTCGACAATAATACGACGCATTCAAGCTGGAAATCGAGCCTACTTTTCCCTCAGCAAGACGGTTCGATATAGAAGCATAGGCCGCCGCATAAAGCTGACGATGTACAAAACGCTAATCAGACCGATAGTCCTCTACGGACTTGAGACAGTAACTTTGCTTACGGTAGACATACGTGCACTAAGGTGTTGCGGACTATTTTTGGCGGAGTACAAACGGAAAGTGGAGAGTGGCGGGGCCGTGTGAATCCCGAGGTACAGGCAATGCTTGGAGAGATTCCCATCGTACACCTGGCGAAAGTTGGGAGACTACGGTGGGCCGGTCACGTCGCAAAAATGCCGGACGACTGTGCAGTAAAATCCATTCGCTTCAAGAACCCCTCCCGCACCAGGAATAGAGTGGGCCCAACGTGCTAGATGGCTCGACCAGGTTCAAGCCGGCTTGCGTGTGTCGAGACACGCAACGAATTTGCGACGAGTAGCCCAGTACGAGTACAATGGAGAAGAATTCTGGATACGACAAGAGTCACCCCGGCTCTCGGCTGCTAAAGTAAGTAAGTAAACTACACCTAAATATACGACCCGTTCGATGCAGTCAATGTAAACCCACAGATGCTCTAGGGCATTGTCAATCTGAACCAGGCTCGGTGACGAATGAAATTAGTACTTGACAACAATGAGAACGCCACCTCTTCGTGTTCTACCAGTCGCTTCCGAGTTGCGGTCTTACCAGTAAACGTTGTAGCTGTGACCGAATAGTTACACAGAAGTAATTTCGTCGTTAAGCCAGGTTTCTGTTAAGATGATGACGTCATATTTGTTATCTATTATTGCGATTTTCATTCTAAATCCTCTGACATTTTGGTAGTAAATACTGAGGAACTCTGTGCGTGTTGAAGGGACTTCGATGTTATCACTCGAGTCTGGTGAAGAGGAACCAGTTGAGATACTTGGCAGGTTACTTTACTTTTACTTTAACTTTTTTACTTTTTTGACTACAATCCATTTATCAAATCCGTGCCGAATTCAGGAACCGTCTCCACGTATCTCGGTCTTACATCCTTGTCAACGGGTTCGGGATCTGCCTCGAAATCGTCGGTTTCTGTCGGGTTCACTGCTTAATATTGACTTGTCAGGTTGTTGCTGTCTATTTGTGTCGTTGGAAGTTGAAGATGTAGTAACCGTATTTCATCTTGCTTACGATGGTCTCCTAATGCTGATGCAGATACTTTTGGAGGACGTCCAAAAGAATCATCTTGTTAACAATAATTTGTTCTCGTGGGAGAACATTGGGATTAGCAACCTTGCTTTCAGTTAAGGGGGCATAGTACTTTTTACACCATATTGTTTGCCTAATTTCAAATATTTTATTCTCGATAACGCGAAAAGCGAATCGATTCGGGTTTTTTGCATTCCAAACATTGCACTTTATACTAATATTTACAATTTTGTTTGCATATGTGAACCCCTTCCCCTCTCCCCTACGGCTCCTTGAATATGATCGTTCGAAAAAAACATGATTTGCGGTATCATGGATTGGCGCTGGGGGTCTTATCCGAATTGCAAAATTCCAAAACGACATGAAAGTATATTAAATTATCTCGTGTTTGACCCATCCTTTTTTTAAAATTTGAACGCATAACAAAATGGCGGACATTCAAACATAAAAGTAAGGTTTTTAGTCGAAAAAATTGACTTTAAACATTTCTAAAAAATACAAAAATAGTAATATCAAAAAAAGGATGGGTCAAACACTAGATAATTTTGTTGGCTTTAAAACAAAAAAAGAATCATGAGAATTGCTTGAGCCGTTCTTGAGATATTTATGGTACCGACTTTCAAAACCTGGTTTCGAGAAAAACGACGTTGAACTTTTTATTCGCCGTGTAATCGCTCCAGACATACGCGGTACAAATAGCTGTAACTTTGTCAATTTTTGGATTTCATTGAAATGACTTGAAACACATATGGTCAAAATGTTAATCTTTCGAAATAATCATTAAAAAAAATTTCGATTTTTTTAAGTTGAAAAAGTACTATGCCCCCTTAATATGAAAGCTTTGGCTTAGAGGCAAATTACATTTAAACTAATACTTGGCATCAATATTTATGTGTTGTCCCTTCGTAATGGACAAAAGATAATGAAAGAAAACCACTATTTTTCACTATTTTTTCAAAGGGTCTTCGTTATAATGCTGGGGTCACATTGCGATTCTCGTTTCGAGTGATTTAGGTTCGTTTCGCCCATTCGTTTAACGTGGTCGAAACGAACCAAAATCACTCGAAACGAGAATCGCAATATCACCCCTGGTTTTTCATGCCTATGTCGGGAAAGAAGACGAAGATACGCCGTAGACGAAGCCATCCAACACCCTATGTGTCAAAAGAAAAGATTCGCGGTATGAGCCAAAGCTTTCCAATTGACCGACAGCAAGGTTGCTAATCCCAATGTTCTCCAACGAGAACACATCATTGCTACCAAGATGATTCTTCTGGACGTCCTGCGAAAAACAATGACACGTTTTGAACTACACGCGTACAAATTTCTGAAGGCACCGAACCGAAATGACAAACAGAACACAGTGGCCAATAGTTACGCAAGGTAACTGAAAATTAATACACCCTTTTTAATATCAGTATGGAATCAAACTAGTGTAAAAATTAAGGGAAGGTGCATGTTAACATCGAGGTACGATGCTGGTCTGACAAGTCGTCGTATGATCGAAGCTCGGCTGAGTGGTGCTGCCAAATAGAGTCAGTAGGATTGCAAAAATCCTACTAGCCCCGTAACTGCCCTGTACCCTAACAGCCGGCGGCGAAGTCTGTCAATAAAGATGGGTCAAGGCTTAGAAAGACGTTTAAGCCCAAGACTTTGCATGTTTCCTCCTATCGAAAAAATTGCTTATAATTTCATTAAAAAAATGTTTGTTTTACGATGCAGCGATGTCATTCATACAAATCTGACGCTTTGAACCAAAACTAGGATAACTGATTATTTAATCATTTGTTGCTCATACCTATTGGTATTGTTATATGCCACTCACTAGATCATTTTTACGTAGAGAAAATGCGTTTAGTCAATTAATCGACATGTATCGCACCGGAGCATCGCATGACTGCTGCCAATTATAATAGGCCGAACGAACAGTTTAGAGGCTCCTCGAATCGTTCAAAAGTAAATAATTAGAAAGGGTCCGCTGTGGCTGCAAACGTGCAGCCTTTCAATCAAACCATTCACTCTCATCAACGGTTTTAATTTAAGCTTACTTTTCTAATTACCAATCACCAGCGTCATGATCGTTATCAGCAATGGATTGGTTTGTCGGTGTTTTTTGTTTTCGGAAAAACGAATAGGCAAAATTAAATGACTCTAACCGAGCTGATTGATACCATTTTCACCTGCTCAACAAGATAACAGCAAAAGTGAGTGTGGGCACCGGATTTGTATCTCCTTTTCTACTCCTTCGGCGAAACCTGCAGCGATAAGTGCGAAAAGCGGAGAAAAGTGCATCGTTACGAAAGTTTCGTGCATTCGCCCAATTGTTCAACATGCCGGCACGAGCTGCTACGTCTTCGCTTCTAAGCTGAGATGTAAACCCACCAACAGAAGTTCCAAACACTTATACATAATTGAACTGAAATGAGTGTAACAATCAGCGACGGAGGAAATTTTATTGATCGATTATGTTATACACGATATCGACATGAGATTTTCTTCCGCTAGCTTTGGGTAGTAGAGATCGGATCGGCAAGGAAGTTTGCTGATGTCGAAGATGTGAAAACAACACAAATGAAGCAATTTGTAATTTTTTACGCAGCACCAACAGCTTTTGCTTCGAGATGTTGAAATGTTGAGAATTCACTTTTGTTGAAAGTTTAACGATGCTGTTATGTATACTAACGATGTGGTCTGAATAACAGCATGTCTTTGAAACAATGTCTTGAAGAAATCTTAGTATGTTGCAATAGCATATGTACTTAGATTGGTGCATAACAACAAAAGAATATGTAAGACAAATTACCGAGCTGGTTTAGGTTTACTTTTCCAATAGAATCAAAACGAACAATTGTTGATAGAAAATAAAAGTTAATCCTTGCCTGTCATAAGCGTCTATCCCCATAGCATTACAGAGACTATAGATTACAGAGGCGACGAGACACTCAAAATCCGCTAAATTTTGAACAAAACGGAAAGTACCTTCATAAATAAAGGTAACTCTCCGCTTTCGTTCAAAATTTAGCGTTCAAAATTCGGTGGCATGGCCTTACTACGAACATTCCAATGCGCATGTTCACCACGGAACATCAATATCATTATCGGAAATATGACCACTCAGGGCAGTATGGAAGAAATGTATTGACCAGCGGGTCCCATAGCTTGCACATCGACTTGACCAATAACAGCCAACGATGTATACAATTCACAGCTTTACGAGGCCTGGCGATCTGAAACTCTTGTCTGCCTCGCAGGCATCCACAGAGTCACTGGGAGATCGCCTGATCAACAATGAAGCAGATTGACCACTTTCTCATAGATTGCCGGTTCTTCTCTAACACTACGAACATACATTCCTCACGAGTATTACCTTTGATCTACTCATTTACTTTAGTGATGACGGTCCATTATCGATCCTGTGCCGCAAATTATGGTCTTCCAGTGCTGTCGGTCCTGGACTGCCATTCTCCAATCTTCTCAAACACCAGCTAAACGTGCATCGTCTTCAACAGCGCACATCCATCGGGTGCAGGGTCTGTCCCAAAGTCTACGACCTCTGCCTAGTTCTCTGTTGAAAACAATTTTTGCTACTCTTTTGTCGAGCATCCTGACCATGTGCCCAACCCACCACTGCGCTGCCTGCCGCGCACTATATCAGCACAGCATATTTGTATACTTGATACAATCCGCGACTCATGCGTTTGCGCTGTACTCCATCTTCACTTTACCACCAGTATAGATCACAAGTACTCATTGAACAGCTTCCTTTAGCGTCCATGTTTCATGTCCATAAAGGGCCACCGAGATAATTAATGTTCTGTAGAACGCTAGTTTTGTGCGAATTTGCAAACTACGGGACTTCAACTGGCTACGTAATCCGCAAAAATACCGATTCGCAGCTGCAACTCGTCTTTTTACTTTTTAATTCATCTACTAATTCACATCGTTCCGCATTCTGCTCCATCTCCATCACCAACATCATTTGGACTTCCACGTTTCCTGCCAGCAACCATCTACTTTGTTTTGGAAGTGTTAATGGCAAGTCCCAATCTCGCTGCTTCCCATTTAAAAGGCCTAAAGGCATCTTCCACTGCTCTACGGTTGATTCCGATGATATCGACGTCATCCGCGAACTAAGAAGCATATGAGAATTCGTGATGATAGTCGCGTTGCTTTCCAAGTTTGCACTTTGTATTGCACCTTCAAAGAAAATGTTGAATAGCAAGTTTGAGAGCGCTTCCTCTTGCTTCAGTCCAACCAACGTCACGAAAGCAGCTGTGGTCTCACCCGCTATTCTGACGCATGATTTTGACCCATCCAGCGTCGCAGGAATCAGTTTAACTAGTTTCGATGAAAAGCCATAGCTCGTTTCGTTTGACTGAACCGTACGCCGCCTTAAAGTCCACAAACAGATGATGAGTCTGCAAGTTGTACACCCTGAACTTGTCTAGTAATTGACGCAGAATAAATATCTGATCTACTGTTGTCACAAAAACCAGCTGTTCTTGCTGATCTCCGTGGTTATCTCTCTGTTCAAAAGTGTCAAGCGTCTCAGTTGTTTCAATGGCACCATGGAGGTTCCTCCGCAGCCCACTTATATCTTATTCCCTTTCATTCTGCTGTTCTGCGATTCGTTGTTCAAACTTTCTGACATATTCCGCGACTACGCCATCTGCCGTCAACTGCTGGAAGCTGAGTTGTCCTTCAGTGCGAACATTCACCATGTTCGACAACTTTGCGGGAATCTCACACACGATGAGATAGTGGTTAGAATAGATATTTGGTCCTCGAAAAGACCGTGCAAATTGTCGACGGTCATTCAAGGTATGATCGATCTGAGAGCCAGAATCTCCATTTGGATTGGATTTGGCCTCCGATGTGTTTCCAAATAGTCAGAAGTGAAAAGTAGGCAGGGTTGCCACATGCACAGATTATTCTGTGTTTAACAGATTTTTGAAAAAAATCGCCTGTACAGAATCTGTATGCATAGAATACAGATTTTCGCCAATTACACAGATTAAACAGATTTTTGAACTTTTGCATGAGAGTGAAAGAGACGGAAATAGTCAGTCAAATGACTCTCCATCTCTTTTACTCTCATTGCTTTGCATTGGACAGATTTTTGCACAGATATTTTTCCTCGCTGTTCAGATGGCCAGATTTTTTCAACAAAAACATAGAATTATTTGTGGCACTGTGCATATATTGCACTGCTGAAAACCTAATTAGAATTCTATTCTTAGTGGTAAGATATTTAAGAAAAGAACATGCAATACCCAAGTAACATTTTTGTTGTATAATAGTTTATTAAACTATTGTACAGCTAATTCCGTGGAACAAGTGCTTAATAAGCTATTATTCAACAAAAATGTTACTTAGGCATGCAACATGATTAAAACATTGTAACGATTTCAAGAGATGGAAATCGACTGAACTATCACTAGCTTAGTAACCACCCCGACCGGTGTATCCTTAAATCCGGATCACTGAAAGTGGAGACAAGGCAAGTGTAAACAGAGTAGGAGACGACAATCCAAAACCACCGATCCCGATCTCATCCTACACTCTTAAATGATTCTACCTTTGAATAGATCGAATTTAGCTAAAACTAGGTTGAAACTACTCAAAATGGTCTTGAAGTGTATAAATTCAAATTTTGGGTAAAAAATTCAATCAATTTTGGCTACTTGCTACCGGTAATTGAAATATTCTCTGTGGCAAATAGTGCATTTTTAAGTTCCTACTGCAAATTTTTTGGTTGAACAACTACTCAAAATCTGAGTTTGTACAGTTTATGGGCATTTTGAGTAGTTTTAACCTACTTTTAGCAAAATACAACCAATTTACGGGTAAACTCATTTAAGAGTGTATGCTATATCGACCCTACCGTCCATCAATCAACCCCCATCCCTTTCAACTATAATTACTATATATAATATAGTAACTATACTTTCAACAACTGCCGGTTTAATGCTCTCTGTGAACTTTTCGCCCCACAGCATAAGCACATACGTCAGTTGACGATATAAAGAATATTCCCGCCATATTAAGGAGACCCGAAGGACGCCATCACCGAGACTTTTGATTCTGAAGTGGACTGTGAGCGAGTCAAGATGTACACTAAAGTACGGAAATAAACCTGTCCGTTCTTTTTATAAAGGTTCCGCGAGTGCCAAATTGCCGAATGGATGCTAAACTGGTCGTCGTTGACCGTTATTCGCCACCTGGGTGGCCCAGAAGAGCCCGTGGGAGAAGGGCCACCGATAACCGCTAAAGAGCCAAAAAGCAAAGCCATGGGTTTATACCGTCTTTAGACATTACCCTTCTTTATCAACAGAGTTCGCAGCCTGCTGTTAGAGTACAGGAAAATTACGGGGCCAGTGCAACGATCCTATTGACTCTAACTAGCAAGCACCGCCTAGCCGAGATTCGAATATACGACGACTAGCTTGTTAGACCAACCGCCAAAGAGCCGCGTTACCCAGGAACCGGAGCAGTGTCCACCGCGAGGTGTCCTAAGCCAACGAGACTGGTGGAGAAGGTGAGTCTTACCAGTTCTGCGATCCGACCCTCTGCCTTTGCGGAAGGTGTGAAAGGTGGCCGGATACACCCATAGCTTCACCGATCCCTCTTTTGTTTCTTTACAGACCCGCCCTAACCTCATAGCTCTGCCGACGCCATCGATTGCTAAACAAAAGAGGGGGTGTTTCACAATAGACGCTAAATAAAACAATGCTA